>NC_137656.1:15286583-16561583 GCF_963422515.1 Blennius ocellaris
CCAGCTCCCCTCCACTGCGATGTCAGGACACTGTTTTGTTTTTTCAGGGTGGCGGTGGGGGAGTGATGAAGGGGATGTCTGATGAGTGATGGCCCTGCATACAGGACATCGGCATTCTCCTCTTCCTCTTTACTTTTCGCTCTTTTGTAGTCTCCTTGTATTTTCTATACCTTATGTCTACCATACATATAGGGTGGTTCAGGACTTAAAAGTTTCCTTTTGGCCCCACCTCACTAGCCTCAAACAAGAATTGGAATTTTCATGTTTGCTGAATAAAAATGATAACAATCTCCCCCTCCACCATCCTTTGCTTTTAATTCCTCCTCCCATAGTTTTGTACGAACGTGTAAATTTGTCATCTCTGGTGAGCTAAAACAACAATGAACACACCAGTAAAACAGAATGTTTTCTCTCTTATCTGCTAACTAAGTTGAGCCCTGCACTTAAAGGTTTTTTTTTTTTTGCATCTCAAGCTTCAAGACCGGCTGTTACCAGTAAACTTTCATTTACAATGGCCGCAGAGGGTGATGTGTTTTATGACTATGTGAAAAGGCAGTTCGTGTCAACAGTGATTAGTGCTGATGAATGCCTATGAACATTTTTGTTAAGTCTTGTGCAGTCTCGGTGTTCTCTGCATGATTAAGGCCATATGTAAAGCTACAAGAGGAGCATTTATGTCTTACAGACGCCCCCAATCGATACAAAATGTGAAACCGAGCATTCACACTTACAGAAATTGATAAAAAAAAAAAATGGCCTCTCTTTCATTGTTTAGTTGTTTGTGTCATGGGTTGCTGTTTGGTCATTGATCTACTTTGAGTTTAGCAAGTTGCTACTACTGTGATATTTGTCTCACGCTGCGAGGCCTGTGTTTAGTCTTGGGAACTGGCGCAGATGCAGACAAAAGGGATTGGAGGCCTTGACAGAGATGCAGAAGTGAAGACAGAAAAGAAAAAAAAACACACATACTCCCTGTGGTGCCACAGTGTAAAATGATCCCAAGGTTTAAGACTCAGGTCTACTTTTTGTTTGTGTTTCCTGTTTTAAGTGCGTCTTTTTTGCAGGGAGGATTTTGGGAACTGGGGATCTATTGCAGACAGTCACACATGGTGAATTCAATTACCTTTTACATTTAATATAATTGAAATTGCACTTATTCAGTTTTAAAGTCACATTTCTTGTAAATTCAATCCAATCTGAAAAGCCTCCACTGTTTTTAGAATACAAATCAGGCTTTCTTCACAGCCTATTGTGAAGCACTTTACAATGCCTCATTAGTAATTAATCAAACACAACCATTATAAAGTTGTTTCGTACTCTATTAGTTTTATTGGCTCTGTATTGCTGACTTGATGATTTGTAAAATAAAACAGAGTCACCATTTTACACATGTCTTTTGGCATGAAATAATTTTCAAATGTGTAACAAAACAAGCATTCAATACAAACACACCAACTCCAGTTGCGTTCTTTGAAAATTGCTTCTCTGAGCAATTTCCCCATGACATGAAAATCACCTCTAATTCTTTGCATGTTTTCCTCTTCTCCTCCCTGTGGATGGGAAGGTGTGTGTGGGTGTATTACATTACCAAAACAAAAACAAACAACAGCAATATTAAACTTTTGCAGCCACAATAGAGGAGGGGATAAAAAACAGAGGGTCCTCGACTTCTTATTAATTATGCAAGATTAGTCTAATTATAATTCAGCAAATGAATGTGTGGCAGAAGGTGCGAGGCGACGGGGCTGGGAGATTTGCATGTTAAGTGGGCAGGGGGAAGCGGCTAATGCATGCTAATATATGCGTCAATGTCTCGCTTTAATTTCAGCATTTGCAGCTGTGTGCGTCCGAACTGGGGGGGGGGGGGTGAAAAGTTGACTCAATGGGTTTTTTGGGAGGTGGGGGGGGGGGGGGGGGGGGGGGCAAGGGTGGGTGTGTCAGAGTATTAGAGTGTGCATGCATGCATGCATGTGAGCCTGTGTTTCCATGTGCATGTGCGTGTGTGTGAGGCATCTGGTGTCATACAAACAAGGAATGATGAGAAGAAGTCAACAAACAAGGTCAAGAACCCTCAAAAAGAGCAGAATGCTTGAAATGGATACAGACGGCCTTATTTTAGAGGCGGGGGTTCGTCACGTCAGTCACGTTGTGTGGCAGGAAAACTGGTGTTATCTGACCACAGCCATACCATGGCCAATGAACACAACCCTATGGTTAATGTCTTGTTATGACTTAAACTACCATAATTGAATGTCTTTGCTTTTAAAATGAGCCAGTCATTTTGATAAAATCGTACAATCGAAGAAGAAAGTATACTGCACCAGAACACCTCTGATTAGCCTACTTTTAAAGTCACAAAAAAAACTTTAGAACTTAACCACATAGTTTACTGTGTATGTAGTCAATCAAACTATTTTGTAAAAGAGTTCATGTAGATGGGAAGACTAATGACAATTTGAAATATCAGTGAGGAAAGAACTGGAAAGGATTCTGTGGGAGAGGCACAGATATGCTTTTTGTACATGTTTCCACTCCAAACTGAGGCCTTACACAGCTTTATACTTGTAGATCCGAGCTCTTACTGATAAATTGTAATAATGCATCGCCAACAACAATATTGATTGTCCTCCAATGAAATAGCTCAAATCAAGAAATATTGGACATGCAGTTGGAAAGCAGAACTAGTTGCAAGCCAGGTTCTGTTCACAAGGGAGGAAGCTGGAGCGAGTGATGGAAGAATTGCTAGTAAAAGCTGACAGAATGAGGGAAAGATTAGTATTCAGTGGGAGGGTTCAGGGCTATGGGGCCAATATGAAGTTCCTTTCCAAACAACCACTCTCCATTAAGATGACTTATATTTGCAGAGAGCTCAGTGTGGGTGGGATTGCAACTACCCATGCAGGCCCAAAATGCTGCCTGCTTCCGTAACAATTGTCCTTGGCAGTGTTATTGTTTCTTTTAATTGGAGCATTCGTGGATGTGTTTTTACAGGAAGACAGACATGTGTTCACAGTGTACTGAAGTGGACATCTGGTTTGACTGTTGCATATTTGCCGTTTGCCATCATAATTCAACCTTGCATCATTTTCAAGTGTATTTTTTTTAATGTGTCACACACTTCGGCTTAATTTCTCATCACCATGAGATTTGAATGGTTCCTCAGTCCCATCTGCACCTGCTCTCTCTCTCTCTCTCTCTCTCTCTCTCTCTCTCTCTCTCTCTCTCTCTCTCTCTCTCACTCTCTCTCTCTCTCTCTCTCTCTCTCTCTCTCTCTCTCTCTCTCTCTCTCTCTCTCTGCATTTCAGTGATGGAATGTGTTCTTGTTGTTGCCTTCTCTTTCCCATCGCTGTCTTTGCCTCTCAGCATGGGGACTTTGGGATTGCGGCAGAGCTGTGTTGCCATGGCAGCGGGCTGTGTTGCCGAACTGTGTACACCTGGGATTTGGAGTCTCTCTCCCTCCGTAGTCTCCCTCGCTCCTATTTATTCCACCTTTCTCTCAGGTTTTTTTTTTCTTTTCCTGCGAAGCAGAGGCTATCGACACCCCACTTCCTTTTCTCTTCCTCCTCCTCTCAGTGTCTTCACAGTCTATCAAAAGTAAACTCGCATACATAATGAGACACATATACTTGAAAACAAAATTCATGTCCATACCAGTGCCTGTGCCTTTATCACTACCTTCCTCTTTCCACCTCCTCATTTCACTTTCTCTGTAGTTGTCTCTACTTCGTTTCCTTCTCCATTCCCATGTGGGGGTTCAAATACGGCATTGCGGGATACCACAGTCCCCCGAGTCCCCTGGCATACATCACTGTCTCGAGTTTACTTTGAAACACAGCAGCGCTTTCCACTGGACTGTGCTTCAAAATCTCATTACTTGATTTAAAGTGTAATAACATTGACTTTAATAGTAAACTAACCAGCTGGGATTGATGTCAGAACTGTAATCAGATATGCAAGCAAACAGAAGACCTGTCTCGGAAAAATAATTAATGTCTCCTTTGACTGCTGTCGTGATGCAGGTAGCAAACAATCATGAACACAATTCTTTCTGATGTACAAACATGTGTCCTTTTATTTACCTTTGCAGGTTTTTCTTGAAGTTCTTCCTGAAATGTAACCAGAATTGTCTGAAGACAGCGGGAAACCCGAGGGATATGAGGAGATTTCAGGTACAAATATATGATGGGGTTAAAAAACAAACCGTGTGTGTGGGTGTATGCTTGTGTGTGAGGGAGGAGAGGGAAAATGACAACAAACACCTGAAAAAGTCATAATGACAACTTATGGTGTTCATGCCCTTCCATTTGAAAAATAGGTATTTAATTTCCTTCCCAGTCTGCCTCCTTGAAGCATTTACACCATAAACTCTAAAGCAGTAAAAAGCTGGAAAAGTTTCAAGTGAAAGACACAGAGGAGGGAGGTAAAGGTGAAAGTTAGAAATCAATAACGAGTCAGAGAGATGGAAAGATAAACCAAATAAGAGAGATATGTGGGCGACTTGGTCGTGGGGGTGCCGGGGTGCAGGAAATAGGTTGAGGTGTTTCAGGAAGTTGTCAAGAATTGAGTGATTGGCTCCAGATGGAGGAGGTCATGCTCCGTGACCCAGGAAGTGGTCACAGGGGACACTCCCGCCTCACTTCCTCCGCCGTCTTTCAGCACCAGCGGCCTCTGTCTGGCATTCTCCTTCTCCCAGCCAAACCCTCTGTCCCTTCTCTTTCTCCGTGCTCCCCCTGTCTTCCACTGTGTTTGCTTTAACTCCTGTGATGTGACACATGCTGAGAAGTTATGACCATGTCGGTGCTCCACAGCTCTCATCTCTGGGTTAAGAGGTGATCAGATCTGGGCAGGAGTCTGCTGCTTGATCGATAATTTACAGTTATTTTCCTTCTGGCTTCCCTCCCTTTCTACCACCTATAGAACATTTTTTCCCCCTCTTTTTATCCTCCTAATGCTCTTTCACCTGTAAAGTTCCTGCCATGTGTTTATTTCAAAGGGATTGCAGACTTTTGTCTTTGATTTTCCAAAAATCCATATATTTCATAAGACGTGTATGTTTTGCCATTTTATTAGAAACAAAAATCTCAGTGACCCTTTATTTTTCACTGTGAAACATACTCATAAACGCAAAGTCTTTCCTGCTTTTAAAAATAGTATCATATCAACACTTTTAAACATCCAAAGCGAAAAGCCTTCTCCATTAATTATATCCGTATCATCCACGAGAGGCAGATGTGGGAAGGGACACACACAGGCTGCAGCCAGAAAATCAAATTAGGGCCACTATATATCATCCGCTGTTTTAACGGCCGGCTAAAATGGGAGATTTAGTCCATATGTTTGGTGTCATTGAAGGATCAGGAGGAGACAACGATGAGCCTGCTGCATGCTATATGAATCAAAAAGTTAGGCAAGAGGCATTGGAGAGACCATATGGAGGCCTGATGGAGGAGTGGAGGGGTGTGTGAACTGTGACATCCCCAGAATGCAGACATGTTATGGAGATCCCACATTACCTTTTGAGAAATATTACTATCACCTGTACCCTGAAACAAATTGTTGCCCTGGGATTTTACTGCTGTAACTGGAGATTGTGACTCACAGTGTGCTGTCGAAATGGCGCATTTATACTCATGCATCTTCCTCTGGGCTCTCTCAGGTGGTCTTGTCCAGCACTGTGAGCGTAGACGGCCACGTCCTTGCAGTGTCTGACAACATGTTTGTCCACAACAACTCGAAACATGGACGGAGAGCTCGCAGACTGGAGCCAGGCGAGTCTGTGGAGAATAGCATGGAATATGGTAAGAAAATGACATGTCATTAGCACTTGTATTTATTTTTATAACTACATGTCTACCCCCTCCCTCAAACTTACAAACACAAGACGTGCTTTATCGAAGAGCAAACGGCGGGAGCAGTTTGGCATATCAAACATAACCAATCACTCTGCTGGCTTGGTTGTTTATTGTGTGGTAAAATATATTTGGACAGATTGTGATAACAATTGGCAGGCTAACAGATAATGGGACAAAGAATAAGTGATTAAAGTTTTGTCGAGATCTGGATCATATCCTTGCCAGGAGGAGGTATATACACACTGTGAGTGTCTTCTTCTTTTAAAAAATATTATCTACTTGTCTATAAAGTGTTAAAAGAAAATATGTCATTATTGCTCTTCCTTAATTAAGTCTTGTGTCAATATGTTTGGGTGCAAAAAAATTGAAAGGTACAGTTTGTTTCCATTTGGAGGTCAACACGTCCTGTTTCCAGAGGAGTGGATGCGTGTGTATTTTCCCTTTAGATAATGCTCTCTCATTTTAGCTCATAAAAGTTAGTTACCTCTGATTGTAAAATGGCGACAGACGCCCAATACTGCCCAATACTGTTGAGCACACCTACTCTCACCTTATTATGGTTTAAAAAACCTCTAAAAAGAACTAGTTTGGACAAGAGTTTTGCTTCAAACTTAAACTTCTTAAATATAAAGCCTCTTTAAAACAGTCCTGCACCTACCTACAATATAACCTTGATCTTTTTCTCTCTCTCTCTTTTTTTTTTTTAAACTCCTAAACATCTGCTATTACACCCCCTAGAGTAAATCTTGCTTTGCTCCTCTTTTCAGCTACTCCATGCATCAAAGCCATCAGTCCCAGTGAGGGCTGGACCACTGGCGGGGCCATGGTCATAGTCATTGGGGAGAACTTCTTTGATGGGCTGCAGGTGGTCTTTGGAAGCATGTTGGTTTGGAGTGAGGTAAGAGTTATCAGCAGAATATCTCAAAATGTTGCTACATATGCTGACATTAAAGCGGGTGGCTTATCTCAGTATCTGGATAATCTATGGTTGTTTTGTTAGCCTAAATATCCATCTTCTATACTTTATCCCCGAGCCAAAGTTTTTTACTCGGTCATCTTGGTGCTTTATTCTCAGCTGATCACACCACACGCTATCCGAGTTCAAACACCTCCTCGACACATCCCTGGAGTTGTGGAGGTCACACTGTCTTATAAATCTAAGCAGTTTTGTAAGGGAGCACCAGGACGTTTCATCTACACAGGTATTCATGCATAACTCCGTCTTCATTTTGTCGAGAAACCTGACGTTTTGATGTGTTGTCACTCAGGTTTGACCATTTTGTCCTTCTTTTCAAAAAACTTCTTTAGCTCTGAATGAGCCAACTATAGACTATGGTTTCCAGCGCCTCCAGAAGGTAATTCCTCGACATCCAGGTGACCCAGACAAATTAGCAAAGGTGAGATCCTCCAAAACAAATGGATTTAGCATGCTCGGTATAATTGGTCAAGACTTTTTTGTATGTTTTTGTGATAGCTGTTTTGAATGAATTGTGTTTTATTTGCAGGAGATTCTCCTGAAGAGAGCAGCAGATCTGGTGGAAGCTTTATATGGAAACCCACACAGTAACCAGGTAACTGGTTACTTCAATGCTACATATCCATTTCCCTATGATTGCATGAAGTATTGTTACAATTAAAAGCATGAACAGATTTGGAAAAATGCCCAAAATGTTTTGTTATCCAAACTTTGGCTCAGCAAACAAAGCATATGGGACTGAAAAGTTGTTTATCAAGACAAAGATAATATGCAACCACCACACCGCTCTTTCGGTTTGTGGAAAATAGCTGTTTGGCAGCCGAGACTCAGTTCACAGATGAAATGAGAACACTTGAATGCACCAGCATGAGTCAGAAAATTGTCAGCAGTACTGTTTGTATATGCAACTTCTATTTAATGGGCTAATTGGGTGTTGGTTATACATTCTCCATTTTAACAATTAATTAGTGCGCCCTGTGTACTGGCAGCCCATAGATGAATTAACAGCGGTAACATGTTGGCAGGCAAACAAAGCCGCACCATCTTTCTGTATCTGAGTCTGACCCGTTGCGTTCCTCCATAGGACATGCTGCTGAAACGTGCGGCTGACATTGCCGAAGCACTCTACAGTGTTCCCCGTCCTCACAGTCAGTTACAGGCACTGCCCAGCTCACCAGCCCACGGCAGCGTCATGGGCCTGGGATCTTATCCGTCTCAGTTAGGAGTGAGCATCGGTGAACAAAGCAGCCAAGGTGAGTTCCAAACTCAGAGCTTTTGTTTTCGTCAAAGTCAAATCTGACAGTGTGTTTAATGCTACCCTCCAGGTTACATCCGTAACGCCAGTAGCTTGTCTCCAAGAGGTTACCCATCAGCCTCCACTCCTCAGCAGTCAAGTTACGGCGGCGGCGGTGGAATGACTGGCGGCTACGGGACAGTTCCCATGACCAGTCTAGGAGTTCCTGGATCTCCTGGCTTCAGCAGTGCCTCTCCCACTGGTTCACCCTACAGTAAGACCTCACATGCTCTCTGTCTATAAATCTGTCTTGCAGAGTGGGTGTTAATGAAGTTATTGATTGTGTTTGTTCACACTCAAACTTGACTGTTGCTCTCTCCACAGTAATGCCCTCCAGTCCCACTATCCCAGGAAGCTCCAGCTCCTCCTCATCCCTCTTGCCTTTCTCCTCCTTCCCGTCTGCTGCTAAACAGAAGAGTGCTTTTGCTCCCGTCCTCAGGCCCCAAGGCTCTCCCTCTCCTGCCTGCCCCGCCTCAGGGGGTAACAGCTTCAGAGGTAGCCATGCAACTCACTATCTGACCCCCCTGTCTGAACTTACGAATGCAGTCTAACCCCTCTTACTAACTCAAGATGCTATGACTGACCAAGACAGAGAACACTTGCTGGATGTACAATAATGCAAGACCCGATTGATTAGAGTCATAGATTTTGTATATTTTTTTCTCTCCAGCGATGACGGGCCTGGTCGTTCACCCGATGTAGCAAAGCACCCCGTCCAATCTACCGCAGACCACTGCTTCACTTAGCCCCACTTTTGGCACTGAGGGGGCAGGGAGGATGGAAAAATTATCACTAGTGACTGTGTAAAACTTCCCTCCCTGACCCCCCACGCTCCCCTATCTCTACCTGACACTCCTTAGTCTCTTTTTTTTATCCGACTGGATGAACAGGATGGGGTATGAATATGTCCAAAGACCAGTCATCTACTCCAGATGCAGCGGAGAATACTGCAGCCACCACTGCAGGCAGGCCGTGCGCCTTAGCAAACAGCACCGGACTGGATCGTGCACTGCTGTATGGGGAAAATGAAGCATAATGAAAGAAACAGAGAAGAACTCATTGTATTTTCACTCCATGCTTCAAAAGCGTCTTTATTGCCCTCTGGCCCACGATCACATGCAGTATTCACTTCTTCTTCCCGACACCTGCTCGAACCCCGGGCCAGATTCTTGCAGGATGCGCTGCGAGAGCACCGAGCGTTCATGGATTGCAGACACTGATGAAATGCCACTGCTCGCAAAAGCAGGGTGCTACTCTGTCTGCGTATGGACACCTTAAATGGCATGTGTGTGTGTGCACTGTCTGTGAGTTAGCGAGAGGATTTTTTTTTTTTTTTGTAGTAAAGTTTTTGAAGACAATTTACATTCCAGAAAAAAATAGGCCCTTTATTTTTTGTTCTGATCTCTACGGTTTTTCAAGGGAAAACTCTTTGTCCCAAGGGTTATTACTAAAGGAATTCATATATTGATTTATTTAAGAACAAGCAATTTAACTTATTATAGTTAGTTTAGGGAATAATATAAACATGTTTTTATAATGTGGTCTTTTTCCAGTTTTTCCTGAAATACAGTTGTGTCAGCATTTGATAATTAATTTGATAAATGATCATAGGGATTAAATCTTTTGGTGGAGAGAATTATTTCAATTTTTCAGAATGAAATATCCCCAGTTCACAGGTTGATGCATAGCGGAATATAAATGTTATGCCGACAATAAAAAAGTTCTTGTCCTTGCGTAAGGGAAAATGTTAATTAACCTTATCGTTTTAAATTTCACTTAAAATGCATGCGTTGTTACACCAATGCCCAGACACTTTTCCATACCCCTCTGCAAATTTGATTTTATAGAACTATGACTTATAGATTTTGCAGTTTCCTTTTAAAATGTCTCAGTACAGGTCTCTATGCAGTACAGTATTTAAAAGCACAACTGCTCAAAAGAAATGAACCGGGTGCATTGGGTGTTCATTAACCGTCATCATAATATTCTTACTGGTATTATTGATCCTTGTCATCACTACTCAAAATACATTCTCAGGACGTGAAAACAAAGAACACAAAGAGGTAGATGACGTTTGCAAAATGGTTTTTAGAGTTTTGGTTAATTTTATTTATTTAAAAAAAATTATTAGCAATTTAATATGTTTTTTGAAGCCACCTTTCTTTGAAACAATACAGAAAATGGTGCAAATGTGATTTGTATATTTCAAGGTGTAATTATATTTTGTGCTCCAAATAAAACAAAAAAGAAAAAAAAAAAACGATCAGGCTGATTTAAGTTGTTTTAGTTTTTACATCTCATTAAATTGCTGCGTGTCTCAGTGGTTTTGTTTTACATGCATTCACAAACAGAAGAACACAGGTATCTTTTTTTTTACACATGCTGTGATACCTGACAGTTTCCTGGACATTAACATTTTCCTGCGAGGCTTCTCATCTCAAGGTTGTGCTGGATCTATTTTTGACTGTGCCCATCACCTGTGTGCTTGTGCAGCTTGTTACACTGTTTTGTATACATAGCTGATGAGCCGCAGCATCTTAATTGTGATGCGAGCGTTAAAGACTGAGTAGAGCATGTCAAGATAAACAACAACCCCCTCCTATCGCTCTCCTCTCCAATAAGCCTGCTTTTCTCTGAGGACCAAGCCTCTGGGGGCCCGAGTGAGAACCACATGAGTCTCCCTCCGATGCGGCCTCCGCCTCTCCGTCTCTTTCTCTTCTGTAACACGCACACAGGCATAGGCATGTGTCTCGTCGCTGCCTTGTTTTTCAGTCTTTGTTTGGAACTACTTTATCCCTTCTTCTTCTTTTTTTTTTTTTTTTGCTCCTGTCTTTTGCTCCCTTGAAATGGCCCTTCTCTGTTAATGTAATTAGCACGGGTAAAGAAGGGCAGTTAATTACCCACTCTATTTTGATCGGGTAATTAATGTTATGCCAGGAAACAGCAACTGTTTCATTAACATAGCCCTCAAAGCGGTGAGGGGGTAGGGTAGCGCCCAGTCGATGCATGTGTTTGTGCAATCCACATATGGACAAACTATGTTTCAACAACTCCGCTTTGTGACGGTGGGAGACGTGTGGACTTCAAACATCTGACATTCTCCATCATCTGACCTCAGCTGCAAGTCACTGCTTCTCTCCGTGCAGTTTTCATCGCCGTCAAGTTGCACTTGCACCTGCCTCCTCCTCATCATCACCACCACCCCCCTCTTCTCCCCCTCCTCCTTTGATATGCTGTTAATTTGACAAGTTAAAGTCATCTTTGTTGCCAACACCTCAGCATTCATCTTGCTGAGTGCTCCTTCTGCCCAGTGGTGCAGGAGCCATATGCTCCTCTTCCACATGACTGTTCTGTTGTTGCTGTTGTTATTGTGAGTGTAGCGGCGCCATTTACTATTTTGTGATCACAGTTTGGATAAAGACAGGATATGAGATGCCACCTGCCACCAAGCCACTCCACACCACACTGCATGCACAGCTTCAAAAGATCAGCTCACTGTGAGGTATGGGAGCATAACCATGTCATCCTTCATTATCGATACAGCTGACATACTGATGAGCTGCATGTTTAAGTTAAAGCACTGTCTTTGCCACAATAGAGGGAGCTCAAAATACACCATTCTTTTCTTCACTCTCAAGGGATATGTTTGTGTTTATATACCCAATTAGCCCTCCGGCCACAGCACGGCCATGCATTAGGCTGACATTAGCCCCGGGTGTATGCAACGTCTGCGTGCATGTGGATAAAATACAGTGCACCCCTTTTTCATTTGAGGCATAATTTCAGGGGTGTGCGTGCCTTATTAGGCAGACGGGGGCAGAGCTTGACAGGGGTGGCCCACTGTTTTGTCAAATAGATTGGTAGATTGGCTTCCACACACGCAGTCAGTGTCCTTTGCCTTTGGCCTGCCAGTAAAACTCGCATTGTTGCCCATTAGACCACTGGACCCCGAGTCCTTTTTCCAAAATGAATCCCCCACCCCTTCTGCCGTTCCCTTGGGTGTCAGTAGAGTGGGGTGGCAGATGGGACAGACACAGAGCTGCCCCATGAGGCCACCCCCCTCCTCTAACAAAACACACACACACACATACACACACATGTGCATTCACATATAGGTGCGCACACACGCTCAGACGTGAATAAATGCATAAGCACAACACACAATGACACACACACACACACACACACATACACACACACACACACAACAGCACAGCAGCAACACATAGCTCCCCTGCCCCCAGACACAACCCTCATCTGTCAGCCTGCTGCTTTTGTCCAGGCCGCAGGACTGTGAGCACAGAGTGACGTCTCTGTCCCTACCTCTCAGTCTGAGCTCTGTGTACCTGTGTTTCTGTGTTTGTATGAGACAGGGAGACAGACAGAGGCGCCCAGAAACAGATTTGCGGGGTGAGAGGTGTAACTACAACAAGAGTTGCACAGAAATTACATTTTAAAAGTCAAGTCAAGGCAGATTATGGACAAAGGTAACCCCTGTGGTGCTTTTCACACTCATTCTGAGCTTGTAAATGAAAAAAATAAAAATAAATCAGCAATTCAAACTAATTTGAATGATTTTTGTGATACTGGTTCAGTTTGTGCTCGCGCCATTTTATCATAAAGAGAAACTCCAGCTATCAGATTGCCACCAAGATCTCCAAGAAGACTAATGAGTGATTAAATGTGAACATCAACTACTCATCCAAATCAGTTCCTTCTCTTTTAATGCAGATTCAATAATAAATTAACGTGGACAACAATATTCCGTGTTTTACATCATCTTGGGTTTCTTGGTCATAGCATATTGACCTCCTCAGTGTGAAAATGCTCCTATATACCAATAAGGTGCTTAGGTAACTGTTTCAAGTTACAAAACTCTTGGTATAGGGACCTTTGTGAGGAGGCATGTTTACAAGATAACCCTTCATGTCAGATGGTGTCCCTGTTACTTTAACCTCATAAAATGCTTTCAGGTAACATTTTAGTGGGAATATAACACATATGATCACATTTTTACAGACAAAGACAAATATGGAATCATGTTTAAACAGCATAAATCGGCGAGCGTATTGTAAATGAGCAACTGCCACGACAATATATGTGAATATTAATGAAATATAAGGGAATATTGAACAAAATACATTTAAAACTCACTATCAGTTGTAAATACATCGTGAAATTCTGCAGTCTTTCTTGTCTTGTATCGCTGTAGTCATAGTTTATTTGGTGCAAACATGTACATTATTCACTAAATGAGTCCACACTTTACAAAGCTAATGTGTTTACTGACTGTAATCCTTGTGTTTACACTAGACTCTGCTGTAAGGCTAAACCATATAGGAGTTTAACTCACTTCCTTAATGCAAACGCACACAAACTATTTAGAATCACTTAGATATTTACTTTCTATTTTCGATTCACGAATCAGTTATTTTTTTGGGCCTCACTTTTATTGCTCATCAAAAACATTGGTGGGTGGGGGGGGGGGAGGCTCTTTCTTCTGTTTGTTGTGACATGAGCTTTTGATGTCTGTACTGTTGTGTATGATATCACAATCATCCAGATTAGAGGAGGGAGCAGCGACCTCGGGCCAGAGGCAGGTAGGTTCGGGGTTCATTGTGCTGGGGGCGCGAGGTGCTGTGCTTTGCGGTGCGGCGCGTTGCGTTGCGGCGCGGCTGCGTGAGGTGAGGAGGCCCCAAGCTGGTGATTAATTACAGCCAGGCCGCTCTCCCGGTGCTGCGTGTCTGCAGCCGACACGGAGGGAAATCCACCCCGGCTAATTGACCCGGCTTCTGTAAGGCCATCCATCAAGCGTGGCCCGCGTGCCCCCGTAAGAAACACATTATTCAGAGGTAAGTTAGTTAACCAACTAGCGCTCCACTGTTCATTAATGGCTTCAGCTCCTCCGAGCAAACCAGCGTCAAGAGGAGCGACACTGTTTATTTGGTTGTTGGTTTTTTTTTGTTTTCATGAAGTGTTGCCCTTAAAAATGAGCTGGTTTAAGGTTTTTATCCTGTTCTGCAGACGTTTTTGACTCGTGTTGTAATCAGCGTCTGCACTTTACAACTATTGAAACTTCTACATTTATCGCATCGCTTCATTGATTTCGCTTTTAAAATGGGATCTTTTCACCATCAATTTGTTAAGGTTGTTTGAAATTATATCAGTGGAATGGCAACACAGGCTGCCTTTTTGTGTACATTGCACAAAAAGGCATTCTTTGTTTTCCGTGGTGAAACAAAATATCTTCCATTGTCATCATAAATCATCTGATTGGAAGATTTTAGTTTACCTGCAAGGAGCATCATAGGAACTGATCCTGTAACACATTTTATGTCGGAAGTATCAGTATTTTATTTATTTGTTTCAGGTAACATCGCATCCAATAAAATCAGTGGTGGTTCTGCAAAAATAAACCCATTAATTATTCCTCAATATGTCAGTTGAGGAAACTACAGTATTTCCATTTAAATTACAATTTCTAAGTTATAAAAAGAGAGCATAGGCTATGAAAGAAACATCTTAAGAGGTGTAATTATTGCCACCTTTCAATAAAAGCATACATTTTTCCTCCATTCTCTTAACCTGTCAAATGAAAATAATTTAGACAAAGGTGTGTCTTGATGCCAAAAAAGCATTTAGGATGTTTTTGAAAAAGCAAACAAACAAAAAACAATAATTTAAAAGAAATTCTCCATTTATCTTCTATACCACTTAACCAAAAGCACCAAGACAAGCACAGAGGGACAGACACTCACTTTCACACTTCACAACATGTTTGTTTACAATGAGAGGAAGAGACAATCCACATGCACAGGTAGAACATGTAACCTGGACACAATAGAAATAGAAACATGAGTAAACAAGTTTAGGTTAGATAGGTCTATATGCACACAGTTGAAATAGTTTCTTGATCTGCCGTCTGAAGATACGCGGGGCTGGTGTGGTTGTACTAAAGAGAAGGAAGGATAACCACAGGGTCTTCTGCTCTTCACACCTGGCCGAGGCCAACATGTGCTTTCACTTCACCTCCCAGTGCAGCAGCCCTGCAGATATATCACAGGAGAAGAAGAGCAGACACATGGGAACCTAAATAAAAGTCAGCCAGCAGTGGGGTTTACTGGACAAATGATGTTTCCCCCTCAGAAGGTGATTCTTAACACAGGAGTCTTTTCTTCAAAACAAAATACTTGCTTTCCTCGCTGGTCGTGTCAGAGAGAGACAGTCACACCGGCAGGGTCAAACGAGTTGTCACCACTGACCCTTTGTCAGTGACAGAGGTGTGTGTGTGTGTGTGTGTGTGTGTGTGTGTGTGTGTGTGTGTGTGTGTGTGTGTGTGTGTGTGTGTGTGTGTGTGTGTGTGTGTGTGTGTGTGTGTGTGTGTGTGTGCGAGAGAATCAGCTTTTTAGTGCAGCACTGAACAAGCAGGTCTTTGTCTCTTCACACTAAAAGATAATTATGATTTTAACCTTTTTTTTTTTTTTTAAGTAATTTTAGTATTGATTGAAGAGTCTTAATCAGTTTTTCAGACACCTTCATGCCAACTGTGCCTTCAGTGTGTACAGAAGCCCCATAGCGCCACCTACTTGTAAAAGAATAGTTTATGATTTTTTTTTTGAAATGTTTATTTTCTTTCACTCTGCTCTCTTTATTATAATTTATTTTGCCATGCAAAGCATCCAAATGTGTTGTGCAAATGTGCATCATTGCTCAAGATAATCTACGTCACTGTATACTGTTGCGATGTGTTTCATTTGGGAATGTCAACGTCGTAACTGTGACACGCCGGCAAGAAGCAACACTGTGACAACAACCACAAACAACCGTTTCATATGTCTAGCTGTCCTCTGTCTAGCAGCATGCATAAATATGCAGAAGGATATCTAATCAAATAAATCCATTCATTAAGAGAGCTGCTGGTATTTCTGCTTTTGCATTAATTACATAGTCATTACCATATCAATTAGAGAAATCAGAGATCATGTAATTAAGGTTTAACCAAAAGCACCTGCTGCCTCTGAGGTGTGTGTGTGTGCGTGCGCGCGCGCGTGTGTGTGTGTGCGTGCGCGCGCGTGTGTGTGTGTGTTCGTTTTAGTCCTAATCTAATCTCTGGCCTTTGACAGGACTCCCCCTCATCAATCCCAAGCTGTCGGAATTCAGCTTCCCTTTTTTTTTTTTCCCCTGTGTTTTGTTTTTGTTTATTGGGGTGGGTGTGAGCAGCGATGGCGGTGTTTGAATGTTGTCATGGTGATCAAATTGATTGGCAGGGACGCCTGATTAGAAAGGGAGAAAAGGGAGACAGGTGGAAGGAGGCGGGCTGGACATCCAGAGGAACAGATTGGGACAAAGTGAGGACTAGCTGGGTGTCACGAGGGGAGTCGCTGTCTGTCTTGGCTCCAGTTACACCTTGTAAAAGATAACCAGTAATTACTCCAACGGTCCACGGAGGATATTCTGATGTTTTGAGGTTTCAGCGTTTGAAACAATATCACCAGATGCTCTTTTGTTTGGCTTTAATGTAACTAAACTGAATCAAACTTGAAAGCTTGGCCTTGGATTTCTCATAGAGATGGATTAGTGTCGCCTTGTTCCAGAAGTTAAGAGGCAAGATTTGGATTTGCCACCTGTGAGGAAAAGCTGGAGGATGGAATAATTCTTCTAATGAATGGGTCAGGGGAAGTGGTGTGTAAGGAATCCATGCAAGGAAAATACACACAGAGGAAAAGATATTGGGTGGAAGAGGAGATGAAGAATGACAGCGAGGAAAAGTGAGAGGAAAGGAATTGGACTCAGGGGGATGGGTCTCTACTGCCCGGGTGACACCAGCGTCCGGCCTCCTCCTCCTCCTCCTCCTCCTCCTACTCACTTCCTGTTCCATTTTCTTTCTCTTTGCCCTTCTCGCTCTTTAGTTTTTTCCCTCATTGAAACATTGATACACTTTACCAGCAATAACATTGGAGTCCAGCAAGTGATGTTCAGTTTAAAAAAAGGCTGAAGCGAGACTTACTCTGAAGATGAATTTGTAGCTTATACATTCCTAATACTACACCTCATTCTTGAAACAAAAATAAAAAAGTTTTTAAAGTATTTTCGCATAAAACATCTATGTAAATGGGTACGGCGAGTTTTGGGGGCCACCTTGAAAAACACATTTTTCTTTTTTTTGTGTATTTGAACAGTGATCAATAAACACCAATTGAAAGCAGTTGTATAGACTAAAAATCTATTTGAAAGTGTGAAACTAACCAAAATGTCAACTTGTCATAAAAGAAACACTGTTAATTGGATAAAATTGTCATTGGGTGTCCTTAAGAGTCCACAACCCAACTCAATGTTGCTGAAACAAGGACATTTCCTGAAAAAGATCAATAAAGTCATTTTCTATCTGAACCTGGTTACATGGTGCTGGTGTCCTGCACCGTCTGTGCTTCTTTTCTTTTCTTTATTTCAAATAGTATGCATTTTGTAATGGTTAATTTCCAAACCATAAAACATTACAGAAAATCACAGAAAATGATGTTCAAGGATAGTGAGAAAAACACCAATTACTCAAGTAAAGTGCGGACACCTCAAATCCTGAGCAGTGAATGAAGAAATGGCATCATAATAAAACAAAGACTGATATTATTTAATTTAAATTTCAAAGAGGGAGAATCATAAATCTTTTGGATTACTTTGAGAAAAAAAATTACCACAAGAATAGTGTCTTCAAGGACACTTAAAGGTTTTCTACATGAATAAATATTGTCTATAGAGCTATGTTTTGGTTTTTCCTGTGTTTTCATGTCCTAGTGGTTTAATCCCATTTGCCTTTATCTGTGCCTCTTTCATCACACTTCTCTCCCTCTTAGTATTATTTTGTTTTAATCAATTTCTGTTATTAACCGTTTCTCTCTAAGTTCCATTGTCTTTGGACTCAGAAAAACTGCAATTTTTTTTCCCTTGCCTGCTGTGTATCAACACTCGGCATGCTCAAATAAAACCAGCAAATTAAATAAAATGTGATATTTTTGACAACAAATCAGTCGGCAATTGCTGCATTGTGTCAGACTTGCCTTAAATCAATCATTCATGAAATACAATATTTTATTTGTATTTCCAGGCAGTGTACGGTTGATAATCGCTGCCTGATGTTCAACAAATGCTGTCCTGGAATGCTACAGATGTTTACACACACACACACACACACACACACACACACACACACACACACACACACACACACACACACACTCAGAGTGATTCAATGAAATATTCACCATCATACAGAAGCATTCAGAAGCAATGCTGAACAGTTTGTATTGGAAGTCCACATTCCACCGCTCCTACACATATTAATCTGTCCCTCATGTTGTTCTCTCATCTGATCTGACACGTTTCACAGTTCACATTGTGTCTCCCTCCATGTGCCGTTTCAGTGCCGGGGGTAGTAAATCTTTTTCTCTTGTGTCTTCTTTTTCTGCCGCCTCATAACATTCTTCTAACCTCACTCCACATCTCCCCTGTCTGTCAATTAGCACAGTTTTTGACTCCGTGATGTCAAATCTGCGAAATATTATTGGCCTGAACTAATAGCCGCTTCTTATTCTAGTGTAAAGTCTGAAATCTACTCCCACTTCATTTTGGATTTTGATTTATTTATTTCCTTTTTTTTCCCACCACTTTGCTTTGCTCTGATGTTTATCTGTTTTGTTTTGTTTAAATTTGTGTTGTTGTTCCCACATGTCTAAAATAAACTTTTTTATTCTTTCATTCACTCATTCAAAATCAAAGGATTTTATAACACATTCACCAAACTTAAATTTGACGAAGATATTTAATTGCATGTTTTAATACTCAGCTGTTTTATGATTGATTGTTTTAAGTTCTAAAAAATTGTGCAGGAATGCAGCCATTAATATGACGAGAAAGATGTGCTGAGAAAGAAGTGAAAGAAGTGTTCTTCTATTAGTTTTGTTGCATGAAATATGTTTGCACATTGTCACCACTAGATGGCACCAGTAATGCTCGAATAGCTTTAAGAGTACCATAGACATCTTCATCCCTGAGTTCCACTCATACCGTTCATTAATAGCTTAAAACTATGTGGAAAATATAGCTATGATGTTGAAGTTGATGCTTTAGTCAAATAAGATTTTGTAGAACTGTTGGATATCAATCACTGGACATAAACACGGTTTATTTTCTTTTTAGCTGCCGGCTACATTTGACTTCCCCAATCCTTTCAGCGACAGCTTGCCTCTGCTATTGATCTTGCTGTGTTTCTGCACTTCACACAGTTTCTGCTATTTGTGGAATTTGGCAGGCTCGCACCCTCACTGTTTACAAAAATAATGAATTTCTTTTTAATCTCTGGTTTTACCCACGAGTTAAGAAAGACCCTCCTGCAGAGTGAAAATATAGTAGGCGTGATGTAATAGTTACAATCATCAGACAAGCCTCTGTCTCACAATCAGTTGAGAACAAAATATTACTTTGCCATCACGTTGCTGTGCTGTACTCTTGCAGTCACACGGCAGGAGCGATTGTCAATCTGCCTCGGGTCATTGTCATTCCCAGTTGGCGTGATTCACGTTCTCAGAACGGCTGTTCTCATTGCAGAACTGGTAATGCTGCAACGTCAGTAACATTTGCGTTGCATATGTACTCTGTTCTCATGTCTGCAGAGCGCCCTTTAAACACAGAGCCCAGTCAGGCCTTTAGATTCTTTAGATGAGGTGGCAGGATGCCAGAGCTCCAGTACAGTGTGCGCATGAAGCCTGCTCTTGGTTTGTTACCTGCCATATGGCTCTCCCTCCCAATCAGTGCTCTCTGTGCTGGTGCAGATCCAGTATCTCGTGTGTGTGTGTGTGTGTGTGTGTGTGTGTGTGTGTGTGTGTGTGTGTGTGTGTGTGTGTGTGTGTGTGTGTGTGTGTGTGTGTGTGTGTGTGTGTGTGTGTGTGTGTGTGTGTGTGTGTGTGTGTGTGTGTGTGTGTGTGTGTGTGTGTGTGTGTGTGTGTGTGTGTGTGTGTGTGTGCGCTTTCTGTGGGAGCATTTCAGGTCTCTGAGTTACTTTCTTGGTCTTCATATTTCTTTCATGCTTCACTAGTGACAGTCAATTGGCTGCTGTTCGCGAATGGAATAACTCCAGTGTACAGTATGACAGTAAATGCCCAACATGATTGATACCTTCCAGTAATACAGGTTTCTTTGTTCCATTAAACTCTAGTTTGTTTTTGGTTTGTGATGATGGTATGATGCATTGTATCTGAATACAAGTTTGGTCTTATATTGTCACTTGACCATGAGGACATCCTGGTCAACGCATGCTGGTGTTGGCTGTTGAATTCTATTTTATCCATTCACATAAACATATTTCATTATTGATGTATGTATTCATTATTGGTTTAATGGCGTTTTGATACTTCTTGAAAAAGTACATATTCCTGATTAATTACAGATTGAATTCAAACCGGCTGCTCATGTTGTGACAGAATTGGCTTGTTGTGCTCGTTTGGATTGGTGATTGTGTGCTTGTGTGCACAATGCGGTTAGACTCACCAACAGGGGGCGCTCTGACATAGGTTATCTGTTTTATGAATTATGCTGAGTTCTGCTGCATTTGGCTCTGTCTGATCAGTGGCGTTTTTAGTACTTCGGGATTTCACTGCATGTGGATCTTATCAACAAGATTGTATTGCATGTTATGTGATCAACCATCTACAAATGATCCAAGATCAGTGGCAGGTTATTTAAATGTAAAAAAAAACAAAAAACAGCAATGCAGTTCTAGCTGTTGCAGTACCAGCTCTTAAACAATAGAGGGCGCTGGCTGACCTGTTTTTAACCGCTTCATATGTCTTGCCTTTTCAATTGATCTTCTCTGACAACTGGCCATAATCTGTTTCACGTGGTTAAAAGTGCAGTATTATGATCCCTTGATCCACTTGGGATCCTCAAATGATCCACTGTCTGTCCATCCATATTACATTAGCACAAATACAGCAAGGCTTTTTTTTGTTGTTTTGTTTGTTTATCCCTTCATCTCATTTTGGCCGATAGTGACTAATGCTGCTGCTAAAATAACTCTGCTATAAGCCACAGCTGATGGTGCAGAGGATGGCACAGGCTTGCAGAATACTGTATCTCACTGTAGGCTCTGGTCCTCTGCCAACAAACACACTGGAGACTCGCCGTATCAGAAATGTTGAGATGGATTCAGCCTAAGCAGGATACTGAAAACCGCCAACACATTTTTACTTTAATCTTTACAGTTGAATTGACAGCTTTTCAGTGAATATGACTCACTTTGCGATATTATTAAAGTATTCAGACCTGCATGCTCCTATGACCTGACCCCAATGAAGCGAATACCTTAATCAGAGCAGAAATTCAGAATATTGCAGAAACAATTTTACCTGTGGCGTAAGTGTAAATTAGTGTCATATTGATTTCAACTTTCAATACTGTTAAGAAGGTCCTATTTACAAACCAATGCCTTTTGCAGACACTCTCGACCTGCTTGATCCACCTGCTTCCGGCTAACACTAACATAAGCGTGTCACCGAACGTGGTTATGATCACATGACTCACCGACCGAGCTACAAAATGTGGGTGTGTATAATACAGCGTGCCTTCATGTGTTGAATAGACTCTCATTTCACTGTGGTGAGTTTGTGTGACAGTGTGTGTGTGTGGCTCTGCCATGTCCCGTCCACTGTTTTTAAAGGAGCGGTGGAGCGGTTAATGTGCTGGCGGGTGCGGGCCGTCACACTGTGCAGATCCCAGGCTCTTACTGTGTGTGTGTGTGTGTTGTGTGTGTGTGTGTGTGTGTGTGTGTGTGTGTGTGTGTGTGTGTGTGTGTGTGTGTGTGTGTGTGTGTGTGTGTGTGTGTGTGTGTGTGTGTGTGTGTGTGTGTGTGTGTGTGTGTGTGTGTGTGTGTGTGTGTGTGTGTGTGTGTGTCCCACGTCCACCACACAACCTGTCCCTTTGTGTCCCAGGCGGGACCACCCCGGGGAAAGTCTGTATACACTGGGTGCACTCAGAGACACAAAAATTGGCTTGTATGTGGCTTTAATAGACGGGCTCCCATAGTTAGAAGCCATTTGACCTGATATGTTCTCCCAGAAAATGTATATGTATTATATTGCTGCATGCATTTTATTTGAGTAAAAATTATTCAAGCCAATTTCCACCACCGTATAAAAATAATAATGTAAACCTTCCTTCAAGCTATCGATCAAATCACATGATATTGGTCTTACACTAGTGTTCTGCCGCTTCAATGAGTTGTGTTGTTATGTGTTGTTTATTGAATTTTGAAGCAGTTTTACACAAAATACTTAATATCAAGCCCTTGATTTAACAAGTACAATATCAAGGCAGCCATGCAAACGTACTTTATATGGATAACCTTATAATAACGCAAAACAAACAAACTTCACAAGTCGGTAAATTGCTAACGTAGTGAATACTTTCAAAGAAATGTCCTTAAGTGGTCTCAAGTGATAGCAATATGAATATTCTTGATCATAATAATGACAATAGTACCTTTATTCATTGCTCCCTTTTAAAGCGTTCAACTTGACCTGACGAAACACAAACATCTATTACAAGCAGCCTCATTCAACATGGTGTTGCAGGGCACTGGAGCTGATCCTGGCGGGTCACAACCTGGACTAGAGGTGTCCAGAAAATGGCCTGCAGGCCAGTTGTGGTCCATGAATTATTTTTAATTGGATAACGGGAATGATCAAAAATCGTTTGCTTGCAGGGTCTGCACAGTGGTGCTTTGGTTAGCTCTCTCAAGCTTCCTGCGACCCGAGGTTTGACACAGAGCTACAGATGATTGATGGATGTATGAATTTACCGACATGTTTGAATTGTTTGACATGGCTAACCTAATAACTTTATAAAGCAATATACTCTAACTTTAGTGAGTGACGCAGTCCTTTATAGTTCTCCTGTATATTTTTCAGTATGTGGCTCTTTTGTTTATAATCTCCAAATAACCTCACATTCATGTTTTTGGACTGTTGAAGGAAGATGAATCTCTTGAAGAAAGACACTCTCTGCTCAATAATGGCTTTGAAGTGTCGAGTCGGTGATCATTTTTATGTGTTCACTTAATTTTGATGTCTTTACCCTTTTCCTTCACATTGAAGTAAATACGTGACACGGTTCACTGGTGGTAAATACAGTTGACTTATATTGTGCATTTCCACTTATTTAACAACCCCCAGAGTGCTTCATTGTCACATTCACTCATTCACAAATGCATTCGCACACAGATGGAGGCAGCAGCCATGCAAGGTGCGCAGTCTATCCAGTCGTAGTAGTTTAGGGTTCAATGTCTTGCTCAAAGACACTTCGACATGAGGACAGATAGGGGATCCAACCGAGAACATTCTGAGTGAGTGGTGACCTGCTCTACCAAAGCTACCATAGTAGAGCTATTTGATATGGAAGATTATTGTCCATTGGTACTTTATGATACTTCCATGTTTGCGGTTGTTTTACTTGTCGGTTATTTCCGTTACTTTCAGCTCTGAGCAGTCATTTGAATGCCACCATTCCAGCTGCAAGCAGTCAGTGCTCTGTAAAATGTGGTCCACTTCAATGCAATCAAGGAATGTTGCGTTAGCTTTGTGCACTGGTTGTCGAAAAGCCATCCATCATAGGTTTCTACACCAGCCTGCTCTCTGCAGATTATGTAAGTGTGTTGCTTGTCAGACTGAGACACCCTCATCTCCACGGGGTTTCCAGGTTCATCCACTAAAGACGCTACAACTGTAAGTGGTTACAACAGCTGCGTTAAAGTCAAACGTTAAACTTCCCTTCCATTAGCACAGGAAGAGCTTAACAAGGCCAGCATACTTGGCTAAGCAAAAACCTTATTACCAATGCAGTCACAAGTCTTGCTGGCGATTCATTTTTTTTTCATATTCCCAAGAGATTCAATATCGTGATGGATCTCTTGCCAAGGTGCTGTCAGCTCATCAGTATTTGTGTTTGTTTGTGTCATCGCTAGGCCACATGAGCAAGTGATTTGTGTAGTAGCATTGCAGACAGAAGGCGATATCACCAGTCCTATTCATTAGTATGCTGCAGTATATGGAGGGAGCTGCTATCAGATCAGGGGAAGCCTTGGCAGGAGAGCAGAGGAAAACACAGAGTTATGGACCGATCTGTGTGAGTGCAGCAATATGGACAGAAGGTAGGAACCGATAAGTGGGTAGATTTATAAAAGATTTCTGGAAATGGTATGAAATTTCTAATATTTTGACAGTAAATAGCAAGAGAGTTTCATGATGGCAGTTACTGAAGAAGAATGTGATTTAATCATGAGTCATAGAGTCGATTAGTCTGAAAAAAGACTGATGATGATTATAAGAACAGGAAAAGAAATTACAGCTGAAGATGTTTAGATGGTGAGTAATCATTTCCCAACTGTTAAATAACCAATAAATGGTATTAAATTAAAATATGGCTGCAGAATTGCTCTAATGACACACACAGAGCTGGTGAGTGAGTGTGTGTGTGTGTGTGTGTGTGTGTGTGTGTGTGTGTGTGTGTGTGTGTGTGTGTGTGTGTGTGTGTGTGTGTGTGTGTGTGTGTGTGTGTGTGTGTGTGTGTGTGTGTGTGTGTGTGTGTTAACGCACATGTCTTGGCATGTGTGTGGACTGTGGGTGTGTGTGTGTCTACAGTATCAGTGTGAACCAAACGTGTGATGTATAGTGAGCCAGGCAAAGAGAGATGTTAAAGGATTTTTTTCCCCCCGTGTCAGCAGTTTCACAGGGAGGAGGAAAGACGTAGGGGAGGGGAGAAGGAGGGAGGCAGAGCCATACCAGTAAACAGGTGCCGACTCCATTAGCACCTCATTCTCTTTGCGTATAGATCCACACATCCATTGTATTAGACACACAGACCACTTGTGCTGTGATACATATGTTGCATATTTCTGTGTGCGTTTGTGCAGGAAAGTCCATCAGATCACAGACGGGAAAAGGCAACAAATCAGACGAAGCAGTCATTGATGCAAAGATTTTAATGACGTTAATGTCTCACTCTTTACAAGAGACGGTCAGAGAATGATAGCCAGTTATGCTCTCAGCTTCCATTTAATACACACAAGCACACTGCACCAACATCCTTGCATGGGTACCAATCCTGTCTGCTGCAGCGCCTGAACAGTAGAGAGGGAGGAGGGCGTAGGGATAGAGTGAGAGAGGGGGTAAACGAGCAAGGGGCAGCTTTTTTTTCCCTCATGCATGTTTTATATCCCCCCCCCCTCCTTTGGTATCCTGGTGTGTTTGTGTGAAGGTGACGGTGTGATTGGCTGTGGTGGTGACAGGTTCCCTTTGCAGCCCAGTGATCCTACACAGATGGACACACAGCAGGACTGTGAGATACAGAGAAATTAAATACAGGAAAAGGAAACAAAATCAATGCGATGTGAGGAGGGAGAGCTGACTTTGATTTAAAGCTGCTGAAGCTATTTCTCAACTGACTGTCATTTCATCCCTTTTTAATCTTTGTTGATGGGGAAGGGGGTGGTTGATGCAGTTTGACAGCTTGTTGAGGCAGTCCACACACACAAAAAAAGACACGTAGAGATGGAAAACAACAAGGAAAGAGGGAAACCTGTTTGTTGACTGTTTCTTACTGTTTTCCCTCTGCACAGGGAAGGGAGGATATCGGGGTGGAAAGCCGCAGAAAGAATTGAACGAAGGAAGTGAGAGTGCAGACATCGACGCGCGAGAGAGGGAGAGGGAGAAAAAGAGAGCTGCGCTGCAGTAGCATCCCACAACAGACGGCTGAGGACTGTCGGTGTGTGTGTGTGACTGCACTGCTGAAGAGGAGGAGGAGGGGGAGGAGGAGGAGGAGGAGGCAGCAGAGGGTGAGCACGCTTGCAGACTCTGCAGGGCCATAGAGGAACGCAGAGAAGCGCCAGCGCTGGCCCGCGCCAGGTAGAAGACCCAGCAGTGTCCCCGCGCAGACCGCCGCCGTAAGACCTGGACACGCCAACGCCCCCCAGACTCCGACCACCGGCGCCATGGCACAAGCGGCCAAGCATCTCCGCAAGAACAAGGATTTAGAAGCGCAACTTGAGCAGGAGCGCAAAGAAAAGGAGGAGGAGAGGGTCAAAAAGAGGAGTCGCTCACGGGATAAAAAGCGCAAGGTACTGGGGACTATTCACAGGTGGGATAGTGAGTCAGGGGTGGGGTGATGGTGGGGTTGGGATTGGGGTGGGATTGGGGTGGGAAAGGGGTGACTGGAGAGGGGGGCAGGAAGGTTGAGATGGCCCCCCCTTTCTTTCTCTGTCATGCTACGCTGTGGTCAGGGGTGCCAGGGCACACATGGAAACCCAATCCCGAGTGTGTTTCTACTGTGTGTACACTCCCTGGCACACATGTATGTCGTGTGCATACAGACAC
The DNA here is from genome assembly GCF_963422515.1 of Blennius ocellaris. NCBI lineage: Eukaryota > Metazoa > Chordata > Actinopteri > Blenniiformes > Blenniidae > Blennius > Blennius ocellaris. Next base: position 15,313,122 of record NC_137656.1, read on the forward strand.
TGGGGAAACGGTACTACACAATGCATGCTTTCCTGCTCCTCTTGACTGCTTTATACCTGCTTTATTGACTGTCCTGTCTGAGTCGTCTGATAAGGCAGTGTAGTACTCTACCTCTCACGGTGTCTCTGTCCCTCTTCACATTTCTGTCTCGTTGCCCTCTCTCTGTCTCCTCGCTGCCTTTGTTTTCACACTGCAGTATGCTATTAGTGAGCAAAATTTCTATACGGCTCTAATCTTCCTTGAGGATAGTAAGCCGGCTTATTTCTGCGGCAAACCATTCTCTTTCTGCTCTCTGTTTCCCCCCCCGACTGTGTGGCATCGTAATGACTGCAGAGCAGTACCTGCAGCCTGAGAACTGCCAGGCAGAGCTGGAATAAACGGCAAGGTTCGTTGTAAACAATAAATCTTTGCTCCGTCAGTCACAGACTGCGGGGGACCCATCATCAAGCTCACTTCATTCCTACGGCCGCTCGTCAGATTCCTCTCAAACTTATTAATGAAAATGAGTCATCTGCATATTGTGGATCGGTGGCAAATTGGTCCTCAGCAGCGGAGTCCAGACGCCCTGTGTTGCCTGCTCTGTGCCAGGTTGGCTGTAAACCAATCTGATGCTGATGCAGTAGAGACAGTGTTATGCACGGAAACACAGTACAGCTCCACTTCCCTGTGAAGGGGAGAAGCAGGGCTGATCGGCCGATGTATGGGATTAGATTTTTTTTCAGTCTTGTCTGCAATACAACGTAGATTGGCAAGGTTGTTGGACACATTTGTACAGATTCTTGCAGATCAAAGACAGAAAGACCAAGAAAAGAGTGGAAGGTGGTATGACTCATACACCTTGGTGGATTTCAGTCAGTCGGGGTTTGCTCCTCAACTCTTTTTGCTCGAGTGGGACTTTCATCACACAGACACACATGACACCAGCATGCCTGTGATGACTGACATGAGCCAATGACTCCTGAGTGACACTTTTCATCATATTTTCCACCTCTAACCTCTTAAACAATGTGATCTAATCGTCTGTTTGGCTTTAGTTAAAGAATCGTAGAATGAAAGCCCAGTGCAGAGGTCTGTGTGCGTGTGCATTATGCATGTGCACAAGTGCAGCCTGTGTCTGTCAGGAAAAGATGTGGTAGAAGGAAGGAAAGCGTGCAGCTCTGAGCAATTTGCGTAGATGGGGCAGGTATGAGATTTCTGGTAAGTGTGCTAATGCAGTGCAAGTTTGACCAAAAGTGTATGGTTTCAAAGGATCCCATATCACTTATGTAACCATGCAGCTCAAGTCTTTCAAATGAGCTTCCCGACTCCCTTCCAGCTCCCCTTCTATGTCTGTCTTCCTTTTTTTTTAACACCGGCTTACAGCCATTCCTCGTCTCTGGGACAGATGTTAACACTGGGGGAATTCTCTCTCCTTTTCCTGCTTCATGGCTTCAGCTACAAATTCACTGTCTTCAGTTTAATTCATGAGTCGATTATCACCATTTCATTACATCGACTAGGTTATTTTCAGTAGTTATTTTTCTATTTTTCATTTCACCAGCTGGCTTTTTGAAGTGACTTGGTAGTGTTCCCTTCCTCACAGTGCAGGCAAGGTCAACACTTTTGTATATTTCTGGAGCTGTGATTCTCAAACTGTGGTACGTGGACCACCAGTGGTTCTTGAGCTCCCTCTAGTGGTACATGGGGGCAATATTAAATTATGAAAATAGCACAAAACATACAATGAAATATATAACGTATTAAATTTATATTCAAAATAAGGAAATTCATAACAACTCCGTAGCTAATAGGGTAAGCCACATCAGAGGAGAGCCCGGTGTTTTCTCAGGTGGTACACACTGTGGCAAGTTTGAGAACCTCTGCTTTCATTTAGTCTCATTTAGGGGGCAACACATTGTGATTGACTAGAATTCTGAGAACTTTCAGTCAGTCATCACATGTTCAGTCAATCAGTGTTGCACAAGTTGACTTAAAGTCATGTCTTCCACGTGATGAAAGCTATTCTAAGATATTTTATAGTAATATTCTTTAAAAGTATGCCACAGTTGCACTTTGTGAGGCGGTGTACATTTGAAAACATTGGTTTCACACCAAACCTTTTATCTCTTGCCATTTTCATCCTACCAGTTTCAATATATACTTGTTCAACACAAAAAAGAGAACCAGCCTCAACCATGTATTCCTTCTGCTTCTTTGAGTATTAGATGTAACCAGCAGTACATCACAAAATTATCTTTGAGGTGACAGCTTGCCGGTAGTTTTATTTTCTCATTCTGCTCATTGTTTTAAGTTTTGTTGATGTAGCTTGAATGTAGTTATTACTTGTTGCACATATCTGGGAACATGTGATATAACCGGCTTTGTTATCGTCTCTACTGCTTTAATATTTCTAATCTGCTGTTTGTGGCTATTATCTGTGTTTTACATGGTCATTCCACCCCTGTGAGTTCAGAAAACGCTGTGATTGCCACGCTTGAGGTCGTACCCACTGCTGAACTCCTGGTGTCATAAAACGAACAATTCGTCATCGCAGGGTGAAAGTGCCATTTTAATTAGCTCCATAGTGTAGTCGCATTATCTCGCTCAGGTCAGTTGCTGAGCAGTGGATAATGTCCTTAAATTACTTTTATTGATGAGCTTGCTCCTCTTGAAAAAGGAATATTGTCGGAAAACGAACAAAGCTTTATTGTCCAGGTCAGCACCGACATTCAACTGACTCTGTGTCTGCCTTTGTGTCTGACGCTGCTCTAACATGAAGTGGTTTGCGTGGTGATGGCGACCCAAAAATGTGGAGTAATGTTTTCTATATTGTTTCTCATGTATCAGGATTAGTAATAAATGGGGAAGAAAGTGGATCTTGTCCACTTTTCATTTTAAGTTGTTTACTTCATTTGTGTCTCAGAACTGTTTCAAGGTTATGAGAAATGCAATTCTCAAAAAAAGAAGAAAAGAAATTGATCTCCATTGTATTCCAGCTTATTATTGACATTCTAGCTCCTGTGTCCTAAACATCTGGGCCACTTCCTTTTTGTAGCTTCTCGAGGAAAGCTTGTTCAATGACACTTATTGTCAATTGCAAAAGGACTGGTGACATTTTGACCAGAAGACAGTTCCAGTAGATGCATTATGTAATCAAATTCTTATTCTTTGTGTTCATTCCAGTGAACTATGAGTGCCAATAATTCAGATAAAATACTGGATACCAATATTAAAGGAAATTTACTGCTGGATTTGCAGTTAGAAAATAACAAAATAAGTCAAATGAGCCTGTTAGGTTTGGAATACAAAACATCATATTATTTAAGTATATTTCTTATTGCTCTTTACTGATCTGGGCTCTCTTGTTTCCAGAACAGTTGTTTCAATTCATACGATCATGATGAACTTTCAGGATGTGTAACAAGTCAAATACGAGCAATAGGGATGTATTGATTATGGATAATAACAGTATGGATTTCTCATTTCCTTTTCTTAAATTGATTGGATGTTTTTTTTCTTCATGTGTGGATATTATTTCAATTTACCGATATAATCCAACTAACTTTATCATTATCTGATCATTGAGTAGTTTTCAATAGGCCAGCTAATAAAGTGAGCATATTTTTTAGGAAGTTATTTTGGACAAATTGTAAAAATATTTCCAACGGGAAGCAACACATTCAGGAAGATCATTCAGCTAATTCAAGTAATGAAAGCAGATTTTAAATGTAACCTGAGATTGAAGTTTTCAGTGTCCATTGAATCAGGTGCAGTGGGTTGTTCTGCAGAGTTTGTCCAGTCCATGTGGCTGTAACGTAAGGTGTTTTGAGACCTCCTTCTTCCGCCCACAGTACAAAAACATGCATTTGAGCATAATTGGTAGCCGTAGATTGTCCATGGATGTGAATGTGAGTGTGTGTGGTTGTCTGTCTCTCTGTGTTTGTCCTATGATAGACTGGCGAGCCATCCAGGTTGTAACCTGCCCTCGCCCATAGTCAGCTGGGATTGGCTCCAGTTACAGCAGATATTGCCGGTAGTGAAGACTGCAGTGTTGAATAGTGCCATCTCCCTCCTCCATCTCTGTTTTCATGAAAAACTCGAGAGGGGAACAGTCGATCAACATTCCAGCCTTGTATCTGTATCCGTCTGCCCTCCTGAATCTCCTAACCTTACTCCCTCAATGAGAAGCAAAGTCTTCACTGAGCTGAACGTGTTGATGTTTGAGACAGATTGGAAGTATAATGCAAGGATTGTGTGTGTGTGTGTGTGTGTGTGTGTGTGTGTGTGTGTGTGTGTGTGTGTGTGTGTGTGCGTGTGTGTGTGTGTGTGTGCGTGTGTGCGTGTGTGCGTGCGTGCGTGCGTGCGTGCGTGCGTGCGTGCGTGCGTGCGTGCGTGCGTGCGTGCGTGCGTGCGTGCGTGCGTGCGTGTGTGTTAGGTTGGTGCAGTGGATTAGAGATGCTGCAGCAGTGATTAAACTATAGCACCCGTTTAATGATCATCCCCACTTTAACGAGAAACTTCAAACTGTTTTTTGTTCCTTTATGTTTTTGAACAAAAATAATCTTGATTCGAGACTCATAACTGCTGTCATGTCAGATGTTTTAATTATGAAGATCTTAGTTTTTTCTGTTGAGGAAAAGTTGTGAATGGGCATTATGGCACATGTTTGTCAAGGCGCCCCAGATGTTCTTGACATCCTTTTGCAAGACGGCCAGAAACTCTGCAATACACAAACGCACTCATGACCTTTCTCTATGGAAAATGACATGGTGGAAGCTGATCCAGCTCAGACGGCCAGACTTTCACCTGCTCAAAAGCAACAACTACGTGGAGCCTCCGGTTGCCAACTCCAGGCTGGGACTTTAGAGCAATCGTCTCTAGACCCAAGGGAGGGGTGAGGGGTGAAGGTTTATGGTATTCATGCCACAGTTTCACTTCTCCTGCAGTTGTAACATTGAGCCCGTTGTTCAACACTGCTCAGGCCTGAAGTCATTGTATTGCTCATAGATGTGCCCTCGGTATGCTTAATCCTCACAGAAGCTCTACATCCATGTCACGGTGGCTCACTTCTACACATACAATCGATCTGTTTGTTGTTGCAACTTGTTCTAGTCATATTAGATTAGAAAAATAAAACTTCCCTGGTTTCCCTAATTTCACCAGTATTTGCCATATAAATGCCATACATTTAAATATGCATTGGAAACTTGATGAGAACACAACAGTCCAAGTCCAAGTTTGTTCAGAGCTGTGTCATTATTAACTTAAGTCCAGTGTTCAGTCTCCTTCAATCTGAGTCTCTGCAAGCTGAGAAGAATCGCTGTCTTTCAAAATGTCTTGATGCTGTATTGAAAACCTTGTTGTCAGCGTCAACATTTTAGACTTGAGTAGTCTCCCGTCTATTCAATGTACAATTCATGCAATCATTTTATTTTTTATAATGTGTTTTCTGGAGTTCCCATCGGCAGCATTTCAGAAGCAGTTTGCTGTTGACTTTGAGTTTCAGAATTTTTCTTTCTCAATTTTTATGCTTTGCATTTTTGGCCTTTTGCTGTTGGGTATGGTATAATGTTTAAAGTGAAATCAACACAATCTAGAGTCTTAGGCCTCATCCTGAATGGCCAAATGCTGTATGTTGATATTCACAGCATGAATGCACAGTGCACAGAAGAACTGAATTTATCGCAGCTCAGTCAGTCATTTGCAATGTGTATGTTGTGAATGTTAATAAAGACAAATTGTGATTTATCATGCAGTCCATGATAATAAGAAACCAAATCATTTGTGTCAGTATAAGTGAATGTTTTCAAGAAATCTTATAAAGATGGCGACGCCGTTCCGTTCTTTCCCGTGGTTTTTGTGTGTGTGTGTGTGGGTGTGTGTGTGTGTGTGTGTGTGTGTGGGTGTGGGTGTGGGTGTGTGTGTGTTTGTGTGTTGACACCATAAAAGATCACCAGTTCAGGCAACCAGCGGTATGTTCATCTCAATTCTCTGTGATCAAACATCACTCAAGCCTCTGTACATTTCTGAATCCTTTATTGTGTGTGCGTGTGTGTGGCTGTGGCCCTGTGGAACCCCTCAGACAGATGACTCAGCAGGCTGAGCTGGGGCACTCACTCACATTGATGGAGCTTGAGTCTCACCGAGTCCAGTGCTTGGCTCTCCAGTAAGTGCTGCTGGGGGAGGGCGGCCAGGAGCTGCAGCCTACTCTCCTTTAATTAAAGCGGGAGTGGAACAAACACGTGAGGCCAATTCACTGAACCCGCATCTCTCTCCTCCCAGTAGTGGATCTTTATGAGCTGGAAGCGACTGATGAGTACATTTTTAAAACAGATACCAGAATACTCTCATTTCGGTTCATTGGTAGGGAAAACTCCACTTCTCAAAAGTTATCTATTCTTGGCAAGAATGAAAAAAAACTCCCCCCTCCAAAAAACAAATGCAGCAACATCAAGCATCCAGACGCTCCGTCTCTGCAGGACTCCGGCTTCCCCAAAAACTGCGAAGCTCGAAGATATTTTTAAATTGTTGATGAGTGATCAAGATGTCTCACCATGTTGTCAGTTTCATGCTCACTGCAGTGATTCATTCTTTCATTTTAGGAATGAAGATGCAACCATCTGCACCTGCTTATTATGTGTTATTATCTCATCTTATTATGTAATAAAGAAGGCATGATGTGTGTATTTGATAATCCTCATAAGCCTGGCAGACACTTTCCATTTATTGGTGTGTTTCTCAGCTGATTATTGTAAATGAAGGAGACACGTAGGACTGAAGTCTTTTCACGGGAGAGAAAAAAACATGAAAATTTCAGCAGAGGTTTATGTAAACCTTTCAAAAATTAAGAGGAGCCGCATTTGTGTGTGGTTGTCCTCCCACACCACGTGAAACGATGTGTCATGCTAAGAGGGGCTTCCTAGGATTTTTCTCCAAGTGCCTCCTCCTCTCTGCCTCTCGTCGCCCTCCTCTCTTTCTCTCTCCTTGGCCGATTGCGCTAATCTCCTCTCCCAATTGTTATTCTGATAGTGCAGCTGTTACGTAACTCCCTGAAACAAGTATTGAGAGATCAGGGTTATTGAAATGGATCCTCATCATGCCCAAATGAAAGAGGAAGAAAAACTGAGGCCAGGTCTTCATCGAGGAATTTGATCGGTCACTGCTTGAACAGTTTGTTGTGAAAATAGGAGAGGTTGTTGGTGTCCGTTGTCCAACCTGAGCCCTTCCCCTTTAAGCTCCTTCTGGCTGATGAGGGAGGAGAGGAAAGGACAGGAGGTGGGATAGAGAGCTGAGTGGGGTCTAATGTACAGGTACTGTGAGCCCTGCCTTGATCTGCCCGGCCCCCTGCAGCATCTCTTGGACTGGAACATACCGTGGCTGCATGAGCCTCCGCAGTGTGCATCCCAGCATTTACCGTATTGATCTGTCCCACTTTACCCCAGAGGTAAAAGATTTCACTTGCCCTGTGTGTTCAGCTCTAAACACCAGGTCTTATAACATGTTAACATTCACCCTACAGAAAAATTCTAAATCTCACCCATTTTTCAAAGCTCTCTGTTTACCTGTCGCTGAACTGGGGCAATTTCATTGATCAGAACCTGTAATGGACTTTAGGACTTTGCTATTTCTTACTTCTTTAAAAAGTATTGGCAGTGTCTAGTTACTGCAAACACGAATTGTATATTTTATTTGAGAAAGTTCATTATGTCCATGCTTTTGATTATACTGTCCAGCTGGACCAGTCTTTATGACATCCACAGTAACTGAAGTGGCAGTGTTGTGTGAGTCAGTCTGACTGATTTACTCATTAAACTTAGACAGACGTCTATTATTTTGTGTGGTTTTTTTTAGGCGAGAAATGGTCTCCGCTCTCGATGTTAATGTTCTGAAAGAAACCAATTTACCAGCTAATGACAACAGGAAGAAGCGGAAACGGCTGAAATAAATTACCATTGATGTTTCCTGCAAACAACAAGTCTTATAAAAAAAGCAACTATAGTATTTTGCTAATATATCACAGGTACTGTAGATGATGATAGTTAATTTGACTTCTCGTGGAACATCTTTTTAACAATTTGTTTCTGTATTTGCTATATTTAAGTTATTTTAGGATGAGTGTAAACTGGAGTTTTATGGAACCAGTCATCAAGGAAACACACAGAATAGTTACACAGTTGACTCAGTGAGCACAGCAGAGAGACAGCGGCTCTGCAACTGTTAGGAACCAGCCCACTGAAATGTCACTATTTATAACCGCAATAACGGTTCTATAATATTAATTAATCAATTTATTAAGTAATTGGTTATAGTCATGCTTTACCAGTTAAGTCACTGTCCCCAACGCTATTGAAAAAACACTACAAAAACCCATGACCCTTAGTCATTTGTGCTATATTTTTTATTTATTTTTTTCTATCTGCACTGTTGCTAGTTTGTTCAGCAGGCCAGTGTGGGAAGCAGTATATATGTGGGAAGCGCCTCATGTGTTGTGGGCCAGAGCTTGGTGTAAACACGAGTGCTCAGACTGAAAGAACTTAAGTGTCAAGAAGGAGAAGAGTGAAATCAAAAAGGAGCGAAATGTAAGCGGAGCGTGGGTGACCCGAGGGTGACTCTCTGCCCTTTTCCCTCTGTATTGGATGACTAGTGTCTTATTTATCTGATTGATATTATGAGTCCTTTTTTTTGTCTGTCTACTGGAGGAAAGAAAAATAATTCAATTCAAAAGCCAGCAGTACAGTAGGTCATTACGGCAGCATAGCTTCCCGGCTGTAATTCTCCGTTCCAGTTCTCTGAGTGCGGACAATAGAGAATGTCTGATTCATTTAATGCAATGGGCTGGAGAAGATTGAGTTCATGATTGGAGTCTGAATTTCCTGACTGAATTAAACCTGCATGGTCCAAAGTGATGCCCAGAAATACCGTATAGATGTTACATAAGCGTGGTAGGACGTTTGGGCTGCAGATTCAGGTTTGTTTTTTTTTTATGACCAGAAGCCTTATTTGAGCTCCAGAGCAAGAGAGCACAAGACCAGATGCTGGTTGGAGCTTTGGAGTGTCTCTGTGGGCTCCCTTATGACACGTCTTACTTAGTGGAGTGCAGATTTCTTGAGTCATCTAATCCTTGTGTCAAGTGTCATTACAGTGTTGTAGCATCATGGACCTGTTATTAAAAGCTTAGCCATTTGTAAACCCCTTCATCTGGATCCCCTGGAGGGAAAGGTGGTGTCACTTTGATTTGATGCTCTTCACTTCTCATCTTCTCCAGCTTCCACAGCGATCCTCTCCTCTGTGTTGGCCAATACAACACACGGAACATCCTGCATTTATTCCGGGACTGAACTTTGCTTCCTCTGCAGCAGCAAATGAAAACTGTTATCGTACCACCATGTACAAAATACGGCCTCTCTGCCAATTCTAACAGTTATTTTAAGCAACAATGACTCTGGCAACCACAGCACATTTCCACATGAAAAAAAAAATCAATCAATCTGCAAGCAAAAGCATTATTTTGTTGATTACTTTTAAATCCTCAAGTTGTAGCAATGATATTTTGATGTGCAGATTCTGGAGAAAAAGTGACTACTTTTGGATCTCGGAAAATAGTTTTAGGACAAAAATGATCTTACTTGAATTGTTAAAGCTTTTGTACACATTCATTGGAGGATATTTGGCATTATTTTGAGTTTCAAGGCAGCACTTTACAAAAGCATTCTTCTTTCAGCTGTGTTGTAGCTCCTGGGTAAATCTATGGCTGAATGTGCTGTGGGGACTGACAAGATCAAGAGATGACCCATAAAATGACAGCTTTGCTCACCATTTAAAAATGTGGATTAGAATATCCAGAAAAAATTTAAATGTCATTGAACAACTTGGTCAATGTTGGGACAGAGATTATTTGTTATTGTGGTAGTTAATACTTCTAGGAAGAACTGAAGACAGAAGTGATCTTGAAGTTAATTAAGAAGAAATGACAGTGGAACAGAATTAATTAATCACAATACAACTTGATTAGGTTAAACTAACAAAACTGTCTTTTGACTGTGGAAATAAGTATTCCAGATAAAGTCCACGCACACACTAAGACTGAAATAAAACTATGGACCATCTTGCTGTGTGGCAAGAGAGCGCTCGTCACCATGCAGCTCCCAAGCACACCAAACCAATACCATCAGTGCCAGAGCTAAAAAAAAAAAAGAAAGAAAGAAATATTAAGCCTTTGGTTATGAGGAAGTGTCTCATTATGTATTTGCTGTACAATAATTCAATGATAGTTAACGTCTAATCCCTGAAGCACATTTTTCTTTGATGATATTGCTCCCCGACACACTAATACCTAATTGTGTCCAGTCTCTACTTAAAAAAACCATTTCGTTTTCTGCGTATGTGTTTTCTTCTTGTTCGCGCGTCTCCGGAGGAGCTCATATGTTCATTGGGCAGAGGCACGCGACTTGTCTTCTGGTGCAGGATTTACTAGCTATCTTGGAGGATAGTAGTGTCACCCAGCCTCTAATTGGCTGACCCCACAGATTTTTCTTGAGCAGATGCGGAGCCTGGTATGTCCACCCCCCCTTTTTCCTTTCTCACTACAGCTGGATTGTGATCCTCCATCCCTCCTATAATCAATCCTGCTGCTTCAACACAGCAAAGATCTCATTCCTTCTCCCCTTCTTCCTGCCGCAGAGAGAGAGAGAGAGAGAGAGAGATAGAGAGAGAGAGAGGGGGGGGGGGCATTGCAACACTGCAAAAATCATAGATTCTATCCTGAACACCTCCCTCTTTCTCCCCTTCGGTCTCTGAGTTTGCACTAAACATTATAGATCCACGTTTACAGAAAAGCAAGAGATTAAGTGAGCAACAGTGAGAGGAAGGAGGAGGTAGGGGATGGGGGGTGTGGACCATTCAGTCACTTTCACTGTTACGGCAGCTTTATGTTTTCAGTAGGCAGGGAAATGGGAGAGCAGTGTTGGCACATATTGGAATAATTAGCTTCCATTACGTATCTTTGTGAAGCCTTTGATTATGATAACAGGCATTTGTGCATGTTGTGTTTCACCTGCATTTGTAACCCCCTTCATATGAAATCATTGAGGATCGAAGGGGAATGTGTGTGTGAGGGGGGGGGGGGGGTCGGTCCTCAGGGACTGAAGCGGTATATAGGCTTGGGATGAAGGAGAATCTGTGTGTATGCAGCAGCTTTACAAGGTCAACCGCACCTCACGCTCGATCACATGTAAGCACACATGTATGTTGACTTGGCACACACACACATCTTCTGCCAGCCAGCCCTTAGTCAGCACAGGGGAGGCAGCTCTGGGAGTGTTGCATGTCGCCACCTAGTGTTGATATCGAGGAGTTTCTCATCATGACAGGAACACTGACACCATTTCTTTTTTTATGCTGTTTTTGTTTTTGTTTTTTTGTTAAAGTGAAATGCTCAGCCGTTTCTCCTGCATGCATGACCTCTGAACACACGTTCACATCTTGGTCTTAATCTGCCATACTCTTTATAACACGCGGGACGGTCCAGCTTACGTTTTACATGACTTCTAGAAAATCATTGTAACCCTATGATTCATCTGCTCTCTGAGCCCTCTGTTAGAGTGAGTGTGTGTGTGTGTGTGTGTGTGTGTGTGTGTGTGTGTGTGTGTGTGTGTGTGTGTGTGTGTGTGTGTGTGTGTGTGTGTGTGTGTGTGTGTGTGTGTGTGTGTGTGTGTGTGTGTGTGTGTGTGTGTGTGTGTGTTACACTGACCCCGCTGAAAGCCAACAGCTGGCCCACTGACGCCTCTAATGATCTCAGAGGGAAACACTGTCCTTTAAATGTTACTGACACACTAACATCACATGCTCTTACACACTGAAAACTCATCTCCTTGGCCCTGCATTCTCTTCGTTTTCATGTTGGACTGACACAAAAAGAATATTGGGCACCTCTTTTAAAGTGGATTATTCATTTTTATCGATGGCGGCAGACATTGGCTGGTCTGCCGTTGGCTGTGTTCATGTTTGCCTCTTTTCCAGTCCGCTCATACAGCAGCGCTTCCTCTTCCTATTCTCTCTTCGATCCTGTGGCCACTCTTTTCAACCTTTCCTCTGCCGCCTCCTTGCAGAGTCTCGGATGAAGGACAATATACAGTAGAGCTTGAGGCAACGCAGTTAGTGGGATGGTAATGGAAAAAAATGTTTGTTAGGGCATAGAGCACCAAGAATTTGACCTCAGCACCCCCTTAGGCACAGACTTTTAATTGACAGCACAATGCGGAATTACTTTTGCATCTCATGCTGGTGTGTATGTGTCTAAAAGAGACTGTATATGGATGTCCACTTATTGTGGCTTCCTCTTAATGAGACCATATTACGACCCCTGGGTGGTTTTGTGTGACTAAAATAACTCCTGGGTCAACATTAGGACCCGTTCAGTTTCTTTCCGTTTAAAGGAAATGTGTTACTATGTTTTACTAAGATTGCCTTCATCCAGTACCTTTTCTTCACAATACTTGCTTTACATGTTTTGTTTGTGTTTGACCTTGGTCAGTAAACTGAAGGTCATCATCAAGCCACTTCCTTACACTTCTTGTGACTTTCCCTCCATTCATCAGTTTTCTTCGTGTCCCACATCCCCAGCCATCACTTCAATCCTGTCGTTTTTGCATTCTCGCGTTCTGCTGACCCCTTGAAACTGAATCCGCTTCAACACTTATTCACTTATATTTTCCTCCTCCTTCCCTCCTCTCTGAGATACCTCATGGTCATTTCAACCACACTCTAGTCTTTAAATCATTCACTTCTTATTTATCAGGATTCATAGTTGATTTCATAGAAGAGCTTTCCCAATGTATTATGTTGAGCTGAATGCAAATGAGGCAGAGTATGGACAAGGACCCTACTAAATCAGTTTAATGATTAATTTACACTTGAAAATGCACCAATTCTATTTAACGTGGCTAAAATTCACAAAGTCGTTTATTTCATTGTTTCTTTGTTTTGTGCTTTCAACTGTGTCTAATTTGTAAGGTATTTTTATGCTTCACTTTCCTGCCTTTTCTCACGATTGTAGCATTGTTGAACTTGTTGTTGTGTAACATGCTCAGAATATCTCAATATTGAGCAGAGGTGTATGCGTGAGTGTGAAAATCTGTCCAATGCGCGCTGCAAATATTCCCGTGGAAACCGTTTCTATCCACAATAACTGCTGGTTCAGTCATAGAGCATCTTTTTCACTTTAACTTGGCCTGCTGACATGTCAAAGACCCTTCATGCTTTTATCTTTTTCGACCTCATTTCTCTGTTTATGACACATATTGTATTGTATTCTCCAGATAGAGAAAATGATTTTTTCCTCCAATGTTTTTGAAAAAAATGAACTAATTATTTTCTGCTTTTGGCACTTTAATGTTTTTCAGTTCAAAACAACAAAAGTTTATTTCATTTCACCGTGTCTTCACTGCTCTCTCCATCTAAATATACAAAACAAATTGGAATGGAAGCAATAGCACGAGCTGTAAGTCAACATGCGTGTGTGCATTTTTTCACCCAACATGGCTCCGTACAGTATCCAGATACGTAACTGTTCCCCTCAATGACGAGATCAATTGCAAATAGCTCCACAGTCCTCTGACAATAATGTACGATGGAAAGAGAAGTGCACAGAACAAATGTGGTCTCATGATTGAAATGTCTGCAGCAGACCTGAACGTCGGCCAGATGTTTGTCCTTGACTGAGTGAAGAGACTGTATCTATATGATTGGGATTATCTGGATTGATTTAATTTATTCCTAAAAGATGAGCGACGAACAGGTCATAGCTCCCTCTGCTGGTAGGAGCAAGGTCAGGGCTCATTTACGTTCAACTTTCGCTGTGACTCAGGATTAGGGCAGTCCAACAGTGGCGCATGATGCAGTCAGTGGGCTGACAGCCGGTTCAGAGATCATCCACAACTCAGTGAGAGCAGACAGGATGTGTGAAGCACTTGGTGCTGTGCTTCCCTTCAAGGAATGCTATTGGGTTGTGTGTGACGCCCAGAGGACTCCATCTTTTTTTTTTTTTTTTTTTTTTTCCCCAACAGCCACACATTGCCCCAGATACCAGTCCAGGATGCAGTACACAAACTAGCTGTGTTCACACCAGCCTCTCCCCCCTCGGATCCAGTGCAGCAATCCAACACTGTTCTGCAATACTTTTACGCAGTCATCAATTATGCATAAAGGATTTCTGCACTCTTCAGTCATGGGCTTGAAATACTGGAAGATGAAAAAGAGTCACAAGGTTAAATATTTATAGAATTTTCTAAAAACTTAAATAACACGGTATCTTCAGTCAATTACTCTTGAAGAATTATTAGCGTCGATGCCATTGATTAGACTGATATTATTCAAGTGCAGCTGCTCTTTTTAACTGTAAATCAGTGCAGGCGTACATAATGAGTGTGTGGGGAAGGTTGTCTGATTTAATATCATTTGGGCAACAATTTGTCTCATTCTCTGCACCTGCATTACAAAATTAACATAGGGCTTCGTTGTGTTCTCATACATAACTTGGGTGGCCCTATAAATAACCACATCAGCACAGTGTATTCACGGGACTCGGTGGAAAGATTTTAAAAACGTCTGTCTACCAGACCAGCTGCACGGCTCATACGGTCAGATGAAAAGGTTCGGCGTTTAGTCGAGCCTCGTTTTGCAAAAATAACAACCACTAGACTTTTCCAATAACCTCTAATTAGTGTCTGGACCTTTATGAAACATCTACGGTTTAGTCAGGCTTGGTGGTGTCTCAGCATCGACAGCCCACTTCAAATCACCCCACAGATGTTCTTGATATTCCAGTCTATGAGCTGAGATTGGCCATTCCAGAACATTGCATTTGTTCCTCTGCATGAACGCCTGAGTAGATTTTGAGCAGTATTTCGGGTCGTTGTCTCGTTGAAATACCGAGCCCCCAGTGCAACTTGAACTTTGGGGGCAGACTCTTAAACGTTACTTCACTGTGGGGAGCAAGTGTTCTTCTTGGAATGCTGTGTTCTTTCACCACCATCCATAATGCTGCTTGCCATGCCCAAATAGCTCAATTTGTGTTTCATCAGTCCAAAGCACGTTATTCCAAAACAAAGTTGACTTGTCTGAATGTGCTTTTGTATACGGCAAGTGACAATTTGTGGTGAGGGCTCAGAAAACATCACTCTCCTGTAATAGCTCTTTCTTGGGCAAAGTGTGCTGAATTGTTGAAGGATGCACAGTAACACCATCTGCCATCATAGGTATTTAGAGGAGGCTGTGGCTTGTTTCTGACCATTCTCACCATCCTTCACCTTTGCCTCACTGATATTTTTCATGGCCTGCATCTTCTGGCCTGAACAGGAACTGTGCCTGTAAGCCTTCCTAGTTGTTTGTACCCTTTCCACAAACCATAAAACCAGCCATCTTCATGTCCAGGTCATTTGAGAGTTCAGTCAAGGAGTCAAAGAGAGGAAACGACTTAAAATTGGCCACCCTGAATACATTTTGTCATGAGTGAATGTACCCGTCTATGAAGATCAATGCTTAATGAGCTCATCAAGCCAATTTTGGGTTCCGGTTAATCTGTGTTAAAAGTGTTTAAATCAAGCAAAATGACATGGGTGATCAATTTTTGAATCAGATGCTTTTGAGACATGCAGGAAAGGTTTCAGTCAGCAGATGATACTCACAGAGAAGAAGTGGGCAGTTTAATGGGGGACTCCCTTGGTTTGATGAACACCGTACCAGGCTGGCTGCTGGCGTCGGGGGGGGGGGGGGGGGGGGGGGACAGCCATGCAGAGAAAGACACAATAAGAGCGTGGAGGAGATATAGAGACATTTCTGTGGATTGATACAAACACTGGGTGTAGTAGATGTTGCAGGTGTATAAAGCAGAGAGACACAAATAAATACTGGCTCATTGAGTGTTTGTGGATGTGTAACTGCTTGGATGAGCATTTCTAATTGCTGTCTGGGAAGGCAGATTTTAGTGCAGGGCTTAAAACTTTGTGTCTAGTGGTGTGTGTGTGTGTGTGTGTGCGTACTGTCTGAGAGGTGACACAGATTAGTGGAGGCAGGTCCTGCACTGTGTGGTCCACAGCACTGCAGGGTCATGAATGTTTTATGGCAGAAGAGGTGAGCTTCGTCCTCCAGCTCACTCAAGATCACATAGACATTTACGACGCAAAGAGGTGATTCATTTTCATGACTGGGCCAACTGTTGTATCGATATTCTGAATACATTGGATTTCTTTCTGTTATATTTATGACATTAGCTCTACAAACAGAATTGGTGCTGCATTTTGCCGCTGTTTGTCCAAAGAGAGCCAGTCAACTCCCACAATCATGTGTGAGTGTCATCCTCTCTCTTTTTAGGTACACTTACGTAAGGGGAAAGTAAAGAGAGGAGTCAGCAGGTCAACTTTGTAGTGTGTTACAGGAATACTATACTGTATAGCAGCATTTTCTCACAATACAAAACCACATATGCTGTGAATGTTATTTAATGACAGATAGGTGTGAATACTATCATGTTTCTCTCAGTTTATATGGTGCATGGTAATGCTACCCCTTCATAAGCCTTGACATCCAAGCTGCGGCTGAACTGGAGCCAGGGATCCTGTTCATACGCATTCATGAATATGGCTTTATTCATGTGAAAGGTCACATGTGCAATTGATTTGTTCTCTCTATTTTTACTTACTAAACTGCTATTTTAATTTCACCATAAAATCAATGAAACTTCTGAGGTTAAAAAACACGTCGTCACCTCAGTTTCATCATTTTCTCTCGAGCAACCTTTTAAAACCTGCTGATCAGGAAGGTTTCGCATAAACTCAAACCTCAATATTACCTACTGGATTCTTTGTAATGTGTCAGCTAATGAAATGACATCCACCTCAGATACTTTGTCATTGTCCAGAAATCTTCTGGTATTCTCATTTTAGCCTGTGGGGGGTTGTACGTTTGACATTAGGGCTGGGAGACATTTATAGAGACTTGTGTGAATGGTGGAATAATTCACACAATCACTTTTCCAGTCGTCTTTGTGTTTTCTTTTTGTGTTTTTTTTTGGCTCACTTCTCCTCCTACAGTTTTTAATCCAATTTTGACCATTCTGGTATCAAAACCTACAACTGAGTGAATTTCTGCATAATTATATGATTATTGAATTTGCTGTGTGTTTAAAGTTCCACAGAAAACGTTTTTTTAAACATATTTTAAAAGATTGTATAGCAACTTCACATCCATTCAGAGTTGCAAACATTTATTTTTAGGTTAATATTTGTTAATGTGGAATGATATATTTACAAATCATGCTCTAGCATGGCATTCCCGACAACACAGTGGGTTTACCAGATGGTATTTGTTACTATGAGTTTATTCAGTGAATATTGTCGGGCAACTAACATGTTCAACATGTAGAATCGAGGCATGGTTACTAGGCAACTGAATATTTGGCCGGATTTGGCTACGTTAAAGCCCTTCCTTTAAAAATAAAATCTGTGGCTTTCCCTAACGTCGGGGTATTTTACAGTATCTGGACGATCTCAAAATGTGAGAAAATATCTGCATTTTAAAATGTCAGCACAAGATTCAAAAAGTCTGTGCCACACTGTGTTTATAAGTTAATACAGTTTTCATGCTTCCACTTGGATTATTATTTGTTTAAAGATTGAGTTGAACCTCTTCTGAATCATGTTTGATGTCTCTTAATGTTGTAGCCGTCCTCGTCGGTGCTCAGTGTGTTAAGAATGAAGAGTAACTCAAGAACAAAGAGTATTTAAATAAGTTACTGTAGCATATCTGCAAACATCATTTTTTTTTTCTCTGTTCTGTATTTAGTCCAAGTTGAGTTGGTGGTGGTCTCACAGCAATTGAAACTGACTCATGGAAGCCAACTCACCACAGTGTTAACAAAATGCTCACACACTGCACATGCTGATCACTTTGAGCAGTAAATATTATTATTAGTGTCAATGTTAATGGCTCAGAGGATCCATAGATAACAAAAGCTTTTACCAGAGGCATGACAGTTGAAAGTGTTTTCAATTCGATGTTGGTGACCATGAAGGAAACTCATTCTGCAAATATTGGTGCCGTCAATGTCACACAAACAAGGAGGCCACTGAAACACAAAGGACACTTTTTGTCGAAGCTGAAGCACACCTGTCAGACAACACACGTCTGGACGAGTTTGACAGAGATCAATAACTCACGGGGTGACAGAATCGGAATGTACCTTTAGAAAAAACAGAAACAAAGACAAGGAAAAGGGGGAAAGGTGCATTTACGAGTGTGTGTCTGAAGCAGATTGCGGAGGGCGCAGGTTTGGTATCTAGCCTGGCACTTTCCTTGGCTGTTCATCCCTCTTTCATGCTCCATTTAGTCAAAATGGCAGCCACTTTGCTGTCTAAGGTTGAAACTATTTTGAGGCTTTGCTTCTGGTTGTAGGCTTTTTGGTACATGCTGATGAGACCATTTTTGCAGCAGTTATATACTTTCAGCAGTCTGGAAGCCTTGTATACTACCTTTGTCCTTTTGTCAAAAATAGAGCAGCCACCTTTTCCCAACAATGTAGTGACCTTCATGGTTTTTTTCAGAACAAGGAAATCATATGTGATATGCGACTAAATAAATGTTAAATGTTTCCATTTTGTGATCATTGTCGCAAATCATCATTGCTGGAAGCGCTTGCTTTTCAGTGGCCTCATTGAGCGGGACATGAATGGGGATGTTATTCTGTTGTACAGTGTCTTAGATACTCCTGAGTGCAGCTTGTTCCTTTGTCAGAGTGTGCCGTGTCCTCTCTCGCTTCAAATTACAGAACAAATTGTTGATTTGCCAGTTCTTTTCAATTTGATCCAAAATGGATGTACTGGTGTGGCCCACCTCTCATTGATGATAATTCACGACCAATTTTTCAAAGTATTTTCCCACACACAGTGCCGCCAAGTACCAGCATATTTCTTCAGCGGGGCCAACACTGTATCACCTTTTCACTTTCAGCTCTTTTTTTTTTTCCTCTCTCAACCTCTCGTTGTGTATAGCTTCACTTACAATGTTCACTCTCATCACATTCAAACCTTTCTGCTCCCTCCTCGACTCCCTTTTGTACTTATTCTCTCAGTTTTTGTCCACCTCTCCTAGTTTCAAGACATTCACATTTTTTTTCCAAGTCTCCTACTTTTCTTTCTCTTAAGTCCTTGAACTGACCCCAGCCTTTCCATGTGTGCATCTTTATAAGTCCTCGGCTTTGACAACCCCCTTGAGCGACTCACGCCTATAAAATCCCATTTCAAGAGCTCTCTTCCTGTTTCAGAGGGCTTCAGTGAGGGTTAGGGACTTCTCTGTGGTTGGTATGTGTCTCATTTACATCGAGGAGTTTGGGCTTTGTGAAAGCAGGAGTGTGTTTTTTTTCTCAGGCCACAGGTGTGTAGTAGTGGGGGGCTGTCATTGTGTCTCTCCTGTTTGAATAACAAAATTGAAATGAGTTTTCCTCTGGTGAGGAAAAGCAGCAGGGGTTGAGATTTTGTGAGATTTTACTCCGGTTGCATGTCTGTATCTAACACCTTTACAGAAGTTGAATCTGACTCACTGCACCGCTCAAACTCTGGATGAATACTTTTTTTTATTCAGTGTTCAGATTGTCTCATTGTCCTGGGAAGCGGTCCGATGTGTTTCCATGGAGTCTGTGAATTGGATGATAAATGGCCTCCTCAGATCTCATCACAATACTAATCGGGTCGGGCCAATCTATTGTACATCCCAAGGCAAACACAGAAAGAACATGTAAACTCCATACAGACAAGGCCATCTTTGTTTGTATTTCTGACGTTTTTATTTATTTTTTTGTTGCTTACTTTAATGCTCTCGTATCACGATTAGACTTTAAACAAATGGTGCCTTCATGCTTTAGTGAACTAAGGGAAATTAGTCATCACCAGCCATTTTTATAGGCAATTAAAGTAATTTTTCAAATGAATTGTCGGATCATTACGGAGTTGTGGTTCGTCACTGGTGAAATGATTTCCTGCATTTCCTTCTTCTGATAACTGGTTGCATTTTGATTTCCCTTCCTGATTCTACAGTAACAAATCTGGACACTTTTAGTATTCCTGGACTATTCATCAACGACAAAGAATAATCACTTTCCATCCGGAGATTCATCAGTTGTAGAAAACAAGACGGTAATAACATGACGTATAGATTGCAGTCTGTAGATATGCAGATTAGATTGTTTCCTCTCGTTCTTGGTAGATTGGAAGAATACAAGTAGCAGAGCTTTTCGCTGCCGGCACTCTCATTCAACACAGTTTTCACTTCTTCACCTCTTCTATTTTCTTTTTCATTTTATTGTTCTCACTCATCAGGACAGAAACTGGAGAAAATATGACGAGGAGGAAGAGTAGAGGACAGAGGACAGGAATTGAAAAGAGGATATAGTGATGTAACTGTTGGTGTCAATGGGGAGACTAAGAAAGCTCCATGAAAGCGGCTTGACTGTCCACCATCTGAATGAGCCCCACACTGCTGATAAGGATGATGAAAGGAGTAATGATGATAGTGGGGGTGCCAATTGGGTGCTATTTTTAGAAGCATTCGGCCAGCCTGTTGTGTATGACTTTGTACGTGCAAGTGAACGTTTCTTCATGCACACTCCTTTACATGTGTGCGGGTCATTTATGCAGGCATGTGCAGAACTGCAGTAATGCAAGGGTGAAGTATATGTCCAAGGGTGTGTGTGTGTGTGTGTGTGTGTGTGTGTGTGTGTGTGTGTGTGTGTGTGTGTGTGTGTGTGTGTGTGTGTGTGTGTGTGTGTGTGTGTGTGTGTACTGTTGTACATGTACACGTAGATGTGTGTGCCTCCTTTTCCAGAGTGCACATGGTTGTAGGTTTAAGCCACGTGCCTTTAGTGCTGACTACAGAATCAGGAGAGCTGCTGCAGTGAGGAGCTCATCGATGTACCCTCTTCATGAACGCACTGAAAATGGCTTTTCAACGGCTGTGCGTGTCCGTGTCCGTGTCCGTGTCCGTGTACGTGTCCGTGTGTGTGTGTGTGTGTGTGTGTGTGTGTGTGTGTGTGTGTGTGTGTGTGTGTGTGTGTGTGTGTGTGTGTGTGTGTGTGTGTGTGTGTGTGTGTGTGTGTGCGTGTGCGTGTGCGTGTGCGTGTGCGTGTGAGATAATTTAGTTCTGTTTTGGGCACCTTACTTTATTCACCCATATTATGGGGGCATAACAATTTTGGAAGCAAAAATCTACCTACAATGATTTTCTTTTCTTTTTTTTTATATCGGAGGTGAGAAGATGTTTTTATGTGGATTAAAGTTATGCTTCGATTAGGTATCAGAGTTAGGCAAGTATTAGTTATGTTGAGTATATAGTAATACAAGAGGCATCGCTACACAATGAATGTGAGCGTGTAAATCTATTCTATCCCTATCACACTTTTCTTATGTAACAGCCCACATTGAAGAGTTTTGGAGGGTTGTCTATTTTTAAAGGTTAGAAACACAAATCAGTTTCCGATGTGGGATTTGACAGCTTAATGCTCTGTTTCTCATCCTTGTTCTCATCTTTGTTTCTCATCCACACAGCTCTCTGACTGCTGTTCTTTTGCCCGTTTCCCTCTTGGAAATATTAACCCTCAGATTCAATTTCCCCAGTGTGAATCTAATCAAGGACGCTTGCAATAACGTTTTGTTTTAAGAACATTGCACCAGCCATCTATAGCGTTTTATTGGCTATCCCTATCATGGCAGTGCAGAGTGCATACTGGCAATACACTGTAAAGGCTCACAGGACTGAAGGTGGTGAAGGTTTACTTGATATCTGCTTCCAGGTCTCGTTACAGAAATGCCACAGCACATGTTTAAAAATTACAAGATGCCCGAGAGGGAATAGACAAAAAAAATGTGAATGGTTTACTCAAGTGACTTTGAAAACTACAGCAGCTTGCAAAGGTGTTCATACCACTTTCCCTCATTAAATAAATCCAGTGTCTCCAGAAATGATCTATTTAGTAAACATTGGCCCCCTTTTTGTTAATCTAATCTAATCTAAGAATATTTATGAACAAACGGCATCATCAAGACTGAGGAACACACCAGACAGGTCAGGGAGAAAGTTGTGAAGAGGTTTAAATCAGTATTGTTCTCCAAAAAACATCCAAAGTTTTGAACATGTCACGGACCAACGTGCAATCTATCATCTAAAAAAAAAGAGAGAAAAGGATTGATGATGTTGATGGAAGATGGATGGAGCCAAATACTGGGCGATCTTGGAGGACAAACTGTTCAGAGTCTGCAAAAGACTTGAGAGGTTCACCTTCCAGCACCGGGGTGTCAAACTCAGGTTCCTGGAGGGCTGCAGCCCTGCACGTTTTCCATGTCTCTCTTCTTTCACACACCTGATCCTCATGGTGGTTCATCACTGAGTTCAACAGAATGCCTGATTACCAGCTGCTCACTGCAATCAGCCCTATCGAAGCAGGGAGTCATGCAGAGCATGCGGGGCTGCGGCCCTCCAGGACCAGAGTTGGACACGTGAGTTCCAGCAGGACAACGAGCCGACTCACAACAGCCTGAGCTACACTGGAAAGGTTTCGATCAAAACAAATTCATGATATATACAAAATACATTACATTTATGACTGTAATGTGACAAAATGTAGAAAAGTTGAAGAGGTATGAAGAATTTTTGCAAGCCATTTTATAGATTCTAAAAATGCCTCAAAAGTGCTATAAAGTGATACTGAGTGATGGACATAAACATTTGACCCATTTAAAGTGTTGCTTGTGCCTGCCCAGTGTGTGTAAACGACAACACAGGTGTGAGGAAACTGCAAGTTGCCCCAGCGAAGGAGCATTAATGGGTGTTACATGTTGAAGTGAAGGAGGGAGCATCCATCTTTCTGTCCCAGGAGGGAGCAGCAGGCGGTGGTAGTAGTACAGCGCTGATAGATGACCAGCACAAGCTGCTGCTATATTATTACAATTGCTGAGTGCAGAAAATCCACAGTGTGAGCAAGCATGCACCAATACACTTACATCATTTTGTGGCTGTGGTGTGTTTGATTTTGCTTATTGGAGCCGCTATTCGTAGATTGGGATTCTACCTTTCTCATCCAGATAAACTGAAAATTTCTAACCTTTATGTGCTGTTGTTATTGCTCTGCTTCTCAGGCTTTGAGCAACGCGGCTGACTGATTTGAAGGTGAATGTTGCACTGTGATTCTTTTTTTTTTCTGTCTGCTGGTTGGCTTTTTTTAACAGAACTTTTATCATGAAATAAGCTTCTTATACGTCATCAGATCCTTTTTTGATTCACACACTAGATATAACGTTGTCCTCACCGGCCGAGTTCTGCGTAGGTCTCCCCTGTGCAGCCGCACATTGAACAAATGTTTAATAATAACTGGTGTAATATACAGCTGTAAATCTGAACAGATTTGAGAGATATGTCATGACACATCAAAGGTCCCATGAAGAGTTCAGCGACTGTCTCATAAAATGTCACGACGAATCTATATTCGAAAAAATTAGCATGCCTGTTTTTTTTTCATCTAACAAACCGCTTTACTGGCATCACATTTTTTTCTTTGCAGGTTCTTTGCCCCACTTTTTTTTTTTTTTAATAATTTTCTTAGATTTTATATTAAGACTTTTTGGTACAAAAAAATGTGTTGCCTGACAGTAGATTAAATAATAAGGTAACAATTAAAGAATAAAATTGAAGGCTTCTTTTGAATAAAGAAAAAAAAGAAAGAAAGGAATGAAAACCTTCACGACCAACATCTAATCTTTTTGGCATTGAGTTTTTAGACATGTGTGGCGAGACGAGCCGGTGCATGCTGATTATCACTGGACTGTAATACATTCAGTCCAGTATTGTGACGGCCATGTCCTGGCTTAAAGACCTGGATCTATTGTCTGCCCCGACGCCTGTGGTACATCTGCTGCTCCTGTTGGTTTTTAGTCTTGGCATGTTTTTTTTTTTTTTTGGCTACACTTATTAAAGCATGTAACATCCATGCTACACTTGGCAGGGGTGTTTGCTGGAGTGGTAGGTCGCTCTGTCTGCGTGTTGACGTGAGTCTGGGTAATCCACTGGCTGCCCCACTATGCTTGTGCGTGGCTCTGGGCTGGCCCCATACAAAGGAGCAGACCTGAAAAGCACCATAATGAGGCACAGGCTGGAAGAAAAGGCATGTCTCTTTCCATTTCTCTGAACGAAAAGAAAAGAGGAACATAAAAGAATAGGAGACAAGAAAGAAAGATGAAAATAAGCCTTTCAAATCCAGGTTTTTGGCTGCGCTGTCTCTTTGAGTTTATCTTTTTTTCCATGCATGTGTTTTATTATGGTAATGAAATGTTGGATAAAAATAGTCTTAGATTGTAGAGCAACGGTTTTCACTCGAAAGAGGAGAGAAATAAAGGGGCGGGAGAAGCGGGCACAAGTCATTGATGAAGCACATAAAGAAATTTTCAACTGGCTTCCCTCTACCTTGTAAGGTCTTTTTCTGTCTCCTCTTTCTTTTTATCCTCTTGGTCTTCCATAAGTCACAAGTCCCATGGGTTCACTTGAAACATGAATATGTTGTTTCGTTTGTCTGCAAGTCATCGCTCAATGAGATTGTGTTCCAATTAGGAGGAGAAACTGTAAATCACAGAAGTTTCATTGACGCTACTTGAATTAAATAATCCATTAGTGGCAATATGTCAGAACACTCATGTTAACTTTGCTGCATCCCTCTAAGTGTTTACATTAAGCTCACTGTTCTCAGCAGGCACTCGTACTGGTTGCTATACTGGACTCCGCGACACACAATCCTCCCGATAACTATTCTTTTTGGCAGACAAAAGAAAGGTACAGAGCTGGAGATCAGAAGAGGGTGTACTTTCTTTCCACGGCAGAGAACATCAAAGCAGCATGCCCTCGGTGTGCTGTGATGTTAATCTTTGTGCTTCAATGACCCCTGACCTCCGCCAGCTCAGACGGGACGACAGGAAGAATGAAGGAGGGGGTTGATGAAAAAACAGGAACACCTCATGTGCAACGCAAGGAAGCCATATGGCAGGTGATGTCAGATGCGGGAAAACTAAATTATTGAAGATGAGCAGAGGTCATACCGATTATAAATCATGGCCAGATTAGACACAACAAGGTAAACTATATCAACTTTAACATGCAATCAAAGATCAGCAACACATATGTATTTATCTCGTTAAAAGTGGATCATTCACGTCATCATACAGAACTGCCTTTTCAAACTTTTACTGATGATTTAGGAACATTTATTTACATTATTACATTGTCCATCTTAATAAAATGATACCGTGTACAAATCAATCCTAAAATGTTACTGTAAGTTCAATGCAATGTGATTTCTCATTTTGGTGGGGTTTGCACTTTTATTTCTTATATTTATGTAGATGATACATCTATTTCTTTTTTGACTTTTTGTAAATCCATATTTGTAACATTGTTAACCAGCTCGGAACAATAGTACAACCTCAAATATAACTTTAAAATTAATTCAACACCTCAACATTTTCCATTGGGGTATACAGACAAATATTTGAAGGGCATATCAATGTGGATTCTGTATAAAAGCACAATCAAATTTGAGCGGGCAGTTAAGGATATAAAAAAAAAGAAAAAAGTGTGGCTACTGTGTGCACCACACTGAGACAAAATGTGAACCCAGATGGGGAGAGAGATGGCGAGTGGACAGCAAAGAGGGTCGAGGTGATAGGTGGAGGTGACTGCACCATCCTTTTCTTTCATCCCACCTGGCAGGTCCACCTGTGCCCCTGCAGAAACCTCCTCTCTTCTGCTGATAGAGCTGCAGTTGGCTGCTGCTGGAAGCTCTCTCACATACATTATTCATGAGGCGGTGAGCTGCAGAGCTCCCCTCTTCATTCTTGCTGTGGACTTTTTTTTTTTTTTTTTTTTTTCATACTCCATCTCACTTTGAAAGTCTCTCATTTATGTCTGCTTCCATGTAAAACCTCTCACCAGTTTCAGTAGTGTCAAGCTGTAATGTTTTATGTATTTATGTTTTTGGTGGAGGGGTTTTACGGCGGTGTTTTTAATGGTGCAAAATATTTCGTATCACACAATGGAACACTTCTAATCACTTTATATGGCTCAGTGTAATTCCTCACATACTGAAAACCACCTATATATACAGTATATATATTTTATCAAAGGGGGTTTTCAGTTAAGATATATGATGCAAATGATGCAATTTTCTGCAAAAAGACTTTTATAATAAGCTAACCTTGCCTGTTTGCTATTTAATGCACCTTTCTAATATTCATGTTCCCGTCATGTCTGCTGAGCTGTATAAACTAATTTTTCCTCTTTAATCACCTTCTTAGTTGATCACATGAGGTTCTTATCCCCTGAGCTTTTCTGGTGTGTTCAGTTAAATCCTATTGGAATAAAAAGTGGACCAGATAAATCCGGTGTCATATGGGATTCTCTGGAGCTCTCATCAATCCACCACCTCAGTGAAGAAGCTTTTTTGTTATAACTCCACTTGATTTTTTTTTTTTTTTTTTTTTTTTTACTCCAAGGACCTGAATAATTTAGTACAAGTCCATTTAGTTTAGATACTGTGTCAGCCTTTCGCAAGGAACCACTGGCCTAGCCTGACCTGTGACATTAAGAGCTTGATTACTTGATGTTTATTCTGCACTTGAGGATAATGGACAGGATGGTGGACAATTCAGAGGGAAGCTGATGTACTGCCGGACTAAAACAAACTGCAATCATGACTAGTTGTCTTGTGAAAGGTACCTGGTTTTTAATGCCGCAGTCATTTGTGGATAACAGCTTATCTTAAGAGTTCTCACAGAGGGAGTGTGAGATGATGAGGTGGAATGAGCTTCTCCTTCACTGTTGATTACTGATTCTGCACAGTGCTTCTCAATTCATCAAAACTAAGCAGCTCAGTCACTTTTACACTTTTATTCAATACAAAGACGACACTGATTAGGAATTATTACAAAGTTCTAACAGCAATATTTCTTTACTTGTAACTGTCCTCACAGCAAAATCTTAAAATATTTTTTTTCCTCCCTACAATTTAAATTAAAAGATGTACATGCTTTGCTAATCTCTGATGATTATTTTAAGGGATAATTTTGTGTCTCTAATTCTCATCAATACTGCAACTCATATCATTCAGATTATACATGTGCTGCTTCAAGTGGCTCAAGAGGCAATTTCACACATTTCAGGGTGACAGGCTATATAGATTAGAGTATTAGAGTACTAGAGTTTTTTTATGGTGAATGATAAATTGACCAGATGGTGGCACTATAACAAGCCTTTACAAGTAGGTGTGTCTGACTAGCTGAAGTAGCTATGATGTGTTTTTTGATTAAAAACAAAACAAAATGTTTACATTGTTGATGTTTCTATCCAGGAGAGTCACATTTTCCTTTCTGTCACAACAGTTGACTGAAAGAACTTTGCCTTGAATACATTTAACATTGTATATGACGATTGTGATTGTCTATGGAAACTACAGGTAACGCTAAAAACTGTATATAAGCAACCCCGTGCGCTGGTTTATCAGTGACACCTTTTTTAATAGGGGCTTTCCCACTTTTCAACCTGTCTCTATCTCACTTGCATTTCTTTTGTGTGACTTGCACTCAAGTACAGACGAAATGATAAGTCTCTCTTCTTATGTGACTCGTATTGGTTGTGGTGTTTTCATCTTGTGGTGAGTTTGAAGGGAGGTCTTCCCATTTAAAAGAGTCTGCTAGTGAGTTGTTCAGAGTCTCAGAGTTTTATTCTTTTATCCCTCTAATCTGCAGCGTAACGCTTTGAGTTCGATGCGTGTCTGTTCACTGTCCCGAGGCTCCCAGAGGCTCCACAGCAAATGGCCTGTTACTTATCAGCACCTCTCTCACCCCCCCCTGCTGCCTCTATCTGTCTGCCCCCCCACCTTCCTCCTCCTCTCTTACCCCCTCACCCGTCCCTCCCTGTCATCACTAGCCGTCTGCTATTTAATCCAATTATTCCTTTAAGCTGACACGCTCTGTAACTTGCCACAAACTCCAGCCAGGGCTGACGCCCCTGTGCAACACACACACACACACACACACACACACACACACACACACACACACACACACACACACACACACACACACACACACACACACACACACACACACACACACACACACACACACACACACACACACACTGACTGAGCACTGGCGCTGCAAATTTGCTTCATAGATGAAGGTCATGAAAACACTGAGCAAGTTAAAAAAAAAAAAAAAGAGATCAAAAGTTGCATGGATTTTATTCCGCTCTCACATTGTATTTGCCCCTCTTCCACTTGTTTTGTCTATTTTCAGGTGTCCTAACAGAGGCTGTGGCCTCTGCTGTCATCGTCTGATTCACTGTATCCTTGAGGTGACTCCGTCTATTTCTGTGTGTTGCCCTCCACTTTCCCCGCTACGCGTTGGCCAGCATCTGTCTTCGCAGTTGCACAGGCTCGGTGCAGAAGGTCCTGCTCCCTCTCTGTGTGCGTGCATGTGGGCTTCTTGTATTTCTATTTTTATGGGGATCAAATGTCGCCACAGAGAGATGAGAAAATCATCAAAGGGCTATATTTTCTCTTTTCCGCTCATTTCTATTCAGTACTTGAATGAAATTTTTGCTACATTTTGGTGATGTTTGAATAAGACACACGACTGAATTGATCTTAGGATTAGGAATGCAGTAGATCCTTATATTATAGGTACAATAGTGCATAAATGTGCCTGTGTGAGTGGTTATCTGCCTATACATGGAGTGTCCTTACCTCCCCACACGGTGTGTGGTTTATAACCTGTAGTTCTCTCCCACAATTAACAGCTTAGGTGCTAAGTACCAAAGGTTATAACAGCTGGGATTTTAAAAACACAACTGGGATTTGAAAACTGCCTTCGTCAAGATTGAACGCATGGTTGTAGTTATGACAGAGTAATTAACACTTCAAATCTGCAATTTCACTCCGTTGCAAATCTTGACAACTGATTCTGCCGCAAAGGGCCGGCGAGCGGCCTCACAAAAGAAGCTGTGTTTGGTTGTTTTTGGTGCTGACACAACAGTGGAGGGTAACAGATTGGGTGCCCGTGTGCGTGTGTGTGTGTGTGTGTGTGTGTGTGTGTGTGTGTGTGTGTGTGTGTGTGTGTGTGTGTGTGTGTGTGTGTGTGTGTGTGTGTGTGTGTGTGTGTGTGTGTGTGTGTGTGTGTGTGTGTGTGTGTGTGTGTGTGTGTGTGTGTGCGCGCGCGCGCGTGTGCATGTGTGTCAGGGTGACGGGGACCAGAACTGTCTGGCTGCAGTGTTTGTTTGATCTGAATCTAAGCTGATGCAGTCTGAGCAGACGATGACGGCTTGAGAGATATTGCGATGCCGTCAGACAGAAGCAGACTTTGGGGTTTTTGTTAACACTCAACATTTGTTCACTGCTGTTGCTTCAACTCTACATGCTGGTTTTCCCACAATCTTGTGTGTATCTCACTACACTATACCATTGGTATTATGAAGGAAACTCGCATGTCGTGACCTATAGTACACGCTTCTCTCGGTGTCTCTCAGTGAAAAGGCCAAACTCGGGCCTTACTGTGTTTCTACCTTTTGGATTGTTGTGCCACATGGTGTTTTTGATATTCTTTTGTCTGTACTGTGTGTTGCATTGCACATACGTAGTTGCACATTTCTGTGAGAGAAGTTTGGGTAAGTACATTACATTTCATGTCCGGATGCCACTTGCACAAGAGTGATTAAAAAGGAATCCTGTCTCACTCCAGGTGTGTAAGTTGCAGCTCCCCACAGCAATGCTGCCGGACCATCTGAGACCTTCCTCCACCCACCACCATCATCATCATCATCAATGTGGTGTTGCCCTCTACTCACCTGTGTGTGTGCGTGCGTGTGTGTGATGTCCTTGTGTCTTGCCACGTCGCGCCTCCACCAACTCATACCACTCATTCTAACCTGACCTGTTTCCTGCTGGGAGAGTTTTCAGGGGTGGGGGGTTCGGGTTTTGGTTAAGCAAGGTGGGATGGGACGGGGGTGGGTCAGAGTGGTCGGGGTGGTTCCTCTTCCTGCTCTCTTTCTCCTCCTCCTCCCCCCCTCGACCTTGTTTTCTCTCTGTGTCTGAATATGATGTTCACCTGTTCCTCTTTTTCATTTCCTTGCCATTGTTTTCTGTCCGCTCTGCTGCTCTGCTCTTCTTCCCTCTCCTTATCTTTCCTGTCTCTCGATCTCTGCTGCTCACTGTTGCGATTAACTGGGCTCTGTCTTTATGTCGTATGTCCTTTTAGGCCCACGCCGTGCATCGCTGGCTAATCGATCAGGACAGTAGTGTGAGCTCTGAGATGCCGGATGGCCAAGGAGTATGGCACTATGATGATGAAGTAAATATCAGCAACACGTATATCTGGCTTTTCCTATTTCTTTATCTTTATATGTATATATTTATATTATGTATTTATGACCATCTTGTATCTGTCACCTAAAGTTTGTGTCCCTGTTGTTGCACTGCTGTTGTTGTTTTTATCTTTATCTCTCTTGTTTTTGTTGTGTGTTGCTTATGGTATTGTAGTTCTGGTTCCTTTGACTTTCTAGTGTTGCTGTTGTGCTGTGAGCTGACTCAGTCAGGTGTCGTGGGATCAAGCTGGAGCTTTTTATATGTTCCTGTCTTTGCTTGACGTATCGTACTAACTTGCTGATTTTAATTTTCTCATTTGATTTGTTTTGCGTTCCCTCTTTTGGTTTTTACATAATTATATATAACATGAGTGTGTATCTGTATCCAATTTGATATTTTTTATCGGTGTCTGTGATTCCTCTTAAATTAATGTTCTCCAGCAGCATATTAAATGGCAAGAGTCCACGGGGAAAATCTAGCTTTGATATAGTTTTTATACACTTGACACGAGCTACAAGTAGGTCCGTGTTTGCCGTTTCACAAAGCACTTCACACACTAACAGTTCACAGTAGTGATAATGGATAACAGTCCGAGTATTTTTCCTGTGGGTTCTTCTGATATATAAAATATGCTTGTGTCATTCTGTGTTTGTGTTTGAAGGTATTTTCACAGTTTGTGTGTGTGTGTGTGTGTGTGTGTGTGTGTGTGTGTGTGTGTGTGTGTGTGTGTGTGTGTGTGTGTGTGTGTGTGTGTGTGTGTGTGTGTGTGTGTGTGTGTGTGTGTGTGTGTGTGTGTGTGTGTGTGTGTGTGTGTCAGTGAGTGAGTGTGTGCGTGACGAGATGTGCGGGGATGTGCTTGTATCCTGTTTGGGGATTTGATCTCTCACTGAGTTTGTGTGCATGCCCCTGTTTCCGTCCCCGCATGGCTTCAGTTTGTGTATTGGTACAAAGTTTGTATTGGTGGAATTTGAATGTCTGACTGTATCTGTGCTTGTTGTCTGTGCTTGTGAATTCTCCGTTGTGTCTCTCCTGTCGGTTGTCATAGATGTTGTGGTTGCGCCTGCCTTTGCTCGCTCCTTTGATGTGTCCATCTCGTGTATTTTGGCTGTGTGTGTGTATTTCCTGTGCCACTGTCGTTTTATGCTGTGCCTGTGTTCTGTCTGTTTTTTTATCTACTCAACCAGTCTGGGATATGTTTGCCAAAAGTTTTATTGCACCTGTGTAATAGATGATCTTGAATCCAATTTCACTTGTCGGAGGAGAGATCAATCTAAGTACAATAAGGCTGCTGGGAAACTTGTTCCAGACAACTTTTGCTCCTGATGATTTCCCCTCAAATCCTAGCTCCCTCCCTGCTCTCATGTCAAATTCCCAACTCTCCTGATCTCCATATTGCTCCCAAATACCCTGGAGCATCATTGGCTTGACCTTTACTAAAACTGAACCATTTTCAGCTGTCTAAGTATTACAGCTAATAAATAATTTGGGCATGCAGCTTGCTGCAAAATGATGAAGTGACCACATTTACCCCAAAATGGAGCTAACACACACAAAGCATGTGAATAAGTGTGTAAGCCGTCATCAGAAACTGATCGACATACAACAATATGGAGTCTTTCCCTCGGTAATGCTCTTGAATGCGTGTGCACTCTGCAAGTGGAATTCTTTAAAAAAAAATATATTCTAACCGTTTGTGTGAATGTGTGAATGATATTTTTGGTTTCTTTATTTTATTCTGTCAGAGCAACAAATATCATCCTGTAATATATGTAGTAGAAGTCCTTTCTAGATGACATTTGAAAATACCAGCAATTCCCAGTGCTTGCTTAAAAGTTTGCTGGTGAGTTAGTTTTAGTTTTGTCAGCAAAGACACGGGCACACAATGTTTATTTCAAGAGTACTAATAAGACAGTGACTGATGGCCTTTGTAAGCTCAGTCCACTTCTTACGAGACCTCGGTCATTAACACAGCAGTAACATTAGCAGATTAAAGTAAAACCCTGAATAAATGTTAATAACAAAGCCTTCCTTCCCCCCATGTTTATCCTTTAATGCCTTAGTACTGCATCTTAAGTGAAAGTATTAATCAGGGGTTTATTATTTCAGCTGAATGCAGCAGTTTATTCATAAGATCGACTTGGAAATAAATAACAATGTTGCTTTCGAATTGGGCCAAAAAATGCCAACTCACATTCTTCTTAAAGTTCACTGCTCGTGATAATAGTATGTAGGGAATCAGGCAACATGGTGGATACCTTGACACCACTGTTTAAACTACACTTTGTGGCTTTTTTGTCTTTATCAGTAATTTTCAGTCAAGATAAAATGGACCTATGCAGAGTACAGAGTGGGCCTTCCATTTGTTATACAGCAGGCTGATGAGTTTTACCTGTTTGAACATCGGTTTTGCGTTTTGATTTTTAGATGAAAGTTATTGAATCATAACAAAAGATTCAAATCTTTAAAACCTAATATTATGTTTGCATTTTTATTTTATCGTTTTCAGCTGTCTAAGTAAATATGCTCAAAAGAATTAAGTAGCACGATGCAGATTGCCCGCTCTGCAGCTTAGTGATGCAAAACTACTCAGAAACCTTGGTCACCCAAATCATCACTCTTTCCCTGAGGGCTGATGTAATTTACACATTGAAAAAAAAATCAAAAAAATCTAACGCTTCATCAGACAGTCAATCCTAATACCCCCCTTCCCCGTAATATAGATTTGTGAGATGTCAAAGGTCCATGTAAAAACCCCATCCCTGTGCCTCTATTAATAGTCAGTGGGCCTGGAGAATATCCCGTATCATCCTGCAGCTCTAATTACCCCTCAGTGAGCCCTCGGAGACAGATGCTTCTGGAGCCAAGCCCCATTCGTCACAGTGCGGCTGCATGGTAAACCCAATATGGAAAAAAACCAAACTGTCACACTCTACACTGTCACATAAATTCTCCTCCGTCTCAGTTTCCCTGTTCCAGCTGCTCCCTGGGCCACTGTAGATGCAGACTACATTAGGAAGCCCATTCATATCCAACCACCAGCAGTTGGCTGTAATTTGTTTCGGCTCCGGGGGCAGAGTGTAATTTACATGTGAAAGGCTACAGCGTATTCAGATATTGTAATTATCATTTTTGTCCCAGGGTTATTGACACCAGCGCCACAAAATTCAGATTACAGGTTTACCGCTATTGTACAAGGTTGCAGAAGTCATATAATAATGGCTCTCTTGGCCACATACCAACTTTACGACGAAGACAGGAGTGCAGGATTCTCCTCGTCTTGCTGACCCATTAGGATGTGATCTTTTCTGGCTTTCTGCAACAGCGAGATGCCTCATGGGAACAATCTGGCCCACAAAGAGTACTTTCAATGGAGCCCTCCCGAGTAACTACAACCTGGATGACTCTATAATTGCAGGACACACCTTCGCTGGACGAAGTTGAATATTTCTATGTAAAGTCCACTTGCAAGTGGGAATTTCAAGTGACAAAATGTTTTTTGATCCTTCTTTGTATCCCAAGAACAAAGACAATCCTGGCTTGTGTATGTATTCAAGCACTTTACTGACTTTATCATAAGAGACCATACGAGGGTCAAATCGTTGCTGTTGGACATTTTTTCATCCACATGTCATTAATTCATACAAAAGGAAATTGAATGGGGACTTCTGACCAACCCTTAACTTCCAACTGAACTGTGCTCACTTTATCCAAAGTATACTAAACATTTGGTGAATTTTACACCCACTGTGTTGCTCACATGAAATCAAGGCAGTTATGTTCAGACTTTCTCTTCACTCTTGTTTACACTCTAGTGATTCAAACTCCATCCACCTGCTAATTTCCCACTCATGATTAATTTATTTTCATGTATTCAACATGATGTTATTTACTGTTAATTTGTTTCCTCCATGTCTTATATTGCTTTCCCCAACAATTTTTAGCGGTCTTCATTTTAGTTTACTTTTTTTCACTGCACCTTTAGTTTTTTTTTTTTGTTTTGTTTTCATTGAGCCCTTAAAAGGCTTCTTAGATGCCATCAGTTTGATTTGAGAGAAAGAAAGCGAGAGAGAAACTAAGCAACAATCAATGTGCATGCATGCGTGCATGTGCATGTGTTTCAGGCGAATGCGCAGAATGCATGGTAAAGGTGGAAGTATACTCCAAACGTTCTGACCCAGTCTCTTAAAATCCGTAGAAAAACTGTTCACCACTCTCACGGTATGAATGTCACAACAAACTCAGTTTCCAGCCCTCCAAACATTTACTTGCATCGCTTTTTCCACCCTGTCAGCATTGTCGGCGATAAAGACCCGGTGAACTGTCTGAGGAAAAGAAAAAATTAGAATATATTTAAAAAAACAAAACAGGACAGAACTTCTCAGTTGCTCAACGACAGACTCTGGCAGCTCGACATTTTCAACTGAGCTCTATTCCTGTTCAGCACAAACCACAAGAAAAAAGAAGGTGATATCTCTGTTCTCTGTATCAGTTATTCTCTATCATTCACAAATGCTTTATTTGATTATCAGCAGCAGCAGCAATTTATTTAGTAATTAGTTATCTGAGAGCAACCTTCTCAGTTTTAATTATTTATAAGAACATAACAAAAGCTTCCAGTGCATTCAAGCACCTTTTATAGCGTAATAGCATTTTACTTTTATAGCCCATCTCCATTATACTACAAAGAAAAAAATGTATGTTGTTTAACACAAGCGTAGTGTCTTGTATTACTTGAAAGTGTTTTACTGATTTGTGGTATAGCCTACCTGAAGTTTGATAATATAATTAAATTTCACATTTATATTTTATGTCCAACCTGTTGTGTTTTTACACAACGTAATCTGACTGCCACATATTGTAGTTACAGTCATGATTAAAATCAGGAGGCTCTTTTTTTTTGTATGTTAGCATACCGGAAATCAATGTAAGATTGTAATTTTAATGTTTATTACAAATATTTCTCTTTAAAGCCAACCTGAGTATACATGTATGTACGCCTACTAAACATCTTACCTCTTCAGGCCCAATGTAACTTTAATGACGCGCACTTGTCACTCCCTATCAGGTGAGAAAATATACATGTATATAAGTAATGAGCACATAAACGTTGCTCCTCACATGGTGGAACTGCACGACCTTGTTCAATATGAGTATACCGCTGCCTGAACTGAATGCTTGCATAATGGAAGGTTGCTGCAGATGTGAGAGTGTTGAATGCAAGTGTGTGTTATGCACCTCATGTGCATGTCCTGCACTGTAGGTGTGTGTGTGTGTGTGTGTGTGTGCGTGTGTGTGTGCGTGTGTGCGTGCGTGCGTGCGTGCGTGCGCGTGGGTGGGTGTGGGTGTGGGTGTGGGTGAGGCAGCAGCAATAAAAGTAGTTGAATAAGGGCTGCTGAGTGATTGACGCCCGCTTTAAAATCTGTCTTTAGACTGCACTTGCTCTGATTAATGAGACCATCTCCCTTAATTACTTATATTTAATATTTATTAACATGTCAATCTCAGGTACTGCAGGCAGCTCAGTGTCTGTCCCCTGAGGCTTGAGATATTAACTGTTGAACTGGAAAACAACATGGTAGACAGATCAAATATGTTTTTTGTTGTGTTTTTACACAACTTTTTAGCATGGATCACACAGCTGATAACATCATGGTAGGCCTCAGGTCCCAAGGTCTTGACTCAGCAAAGCTGTGCAGACGACTATGGAATCAAACTGCCAACAACAGACGAGAAGATACTTCTGGTGAAGCACGAGCTCAGTGTGGCTCCCACAGCGTGCCTTCTGATCCTTGCAGTTGCCACTGGAGCCACGACACACCATCCATTCTTTTTGCTTTTGCTGTGGACCTCTTGATCTTTCCATCCATCTCTTCTTTCATATGTTTCTCGCCTGCACTCCGCAGTGAGAAATGAGGCTGCTGCTGCAACGAGACGAGTCAAAACAAGTGTTTGTAAACGCTGCAGCTCCACTATAATTGAAAACACACTGCAAAGTGGCATAGAAGGGTTTAAAAATGAAGTGAAATGACGACACTGTGTGCCACATAAGGTCACATCCATCCTTTTCAAAAATAACACACTAATTGTTGTCTATATTACTGCAAATAATGCAGCATTTGATTGTTTTCTTTAGATTTATCGCTGTTGACTGAAGAGGTGTGTCATAGCTTAAATAATAAAAAAGTAATTGCCCAATTTTCATAATGTCCAATAAATCTTTTAGTTTTCAAAAATACAAGCATGTATACACATATGTTAGTAATTAAGATTTAGATTATCTTTGAATAATGTTTTACCAGGCCAACCAATTCACTCGAGAAAAGCCACACTTGCACAGAACATGCAAGCTCCACACAAAAAGACGCCAAAGCATGCAAATTCGATCAATGGATATTCTCACTGCAAAGGAGAAATGCTGACCACTACAGCGCCATGAAGTATACGATAAATTCCAGATTATTTACTTTTTTTATTTGAACATGAAAAATAGATTCAATCAAAAATGCATGGAATTTAAGGGCATATTGCTTGGGCTTTTCATGTGGATATGTAAACCAACACAAACTGGTAAAAATGACTTGGGATGATGAATAGATGCTAAAAATAGTAAGAAACCCTGGAGAACATCCATCCATTTATCTTCTGCTTAATCCAACCTTGGATTTCTGGGGGTTAGAACTGATCCCAGCTGACTGTCAGTGAAGGCAGGTTACATCCTGCACAGCTCATCAGTCTCATGCGCTCTCAGTCTTCAGTTTAAAAACACCAATTCACTACGTATGGGTGCAGATCTCAAAGTTTGTATCTGTAGAAAAGTGCAGGTAGA
This sequence comes from Blennius ocellaris, assembly GCF_963422515.1. Classification (NCBI taxonomy): domain Eukaryota; kingdom Metazoa; phylum Chordata; class Actinopteri; order Blenniiformes; family Blenniidae; genus Blennius; species Blennius ocellaris. The sequence goes on from NC_137656.1 coordinate 15,350,369, forward strand.
ATAACGGGGACTTCTTTCTGCACCTAACCACGTCATCATATAGCGGTGTGCCCCTGGAGAACATCCTGAACTGAACTGACTTCATATGCTAATGTTATGTAACAATAGACCAACAGAGTGACATTTTTGTTCTTGATGTACCGCCCAGGAAACAGTGCAGTTCATCTTCTCGGGGGATGCCGAACAAAATTTCCGTCCATATTTAATTTCGTTACAGAAACACTGGCAGGTGACCTCTTTGTCCTGGTGGACTTTGTATCTCGTAGTTTCGGGACAGCGTGTCATTTCTGAACAGACTTAAAAACTTGGGCCAGTGCAGCTCTCTGTCTATTAACCAAGCTGATTGAATTATGGTCTCGCTGCTCAGTTTCTGGCTGATGCTGACTCAACCTCTCTCCTGACGGATGGTTGAACCCTTGTTTTTAAATTATTAAGCCTGTGTTCTCAGGTTGCACTCATACTCTGTGCATACAGGAGAGGAATCGTCATGAAGACATACTCTTTCTACGGTGATGCCCCTGGTCTCTCCTTTTGCACATCTTCACTCTGTATTTCCCCATCTCCACTCCTCCACTTATGAAGATTAATGGGAGCCCGGCCATGTGCTGACATATTTCTGCTGCCATTCTTCTCTATTGCCATCAGCTTTTCTGCTCTCCTCCGTCGTCTGAGTATTTCTAACACCCTGTTTTTGTCTTCCACAGGTCAGGCTGGCTTTGTCACGTTGAGGCGCATGTGCATTTGTTGAGCCGGCTGTAATAACTGTATGTATGATAATATGTCTATAAGGGAGTGAGCCTCGTGCAAGCTGACACAAGATATGTAATCTGTGAAGACGGTTTTAACACCCGCAGCTCTTAGTGATGAATTAAATGCTTCTCTGTCAGTTCATAGGCCGTACAATCTTAATGTGGAAAGGCACGAGGTACTTTGTGTGTGTGTGTGTGTCTGTGTGTGCGTGTGTGTGTGTGTGTGTGTGTGTGTGTGTGTGTGTGTGTGTGTGTGTGTGTGTGTGTGTGTGTGTGTGTGTGTGTGTGTGTGTGTGTGTGTGTGTGTGTGTGTGTGTGTGTGTGTGTGTGTGTGAGAGAGAGAGAGAGAGAGATGGAGGTTTGCACCAGGGCTGCAGCAAACGGCCCAACCCAGCCCACACCGTTAGAATCTACTGCGGGCCAATGCTGCAGAGCATCAAGTTGCCACTAGAGGGGCAATAGAGCAAACTCAAGTACAACGTCATATTGAAACAACTTTACCTCATATGATTTAAAGTCTGGTAAAAATTTAAAAAAATCATAACGGTTGTAATTCAGAGACTTTAACTTATTAATTCTGCAAGTCTTTTGAATTTAATTTGATTGTTCTGCCTAAACAAATATTTAGGTGAAGAAAAGAGGGATTTATTGAAGTCTGATCCTTATTTTTCCACAAATAATCACATTATTTTCACATCTGTGCATTGTCCATCTTAAATCTTAAATCTTGTAATTGCCAGAGAAAGTTTTCTCTCTTCAGCATTCTACTGTGATCCATCCCTGTGTTATCCAGGATGTGACTTTGTATGAGGCAGTGAGTGCAGAGGCCAGACAAGAGCAGTGGGTGTAACAGTTTTGAGAAAGGAAACTGACAGACTCTGTTTATGTTGATTTCTCCCCTACCTTTTCAGCCGTGCTCAGTGTTCTCTGAGGCATCGGTTCATGGGCAATAAAACAACCATGAGCAGCACGCATGGACAGCTGACGCTCTTCGTCCTGCTCACAAGAGAAGCTCGAACACAGGGTGCCGAGGGCATGTCTGACTTGAACCTAAAGCAATCTGGAAAATGCTCGATAATGGGCATGATACACAAACAGAGTTAATTCCTTTGAAAAGAAACTATACAATAATGCAGATTTTCACACTGATGCACGGTCATGGCCAAGAAATTCCTGCTGCTGTCCCACAAGCCAAGCCTGAGGCTAAACTCATGAGGGGCAAAGTCAGATATGACTCAAAATGGTCCCACTTTAGTCACACGTATTGGCAGAGCACATTACAAATTCAAACATTTTTGACAAATTAAATGTCTATTTTCACATTTTTTTTATTTCTTTTATTCAGCAAATAACTCAAAACTGTAAGGTCAAACAAACAACCTTGGTTCATATGATAATAAGCACTAAATACTGCAAGACATCCTTTTTACAAAAAACAAAGAGATTTGAAAAGCATAACTTTACATAAGCTCCACATTTTTAGAGTAAATGCAGTCACTGAAAATTATCTATTTCCCCTTTGCTGAAAACAAAATAACAAAAACAAACATACACATTGAAACTGGGGGGTGACTTTTTTTTTTTTTTTTTTAAAGCTTATTAATAAAGCTATATTTATAGTCATTGCGGCTGTAAACATTAATGGCAACCTAACTCAGGCAACTTCAGGACACAAGCTCTGGAAGTCTTCCCTGAAAAGTTGATAATTTGTGCATCATGTGCATTGAAGGCATGTATGTTGTTCAAGCAGATGATTATGGAAACAGCCCTTCACGATCAAGTCATTGTATAGTATAACATGTTCTTATTACAAATATTAAGAAGTTTGAAGACCATGAGTCTGTGGTGGTTACCGATCTGATTTCCAAACCAATAATCAGATTAAAGTTACTTGTCCAAGTCACTGTGTGTTACTAGTATAGTGTCCCGCAAGATGAGTTTCTGGTCTGCAAAACCGCTTTATTATTAGATAACAGAACCTGCCGCTCCTCCACTCTCCTCCAAAGTGAGACGGACATAAGCAGCACATGCACACCCAACACGCTCACCATTACTCCACTCTCAGCCAATCACATGCCAAACCGCTCTAACGGTGCGTTCAGGTAGCACAAAAGAATTGGAACCAACCATCGTCATCAATAAACCATAACATTGCAATAAGCCCCCTCTTTTTTAAATTAATCAATCAATCAATGAACAACTTTATTTGTCTGGTAGACTGTTGTCGGCAGCTGCTGAAATCAACTAAAAAAGTCACTTGTAATCTAACTTAGATACTTTTAAAAACAAAAACAAGTAATTGGTGAAGTAACTAAGTTACTTTTTAAAGGTTTAACTTGGAATCAGTAATCGTGTTACTTTTTTAAAGTAAGTGTGGCAACACTGGTGATAAGTTATCTTTCACCTCCTCAGATGAGCTGCGACGCTCCTTCCAGGCCGGTTGACAGACTGTTATGTCAGAGTTGAGTTCCCCCTTTCTGGCAGGACCACAACATAATTTGTCATGTCTTTATGGACATTCGTGTCTGTACTCCCCTTCCCCACATTCTTTATCAGTGCCACTCTCATCACTGTCTAAACTCAATTCTCTGGACAGGACAGACGTCCCACGTGATGTTTTTGCCGAGGTCACGGTCCAGTGGTACTGAGTAGTGTATAGCCTTCTTTCTGCTTTGCCCCCTCCTTCTCTTCTCCTACTAGCATTTATCTCTCTGCATGGTTTTGGCAGCGATGTGCTTTTCCCAGCATTTAGCCAGGAGAGGGAGAGAGGAGGGGAGAGGTAGAGAAAAGGAGGCCTTTTCAAGCGGGGAATGATGGAAGCTTTATTAAAAGAGGCAGGACCTTTTGAGAGCCTGGCCCCTCCATGCTCCCCCCACCCCCATGTGTCTGGGCCCATTGTCACAGGGCGGTGGCAGGGACCCCCCTCCCTCACCGGCGGCTTTGTCACTGTAAGTCACCTCACAGACTTAAACAGACCCACTCCGAAAGAACACACCCATTCGCCACAGTAACTCCGCGCTATTCTGGCTTTGCCTGCTCTGTGAAAAAAAATGATTGTCTGGCTGTCAGAAAACATACAGGAGACACAGAGATGGGCGTAACATGGAGGGAAGACCGGGAAAGGAGAAAGGAGGGATAAAGTTTGGGTTCGAGAGAGTTTGGGTGCAACAAATGTGAAAGATGGAAAGGACAGATGAGATAGACAGCTCCTTGTGGAGTGTCGGTGAAAATGGAAGAAATAGAAAGAAATATGCAAAAGTAGGAAACAAAATAAGCAAGTAAGGTACAATCCAAGAAATTGGAGTTTGTGAAAAATGAAGAGAAGTGAACTGAAAGGATGCAGGATGTGGACAGGGATCCTGCAGGGAGCGTATGGTGGTACCCATTTGTTTTTCACTGTGTGAAATGTGTGTCTTTAGATACAAGCAGCATTCCTCCAGAGATAAACCCCTGGGCCCCCCATCCCCTCAACCCCCCCCCCCCCCCCCACTCTCCCACCCTCTCTTGTCTCTCCACCCACCATGCTTGCTCAAGTGTGTGTGTCTGGCTGCGTGTTTACGTGTGTGTGTGTGTGTGTGAGTGAGTGAGTGTGGTGTGTGTGCGCTCATGTTTACGTTAGATGGGGGTGCCTCGTACCACAGCAGCAACGGCACTCGCAGGGGGCAACAGAAAAGACAGCTGTGTGTTTGAGAGTAACAGAAAACATAAGAAAGAGAGAGTGGAGGGCCAACAGGCATGCCAGTCAAGACCGTCACATTTGGAGTGAGTACCACGAACTCTGCTGTCCTCCATCTCACCTTCCTTCTGACTGCATCGCTCGTCCTGTCATTCTTTCCATCTCTTCATATCATTCGACTGCACGTCTCTCTGTTACTCTCATTATGTCTCTCTTGGCTTTTTTGTTTGTTTTTTAGTTTTTGGAAGTTTTGTTCTGACATAAAATCTTAAGTTGCATTTCTTCAGACGGAATGCACCTGCCAACACTTCCTGTTTTTTGCCGTCTCACATTAGACCGGGATGAGCCAATACTTTTACTTTCTGACCCACTTTTAGACCCCTTTTTTAAAATGTACTTTTTCTCCAGCCTAACAATATCAATGTGCTCGTACTACCTCCTTCCCTTTTCTGTTTTTGTCTCATTTTATTCCGTACACGATTCTCCTGTTTGCGGACCACCATTCTTCTTCTCCATCCGTACACATGAACTGTTTTGGTAACTTCTCTCAGGACTTTCACTGTTTGTTCTTGTTTTCAGTCCTCGCCTATAGAAGTACCAATGAGAAGTTATACCAGAGTTAAAAAAAAAAAAAAAAAATCTCCTTGTTGATGAATTGATTAGAAATGTACAGGTAAACTTTTTATGTATGACGAAATTATTTGCTCAGAAAAGACTATTTTGATCCAAGTCACTCCTCAGAGCTTTCTCGCCGCAACCTGGGAGTGAGCTTGGTTGTTTTGGCAGTATCTCTGACAGTTGTGGTGCATGTGCGTCCAAGATTAGTGTAAGTACGTGCATGTGTGGGTGTGTATCCCTGTTTACCCCTTTAATCGTGTTTTTGACCTCATTTGCACCTCTGTTTGATGTTCAGCTTGTACGAGGCCAGTATTTGCTGTGGTAAGTAAACTTGAGTTGGGTAAACTGATTAGCAGGTCAGTGAATAAGTGAGTGTGGCTTCATTGTCATTACAGAATGGTACATGCACTAAGCTGGCAGAAGTAATGGAAATATAAGTCACACCTGTACCAGTCCCTTGTTTTTATATAGAATTTACTTGGTTTGAATATTGAAACGGTGACATTTTACTGCAGATGATGCAATATATGAAAATGTTGCTGTGTTTATGGGAAGACTAAGTACAGTCAGGGAACTACTTTGTTGATCAGACTCACTCATCTCAGTGTTGCATTGTCTGAAACCTTTTTATTACGTTTTGCGGTGGACTTAGTTTACAGTAGATTTAGTTTAGAAGTAAACATATAAACTAGTTTATGGCCAGCTGGAGGAAATATGATCAAAATTAACCACAACAAACTTCCAATAAGGTGAGGTGGAAGAACTTAAGTAGAAGAGAAAATATTCATAATGAACCTCTGGAATTGTTTTAACCAACTGATGTCAAAGTTTACTCATCTGCTGCTTCTGTTTGCAGCATTGTAATATTATAATAATTATTATTATTATTATTGAAGAAATAGATGAAGTCCTTTTTGTGTAGATAAATTGATTAGAAAGATTCCTGAAACTTATCACATGTTCCATATCCAAAGATGTAAAAAAAATATAGGGCTTATCCAGTGTTTTGAATCAAATAGAATTAGTTGAGTAAAAAGCAGTTGTTCACTAACGTTTGCTTGTGTTGCAGTGTTAAGTGATATGAAAAAACACTCCCAACGTTTTCAACAAATTTCTTTAAAATAAATTAACCCGAGTCAGCAACTACGTGTGTTTTCTTGTCTTATGCAGTGTGTTGTAGTTACAGATAAGCTATCAAGTTGATCTTTACAGTGGCGCCATACTCCTCAACCCTATTTAGCATAATGCAATAGTGCACATTTACATATGTGTTCTATTGCATTATGTCTTCCTTTTGTCCCTGCAGATGGTGATACTCTGTAAAATACTGTGTCGCAGAGCATATGATGTTTACCATATCTTGATCCTATCCACCACCGCTCCCAGTCTTTATCCTCACACTATGGCCCTCACCTTCTTTGTCATCACTATCAAAGATCACAATACCCATGACAATTATGACCATGACAATCTCATCTACAAGCGCAGAGGCTGAACATAAAGAGACAATCGATGAGCATGGCAAGGACAAACAGTGGGCTACGTGGTGAGGGGGGGGCTAGAAGTGGGGGAGTGTGAGAAAGTAAATAGTAAAGATGGGACAATACACCTTGTGGCATACAGAGAGCAGCAGCAGACAAAGAAATGGCTGGACTGGCAGATTTACATGCAGACAGAGAGCGTCGAGTGGGAGGAGTGTAACAGATTCATCCGTGCACCCTGCTCATTCACTTCCTGTAAATATGTCCAAGTTGAGCAGTCCCGTGGGCCTCTGTCCGACTGACTCTACACTTACTACATCTCGGTATCCGGAAACTTCTTCAAGCAGCCATGAAGATGAAGGCAGAGATGGCTGAGAGGAAAAAAAAAAAAAAAAAAGGGACAGAGGAAGAAAATCAATTTCTAGAACAAATGCCAGTCAGCAGGAAAGGGTGATGAAATAGCTGTTTAAGCACTTTGGAAGAATTTCCATATCTACAACTCAGTGTTTCCCTGAGATGGACAGAAACCGTCTCATCACAATGTTAGTTTAAATAAATCTAGATATTGAGCTTAGTGAAGTGAAAACAGGAGCCATTACCCACAATTTGGTGGGCCTGCACAATGTCTATTGCTTAAAGTTTAGGGAACTATTGCAAGTTAAGCAGTACTTGTGACATGCTGAACATACATAGACACCTCATTTCCACCCTTCTGTGTGTACAAACAGCTGCGGTGGCATTAAAATATTTATGATTTGCACCTGGTGCTGTGTCTGCAGATTCATGTTGTGTTTCTGGCCGATGTGTGTGATAGAGCAGAAGAGGGAATAGGAAATACAAGGACTGTTTCTGTGTTGTGAATTGTATGTAGAGTTTTATGGGAATGCACTGATATAATGAAGTGGATAGGACTTTTATATCGTATTAAAAAATATCACCTTGATCTAGAAATCGTCATTGATAATTGGAATAAATTGACGCTTCCAACCAGTGACTTTTGTGGCAAATCCAATGTATAATAAGACTTCAAAGTCATAAAAATTATCTTATTCTGACAAAGAAGGAGGGATTGAAATGATCTATTTCCATCATTATTAGGCCATAACCCATGGTGTCATGTCACAAATACATCACCATTTGAATGAACTGTTTGAACTCATTATTGGTCAAAATAGAATAAGCTGAACTGAAATTGTAGCTGGAATGACTATTTGAGTGGTGCAAAGCTCAGGCAGTCAAGTGAAATGGGAAATGAAATGGAGTTTTCTGTATTGCTTTCAAAAGTATAACAAAAACTCATGCAGAAAGCACTGTGGTCAAGCATCGTGTGCAAAGTGCGTTTGCAAGAGTGCAAACATCCTCTGCAAAGAGATGGCAATATAGCAGTTTGCATAGAGATTTCTTTCAGACAGCCCTTTTCTCAAATCCCAATCTACACATTCTCAAACAGTTCAAAGTCAGAGAGAATCTTCTTTCGCTCTCCGTTGTCTCAGTGTTCATATTTGTCTTGTTGTTCCCCGTAACACCCGTCAAATCTGCCTCCGTGTAAAATCTTCACAAAAAACAAATGAAATGTAATCGACTCGTGAAATTGCCGATCCTATAGATCCAATCATCTGTCGCAGGGGATCTCTGAGGGGGCTGGGACGCTGATCCCTGTAATGCTTCTTCATGTGTGCACACGTTCATACACACTGCAGTCCACTGGCGAGGCGGTGATGTCATCCTGTCTGCTGCAGCACCAGCAGAGGAGGCAAGCAAAAAGGGGAGAGAGACAGTCAATTAGGAACAGAGGGGGTAGAGGCGAGAGAGTGAGCAACAGGAAAGAGAAAATGAGATAACAACAAGTACAGGGAGTTTTAGTGGAGAGGATTTTCTGTTATGAGATAGGGGAGTAATTTTACTTGGTAATTTTGAGCTTCATTATGAGGAGCCTACCAGAGTCTGAGCCTGAGGACAGTTGCATGCGCACTGCATGACACTGTCTGTTGATATTGCTAATGGTAAACGTGGCAGCTTATTGTCTGCTTTTGTAAGCGCAAAGTATGATTAATGAGTTTCCTCATTGCTGTTCAGCACTGTGGCTCGTCCACTCTCTTTTGGGAAGAACACAGAACAAGTCCTTCATCGAAATCACATCATATGCTCATAAAACGCTGCAGAGGATACATCCGCAAACATTTCTCGGTATCTTTGCATGCTCCACAGATAACAGGGTACCTGTGTCAGAGTTTGGGATGGGTGTGGTTCCCCTGCATCCTTATCTCACACCACCACACACTCATTTCTTGACATAAGCAGACATTTACAGAAACATGCAAACATCCAGGCAAATGCTGGCCCGGCAGTTAAAAAAGCTTCACGATGAAGAGAAAGGAAGTTTTACTGTGACCAGCGTCTTCGACTTGCATTTTTTCTGATAGTTTCAGTCCCGTGCTTATAATCTTTAACGGGTTGTATATTGGTGGGAGGGGCTCAAACAGGGTCACCATGGTGTTACCATTTGCTTGGGACATGTATATTTGGTCAGGTTGTTGAACTTTGTATCAGCTGTATTTGCCCCCATGTTGAAAAAGGATTTTTTTAGTGTCTCCATGGTAAAATATGCACATTAGAAACTGGGCCTGCATTCTGAAATGTCCCATATACCTTGTTTTATTTCATGCATAACTATTAAATAGACAGGCTATTAAATACAAGATATCAAGGTTTAATAGAACGTACATAATGTTTAAGAATCAAATAACATAACATGTTTTTGGCCTTTTAAGAGTAGCATGGAATTACCTTTTTCTCGACTCCAATGACTGTGTAGAAGTTCAAAGCAAGTACATTTTGGATGCTGTGTCCCATGACGATGCAACTTTTTTGCACTGCACTGGGGTCAAAGTGTTGCTCTTCAGCTGTCTAGAGGGTGGAGGTTGTGTGTGTTATGTATTTTTTCTTAAAGTCAATGAAAAGTCTGAGTATAAAATAAAAAAAAAGAACATGTTTTACCAATACAGCTTGGGAAGTGTGAGTGTTGAAAACCATCAGAAAAATACCGGTTATAACAACATCTGGGTATTATGTAGTATATTATATTTGAAGTTATATATTAGTTTTTTCTGTACAGCATCTACAGTGTGTGTGTCTGTGTATGCGTGTGTGTGCATGGGGCACCATGAGTGTGACTCAGATGCTTTGTGCTGTAGTGCGGTTTTCTCATTTGAGAGACAAAAAAAAACTATAAACAAAAACTCACAGGCAAGTGGCTCTGCATGAGTCAGTGTACTCAAAAGCAAATCCCAGGATTTATTACATTGCACTCAACATACTGTACGAGGTTCATCTGATAAGTGGAAACTCTGTCACTGCATAAATTTCATCATTTTAACCGATATGAACAGTGCAGACTATCAGATGTGGTTTTGCTGCCACAGTCAGCTGGAAGCAGCTTTTTCAAAAAGATTTTCTGTTTCCCTGCCATTGCTGTTCCTTTTGTTTTTCTTTCTTTCCAAGTGACCTCTCTCTTTGCACAGTGCTGTGGCATTGGTGTCATGCTGAGGGTGTGTTGTGTCATTTGTTGCTATGCTGCTACTTCAGGCATGTGGATCCTTTCTTCTTCTTCTCCTTTTTTTTTTTACCCGGGCCGACTCCCTCTCTGTCAAAAGAGGAGCAACGATCCTGAAGTTGAGAGAAGCAGCTTCTTTGATGCGTTTTAAACACAGTGGGATTTGATGTTTTTCTGCTGGAGCAGAAAATGAGGGTTTTACGCAGCAAATTCATTCATTATCTGCGAAAAACATACAAGGACGGGCTGTTTATTTTCCTGACGGGCATGTCGGGGAGGCTGGTTGGACAGAAAGCAGATGATGTATGGGTGGGGATGGGCACGGTGAGATGGGAGATTATGTAAATGACATAAAAAGGTGCAGGGTTTGCCGCAGTCGAGCTTCTCCCTGTGGTTCTCCCTTCATCAGTCCTGCTTCTCCCCGTCTCCCCCTGTGCCGCATGAGTGATCCTGTTTCAGCAGCAGTTCCTGCCTGCCTGGGAGGCATGAAGCCTTCAGACGCAAACAAAACACAGACAAAAACACTAGACAGGCCATGTGCCGGCCCGTGAGCCAGGACTCAACAAAACCGCTCTCCGGTCTCTGCATACGTTTGTCTCTCTCTTTCGTTTACAACTTATACACCACAAACCGTTGGTATCATAAAACTTACCTCATCACTAAGTGGTGCATATGTTTTAGTGTCATTGTACCTATGCACTCGTTACGTTCTCTCAAAATGCAAATTGCAAGGTGCAGAAGCACATGTTCAAGCTGCACCATCAAAAAACCCAAAGGGAGGAGGGAAATGAGAGGAAACCTGCACATCATGCTATTACTTTTCTATTCGTTGAAAATGCAGTGTTTGTTTCAAAATAATAACCAAACTCTGTCTTCTTCTCCATCTTCCCTTTCTGTTCCTCTACTTTATGTGCCTCTCACTTTCTTATACCCCTCATCCCCCTCTTTTCCTCCTATCTGCTTAATTGTCAGGCGGATGCTGGCAACAGTTTTCTCCGAGCAGCCCGTTCTGGCAACCTGGACAAGGCCTTGGACCATATCAAAAATGGCATTGATATAAATACAGCCAACCAGGTGAGAGAGAACCTTTCCATGTTAATTCATCTGACTTGGCAAACACGTTGAACCACGCCACAATGTTTTCCTTTTGGTTTTTTTTTTTAATTAATACTGTACGTGTTCTTGGAGTTCTACTCATGTGAGGTCATTTTGCTTACTTGCAAAACAGACCTTCAGATGTACTGCTTTATAGTCTATGGCATTAATCGCAAGTGGAATAACGCAGTAGTTCTGTGCCAATCAATTCATGCCAGGATTTTAGGCCTTCGTCTTATTATCCACTTTCAAACTGATTATATACAATTTTAGAAAGTGGCTGGACAGTTCCCTTATCAGGGATTAAGGGACCATTATTAGTCATTTAGTTTTATATTTGATCAGGACAATTGCCTGGATTGTTAACATGTGTAAATCCTGTAGTCCATAGAGAAAACTTTGATGAAATTTAATCCAAAATTGTTCCGTTTTTTTTGTTTTTTGTTTTTTTCCAAGCTCTGTCCATGTGTCCCAACATTTATTGGATTTCTGTTTATGTTTTTGAGTTTCTAGTCTGCATGAAGTATCCGAGCTGGTGACTGTGCTGTTCTGTCTGCTGATGCGCTCGGTCCTGCACTGTATTTACTGTATGTGCATGCTGGGATAGGTTGTTAATCAGCGACTGAAGGAGACAGGTGGAGCTTACAGGTTCTCCAGAGAAGTTAGTAAATGGGACAGGGGGATTACCTTCGCCCTATCTCTTCCATCCTGCCTCATCTACTCCGACAGTCGTTCCCGGAGTGTCCAGTAAGAGGCAGTGTCGGTATGCTGTAACTGCTGCCCTCAGGCCACAGAAACTTGGCCACACACTGTATCTGAGTATTCCTCTGGCTCATTAATCTAACGTTGCTGCAGTTTCCTTTCTATTTACTTATGCTGTCCACAACATTTTGTATTTATTGTTGGTAATGCTTCTTCCAGGACCTTTATGAGGTCCTTTCACCAGACCTATAACAGACTCCATATAATGCCAGATTTTATTGTATGAAATTACACTGCACAGTGATAAATGGAGACACCCCATAGAGCGCATATACTATGGCATGATGAAAAACTGTTTGAAAATGTTTGACATGCAGGAGTATTTTTCACAATAGCATAATTTATATAATTGTGTTAGTGATATACAGCACATAAGTAAAAAAAAAAAAAATCTCTGTCTGGTGTTAATTTGACATAAGTGACCATCTACAGTGATTCTTTGTGGCGAATGTGTAGCACTCACTGCATATGGTATGTTTTACAGTACGTGCCTGTTTATATTAATTTGTTGTATTGTTTATACAAGAAACTATTAATTATGTGTGCAGACATCTAATCATGTCTATTTATTACTCACCACTGGGTGGAAGCAAAATGCAAATTCTATAGGCCAAAACCATGTGCTCCAGTCAATAATGTCACATTAATGGTATCACTCAATTATTCAAGGAATTTGTAGTATAGCAATGAATGACTTGTAGATTGTCACTTAAACTATAGTGGTGGGATTACTGTCATTGAGGTTGTGTTGACATGGTGAGAGTCTGGCGAGGTGGAGGCCTGACTGTGGCAGTCGTGTCTCTGTTTCTTTGCCTGAGTGGATACCTCTGCCATAGCTCGCTGTCCAGCACACTGCCTCACTCCTGCCCCGCTTACTGTGTTTTCTCTCCTTCTAAGTCTTAACTAACTGCTCTGCTACCCTCTGTCCCTCTCTCCTTGTTTGTATATCGTTTTCTAATTCACCTCTCCTCTCCTTTCGCCTCCTCCATCACCTCCCTCCTGCCCCTCCTGCATCTCTCCTGTGTCTGCAGTAGAGTGATGGTGTGCTGTGGTCTCACCACTCAGAGGAATAATATCAGTGGTGTGGGAAAGGTCCAACCTCACATGTCCTGTGCGGCTGAAGGAAGGCTGTGTGAGGTCAGACCTATCCCACACGGCTCGTATTCTTCCCAGCCACGAGACCAGCGGCCTGCCATCTCCCTCCCGTCCTCCTCCTTCACCTCCTCCTCACACCATCATTAATCCGAAGAATACTGTTCTCATCCCAGATTTCATCCCTGTAGACATTGTTTTTTTGCTAATGATCCCTCTGGTTCTGTGAGGTACCCCATGCATGATGTCCTGTGTAAGTATTTGCCTGCGATGGTCTGTGAGTGACACTGAAAACAACACCAGTTGTTTCTTTTGGCATGACCTTCATGTGTTTGCGTGTATGTAATGTTTGTGAGGTGGTTGTTATTTTGTTGTTGGGTTTTTTTTTTTTTTTTTAATTGATGATGTCTAATGAAGTGTGTGTTTGTCGAGGACCTTTCAGTATGAGGTCTGCTCTTGTCTTCTACTCAGAATGGGCTCAATGGGCTGCATCTGGCCTCCAAAGAAGGCCACGTTAAAATGGTGCTGGAGCTACTCCACAATGGAATCGTACTGGAGACCACCACAAAGGTAAATTATTCACAAAAAATGTCCAAAACAATCTTAACTTCTCAGGTCACTTACAAACACTGGCTGACGCATTGTTTTAGAATGAGAAAACAACTTTTTTCACATGAATTCAACAAACAAAATGTGTTTTTTGGTTTTTTTTAATTAAAGGGTTTATGTTCAATAAAATAAACTAGTTTATAACTGAGATGTTTAAAGTTTTCTTTTTTCAGATTTTCAATTTAATTCCTTATTTTAGTTAAGGAAAGCCACTACTGGATTAGTTATAAAATGTAATTCAAAACCTGGGACCTTTTGGAATGAAGGGTAAAAAAAACCTTTTTTGACACATGTTCAGCCAGTATTTAGGGGAAAAAGGTGGTATTTTTTTTTTAAAAAGAAAAAGATTTCGTCAGAGGATTTGTTGGGTTTTTCCTCTTTTCTCTGTCAAAAGCAGCTAGAAATTACTATGTTGTATTTGGTGCTATATAAATATAGTTGAATTGAACTGAAGGCATTCGTATGTCCAAAACACATTTCCAATGCATGTGCACATTAAACTCCACTGCTGAGTTTGTGCTGATCATGCCTGTGTGTTCTTGTTCTGGTGTGTAGAAAGGGAACACAGCCTTGCACATTGCAGCCCTGGCAGGGCAGGAACAGGTGGTCATAGAGCTGGTTAACTACGGGGCCAATGTCAACGCCCAGTCCCAGGTGAGATTCAAGAGCCTCCCTCACAGCCACAATCACAGGACGTGCCGCGACTTCTTACAATGTCAGCTCAACTGTGAAACCACAGGAGTAACTATTGCAATTCCATCTGTTAACGTGTGTCTTTGCTCCAATATTTCTGTGTGTTGGTGTTTCCTCTCTGTCCACATCCTTGTGTGCATCTGTGACTGTCTCTCTGTTGCTGTGCTTGTGTTTCTTCTGCTGCTGCTCCTGCGTGTGCGTGCCCGTCTTTCTGAGACAGAAAGGTTTCACTCCACTCTACATGGCTGCACAAGAAAACCATCTAGAGGTTGTGAAGTTTCTTCTGGAGAATGGAGCCAATCAGAGCATTCCAACTGAGGTACCAGTGTGCCAAGAGAGGTTTTTCAATCGTAATCTCCCGAAATCCCTCTTTGCAATCCTTGCTGAGCCACACTCGCTGTGTTTCCATTCTGTTTTGTTCTCATGAGCTTCTCTCCTTACATCTCTCTCATTTTGTCTGCATGAGTCAACCTCTTCTCTCCTCTCTCTCTCTCCGGTGTGCTGCAGGATGGATTTACGCCTCTTGCCGTGGCTCTTCAGCAGGGGCATGAAAACGTTGTCGCCCTGCTCATCAACTACGGCACCAAGGGAAAGGTCCGCCTCCCCGCGCTTCACATTGCAGCGCGCAACGACGACACACGCACAGCCGCCGTGCTTTTACAAAACGACCCCAATCCTGATGTTCTGAGCAAGGTGTGTGTGTGTGTGTGTGTGTGTGTGTGTGTGTGTGTGTGTGTGTCTGTGTCTGTGTCTGTGTCTGTGTGTGTGTGTGTGTGTGTGTGTGTGTGTGTGTGTGTGTGTGTGTGTGTGTGTGTGTGTGTGTGTGTGTGTGTGTGTGTGTGTGTCTGTGTGTCTGTGTGTGTGTGTGTCTGTGTCTGTGTCTGTGTGTGTGTTGAAAGGGTCATAAACAATAGCTGTTAATGCAGCAGAAGGAACAATACCTGTTCTTCCTTTATGGTTTGGTGCATGGATTGCAAAGATAAAGAGAGTTAACAATAATGTGTCTCAACAGACTGGATTCACACCCCTCCACATCGCTGCACACTATGAAAACTTGAACGTTGCTCAACTGCTGCTCAATAGAGGAGCCAATGTCAACTTCACCCCAAAGGTAGGGAGTAACTAATGGTGACAGAAGGTCGATCGGTTCTCCCCGCTTCAGTTTTTCTTCGTTGATCTGTCTCCCTCTGCAGAACGGCATCACTCCTCTGCACATTGCATCCAGACGAGGGAACGTGATTATGGTCCGACTGCTGCTGGACAGAGGAGCGCAAATTGATGCCAAGACTAAGGTGCAGCACACACCCATCCCTCTGTTACCAGAGCTTTTCCTATTACCCACGCCCTTTGTTTGGGATTTAATGTGTCATTAACTGAATTGCTTTCAATTGTCTCCTTGCAGGATGAGTTGACTCCTCTACACTGCGCAGCCAGAAATGGTCATGTTAGGATAATAGAAATCTTGCTGGACCACGGGGCCCCCATCCAGGCAAAGACCAAGGTACACTCTCAGAGTCAAACAAAGACCCGTCTGCTCTTAAACTGAACGCAGGGATTTTGCTATGACTCCTTATCTGTTAGATTTTTTTGCTCCTTTTGTTCTCACTAAATCAATGAAAGTCCAAATCAAAGCATTTTATTGTGTTTGCAGAATGGTCTGTCTCCAATCCACATGGCAGCACAGGGGGACCACGTGGACTGTGTCAAGCAGCTTCTGCAGTACAATGCAGAGATTGATGACATCACAATGGACCACCTCACCCCTCTTCATGTGGCTGCACACTGTGGCCACCACCGCATGGCAAAGGTCCTTCTGGATAAGGGAGCCAAACCCAACTCTCGGGCTCTGGTTAGTAGGCGGTTTAGTTTATATGATTTGATCAATATTATTTCGTTATGTAACAGTGAGCATTTTGTTTGACTTTTGGACTGATGATAATAATAATTGTTTCTTTGTTTCTACAGAATGGCTTCACTCCTTTACATATTGCCTGTAAAAAGAACCACATGCGTGTGATGGACCTGCTGCTCAAACAATCAGCATCATTAGAGGCTGTAACTGAGGTGAAATAGGAAGAAATGAACAAGCAACAATTCTGAACAAGCTCACAAATATATTCGTACGGGTCAAACAAATCCTGCACATCAACTTATATTTGTTGTAATTGTATGCTCCTTTTGAACAGTCTGGCCTGACCCCTTTGCATGTGGCATCATTCATGGGTCACCTCAACATTGTTAAGATCCTACTGCAAAAAGGAGCTTCACCCAGCGCCTCCAATGTGGTGAGTATACCAACAGAACGATAGCGGCACGAGCACTTCTCGTAGAGTGGTGGACAAACTGCTGGTTCTGATGATGTGGATTTTCTTTCCGTGTGTGAACAGAAAGTGGAGACGCCTCTTCACATGGCTTCTCGGGCGGGACACTACGAGGTGGCAGAGTTTTTATTGCAGAATGCAGCACCAGTGGATGCCAAGGCCAAGGTAACGACTTCCAACTTGGCTTCAAATAGATCTGAGATTCAATATATTTCTCAAGGACTTACTGTAAATCTACTCAAAGCCTCTGTTAGTTAAGTGGGTTCTAACATATTGCTGTGATCAACCATGATTGATTGATTGTGAGATCATAGTGGGGTGCCAATAAATCAATACAGAATAGTGAACCTTTTCATTTCGTGTGTTACAGAGAGTTAGTGATCATTACCTAATCGCTGTCCCTTTCCTGAACCAGGATGACCAAACTCCTCTGCATTGTGCTGCTCGGATGGGACACAAAGAGCTAGTAAAGCTTTTGCTGGAGCACAAAGCCAACCCCAACTCCACCACCACTGCAGGACACACACCCCTTCACATTGCTGCCAGAGAAGGTCATGTTCAAACTGTGCGCATCCTCTTGGACATGGAAGCTCAGCAGACCAAGATGACGAAGGTAGAGCCTGTTTGCTGACCTTAATGCTGTTTTTCCAAACCACCAGAGACAAGCTAACTGATTTTGTGTCTTTTTTTTACTGTCGTTGCACCTGTAGAAAGGCTTCACTCCACTCCATGTAGCCTCCAAGTATGGTAAGGTGGATGTAGCAGAGCTGTTGCTGGAGAGAGGAGCCAACCCAAACGCAGCTGGGAAGGTGAGAACAAGCACAGTGTGGAAGATGATTGAAGTTTTTTGTTTTTTTCTGTAGTCACACAGTCTGACCAAGTATTTGTCCTCCTTTTTACAGAATGGGCTGACTCCGCTGCACGTTGCTGTACATCACAATAACCTGGATGTGGTTAATTTACTTGTTAGTAAGGGAGGGTCACCACACAGTGCAGCCAGGGTAAATAAAAAAGACACTCTCAAGCACAGACGTTATTCAAGTAAAATAGTTTTGTGTCATGAGGATGCACACATCTTATTCTAACCAGAGTTCATATTTCTCCCCCAGAATGGCTACACTGCCCTCCACATAGCGTCAAAGCAGAACCAGGTGGAGGTGGCCAACAGCCTGCTGCAGTACGGAGCGTCGGCCAATGCTGAGTCACTGCAGGGAGTCACACCTCTCCATTTGGCCTCACAGGAAGGAAGGCCCGACATGGTCTCACTGCTCATCTCTAAACAGGCCAATGTCAACCTGGGAAACAAGGCAAGAGCAGAGTATTTGAGGGGGGAAAAAAACAACCTTTAGAAATGTAGAAGAGTGCGCACTTTATCTGAAATAAACAGACTTAATTTTGATAGCGTGATCTATGTGTTTCATTCTGTGTCTTTTGATCCCTGCAAACAGAGTGGCTTAACCCCGCTCCACCTGGTGGCACAGGAGGGACATGTCGGTATCGCAGATATCTTGGTCAAGCAAGGAGCCTCAGTTTATGCTGCCACACGGGTAATACATTATGTTTTAACAGTCAGAAGATGCATCTGTTTGTATATTGAGTTAAAAAAAAAACATTTTCTTTCGAGCTGTTGCAGGATTAATAAAACTCTGTCAAGTTTAATGATGTTATCATAGACAGTTTTATATGCAACAATACATGGCTGAACCCATGTTCCTGTTAAAATCTCGAAATGTCTTCATTTTATGGACATTTTACTTAATGTTGCATTTAATATTCATAAAACATTGAAATCCAAACACATATTGTGTACATACTGCAATAGGAAGTTACAAAAATGCAAGTGAAGTTTGTAATTAACAGTCACTTTGTCCTCTCAATGTCAGATGGGTTACACCCCTCTTCACGTCTCGTGCCACTATGGCAACATCAAGATGGTGAAGTTTCTGCTGCAGCAACAGGCCAATGTCAACAGCAAGACAAGGGTGAGTCGCCCCCTGAGATGTTTGGTGTGTGGAAAGTATCTCGATATTCACAGGGTCACAGACACCGACTTTACTATTTAAGTTTGTAAGTTGTAAGTGTTGCAGTTTTTCGTGTCTCCCGCAGCTCGGCTACACTCCTCTGCACCAGGCGGCCCAGCAGGGACACACAGACATCGTGACACTGCTGCTGAAGCACGGAGCTCAGCCCAACGAGACCACGACAGTGAGTGTAATTCTACATTTTTCTCCTCTCGTCCACAAACGTTTCTCAATGGAGGTCTGATCACTCGTCCTCTTTCTCTCCGTTAGCATGGCACATCAGCCCTTTCCATTGCCAAGAGGTTGGGTTACATCTCTGTGATTGATGTCCTGAAGCTTGTCACAGAGGAGACTGTTTCAATGGTAAGAAATACTTCAAGGATACGGCACTTCAGTCGCCTTGACTTGATTAGTGCGTAAAAGTAATCCTCAAAAAGTTCGATCTCTCTCTTTCATATGTCTTTTTCTGATTTCCTTCTCCTCTGTGACAGACGACAACAGAGAAACATCGTATGAGTTTCCCAGAAACTGTGGATGAGATACTCGACGTTTCCGAGGATGAAGGTACGACACTAAGATCTTCAGTCCTGACATGAAATTGTAGGAGAAAAAAACATTTAAAATTCTTGCCATGATTATTCATTTTTCAACTGTTTTTTTTGTTTTTTGTTTTTTTTGCCTTTTGCCTTTTGCCTTTTGCCCCGTTTTTAGGAATTGCACAGCTAACATTAGGTATGAATGTCTCTTTCCTTCTTTGTGCGACATTCATAGGTGGTAAAAAAAAAAAAAAAAAAAAGAGTGTGTTGCTCCATTTCAAGCAAGCTTCATCTCTTTCCTCACTACCTCTCTCTGTGTGGTTTCCACTGTAGTGGCGCTCACTGTGATGGTGGCTCTGGTTTCTCATTGGCATGCACTCATAGCACTCGTGTCTGTAGCCTCTATCTTTTTAATAACATCCCCATGGTTGGACTCTCCAGGTGTCTCTTTTCCTCCATCTGATAACGGAAGTTCTTATTTCTTACTGATCTTCCATACAGTATACTTACAAGTTATATTACTCGTATTAAACATTAACTATTGGCTGTAAACTATTCTAAGACACTGGAAGGTTTTAGAGTTCATAGGGAGGTGGCATTCTCTTTAGTTTGACATGTGTGAGTCTGCTATTGTGTCTTTATTTGAATGTGCCTGCATCCTGGTTTTTGTCGTGTATCACATCATTGTGTCATGTGTTCGTCAGTGTGTCTGTTGAGTGGCTTGAAAATTGTTCCGGCACTTTGAATGGACTGAACACACAGAGACTTTTTACCACACTGTAGTTAGCCTTTGATTTCTAGAGACTCGTGAGTTTTTATTTTCTTTATTCTGGCAACTTTTCTTATATTACTTAGTTTTAGCGCAGCAGCTCACTGCATAGGATGTTGGATTTAATCAGGGAGCAGGTATTTACCAGGAAAAATGAAACACACTTGGATTTGGATCCTTTATACTTCATGGGAAACTCATGTGCACAACTCCTGGGAAGTCTTCTCAAAATAATCCAATTTTCATGCCAACAGAAAAGTGGATGTAAAAACATTGTTGCTTTCCCACCTTAACTACTCTCACTTGAAATGTTTGACCAGTTAAACAATTGCTGATTTACACTACTGGAGAAAGACGTTTTGCACTGATAATGTGTTAAGAACAGACAAAAGAACTCATGAGCCAGAAAAAGAACTAAGTATTCTGGTTTCTTATGGTTTCCCTTTCTCTCTTTAGCTAAAAGTAACTGCACAAGTGTAACAATATAAAAAATATCTTTTAAAGCTCATGGTTTCAGTATTAAAGAAAAAATGAGAGAAACATCACTTGTATTCTCCTTCTATATACTGTGTCATTCTTAAAAGAAAACTGTTTGGTATATATCTGACGAGACAAGTTGTTGTCTCATCAGATAGCAAACAATTTTCTTCAGTCCAACAGATTACAATGAGAGCATCCATATTTGATCATACAATGTGGATATAAAACTTGCAGAGGCACTTTGAATCTCATTTAGAAAAGAATTCATTCAAGAAGCTTCCTACTCCATCTGCTGTATGGACAAAAAAAAAACTGTTAGTTACATCCCACTAAGCATGCTGGCATTCAAGGTTTGTGCCAGGCTTTCTTGTTTACTGTAATTGTGACTGATGAACTCACTATAAATAACAATCTAACCTGTCAAATATGACAGATATGCAATTTTCCTGTCATGTTAAAAAAATGAAATTATTGATGGAAAACATTTTGCTGGCATTAAGAATCCACGATAGGCAATTGTTCCAGCTTTAGGGCTTTGTAGCACAAAAAGTGTAGCCTGTAACAACTTAAAAGTGATGATGTCAGTTTATATCCCACAGCTTCACATATGAAGTTTAAAAATGGAAAAAAAAAAACAATAATGTCACAGGTTATTATGTCATGACATTTTTAGTGTCCTGATAATTCAACCGTCAGATTGTCAGTGCGGCTTCAAGTTTAGAAAGCCACAGTCATGAAAACACATCTCATATTTGGATTAGTAAAGTGATCTGGGAGGAATTTTTGCATATGGTGACACAACACACGTGTGGTACAGAGGACACAGAATATCCACGACACGAGCTGACTCGTTTGAGGCCGTGTGAAGTGTACACACACAGGCAGACGTCGTGTAACGACTGCTGTCACACACATCAGGAAGCTAAACTACAATAGACAGCCACTCTCACACTCTGCACTGCCACACTCACAAATTCACACATTCAGAAGAGAGTCCGTTTATGCTCCTGTTGAATATGTAAAAAAAAGAAAAAGAAAAAGTCACGTGCTTTGCGGAGTGATTAACTAAAACCCACTGCGACTCACAGCTAGTGTTCAAGGAGCTTCCTGTCGTTATTGTGTTTCGTGGCAAAATAATTTTATTCACACTGTCTTTGTGTTTTACAGCTACTCCTTATATATCAATACAACCTGCATTTTACTGGCCATTTACCCTTGAGAACAAACATTTTTCATGGAACGAGATCAAGCTGCTTCCATCTCTAAATGAGAACCGTGCAATGTTTGTATTTTTGTTGTTTATTTAAGCCTGGACTTAATCTCTAATGTGTACTGATGTTAAAATAGTCTTTATTAAATATGTTGGATATGACATGTTGAGACTGAACTTCATTATAGCAATCCTCTTCAGTAGTCTCACACTTAGTCTTTGTTTTTTCTTAGATGCGTCTACGTATAAATTGAAATGTTTTCACCAGTCTCACCTGTAACTAACAGAGCCATCAGCTAAATCCTGGGCTTTCATGCTACCTAACCTTTCCAACTGCTTGTTAACAACGTTGTCCTTTTTTTTTCTCTCCTTCTCTTGTGCTGTTTCACCAACCTGACAACGGTCTGTTCGCTCTCTTTGGCATGTTGTTCTCTGAAGGAGAGGAGCTCTTGGGGACAGAAGGGGCCAGGTACATGAAGATGGATGACATGAAAGACCATGATGACGATTTCCTCTCCCCCAAGAAATCACTGGAGTACGAGAGAGGGCTGGGCACAGCGTAAGGGGGGCTGGGCGGGGAAGCAGGGGAGAGAGCAAAGCTGGTAGACACAACCTCATAACATGGATGGATAGTAGGGGCTGCACCTTAGACACCCACTGAACACATGAGCACTTGGGGAGGAGCTGAGATGTAAAGACACGTCTTCACTCTGGCCTGTTTTTTTTCCCTCTTGTCATACAACAGAAATTACTCGCCAGCCATTCCCAGGATCCCCCGCGTTTCCCCAGAGACCGTTATCTTGAAGGAACACGAGATGGATCAGGTATTGAATAAAAGACTTGGAAATTTTGATTTCCTACAAAATTGTGCTGCTTTTCTTCTGCATAACTCGAATCACATGGCTCAAAACCAGAGGATGTATAAGTATAAGTTTATACTTGACTGCTGTTCTTAAGTAGATTTTCAGGTTTCTATACTTCAGGATTCCTTTTTTTGGTAACAATTATCCACACTGAAGCTGCAGAAGTGGATGAATGAAAGACCTTTCAAGCTACATCAATAGTGGATGAATGCCTAAACGTTGTATTGATTGGAATTCATAGTTTTATATAGAATGAAATTGTTTCTAACCCAAAACTATGATACGAATTGACTCATGGTCTGTGTTTTAAGTTAAGAGTAAGCTGCTGTATGATGCTGATAAACACATGTATGAAATGTGGATACATGTTTGTACACGTGAGTCGTCCCACAACCACAAGAACAATATTCAAGATACCTCAAGAAAGACATTGTGTGTCAATATAATGAAATCATGTTTTACTTGAGCACTCAGAACTGTACTTTTTTTGTGTGCATTTATTTAAGTTTTAACACAGGTATCAGCACTTCCAACCCTGAGGTTTAAAGCCCAGAAAAAAACGTTTAAAAGAAAAACTACCCTTGTTACCCGAGTTGGGCTATTTACAGAGTTTTAATTTGCTCACTTGAAAGCAGGCTAACCCTTCCACTAGCTTTGATTGTTATATGATTTTGTCAATTTGTCATCAGAGGTTTTGTAAATAAATACACTTGTTTTGGATAGAAAAAGTAGTTTTCACATTGGCTCAAATAGTGTAATGTTTTATTATATCTCTTTCAATAAGCTATTTTTGATAAGCACTTAACAAATTATTACAGTTGCCTAATTTATTTTCATAGCTCAGGAGGCATCTCCTTGATTAAAAAAGAAAACAGCACTGTGTAAATGCAAAGTATTTTTAACACATTGTTATTAAGCACTTTGATAAAGTGATCATCACATCTTTTTCTGTCATGTAGCAACACACTCCGCTTCCACTGCCCAAAGAATACGACGAGGACTCGCTGATCCCCAGCAGCCCGGCAACAGAGACGTCGGACAACGTCAGCCCGGTGGCCAGTCCCATACACACAGGGTCAGCGGCGTGGCGTGCACAGAAGAAAGCGTTTTCTTTTGCTTCCTTCCTGTTTAATCTGCTAATTTCCACCATGTTGGTCCCATCACAGTTTCCTGGTCAGTTTCATGGTGGATGCTCGAGGCGGTTCAATGCGAGGCAGCAGGCATAATGGTCTGCGTGTCATCATACCTCCGCGGACGTGTGCGGCACCTACCCGTATTACCTGCCGCCTGGTGAAGCCGCAGAAGCTGACCAGCCCCCCTCCACTGGTGGAGGGAGAGGGGCTGGCCAGCAGGATCATCTCCCTGGGCCCGGCTGGCATGCAGTTCCTGGGGTGAGAAACCAAAGCAGAGCTCATTTGTTTCATAGGAAAGGTACAAGGAACAGACAAACAGTGATGGCCACATAGATTAAAACTACTGAGTGACATGAAATAACATACATGACCCAAACACATCGGTGCTTCTGTGACGGGTCCCGGTGTAAAACCACAGTTTGTTCTCATTGTCAGAGGGTCAAGGTTTGCTACCCGGTAATCAGTCACACAGGCAAAGGTGAAGAAGCAGTCAAGCGCATAATAAAATAACAGATTAGACATGAGTAAGATACCAAAGTGGAACGAAACGTTTGACAAGATGAACTGGCAACGGGCCTCCACAGAGGAGGGGTGTAGTTAATACACTGATGGTCACAAGGGACTTAATAAACATTCAGAAGGTAAGTGTAAATTTCCCTGACATCTCTGAGGACGTGACATACCCAGTGCTTTTAAGATATTGATTCATCTACAAAACAATGCTTATAGTCGAAGGTGGTAGGGTTTGTTTTGGGTTTTTTCCCCCAACTTCCCTGTACGCACACAAAAAAAAAGGCTTTTTGCCTTTTCAGGTATCTTTTAGCCTTGTTTATGTATATCCAGAGGTTTCTCTGTACTTATATGTGATTTTCTGTGTGTGACAGACCGGTCATTGTGGAGATTCCCCACTTTGCTGCTCTGGGTCGAGGTGACCGCGAGCTCGTCGTGCTGAGGAGCGAGAACGGCTCCGTATGGAAAGAGCACCGTAATCGCTACGGTGACGAAGTGTTGGAGACGATTCTCAACGGGATGGACGAGGGTAGGAGTTTAAAACCGTCACTGCTTGAAACTGACACTAATCGCATGGGAGGCATAGCTAAACCGTTTCTTCTTTCCTCAGAGCTCGAAAGTCAAGAGGAACTCGGGAAGAAACGAATCCGCCGCATTATCTCCACCGACTTCCCTCTTTACTTCGCCGTTGTATCACGTGTCCAACAAGAAAGTGACCTGATTGGTCCAGAAGGAGGTTCACTCACAAGCAAACTGGTGCCGATGGTCCAGGCCACATTTCCCGAGACGGCAGTCACCAAACGTGTCCGCCTGGGGCTGCAGGTGAGCTGGGACGATGAGAAGATGGAAGGAGAGGAGAGACAGAATCGCTAATGCCTGTTTTGCCTGAATAAAGCATGTTTCATTTACTTAAATTGCTCGTGGAATGACCAGATCATATCAGCACTTGTGCCAAATTTGTCTGAATCAGTTGTCTGTTTGTTTAACTCGTTTTTTTCCCCATTTTTCACATTATAAATGATCGCATTTGCCTTTTATTTCACATTTTGCATGCACTTGGCACCTTGATATAAATGTGGACTGCTGATTTTGTGCTGATATGTTATTGTCTGTTTTTTCTTCTGTCATTATTATATTTCCACCACTGGAAAAAACCATGTGCTTGTATTAGATTTATTTTTAAATATTAGAAAAACATTTATTCTTGCAGTGGCTAGAAAAACAAATGTGACTCCCTAAGTATGTTCTAATGACTTTACTAATAACCTTAAAAACACAACAACACTATTAACTTTTTATTAACTCATCAGGAGTGTTTCATATATAGAGGTACGACCTGATATTTAAGTAATTTTAAAGCTGTTGGAGCTCTGCATTTGTGTGTAGGTATGAGCTCTCCAACATACACACCAAAGTTAAGAAAAATCAGTTTATCAAACTCAGTACGTAGCAATTTTTGTAAAGGTGGTATTTTTGGCACATTTTTTTGAAGCTATGATTTCAACCTTCTTTGTTCATCACCTCACTGTTAATTGTTGTGCCAAACTGACCTTGAAACTGAAACTTCTAATATGGTTAAACCAAAATTCACAAAAACAAAGCAGAAATCCAGCCTCAAAATCCTATTTATTTTGGCGAGACATGTACCTTTAATACTAATGTCAGTTTCCAACAATTTAAAAATGAATCTTTTCTTTTTCTTCATGATGTTTTTCAATCCAAATATTTGTTATAGATATTGGATATGCAAATTCTGGATTTCAATCTGTCATTTGCATTTGATTTAGCTTGAACATGTCAGATTCACACACTGTTCATCATGTTGTTGCTGCATGTTATTCTGCTTGAAGAGCGTGTTTGCATAAAATGTTGTTTTTAACTACAGACTTGAAGCTTGTAGAGTTGAGTATGTTTCAGTAATGCACACTGAAATTGGGATACAGTGTGACTGGACCTTCTGCTGCATGTTGTTGCTACTTTAGACACGCAAATGAATTTATAAGCTGCATGTATTTTCTATATATACTAACATGCCACCACACATCCTATAACCTCCGAAATGAAGATAGAGAATGTAACTGAATGTAAGGACTATAGAAATTGGTTTATTATACAGATTATTTTATAATTTTAAGACCATATACATATATATATATTTTAAAACTAAATATTGCTGTAGTGATCATGTTGTGAATGGCCTTGTGAAAAACCGCAGTGCCTTTTTCCCTGATATCTCCTGTATTATTGTAAAAAGGCTCTTGTTAACACACATTGTTACATTTTACAATAAAGAAAGTCATACAAACCAGGTGTATTGGTATTGTCTTTAAATAAGTGAGGTTTCGATTTTGTGATACTTTATTCACTCTGGCCTTTTTCTCTCCCTTTCTCTTCATCTTTAATTTTTCCTGACTGATTTTTTTTTCATCCTTTTTTGTGACTGCTCTCCTAATATCCCAACCTTTTGCATTTCTTTTCATCCTTATCGCCTCCTCATCCTTCTTTATTTCTTTTCCATCATCAAACCTGTGCTCCTGTTGTCTTCGCTCCCATCCTTCTCCATCACTCATTTTAAACCTCAGGCTCAGCCAGTTCCAGACGAGCTGGTTGCAAAGCTGCTGGGTAACCAAGCAAATTTTAGCCCTGTGGTCACTGTGGAGCCTCGACGGCGCAAGTTCCACCGACCCATCGGCTTGCGCATACCCTTACCCCCGTCCTGGAGGGACAGTCCCCGGGACTCTGGCGAGGGCGACACCACCAGCCTGCGTCTGCTCTGCTCTGTCATAGGTACTGCAGCCTGGTGGCGTGAGGCCTGGCGAGTTGTTGTGTATGTCAGTTTATTGTCTTTGTGAAGAACGAAGAACAATGTCAGTGTCTGAGGTGGTTAAACAGCTTTTTTTGCCGTTTTTCTAAACGTGGCCTCTCCCTTTTATGAAACTTCTCGATAACCTTTGATCTGAGCTCTCATCCCGTCTCACCCTCAGGTGGGACGGCCCCGGCACAATGGGAGGACATCACCGGCACTACCAAACTAGTCTATACCAATGACTGTGCCAGTTTCACAACCAACGTATCAGCACGGTAAGCTCAGTCGCAGCATCTCGGCATTTGCACCTTGAAGGAACTTTATTGAAAGTGTTTTGCCATTTGAGATCATCCAACGTTGTTTCTGCGACACGTTTGCATCCTTGTGGTTGTTTTTCTCCCAGATTCTGGCTGGCTGACTGTCCTCGGACAGCTGAGGCCGTGTCTTTTGCCAACCTGCTGTACAGAGAGCTGTCAGCTGTACCCTACATGGCCAAATTTGTGGTGTTTGCAAAGATGAATGAGCTCCGTGAGGGCCGTCTGCGATGCTACTGCATGACTGACGACAAGATGGACAAAACCCTGGAGCAACATGAGAACTTCACAGAGGTCGCTCGCAGCAGAGATATAGAGGTCAGTGCAGAGACAAGGACAACAATTGGTTGACTCTTTAGATTCATGATCTGAAAGTGTTAAATAAGATTACAACAGAGTCATGAAATCTTGGGATATGTTGCTCCTTTTATATACAGTGCATAGTATCTCACACGATTTTGGATATAAAAAGTAATACAATACTTAGTAAACTTCCTGCTCTTGGTATTTTAAACCATTTAAATTCTTTAAGCGAAGAGAAATGCTCCTCCAAATGGTTATTTTTTTTAATAGAACTAAGTTTTGGATGAATTTTGGAAAGAGTTCCTCTTCATCCGTTGTACTTTGGAATCATTTTCAAAAATATCTCAACCCAGAAATACTCATATTAATGAATAAATACAACCGTATCATCAGAAATATGTTTCAAGAAGGAAAGTTGATTTTTATTTTAAATATATATATTCTGTATTTTTTTTTTTTTTTTTTTTTTCAAAATAAAGAAAACCGTCATGATGTCATGGCAAAAAAAAAACATTTGCAACTGAGACTAAAGTAAACTGGCTATAAAATATAACCCCAGCTTACCATGTATTGTAATACCACTTTGGTAAGGTGGTGTTGTATATATGCATGTACATAAAACAATCAGCACAACAATCATTGGAGAATTTAATAACACACAAGCAGAAGAAATTGTGACTCATCACAGAGTCATTCGTGTGGCACTAATGTCTGTCTCCTTGGGTTTTCTTTATCTTGTGATTTTACAATGGTCACTACCTTTGTGGGTACAACTTTCATCAAATTAGAATTCTTAATCAAATTAAAGTGAAATAAACTAGAAAAATATTGCGATTCCTCTTTACTTTGGTGACTCGATCTTGCTCGTCATGCAGGTGATGGAGGGAATGCCGCTTCACCTGGAGTGTTCAGGGAACCTCGTACCTGTGAGGAAGGCCGCCCAGCAGCCTCGCTGCTTCAGCTTCCAGGCCTTCAGGGACAACCGTCTTCCTGTTTCTGTCAAGGTGCTGCCTTTTGAGTTTTTTATTCTCATGGGTTGTTGTTTTTGTTTTTTTTTGCTCAGTTTCTCTATTAGCTTTGTCTCCATTTTTCTTATGGATCCCTCTTTATGTTGTCAATGCTCTCTGTATTTGTGTTTCTAAGGTGAGGGACAGCAGTAAAGAACCCACTGGATTTCTGTCTTTCCTGCGCAAGACCACTAAGTATGAGGACAGTCAACATGTCCTGTGCAACCTCAATATCACTATGCCTCCATGCATCAAGGTAAAGCACTCAGATTTAGCAACAAAGAAAATACGTACACTTGATATATTTATCCGTGAAGTGAATTGCGTGGCGTTTGCTTGTTGCTGGCAGATTATCGGGAGCGAAGATCGGAGGCGAACTCTAACCCCACTGGCATTAAGGGAAAGATACAGTGCTCTGAATGAGCCTGCTATGGGTATGAGTGTCTCACTCTCATACTTTTATAAAACTGTACCTTCTATCTACTTTTTTGTGTTATGAAACCATAAGGAACAATATGATTTTTATTGTATCAGTTCATCGAAGGCAGGGATTTTCTACGTGAGGGAGATGACTTTCTTTTAAATAAACAAATGCTCAGAAAAGACTTTCCCGTGACCCTAGATTTTTTGCCGGCAGTGCACTTTTCCCCACCCACACAGTGAAAAACATAGACGCACAGCATTTTAGAGCTTCTCCTCTTACTTCTGTAGCATCCATGACAGCCATGGAGAGGACAGAGCTGAAGATGGCTGTGATCGCAGAGCAGTTGGGACTGAGCTGGGCTGGTGAGTGAACAGCGCAAATTCACAAAATCTTGTCATGTATGGTACACCATGTTTACCTTCTGTCGAACAAGCTTGCCTGCTGATTAAACAAAGTTATAACATGGTGCCCAGCCAATGACGCTAATTATTTTCTGCCCCCCTGCCAAGAGCCATTGCTATTTTACACAGTGTGCTTCCTCTGCTGGATAGAGCTGCTGTGAGGCAGCTTACCATTTTAAGAGCATTACTCCTTCGCTAATAGAAATATTTTCCTTGCTTCCTTGATCTTTCCCTTATTTCCTAAACAGAGCTGGCACGTGAGCTCCAGCTCAGTGTGGATGACATCAATAAGATTCGGGTGGAGAATCCCAACTCGCTGCTGGAGCAGAGCTCTGCGCTGCTCAACCTGTGGGCCACCCGAGAGGGCAAGAGGGCCAAGAGTGAGTCCGTGACGTCTGGGTGTACTGCTTGATTTAGTTTCTGCTCATTAAAACCGGGTCAAACTGTATTTCCGTCACTGTAGTGGAAACCTTGTACATGGCTCTGAAAAGCGTCGACCGTATGGACATCATCAACATGCTGGAGGGTCAGCCTGCTCAGCCTGCCAGACAAGGCTCCCGTGACATGAGCAGACGCCGACACAACGAGAGAGATCACCTTTCCCCTGGTATTACCAATGGTAAGCTCCCTTCCCCAGATTCCCCAGCATCCCCTTCCTCATTGTCCCCTTCTGCCTTGACCCTGAGACCCTTTCCCAATAAACGTATGTCCTCCTCGCCCCGATGTCCTCAACAGACCAAGTAAAGTTTGTTTCTCTTCAAAACTCTTCATGTTTTGTCTCGCGTACTCCTGTTTATTTCCAGTGTTGCTCTTGTGTATCAAAGCTGCCACAAACATCACACCTTTGCAGGTTTTTTACCTCAGCAGCATGCAGAAGGACTCAGGACACTCCTACTGTACTACAGTAAAACCTTTGGTCATTGATTACATGCTTCATTTATTTACCACCATAGTGAGGATTGGAAAATGCAGCAAACTATACAGAAGATGATGGTGACATGGTGGATGTTGAGGGCTGTTTTATTGATATCACACTGAAACAAATTAAGAATCGTGTCATAAATAGTTAAGGTTTATTTTCTGTATCTAGAGTTTGTAAGATGGATAAGTTATGTACTGCCCATATTGAATAAACCACATGATCAGCCTATGAAAGGAAATATCTTTTTAGATTTTTAAGGTATCGTTTTAAAACTCTGAGTTGTAAATGATATCCATGATATTCTGTCTTTGTCATACATGATACAGCCCACATAAATCATAACAATAACTAGCATATCTGGTCTTCTTACCAGTTGTCCGTCCTCAGTCTTTTGCTCTTTTTCCTCATGGTTTCATTCACACATGCATACTGTATGCTACATCTTATTGACTCCATTTTCACTTAATGGACTGGCGTGAGCTCCCCATTCCTCCTGGACCGACTTCTCTTCTCTGCATCCGGTGCAGATGGCGAGTTAGTCTGACAGGTGACAGGTCCTCACTGTGAAAACTGGAGCAATAAATCACAGATGTAACAATGCATACGAATGCAACCATGACGGTCAAACGGGTAAAAAGGGAGACATTCAGATCACAAGTGCAGTGAATCTGATAACCGTGTATCTGTCTTCTCTGTCTATCTGTCGACTACCTGTCTCCCAAAAGCCGTTCCTGCTTTAAATTGGTGGGTTTAAAAGTTAAGAGACTTTCTTCACTTGATTTCGCACATAGATTTCACGTGATTCTAACATAGATAATTGCCTCTTTTTTTAAGCACACCATTGACTTGGAATTCATTTTATTGTTTTCAAGTATATGTCAAATAAAATAAATTAACAAATCTACTCAAAACAATAAGAAAAGATCTGGAACTGGTCACTGAAATTAAATTTAACTCGTTGTCTCTTTAAAGCTAGATGAGCATATGATATAGCTCAGCAAACAGCAGCCAGTAAATAACAGCTTTGTAATCACTTCAGTGACCTGTAAAACCAGATCATGTAATATTAGTGAAAGGATTAGGTTGGTATTTATGTTGGTAAATGGCTTTAGAGATGATTGATATTGTTTCTAAGTCAGAGTAACTTCCTCTGTTCTGTTCTATTTCCTGTACGCGAAGCTGATGCCAGTAGCTTCACATGAGCTGCAGAAACATGCAGTGGGGTGTTCATCATTTAATACTTAAATATATTTAAAAATATTATTAAAACACAAAGATTTACAAATCAATTGCAAATACTGTATATGTGCTAAATGTTATTCTGAAAAAATAAAATACCTAACACTAAGATCTACAACCACTTTTATCTTACTTTATGAAGTAAAAACCTTTAACCGGCATCTTTGTCATTTATTGCCTGAAAATATGCCATTGTCAATAATGTGTTTAATTCTGGAAAACCAGATTTGAACATGAATTTACTACTTGTTCTGAGGCAATCTGTGGGATGATGGGTTGAGTTACTCTCTTGACATTCACGCCACGTGTAAGAGCGCTTTACTTTGACTTTGAAATACATTTTTCAATTTGTGTTTTGTCTGCTGGTGAAGTAGCTGTAGTAAAAATATTTGAACAGAGGTTAAGGGGCAATGTAGACCAGAGGGGGCATTGCCCTCACACAAACTGCACATAATAATCTTAAGTATAGTCGTCCTACATGCAACCATAAGTTATTCTCACTGATGTAGCGTTTTTACACAAAGTGTTTTCTTTATACTTTGTTAAAATATCTGCAAGCTTTCACTTTTCTTTCGTAGTTATTCAGTGCACCTATACCTTAGGTCAGCATATGTTTGAGGTTCATTATATGCCAGTGAGAACATACAAAACCTAAATGCTGACAGTGTGACGCCTCTTCTTTCAGACCTCTGTTTAAGGGGCATCCCTATTCTGTCTGCTTGTTTCTGCATGGGGAGTAGTTTGAGTCTTTTGTAGGGTTAATGTTGGTGCACTGAATGTTCTTTTGGGAGCCCTGTTTTCATTCCCTGTGAATCTGTCCCTCTCTCTGTGTTTCTCTGGACATGTCATCTGCAGCCTAGCCGCCCTACTCTTCCTCCTTCTCACTCCTCTCCGAACTCTGACCTCATGCCGACCTCATGTTGACCTCTGACCCACATCTCTAGCTTTTATTTATTTGCGACTAGTGCATTTTTCTTTATTTTAACTCTTGAAACCCCACCTTTATTTAAATGTCCGCTCTGTGCCGGACACCCCTCACACAGACTGTGAACTCAGCACCCACTGGGAGGGGGGAGGTGACCCTCGCTCTCTCTCTCTCACTGTTTCTGTCTGTTTTCATCACCCTTTTTTGTACTCCTCTTCCTCTCTCGCTGCCCTTCTCTTTTTCTCTCTGTCCTTTCCCTGTTTATCCCATCCCTTCTTTCCTTGCATTCCTGCATGTCAGCATGTGCACCCGACTTTCATTGCTCATCTCCCCCTGTGTTTGCATGGAGACACCGGGACGAGGGGCATTAGTAACTCTGGCTTGTTGGAGATGATGCTTGGAGCACACTGCACTGGACACTGCACCGAAAGCTGCTTGACAAACAGACGTGTGCCTGTGCATGGCATGCACACTGAGAATGACACTACAAGTCTGTCTCTGTTACTCCTCACTGGTCTGTCCTCAAGGGGGGGTTGAAAAAGGCCTCAGACCTTTTTTGTGATCCGTTACTTGTGTTTGCTCTGTTCATGTATGAATGTTGTGGTTGTTTCTGTGTGTCACTGATTTCTATATGAATTGTTCATTGTTTTTTTGTGTGAAATACACATTTTCAATGTCTTTTTGATTGTTCGTGTGTTGTTCGCACATGACTGTTACACACCTTGTTATAAATGTCTCTATTATTTAATGTAAAATCTGAAATCAGTCTGTGTGTGTGTGTGTGTGTGTGTGTGTGTATTAGTGTGGGTGTTTTTATATGTCTTTTACTTTGAGATGTTTTATGTCTTCCATGTAAATGTATATCCACTGTGTCTGTTGGGGGAAAAAAGTGTATTTCCTTTACATATGTTTTTATGTAAGCTTCACTTATTTCTATGTACACATTTTATTTACATTGGGGAGCTCAGGCAATCAAAAGCACCTTTTTATATTCTACTCTCATCATTTTCTGCCTCTTTCTACTGCCTTTTATTTCACCATCATTCTCAAAAACCCGTTTGATGCCAAACATTCTCATTCAGAGATTTGTGCTGTTTGTCCAAAAACAGCTCAAACAACACGGCTTCAGATCTCATTATACCGTGAATATAACTACATCAATGTGTTTTCAGACACACAAGGTGGAATAGAATACAAATTCAACAACTCCATATGTTTGGCAACATATTGCTGGTAGTATAAATGACTATATTCAAATAAATACATGGGATTGTGGATTATTGCATTGATGAGGGGATCGGGTGGGGTAAACTTGTCTTTTTGGGGTTGAAGCTATTTTTCAGTCCATTTGGTAAGAGGGATTTGTAGAGTCTTTAGAGAATCTTTAATGAAAACAGCAGGGAGAAGAGGTGATGTTCATGGTGGGCAGGGTCCTTTATGTGTTTTCTATTCTATTCTATTCTATTCTATTCTATTCTATTCTATTCTATTCTATTCTATTCTATTGTATAACAGGCCCTTTTTGGTCAATGCAGATGCCACGGTTGGAAGGTACTCTGACACCCTCACCACCCGCTGAAGGTCCTTCCGATTTTCCATTGGAGAACCACACAGTACAGCAGTACATTTCTCCATGGCTGTCTTGTGTACATAATTACTGCACATTTTTTTAAACTACATTACTAACATAGGCACATTTTCTTATGCCAGTAAAGTAGAGCCATGGTGATTTTGTTACCTCAAGTACGCTTTACCCTATTCATGCATTAGCTTAGTCAGACAAAAATACAATGAATCATGACACATTTCATCAGCCCATAATCCCTAGTGAGCTGAGTCAGCTAGTCTGAGGACTCAAAAGGAAACTGGTTTCATTCCAGTTGTATCTCCAAGATTAATTTGATACTAATTTCAACAATATCCCTCAGATTTACATTTTCATAATTCCAATAAAGTATAAATAGCTAAATGAAATCTAGCAAATAGAACAAGGGCGTTTTATTTTTTGTCCTCACAGCTATTTGCCTTTGTTTTTAGTTTGTTTAATCTTTTAGAGCACAAAACATGAACAAAAATATATTGTATTTAGTTATGATTAATACTTTGTACAGACACAGTCACAGTAGTTTGGAGAGTGAATGAGAAAGTAGGACAAGGGGTCTCTTGTGCCACTTGGAGTCTCAAATATCTCCTGCACTCTCAGCATTCGTCTGCTGCCAACCATGAATCATGTTACACCCTGTGCTTTGCAGTATCCGCCCCACTATACAGTATATTCTCTCTCTCACTTTCTCTCTCTCTCTCTCTCTCTCTCTCCTTCTGGTCATGCATTTGGAGAATCATCCTCCCTTCTCGTTGTACTGCATGCTTCGCGCTGTTACCACCCTTTTTTCATCCTGTGGTTATGAACTCATGTAGTCTTATACACTTTGTCTAAAGCAAAGTGCGATTCTTTTGTTGGCTCAGCTCTTCACATTTACTCAAGTTTCAGCACAACTTCAGAATGAATATTGTAGCAAAATCAGTTTATAAAACCTATAAGCTATATTTGTATATTTAGATTTTCTGTTTGTGTACAGTCGTCTTCATACAGTCTGACATTGTGCTCTGTCATGCCAAAGCAGTTTCACACAATAGGCAAAGTATTTTGGCCAAGAGTGTTTGAGAAATGGCTGTAGGAGTGACCTGAGTCCGCAGCACATTAACAACATCCAGTTTCACTAACTTATATATTTGCTCTTGAAATACTAATTCGCATTTTGGTTTGAGGCAGCAACTGTGTGTCTTTTCCAAAGAAAAAATGATAAATTGTGTTTGCATAACTATTAACAATACGATAAGTTTAATGTTTATTTAGCTGTGGTGTATTGGATACAGTATAATAAATGTATGTGTCAGTGAGAGAACAAGCAGCTGTGTGGAGTGATGTAAGAGAGCGTGTACGTGCACTTGTGTGTAAGGAGAATATGAGATTGCCTGCGTGCATGCTATCCAGCCTGATAACAATATTAACCTGCCTGTTTCTGAGTGGGTTTGAATGCATGCTTTTATGAGAGTGACTGTATGTGCGTGTTAGGATGAGCCAGAGAGAGAGTGTGTCCCTGCTGGACAGGTGTAAGTAATCCCTCTCCGTCTCCCCTGCAGGTGGCAGCCAGCAGAGCAGCATCAGTCACTGCTGGGTTCGAACCTCAGTCTCAGTCTCTCGGTCCATCTGGCTGTGTCTGCTGCTGCTGCCGCTGCTGCTCTCACCGTCAGCGCTGGCTGATTGAGCTTGACAACCCCACTTCTAAAAGCTGCCCTTGCTCTCTTGTCCTATGCTCCGTGCACATTTGTTCTAGCTCCTATTGTCTTGGCCCTCCCCCTCTCTCCCTTCTCAATTCTCTCCCATTTGTCCCTTCAGCCTCCTCTACTCATCCCCTAAGATGCCCAGTTCCTGGGCAGGGGCACATACCCCCTCCCAGGGTCCTGATGCTATGGGGGTGAGGTGGGGAGCGAGGCGGGGGGCCGGGTATCAGTGTGCCTCTCTCTGTCTCGCTCCAGGTTATGGGCTCGCGCAGGAAGAGCTTCTTTCACCGGCCTCCATGCAGTACAGCCTGCCCTCCCCGCTGGGTGCTGAGCCTTACTGGCAAGAGGTCTCCAGTCTGGACTGTGCACCCATTGCCACCACAGAAGAAGACACGCTGATGGAGATGTCGGATGTGCAGGTGTGGCCCTCGGGCAACAGCCCCTCCCTGGTGCCCGTGGAGGACTCATCACTGGAGTGCAGCAACGCTGACGATTCAGAGGGTCTGCTGGGGCTGCCATATGGAAGTCTGGGTCGGCCAGCAAGTCAGGCCAGTGCAGCCAGTGGAGGGGGCGGGTTGCTGAGCGGCTCCATTGAGTTGCCCGAAGACGATTCAGAGATGGGCGTTGACTCACTCAGCACGACCACGCCGGCCTCGCTTGGGGGTACCATCGCTGGGATCAATCTTAATGGGCTCAACAATGGTCAGGGGTCAGAGGCCAGTTCAGAGGCATCAGCCGTCACGAGTACGACTGGTGGTGATGGAGCTGGAGGAGGAGGTGGTGGAAGAGAAGGCGGGACGGGCTCAGAGGAAGGGCTTTCTCTTGTTGCAGGACAACAAAGGGTGTATGCTCGCTTGAGTGAGTCACCTGGTCTGAGCCTTGTTGCTGATCGCAATGGAGATAGGTGAGTTGGGCCTCTGTATACCTCTCAGATGGTGCAAAGTCCAAATCAATCCCCTTTTAACCTGCATGTTCTGGAAAATCCAATGAAGAGGACATGAAAGCTCATGAAAAGTGTTTCATTCTGAATGTACAACCTTATCGTTGCTCCACTGGTGTCCTTTCAGGTCAGGTAATGGTGGAAACGGAGGAGGTGGAGGCTCTTTCCTTTCCTACCTGCAGGAACAGACGGGGCCAGGGTGGATCCCTGTCACCGACCCTACCCTGGCTTGGGTGGGTAACCAACCAAAACCCAGGCAAGCCATGGAAACAATGATGTCATCAGTGCGTAACGCTGTGGACGTAGACCCATCCCGCATGTCCCAGGAGGCCTTGCTTCAGCCTGTGAGGGACATGGGGCATTCTGAGATCTTGCGGGGCCACTTCAGGGGCACGCAGCCATTCGAGAAGGGTCTTGGCTTTCCACACAGGGTTCCAGAACTAAGGGCCTGGGATGACGTCCGTCTAATGGGCCAGGTGAGTGACTTGAGTAGAATATATGGCATCAAAGTCAGGAGGACTCATCACCGATGTGCCAAACACTATATGAATAATTATTGTTAGTTCCAGACTAACGTAGTGAACTAGACATCAGAGCTTGTTGTGCTATTAGCCACAGCATTGATAATTACAGAAACCACAATTATTCCACAGTAGCATTTCACAAACTTTGTTGGGAATTCAGCATTGATTCAGTGTAGATATGCTAATAAATAATTTTTTACATTTAGAAGTGGTCCAGTTGCTCACAGCACTCCTGTTTGATTTGGCAGATACAGTACTGTGGCACAGGTTTATTACCACTTAAATTAGGTTTTAGAAAGGTCTGAGGTCTGACACATTTTGGCACTCATGTTGATTTCCTACCTCCTCTCCTTAATGCCAAACAATTAAGTGTGGCAGAGTTTTTAAATCAAAGTATTATTGTGAAGGGATTGATCCTAGAAGGACACAGCCACACACACACACACACACACACACACACACACACACACACACACACACACACACACACACACACACACACACACACACACACACACACACACACACACACACACAGTGGACCCAACATGGGCACAACTCGCACGTCGAGCCAAATATAGAACACATTCTCACTCTCCCACTCGTATTACACGAGCCCCACCACAGTCGTTCCTACATGTTAACTTTCTGGCACAAGACAGACACACTCCACTGTAAAGGACAGTCCATGAAATGGTTCGAGAACAAAAATAGAGATCTGTACTTAGGGCCTTCATGGACTTGGTACTTGTTCTCTATTTGTCTCACATCGGTCACCAAAGAGCCAATTTTGGGTTTGCCTGAAGGCGATAAGTGCTCTATAACTGGTTATACATTATACTGGTAGTGTGGACATAAGGGAATGACAAATATCTTGTACTTAATGTGTGAAGAAGTTCTGCCTGTGTTTTTGCTGGAGCACACAAAGCTACTGAATAGACCGGGGGTATTTAAAGACCACAGATCACGTGATCAGAAAGTGAGGGAGGAGGGAAAAGACATTCGGAAGTTTGGCTTGCTAAGATGTTTTTGACCAGGGACGCCTGACCTGACAGTGAGGAGAAGAGGGAAAAGAGATCTCGGGAGAAGGGCCCACTCCCCCAGCAAATGGATATGAACTGAAAGAGACAACACCAGTTTGATTGAACCACTGACACAAGGCACACTATTTGCAGCTGTTACCTTCTCTCTTGTGCTGAGAGACGGCTGTGTGGGAACCAGGAGTTGCTGCAGTCTGACGGTCTGAAGTCGGAGTCGTGCCTTGCTGTGTGGATTTGCTGGGGGTCAAAGTGGGGCAATGTGGGCCCTGGTGACTGAGCTCCTCTTCAGCTTCGTGCTGCTGGCGTTCCTGGTGATCAGCTGTCAGAACGTCCTCCACATAGCCAGCGGCTCAGTGCGCTCGGTGCTCACCTACATACATGCTCAGCTGGACCACGAGCTTGGTGAGGTCGAAGGAGTTGCTGATGAAGAGGAGAACGTCACCACCAGAGTAGTCCGACGCAGGGTCATTCTCAAGGTACACAGATGAGAAGGACTGAGGAGAGGCAAGCAGCACATTGGAAGAAAGGATTTACTGGCAGAAACACAAAGATTGAAGGAAAAGAGAGGATAATACTATTGATGCTGAATGTCTGAAGTATGCAGTGAATTTTTGAGAAATGCAAAGTAGGTTTGTGGCAATAGATAGAAGTTAAATTGACTTGCTTTACTGTACTTAATTGGACCTGGATTGACAAATACTTAAAACCTGTTTTTAGTTCAATTCAGTAAATTTATTGTCAACCTATTTGTGGCTTTCCAGTTCATCCAGGCCATTTGTGCAGCACTGTTAAAACTGTCAAAGGAACATATAGAAAGCAAGTAATGTTTACAATAGAACCAAAAGGCATGAGACAATGCATACAATACTAATAAGCTGTCCTCCAGTAAATATCACGGTATGGTACTTTATCATGGGGACTTGTGGTTAAATTCATCTGCTGTTTTCACCGTTGTAAATAGATTGTCTTCAGCTCAACAATTTCAGACTCCTGTGCTATAAAAAGTCTAAAAGACTGCCTGGCATTTTACTCTTTCCTATTGTAGCTCTAACGCCCTCAATGTCAAACCTCAATGTCTCTATTGAGGTCTCTTTCAGGTTGATGCAACCTTGACTTCTTCCTAGCCGAGCTTCAGTCATGCTGCAGATTATCATGGACTAAAACGTATTGTTGTGAACCTCATCAAGTGTAATTACAAGTGCCGCCAAGGGACATTAGTGAGCTCTGTGAATCCCAACAGTTGGATTTTACTCCCCTGCACAAACAACCTTTTAACCCTCTCAGCCATCTGTTGTTTATCTGCCTGTCTGCGTTTCCTGTTCATGGAGGGATTCATTGCTTGCCAATTACTCCATTCCAGTAACAGCAATTTCAACTTGATTTAAATCTCCAATTAGAAGAAAACAAAAAAGGGGGGGGAAGCTGAGTTTCTGTTTATTTTGTTGCATTTGCAGGGTGATGAGGTTGAAGATCTTCCCGGAGAGCAAGTAAGCGAGGAGCAGTTCACAGATGAACATGGAAACATTATCACAAAAAAGGTCAGCCCTTAACATGTGCCGAGTCATTTATGGCCGGATTGTGTTGGAGATGTTTTTATGGAGACTCTGCAGGCAGTGACTCAGCTTTTTTAAGTGATGCCTAATTGTCCAACAGGTGTGTGCACACATGGTTTATGAACTAACTCTGCATATGGTAGATGGCACGTCTGTCATGGCGCAGTCTTCATGTTGTGTGTAAATCCTCAACAAAACACAATGAAATTTGAAGAGAAGCTGTTTCCAGTCAAAGCACATTAACTCTTTTACAGACACGCTTGTGGGATGATTTGGTACCATATAAAAAAAGCTGTTTCAGTCGCCCTCACAGAAAGATCTCCCTTTACGTGGTTTCAGAATCACAATATCTGTGTGCCACATTTCCTCATACAATCATTATTATTCCAAAAATAATAATAATTTCTTACATCAAACATTTGCTGTAAGTCACTTTTTGAAATTAATTTATTTTTCCCATGAACATCCATCACTCTGTCCCGTGTGTGTGTGTGTGTGTGTGTGTGTGTGTGTGTGTGTGTGTGTGTGTGTGTGTGTGTGTGTGTGTGATAGATTGTGCGTAAGGTTGTGCGTAGGGGGAAGGGTTCAGGTGAGGAGGGGGTTCAGGACGTGAGCGTGGAGGGGTCCCTGCAGGATGCCAACGAGCTGGAGATCGATGCCGAGCAGTTCATGAACTACGCCGTCTTGGGTCGGGACAGCAGCAAGGTGGGCTTCTGATCTGCAGGCAGCTCTCTTTCTCAACCGAGGCTCCCGTTGTTAGTTAAGGCTTTGCAATGAGCTCTTGGAGCCACAATGGACTGAACCAATCAGATGATACAGCTGAACACCATCTGATAAGGCCCTGTGTTTGGTTTAAATCCATGCAGTGAATCCGTGGATCTCTGTGCCATGGATTGACAGACTTTCCCTGCAGTTCCTGTTGTAGCTTATCCTGCATGAGCACACTTTGTTAATCGTCTCTGGACTTTAGGAAGTTACAACTCAACTATATTTGCGTGACAAGCAGTCACTGCAGAAGATAGAGAGATGTATGTTTGGTTGTTGTTTTTTTGATTGTTGACTTTCTGTACCATTAATTTCCACCTAAATATTCTGTCTTGTGTCCATCTTCTGCATGTAAGAGATTTTAATACATTTACTTCTGGTAATGTTTTTGCTTTGGTTTTGTTGCTCACAGTTCATCAGCTTATTCAGAATTTCATCTCCAAGCCACATCTATGCACCCCATGTTTGTTTCTCACACCTAAATGGCTGAATGAAATGATAGTGGATCCCTGGAGTTTTTATATTTTCCATCGTATCTCCACTGAATACAGTGACTCCTCTGTCCTCTTTTCATTTGTTTGTTTGTTTTTTTCCCTTCATTAAAGATTGTAGTCCTTCAACTGTGACTGTGTGCCTTGTCACTCCAACCTCCCAGAGTCTGAATCAGAACGGAGTCACATATTATTTACAGCAGGGGTGTCAACACCAGTTTTCAATTCCACTGTGTACAATTTACACAGAAACACCACCCTCAGTGTTTAGTGAAAATAACTATTCTTCTTGTGTTTTCCACTGCAGGAACATGACTAAAAACACTGAAACCCAAAACACGGGATAAGAAATCGCATAGTAGTTCAGTGCAGCAGTAAATGAAACGGAGCCTGAAATCAGCTAAAATGAGTTTGACACCCTTGATTGACAGTCATTTAAGGATTTTGAGATTCAACTCACCCAATGATTCAGACTATGGGGTATACACTAATAAACATTAATTTTAATGTGTGAAATCTCATGATATTGACATATGTCTTAAACCCATTCAGCTTGAGAAGCCATATTGGAGAATGCCTGGAAATATCTTTTGGCCCTACTCTGAAGAGCAAACGTGGTGTCTTATCTATTTTACAAACTGTCAGCCATCATTTCTGTCCTTGCTTGACTGTTTTCATAATTTCTTCCTTTTCCCCCTCCCTTTCCTCTGTCTTCATTTATTCATGTGTCACATGCTTTGTTCCATCTCTTGTGTTGACTCCCCTACATGTTCTCTCTTTTCCTTTACTGTGGTGCCATTTGCTTCGCCTGCGGGTCTATATCTGTGCTCCTTCCTCTTTCTCCCACCTCTGTCTTCTTCTCCTTCATTTTACCCCTTCCTTACTAATACTCCCTCAACCTCTTGTCCTGCTGCCGCCATCTCACCTTTTCTCAATCCCTGCAACTCGTCTGCCTTCAATCCCCTTCCATCCCCCCCAATGTAGCCCGATACTGTGGATGTGAAGAAAGGTGCTCAGATAGTGAAATGTGCCAGTCTGCGGAGAGTTAAGCAGTGAGGCAGACTGAGAGCTGCATTCCCGCAGGTACGGGACTGACCCACAGTGCCGCCTCTCCACTGTGGGCTAAACCATTTAATCCACTGTCTTTGGATTAAATGCAGCTGAATGTACTTTTAATTCAATACTAATAATATGTAACATGATGCTAGAACCACAAAACATTTTAATCTTTCGTCTGGCGCCCAGCAAAGGAATAGCCTTGTTATTTGTCACCTTTTGCTCGCCAAAATTATACAGATATGAAAAAAGTACCTTATGTTTTAAGTCTGATTAATGTAGAATTAATTTGAATTTGGACACCACCATTTTAGTCTGACTGATATAAAGTGAGACGACAAATTGCTTTCCACTTAAGGTGACACGTAATGCTGTAGTGTGACGTTATATTTGCATTGTATTATTTTTAAAAGCCAGAATAAACTGAATGAATTGCAGCTGCTGACCTTTTATCAAATGCTTTTCATGTTTACATCAGATGTGGAGTTCTATTGGTGAAGAATTAGTTATAATGGAAACACAATCCATTCATGTTTTCCTTCCTATATTGTCAGTTATGCAAAACGTTCTACAATATAATGAGTGTCTCAGTTCAAATCAGCTGAAGCTTGAAGCTCTCCTGTTGATTTAACAATAATTGGACACAAATATAAGTCCACAAGTTTGATGTAAATAGATGTTGCAGTGAACAGTATCAGGTCAGTTGTGTTTTTCATGCATGTTGTGACAAAGCTGTACCAAAGGTTGGCACAATGTGCTCTCAGCAAAACAGGCGACCAAGGAGGTGACAACTCTCAAGGTCAAAACTGCAAGAAGAGTCGCTCAGAGAATTGGAGCCACTGCTTGTGTGCGTGTGTGTGTGTGTGTGTGTGTGTGTGTGTGTGTGTGTGTGTGTGTGTGTGTGTGTGTGTGTGTGTGTGTGTGTGTGTGTGTGTGTGTGTGTGTGTGTGTCTTGCCCTTTCTATCGTAAAGGCCATGACATTCCTGAGATTACTGATATTTCAAGCGACTCACGACTGAATGTTAAACCACTTTTACCAACCATTCCTGCTTAAATGCCTGTGCAAAAAACTAATGTGCTGTGTTGATTGAGCATTGTAATGGCTGATTAAAATAAAGAAGAGAAGAGTTTGGGTGACAAATGAAGACTAAATGTGGAGAATGTTGAAAAGGGCCATTTGAGAGATTTGTAGGACGGATGCACATTTTAGGTATGGGATTGTCTTGTTGTGGCTTGCATGCGACCCGTTCTGTACAGTAGCGAGACAAACGTCATGCGGCTTGTCCTGAATCAGCATGTTTCCCTCTTTCCACAGAGCTCTCCACAGGATTCAACCCCCTCACCTAAACCATCGTACATGGACACATGACCAGCAGCAGCTGACAGGAAGAAGCCCACACGCAAAAGGCAGACAGATGATGAAAATGAACGGCAACACACACCGACTCAATGACAACACCAGTGGCTATGCCAACTCTCAGCAACCACGCACCAGAAGAAAAAGGATATGGATTTCCTTATAGTTTTTATTATCTTTTTTTTTTTTTTTTTTTTTTTTTTTTTTTTTAAGAACCGTGGGGGGGAAAAATCTACTACTAGGCTAGAAGCATGATTTCGTATAAAAGAAAAATCAAACCCCAAAAAACTAGCAACCAAAATGTGCTTCCTGTTATCTGTATCAGCATGAGTGACTGCTGCCGCATGGCCTGTCTTTAACTACAAATACTGGGAGGGTGGGAGACAGGGGCGGGTACAAAGGGTGGGGAGGGATGGGGAGGAAACACTTCTCTATGGGACAGGCATGCATTGTAAGCTATGGTCAACCACTGGGCCATTTTATGAACCAACAGGGAGAGGTTCATCAGTCAATCGTAAGAAAAAGAGAAACTAAAATACTCATAATGATGTAATCTCTAGACAACAGGTTGTTCTCCCTCCTCCATGCCAAACTCGTCCTGCTAAGAACATCACAAGCTAGTTTGAAGCCTGTCCCAGTGCTCTCTGAGTCCAGTAAAGATACAATTATTACCGGGCGACATCAGTGTTGTACATAATATTGTATGCACTAAAATGCTCTACGTGACTGCGTTACGTGTGTTGTTTATGTCATAAGATCCCCATACGATGCCACTGATGCTGCTGTTTCAGGTACATAAGAAGTCCTTCCCTGTTTTCTCTTATTTGGTTCATTTGGTCAGAACCTATATATTATTCTATATATCTTGAAATCTTTGTGGGTAGAAGAACATACAAATGTTGTGTCGCTCTGCCTGTTTTAAACATTGGATTTACTGGTGTCCCGTTGTTGGTTTCTTTGTGCTTTTCT
Source organism: Blennius ocellaris (assembly GCF_963422515.1). Taxonomy (NCBI): domain Eukaryota; kingdom Metazoa; phylum Chordata; class Actinopteri; order Blenniiformes; family Blenniidae; genus Blennius; species Blennius ocellaris. The sequence continues at coordinate 15,394,862 of NC_137656.1, forward strand.
TGTGCTCTCATCTTTTGCTTTCTGACATGTCGAACTGTAGAGGGAAGACGTACTGTAAGTCCCTCACCGTGTTGTGGGTGGTGGCGCTTTGGGAAGCAGGTTTTATACGGTGAACCTGCCTCCCTGACCTTCTCTCAGAGGGGATTGCTGTGGAGAGCGAGCGACAAAGAGATTATCATGGGAACCTGACCGACTCTGCCATCCCACTCCTCCGCTTTCTCTTGTCCGCACTCTGCCGCGTCCTCCTGAGATTTGTGTTAATAAGATGTCTGTCTAAACCAAACTCCTGATACCTCTCCTCACCCTCAGCCTTTCCCTCATCACCACTCTCTCCACCTGTCATCCCGTCACCCCTGCAGTCAGAGTAGATGTAGCAGTCCTGTCCGCCCCGGCCGGGGGCAGGAGCCCACCTTCAGCGCTGAGCTGTCTGTTTGACCTCATCATACATGGTACCCCACACCAGGTGCACTTATAGGCCATCTCACCACCACCAGAAGATGTCACTTGATGAGGGCAAAGTAGCTGAAATGCTGATAATAATGTAGCACTGGTTTGACTGGGTAAAGATGGAGGAAGGAAGGTGTCATGTCCGGGGTCGAGGACGTGTTGAGCTCGGATGTTTGTCTCCTTGGCAGTTCTTCGGGGTGTAGCAACGACAGTCAGTCACCAATCACTGTGAAGAGAAACTGTAATACTGACCCGTAACTGTGAGCCTGACCCTTCCCGAAGCATGTCTCCTATTTGTTTCACTCCTTTCTTTAGTGCGACGTCTTCCTTTTTATTGTTTTTCTGTCTCCACTGTATACTTCAGAAGAAGCAATAACTGCTTACAAAAGGAGAGGATTGTGTGTGTGTGTGTGTGTGTGTGTGTGTGTGTGTGTGTGTGTGTGTGTGTGTGTGTGTGTGTGTGTGTGTGTGTGTGTGTGTGTGTGTGTGTGTGTGTGTGTGTGTGTGTGTGTTAAAGAGGTAGGATTTGAGGATCATAGTTTAAGTTCTTCCTGAGTTTCTGTTGGTCGCAGCTTTAGAGTACATGTTACTCTGCTCAGAAATGATGTCAGCTCATCAGTGTGTCACATTTGATCACCTGGCTAACGAAGAAGACCATTTGTACCTTGGTATGACACCATACCAGTCATCCCATCTGAAAAGTGCCCTGTGATTGTTTTGGTGTTTCTCATCCGGGGCTGTAAGTGTGTACAGCCAGTTTCTAGACCTTAATCACATTCAGATGCACCTTGAAAGAAATCCTGTGTGTGTGTGTGTGTGTGTGTGTGTGTGTGTGTGTGTGTGTGTGTGTGTGTGTGTGTGTGTGTGTGTGTGTGTGTGTGTGTGTGTGTGTGTGTGTGAGCGAGAGTTATTCAGTCCTGAATACTAGGACTTATCAAAGTTGTGATAATATCACAGGAGGTATTAATCCAAATGGACAAAGATTACATGTATAATTCTGAACCACCTATTTTTAAAGTTGCTTTACCTCAATAAGTGTGCCATCTCACATTGCATCAATTACTTACATGCATTTCTTTCAAGTGTTGCATCAGACATTGACGGCTTTACTATAGAGAAATATATAAGTCACATGCAATGTTGCAATAAGCACCCATCAGTAAGTGTTTAGTATGGCTTCACAGCCAGAGATGATGAATGTAAAGTCTAGGTATACTGTGAGTCTTGTTATGAAGTAGTCATCCGTGTTGACTCTGTACTTCAATAGATAATAAGATATTCACTCTGTCGTTTCAACTCAGTATCTGCTGTTGATGATCATACATGTGACTTAATTCTCATTTCATCACAAACATACACAGAGGAGAGTTTTAATTGCTGACGCCTCAATTTGATTTTTGACATTTTTCCAAAAATCACTCCATTGGATATTGTTGCTGTTTTATTAATGTGTTTAATAACCACAGAGAAGTTAGATGTCAATTTTTAAAAAAATCACCAAGCAGTGTAAAGTAGTACCCCTTACATCAGAGCATACAGTTTGCTCTCTATGGGAGTGTGCTGTCGTATGCTTGGGTTGGTTTTTTTGGAGCAGGGGGTATTCAAAACTTCACTGCTGATTTCAGAGTTCGAGCCGGGGGTAGGAAGGGAAAACATATAAGAAGCACTTTGAAAGTAGATAGGAATACAGGGAAGCTTGGTGGCTTCGATGGCTAGTCTTTCAAGATGACAAGCATTTTTCCTCAACACAGCTCGCCCCTGATCTTTTTCTGCCCTCTTACCAAATATGAGACTGAGCCGATTCTCAGGCTTCCACATGGTGACAGTTCGCTCGCAGTTAGAAAAGAGCTCGACTAAGAGCAAGCAGAGGGAGGAAGCCGTTACAGCGGATAAGCCCTGGAAGGCCCTGCACTGAGGGACTACTGAGACGATGCCATGCACCAAGTTCATGCAAAAATATTAACTGTTGCAAAAACTAGAGAACACATGTATATTCCTTTAGAATGGATTGAAGACATTATTAACGCAATAGCATATTACTCAATACTAAGGAATGCAACTGCGCACATGCACAGAAAATGTTTTTAACATAAAAGGCTATATATATATGAGATATATGAAAATATATATATAAATATATATATTTACTTAGAATGCTATGCACCCTTACTTGTCAACTGGGATTCTAGTTATGTTATGGATGTACTTTTAGCATCAAACAGCTGTAGCTACCAAGAGACTGTTGTGTTCTGGGTAATGCCTGCAAACTGGGGATAAATAGGGGTCTTGTGGGTATTTTAACTTGTTTTTTTGTTTGATTTTTTTATTGCTATGGAGAGTCAAACATGGGTTTAAAATATACATGTAAAAGCCTTTTAATCCAATCAAATCTGAGGACATCTATTGACAATTTACTCTGTACACCAGCTCAACATTTACAAAATTAATAAAGAAATGAAATGTCTTTGTGTTTAGTGTGTATACTTGTGTGTGAGAGGCACTCAGTGCATTCAGTTATGGATGACCATCACAGATCCGGTATTTAAAACACTCTTACCTGCACCAGATATATTTGTATTCACTGATGAGCATCTTAGTTAGAGGATTGCATCAACTTCAATAGTGGGCCCAGAGGCCTTGCTGTGTGTAATTTATACATTCTTCCTTTGAGTGCAGAGGTTATCTCTCACAGTGCAAAAACATGTACTTAGTTGATGATTCTAAAATTGCCTGTACTATCTGTCTGTCTCTATGTTTGGACTGGTGATCTGGACCCTGCCAGGATTGACTCCAGGTAACCATGAACAACTGTTACCTGTATTTGGCCACAGTTTAAACCGGAGGTGTTTTGGCCCATTAGTTAAATCCAGCCTGCAAAAGTCTGATATATACGTTCCACAAATCCACCAACAAGCAAATAGTAAAAACAAAACAAAAAATAATTATTGAATTTTTAACTCAGGAAAGGACATAATGCAAAACTGAGACTCAAACTAAGGCGCCTGAGCTGTTGTCATAAAAGATAGCGATATTTTAGCTTATTTTTACCAATGTTGTAAAAGTATTCACACAAAAGGTTGCAGAATGCAACAGTCACAAGGGGGGGTTTCGATTTTTTGGGGGGTGGGTGGGCATTTCACTATATTTTGCATCACTAAAATTAGCTTTGTGTTGATATTGCAATAATTATTTATACTAATTGTACAAAGTAAAGGTTCTTATGGCACCTTTTCACCGTTTAGGGCCACTGTGACGTCCCACAGTAGCGTGTTGTTTGGACCTCTGGCCGGCAGAGGGCGCAGTGACCTTCCTGCGTCTGCCGGGGTGTTGTTTTGTGTGCATGAGTGGAAGCGGAGGAATCTTTTCTATCAAAGATCCTGGACACTGGTGTGTGTGTGCGGGAGAGAGTGTGTGTTGTAATGTGAGGCAATTATTTCCCGTCGTGTTTATTTTGCACTTATGCCAGAGAGGTATTTATTAGTATTTATCGGACAGTAGCCGTCCTCCGCAGCCCGCATCCGCGGCTTTGTTCTGCTCTGCCCGGTTCATGCTTGTCGTTTCTCCGGCTTCAGTTGAGCACTTTGAGGCGACATGTCCACAGACTGCCAGAAGACCACCGCCAAGGCCATCCCGTCCACCCGGACGGTGGCCATCAACGACGCGGCGCACATGCCCCACGACTACTCCACCACCCCCGGAGGGACCTTGTTCAGCACCACCCCGGGGGGTACGTAGCTCCTGTCTGCAGCCACAACACGCCATTGCTCTCCCCCCCCCTGTCCTCGTGAGCCCAGCACCGTCCTCGTGCACGGAGGAGCTCCACGCTGTCAGCTGATAGCTGCACATGCTACATGCTAACAGTGTTTACAGGACGGACACAAAGAAGGAGCAGCAACGTGTTGATTATTCTACTTTCAGCGACGTGCTCTCTGTTTTTATGGTTGCTCGAAATGCGCTGATCTGTATGCGTGTGTATTTTTTTTTCATTTGCTGCGGTTTAATGTTTAAAGTCCTGCTGTTGCCTGGATCCAAGTCACGTGATCAAACTCCACCTGAGGCAGGTGGACAAGACGCCACCCAGACACGTTTCTAATTATGCACCCTCCTGACTTTAAATATATTGCAACAGCAACAACACTAAGACACACTACCCTGACAAGCAGCAGAACAAACTAAACTGATCATATTTTGATATCCTTGAGGGAATTCCATTTATTTTCCTTGCTTTGACCAATAAAATTACTCTTGACATGAAGGTGCAGCCACATGAGAGCTCTCCAGGGAGCTGATGGCTCAAGAGTCTTTGTCAGGGAGCCACAGTGGAAACACATCAATTAAGGGATTCAAACCTGCACACTGTAGTCCTCTTCTCCAACCTCGGTCTCCGAGGGCAACCTGTCCTGCATATTTGAGCTCTCTCCCAGTTGCCACACACCTGATTGCAATGAGGGGATCGTTATTGGGCTTTTTCACAACCTTGGTGATGACATCATCATTAGATTGAGGTATGCTGAAGCAGGGAGAGAACTGAAACATGCAGGACAGGATACTAAAAGAAAAATGTCATTCTTGTTTACCTGGATACAAACGCATAGAGAAATAAATGGGGGGGCTGAAAGAATGCATAAACATGAAGTTTGCGTTGTTGTTCAACTTTATATTCCATGCTGTCCAGCTTAAATGTTAAAACATTGTTTTTTCATGAATGTGGTCCAAATTCACAATAGTAATCGAATCTACAACAGGTGGAGCTGTGGATTTTCTTCTAAAAGGATGTCGCTCGTGTGAAAACACCTTATAGCAGAGAAAGATTAAAGAGAAATGAGGAGAATTGATACAAAATCTTATTTTCCAGTTGTCAATATGATGCTTGACAAAGGAGTGTTTCTTCCTCCTCCTCTATTCGCCTCCCTGTGGACCAACTGCACCATCATTAGTAGCAACATGACTGAAGTAGTTTCTTTCCAGTCGTATAAATTTGAGGAAGTAACGTGTTTATGAGTTCAGTGTTCACACATTGTCACAAAATGATCACTGCTCTTCCTGTTTCAATGCACCACAGTGTGAAACATGAATGACATCACTGCAACTGTACTGGAAACAATCTGACTATGATCCCTGACTCACCTGTCACATGTCTAACCAGACAAGCTTGTTCAAATGTGGTGTGATTAATAATTTAAAAAAACAAACAAACAAAGCCTGTGACCAGTCGTGGCTCTTGACACACGGCGCTCTGGGTCGAGCCTTTGGCCTTACTCGCTGTTCTTGGCGACTCGCGTCACTCCACAAATCTCTCTGTGCGTCTTCTGGCTCTTTCACCTCTGTGGAAGAATTCAGGTCCACAGTGATGACGGAGTTGAATGATGGGGGGGGGGGGGGGGGAGTTATTTTTGTGTTTTATTTCGGTGCAGAGGTGAAGGATGACGTGTCTCGGGTGTTAATGTGACTGAATCAGAGCTCAGTGTGTCTCTGCCTGTCGTCACTGAAGGAACCCGGATCATCTACGACCGGAAGTTCCTGCTGGAGTGTCGCAGCTCTCCGGTGGCCAGAACTCCTCCACACGGTCTGCCCAACATCCCCGGGGTGACGAGTCCTTCCAAAGACGCCAAGAACAAGGTTCCTAATGGAGAACTACTGAACAACAACAGCATCACCGCACCCAACAGCAGCAGCGCTGGTATGTGGACCCAGCAGATGGAAATGAAAATGACATTGAAAGTAATTGAATCAGGTCCGCTGGACTTGGTTTTATGTCTTTGGAAGAGGTTTTGCCCCTTATGCAGTTGGATTATTGACCTGATACAAGTAGTTTAGTCCCAAAACAAAGTGGGACAAGTTGCTTCGTCACACACGTTCTAGCCATCAACATTAATTCATCTTAAGCCTTCAAAACCAGCTTAAACCCAGTTTAAAAGTTTAAAATTAAAGAGCTGAAAAAGGTGTTTACTAGGAAAAGAGAGCAACATTAAACAGGTTGATGTAATATTAAAGCTGTATGTTGTCAGTATGTTACATTGAAAATATACCAGTGTGTTGTGTGTGCTGTGTTCTGGACTTGACTGTACATGTGTCGCTGTCCTGTTCACATCGTGTCATATCTGACATACAGGAAGTGATCGCTCAGCGTTTCCCTCTACTTTTAAAAGTCTTGTCGTATGCCAATGTTTTCAATAACCAGTCAATTCAATTTATAATCGATAGTTGAGATAATTCCCAGAGATGTTGATCAAAGGTCAATTAGTCAAGTGAACCTGCTATCAATTGCAATTATTTTCTTCTTTTTAAATGAATTCATGCATTTTCATTCAATTTTGACCATCTTACTGAAATTCTGTTTTGTATGTTTCCAGTCGACGACGCACAGTTTGAAATGGACATCTAGGCGGAGCTGATGCAGACGCTTAGGAGCAAACGTCATTATTCCTCAAAGGAGATCCTTCTTCCGTTTCTCATGGTTTCACCTTTGTCAGTCTTATTCCACATTTAGTTGTTTTTTTTTCCTCCCCCGAACAAATCTGTAAAGGGTCCTTTTTTTTTTTTCTAATTGCCTTAAACATGATTTTGATGTGACAAAGCGTGCCTTCCTGTAGTGGCTCCAAGCTGAAAATCAACAGAGAAGCGCTTCACTGGACAATTTCTGTCAGTAATGGGAGACGTTAATGAGAAACCTCCAATCGTCACATTTTTAGAAGCATTCCTGAAAGGTTGCCACTTCAATGTGCTTTCTGTTTCCCTCCTCCTCATGGTAACTCGTCAGCTCTTTGCCTTTGAAAATGTACAAGGTAATTTTCAATATGCTTTTGAGAATGACCTGAAGTTTTCAACAAAACAAAGAATGTAAACAGATTTTTGTTATTTGAAGACATTTTGCAACCGATTTTCACAAGTGGTTTGTAGGGTGACAAAGATCATTAAAGCAAACACCATGAAAGCAGCTGTTCTTTTTCTTCTGTTTGGATTTGTGAGTATTCTAATATTGCTTTTTTAATTTAAAATCCTCTGATTATTCCAATTTGGACTATCCAATGCAAAACAATTGAGTTATTGGAAAAGCTGATATTCATTTTATGAATGAATGGTTGTTACAGTGCATACATTAAAATTTTGTGCATTCAGTTTATAGTGCTTTTTTGGGGTTTTTTTTTTACAATACCCGTGGTACAAGAGGAAAGACGATAACGGAAGTAATATAAAAGAAAAAAATGTATGCCTTTAATTTAATGATTGTGTCTATGTATTTCCCCAAACCTGAACACAATAGACCATGTATGGGATTATAAGTGAGAAATACAGTATACGCAAACATTTCTTTTTCAAAAAGCCACTTGTTTATTAATACCAATAGTTTTCAATAATTTCTTTTTATATATATATATTCTATATGTGGCTTTCAACTGAATTTATGGAGTAAAAATTCAAAGTGTATCAAATAAATTCATGCATCTTTATTAATTGAATCTCACACTTTGTCATAACACCACCAAACACCATAACCTTTGTTTTATTTTCATTTCATGATGACTTATTCATATCTTAATACACACATTCATTTTAAAGATAGAAAACCTTTGTGGGCCAGTTTCAGAGCCTGTAGTGCCTCGCATGCACTCCTGATTCAGCGCAAGTCATATCAGAGGAATTCTTCTCAAAGTTCACCGGTTCCTGATAACCTCAAATCAGTCAGTGGATTGTACAAAGAGAGGTCAATATACAACTGCAGCAAGGGGAAAAGTCTCCTTTCAACATCTGTGACTGCTTTTTTCGCTGACCACTGGCTGCTTTTACCTACTTTTCATGTGATGAGTGTGAGTGTGGAGACTTCAATCATTTCAATTCTATTGGACTGAATGCCAAATGACGCTCTTTTTTGTCAGCGGTGGATCAGTAGGTACTGAAAATGTGTCTCGAGTATTGTCAGTTGCTCAGTGAAGTTTGCATAGTGGTTAGCAGGCTTGAGAGCTTTACTGTATGGAATTCTCTTTATGAATACCGGTAGGTTTATTTTGAAACGTTCCTCCTGCCACAGTCCAAAGACACTAGTTTGAGGGTGATTATTGACTCTTGTGTTCCGTAAGTGTGATTGTGAGTGTGTCAATGACTTCTGTGGGCTCAAGTGTTGAAGTTGATCACTTACAAGTCTCAAGTTCAGCAGAAGGGGGAAAAAAAACGTTTTTAAATGAATGTGTATCCCAACTGTAAATAAAATGTATTGAAATAATTAACTAAATGTTTTAAACGACACAAAATATGACCTTTTTCACAGCATATACTTTGCAATTATCCCTTCTGAGATGGGGGGGGGGGTCTTAGAGGTGAGAGGTGTAAAAATGGCCACACAATGAAGAGGAAATGACTCTAAACCTCTGTTAATGGACTTTTGTCCACTATCGTAAAGGTCTCACCAAACATTATTGCAGAACGTCAACTGATTATTTAAAAATTCAAACGAATAAACATTAAAAGAGTATACGTCACAAAAACCACAATACACACTGTGGCGTGTCTGGGTATGGGGAGTCTCTCGGTGGTTGAATCCTAAAAAAAAGCAGTAATGTCGGCAGCAAAGTATCACGAAACTCAAGATCCCATGAAAGTTCAAAGATGACTCCGTCTGGTCCTGCCTCGTCTGACAGTGTGGATTGAACTTTCCTCCACAGTAGTGTCTCACTCATGTCGCTCGGCTTGCTTGGGATCCAGAACCCCCCCCCCACCCTCCTCACCCCTGCTTCCTGACCCCTGAACCCCCCCCCAACGACCCCTCCCCAAGATAAACAAGTACTACTGCTACTTTCTCCCCCGCTGATCCACCCTGCAGTATGGTTTGTGTTTGTGGTCCCAATCAACAAAAGCAGTGTGACCAGGGAGCCTGCTAATGACCCCTGATGATGGAGCCCAGAGATGTGGATTGGCCGGGTGACAAAGCCAAATACACTAAAAACGTGAGGCGGCCAGTGTGTGTGATGAGTAGACATGGTTGGGTTTCCACCAGCAGGCTGAGCCTCTGTGAAGTGTGTCACTTATCAACACAAATATGTCCAATACGCAAAGCACGGATGAAATGTAACTGTTCTGGCTATTTGGGGGAAAAAAAACCCTACTTTCTCTAAATATATTTAAAAAAATAGACACGATTTTTTTCAAGCAAATTTATGGTTTATCTAAATTACGCAAATGTTTTACTGTGGCGCTCATTTACCTAAATGTGTGTAATTGAAGTGCATCACCTTTATTGGTTGAGAGTTGTATAAACACAAGACCCTTTCCAACACTGAATATAAATCTAAAGGCTGGTAGAAAATTACAGGAAACTGTTGATCAAAATAAAACATTTTAATAAACTTTTCATATTTTATACAAAATATACATGATAATGAATAAATAAGCACATAAACATATACAATATTCATTACAGCGCGGAGTCCATTCTTGTTTCATCCAACATAAATGAAACACTGAATTAACTGACCACTTTTTCAATATCTAAACGTACATATTCAGTCAGGTGATCACATGGTAAACACTACATGTGCATGTCCACATGGTGCCAGATTCCATCTGACCATCTGCAATGCAGGCTGATCCGTTGAGTGATTTGTGGAGTTTAAGCATGATGTATTTGTACCGTGGACACTTTCAGGAGCGGAGGTAGGTCAGTTGGTGGAGTGGATCATCATCTAATCCTAAAGCTGGTGGTTTGATAGCCGACCTCAACATTTCCATCTTTCAAAGTGTTTTTGTGGATGTGTGAGTGTCTGAATGATTGCGTGTGTGAATAGGTGAATGTAATATAGCATGACAGACATGTTAAGTTAAGCTGAAGTGGTGAAATGGACAATATAGACTCTTCCAGAAGCAGCTGAGCTCCAGACACACACACACACACACACACACACACACACACACACACACACACACACACACACACACACACACACACACACACACACACACACACACACACACACACACACACACACACACACACACGTGAATACTGATCATCATTTCAAAACATTTCTGTACCCCTTCTCTAATGTGGCTTTCAGCAGGTAACCACACCCTGTCAGAGAGGTCACATCAGCTTGTACTGATCCAGCGGCGAAGGCAATGAGCTCGTTGTGCTCAAATGTCTCCACAGTCACCAGATCTCAACTCCACAAAGCACCTTTGAAACATGAGATGTGGTGAAAAAGGAGATTCCAACCTTGAAAGAGCCACCCATCAGAAAACATGGAGGAACTGAGTCATACACACACACAAAACTTTAAATGGACAATCACTTATAGCACTCTTTTATCAATTCGGCAGCCTGAGCGAGTTTTAACACGGCCACTCACATTTACCTGTGGGAATATATTCTCCCATTCACAAACTTGAGAGGTTGTCACCTGCACACAAAAGTCACAACACGTGTATTGGCGAGAAGAAGCTTAGGTCTTATGTTATACAAACTATGACAAATATAGTTAAATGTGAGCTCAGTTTCTGCTTCACCAATAGCAACTCCTGGGATTGTGGTTGGTCACTCAGTGGCAGCCACACTCTTCAACAATCATGTCCTCGTGATGTCGCAGGGTCAAGTCATTGCCCTCGTAGTACAGCATGGAAAGTTGACTGAGGCGCGTTGGCACGCAGGAAGGACACGACACTCTGTCTGGATGGTGATGTCTCAGGAGGCTCTGGAATTCACATCATTCATATAGTCACATCAGAGGCTCAGTACAAAGCTTGTGAACGTTGAAGAGGCTCAAGCAGTAAATGGCGTTTTCTCACCTGCATGTACGCATGGTTGGTGGGACGGAAGGAGTCATCCAGTGGTGACGGGCACTCCCCCTCACATCGGTAGGCATTGTAGCGCTTTGGATGCACGATCCATTCGTCCCACCCAATGTGGTCAAAGTCCACCCACATGTCCACCTTCCGACACAGCGGCCCCTGCACTGGCTCTGCTGACGGCGCCTCAGTGGGAACAGCTCCATCAGTTATTCTCATCCTCTCCGTTCGGTTCCTCTTGTGGCGTCGGCTTTGACTGTCGGTGCTGCTTCTGTCCGTAGTCACATATTTTGAATTCTCCACAGTGTGAATGAGACTGTACGCTGCATGGCCTTCCTGAGGAACGTTATACTTGGAAAATATGATCAACATAACCCGGTTTCTCGTCGGATGGTGTGTTCTTCTTTGCTTCAATCCCACATGTTTGTGGGGAGGCGTGTCATTTATCCTCCCGTCCTCCTCGGCACCACTCCCCATGTCAGCCTCGGGCTGCCCCGAGGCCTCTGGGCTCGACATTTCACCCCCCTGGTACAGCCAGTACTTTAAGAGAACTGTGACATTAAACACCTTCCAGGAAGACTTTGTCTCTCTGGGTGAAGTGCTGAAGCTTCCCAGGAAGAGGCGCTCCTCTTGGCATGAAACATTGTCCAGGCTGCAGCTCGGCTTCCGGTGGTGAAATAAATCCACCGTGGCATGCGTGGAGGCAGAAAATGCAGGTAGCCTGATCTGAAGCTCTGCCAGCTGGATGAGCTCACTGGTGGAGACCGAGGACATGTCGAACTCGACTGTCCACCTTTCACCCACCTGATGGCAACCTGGAGAAGAGACCAGACGTGCAAGTAAGAATGTGGAGAAACCAGATTTCCGGACAAATGTCAAAACAGTGGAGTGAGAGGATGAGCAGGACAGGATGTGTATTGGACCCCCCCTGTGTAAGGATGTCTGAGGGCTGATATACAACCGCCCCACATAAAAAGCCTTTAAAGTTGAATAAGCATTTTGACACTTGCTGGGTTGTAAAAAAAAAGAAAAAAAGAAAAAAAAGAAAAGGAGAGGGTCTGATAACAGATAATGCTCTCAACCACACTCCTCCCTCGGTACACTGAGAGTAAGACCAACACACACCATCGGCCCTGCGCTTTCAATCAACATAAATGAACCCCAGAAAACAGGAAACGGGCTGAGACTCACCTCCGGCCATCAGGCTCAAGACAGAATCAGAGCGAGGAGCCATCATGATGTTGTTGACACCTTGTGATGAGAAGACATCGGCCGTCTTGAAGGAGCGGTACAGCTGCATCATGTATGGGGGGAGTCTGTCACGGTGAGCGGCTGACAGATTTCTGTACTCTAAACTGCTCTTGTGATACTTGTGAGTGGAGAAAACGCCTCCGAACACGCCGAGGAGCGTGAAGAAAACGGTCAGGCCTCTCTTTTCCATTTGAATTGAAACTCGCCAAATCTGCTCCAACAGTCTGTTAAAGAAGCCGAGAGAAAGAGTGCGAGTCCTTCCCTCCTTCCTCCAGCTGCTCTCAGGCTGAACTGATGCTCTGTGCAGACGGAGCTGCAGACAGGCCTTTTTATAGTGGACAGCTGCCCTTTGATGACCCCCGATTATCTCAGGCATCTGAACAGCCCCTCTGATCATCAGGGCACATCAGACGGCTGCTCCAAAGACATTTAACCAAGGTCAATGTCCTTTTAAACGTCCTGCTTTACCCGCCAAGTCAAACAAAAAGCATCTGGGGCAAAGCGGTGAATCCAAAACCGCCTGTAGATGTTAATATGAGTGTTGGCGGTCGCATGTGTCACCGTATTTCCCCTTGATGGACGAGCGACTTATCCTGATTATTAAGTCTCTAATGTGGCAGATCTTCTCTTTCAGATCTTGGCTGTGGCAGAAAAAGCCAAAAGTCTACAATGCAAAGACTTCTTGAAAAGACACAAACACTTCAGACAAGTCAGCTCTGCACATATGCAGCCACCCATTTTAATCATTTCTTTTCAAAAATTAGAAATAAATAAATATGCTGGACAAAAAGCATCTCCTGACCCCAACATTATTAGAATCATTGAAATAGTGCAAACGGGGCAGTCTAAAGTTCCTATTTAGAAAGAATTGAATTCCCTAGTGATATTCTCGTTCATGAGGGTGTCGGCTTATTGAGCTTTTAGGCGACTGTGCAGATGCCTGTTGAGGAAAATGTAGTTGGGGTTTGTATTACCATATTGCCCTCAGGCCTGTTTTACATTGTTCATTTTTAACAAAGCCATCGTTTTGTTTCAAATTAGTGCCACACTATCAGCTCTTGAGAGTGTAAAGCCTGATGGACACGTCTGACTTTTATTCAAGCCAACTTTTCCAATTCTTCTCATGATTCAAAAACAATTCTGAGAGGCCAGCACACCTGCTCACCACAATGTTGCATTGTAAGTACCTGTAGTAACTGGTTTCTCTTCCTGTGTTTCATTGTTTTCTGACGTAAAAATGGTGTTTCAGTGTATTTTCAACAACTATGTTGAACTGTTAAATCTAAATTGTTGAACGTGTACAAGCTTCAAGTAAAACACATCGAACAGACTCTTGCGACGCCATTAAAAGTTGTAAAAACAAAAACATATTTATATAATTTATTCATTGCCTTATTAGCAGATGATAAAACAATGTACATGTGTTCCATTTTACATTTTTAGCCATTTGTTTCAGTAACATTTGAATATCAGTCTAACTCAGCAGTGAAACGAACAAAAAGAGAGGACATATAACGGAAGAATAATTTGCAGTAACACATCAATAAAACAAACCATGTGCATTTTGTATAACTTGGTCGTCCCGTAGACGGTGAGGTTTCGCTTCCACATCACTGCCTCTGTCCACCACTGAGAACTTTCACATTGATTTCGACTCCAGTAAAAAGTCATTTCCCTGAACGAGGTCCGGTTGTTCCCGCTGTTGACGGCTGCTTTCAAACATCCTCTTCATAATGCAGCGAAGAAGTTTTTCACCTGAGTGTGAAAAAAAGGGGCAATCACAAATATCCAACCTCACAAATCACAACAACGACAGAATTATGACTTTATTTTTGGGTGGAATAAGAAACCGATGAATTGACGGAGAGATGAACACAAACATATGGATGGAACCCTCATCGATACTTTAACGTGTGTGTGTGTGTGTGTGTGTGTGTGCGCGCGTTTGTGTGTGTGGTCCTATGACAAACTGTACTAAAATAGTATGACTTAATATTTAATGATTGAATATGGAGTATCATAATCATTATAGAGTTAAATATTATTGGTTTTGTGTATGTTTGTTTGTGCGCTCAGTAGTTTTATTGTGTAAAAATGTGTATCTTCTTCAGAAGTAATATTAAATACGGCTCATATTATGGATCTTATTCCACAAAGAGATCTTTAGATCAGCCAGAGCAGTGTGACGGTAATTCAAACGTTAAAACAGGGTCCTCGTGTGGTTAACTGTGGTACAGCAGCTGTCAGGTTAGAACCTCAGCATGAAACTGGATAAAACTTACTTGAGTAATGAACTGTTCCTGCACCTCTGGGTTCCTCTGAAACTCCATGCTGGCATCGAGCTGTAGGATGGGAATCTGCCTCAGCTTCTCAAAGTGGATCCTGAACGGAGAGCGCAGAGCTGAATGGGACGTTTTATTACCGGAGCAGCCTGAAGTGTGAAGACTAAACAACGCCGACTCTCGCTGAGGTGGCCTCCTTTAAATCACAACTCAAAAAAGCAGTTTTAGCCACGAGCATTCACGTGATGTTGCGACGGCATTTCGTTTCATTTTAGCCTCTGCTGTGTTTGACGCCATATTGTGTTACTCCGTGTGGTTACATCCTGAAATCTCCTGCTGTTTTAGTACTTAATTTTATATTGATCTGTTCCGGCTGCGTCTCAAATGCTTTTAAAGGCGCTACTAATAAATAATAATGATATAATACATGAAATTAAAACTGTAATAAATGAATGTACATAAGGTTGTAGACTCTACAGTAACAATCTGTTGGAATTATGTTCAACCTAAAAAGACATTTAGATTTATAAATGTTCACGAGATTCATACACGACAAAACAGCTGCAATCAATGTTGATTTTAGTTACCATCACCATTGAAAACATAATTTCTTTCATGTAGTAAAACTAACTAAACTTACCTCATGGATTACTTTGGACTTAATGGCTCATTACGATTCCCAAACTAATGTGTGAAAGACGCTGCTTTTCAAGAACTTATTATTCAGCAAAAATAAGCGAGAAAGTGAATTTGAGTTGAGTTAAATATTCCACATTTCCCCTCTTTATCAAACTTTTAGTACCAATACTGTGTGGACAATGTTGTGCACTGTTATTTCACATATTTTCTGATTAAAATGAGCCAAAACTTTTGAAGTAAAAACATATTGAAATTATTCTTTGAAATTCATTGACAAAAAAAGGACTCCTGTTGTCAGCAGAAATTCACACACGTGTGCTCTCACTCACTCTGTGCTTTTCTCCACCAGCCACCTCTCATGCTGAACATGCAGCTTTTCCAAATAGTCCAGCTTGACCCCCTCCTCCTCGGCCCGCCCCCGGCGCTCCAGACGCTCCAAACATGTCTGAGCAGCACACAAAACTCTCTGTGAGTGGAGGTTTTTTTGCTTCGATTTCAGGATGTTCAATACCCCATGGCGTACCTGTGGTGGTGCTCGGAGGTAAATGATGCCCTCCAGCTCCACCTGCTGACCGAACTGCTCCACCAGGAAGGAGTGCCAGTCCTGGTAGATGGCCCACTCTGAGCTGTTGATACAATCCAGCTCAAACATATTGAGAGCAAAGATGTACCTGTCACAACAAACACACACAAACAAGTTTCAGCAATAATACAATTCATCTTCCCGCATCACTTCCAACTATTCACCCTGTAATATTAGACATCCAACCTTTGTAATTCAGATTGGCTGAAAATAAATATTGTGCTAAATGAGAAACTCAGTTTATTGTCTCACGATTGTATTCCCACCTGCGTGTCCCGCTCACCTGTCGCTGTAGACGGAGCGCTCGTACACCTGCACCGGCGCTCCCTGTGAGCGGAGCAGGCGAGCCGGGGGAGGCTGCAGCTGCGTCCTCAGCCGGCTCATACAGGAGTACGTCTGGAAGGTGTACGACCAGCGCTGGGGGTCCTGGTACATCATCTGCAGCAGGTTGCTGACGGTGGTCTGAGGTGGTGCATCTGGTCCCTGACAGGAGACGCAAACACAGACGTATCGATGAGGAGGACACATCGGGTGATTTCATTGCGTCTCAGGCATGAAACAAAGAAAGAAGTTTAATTTACGTTGCGTTTGTTTGTATGCGTGTGTACATTGACACGCACATGTGTGTAAAAGTGCGTATGGAAATATTTTATTTTTTCCTTTTAAATGTCTTTTAGTAAGAAATGAAAACATGAACAGATTCATAATCAAGTAAGTAATTTACACATTTCCTACATTTTTCCAAATGTGAGTTCAGTCTCCAAATCACATTCAAATCAATTTTTTCCAAAGCTTTTGTGTATGATAATTATACGTCTCCTACTTGCATTGGAGTTTTACAGATTTCCCTTATCAATTCTAGCTTTCTTTATACAGTATATGTAACTTTTAGTGGGTTTTTTTTTTGTCAATTCCCCAGAGCAGGAAAATATTAAACATTAACTTCTTATATCTCAGGGCAATTGCTGGTTCTTTTTGTTTGTTTGTTATAGAGGATTCTTATTTTAACATAGCACTGGCACTTGAGCAGTGTCGTCCATATTTTGTTTTCACATAATTAAAAAAAAACAACCTAAAAAAGTTATAAAAACCTATAGAAAAATGTCTGAATTCAGTAATACTCTCTGGAAAGCTCTGTTGGGCCTGCAGGTTGCTACTTCACAGTTTTTATTTGCAACTGTGTTGAATATTCTATTATCAACTTCTATTTCTGAGCATTTTTTTTGTTGTTGTAGTTTTTCGTTCACCATTTCTCACTTATATCGATCCTAATTTGCAGTGTGGGTAGGGATGCTGTTCATTTATTCTAAAAGCAGAAAACATCCTTCATTTGACCCGGTGCCCCTCCAGTAAGCCATCAGTACATGTGCCCACCTTTGCTGCCACACTCTGGATGCTCTGCCACTTGTTGACGGGCTCTGCCATCACCTCCCAGTCAGAACAAGCCGACTGCAGCAGTCTGGCAAAGGTGGACTTCCCCACCGCTGTGAAGTGAGAGCATCAACACATCTGGTCACTCCCATTGTTCCAACACCATGAACTCAGTTAGGTAGATCAGTGGTTCTCAACCTTTTATTATTCTTTTCTTTTAAAAGTTAATTGCACATTTTTATGAATTAAATGCATATTTTTGTTAAGTTTGCATTTCATATTTAATGTGAAGTCTTCTTTAACAATATAAACAATTAGTGGATGTGTTATAGAGTCTAAAACACTCCCAACAATGTGTTCCCTCCTGAACCTGCGATTAATAGAAAAATGCTCAAACAACACCTATTGTGTTTTGTTTTTGCGAACTTTGAGGGCTGAGAAAATAAAACATAAACTACTTTGGACTTTTCCATTGAGGTGTCAAGAAATATTCAAACAAATTTCACAGTTTGCAGCCCCCCCGACCTGTAAAAACAATGACACTGTCTGTTTATAGGCGACAGCGCCTCCTGCCGGAGAGATACGAGGGGAGTCTCCGCATGGCGACAGGTGCCGCGCAGGGACAAAAAGACTAGATTACAACAACTGCACCTCAACGGACGAATAACTTTAACCTTGTCTGACTGTAATCTTGAGGAGTCCCCCCCCCCCCCCCCCTACAGACGCCCCCAGGCTGGGAACCAGTTTCCTGGATGACCTGCCACAGATCTCACCGATGTTGCCCTCGATGGAAACTCTCTTCACCGGAGCTTCAGCGGGCAGACCCCCCGCAGCGCCGACATGTCCCCTCTTTTGAGGAGCCTTCTTGTGTCCCTCTCGCATGAAGCTGTCAACAATCCTCCGCTGTGTGTGGAGAAACCTGCTCGTACCGCTCAGACCGCTAGACAAGCGGAGCAACAACGAGCTCATCACGACGGGTGTTACGGAGAGATTATCATCCCAGTTACCGGGTCCTCCACATCCGGTCCGCGGCCTGCTCCTCTCTCATCCGAATACAGACATCACACTCAGTTAGTTAGTTAATTAGTTTTCAGCCATTAAACTATATGAAATACATTCAAGCCAACGTGAACGGCAGGGCAATATACCTAACCGTTGACTATTTCCACTTCCGGTTCGACGGGCCTTTCACAATAAAAGCACGACATCAGTTTATATCGGGGTTATCAAACGTAAGGCCTGTGGGCGAAAACCGTCCCAAAACAGGCCCCAATTCGGCCAACAAACCAAGCTAAATGTGAAAATAGAAAAGGAAACACAATCTTCATAAGAGTAGTGAACACAACACTGAAAAAAAAGAATGCACACAAAAGTTATGGGAGGGATTTTTTTTTAACCTTCCACCATCTTTTGCACCACAAAGTATTAAAATTGAGTTTATGTTGGGATTAATTTGTACTTGTTGAGCAGATTTTTTTTTATACTTTTTTCAAAACATGTAGCCTGTGTCACAACAAAAAAAAACTTTTTTTACCCACAAGTAGAAGATGGATTGCTAAATAAATGCTACTGAGATGATTCTCCATGTTTTTAGGATAAATGACAAATCACACAACCTGCAGGAAAATGTTGAGACAACTTAGCCAAACCTCCAAAATAATACACACTTTAAATGCCCATTTAGAAAGTTCTTTGTGATAGAGAAAACCAGCCACTTTAACAAAATAAAGACGTTTTTTTTGCACCAATACTACACACACCACAGAGTATTCTTTTGAAGAAAAAAAATAATGAATCATGATTTTGAAATAACATTATATTGCACAATCAGCTTCTTTATTCCAATAGTAAAAATCCATCAAAAATAACATTTCACAATTCACGGATTGAGGCCCGAATAGTTTTAGCAAAGATTGTTGAACTTTTTTCGTTATTACCTTTTAATAAAATGTCTCTTCTTAAAAAAAAAAAGAAAACACATTACATTCAATCATGATAGCAACAGACAACTTCAGTAAAATCACCGGTTAAAATAAAAACAATCCTCCAAAGACCGAAGTCTTTGTGATTCTCCTGTATCTTCAGTAGCTCGTATTTCTGATAGCGATCCTTTGATCTGCTCCAATCTTAAAGTCAGCAACACCTGAAGGAGCAAAATAAGAAACAACAGTTAAATCAAAACAGATTACAGATGTGCTGCGAATGTTTGTCACAGTGGTCCTCTCACCCTGTGAGAGAGCAGTGCCCTCAGAGGAGAGGTGCCAGAATCTGCGGTCGCTCTGTCTGGCCTGCTCTCCGTTAATCACACTTAAGAAAGGTCCCCACAAGCTGGACTCTGTCTCAAATCTAAAGGACATCAGAGATCAAATGTCGTCAATCATACAGACTATATATATATATATAAAAGAATACTGCGGTGCATCATGGGGACTCACGTGAAGCCAGCACTTTTCTCTTGGAGCAGTGTGAGGGCCTCCAGCAGGGAGCTGCTCTTTGGGACGCTGACGGAATAAACCGCTGCCTCTCCGCTGGACGTCACCACCTCCACGGTCACAGCCACCTTGGTCTGACTGGGGAGAACCGCCACAGGATCTAAGGGCTCCAGCACCAGAGTGTCTGCGGGAACAGGTGCACCACAGCAAGAGCAGTGAGGATCCCAACATCAGGAAGGCCACATACTGTTGAAATATTGCTATTCTTACCATGCTCATGGAGACACTCCTTGCTTTTCACTGAGAGATAGGATTGTTTATACAGAGCAGGAAGTGTCTGCGATATGGACATGGGGTTGTGGTATACGTTGTTTCTGGCTGCTGTCCTCATGGCCTTCATTGACGGAGCACAATCTGCCACCTCACTGCCCATAGCCAGTAAAGCCTGACACACAACAAGTGCATAAGTTGGAGCGACAGGGATTGAACTCTCTTAAGATTTCAGCCAAAGGCCAGGGCGGAACAAAGGAAAAAGAGACCTTACTTGTACTGCAAGTCCTGTGCTGAACTCATTCCCAATATGGCCGTCGGGCCTACGAGCTGCCAGAAGCTTCTGCTTGGTCATCATGATAGCGGTTTCCAGCTCAGCAGCATTGTGCACATGAGAGCCGGAGTCCTTCACACACTGGAGAGCCATTCCAGCCATAGCGTAGGTGTCTGAGAAAGTCAGCCATAATGAACAAATGTTTTTTTTTTTGGTCCAAACTTATCTGAAGACTTAAAAAGTCGTTCACTTTTTCCACACCTCAGTAACAGCAAACACACTGGACAACTTTAGTGAAACAGAGAGGAAGTTGTTTCATAAAAGTTTGGACCAATAAAACTCCCAAGTCACCACAGACTATTCTTTTAAGTTTTCAATGTCTAAAATATAAATTCAAATGTAACTGCCCTCTTCACAGTTATCTCGGCATACAACTCTATGTTGAAGTTCTTTTCTTTTGTTTACAGACATGCACACTTGTTAATACGAAACATCTTCCGTTGATAATATTGCTACTGGATGATAACAGGAGGCCTAAACAGATCTGTGAGACAATTGACTGACAACGTGTATTGGTACCACCTGCACATAGTCCACATTTTCAATATTCTGGCTCACCAACGCTCTCAGTTTCTCCGTGTGTGAAGTGCTGAAGCTCCACTGCTTTGATGAGCTTGTTGGTGACATGGTTGTTCACCCGGACGCCGCTCACACAGAGAGCAAGCACACCGAGCGAGTACTGGTAATAGTTGGTCAAAGGGCGTTGGCTGACTGGAATATAGGAGAGAACATTGAAAGTAATTACATCATATGGACACACGAGTACATTACTTTCTTCACCGGCAGAGTCCTTTTTTTTTAACATTAGTTTCAGTGTAATTGTTGAATAGCTGAATCTTACAAGCATAACTTGTAAAACAACATATAAATGATCAAAAGTTACGGTTTTCTCTCTCCTTTTCTTTTTTTTTTGCGAGAGTCTGGGTTTTTTTTTTTTTAACATCCATAAACATCCATAAACTTTGAACTCATGTTGCAGCACAATGAAAGGAGGAATTTGAAAAAAACTCTTTATGACTCCAGGGGCCGTCCGAAAGGTCAAAGGAAACCTTACATGCAATGTGCTCCTTCTCTCGCTCCATCTGCTTCTTCAGATGTGTCAGGAGTGTCTCACTCTTGTCGTTGACGGTGAAGGTGATCGTGTTGAGATCATGGCAGGAGGATTTCAGGGCCAGAGTGTACAACGCCAAGAGCCCAACCACAGACTGGCTGTTAGACAGAGAGCTGAGAATGCCACAAAGTTACTTTAATTTAGTGCCGATACTCTCAAAACAGACACAGGTGGACAAAAAGCACTTGCAAGCGTGAGCAAACCTTTGAATGTCATCGTGTAAACTAGTTTTTAGTCTATTGATGTGTTCGCCCTCCTTGACGTGGTTGTGGTTATCGGAAAGACGTAATGCCAGGTGGACACTGGGATTGGGAAGTCCTTCCTGATTATCCAGAGAGCGGAGGAGATTCTTGTTGAGTGACAGGAGCAGCTCACTGTGCGATTCACCAGTTTCTGGATTGAAATAATCAGAAACAGGTCAAAATGTCAGCACACATAAATGAAACATAATAGAACGGGTAGGATTTCCATTCCAGTGCTGACATCAACACGGTCTGTGAATTGCAAAACCGCAGCAGCTGCGTCAGCAGAAAGGAGAGAAATTGGCAAGACTCTGTGGATTTGTTGATTTTGTTTTGAGTTCCCACTTTCTGAATGCTTCTTCCCAATAAGAAACAGGGGGGGAAAGAGTGTTTATGTTAACTTGATGATAGGTGCACAAGTATCAATCAGGAAGGAGTGATATGAGAGCCACTCAAATAAATCCAGAATTGCAAAATCTGTGGATTTCCAGACCAGATGAGTCAGTGTGTAAACTGAGTTGCCCCACAGTCATTTCAGACTTAGTAAGCACAATGTGTTTATCGATCAGCAATAGATTATTCTCTTTTAAAAACAAAAAGTTACATACCACATGGTTTGCTGGAGGCAACAGCCAGCAGACTAGTGATTATGACCAGAGACAGCATTGTGGATGACCTGCTTGGAAACGCAGCCGACACGAACAAAGTCACAACAACAGAAATATGCAATGTGAAGTCTGAGGAGACACAGAACACACATATCAAACAAAAGAATCCGGAAATATACGCTCATTAGATCTTAGACATGCAACAGACTACTACTGGTCGTGTCAATGGTTTTAAGATGTTGGTTATTACAGCAGTTGAGTGATGAGTTTCGGCAGAAATGACGGAAAACTGCAGGTTGTTACCTCTTCAGTGTGTCCAGTGTGAATAATCAGAGCTGAGTGAGGACTCGGGCAGAGACAACAGCTTCTAGTATTTCACTGTCACATGACTCTCATATAAGATGACAACACAGTGGAAGAGCTGGAGAGCCAATGTGCGTTAAACACATCTTTTTATTTTTTAACAAAAAAATAATGATTAAATAAATGGTTTGGTAAATACAAGTCCCAAAATTAGACTGTTATTATAACCAACAGATACTTTCAAAACAAAACGGAGCTAATTGTTTTCATGACTACATTTCCCAAAATGCATCTTAACTTTAAACGTAACTTTACGCATATTCGAGAACATTGGCGAAGTCATCCCGCGCGTGTGCTACAACCCTACCATGGCGAAGCTGTCGACCTCTTTACTCAACTTCTGATTGGCTGAGCCTGATCCCTTTAATCCCACCCCCAACCAATAACAACTCTTATCAGGCCCCAAGCCAGCGAAGGATACAGATAGCATCCAATCAGAGGCCGAGGAGCGCGTGTCGCTGCGCCTCTGCAGTAGGATTCGTAAAGACGCCTCCCCTTGTAAAACTCACCGTTTCAGAATAGCCATCTAACGTCAGTTGTTCCAGCCCACCTTTTAGGACAGTCCATTAAACGACCGATTCCTCTCCTCTTGCGGTGGAGCGGCGTTATGTTCGTGAAGCCTTCAAGCCCCGGGGAGCCTCTGACCGTGCGCTAACGACAATTATTCCCCCAAAAGCTGAAACGATGTGAAGAGAACGGAGGCGAGCTAGCGACGCGTCGACATCAACAACAACCCCAGTGAGGGGCAGGGCGGCTGCACAGGTCAGTCTAAAGCTGCTGCTTCACTCCGCAAACTTTCCACATGCTTAAATATGTGTTGCCACGGCAGGTAAATGCAGCCTACAACAATGCCGTTGTAGCTTAGCTCGATCATAAAAAGCCTCGTCCAAACAGAGCGTAGAACTTAAGCGTCGGTTAGCTGCCTGGAAATACCCACATCAGCTCATCTGACGGTCATCTGCCTTAATCTCCCAGATTAGATATTTAAATAACGACCTGTGTTGTTGTTGTTTTTTCCTTCTCTCCCGCCATGCACCTCCCTGCTCTCTGCTTGCAGTGGACTGAGGTTTCTGCCAGCCATGTTTTCATTCTCAGGCCCCACGAGCCTTCCAGAGTTTGACTTCGGACCTCCGAGCACGTCCGCTCACCTCCAGAGAGCAGCGGCCGCCAGCAAGTACGGAGACGATCATCTGAACAGGCTGCAGAACACTTGACACACAAAAAAAGCTACCTTGTCAGAAGTGTCGTGGTCGCATTTTTAAATGGCATAGTTTTTGTAAAGTTAAGTGATGCAGGTTGTGTGCTGTAGGTGGCAGAAGTGAGTCTGCGTGTTAAATTGGAGACAGACTGCATGCTGGATTTATTTCATCCTGGTAGGCTGGGGAGCAGCTACTAACTTCACTGTAGAATACCATTAGATTAGAAAAATGTCACTGTAACGCTCTCGTGCATTGTTTTTGGTTTTGTCACATCTCTGTCCTGCAGCAGCTGGGAGACGCGATGCCTCAGGAAACACCGGAGGAGAGTGGATGATGAGTGAGTGACAGACGCACACCGAGCTTGTCGGTTACCGGTACCCATTAGTTTTACTCTGCAATTTGGAATAAACTCACAAATCAAGCAATACTCACACAATCCAAATGTTCCATTTTTTTTTTTTTTTTTTACAAAAGCATCAATAACTCCCATAAAGTGTTTTAATAGTAGGACCTGGATACTATTTCTAATCGGTAGCATTTGGTTGCTTAATGTTTGGAAACAACAGCAGCAGGATCAGGAGGTGTGCTCCGCGTCGTCGTACTACTGAAACACTCTGCGTGAGACATTTGGCTCTGAAAGGTCTTTCTCATCTTC
Source organism: Blennius ocellaris (assembly GCF_963422515.1). Lineage (NCBI taxonomy): Eukaryota > Metazoa > Chordata > Actinopteri > Blenniiformes > Blenniidae > Blennius > Blennius ocellaris. The sequence goes on from NC_137656.1 coordinate 15,419,425, forward strand.
GGAATTCATCATTTCATTGAGCCCCACAATGTTTTCAGCAGCAGGACATCACAACACCATGATGCAACTGCACCGTCCTTAAGCGTCATGTTTTCTTTGTGGCTCCAGTTTACACATTTATAACACATTAACCCGGGAAAGAATGTCACTTTTCTCCGAAAGTTTTTTCTTAATCATTGATCTGGCCATTTGCTGGTTTTTCTTTCAACAGTGGGTGTTCTCCTTGGTCTTTGCTCATGGAGCTCCACTCGGTGAAAACGCCAGCTCACTGAACTTTTTTTTTTTTAAATATATATATATCATAGTTTTTCTCATTTACAGTTCCTCTAGACCTTCAAATATTTCTTAATTTTATTTCACATCCAGAGTTTCATCTCAGTTTCATGACTGAATAAATCTGTGAGAACATTTCATGTTCTGAAACTTGAGATTTGGAATTGTGGAGATTTGAAACAAGAACACTTATAATACTCTCTACCAGTCGATTTTCCTTCACCGTTGGGCCAAGCACTTTTTTTTAAAAATGGCATTAAAGTTGTACGTTTTAGATCCTTTCAGGCCACGTGAGCACTCGAGTTAAAAAAAGAGGTCAGTCTGATTGATCCAAGGATTAACGGGACATTTTATTCTCTCTTTAGATGATACAGAATTGGTTTAATTGTATTTATTTGTGAGGATCTGTCGCTGGAAATCAGTGCCAGTTGACTCCATTCCAGCTCTATTGTAGATGCACATTTCATATTTGACACCCTTGTTAAAATATGTTAACACATCCTCGCCGATGTTTTATCAGGGGGTGCAGTGCAAAAAAGAGGAGGTTAATGTTTGAGGCCGAAGTGGACGTTTCAGAGAGCTCAAGCTTGCACCACGAGTGGCCCACAGCAAGCAGATGCCCCCCCGTGTCGCAGCAGCCGGCCCCCCCTACGCCTCCACCACCCTGCTCCGCGCCCCAGAACCTGCCCGAACCCCCCTCCCCCCGGTCCAGGCCCGAAGGCGACGGCTCCGGCATGGAGGTGGAGGCGGCTCAGAGGAAGCTTCGGGAGATTGAAGACAGGTACTTTGTGTTTGCTGGTCGCTGATTGTTAAGTCGGTTACTCGTCACGGCTTCTCAGGTGTTTTTTCTGTTGAGAGTTTTTAGTTTTTTTTTTAACAACTCATGCCAAAAAAAAAATGTTTGCAGTCTACTTCTGATTCTTGAACTTAAGTTTGTCCTTTTTGATTTTTAAATGTTTTTCTTTGGTCAGAACAAACTCCAAATGCTCACTATGCAGTTGTACATAAGTCAGCCGGCCTCCATCTTTAAGAAAAAAAATGGAGTTAATTAATTCGGTGGAGAATGACCAGCTCCACCCACTTCTGCAGTGATCACTTCACACTGCTGAGTTTCACTAACTTTGATCTGCGAAGACGGCGCATGATGGGTATTTTGCTCTTCGGTTGGACTGAGCCAAACTCGACTATTGGTGCATTATACATAAAATATAATTAATACACAGTGTTATAACAATGAGTGTTAAATATAAAAGGTAAGAATTCAGATGGAAGCTTTTCTGAGAAAGGAGGGGGTGTGTCCTCCATCGCATGGAAATAGCCTGTAACCTCGAGTTAGGCCGAACAAATCCCACTTTTAAATAGAAACAGTTCCTGCACCTCGTCCACTTTCTCTGGTTGAAGCCAGATCAGGTACAACGTGTGTGATTAAGGTTTAGTTTTTTCTTGCAATGTTGTTTATTTGTTTTTCTTCAAAAGACAATACTTGGACTACGCGTGTCTTATTTAAATGTAACGACGCTATAGATGATCAGAACAAATCTACATGTGACAAATAGGGCCACAGCTGTGCCTCAGCGTCCTCTGGAGGTTAATGGAGGCCGAGGACGAGGTCGTTCCACGGCCACGAATGTGCTCCTCCATTTCCCCCCGGAGGAAGCGTCCCCCCTAAAATGAAGCAGCCTCTGCAATAAGACACAACCGCTTTAGAGAAGATTTGGATTCCCGATTCAGGGTGTTCTTCGTTCACTGTAATTGCAAGGTTACTCCCATTTTTCCAGAGCCGTGTATGTTTTGTATTCTGTGCAGTGTTGGGGATTAGCGCACCCCGCTGTTGTTTTCAGTCAACACTGCAATATGAATGTCGCTGTAGAATAACACTAGAGGACGACGACGAGGATGAAGATCTGGACGTGGAGCCGGCTCCCCGGCGGCCGGTGCTGGTCATCTCTGACAGTCTGAAGGAAGGACTGCAGCGCGGCATCAGTGACATCCTCCCTCACACTGTAGCCCAGTCTGTGTAGGTCCTCTCTGTTTTCTCACTGGAACATTTTGATGGCGAGTTAAAAAAAAGGCCCAAATCCATGTTGGCCCGAGCGGGGGGGTTAGCTTGAGAAAGGTGTAGAGGTGGTCTGTCTTCCTCCCCCCCCCCTCCGTGTTACTTTGCGTCTCACCGGCGTCTCGGTGTGTTTTTGTCCCCCAGGAGTCATTCCTGCATGGAGCTGGTTCTGTGGCGACCGCCAGACGACCCTTTCTGCAGGCGGCTCAAGGGCTCGTTGCAGAAACAGCGCAAACAGACGGCGTCGCGGCAGCCCCCGACCCCGTGTCCGTCCCCCGTCCCTCATGCTCCCCCGAAGCCCTCCAGCCCCCCCGCGGACACACGCCCTCCTCTATACAGCTTCCCCGAGGAGTGCCACGGCTCCGCGGAGGAGGACATGGAGATGTGACGGCGCCCGTCCCCGTTCCAGTGCGATGCCAAAGCGAAAGACTTCGAAGGACTCCTTTTTTCAAGCCAGTCGGCTTCAAGCTTCTGGCTCCGTCTAAATATCGTGCAGCTCGTGTGACTTGTCATTTCTTCTACAGTCCCATCAGTTTGTGTTTTCTGACGTTCTTGCCAGTCAAGTACAAGTAATGTAATAACCAATCAAATTTGACCCGTCCCATGAGCCTAAATCTCCGAGGTCTACAGAGAGAAAGCCTTACGTAATTTATTTCATATGCACTATAGCGCTAACATTTGTCTTGAAACACAAGTTCATTTGTACATACTCTTTCTAAAAGCCTGTTGAATTGTAAACATGATTTGATTTTGCTGCGTGTCGGTGTGAGGCACCAGAGTTCTTCTGTTCAGGCTCCAGACGCCGCTCACGGAAGAAGTTGTTCCCATTTGTAGAATCACAGTGGAAGAATCATCTTCCCATAGTGTTGAGCTGAATGCAGTTTGAATGATTTGATTGTATTTTCAAATGTACAGTATGTGGCTAGAATTGCAAATCCAGTGTTTTATATTTGTCTTTTCTTTTTTTTTCCATTAAATTGCCCATTTACAGACACAGTAGGCAAAGCCGGTTTTCGTTGAGAGACATTCTGTCATTTCAGGTGAAGTTTGTGATTCTGTGGGTCACGTTGGGAAGGTGTCCCCCGTTCTCAGACATGTAACGGAGCAACCTCTTGATGATCTGACATTATTCACCCGAGAAATGCTTTTCAGTGTTCAAATGTTATCACTTCAAGTCCACTTGTGCTCGCCGGCTTTACGAGGTTGTTTAACTCACATGACTCTGAAACGTCGGCTCGTCAAGTCCCTCACGGTTCACTGGAACTCGGCTATAAAATGTGATTAACATGCAGGAATATGGACTTGGTGACCACGTCGTCTTTGTGACTGTGACCTGCTTGTTAATCATGTAATAGCGAGTCCTTTGGGCCATAGAGTCACGGTTACAATCACCGAGGCGACTTTTTCTGAAAGTTCCACAGCGTAAAGTCACTGGTGTTGGTCCACTGGCTCAGTGAGGGGCGACGTCCCCACTGGACAGTGACCTGATGGATGTTTCATGACCTGCAAACAAATGATATGTCATTTAGTTCTCAGCCGTATTGTGAAAAGCATTTAAACACTGTTTGGAGGGAAATCCAGGAAAGAATCTCAATGCAGTGTGTCAGCACTAACAATCTCTGTATTTTATACTGGATCATTAAACCAGACACTCTTTTCCGTTAGTAGCTGTGGACAGTTTTTTTTTTAAGGTTTATTTACTCATTTGCTGTGCAACTTGGGTGTTAAGTCCTGACGATACTGGCTGGACAGAACTCACTGCAGTGAGGCAAGGGATCCGATCTCCACGTGAACGACTGGTTTTCCACACGGAGCTGCATCACTCTGCCCTGCAGGTGACGCAGCAGCTTCAGTGAAGCCACGTCGGAGGGGCAGTGGGGGGCAGCAGACACCACGGCATGAAGGCAGGGAGGGCGAACGGCACATGGAGCTTCCTGTTGGGAGGAAGGTACCGAGACAGACGGTTCTTTCTCAGCGAACAAGCACAAAGTGTGCGGACAAAAACACTTTCTGTTATCTAGAAGAGCTTGCTGCTCATGCATATAGTGACAGTAAAACATTCACCTTTGTACCAACCATCTCGACTCCAAGCCTCTGTGGTCTTCTTGGCCTCTCGTTTTGAGACTTGGATGATTTTCTGAAAGCAAGAAAAGACAAACAACAGAGCTGCATTAGGACAGTTTTGTTTTTAAGAGACTAATAATAATAATAAACATAGGCAAGTTTATAGTTATGCATCAAATTACAGAGGAGGTCTAAATGGCATACGACACTGAGTTTGGATGAGTTCATGCTCTTATATGGACAGACAGCATGTTAGTACCTCATCTATTTTGTCAGACGAACATAGTTTACCTGTCCCTCAACAACTTTGCCTGGCACCTGTCAGGTGGCACAGATTGTCACAGAGAAATGTGAGCACAGGTGAGATCATTCTTGTGTGCGTTATTAAGATTTAAACATGAGAAATGACGTCCTCAACCAGAGACCTGCTCTCAGGTTTGACGTCACAGTTTTGTTTTATCCTAAGTACCTTTCCAACTCGGCCGTCAGCTCTTCCTCGAACTTGCACGCCAGTCGAGCCGTCGTCTGCTCCTTCCACTGAGCCATGCTCCTCTGAACCTCCTGCAGCTCAAAGTCTTTGGCTCTCAGCTGCCTGCGGAGCGACACGGCCGCTCCACCTCCTCCATCGGCGGCTCCGTCACTCATGTGAGCCCATTTCAGGCGGCTGAGCTCTTCAATGTGCTCCTGGATCGATGGTACAGAGCTCGGGTGTTAAGCGAAGTCGGTGTAGCCATACAAACTTGAGCAACTCGAGGTGCGGGAACCGTACCTGAATGAGTCGCTCTTTGACTGAATTCAAGGCCTGATCTCTGTCCGCTCTCAGCTGCTGCCTCTGGATGCTCAGTTCACTCTCCTGAAATCAAATAAACTTGTCTATTTGAGCCGAAATAGACATTTAACTGTATTGTAATATCCATCAGACCTACCATGTCTTTTCTCAGCCGCTCGTTGGACTGTTTCTGTGAATCCAGCTGCTGGTTTAGGTGGCTGATGAAGTGCTTCAGCCGCTGTCGTACTGCTTTCAGGTGTTGAAGAGCCTCGGCTACCGTCAGACTGCGGTGCAACAACACAAACATTAACAGCTCATCAACTTTCAAGTCTCATTATCAACCACACTGTGAATTTGCATGGAAGTCAAGACCTAAAAAAAAAATCACACCTGCTACAATGATCCTCTGTATTTCCATTGTTTCCACTTTGCTCCACGAGGAGATGTAGATGCTGGCACTCTGCGTCCAGCTGCTGGGCCCCGACTCTCAGTTTCTCCTCCAGTCCAGCTCTGATTCGGTTATGGCTGCTTTCCCTTTCTTCAAGCTCGGCCCGCAGCCTGTCTGTCTCTTTCACCGCCAGCCGGACGTCCTGCTGGAGCTGCAGCGCCGTCCCCCGACTCTGCTGTGACGGAGACACAACACAGTGTCAACTGAACTTGTTTTTTTTTTTTTTTAAAGTTAAGTATTGTAATACTTACAGTTTGGAGTTCCACCACTTCATGTTGAAGACTCTGTGCTTCCTGCCGAATGTCATTCCTCCAGCTTTCCAGCTTTTCTTTGTTCTGCTCTTCCAGTACGGCGCACTGTTGAACTCTCTCAGCGTCCCACTTCACCCTCTCTTCCTTCACTGCTTCGTCTACCTGAAAGTGGCGTACCAGGCAAGCATGAGGAGAAAACAAAACAAAAAAAAGGCTCGCACATGTGAGGCAGAGCATCATTAAAGTACCTTTTGCAAGGCTTCCACATCGACTTCCTCTTCACGTCTCTTTGCCTCCTCCTTGTGCTGCTGCAGAGATTTCCTCAGCACCTTTATTTCTTCTTCTTTTAGCTGACAAAATGAGAGAAGGCGGCATGTGAGACCCACTAATCTGTTTGCAAGAACTTAATATGCTGTGTGAGGCACGAATTTGGCTCCTTTCCTATATTTGCTTTCTCCTCTTCTTATTTATTTAGTGTTTATTTAACCAGGAGAACCACATTGAGATTAATAATCTCTTTTACAAGTGTGTGGATGGGAGGGTGGGGTCTTGCTCATGGAATGAATGTAAATGAGGGACTTTTTTCAGGAACGCGATTCAACCCCTCAAGTCCTCATCTTTTAATAAACTCTTCCTTTTCATGTAAAAATCTAATTTAATACAGTTTTATTATGAGAAAAAAACTCACCACATACCATCATTTCTCGGGCCTGTTCTTGCACTTCCTTCAGGTCATTGTCGTGCTGCATTGTGAGGCGCTGCAGCTCCCTCTTCTGTCCGTCTATTTCTGTTTGGAAAGCGTCACGCTGCTCCTTTGAATCCAGCAGCTGCAGCTCTTTTTGGGCCAACGTTGTCTCCAGAGCGCCCACCCTCATCTTGTTCTCTCCCAATTCCTCCTGCAGCTTGCTCACTCCAGCCTCAAGGGCCTGACAGCAGGAGAAGCGCAAATCCATTAAAACAAAGTTGTATTAAAATGACGAACAGGATGAATTGCAGCACCTTAATCTGTGCTTTTTTCTCCGCATGTTCTTCCTCCAGAGCGCTGCATCTGTTCCGCAGTGTTTTCTCTGCCTCTGTGGCCCTCTGGAGCTCCTCACAAGTCTCCTCCAAGCTCTGCTCCAATATCACACAACCGATCAGTGATTCATGTGTGTTGTTTTGAATCATCATCATCAATACTGATGTCACATAAACATTGTGCACAACTTTATATATATGTTGTTTTTTTTTATTATTAATATGACCAATATTATTAAAAAATAAATAAATCAACCCGTCATAGTTCAATATTATCACCTAAGCCTTATGAATACACACTGCACCTCTTTAATGGACTCCAGCTCCTCTCTTGCACGCCGCTGCTCAGTAAACAGTTGTGTTTTAGCAGCATCCAGCTGCCTTTCCAGCTCCTCCCTCTCCAGCACTGACACGCGGACGTCATTCTGTTTGTTATCGCGGCAGAAGAAAACAAGACATGAGATGTACTGAGAAAGACAATGATTTTCCATACTAAATGTGTCGGGTTTTTAATCACCCTGTTCGTGACGGCTCCGTCGTTCGGAGTGTGTTTCGGCTGGCTCAACACCGTCAGCTCTTTCTCAACGTCTCTCACCTCGAGGCTCATGCGCTCATTCTGTCTCCGTAGTTTCTGCAGCTCACAGCTGCAACACAGATCGTTTTACGATATAAAATAAATCACACACACACACCCACAGGAGAGGATCACGTTGCTACATGAAGGTCATACCAGACAGACTCCTTCTCCACCCTGCGGCCTATTAATACACACTCCAAAACCCGCTTCTCCTTCTCCATCCGCGCCATCGTTGCGGTCAGTCGCTCTAAACCCTGCAGGGCATGCTGGGAAATAATCCATTAACAATAAGTACACGTGAGTCTTCACAGTTTTCACGAGGACTGCTGAACATGCTGTGCGTTACCTTCTTTTTCTGCCGCAGCTCAGCGAGGCAAAGCTCAACATCTCTCAACTGAGTCCTCCTCAGTCTCAGCGCCGCTTCTTCCTCCCCACATTTCTAAACCGCACAAACACAAGCTAAATCTCACAGAAGAACAAGAACTCTACATACGTGTACTGGAGTGAAACCATCTCCTCAATAGGATGTTTATTCCTACTTGTCGGAGGTTACAGAGTCGGGTTTTCAGTTTGAGCCAGTCGGACCGTGACGTATAAGGGTTTACTTCTTCGTCTGTGTCCCTGTCAGTCAGAGGACACACACGTCTGAGACACACAGAAATACACAATAAATACAGTCAGCGTTAAAACTTCAAAATCTGATAAATGAAAGAATTGTACATATTTAAAAAAAAAGTCACCTGACAGTTTCTCTTCTGCTGTGTTGAACTTTACGGACAGAAACCTTTCTGTTTTGTCTGCAGGGAGATCTCTGAACTTTGTAAACAAGAAAAAAAACAAAACAACAAACAGTAATCTGGTGATACTTTTGTTACTTTAGAGTCTAAAAAAACCCCAAAACACAAATTCACCTGCTGTGGACTGAGGTTCGCTTTCTTCCTGTGTGAGTGTGTCAGAGTCGCTCTGGTCGGTACGGAGGTCCTTCAGGTCTGTGACACACTGAATGAGGGACTGCCATCCTGAACAGACGGTGGTAAAAATCATTCCGGCATCGTCTTTGTACTTCAGTTCAGGTATTATAAAAACACATTTGAACGTCATTGTTTACTAAACTAAATCAACTGTGTCTTTTGTTTTTTTTTGGGGGGGGGGGGGTGAGGTTGACTTCTTACCCGGGCTCTTGTGAATGTGCTGCCTCACTGGCTCTGTGCAGACTGTATCCAGGTCGCTGTCGATGGACACGGCGTCAAAACTCAACACAGGTACGCCTGTGAAGGAAGACAAGCAGCCAACACACACACACACCGTTTGGACGGAGCAGATTTCCAGGAGCGCCAGTTGGATCACGTTCTCCAAACGGAGTTGCACTACCTGCCAAGCGTCTGGTCTTTGGAGAGCAGCCGTTGTTGTGCTGCACATTTTCATGGCCTGTTAAGACTTCTGCTCTGGGAGAGGCTGAGAGACGAGAGGGAAAAATCAAAAGGTCTGCGAAGCTTCAACGCTCGCGAGGGCACACCAAGCAACCACGCTGGAAAAGGAACGATCATTGTGATTCTTTCAGTGAGGATGTTGGTTATACATGTATGGAAGGTTAATCACTCCACACAAGTGAAAAATCTCTATTTGTGAATCAAGTCATTAACACTCCATAAGTACCAGCAACTTGAGCCAATTCAGTTTGGCTTTAATTAAACAGTGATGTATGTCACCAGCATTAGCTTGGGAAGAATTTATTCGTGTCAGCAATCCCATAAATCATAATAATGCAATTTTAAACCCACTCTGCAGTGGCTGAATGCCTCCTGTGGGGGAAACTGTCCCCCAGTTCAACAACTGCTGGGTGAAGTATAGAGTCTCTTAAATGGACATTTTCTTCCACGGTGGCTGGAGAAGCTCTCGTCCAGAAGGAAGAATGAAGGTTGAAGGTGTTCAATGATTTTTAAAGCACAACATGTGGAATACAGGAAGAAAAAGAAGGAGCCAGCCTGGTAGGGAGAGAAGGTTTGGGTTTCATGAATTTCCTTTTCCCTGAAAACAGACCACAGAAAACAGAGTTCAGAATTAAACTGTAACCTGTTCATTTTCTCACCTACAATATAATGTGTTCTTTAAAAGACTGCTATAATTAGCGCGATGTGAATACAACTGAAAAACCCGACGCTGATGTCTCAATCTGGCTATTAGCAGCACCTCTTAATCTGAGTCTGCCTCAGTATTTCTTCCTCTCCTTTACTGCTCAGAAGAATTTATTGAGTCGCTGGTTTTTTTTTTTGAACTTTTACTCCTTTGATACGTGAAGCAATTTAAACTTGATTTGATCTGATTAAAGTTATCTATTGTTAAAGGATCTAAAAAAAAAACCTTTGGAAAAGCCCTGCAGGGAGATTATTCATATCCACTTAATAAAAACCTCCCTGACAGCTGCAGAGAAACTCTTGGAGCTCAAAATGTAAGGCAAACAGATGGAAGGTGAATGATGCGAAGGCAGATGGATAATTGTCGTTTTAATCCTCATTAACAGCTTGAGAGCTCTTTGTTGTGGCAGAGATTAAGGGGATGTAGGGTGCTACCTACCACAGCTATCCCCATCGACCAGCCTGTGTGGCTCTCTGTTTCCATGTCCACATTGTAGATTTGACTTCCACCCGCTTTGACCTGCTTCCATTAACTGGGTAAAGACGGTGGCCACTTCGTCTTCACTGTCGGTTTTCGACGTCCGTCTCTCAACAGGAGCAATGTCGTTGTTGCTGTATTCTTCACCCTGGCGGGCATCACCGTCACAGAGCTTTGTCTCCCCTGCTGCTCCGGCTGGTTCCGGGCTGCTGCCACGGGGCACCACCAGTTCCACCATCTCCTCACTGAAGCGCTTGAAAAAGTCTTCTGTGCAGACGCTCTCTGAGGGCGGCTGCGTTTCTCCCGCCACCCCTGCTTCCTTGCAGCGCTCTCCCAGCAGCCTCTCCAGCCTCCAGATGACCTGCTCCCGCCGGGATTCAGCCGCCTCTTTGTCCCTGGACCACCCGTCTCGCCTCTTTTTAGTGTCCTCGTGCGCGACGGGGCTGCCAGCGGTACCTTCAGAAGAGGAGAGATGTGATGTAAATATCATTACACTGGACTATTGTAATTGTTCTCCTGTCATGGTATTGACATGATGAGTACCCATTTGCTCTGCAGTTGGGGTGTGCTTCAATTCATGACAGGACATTGGAGTGTCGTTGGTTTGACTTGTACTCCCCAGGCCTGTGTCTTTGCTCAGAGATTGGCTCCAACTATAAACTGTTAAAACAAACAAACAAACAAACAAACAAGAAAAGAAAACATTAGACAATTTGAATCTCAGATAAGCTGCTCTTCACGATATAAATTACCTGCATCGTTGCAATCCAGCTCCCTAGAAATGTCCCCGTGCATCACAGGTTGCAGCTGTGGACATTAATAAGACTTGTCAGACTGGTTGAGTGACAAAAAAGCGAGTTTACCTTTGGAGGTTGGGTGGATCTTATAGTATCTGTGGCGAGGACTGACTATGACCAGCACGGGTGAACGGAAGGAAAATAACTCCCCTGGGGGGGGGGGGGGGGGGGGGGGGATCAAGGTAGAAAAGTGCAGACCTGCAGTTGATCGAGTTGAGCATCCATTGCATCTAGGAGGAGGTCACAGTGGTCCAGTTTGAAATGAGAATCCCATTTGAATCCACTGCTGATGCTGAGATCTGTGGGAATAATCAGAATGTAATATAAATTTCCTAGCAGGTCGGTGAAGTCGAGTTGCGTAAACGTAATTTCTGACCAGTATGAAGAAACTCGTCAGCGTCCTCTTCATTCCTCTCTGCCATGTCCTGCATCTGAAGACAAACACAGAAACATCAGCTCTGCGTCTGAGCCGGTGGTTCAGTCTGGCTGCACAGCCATCAGGACAGGAGGGGGGGGTTTATGTTGCTCAGTTGTCCAGGAAACCGAGACCATTTAGCTTGTTGGCAAGACAAACCGACTTGTTTTCACTGGGGAGACTATAAATTCCTGTCTGTCCCCGCTCCACAAAGTGAACACATAAGTCCCCTACAGCTCTCTGGTGCTGGGTTTCATCTCTCTCTCTCGTCTTCAGACAGTTTAAAGGATCATTTTCCCAGTAAGGAATATACACACAACAAGCACTTCACAATTAGAAGGGCTAGTCTGAAAGTGTGCATTAGAGTGAGTATGTACAGAAAGTCACTTACCTTAAAACACAAATGCTAAAAGGATTTTTTTGCATTATTTATTACAAATGAGGACAAAACGTGCCACACTTACAGTTGCAGCTCCTCTGTCCTGCAGCAGCAGCAGCAGCAGCAGCAGCAGCAGCTCAGTCTGCGCTGATGCACAGCTTCACTCTGCCCCCCATGTGATTGACAGGAGCTGCGCGTTGCTCTGGAAACCGTCAACAGTGACCCGCACGCGGGGACACGTTCCACGCAGGCGCAGGTCTGTGACGTTCAGGCGCCAAATTGAGCATCAAAACATCGTGAATGCAGGCGTCAGAAGCAATTAATATTTTAATCTCACTTTTTAAGGTTTTTACATCCATGCTTTGGAAAAAAAACCAAAACATTTAATATATGCATCAACTTCTTCTGCACATTATACTGTAAAACTTGTTATTTTTTTAAGATGCAACATAAAATGACAAGTACAATCTGGCTGATTTATATTTTTCGTCAACAAGTTAGCACTGCTTGTAGACATATTTTAAATAGACCATACTCTGATTTCCTGCCCCACTGGATGGATCCTTCACATAGTTAAATAGTAAATACTAAGAGTTTGCTGATTTCAAAGTAGGCTCTCTTCTTATGGATAGAAAATAGTTGCATCACAGAATATTGTCTGTATAACCAAATTCAGTTTTTACAGAGGTTACTCGACGCTCAAAATAACGGAAAATTTGTATAACAAAATACTTGTTATTTTCAAGCTCCACTGTGTAATAAGGTTAACTTTATAAGACATCAACACATTTCCTAAGATGCCACACTCGCCTCTCAAGGTGTCCCAAAATAAAAAGGTAAAATGTGAATTCTTTGAAAATGAACTTTTTTACGACAAAAATGTTTTCAACAGTGATTCTCATTATAGACTTATAGCTTTAAAACACTTAAAAATGGTAATGAATGGTATGTGTTTCCTGTGTTACAAACATGATTTCAGATTTGTGCCAAGTAGCCTTTATATTAATCGTTACACTTGAATAAAAAATAAAAGTTGGTTTGAAGTCCAGACAAGATGATGACAGAGCATCAAGCGACTATAGAGTATATTACCACTATATAGAATGGAGTTGCATGACTATTGACAAAAATCTGTAGTTCTGTATACAGAAGAAAAATTCTGCCTAAAACAAATGGGTGTCAAAACTCTGAAGGTCATGTGTCTTTTTGTTTTGGTTCTCGTCTTTGGACTTACAAATAGCAAAGCTTATAGTGAATTTAAATCGGAACTTATTCCTACCTTGACTGTCATTTGTAAAGCATTAAGTCCAACATGCCTAAATTCTCCTTGCCCACCATGCTGGAGTGTATTAAGGTGATAAATCAACTTGATTGAAGGAGGACATTGGCTTTGTTCTGCTGCTGTGCAGGTTGAACTGCAGCACATCACAGTCAATCACAGCAAACCTCCATTCAACCACATAAAACAAACCTGAATGTGGAATAAAAATGAATCCTTGGAATTAAGTTAAAGGTGAAAACAGATGCTCGCGTGGCTTGTTATTCCCACAAAGAAGCCGATTTCTGCTTTATATCAAACCAGGAATGACCATTTGTAAAGCGTTCAGAACTAATCCTTCTAAAATAAAATTAAATCAGACAAACATCATGTGTCAACAATAACAACTTTATTATCTTTTTTTTTTTTTTCATCAGGGTGTCTTTGTTGGTCAAAGACATTGTTATTCGAATATAAATCAGGAGGGAAATAAAGATTAAAAAAAAAAAAAGAATAAGAAAAGAAACCACCTCAGTTTAATCTGTTCCACTTGAATACACGTGTGTATGTGATAGGTAGGAGCAGCAGTCAAGGCAGGTCAGTCTGCATCACGCCGCCATAGTGACATTTGTCATCCTGTGACTTCCACCGTCACACAGGTGATTAACGCCATCGTCGTCTCACCACAAAGCCACGAGTCACAGTCCAACGAGAAGCCGGAATCCGTTCGAGTCAAGGCAAATGAAACCTCCCACCTTTCCCCTCAAAACTGAGTGGCATCGAAAGAGGAAGCTCACATTGAAAACACCAACGTTGGGAGTGATGGCACCCATGAGAAGGAAGTAACCGCGACAGAAAATTAAAGCTAAGACTCGCAGCAGAGCAAATTAAAAGTTGTGTGAGATAAGACTACAACCCTCCGGAACGGCGAATGCAGATGAAGAGGGGTTTTGTTTTTGTTTTTTTGTTGTTTTTTTAAAGTCGCTCTCCACTTTGGTTGTTTACCCTCTTTCAATGTGACGCAACAGCAGCCACGAACCAACGAATACATATTTCGCTGCCTTATTGCTACAGCCGTTCGGACTTCAGCAGACTGTCCGGTGCCGAGGTCACGGCGTGTGGGAACATTGGCGATTAAAACATAGAGTGAGCTCTCCTTTATCATTCAAAATATACTATGTATTCTCAAATATAAAATCATCTCACACATATTAAAGTAAATCTCTAGTGAACCTCCTTCCTGCTCTTTCTGATGACTTTGACTGTGTACGACGACGCCGAGTGAAACAGAACCACGGTTCTGTGTTCAGTGTCAACGACACACGTGATTTGAATAAAAGCGTCCGTCAGGACCGTGTTTTTAGATATATGGTAATAACTCGACAAGACAGGAAACCAAAGCGGCAGATTAAAGCCAATGAGAGCATTCAACATTGGACTCCTCTCTCAGATGTGTATGTTCAGCTCACAGTAAGGCTACGACCAGCAGCTGCTCAGCTTTAGCATCGACGTTTCATCCTGTTTCCAAAAGGTGAAAACACCAGACTGTCATGTGTATCTTGTTTATCTTATTCGATGCCAAAATGCATGCACCTGAGGGTTACCTTCAAAATCTTTAGAAGAAAAATTAATAAATCAAAGCTAGTTGTGTTAGTAGACTTTAAGAGCTGGTGGTTGGTTAACCTTTTTTTTTTTCCTTTATCTTTGGGATTTACAATGGCTTTTTGTTTCCTTCTAGTATTTGTTGCTGAACCAGAAGGTTTTCAAAGTGTGGGAGGGCACAGGAAGCTCTCATTGAAACCAGTCATTTCTTTTTCTTTTTCTTTTTTTAAACATTTAGAATTTTCAAGGTAAAAGACATTATTGTTAAAGGCTACTGGAATCTATAGACAATGAAATGCATCTGTCACGATGTAAGCGAGTTAGAAATGTAGTTGTTAATGTATAGAAAGGCTCATTCAAGTTACTGCCCCACACTTTGGAAACCAATGAGCTAAACTAAGCTGCTGTCCATAGCCTTACGTTCACTGCAGGCCTGAGAGCAAACAGCAGCGACATCTCCTCCTGGGAAAACCGGCACTTTCATGGGTGATACCTTGTACATTTTAGCTTCTGGACGAGATATCTAGTTACAACCGACAATCAAAAATATATTAGAACCTTTGTTTAAACGATAAAGAAACACCTTGTTTTTGCGATAAAATAACATCAATCATCGTTTCATTACTAAATAATGAAGAATCTCACAGATAAACATTTTTAAGAGCTTATATTAATACACCGCGTTGTCACATCTTCACAACATAGGAAATGAACCAACCGTGCCGTCAGTGAAGATCCTGACATTTCATTTCAGAGGTGGTAAGACCAGAGTGTTTTTGGCCAAATTGAGATTAAATTGAAGTCTCTAAGTGAAATTTCGTGAGCTCAGAATCAATCTGGATCAAGTTTTTAACTTGCAGCGAATCCTTCAGGCCCGCTCAGTGGCGTCTTCACTTCTAAGCTCTGCTGTACAGATAATTCAATACTCAGATTAGTAGAATTAAGAATTATCACAAAATATTCACACAAACAGGCCGGATGGCAGATACAACACCTCCAAGCGTGATTTTACATCCCTAACAATAATTACAAAAAAATACTAACTGTTTTTCAAAACTCCTGTCGCCGTAGACTTGTAGTGCACAGGTCAGGGGGACTCGTTCCCTTGTTCAGTCAGTTAAAGGCAAAAGACTCAGGATACCTTTGTGAGCCGATCCAGATCAGCGTTGTCCACAAATGGCGAGTGAGCGGGCGGCGAGCCTGGAGCGGTCCTCCGCGTGGCTCCAGCTGACTGCACAGTGGAGAGCGTACAAGGAACCAGCCCCGTGTGCTTCCGTGACCTCTGACCTCCCGTCAGCTGAAGCCACGGCGGGGCCGCTCAGAGAGTCGGCTCCAGTCTCAAAGTACAGTAAAATCCCACGGGAAACGGTAAGAGCTACAAACTAGCGAGGGATGGAGCCTGTGGGTGTGGTGTGACGCACACGCTATGTTCCTGGGTACACTGGGCGGCGATTACTGGGACGTCTCAGTGATCACGCGCAGTCATCCCGTTTTGTAGGATCACGTGGGGAGGGTGTTAGTCAAAACGGTCACCGGGGGATACGAGGGGGGGCGTCGCTATGGGAGAGCACCAGAGAAAAAGGTAAAGTACAAAGTGAATATTACTCAACAGTCAACACAGATATGTACTAAAACCTCTAATCGCCCACAGTGGAAAGTGTGTGTTCCTCGACGGAGGCTTCTATTAAGAGTGAGTATGGATGCGCTGAAGTTCGATGTCGTACTGCTGCAGACGCACTAATGTGTCACAGCTCAAGGTTCAAACTACTACTGCTGAGTGTCGCTGATCAGAATCACGAATGGAAAAATGTGTCGATCATGTTGGGGTGACTGAAATGTCAGTCGTACAAGACGTCAGACTAACTAGTCGGATGCACCTGAAGGGAAACTCCAACATTCACACTAAGTGAAATAGATTTCGGCTCTGCTGCATATGTCACCACTTCAAATAACTATGAGCTTTTTTTTATTTTACTTTTTTTAATCTTGCCCAGTCCAGCATTAGCTTTTTTTTTCTGTGAAGACTCAAACTATTTAAAATGAATTAAAAAAAAAAATCCTCTGAAATAAAGCTAATCTATGATATAAAAAGACACCTGTGAAAACTCTGTGTCCATTTTCAGACCACAGCAGAGGAGCTCTGACGGTTTTACACGACAAGTTCACGCAAACCTGTGATTTGTTCAAAAGGGCAATGTTTGAAGTGAACTGAATCACATAGTTTGCATGATTACATCACGTATTTCTGTAAATATCTACACGGTTCAGTTTGTCATGTGTTGATGCGATTGTGCAACACTTTGGGTCTCCACAGTCGGTCTAAGAGATTTCCTGTCTGTGACTCTTTGCTTCAACGCCCAGAGTATTTGATATCATTGCCTTGAGAAAGAAACGAGCTAATTTAAGGTTTATTCTATTTGTGCTGGATAAAACAGAGGCTTAGGACACTTGTTTTGCCTGTGGCTGAAATATTGACATTAGTATTAAACAATTGTTTTCTTTTGGCTCTGAATGATCCTGTCTGTTGATAATCACGAGCTTGATATGGGCTTCTATCCTATTTGTAAAACTCTGCAATGGACACAGAAAAAAGTGCATTGTGGGTAGCATTTACAGAGCACCGGTGCATCAAGACCGTGCGGGTGCTTTTGTTCTGTGGCGTTACAATCTCATCATCTCACATCCACACGCTATCTCACTGCTGCTTCAGTACAGCGTCAACGAGGTGTGCTCAGGAATCACCCCCCCCACCCTTCTTCTATTTTAGAAATAAAAAACAAAACAAACTGAGCCAGAGTACATTATTTGGAGGTACAGTGTAATCCGAGAAGGTGCGAGACGTACACGTTCTCATGCTCACAGAGGTCCACATGGCGCTCCTAAAGCCAGCTACACTCCCTTGCGTGGGGACCCGGAGACGAGCAGAGCCCCCGGGTTAGAAGATGTCAGGACACACGCTCCAGTCCTGTCTGTCCTTCGACTCCCAGTAGCCTCCCTTGTACACAAAGTTCGTTTCTCCAGTGATCGAGTCTCTCCTCTGGTGGAACCACAACGGCTGGTAGCCTTCGTATTCTTTACCTGGAGGGAGAAGCACACGTTATTCAACCGGCGACGTCTCGACCCCCCCCCCCCCTCCCCCCCTCCGCCGGTGGAGAAGCCACACTTGCAGGCAATTCACCGAGCGATCAATTCACCGAGAGATCAATTCACCTTCGCGCGATTGTGTAGATGGAGAGCAATCAATCGTTTGGAATAGCGCCAAATGTGAATCGAGCTATAACGTGAGCAGGTTGGAATCAAAAGAGCCAATAAAAGAAAAAAAAAAAAGGTAAGCGCAATATATGAAACATAAAAGCCTGAATAAAGTGTTGAAGGAGAAAATTACAATCATTTTGGAACTTCAGAAACTGAATGATGAATCTGATCCTTCAAACTGAAAAAAAAACAAAAACCAAGCCAAACAAAGGAGAAGCGGCAGTTTTCTTATGTGTTAATATATGAAGAAAATGAATGATTTGAATTCACTATATGAGCCCATTTGGCATCTCTTTTGTGAAAGCACAAGGTGTGATCACATTTGACAGGCTTCATCTTTATCAAACAAACTATTGCAACTCTCCGCCACCATTGCCACCTCAACCCTGGAACGCTGCAAAACTCTTCAAAATGCATTAAGGATCGTTGTGGAAGTTGAGAAAAATCGATTTCATTCAAAAGATTATGAAATCCAGAATGCTATCTGTCCTTTATGGGATCTTTTGTTATAATAGAGCAGGTAATCACATCAGTGTAAACACAGAGTCAGTTTTGCATGAACAAAGATTTAACTTGTTGGTAAAAAGCACCAGAAAAAGGGGCAGAGGAATGTCGAATGAATCACTTGTGAACGTGGCTTCACCACAACACACTGAAGATTCGTTCAAAGTTGAATCAGTTGTTACATGTAATATGTTACTGAGGCCAGTTTGGGATGAGAATGTCACATGTGTGCAGGAAAAAGTGTTTTTTTTTTCTTCTTTTTTTTTTTTCCTGAGTCACGATTTGGGGCAGTTGACATGAGAAGGGTTTCATGCAGTTTCCGTACAGAGGCAGAACACACAGAGGAGATGGTGTGTGTGTGTGTGTGTGTGTGTGTGTGTGTGTGTGTGTGTGTGTGTGTGTGTGTGTGTGTGTGTGTGTGTGTGTGTGTGTGTGTGTGTGTGTGTGTGTGTGTGTGTGTGAGAGAGAGATGCACAACAGAGGGGTGACAGGGCAAACCCCCACTCACCAGAGTCATATTCACACTCTGACCATCAATAGAGGGAGGAAAAGAAAGACATGTCATGGGTACATCAAATAAAATCAACCACACACACACACACACACACACACACACACACACACACACACACACACACACACACACACACACACACACACACACACACACACACACACACACACACACACACACACACACACACACACACACACACACACACACACACACACACACACACACACACACACACACACACCAGTTTTTCTCTCATTTTGTCATGTCTTATATTTTCTCTTTAGTCAAATAATGTCTTCAGTTCAGTTGCTTATCTTGTGCACTCCCCCTCCCGATCACCTTATCGTATCGAATCAGACAATAATTTGGACTTTCATAGAAGAGCTCTCATCCTGCAAAGTCTATCCTCCAACTTTGACACTACGTCCTTCACTCATCTTTTATTTTCTTTTTAACTAGAATTGCCTTTCGTTCATCTGCCTTTGCCTGTCAGCCATGGCAATTCCTGCTCAGCGTCCAATACCTTCATCCAGAGCGTCCGATGCCTCCGCTTCCCTCCGTCTTCTCACTGCCCTTTGTTTCTCCTCCAGCCTCTGCTTTTCAGAGTTTGCGTCATCCCATCGCCCTTCCTCCATCAGCCTCTGGTCGGGTCTCAGGCGGCTGTCAGTCGGTCCCACCCCATCTTCCTGCTCATTCATGGTCAGAGCCAGCCCAGAGAAGTGGTACATGTTCTCAGCATTTTCCCTGACAAAGTAAGAACATTGGAGTTACACCGAGATGTTCAGCAATCCATCTCGTCCACTCGACACCGCGGCTTGTTGCACGACCACAGTGACTCATATACCGCGAAGCGATACGAGTCCGACGAGCTGGGCTTACGGGAGTGGGTATTTCTTCCACAGCAGCTTTGGGGCCAAAGTCTGATAGACTGTTTTTTGCTTGCCCTCTCCACCGCCCCCTCTGCTGCTCTGGATGATCTTTGCACTCTCCATTTTGTCATCCCATGTGCCAGAGAGGATGTAGTGAGCCTGGCCACAGCTGTCCGCCACCACACCAGTCACCTGGAATAGAGGAAATGCAAACTGCACGTCAGGCTTAAACATCTTCATTAAAGATAAACAGGCTCTAAATATTTGTTTTCGTCACTTCTCTGGATTGGGTGAGTGTTGTCAGAATTGGCTCCCATTTCAAACAAGGGGACCTCATTGTGGCCGTCTGATCCTTGACATGCACTAAGGAGATGGGCTGACGCCATCTGAAAAGGGTTACTTGGTCCACTTCGCAATGCACTCTGGAGCAGTTTGATGTGTGGTCGCAGCCATGACCAAAAACACATAATGTGATGTGCTTCTGAAGTGCAGTACTCTTGCAGGAGACCACGACTGATGAATGAGGGTCGTTTGGGTCCATTATTCATCTCGGTGGGCTCTTAGCCAGTAAACGTGTCTCCACAGAAACTGAACACGCGCCACATTTAGTCCTTCACAAGACATTATTGTGAAAGATATGAAAGTCATGTTGCAGTACAGTTAACCAGCGTGCATTTAGCATTTCTTTTGTCAGCTGTTGAAGATATCGGAGTCAATCAAACTTTACTTTTCTTTCGGTTTTCAACTTTGACAGTGGGAAAGGAAGCTCCACGGAACTTTCCTGAATTTGACCAACAGGGGGCAGCATCTCACCACTACAGCGAGCCACTGCATGGTATGACATCATGCAGAGTCTTGGGTGTCAACACAGTGTGCGAGAAATAGAAGCGTTCACCTTCCGAGGAACATCTCTGGAGAAATAACTGTAGGGAGAGAACTTGAGCTGGCAGGTCTCCTTCGTCCTGTGATTCACAATCTCAATGTCCCCCGACTGCACAGACAAAGAGATGCACACCAGCGCAGCATGAGAGAGAAGAACTCACGGAGCAGCACGCTAAGGCAGCTGCATACACAGATAGAATTTATCAAGACTAATGAGAAGTGCTCTGTGCTGAAATTTATTAGAACGCTTTCACACTTCCATTAGTGCCTGCCTTGTTTGATCAGAGGCCCACGACATGAAATACAATTAAATACAATACAATAAAATAGACTCATCGTTGTCTTCAAATTTCTTGGAGGGAAAAACCCAAAATTAAAGTCTGGGGTTACCCCCAATTTAAGGAAAATAGAAGCATTTTCATTTAATTGTAATATTCCTGCCATAAAGATTGGCACCTCTTGATATCGTTACTGTATTATCAATAATGCTGGCTGCCAGTGCAATAGGTGGCAGTAGAACTAGAAAATTGTTTGTGGAATTCATCGGGGAGTTGTTTGGCTGACTTTGTCCTGCGCCAGAGAACAGCACTGAGCAGGGAGTAAAGGAGCCATGTGAGGCAGGATTTAAGTACATTGAGTTCAAAAAGCTTCACTTGTACAATAAACCTGAAAATGAAGGTGGATTTTTTTTTCTTCTTTTTCTCAGCTGTGAAACATATGATGGGGGAAGAATTTAGATAAATGAGCAGGGGCTATTGTTTTCCGTTTATCTCAGATTTGCATTCCAGTAGAAAATAGATTTGGATACATAGTTATTGTACTAAAAAAAATGATCTGCATGGGAACCAAATCAAAACAAACAAACAGTTCCCTGGAAATTCCATACATTTGTAAAGACTATTAAATATTAAAGAGTCATTCAGGCTCAATTTGGTAATTTATACGAGATGTTTTCTTTGTGGTGATTTCCATATTGTTTATGTCTTCACACTGAACACGGTGCTGCACAGACAGACATACACATGTGAAGCCTGCCCCTCCCACTTCAGGCCACTATATACAGTAACTGGGCCATCTCGGAGAAAAAAAAAGACTTTATTTTAGGGTGTTAATAGAGATCAAAGCTAAAGATAAATCCCCAGAGATCATGGAACTCCTCATTGATGTGCTGCGCTCTGATTGCCGCCTTCAACGCTACTTTACTCTACGCGCCCGGTACAAAGAAGTCAGCAACACAGCAGGCAAATGCATTTCAGCATATCTGGCATGGTTTAAAGTGTGTACGTATTTTTTGATTGTGAGTCTGTGACCAATGAGACGTGCTAATGAACAGACCTGGTCGATCCACAGCTTCCCCACAATGATGTTGTGTACGGTGGAGGTGACCTTTCTCCACACATAGTGGTTCCCGCTGGAGTGGAAGTGCAAGTGTATGGCACCTGAGGAGAGCGAGAGAGACAAAAGAACAGCGGTGAAAAAAAAATTAAAAATCTAAATGGCCCTGCTTCTGTGAATCTAAATCTGCGACCATTGTCAATTTGTTCCTACTGCAGCTGAAAAACAAGTCACTTAATGTTCCTTTGCTGCAATATATTTCCACTTACATTCAATGTGACCTAACCCCAGAAGATTTATAACATGGATTTCACCATCAACACTTTCAGTTTTTTTTTTTTTTCCCTATCACATAGCACCTCACAATGGGCCAGATAAATACCACTGCATCCGACAGCTGGAGCTGCACACATCAAATCTCTCAGTGGTATGAGCCAACTGACCACTGTGCTTGCTCCTGCCGCTGCAATTTGGAGCTCCCTTTATAGCCATATTTATGTATGTGTCAAAAGGGCTCATAAAAGCCGTCTGATTCATTGCCATACCCTTTCCTCTCGCTTCAGATTATGTAGCTGGCAGATTGTAGGTGATCCTGCCCTCAAGTGGTCTGTGGCGTCTCTCTCAGCCTGAATCTGAGGCCGAGCTGTTCGACGACGAACCTTTTATTTAAACACCATTTGTTAGCTTCCACGCTGACAGAGAAATGTCTTACCCAGAGGCATTATGGAAAGGTATTTGCCACGGAATTTGCTGGCAATGGTGATTTCCTGCCACAAGGTCCAGCCTCTTTGGGAAATCACATGGTGTGCAGCTGCAGGGGGGTGATGGCTTACCTAAACAGATTTGCAAACAAAAACCTTAGTACAACACGTGTAATGTGTTCACATGACCATAAAACACACATCAGCATGGTCAAACGAGGGAGAGCTCACACCCAAGTGTGAAAAACAACAGTTACCTGCTCACACAGCGAGCGGTAGCCAAACTCCTCCAGGCGGTCCAGCTCGTAGGTCTCGCCCAGGAGGGGGTTGAAGGGCTTGGCTGTCCGATGGATGGTGGTGGAGTAGGAGGACACAGAGAAGGCGGCGACAAGGCACATCTGCTCCAGGGAGGATTCGCAGCGTGCCGCCTTGTCGAGGAGCTCGTGGTACTCCAGGTCCTCGGAGAGGCGCTGCAGCATCGACAGAGGCTCGTTGAAGTTCACCTGCGCAGAGGGCGAAATGGAACTCGCACGGATACGCGTCGGGCCTGTCGGCCGAGAGAGAAAGCTTGCTCCTCACACACGTACGGGCATGGGGATTTTAGACAGCTCCTTGCCGATGCAGTTCTTCATAATGCTCCACAAATTGAGGGAGTAGTTAGGTTTGTCTGGGATGTGAGTCCGCCTCCGTCTGCGGGGTTGCAGCTCCTTGCCTGACATATCATTACAGCCTGGAGACATCTGGGATTAGAGAGAAAGAGAACGATTGGGGGGGGAGGGGGTTAAAAAGTTGGATGAATTATTTTCTACTTCATTGACAGTTTGGCAGCACAACAGCAGAGAAAGTGGAAGACAAGAGGTACGGAGCGACGGTGACAGATGTGGGAGAGGGAGAAGCATGAGAGTGCCGAGAGGATAGAGGAACAGATGTCGGTTTGGTAATTAAGATTTAGCAAAGTGATGCGTCTGTATGTCTTTGGCACCACAGGAGTGAACAGTGACGCAGCAGGAAGCGCACACACACAATAGCGGCAAACTCTGCGAGTGTGGCATGAATGTGGGGAAGGAAACCAAGCTTATGAGAACATCAAGACGTTACATAAATAAATCAATGCAGCGTGAGCTTTGCACCCGCACAAATGAATCTATATAAAGATGACAAAAAAGGAAAAAAAGAAGAAAAAAAATATCAGCAGCCTCCACAAATGTCAATCCTATTAGTCAGTGATAGGGAGGCAGACTCTTACATTGTCGTCCTGGTTCCAGTCGCTGGGCTGGCCTCCACTCGCTCCACTCAAACTGCTCTGAGATCGCCTGCAAAAAGAATAGAAATGGTTTCTAAAATGAACGCTGCACGTAATCGGGAGAATAAATGCCTGTCCTTGTTGTCTCTTGTTTTTCCCACACTGACACACACTCACTGGGATGTGAATGCTTTGTACTGGAAGATGAATGCTGTGTAGTGGTTTGTATCAGCGCAATGGACATTTTGCAGATGAGAGATATGTTGCAAGACATAAAACAAACTATTTACTATTTGCAGGTGTGATAGTCTTTCCTTATTTTTCTATGTACAAGACAGAGTGAATCCATTTGATATAGTAATAGTGATGTATCACTTCAGTTTGCTCGTGTGTGTCGTTGTATTTTCTCATCTGGGGCCCAAAGATTAGAGTGAAATTATATTTGTGGGGCCATTCGTACCTTTGAAGGGTCCAAAATTATAGGCCCCATTCGTGTTTTATTTGTTTTCAAGGATGAAGAAGCCGTTTTATGACTTAAGTTACAAAACAGTATGAGGGTTAGACACTCGGGGCCCACTTTACTGAACGTGTGTGTGTGTGTGTGTGTGTGTGTGTGTGTGTGTGTGTGTGTGTGTGTGTGTGTGTGTGTGTGTGTGTGTGTGTGTGTGTGTGTGTGTGTGTGTCCAAAGAAAACAAAAAAAAAACCTGTAATAGGTACAATGAGGATTGCTTCTCAAAGGCACATCTTTTAATGAATATGCAATATCAGGTTTTTCTACCAGAAATTGCTAAATACTAGGCGGTAGTGTAACCTCGTGCAGAGACGGCAACGTGCACCGTTCTTTGTGGCTCGCGTGTCCATTTTCCAGATACTATTATATCATTGGTTTCAAAGGAGTCATTTGAACCATGTTGGGATCAGATGCTTTCTTTGTAGAGTTTGCATGTGTGTGGATTTTTTTCACTGATTCTTCTTTTTTTCTCCCACACGACAGAAAAAAACAAAACATGTGTTTCAAGTTAATTGGTGGCTTCACCTTGCCTGTAGGTATGAATGCGTGTGTGTGGTTGTCTTTCTCTTCGTTTACCCTGTGACTGATTGGCAACCTCGCTCAGGTTGTACTCCTTCTCCTACTTTGACAGCTTGGATCAGCTTCAGCTGACGAGGATGTTAAACTGGATAAAGGAGAGTACAAGACGGGTGAATTTCCGTACGCGACTGACCTGTGCTGTGTGTTCTCACTGGCAGTCACTGTGATGAACGCGGGGGAATCCTCCATGGCGTCAAAGTACTCAGTATCCTCATCTTCATCACTTGCCTCTTCTTTACGCGGCCTCTCACTCCCTGCACACGAGACATACGTAACATGAATGCAGAACTTTAAAAAAAAAAAAAACCACCTCACTGTGGTCCTATCCCACAGAGTTCAGGAGAGAAAAGCATATAATCACTTACACATGGTGATTAATCAGGAATAATCAGCTTAGTAAAACTGGCAATGTTCCCACTGGTCAAGTAAAGTGGATGATTCACCACCACCACCAGGGTGTGCTTCCCATGTTTATCAACCAACATCCAAGCAGTTCGATGATCATTTCCGTGTTTAGATTAGCTTTCAAGTTAAACACACCATTCCTTTCATTTCCAAATCGCAGTCCTTCTTTTTTCCCTGACAATTAAACGTGTCTCTTTCAAAAAAAAACAGGAGAAGTAACAATGACTGGCACTAATGGTCCAGAGTAGGATTTTTATCTTTAATCAATATATGCATTTGCTACTAGCGAAATGCACAAATTCCACGAGCCAAATAAAAAAAGTCATAATCATCCATGAGGGTAATCAAATGTTTTATCACCAGTTAAGCTTTTAAAGGGAGTTAACACTTACTAATATACCTGAGTTCCAGTACTATGTCTGACAAATGACAGGGCCTTTCTTCCATGTTGAGCCTTTTGTGGCTCCTCTATGTTGCAGATGAAGAAGATTAATGGATGCTATAAAACTTTAAATAATAATATGGGCTGTTTTTTGTTTATATTCTTCGTAACTGAATTTAACCATCGACTTACATGCCTCATGCTATAAATTTTTCTTATAAAAAAAAAATCTTATTTAGTTCAAAGTTGGGGGAGAATCCATTAAAGTGTTGATGTGGCCAAAGTATTAGAATGTAAGCATTTCTATATTTAGTTATTTATTTGAAGCTATGAAGGAGATGGTTTGATTATAATGTTTACTTTGCTTTCACATTTTCACGAAAACAACTCGGCTCACCTCTGCCGTTATAAACAGCCCTTCTTCCATTCCCAGCTTCGTGCTCTCGACTGATGCATTGATCTCAAAGGTTTGGCAAAATGTGATAAAGTGTGTTTGATCATCAGTGAAAACAAAGTGACAGAAAACAAAGTGATAGTATCTATTTTTAAACACAACCACTAAGCCCAGTAAGTTGTGTTCATTTTTAACCAATTAATGGACTGACGACCTGTCTGGGGGATGATGCTCTGCCTCCGCCCAGAGTTAGCCGGGATCGACTCCAGTGCCTCACAACTGCACTGAATAAAGAGGAACACAATGTACTGTAGCACAGTCAATATTTAACCGCCGATAATGATATGTACTGCATGTGACTTTTGTTACGTTTACACCAGTTTGCAAGAGATATGATTGTCTTGATGCACCGTAATACCCGTCAGCTGCACCTTGAATTTAAAATGATCAATTTATTTCCCTGGAAAGGATTCAAGGAAACAGAAAAAGAGATTAATGCCACATTTGAACAGTTTTAACGCAGAGAGAATGAGACCGAGCGACTGAAACTGTTTCCTCTTTACACATTATTTAACCTACTGTATTAAGACAATAAGCAAGATGAACGGAGCTATTTTGTGCGACAGCAAACTGCTTCATCCTCAAGGTTAAGACCTGCTGCTTCCAGCTCTGAACGCAGGAGCACAAACAACCACAGAGCGATTCACAGAAGTGTTGTCTATGGTTTTGACGGGTTAAATCGTTTAACTAAATGAACAGTGCCGTCATTTCTCTGGCGAGGACGGCGTTGAAGTCAGGAGGTCCGGGGGTTTAATCTGGATGATGTAACAAACTCGTGTGCTGTGTCTTGAGGGAGAAACGGGTTGATTTGAAGATGAATGACATCTTTTATAGAAAAGGCACTAGTGTCGTCTAATTACAGAAAAGGCGTGTATTTTTGGTTATAGGTGAACAACTGAAAATACAGGGATCTGAAACTAATCTTTTTTTAAGTTCTGAAATCCTCTCAGCTGCAGCATTGCTCTGCAGACCTCTGTTGGCAAAGGCCTGTCGCTTCTTAAACACCTAACTTCTTCAGACTTCAGCATTAATGCTTTCAGCATTTCCATGCAGACATTAGCTGGCCTCACTGCGACTTCACTCATCTCTCATGCATGAGCACTGTCCCCTACCATCTGCCGCTCAAGGTCTCAGTGTTATGTCCGCTACTCTCACTAAAACAATGTGACCCCAGAACAAAGTAAAATGTAAAGGATTTCAATCGATGGCGTCAATGTCCTTTTTAAACGTTGGTCTCCCTGACGGACTGTTTCGCCCTGCAGGACGCCTGTGTGATGCCCCAGATGTACAGACGGAGGCGACGCCACATGATCTGCGGTTTCTGGTTCTGGTAATTATCATCCTCTAACTGAACTACTCAACAATCCAAATCTTCTGGACATAACTTGAGACTTCCCTGCTCCACTTGAGTGAGAATCTCTAATATGGGGCCTGAGGCGGCACGTGACTTTTCAGCCAGTGAAATAAGGTCCAGAGGTAACGAGCAACACGCAGACAGTCAATCTCACCCTTGTTGGTGGTCGGGGCACTGGGTGTGCTGGAAACAAGCGTGGGTGCTTCTCTCCACGCACGCTCCAGGCTGTTATGCTGCTTTGCTAGCTGCTCAATGGTCTCCTCTAGATGGGTCCGCTGCTCCCGCTCATACTGCAGCGCTCTCTGCCATCTCCGGCTGTGCGTCTCGGCGAGGTCCAAGAAGTCTCGACACGCCTTGGGGGGGGAAATGCACAGAAGTACATAATAACACTCACAGCAATGGAAGTTTAATTTCTTGAACAAACAGTATCGAAAGTGGAGAAGTGTACACCCTGTTCACAGTTCTCTACAGGGAAGAATAAAGCTTCCTCAAAATAACTAAAGTTTTGTACTGAGAGAATGCAGTGAAATGTGATGCCAAGAAATTCCTTTTAAGAAATAATAAAGTTATCTGCGTTAAAAAATGATAAATACCATAGGAATGTGATTATTTTTTCCGTATCAGCCATTGCCAACACTCAAGAGGGAATTGGAAAGAAAAACAGTCTTAAGATATTTGCGTCAATCACCGTAATCAAGGTTGCTTATCACCAGCTTGCAATCATCAATATGTTAATTAACTGTTTCCTAAGCAGTTACTGCCCCCCCCCCCCCCCCCCCCCCTGCTGTGTGGAGAGCCCCTCAGTGCAAACTAAACAGACAACACATCAGTGACTGATGAGCTGCAGTTTACAGCTGTGATTGCAGCCCATGTTTGAGTCAAGAGGGGGCATCATTGTTGCGGTTGTGCACTTCCTGCTGAGACAAAGAGGTTACTCCAGATCGCACATATATTAACGCGTCAGCACTTGTCGCCTCTGCATCACGTGTCCGACAGCTTTGCCCCGTAGTGACCTCAGAGGTCAATGAACCTATAATGAAGTTTCTTCCCCCGGTCACATATGTGACGAGAATGTCATGTGATGGTCACTGAGGGAGGGAATTCAGAATGATCCATTTAATAATTTTTCAACAGCTGCATGATAGTTGTGGAGGTCGTTTTTTTTTCCCCAGATTTACCCCCCCCCCCCCGAACCTCACTGTACAGATCCAGAATTATGTATGGTATGTTCAGCAGTTATTTGAAGAAAATGCTGCTTTGGTCACAGAGCCAGGGGGCTGCGACGCGTTCGCTGAAACCTCTCTGATAAAGTGGAGACTGAAGGCAGAAAGCCGGAGGGAAAGACGTGTCATAAAGCTCAACCACTTTCTGCTCTTTATGTGTGAGAGAGCAGTCGGGTTGAACCGCCCCACCGTTAGGCATCAGGAAGAGTTCTTACTGCACCCAATGTATTTATTAGAGCTCAATCTCATAATGATGAATGCTGATAAATACTGGTCTTCTCACTGCCTCCCGGTTAGTTACAGAATAGACCTTAACGTTCTGGCACCAGTCGGCAAATCACGGATGATTTAGAAGCAGAATACGTGATTGAAATGCGGCTCAAAATATAAAACTTTGAGGTGTGGAGACTGAGGTCAGCGATTGGAGCCCTGGATTCAAATCAAATATGGTCAAACGACATTTACCTATCATGTTGTACGCAAATAGAACAAGCTACCAACAGAACTTGAGTTAGGCACTAATGTGAGCATTTTAAAATCCAAGTTTTTGTTTTGTTTTTTTAAGCCCTTCTATAAAACTAATTTTATCTTATTCTCGTTGCCTTGGGGGGGGCTCTATAAATAAAGCTGCCTTGCCACCTGCACTGACCAGACTGAACAATATATCCATCCATGTATCCTTTCATACACCTACCCATCTATCTACCCACACATCCATGCATCTATTCACCGGACATTGGGAAAAAGATGGGCGATATCTCTAGCAGGCTGTCATCATTCATCAGACTCGAGGCGATCACTATTTTGTATTTCCTCACTTTCATTATCTAAACATGAATGGTGACCATTAGTCACAAGTGTCATTGTGTAAGCATGAGTTATCACACTGCCATTGCCACTACCACACCACCAGGACCATATGCCTCTCTCAGCACTAATATTACAATATGCCCAGAAACATGGGAAATAGTCACATAAAACAATATGGAATTTGCTGATATTTGAAATAGATGCACCAAAAACAACAGACCATCAAATAAAAAATAAGGTAGCCCACCTAAACATTGATTGTTTATGCTCTAAAATAATTATATTTATGCTTTTATCAATATGCTGGCATTGTCACACATTTTCTTTAAGTTAGTCAAGTGTTTAAATGCCTCACATTAAGTTGCTATAATGGAAACCATCAAGAGTAAAAGTCACTGACTGGTACAGTAGAACATAAAAAGGGTAATACACTGAATATGAACCATCTTCTTCCTATTTGTGTAAAGTGATGCAGTCATAAAACAATCATATTTCAGTATCATCAAAAAAAACAGAATGCCCATGCAAGATTTTCTACCTTTTTAAAAAAAAAATTTGACAACTAAGATGATAATGTTGATGATAATGATAATATAAAGCAACAAACGCCTTTTATTATGAATGTATTCATGTCCATATCTTATAGAATGCCACTGTGACAGTATTTGGTCAAGTAAGAGAGATTTTTTAATTATAATGGTACTTAGAAAAGAGAAGTGTAGACTAATAACTGCAGCCCAGTTGTGAGTTCTAATTCTTACAAAGAAACTTGTAAGTATGAAGTAAAACACCAGCCAGGTATTTAATGATTCAAAATGAAAATCTAACAAAAGCAGTCTCCGATCAGGGGCTTACCTGTCGTAGTCTTGCACAAACTCTATGAACACCAGTGATTGAGCTTCAGCTTAAATGTCACTAGTGCGTATGACGCCGCGGTCAACTTCCTCAGACAAACCCACGACATGAAACTCATGCATGCATTAAAAAAGTAGAACACTTCCAGTTTTTAACTGCTGACTCTCGAGTACAACGTAGACTGCACGTGACTTCCTGCGGGGAACAGGGTTGACAAAGGCTAAAAAAAGATGAATGGGCACGCAGCAGTGGATATGGAGTTGAAGTCCACTGGTGTTAAATTAATAGTAAAAGCTGGAACGGGAATGATGTGGCGAATAATTCATGGGATCTGAGATAAAAATCCTTGTGATTTGAAAATACTAAGATTGAATTTGGGGTAATCACATGCATGTGTGAAGAAAAAAAAAAAAGCCGGTGTGGCGTCAGAGCACATTTGAGAAGGGTCACCGGTGAATGAACTTGAATACACTTCTCCCTCAGAGCCAGCCTCAGATCCCCCACAGCAACCAGCTGTGTACTTTTGATTACAGGCCAACTTAATTTCACCCTTAAATTCACCAACAACATCTTCTAAAATTAAAAATGTAAAAATAGGTGTTGCGATCAAAGACTTTCATTAAAGCCCAAAATTGTGCTTCAATCTGCAAAACGTGTGCCATGGAATGTACGCACATATTTACAAAAGTTTTACAATTCTATCACAAGCCACTCGTCTCAATGAAGCCCATCGTCAACGTGATTTAATGTGGAGTAAATGTGTTTTGCTGCTTTTGATTGAAGATTATCATGTATATCAATACATAAGCCACATGCTTCTATGTTGCAATGACATGGAAAGTGAAGAGAAAGTAGAGAATCTACCATGCGAGTCACACTTGCTCCAATTTTTAATGGGTTCTTTCTCTCTTGGCCCATGAAAACACCCTTTCTAACAAACTGCATGAAATGAGGCTGATTTTCTCACTTACACAAGAATAAAATTGCCTTGTGAAACTCACTTCAGTGACAGTCTCCCAGTCTTTACAGGAATGCAACACATGCTGGTAGAACTGCTAAGTTGCATAACCTGTACTACTCTCTGCTTGACTGGAGCCTGTTAAGACACTACAAAGAAAACACTATGGGGAATTTGTGGCAACATTTCTTTCTCATTAAAAGCAGAGTCTTGACAATTCAGATGATATTTTAATGAGTTAGGCAATCCAAAGAGGGTCAATATAATCGCTGGTCTGGTAGGTTTCAATTCCCTATACCAATTAATTAAAGAAATATGACAAGAGATTCATTATTTAGAGCTATGGTGTTCCATGTAACCTCAGTGCAAGTCAAATGAAACTTTTCTCCTCATTATACCGTTTCATCTCTCTTAACACATCGAATTAATCTCTCTTTTAACTCGCGACATGAACTTATACCAAAATCTGGGTCAGGGCAAATACACTCTAAAGCCAACTGTGTCTGACTGCATTATATTTACCCCCAACAATTACATATATAACCACGACGCTGAAAACTATTTGTCAGACATGCATCGTAGCTGAAATTATTTTAAAAAATTGACTTCAATAAAGTCACTGCCAAATGAAAGAAGAAAGACCAACCTTGTCTGACTATCTGTCTTGAATGAGAGCAGCTCTGTCTGTCTGTAGTCCAGCAGGCTCTGACATTCCACACCGAGCGGGGAGAGTTGAGAGACGAGGGAGGCGTGGGGAACTAGGACTATTCCTGTCACCCCCACCCACCATCATATCTGGTATCAATCCTTCAAGACCGCAGTCCTCCCTGAACTTTCATCCACTACTGACATACAGTAAAGCCCACAGTATTTACCGGTGGGTACACTGGAACAGAGCCATCTACAGTAGGAGCCTTTCTGCTTCTCATGCTTGGACAGAAACTCAACGTATAGCTGTTAAAACACAACCTGGCTTTGTTTATTCTGACGGCCCAAGCGAAAAACTGTATTTATATTAGCTCCTTTGTTGTCACTTGGATATCTTTTTTTTTTTAAATCGTTTTCAAGGAGTCATTAGCATGAAGTTCCATGCACGACAACACACGCCCATGTTTCAGTCGACTGAACAGGACCTGGTGGGCTCCAAGCCTGCAGTCGCCTGCTTCTTATTTAACATGCTGCACAGTGAAGTGATCTCATCGCTGCTCACTCAGTGACCAGGACATCATAGACGACTGGTATTCCCGTCACATCGATCATGCTCAAGCATGCGGGACACAAATCACTGTGTTTCCTGCTGCTGCTGGGTTCTGCAGCGCGGTCAGTCCTGAGGACGACTTACATTGATCATAGCATTGGAAGTGATGCGGAAGAGGGTCGCTCGCTCATTGACTGCCTTGATCTTTTCCCCTCCTTCCACGGGAACCTTCAGGCCCTCGAGTT
The DNA here is from genome assembly GCF_963422515.1 of Blennius ocellaris. Classification (NCBI taxonomy): domain Eukaryota; kingdom Metazoa; phylum Chordata; class Actinopteri; order Blenniiformes; family Blenniidae; genus Blennius; species Blennius ocellaris. The sequence continues at coordinate 15,452,225 of NC_137656.1, forward strand.
CACTCAGGGACCGCTGCAGGGCCGCCCCGTGTTTGGCGATCAGGTCATTGCATGTGCTGAGGTCATCGAGTTTGCTGACGAGTATTTTCAGGGTGCCCTGAATCTCGCTGCGGTCCGACTGGGACGTGGGCTCCTCGTCCCCCGAGTCATCTGGAAGAATCAATAATGACAACGGTTAATACGACATGGCTTCCTTATACATTTTCATCGCTGGAAGTGGCTGCATGAGATAGCCACATTGTGTTTTGACAGTGATTTAAAAATATCAAATCAAAATTTATTCATATAGCACTTTTCAAACAAAGTGCTTCACATACTATAATGATGTTAGTGTTCTGTTTTGTTCTGATCAAGAGATTAAGAATTATTAAAATGAGACGCGAGACTGATTTCATTGGGACGCTTGCATGTGACGCATAAATTAAAAAGACAACTAACAGCGGAAATCCTGGGGAGCTCACCCAACCTAAGTTGTATTTGACATTTAAATACCCATGAGTCTTTGCTGCTGCAGCTGCTTTTCCCTGCGATATCAGTAAAGAGAGGTTACTCAAGGTTAAACGGAACATGCGAGAACAGTGCTGCCGTGTCAGTTCTGCTACACACACACACACACACACACACACACACACACACACACACACACACACACACACACACACACACACACACACACACACACACACACACACACACACACACACACACACACACCCACACACTGCAAGCAGAGGAGCGCACACACACTCACGGACAGAAATATACCGGGGTAAGACCCAGGTCCATAAACAGCTGAGTGACAACATACAGGGAACAAATCCAAAAAGAAAACGAAGCCGTGACTCTTCAAAAAAAGAGGTGCATACAGGCGAAAGTGTTTTCGCACAGAACTAAGTTTTATAAAGAATTTAATTTGGGCAGAGCCAACGGAATACAATAGGAAAGAGCAGCGGAACAAAAGTCCCTGGGTCATAATGCAACTGCTGACATTGTAGTTGGGCAGCATACTCGGGAGGCTCCATGTTGTCATGCTCACAGATGAGAATATTCCTCCACCTACTGTTAAAGCATCTGTGTTACATGCTTCTCTGTTTAATGACTCCAAACAAGCTCAGCTGGTCGGGAGGAATCAGAAGGCCCAGTCTCACTGCCGTCATCCTTGTTCTTGACACTTTGAAAATCTGGGAGCTCACGGAGGACTAACATATAAAATTACTGCCGAAGCTAAAAAAAACTCCCAACACATCACTAGGTGAAAATGAGGAGCAGGAGGAGGAGGAGGAGGAGGAGGAGGAGGATGAGGAGGAGGGGAAGCAGCAATGCATAGAGAATAAGAACAAAAGTGAGGACAAGGTGGACGACTGTTTATCCCGGCGGACAAGGCATTTTCAGGTAATAGTGAAGTTAAAATGACGAGAGTCTCTCCTCCTTCTGGGTCCAACCAACTGAGCCTGTAACACTCTCATGTCGAGGTGGTGCTGCTCGTCGTCTTTCCACGACGCAGCAGCGTGCAAACTCCTCTTTGTCCCATTGAAAAGGTCTGTTATGTCGCTGATGGGGGAGGCTGTGGCTGTCTTGGTTTGACGCAGCATTAGAGCATCATCCTCTCCAGAGAACAGCTGGTTGTGACCTCGTAGCGGAGGAGACCAACGCCTCTGTCGAGCCTATTTACACCATGCAGGGATAACATGGATACCTGCCTGGAGTAGGGTGGTAGTCTGTCACTTTCAACCGGACATGACTTACCGGATCAAATTTAGTCAGGAGCTTTTGCCTCGTGCCGTGTCCAGCTTCACAGAGAGAGCAAGTAACACAAGGTCATTTAAGGGTTAAAATGCCATATCAACATTGCCACTCACTGACTTATGATTATCAGCAGGTTTGAGTCCTTGCCTTTGACTGGATAGTCTTACTGAGCATGACCCTGAGCCGAAGTTGGTTTTAAGGCTAAATTCAACCCAGATAATTAAGAAAATGACCACAGTTTAGCATCACTGTGTCAATTAAACCCTTTATCAGATTAAAATGAAATTAGTAATGATATTCATGAATCAACTAAGGACTCAACTTCTCATTTCAGTTTTTATAGCGCCCACTTGTGGTTGACATTTTGTACAGTGAAAAGTCACCACAGTTGCTTGAACTGCCACAACAGGCAGTGTGGACATGAATGCCCCACACAGTATATACACTTATAATGTTTTTGTAGGCTCTTTTAGTTGGGATCGCCGCACTTCATGTTTAAATGTCAGTTAACAAACGTTAACCTACTTACATTAAGACGTTAGCATTTCGAACTGCAGTCTCACTGCGAGTTGGCGAGTTCTTAATCTGCAACAAAACACAACTTTGGCATTTCTGCAATCTGCATTTCTTATTCGAGTAGCACACCGTTTCACTCTAGGGACCACGTAAACAACATTCTACAGATAAATAAAGCAGCCTACACACCAAAGTTGATATGATTTTTTTTTTTTAATTACCCAGAAAAAGAGAGAAGGAAGTGGAACGACATAAAGTCTCTCACCATGTTTGCATTCCTGGACATCCATTTTCCCCCCAAAGGAAACAAAAGTTCTGCCAGTGTTCACTTGGTAGACATGACAAATAGGCTTCTGGAGAAATAAATCTGCTTGCTAATCCAAAAGGTACAGGCGTGATCTAACCTGAAGAAAGCTGGAGTATACAATTACACCGACATCGACTCAGCACGGCCACGTCAGGTGAGCCAAAATTCCAGCAAAGTCACAGGGATGAAAAATAAGACGATCGAAAGACAGGGGTTCAGAGAAAAAGGCAGCAGTGCAAACTAAAGCAGGAGACAAGCAAAGCTGTGGCTGAGAAAAGAGTGAGTTAGGAGAGTCTGGGAGCATAATGAAATCAGCCTTAAATTGATAAAGTATGACTAAAGAACTACCGCTTTAAACAGACAAGTCAGTTGATTTGTCATTAGAATTTCACCCACAAGGCAACAATTAACCTCTTAGATAATATTTCAGAATTACAAGCTCAAGATGGGTGACCTCCCTTATGTGTAAGTGAGTACAGAAGAGGGGGTTTTTTTGTATTTATTTATGCATATTTGAGAGTAAAAATACTTTAAACTTCAAGATGTATTTGGTATTTCTGTAAATTTCTCAGGCAAATGTAAAGAAAATTGCTTCTGGGATGAGTACAAATGATCAGTTCTTGAAAGAAAATCAACAAACGAATGCAAAAACCTGTTAAAGGTTTAAAACATAAGATCAGAAGCTTTTCTGCTTCTAATCAGGGTTAGGGTTGGATTGTGTATCGTATGCAAAAACTTAGTGTAGAGTAAAATCTGAAACAGTCGACCGTTAAAAGCAAATTGTTACAAATCTGAAACTCTTTGAGAAGAGTGCAGCCCAAAGTTGGAGGTGGTATTTCAAAGATGTTTTTTTCAACATACAAAGGCTTGTGTTTGCAGCGGTTTCTTAAAAAAACATGGTTCGGTATGTACATATTAGATGAGAAAACATAGCAAGCAGCCTCAGCAGAAGAAAACAAAAATATAACAGTATCTTCTGTTCTGGTGAAAATTCAAGGTTAGCAAATGTCAAAGCCGCCACTGACTGAGCCACAGGAAACTCGAGCCTATTTTTTTACACCACGTCCACATTGGAGAGTGTGAAATTACATAGGATAGGGTGATTTCAGAGGTGGGAAAAAAACCAACAAAAAAAACCCAACAAAACTGATCGCAGAGATAAGAAGCCAAAAACCACAGAGGAGACAATATTTATACGAGTGGATTTTACCGATTGGTTGTGAGTTTTGTCTGCGCTACCTGTATATGCAGCCATAACATTTGAATGGCAGCTATAAAACGCAGCTACTTAAAGTCACTGCCAGAACAGCAGGGAAGTTGTGCTCATATTATTCACCCCCATTCTGCCAATGAGTCCAGCGGCACCTTGTGCAGCCACTTAAAAATAAACTGTCACATGTGCCGAGGCATACTCGGAGAGGAGAGCACGGTGTCTGTAAAACCAATTCTTATTACGAAACTGTGCTGACACACATCCTGAGCCTATAATCGTGGCCCATCTAGGTTTACAGCCTGCAACCCTGAGGTGGAACTGGGAAATAGAGCAAAACGAGCGCACATATGTGTGTTTTTCACGTGACCCATGTCAGATTTTTTTTTTTTAAAGACAATTTGAAAAGCATAAATCCATATTTTTTCAAATATGGTACCAAATCTAATATATAACTGAGGTTTTTTTAAAGTGACAAACAATGAAAGAAACTCTGCATCCTGAGACGCAGCAGTCACTGGAGTCGGTTGGCTGTCACGTTGTGTTTGTACCATGAACCACAATGCAAAATCTCATCTTGTGGAATAAATATCTGAACTGAACATTAAACCCTGCGATGTCGAAGCCATTTAAATTAAGTACACATGGCAATAGAGGAAGACATGATAAGGTCGATTACAGGAGAGAGACACACGAAGTACGGTATGCAGTGTTTTTTGATGTGAAATCTTGAAAATTGTGTCCCACTATTTACATTTTACTCGTTGCACTAAATGGACGCCAAAAGTTAACATAATAACTAGGGATGCTCGATATTGGCTTTTCTACCGATATCCGATATTCCGATATTGTCCAACTCTTAATTTCCGATACCGATATCACCGATACCGATATCACCGATACCGATATATGCTGGCTTTTTACATCAAAACTGTTAGGTAACAACAACATAAAATATCTCCTACTGTGGAATTAACACATTATGCCTAATTTTATTGTGATGCCCCACTGGATGCATATGTGAATCAAACATGGCTTTCCAAATGTACACACTGAGAAAAATAAGAGAACAACAACTTAAATTCTGGAAAAAAGTGCCATATTTATTTAGTGTTAGAGAGAAACCTCAACAACAAACTCAACACCACCACAGACAATATAAAAAAAAAGGAAGAGGCATATCTGCAGTCCATTAGTTGTAAACAGTCAATGAATGAATAACTGGCCATAACTTGTCAAATAATATACTCAAACTGGGCTCAATCTCTTTTAAGAGTAACAAAATAGTGTAAATATAAACAAGAAAGGCACAGAAATGCTCACAAAATTAAAACAGCCCTCCTTTAAAGTGCAACAAAAACAAAGAATGAAGTTGACTCGTCCATATAACTGGTCTATTTCTTTTTCCCCGTGTCCTCATGTGTAAGAGGTAGATTTTTCTGTATGAATACAAGCATCTCAGCATTGTCGCAATGTCTGCGATTTCTCTTCTCATCAATGATGTGGGCACCAGTGCTGAACAGTGGTTCACTGTCAACACTGGTGCAGGGTGCAGTCAGGTACTGGCACCAGCAGGGAAGAGGGCCTGGTTGAGCCTCCAGTCCTCCACGGACATTTCATTCACCGGGCTTCTCCTTCTTAGCCACGAGTCCAGCATGTTGTATTTGTTGTTGTTAAACGTCATCAAGCGCGCGCCCGTAAACGTCCCATGCTGCGTTCATGCAGACTCGGAAATTCCAATATCGGTTGTTAAAATCCGATACCGATATTTCCAAATGTTACATTTTTAAGTCAATATCGGCTTAAAATATATCGGGCCGATATTATCGGACATCCCTAATAATAACTTTGTATCCAGAGCCTGGGCATCTAGTCTGTCATGAGTCTGATCAGGAAACCTACAGACCGAATAGTAAACACAACTGTAAGTCATTTCCAAACTACAAAAATCTGCCGAAAACTCAAAAGAGCTGGACTCAAGACCCGCTACTCACTACAACTCACTACTACTCACTACTGCCACCTTATACACAAAAGTGGCATTACCTCAATAATACTATACCAGAGCTTCACACACACACATGCTCCCTGTTGGATCTCACTCTGACCTGAAATAAAAAGTGAATATTGCACGTCTGTGCATCGGTATCACAGCCCAACCCAGCGTCTCACATCTGCGACCCTTTCCCTCACATCAGCAGACGCAGATGGACGACTTCTCACAGCAAAGTCGACGCCGTGAGGCAAGGCCAGGAACCCATTACCACGCAAGTCATGCCTCAAGGGCGAGCCACCGACCCCCCCTTCCCCCACATCCTACCACCTCGAAAACACCTTCCATCTACACCAGTGGAAGCAAGTTTCTTCGTCTTCGCCTGCAGCTATACTCCGTTCTTCTCGGATTAGATAATGTCGGCAAATATCTGGCCCTGATCACGAGGTCATTATAGGTCACAGCTCATCGGATGTCAGCATTTCAGAAGGTAAAACACAAATCCATCCTGCTCGTCAAATATGCGCACAGCGCCTTAGTCCTCCACTCCATCCACACTGCCCATCTCAGCAATGAGCACAGAAGTGTTGAGCGAGTGGGAAAGGAGGGGGGGGGGGGAGCAGGAAAGCAGGCAGCGGGAGTATGTAATTGGGTGTGCAGCTGAGATCTCCCTGTCAGGGCTCGTCTCCCTGCTCGTCCCCGAGGGCAGGCTGTCAGATGAGCACAGCCAAGCCTCTGGCTGACAAGATGTCACCCTGTGGCAGCAGAGCACATGGGAGAAATGTACTGCCCCTCTGGATTAAAGATGGTATTTAAATACACTCCGAAGCCTAATTAGAGGGGACGCAAATGTCGTAGAACCCAGAACGACTGTTCGCCGGGGCAGAGTTTATTTCACTTCTAAAGCTAAGTGAGATTCGGATTGAGAAGTAACAGTGTCAGCAGCATGGCCAAAAATATTATCATATTATCATTATTGTTATTGGCCATTGAGCTCCATGAGCAATAAACAGTCATTCATTGCGTGCCAATTGGATAATATGAAGGACGAGTAATTATTCATAGTCGGCAACTGTTGTAACTGTTACACTTGTGCTTTTGGATCTCAAATTAGTTTCTATAACAGGCTTCATCCTGACAGCCACATTTTCTTTCCTGCTGCTTTGTCCTTTCAAAGCTTTCTGGGGCCCAAGATGCTTGCCTAAAACGACAACATATCAAATTATTTTTGGTTTTAGGAGGAAGCTAAAATAATCACGTTTGCTCAAGGACAGAAAATCCTCTCTGAAATATGTAATGTCACATAAATGCAGAGGAACCATGATAACGGTCAATGAATATGGATACAAATGCTCATTAGCGACTTTGGGATGCCACTGCAGTAAAACATTAGCGACTTTGGACGACTACATTCAGGGAAAAGAACTAGACTTCTCCAGAAAAGTGGAAACATGCTTTCTTTAGGAATGTGGGCAAAGCATGTGTCTTTTTAACATAGAATTATTTGTTGGCTTACTATCTGGAAGCCATAATTGGGTATTCATTTCATTTTGTTTCTTGCCCTGTGGTGGACTGGCGACCGATCCAGGTTTCACCTGCCCTCATCCATCATAAACTGGGATTGGCACCAACACCCTGTGACCCGGCACAGGATTAAACGGTGATTTAAGAACCAAATGTACACCTGAGCAAATCAAGGAAAATGACAGGTATTTCTTTATTTTCTTGAATGCTTTTGAATCTGTGCACAAAAAAAATGATGTAGTAATTGGCTTTTCATTCAATGATACCTGATACCTAACAATGATACCTAATGATTAGCAACATTCAGGCTTCTGTCAGGGACGGCTGTCACATCTAAGCTGAAGATTATATTTCCAGCAAAGAATATTTCTTTTCTTCAGCACAGGCAGTCAAAACCAGCGTGACGACAATTTCGATTGAGTGCCCAAAAGGAGCTGACGGTACAAGAAGTGTATGTGAAACAGAAGACGGTACAAAGTGGATAAGGAGCAGCACGGATGCGTCCCACTGGAAGGGACTGTAATCCCGGCCAGTAATTGCCAACTGGCTCCGGCCCTCCCCGGAGATACATCACGTGGACACAGACCGAGGAGGCAGCAGGTTAAACGCAGTAACACGGCACTTGGCTCTCCGCAAGCAAATGAGAAAACTGTGCAGTGCAACTCATCACTGTCCCCAAAGCTCTGCAGCGCAGCTCAGGCGGTGTTGTCCCAATCGAACAGTCGGGAAAGCAGCAAACGACAAAAGAGACGAGCAGCAGTGGCTCGGCGCTGAGTTTAAACCAGTCATGTTTAACAAACTGCATGGGTTGAAAATAAATCAGTTCGCAGCCTGATTCTTTTTTATATACTAGTATCCTGAATTACTTAAAAATAAAAAATAAAAAAATCCCAGATGGTGCATTAAACCTGTTAAAATAAAATGGCTCAGTCTTACAGCATACCTGAGACAGTCAAGTGGTTATTAACATAAATTAAACTGCAGCCTCAGAACACAAACACAGCTCAGCTACATGGGTCTGGTCACTGTGTCTGAGCTTACAGGATATTGTGCCAGTAATTAAACATTTTAAAAAAATAAACAAATCACCGCTGTGCAGACCTGCGTTTGTCTTCTTGGACGGGAGACAGTGAACAGTTTTACACTGATTTATCTGATCTGTACTCACAAAAAGTTATTCCGAAAGACAATCACAATACTGATAACCCAAATCTCTAATTTCAAATTTTTTTAATAGCATGGATGCAGAGAACAAGATGACAGTTGCCTTATTATAGGAACTAAATGATGATCAAATGAATGCCGAGGCTAACACCCCCCACAGAATGAGCGCTGATTATTAGTGGTACGGCTCACCATATGGATGCAGTAGAATGGATTTCTCCTCCCAATATCCAATATGTCAATGTTTTCCAGCCTTTTTGGTTACCAAGGTATTTACACCCCCCCCCCCCCCAACTAATTGCAGAAAACATGTACATCACAAGTAGCAGAAATATGCTGGCCTACATTATAGTGGATCATTAACGGACGTCAATACAAAACAAATTGTTTGTTTTTGGGGGTAATTTACAAATTCATTAGGGGAAAGCAGAAAAAAAAAATATCTACATTCATACTACAAGTATTTCACTCAAGTAATTACCAAAATGATCTGGCACTACACTCCAAAGACTTGCATCTTAAAAGAAAATGTGACTCTCGCCAAGTACGGGTCCTCCTGAGAGACATTCACCATATAATAATGAGATTAAATCAACAAAACAACATACAGTTTGTCTTTACAAGACAATAGTTGTCTATCAATAATACAACTTTATCTTAAAACATTATTAAATGTGGATTTTTGCTATAATGAATGAATCAAATCCTTTCCCATCAGCCTCGTCTCTTTCATCACTGAAATGACAACAAAGGCGAGTGACTTTCAACAGCTCAACAACCATGAAGACCTCCTATTGACAGCTCAGACTATTGATAAGTGCTCACTGTTGAATTAGTGTTGTTACAGTTCAGAAAGGGGTCACTGAGGTCAGGGTCACTCTCGAGCACACCGAAACTGTGATCCATCACAATACCTGTGCTGCTGCCGGTGCTGCAAGAAAAAGGAGCCATAGAGGTGATTGTTGCAGAGAAGCCGAGGAGGCATTGCATAAGTACTCCCAAGTTATGTGCGTTAATATCTGATCATTCTTAAATGATGACAGCAGAGGCAGACACACTCTGCACCGGACCCTGCGCTCTGACCCCTCTTGAGAAAATGCATTGAGTCTGTGCACAGGCTGTGTTTTTATATCTCCAGGAGGAGGAAACCTTTTGTTTTCTCCTCCTGCAGATATAAAAGCCTCAAAGCAGAGCCAGAAGCACACTTGAATAAGAAGCGACTGACAAGTATATGTAGAATCTGACGTGGTGGCGAAGCTTCAGGAGAAGTTTTACACATGAAGAAAGCCACTCATAATAAGTCTGCCCATCACGCTGTTGTCGGCGTACCTAGAAATTTCCACTGCACAAGAAAACACTTCATTGTCAGAGAGGACAAAGGCAGGCCCTCGCGCTGGACGACTGATATAGCAAATTAAAACAGATACGAGTCCAGGCTTTATAAATAATCAGATAACTTTATTTGTTATCTGATTATTTATTTTCACCAGAAGAACTCAACAGGATGCTGTGTTTGTTTTCTTTTTTTTTTCTAAATTATAATTTAAGACACTTGGTGAATTATCTTTATGCTTTACTATTTCATTTGGAAGCATATAACATGATAGTTATATTGAGAAATAAATGCACTTTCCTCATTAGAATTGTCTTTTGCTGCCTTATTAGCTCACAAACCCCGATTCCAGCATGAAACCGGAGAGCAGCTTTCAAGCCAGTGAAAATGGCTGTCGGCAAGATGTGATGCGTTTGGCATGTGTGTGCTTCTCTCTCCGCCATGCTAAGTTGGGACAATCGAAAGTGTCTCATTATTCAGGCCGCCTTATTTGTTGCCTTCCTCAACAGCGTGTCTGGTTGCAACACTGAGCTCTCCAATTTAGTGTGTGGTTTCGACTTGCCCCGGGCTACGAGCTTAACTGTGTGAACAACCTCTGAGAAATTCACGTTGAACGACTGCATGTGCTCTGTGCCACAAACAGGACTTCATTTATATAGGGTCCGATGTCATATGCTTGTTATGTATGCTCGGTTTATATATAGTTCATCTCAAAAACTATATGGGAAAGAGGAAAAAGAGTTGTGTGTCTGTATAATATACGTATATCACAGCCGTTCAGTTGAATTTCAACAGGCGCAACTGAATTGTATTCAACTAAGAAAATACTGCAAACCATTGCTGTGGTCATTACTATCCTCTTGCAAAAGGACCGGCTGAGTAGAAACACCAGTCCTCGTCGTACCTCGAAGGTAACTGGAATCACAAAAGAACTACTGGCCTTGCCAAAAGAATTGAAAAGAAAGGTTTTGTGTGAATAAAAGAAGGGTCAATTGTGCTTTGCTGAGAGGGATCGAGTGAGTGTTGGATTGCTTCCATCTGTTAAAATCTCGAAGACTCAGAAGAACAAGGTCAAGCAGCAGACAATTCAGAACAACAAAGCCACGGTCTGGGCAGAAGCCGAGAACGACCCTCCGCTGACCAGAACACAAAGTCTTGACGACAAAGGATGAAAGTGCTTTTTGACATCAGTACGTGGCATTTCACTGAACTTTTTTAACTGATCGGACACAACCCCTGGAGCCACTCAGCAACAGAACTCGGCCTTGAGAGGATTCCAGGTTATTGCCTTTGGATCGATGCGGAGACTGATAAAAGATCTTTGTTTGGGACTCACGTTCCTGCGGTTCCATCGCAACATGCGCTTGAGCAGAAGAGTGTAGAACAAATACTAGAGTAAATGTTAAAACAACACACACTGGCACTACCTGTGCCAACTTCACTTCAGTGAACAAACAGACAAGTGAGGAGAGTGAGAGCCCGCGGCTTAAGAGCACAGCTGTTCAACTCCACATTGTTCAACTCTGCCATGGGTGAAGATAAATGAACGGAGATGGGTGAAAACATTCCTCGGAAAAGGAAAAGAAACCGCGGTAGATCACGCGTATATCCCTGGAGCTGCAACGGTAACAACGTAATCATACATGCAACGCAAAGCGTATCATATGATGTCATTAACCAGTAATGATATATTGATTTGTTCTGTGTAGAATCCTTTTCTGTATGGTCAACGGGTTACACGCTATAGTATTTCTGGTCAGTGGAAAGCTGAAAAAATGTTTGTATTAATCTTTGCAAATATTCCTCATCACCCCTACATGATAACAAACAGGTGCTAGGACCATGGGATTTACAACAGATCCCCATTACTGTCCCCTAATGGTGCATTGAACTCTCTTCTAATAATGTGCGAGCAGATACACTTTGCCAACACGACACGTAGGCCTGCCGGCCTCATCGATATGCAAATGCAAGGTGGAGCAGGCGCAAAGAGGAGAGGGAGCGAGTCTGAGTAGGAGCAGCACGGGGAGAAAGAGGGGAAAGAGGGAAGGTGAATGCATGCAGCAAAGAGCACAGACCGCTTTTTCTTTTCCTTTTTTTCCCACACGAAGCGGTGTAGCGACGAAGGACAAACGTGAGCATCCATGGCGGAAGAGGACAGATGCCAGGGAAGAGGGAGACGGATGGAGGAATGACGGCTACCTCTCAGACGTATGGACAAGAAGGACATGGCAGGATGAGGAAGCGTTTGTCGTTGGGACAGATGGAGGAGCGCGACAGCTCCACGCTCCCGTGCTGCAGTTTCAGCCATGACTGTACTGACCCCGGTTGAGTTTACTCAGGCAGCCCGAGTTGCAGAGGGAGCGGACCGTCCCGGACTCCCAGCAGCTCCGGCCCTTCATCCCACTCTGCGCAGGCCTGATCCCACTCCACGCTCCCTGAGACGCAGCGCCGGCCTGGGCCGCTACATAATCCCAGCTGGGGGGGGGTTGAAGCGACCTTCCCCGTTCAGCGTTGCAGCGAGCACACACATACCTGCATTCTCACACACATCCTGTACAAACACACAACGCCCGGGGGAGCAGCGTCGGCGTCCCCCAATTCTAATTCCTATCTGCCCTCCCGCATGCCTCCCTGTCTTCCAGGAACACACCAGCACTCTGCGTTCACACATCCACACAACTCGACACATTTAACAATTCTCCTCCACATGCGTCTCTCAGTGCAGTGCGGAGTGAAAGAGAAGGGGAGGGCGGGAGTGAGCGAGTCGAGTCGAGAGCAGATAGGATTCGGCAGCCAGCAGTCATTTATACAGCAAAGACCAGAATGCACTGCTTCCCCGCCTTGTCGCCAAAAGACAACGATTTAAGGAAAAACATAATGCAGAGATGGCACGGGGTTAAAAAAAAACAACAACAACTATTGTTTAAATAAAAATAAAACACCAACATGGTGAGACATTGTGAATGAAAATATTTGAGATGAACTGAGTGGTGTACTAGAAGATGGGCATAAGGTCAGGTAGCTTTTCATAGTGATGATCTGCAGCTGCTGATGGGCAACTTCACTTCTGACCTCCGGCAAGTCTCAGTATCAACCCAGCAGAGCTCAGGTCTTCACCTCTAAACCGCATGAAGGTCGTCATTTCAACGCTACCGCCAGCACGCATGCGTGCCACACTGTACTGTAAACCAAGGTCACCTTGGCTCCCTGGACTAATTTCTTACTCGCATGTTACATCAAGGATTTGTTGCAGAATGTAATCAGAATTACATTTTGTTACCGTTATCCATCTACCGTTGTTGACCCGGCAATATGTAAACCAACATTGATTTTCACCACATTAAATTCGATTTTACGTCTGCCAAAGACGTAAAAATAACATCATCGGCGTATTTTTGTTTGTCTGTACGTCTGTTAGCAAGATTACGTCACGACTACTGCACAGATTTAGGAAAACGTTTCACCAAAGAAAGCTATTAAGCCATGAAAGATTCCATAATATTTATAGAATTAATAGAAGGATAGATGGTTAATTATCTTGTGTGTAGGTGAGGATTTATTTGTGATAACAAGTAAAACCCTTTTTGGAAATACATAAATCTTAAATTATAAATCAGATCATAAAATCAGAACAAGCTCCTATGGTCTCATTACATGCATACATGCAATAGTTATGTTGCCATTTGAAAACAGTATTATTTTAGTTTTAAAGTCAGTTAGGTTGTCAGATTGGGTTCAATGATTGCTAACTAAAAGAACATTTTAAAAGAGCATTTTGTGTTTGGGAAAACTGTGTGACAATATTCAATTAATACAATTTTCCGGACTATTGAGCGCATCTGGATATAAGCTGCACCGGCAAAATTTTAAAATAATAAAAAAAAAATACACATATGGGCTAGGTATGGGGCCGACCTGATCCAGTATCGGGTTCCAATATCAACGTAATTCACAGATCGGAAATTCCCGATGCATGAAGCCTTGTCTGTGCTTTACAATATGCTGGGAAACGCAAGTGTTTCCCCGCCTCGCTGGCTGCAAAATGTGGAATGGATTTCCTGAACAGAGGCGGGTCTCAATGAGACACAGAATAATGTGTCAGGAAATCCATGCCACAGTTTGCAGCTTTGTGCTATCCGAATTTTCATGGCAATCGCTGTTTGGACGTATTTTACACTCAAAACACCGCAAAGCAACATTGCAAAGCAACATTGCACAGCAATGTGCAATGTTTGCAAAGCAACGCAGCAACGTGAATGTTTGCAAAGCCGTTGTACAGCAAGGCGGCCGCCCCGCTGCCAGGCATCACCGAAATTCCTGCACACAGCATTTTGTGTGCATTGTCCGCATGCTGGGGAGAAGCCCAGACAGAGGGAGAGAGAGAGAGAGAGACAGAGAAAGGGACAGAAAGAGAGAGAAAGAGACAATTGCAGGGTTATATCGATGTCAGTAAAGAATTTTATCGGTTATTTGCCAATTGTGATTCTGAAGAGCAAGATTTCTCAGCCACGGAGTCCAGCAAGGCGGGTTTACGTGATGCACCTGAATGCATCACTCATGGTAGTTCCGGACCACGGCAAGCAGCACAAGACCAGGTCACGAAGAGAAGGAATATCACTTTTAGGACAAGTTTTGGAGAAGCAGCATGTAACTACATGCGGAAGTAGAATCTGGCATTAAGTTCGTTAACCCGTAAAAATACGTAGATTTCGCTAAATAATTTTAGAAGCCGCAGGGTTCAAAGTGAGTGAAAAAAGTAGTAGCTTATAGTCCGGAAATTATGGTATCATGGACAACCTCCATATATACAACTATATAACTAATTAATCAGGTTCAAGCAAAACAGAAATTAAAACGAAGTACAAGAGCTGTGCAGTCAATCCCTTGGTCAAAAACATAGCTAAAATCACACAAAGCCTTGTAATATCTCACTTGCAGCAATTCAATGGAAATATCCAATAACAGCAGAAACAGGTAACGGGGGAGAGCCGCTGCAGGCTGTAATGAGGTGAGAGAAACGCTGACGAAGGGTAGAAACTGTTGGACTGTAAATAAATACGTCGCCTGAAAGTCCCGGGGCATGTTCGAGGGGGCAACGAAGCATGAACCCACAATTAATTTCATACTTGACCTTCATCATTTCTTTTCTTCACCAGTTTAACCATGCAAAGTGAGCACAGCCTCATATCACACGTCATCTTCTTCGCTGCTGGCTTCAAACAGTTTTATTTCCAGTCGCACTTATTGTAAAGCTTTTTCAGCTGCATTTTCTATAAAGTTTAGAGATTTTCAAACTGCAATGAAGCCCAAGATGAAGGTATTTCAATGTTTTACGGAGTTGACAGTTTGGTAATCGTACTAAATTAAATTAAAGCTGGTATTGACTGCGACACATTGTTAGACAATCATTAAATATACATAACTTTGTACTGCACTCTTATTCCTTCATATATAATATTGATTTGGGGCAGTGGTGCAGTGCTTGGCATGAAAAAAAAACACAGGCTTACTTTTTGGTTTAGATTATTTCTGTGTAATTTTCGTGTTCTCCCTGCATTGATTTCTTCATATGACTTAATTCAAATCCATGCCAAATTCATTGGCTCCGATTCTCAGTCGGGTTTTGGCTATTTAATGAAATAGGGTTAGGAAAAAAAAAAAAAAAAAATTTATGGAATGCGAGTTGAAAACAAACAAAAAGCTTTCGACTTAGAAATAAAGAATCACTGTGATCGCTCACCAGAAAT
Source organism: Blennius ocellaris (assembly GCF_963422515.1). Lineage (NCBI taxonomy): Eukaryota > Metazoa > Chordata > Actinopteri > Blenniiformes > Blenniidae > Blennius > Blennius ocellaris. The sequence goes on from NC_137656.1 coordinate 15,467,768, forward strand.
TCAACTAAAGTTTCCTATTTTATTCTTAAGTGGCAAAGTGACAGTAGAAGGTCAATCTGCCTGAAAGATAAACTAAAGAGAGAGATGCTGTTTAAAAAAGCACAAGTAACAGTCTCATTATGGTAATTTACAGCATTAACCAGCACACTGCAGCCTCCACAGCCTGAATACACAAAGCTCATTAAAAACCAGTCCAATGGTTTGTTTTATCGTGTAGGGGGAAAAAAAATACTTTGAAGACATTTCAGAGGTCCCCATTTTGAATTTGAGACCTTTTAAAACATTGTGGTGTGCGAGCAGAAGCAACAGTCAAATGGACTGCAGATAGTCAGAATAAACAGAATATGACCCTGAAACGGAGGGTCCCCTAATGCACTCACGCTCCTGTAGCAATAATAACCCAGTTCTCCAAAGGAGTGCAGAAGATCTTTAATTAACCACAAATGTAAAAGTTGAGAGTAATTGCTTCCTGCGTGCGCTCGCACTGGCTCAAAGCAAGAGGACTGTGCATCAACTTGATGATTTAGTAATTGCAAACAGACACTTCATAAGACAGCACAGGCAGCACAGCGAAATTGCAGCGGACTCTCAATACGCTGGGGTAATGAGTCATCCAGTCCTCATCCGGTCCTACCTGCAAACAATCATCGCTCACAAACTCAAGGAAGCACCTGCGAGTGTCGGCGCTTCAAACGCGTCTGTGTGAGGAGCCTTTTAAAATCTCACAATGTGTATTTAACAGGTACCATGGTGTAAAAAAAAAAAAAAAAGTTCCCTCATTTATATGCAAATCAAGATATGAAGAAAAAAAACCCAACTTGTGTAAGAACCTCTATGGTTTTGAATAACTGCTTCTCACAGACCGACGTCCGTCATCATGTGTGACAGATCATCAGTTAGTCAGATGAGAAGAGGTGACCGGACTCTACAATTTCAGCAAAAAAGTAAACTACATAATGCTTTTTCAGGTCCCCAAAAACAGACAAACAACCTCTGATTTTCAAAAGTATGTCGACCTTGCTACGATTGTAGACGGGTGTAATTTAATACCTCTTATCCAACAGATAATACCAACAGGAAGGTGTCCAATTAGCTCCAATTCATTCTGCAGCAGTGAAAAACAACTTGAAACACAGAGCCAGGCTGTAAAAAGTACAGAGCATAAAACAAACAAAGAGGTCCTGGAAGAGACCCCCCCCATACAGAGCCCCAATTTTATGAACCTCTGTGAAATCTCCTTCAAAAACTATGTGCAAGTGTGAGGCCACCATAAAGGCAAAGGGCCGTAATGGAGGTTCCTCTCCTGCCAATTGATTATGCAGCTTACAGAAATAAAAACAACAGCTCCCTACCCAATTTGCACAGTACTGGATTTAGAAAATAATCTTTTAAAGGCACTAAACTGAACCACATATTTCCAGAGCTGCAGAACAATTAGCACTTTAAACCACTGCATATTAGAAGAAGAGTGTCAGTTCTGTGAAATCTGTGTGATGTTATGCATATACACTTAAAATGAGCTCAAGCAAACTGGTTGTTGTTTCCCGTATTTTTTCGGTGGTGTTGTAAAGCAAACCTCCCGTGTTAATGGAAACAGCATGGACAATTGTTGTAATGTGTCCCTCATTACGGGACGGCTGTGATGGAAAACCAGCTGCATGCAACACACATGTGCCTTTATAGCGATCACCAGTCCTTTTCAGAGAAATTGATGCCGTGTAGGATCACACACCAGCTGTGTCACTATGATCAGGATATTTCAGGATGAAGGAGTTTGTTTTATTTGTTGGAACATGATCTTCAATACAAACTGCATATAAAATGTTTATAAAACACATAGGAAGCACTTTGCTCAAACAAGAGGTATGCCATAATGTACACATGCAATTTCAAATTGCAAAACAAAAAAGAAGCAGATTTTTTTTTCCCCCTTAAGAGCCATATTAACAGATATCCTTCGCTGTTTTGTGTCATGTGACCATAATGTAAGCAGCCGCAGTGACTGCCTCAGCTCCTGATCTACTGCAAAGCATCAGTCAGGGTTGGATGTTAGTTTAGAGGCATTTTGATTGCACAACAGATTTAATTAGGACTGAGCATGAAGGAGATTTAAATTTCCTCAACAGCTGATTTCAAGAATCAGGAAAAAACCTTTTGAATTTTCATTCACAGGGATTTGAACTTTTTATATTTTTTCTATCAAAATGGCTGAAATCATGCATAACTACATGAAATGTGCTTAAACCTTTGTTTCCAACAAACAGAACACACATTAATGAAACAGAAGAATAATTTTACAAGTCCTATTTTTATATATTCACTCATACAGATCAAATTGTAGAAATGCAGCTCATAACACTGAAATAATGAGCTCAGTAATATTTTGTGACTACAAATAGGAAAGTTATCATTCCACAAAAAGTAGTTTCACATCATTTATGGCTTCACTCATCCACAGATTATTTGCAATCACTCAGACAAACTTATCACTAATATGTTGATTCCTGAACCTCCAGTTCCAAAACCCGTTTGAAAACATACGCAACACACACAACGCAGAATAGCATTAATATGCAATGGTGTCGAGCTAAACAAAAGGCATGCAGGTCCCCGGTGTGTCCACTGAAGCTTCTCCTGCCAAGCCGCCTTTATGGTATTTACAGCATGATTGGAGTGTTTGTGTTACTGCATCCGCCATCAAATTCCAGAAGAACAAAAGCACCAGGTTTTCCGTTGTTGGTGGCCTTTAAACAGCCGCACAAACTCGCCAAACCCTACACCAGAGTCAAAGTACCGTTGAGACTCTACGACTGCAAGGATACCACAGGAGCTACACCTGGAAGGCTGAAAGGAGCAGCTTCACCACGGAAGCAGAATAAGAAAGGAGACAAAAATGAAGTGTACTGTAGACCGGACTGACTGCCTCAAACAATATCTAAGAAATGTAGATTTTAATGACCCCCTCAGATCAGCATTCACTATTTCCTAATCTCCTTGGTGCTGATAAAGCAGAATAGCTGGAGAGGGCAACGATGGAGAGAAAATGTAAGCACCGACTGGGACACAATGAAAGGTTATTAATGAATTCAGGCTCCATGCAGAAGCCGGTCGGTTCACACACTCGGAGCAGACAAAGTCCCGCTGGAAACCAAGGACACAACAATAATACCAGTCACACTGTGTGGATTCTCTGACAATACAGAGTTGAAACAGAGCTCCTCCATTGTCAAATGATTGTGTGGACTCACAGAGCTGATAAGAATGTGTTCATTGGATTATCGTGCATTTAACACTCATGGTAATATAGAGACAGAAAGTCAGACCAATGTAAAGCTTTAAAAAAAAAAAATACATTTATCAACATATGCTGTTGTGCATGTTCAAATTAATTCAAAACAAATCCATCTCCATACTATAAACTACATTAAGTGAATGAAGCTACTTACTCAAGCAGCTTAATCAGACTAGTCATATTTCCAAACGCTCCTCTAATTCAATATAATCCGGCAATGATCAAAGTGTGCTTGAACCAATACAAAGCCTCTCAAATCCATGACAAGACCTGCAGCCACAACAGCAGCTTTGATTCCTGAAGAGCATAAACAACACGTCATCAATTACTCACTGGTGAGATACATGAGAAATGAATTGAGAAAACAAAGACGGCAATGTTTTTGCTGAAAGAACTACAAGTGGAAATAACCATTACACTAATTAATTTAAAGAAGTTAACTGTACTCTTTATTTATTAGTGTTTAGGATTAGAAACCCCGGAACAGGCGATGACGTCCAAAGGCTCCCAAATTAACAGTAAAGGACTTACTTTAAAAAACTCAAAGCACTCCGTGTGCACGACTGTTTACGATCTATAGTGCGTTAGGCCAACAAAGCTCTCTTTATTGTTTTAGCACATTAGCATATGAGGATATTGCTGAACAAGACAGCAGTCAGCTTCTGATTTAAGAATTTAATATGCTAAAGTCCAACATTTTTTTAGGGTGTAGTTTCATAAAATGAAAGAAAAAAAGTACTGTAGGCTTGAGACAGATAGAGGAGGAGTGGGTCAAAGACCCTCTATAAAGCTACTCAATGATACACTGTATTAGAACATTTCTAGACTCTGGGTTGTTGGAGGGTATCTCATGAATAAAATGACACATTTATCACAAAGTAAAATCTAGAAATGTAAATGGAATACATTTAGATTTAAAATTTGGAATTTGGAAACCTTTATTCCTGAAAGGTTTGCATGAAATAGTTGTTTCATCTCATCCTCATCTAGGACCAACTGTCCGACAGTGTCATAAGCCGTTTGCAAAGACAGTGTTTATATGAAGGATCAAGAAAAAAGAGTCGTAATCTTACAAATTCCAGAGATCATGCACATACAACATGCTAATCCAGACTATTTGGCGTAACGATCAGAACTGTGGGCGTTCGCATGTGGACACTGGACTGAGGAAACCCAATGGTTTCTGATTAGTTTCTGTTTCTTCATAATTCAGCACATGGAGAAGAACCCCGGCAGAGGTTAACACATCAAAACATCAGAGCGGTGGAAGAAACAGCAGGTGGCTTGTAAACCTCACATTAGTGTGTCAGCATGGCCAGCGACATGGAGGGAGTGGGAGTCCAGAAAGGCTAGGTCCACGGCAAAGACAGCGAAGCTCAATATTGACAGGGACACACGACAGGATAAGGAAACCAAATATGTTAAAAAACATGCCAAGGGGGAAAACAAAAAACAAAAAAAACAAAAGCAGCCGGAGGAGCTATGTGACAATCATTCTTGGCTGGTTTACTACTCGGACAGACACAGTGTGTGTGATCTTTGTCAAGAGATCTGGCTTCAGCCACGCTTGTTATGTTACAGTGCAGAACGCGAGTCTGTAAAGCTCTTTATCTCCATTTCAGTCGTCAGCGAAGACTTGAGCAGATCTTGCAAATGGACCTCTGCCGGCAACACAGCTTTTACATCCAAGACAAACAGGGACAGGCGCTGCGATACAGTGGCCACGGCAGAACTAATTGATGAAGACGATGAGCATACCATCTGTCATGCCATTACATTCTTTCACAGGTTCCTACAGCTGCTAATCAATTACAAAATATAGAACTCTATTACATAACGTCACAGAATTACTGAAGATGCCGTCCGTGCAATCTGATTAGTACAGTCGTCCTGAATATTCATCGTGAGAGTCATGTGGGAGAAATAAAAACACTTTAGTAGGTTAAATCAATGTGCATAAATAATGAATATCACTTCAAATTGTTCGTGAACGACTAAATGATTCTTTACATTTTTCATGAAGTCTGTAGTTACTGTCCACATTTCGGCCAAGATTCATTTGCAATGTTTGCTAATCGCATACATTTAAGTGTTCCCGAGAGCAATCCACTCACTGTAAACAAGAAACAGAAATATTTCGTCCGTTTGCCATTTCAGACTCTGGTTTGTTTGTTTTGTACAAGTCACATCATCAACTTCTTGTGTTTTCTTTTCTTTTCATCACCCCGATAGTTTCAGCTTCAGATAGCGAGTCAAATTGGAGATACCAATGATGACAACAGCAAATCCTCCAAATCTACAGACGTATGACATATAATGCATGGAGACGCGTCACAATCCGACAGGATACACGTTTGCGTACACAAACACACACACACACACACACACTCGTTCAGGTGCACAACACAAATCCAAAAAAAAAGATGATGAGTACTTACAAAAACAAAAAGAGCCTGTGCCTTTTCCTGTTTGTTCCTATTTTCTGTCCAGAATGTGAAGGACAATATCAATGTAGTTGTTGGTTTTTTTTATGCAAAAAGAAACCCAGTGCAAAGAGGAGAGTTGGAGAAAGAAGGTCATTCCACTTGGACCATACCCTGCTGAAAGAAAAGCAGAGTAAACGGCTTATCTAGGGAGAGTGAGAGATGGGGAGAGAGAGAGGGAGAATGCAAAAGAGGGAGGGGACAGGAAAACCAGACAGCGAGCGAGAGAACGACTGGAAACGAGAGGAAGCACGACTGTCGGACAGAATGTATAGGGGGCAAAGAAAAAAACAAAAACAGAAAGGCAATGGAGACCAAGAGGAAAGGGGGGCAGTGGAAAATAATGAGAAGTGAATCGTGCTCAAAAGACGCGTCTCTTCTTACTCAAATTAGATAGTCACAAGATTTCAGGACCACGGACAGAGCGCTTGCCTTTGATTGGCTTCGATACGCAAAGAAGGGAATAAAAGGAAAAAGCACAAGGAGGAGATGAAACTAAACTGCAGCCAGTGTATCAGTGGATATCAGAAAATATTACAAGCAAGCCGTCAGATCAAATGCAGATAAAGGTTAATGCACTACTGTTACAAATACGTGACACAAAATTCAATGTAAGGTGAAGCTTCTCTCCGCCTCTCCCAGACATATCTGATCAAAAAAAAAAATTTTTAAACCCAGCAGCTCAACTCTGAATGGAAAAGCCCTCATTTGATAACAGGGTCCAGCATTGATCAAGGTTTTTTGTTTTTGTTTTTTCTCTCAGAATCACTTCAGATCCCATTTCACACCCTTTCACGTTTTCAGAATTGAAATTGTGTAAAGTATCACTGTACCCAGTGGATTCTACTGGCTGTAAAATGGACTGCAAAAAAAAAAAAAAAAAACTCAGCTGGGAGAGAGAGATCACAATGAAGCGAGAGGAAACACTGCCACCTGGTGAATTTACTCGCCTCCAGTCGATGAATCGCACATAACCTTACGACAACCAAGAAACTCTGGAGAGGACGGATATCTTACACGTGAGGGCCTGTGGATTCAAGCCGATAGAAACGGACCGTAAACACCAGATGTGTAACTTTGTCACAACTCTGGTCCAGTTACACACGTGATAAATCCAAAAAGAGAAAAAATAAATAAAATAAAAAATGGGCTGTGGAATCACAAGAGAGGCAGGAATTTTACAACTGAAGATTTGATTTTGTTCGAAAGAAGGTGACGTTTTCATTGAAAACATAAAAAGGACAAGATGGAAGAGAAACGGCGACGATGTGAAACATATTGATTTATAACTTGTGTGTACTGGCACATCCTTCACATACACATGGTTGACTTTGTGCTCTCCTCAGGGGATCAATACGTGTTCTCTCCAGATAGAGTGAAGTGCAGGTTAATGAATGTATGCATCCTGCCACGGAGCCACATTTGTCTACTCACACGGCGCACAAAGACCCTCCTGGAGACCCGAGTGCAGAATCACCTATAAATTCAATTTAGATAAGCACTGTGGTATTAAAGCATTCCTCTTTGTTGCAGCTGTATTAGTAGATATCTAATTTACTGGAGACACGCTCACAGAGCGCAGCGTCCCCTTTTAACACGTTCTGTTAAATCCTCCTCCCACAGATAGATTAGCTGTGAAAAGGGAAAAACACAAAGACACATGTGTATTCTTTCTTTAAGTTCAAAAGCATTTAGCCAAAGCTTTATACTTGGAAGTCTAATTCTGTTGCAGCTCTAATTCAACAAATACCGAGGACACGTGTCTTAAATAAGGAATTGAATCATTGGAAACGCTCAGACTGAGAGTTGCTGAACCCGTGTGATGGAATTTACAATGGAACTGACGGCAGAGCAGACACACTTGATTTGTTAAGTTCAGGAACGCGACATCAGCAATTAAAAAGTCTATTGGCGCTCATGAGGGAGGAGAAGGGAGCAGTTTGACTTTTAAAATACCTGATGCTGGCAATTAGGAGGCAGGGAAAGACGCTGCTGAGTTGCACTATGGGAACTGTTGGATTCAGCAATTATAAAGGTAACTCAAGCTAAAAGTGTCACAACTACTTTTGTTTTCAGTGTGTGTGTGTTTGTTAAACCTCTAGAGCTTTTTCGTGTTATTTTAAGGGTTTTCTGAGAAAGAAAAGATTGGAGGGGGAAATAAAAAAGCCTGCTAAGTAACCAACCAATGTGAGTAAAATGCTGCATTTATCAGAGTTGTAAAGGGAATGACAACAGTCTTTAGCATGCTGGACACACATTTCAAACCTCTGCGCCAACCCCATACGGGCAAACAGGAAACAAACCATTTTAACCAGCCAATAACCTTTTAATGTTTTTTCAGTGAGCTAAAGCAGCTCGTTGCATTTAAACACACACACACACACACACACACACACACACACTTTGCTTTCGTTCAGCGATCAGTACAAGCACATGTTGTGCTTGTACTTGTGTCAAATGTTGAAGTGCTACATTTGATCACTGGTTCAGAATGAAGGAATTTTCTTGTAACACTCTAGAATACTGTGATGGGACTTTTAAAACAAAAAAAACGCAGTAAAACAACAACTTTCACAGAGATCAGGTCTCCATCAGATAATTGTGCATACACATGCACCAAATAATCAGGTTGTGCAATAGTCTAACCTTTTGAAAATACAAATATACTGACATACTTTCTGGAAGTGATGAAACTACAAGTACTTGCATACCCCCCCCCCCCCCCCTCTTAACAGACTATATTTAGTGATTTGACTTTCAAATGGAGGCCAGAGGAAATATAGCCCGTCTCCACAGATCCTTTCTGTAAAAGAGTAGGGCAGAGAGGCTCTGGGAGGATGCCAGGGTGAAACGTGAAGAAAAACGGTCCTCCCAGGCTTTTCCCACAGCCTTTTGACCAACGACATCGAACACAGCCGCACAAGAATGAGTCCCCTTGGAACAGAAAGCGTTCTGCTGTCAGGAGGAGGCTGAATGAAGGCTCAGTTCTCACAGCACAATTAGCATATACCGGTTTGTTTTCCAAACTGGACTGAGCAGTCAGCGCTGCCCTCTCCTGGCTCACAACGGAACGAGAATAACATGAAAAAAGGAAAGCCGGAGCTGAAAACGGCTGTGTTGAATATCAAATGGGAGGATGCCGACGACCGGTGGGCTGCAGGAAAATCAAATCCATCTAGATAATATCGGCTGGCCTGACAAAAACTTCTTCTCTGAAAAATGCCCCTTTCATCCCAGATAAATATAGCAAACACACTTTTGTTTGTTTACCTTGAATTTATCACCGCATAAATCCACGAATAGATTGTGACTATTAATATCTTCCATCAGTTTGCACTCGCACAACAAGACGACATGCTGCACCTGGCTCCAATTTTCCATTTATGCTTACTGGAGCCCGTCTTACCCGACTGATCATTCATCATGCGGATGGCTTTCGCTTTGGCCAGCTCCAGCGCCGTGACCCATCTCTGCCGCTCCACCTCGGTGCTGGCCTTCAGGTGGTAAGTGCGGCCGCCGCTGCTCAGTACGATGTTGCAGGCGTCCTCTGTGTCGATGTGTGCCGTGGCCAGGTTTATCGTTCCGCGACACGTGTGGGCCATCTCCGCCTGTGTCCTGCAAAAACAAAAAGAAAAACAGTTCAAACTATTACTCTACAGCACGAGCCAAAAAAATGTCAATCTCTACAGTGTTTGCCCCGCGAACCTCACGTTCAAGAGCAAAGTGCTGCAAATTATTCATGTCATTGGGTAGGGGATGAGAGCCGCTGAGCACAAGCAGGAGAGGAACTGGGGAACAGAGGTGCCACAAGTGATCGCGTCAGTCACTATTGAAGGCCAGGCAAACATGGGATGTGCCCATTTCTCCGAAACACAACCACCTCTGAAGCATCAAAACTGAAGCCTGCATTGGCTAAACTGCAGTTCAAATGTCTGGATCACTTGATGCGGCCAGCATGACCTGCTGTGAGCGTGTTGAATTGTGGGTATCCAGGCAGCCTCCACCAATACCAACTGTTGCACATTCAGCGGGCCACAGTAGTCAAGATAACAAGGCCATTGTCTGGCTCCGAGCCTTTGTAGTGAACACAACATAACAATGAATAACAGTGTGAACAAAGAGGGAATAGTTTGTGAGAGGTGGTAAAAAAAAAAAAAGAAGAAAAAAAAAGACAGAGTAGGGAGACAGAGCCAAAGCAGCAGGGCAAGTGATTACAGCAAAAAATAAATAAAAAAGTGTCTGTACATGTATACAAAAAAAGTATACACTGCATATCTGGTGTTTGTCTGCCAAAAAAGATTTGACTATGATTGAGTGGCTGCATTATGTGAACATACCGGGAGCACATTTTACAAAAGAGGAACTTATGTCAGTGAATCAACACAAAGGAAACTTTTCAAATAGGGTGAGGAATACAAACGGTAATTTGATTAACTTGAACAAAACAGAATACAAAAGAAAGACAGTTCGGTGGTGTGGTGGAAAGGATTGGGTGACGCATTATTGTACATTCCAATACGGTTCTCCACAGAGGAGTGAATCCGGCCATCGGATCACTTACATCACTACACATTATTTGCGTTGCTCAAGGTTGTTGTTTTTCAGGATCATCTGTGCGCCGTGCTCATTTTTTCACGCTAGTTTATTGCTTATCAGTTATGCTATTTTTAAATGACTTTGGCAGGATTTAATGCAGAGGTTAGGACAAATTGGCAGAGCAATGTGCGGCTGTAAAATGTCGGGGAGTGTTCATGTCTTTGATGGAACAGATGAGCAGAAAGAGGTGGTAAGATTCAAATTGAACAAGCAGTCTCAGCATTTTGTCATTGGTTTTATCTCGGCTTTTTCATAGCAGTGTTAAAAGAAACTATGTCTGTTCTGTCTACTGGGGAATTGATGTAGACATTTAAGCACGTACACTCATCAGCCACAACACATGAATTGAGTAGTATTGGATATCTCTTTATTACGGCACCTGCAGTGGGTGAGATATAATAAACATCAAGTGACCCTTTAGTTCTCAAAGTTACTCATTCAAAAAGCAGGAAACGTAGACAAAATAAACTCAACTTTAACAGAGTTTGACAAGGACCAAACTCTGATGGTTAGATTTATTAGCCTTTATTTATTCAGGAAAAACACATCGAGATTAACAATCCCTTTTGCAAGTGTGTCCTGGATGACTGGGTCAGTTCAACAGCAGCTACTTCAGGGGGGGGTTCCAGGTCTGCAGTGGTCAGTATTGATCAAAAGTGGACCGATAAAGGAAAAATGGAGCAATTGATCATTGACAACAAAGGCAGTGAAGGCTGACTTGTGCTGGTCTGATTCCACAGACAAGATAATGCAGCAGAAGTTAATGCTGTCTCTGATTAAAAGGCGTGAGAAGACACAGTTTGTTGTGTTTGGGTGGTCAGCTAAATGGAGAATGAAATACTACTATGAACATCATCATGTTCTGATCTTAGGCCAAGTTTTTGGGGCATTTTTCACTTTCTGTTCAATAGTTGTGACTTTCCGTTGAAGCTGGGATCTTTTTTTGGGGGGGCATTTTTAATTGATGCTAATTCACGACCACAGCAAGTCTCCACCTTCACAAGAGTCCTAGTCCGGGTTTTTCAGGTCCGGGACCATAACCGGCTACAAAAAGCTCCAATCCAGGCCCAGAAACCACCAGGCAAGGTGGTGATATAGGATTTAAAGATATTTTTGTTACATTCCACTGTATTTTCCAGCAGAATGTTTCATTAAAATGGAATTTATCGCATCGTGTTTGTTTTGATACATTGTCAGATGAATCTTGTGTCAGGGAATGTTCTGTTCTGTTTGTGTTGTTAAAATTGAAAAATAAAAAGTTCAAAAAAAAAAAGAAAAATGGAATTTATCACCTCACAATATAGTATTTAGTTTTTTTTAATGGAGCTCATCTATACATAAAGTTGACCATTTTTGTTGTTATTTGTAAATTATAAATAAATTGTGAAATATTGTAAATTACTATGAAAGAATGTTGTTAACACAGGAATTAACTAAGCAAAGAAACTGTATATAATTTATACTTCCTAAAATAAAAGAACATTGTTGTAAAACCTCACTTATACAACCCGAGCTCCAACGTTGGGTGAGCTGACTGACATTTTTGTCGCGGTCAGGCAAGCTAAGCTGCGGAGCAGGGGTGGACCAGCACATTTTCGATCCAGCCACAGACCACTGATTTTGCTGATCAACATCCTCAAGCGGAAAACAGCCGCTAATCAGCAAAATCACTGTGTTGACGTACAAGGGTCACTTCAAGCGAAACAAACACACATCCTCAGCCCTCCACGTCACATGCTTGCCCATCCGCCGCCTGGGAAACGGCCCCGCTCCAACCATGCAGCCATGCAATCATGTGGATTTATCTGTGGGTCCGAGCATCCTTTCACCGTATCCCCCGTGAGCCCTCGGCGCCACAAGCAGCTGCCTCTCCAATCTCCCCACTGGCTCCAGTCGAAGCTGACACTAACAAGGTGGTTGCCATCTTATTAAGTTGGACGTTGAAGAGTGTTTTGCCAGGCAGTGACTTCCCTCGCTCGCACTGCTTCTCCTGGCTGAGATCAAGTCTTGTTATAATGCCAAAGTAGAACAAGCGGTTCAGTGTACCGCTCCTCCGCTGGCACTCGGGGATCGTCGGTTGAGCAGACAAACACCGCGCTGAGGCCATGCGAAGCAGTGCGGAAGCTGGGCAGAGAACCTGAACAGCCCAGTTTTTTGGGGGGGGTTTTTTGGGCCTCACCGGGCCAAGCTCAGCTGCAGCGTCCCTGCATGCAAGTGGGTCAGCAAACTGAAAGTGCCGCTGATGAGAAAGATGAGATTCGCGACGAGTCGCTTCTGCTCTAAAGGGAGGCGAGGCCATGCAAAGGCCAGGAAACCACACAGTCAGGACTGCTGCGAACGGGCGGGAAATGTAGATAAGCACTACAGGGGGGCAAAAGGCAGACGTCGGCAAGGAGGCAGAGGTGAGCCTGGGGACGGCTGGGGAACAGGAGGTTTCCTGTGTGTTGCGCTGAGCCTGGTGAGAATTGCAGTGTTTTTTTTACCTGTCGGTCCCCTGTGCACAGATCCTCACAAAACACAAATCCACCGATCTGGAGCATGTAATGACAGAACAACAACCAGTGAACAACACAGAACGGGCGTCCAGAAGCATGAAGGGACATACACGGCGGACAGGCGGAGGAAATAGGACTCAGTACCCAGAGCATGAGAATGTAGAGAGGTTTTGTTGTGGCTGTGGGCTGTGATATCACAAGACAAGGAGGGTGTGAGCCAGAGAAACGCTGGGGGGTGGGGGGGAAACATGTCGTGCTGAAGACAGAAAAGAAACATAAGACAAAAATCCAAAAGCAATGATATAAGCAACATGTTCAGCATAACATGACCCGGGGACAAGGCTGAAACAATGAGATGTTGAGAATGTGGCCCAGCACTACCTGCTCTCACCTTCGCAAGACAAACACAAGGACCACCCGGGCGGGCACACTGAGATACTCTCTCTCACACGCACGCACGCGCACACGCACACACACACACACACACACACACACACACACACACACACACACACACACACACACACACACACACACACACACACACACACACACACACACACACACACACACACACACACACACACACACACACACACACACACACACACACACACACACACACACACACACACACACACACACACACTGCAGCTGAGACCAGCAGAGTCCATTAACAAGATTAGCTCACAGCAGCCACATCTCTTGGTCCCGCCACTCTGCTGATGTACCAGCCGAGTAAACAGGATTCAGGCCAGAGTCTCCCCTCCAGCTGGGCCCAAGGTTGGCGAGCTGACCGCCGTCTGCCGTCTGCAGACTGCTCCCCCCCCCCCCCCCCCCCCCCACGGCCCCCGCCCTCCTGCACCCAACAGCTGAGTGTGCAAGCACCAATACCAGAACCTGACTCTCCAAACGGAGACAGACGCTGCCGAACCCCCGAGCAAGCGCATGAATTGATACTATCTGGTTACTCTATCTGGGATAGTCCACTACGAAAGACGAGGCTGGATTCACTTATATGGCAGCTCCAATGACACTCAAAGCTTTAATGCCCTGTAATCTTTCCCCGTGCACCAAGCAGGACTCGCTCTAAGAGGTGAAGACGTAGTACTGAGAGTATTAAAGCTGGAAGTAAAAAGTCAATTAAGAAATTAAAAATTAAAGACGTTTAAAGAGAGAGGAGGCACGGCGACCTCGTCACACAGGTCCTGAACAGTGGAATGACGTCCGTTCTTGATTTATACTCAATGAGCAGGACACAAAGCTGATGAGGGATAAAAGACGGCAAGACTTGCAGTGTCCGGGGCCAAAAGGAATCAATAACAGATGCACTGTTGAATCTCTGTAAAAAGTCATTACCATTATTAACAGGCGCAATTGCTGAGTGTGCCGGTTCATCCAAAAAGAGTCAAAGGATTGATTATTATCCACTCGTGGCTTCAGGTCAGAGAAAAAGTCATGCTTGGCTTATTCATTAGTTTTCTAGCCGTCATGTCAGTCATTAGTGAAGGAAATGCAAAAAATGACCTTTTAAAAAAGGGTAAATAAATATTGAACACTGCAGATTAGACCACTGATCAATGCTTAATAGAATATGATCTGATGCAAGTTGCCTGGCATTTAAAGTGCATCTTCCCATGGTGGAGCTTATTGGGTTTATGACACGGTAAATGATGATCCAAAGTTCCGTCAATCGCTCCTGCAGGAAGAGACGCTCAAGTTCTCAACAACTTAACAGTATACGCATCTTTTTCCACTTTTTAAACCATCGCCAAAATGGTTTAGCTATAATTATTATAGCTGCTTTCCTATGTACCTCATCATTTTCCGTTATTGATTCATTGGTAATAAAAATCAATACATTTCATGAACTGGTTTCGAATGATTCGAGTTGAGACAGAAAACTTATTGAGAACACTTTTAATGACTATTAGTTTACTGTAATTTTTCGGCAACGGTTCTCATTTTATGTTTCTTTTTAATGAGTGTTCTCTGTTCTGTCAAGCCGCAGTCGAGAGTAAGCTGAATTTCTAGTGGTTGCGAGCTCTTCATGGAAGACAACGAGGCTCCTCCACACATTTTAACGAGCAAACTAATTAAAACCTTTGCCAAAACACTCAGGTCAATTCAAAACTTTTTTAATGAACATCACGATTGCGACTCTTAATCTGCACTATTATTA
The DNA here is from genome assembly GCF_963422515.1 of Blennius ocellaris. NCBI lineage: Eukaryota > Metazoa > Chordata > Actinopteri > Blenniiformes > Blenniidae > Blennius > Blennius ocellaris. The sequence goes on from NC_137656.1 coordinate 15,482,816, forward strand.
ACAAGAAGCCTTTTTTTTTTTTGGTCTTCGTATTCCTCTTATAAAACTGCAGAAGGGCCGAAAGAGGGGAAAAAAACGAGTCACAAGAATTGCACATTTGACAAGTAACACCAGCATTATTTGACGCACAAAAGACGATGCATCGATTAAAAAAACGTTGCTTTTGTCTGACTGTCTGTCTCCAATTTTACATCTCCCACAATGGAAGCGCGAATAGTTGAGCCAGGGAGCCGCACACAAAGCCTGGAGTCAGACAGGCCCAACGTGCTCTGCCAGGAAGACGTCAGCAGAGGGGGGGGGGCGACTTGTGCGCTTCGCTGCTTCTGTGCTCAGATGTCGACAGGCTACCTTTACTTCGGGGACGGCAGTCACCTTACAAACACAATGGACTATTAATAGAGGGGAGAGGCAACTGGCGTCTTGCATTTCACCCGTCACCCAGGGCGGGGGGGGGGGATGGGGCTTTGGCTACCGAACCTCTCCGTCTAATGACAGTCTAACCAACAACAAAAGACATCCAGGGTAAAGGCTCATTGGCGGTGAAGCAGCGCCATGAGATGACATGTGTTGGAAAAAAGTATTTTATGGTTTTGACTTTACGCCGATATCAGACCATCCCACAATCAAATTGTCACACTGACACAAATGACGAATTGAGGAAAGACAATTAATTTCACTTCACAGTTAACATATGCAGTATGTAGACTGGGTTCTATCAATTACTTCCGATTTGTGAAGACAGTTAAAGATCGCAGTGGGATAGCGGAGGAAAGGTTAGCTCTAATGGTTGCACCATCAATGTGCTGTGAATTCCTTCAATTATTACGAGAACCTGGGTCAAATGGTGTGAACATTTGTTACAGCAAATACCCTGTCGTTCCATTTAAATGAGCCAAAAACTGAAAATGTGAAAGTTGTTTATTGCCACAGCTTACTAGGAATATCAATTCACCCTCAGACGGTCAACATTACACATTTATACCAAGTGTTTCAGTGTCAGGGTGACTTCTAAAGTGCTGAAGAGTCTCAGTGTTGACAAATGGAGTCCAGTGGTCACAAAGCAAAATGATGACATGCAATAGCGAAGCAATGAAGGTAATGAAATGATGCGATTGCTTCGATGCGAATAACTAAGTGTCAAATGCAACACTGAGTTGTTAGCAAATGAACTTGCCTCAGGTGAAGGCTGTAAAAATGCCAGAGAGGAGATTGTGGAGTTGTATGTTTTTTTATTGGGCCAGGGCTGAACCTCTTCAGACAACTGAACAAACTGTGGTTAAGTGGTGACAACACTTACCAGACCACTCAGGAAAGACGGAGCTGAAGGGATAAAAAGAATCAAGTATTTGTGCACGAGTAATATTGACTCAAGTTAAAAGTCATAGTTATTGACCTCAGTGAGGCAAATACTGTGCATGTACGTTGTTTTCCTCCCAAAGACTAACGGCATCCTTTTGAGATAAAACTGGCGTCCCAGAATTGCCCATAGGTATGAACGTGTGTGAGACAGTCATATGATGGCCCTGTGATGGGCTAGTGACCCATTTAGACTGAGCTTTAGCTCCAGAACCCTGCAACCTAAACAGTACAGGAGGTGGATGGAGCTTAAAATCCAGTTGACGTTCCTTCGTTGACTCTATTCAGAACTTCGTGAAGCATTACAACACACAGGACGCAACAATCCTGAAGCAAACTCCACAGTCACTGGGAAAGTGACCCTGAGATGTGGTGGAGCCTTGCTGGAAGGGTAGTGGGTCTATAGCTGGACTTGACACTGGAGAATGGAGGTCCACATGTCAACCTTGTTTGTACAACTTTGTAGGAGGATCTGCGGCGTGGTCTCCAGAGTGAGAGTACACTTTACTTTGGAATGTCGGTGTGCTATACAAACATGGTTCTTACACCCATGGAGCACCTCTGTGTTGTGCTAAAGTGACTCTCCATCCATCGCCTGCACACCTGCTGAAACTCGACTCCTCGGCCAGAAGCACCTGAGCCACAGGTGTCGTCGGTCTGTTGCTACGCCTGCTGGGCGACGACTTTCAGTGGCAGTGAATTGAAAGCACACGCACGAAGTGAAATAAGCATTTCGGGACAGTGACAGTGACATTCACCACGGGAGGTCTCCGCCGGTAAAGCAGCGGGACGCCTGGCTGTGACGAGAGAGCGGGAGAGAGAGGCGGACAGCTGGATGTTCCTGACGGCAGGCTAACGGGTTAGCCGCCGGCTAACACCTTAATTTCACACACTTTGTCGAGTTAAGTTGCTGCGGCGGCCGTGTGACATTCCGTCTGCCTCCGCGTCTCCTCACGGTCCACACGCAGCGAAAGTGGCGGGGCTTGACGTGTGAGGGTCGGGTTGACAGCTTAAGCGTTAGCCCGCCGCTAGCAGGCAGCTGTGGATGCTGCGTTCATTCTGGGAGCTCGAAACCGCCGCGTCTGTTTGTTGATCATTTACCTGTAGTAGGAGAGCAGGCCGTTGCTGAGGACGAACCAGCGCCGCTGGTAGCCCTTCAGGTAGTTGGTCCATTTGAACAGCCAGCCCTTGTAGGTATCCGAGCCCGGTGCCGGGGCCGCGGCAGAGGCGGACGCCGAGCCGCCCTTCCCTTGCTCGCTCATCCTTCTCCGCTCCGCCGCACGCAGATCGGCCGGGGGGACGCGACCCCGGGACGGGACCGCCGGGGCGAACGAGCTCGACGGAGGAGGGGGAGGAGGAGGAGGGGTGCGGGAGAAAGCAGCGTGGGCCCCTTTCACATGACGGCGGAATGGGCAGCGGAGGAAGGACGAGGAGTGACGCCGAGACACTTTGCTGATGCAGACTGCGGAGGATCCGGAGCACGGAGCTGCGCTGGCGAGACCCGAAACACCACCCACCCCCACCTCCTCCTCCTCCTCCTCCTGGACCACCTGACCACAACCGTCTCCTCCACAGTCAGTGGTTCCCAGGACCGGGGTCCCAAAGGGTCAGGAACAGGTACCGTGGCGAGGCGAGGATCCCGCCCCGCTCCTTCATCTGGAGGGGACCGAGCGGAGTGAACGGGAGTGACCAGCTCCGTTCACTCCGGTCTATGACTCAGACCCGCACCACGTGACCTTGTTATCCAAACATTCCTAAACATCGGACATGCGGCCTCAAACCCCATCCTTTCCTCCTCTCATCTCTTATCCCTTCCTCCTCTCACCCTTTCCTCCTCTCATCTCTCATCCCTCCCTAATCCCCCCCCCCCCCCCCCCCCCCCCTCTCGCTCATCCCTCCTCTCATCATCTGGGCATGTTGGAGCAGGAATTATTAAAGAGCTCAAGATTTTGTGGAATATTTAAGCCTGAAAGAAAAATAAAAAATTGTTGTGGCTTTTTAAAGTGTGGAGGAAATAAAAGAAATGCCATTGACATTTGATTAAATCGAATTATGTCTTGCACATATCTATCCATCTATACCATCTATATCCTGTTCAGGGTCGTGGGCTGCTGCTGGAGCTGGTCCAGATAACTCTAGCCTATAGGCAAGGCATAGTACACCTTGGACTGGTCGCTAATCCATCACAGCTGTTTTCTCAGATATTTCTACACTCAACATATCAATTCGAGGACTTTCAAACATCTTTTTTTTCCGATTTTGATTTGAACGATTACAACGTTCATTTTAACAAAGGATAGAATGACATGTTGTCTTATGAAGCATTCTAATATTTTCAGATAATGTGACAGCTACTGTGATTTCCAAAAAAAACATAGCATTGAAATGGCTTGCAATATTTCAGTTAATGTGTAGTAATAAATCTAAAATATGTGGGGTTTTATGGATTCAGTGCTACTTATGGGAAACATTGACTTTTCCATTGTAAATGGAGTCACATCAGAGGTCACACAGATAACAAGACCGATGGGTCAAGAAGAAGAAGAGGACGAAAGAGGAGGAGATGACGAAGGAAAGGCAGACATTCCTCACTCAAGCAGAAGTACAGATAAATGTAGCAACATTTGTAAAAAGAAAAAAAATATCAAATAGGCATCAGAAACACAAAAGGAGTTCCTCTCTTTTCTGTGCCTTTTCTTTTTTTTTTTTCTAGTTCCAAAAATCGTGTCAGGAATTAGCACACTGATGGAAAAAAACAGAATGTTCCATTTAAATGAGAAGTAAAATTAGAATTGAACTAATGCATGCGTTCAGATGTAGGTCAAACATACAAATGTTTGTTTTAAAATGTTTGCACCAAGGTTAAACATTTTTTTTATGTTTTTTAAAAAGACTGAAATATCGAGTCCACATATCGAAAATCTCTCGTGCAGAAATTAAGTATTTGTTGTTGTTGTCATTTTTAAATGCTTTTTCTGGTCGTGGTGCCTCGCCTCTAAATAAGGCTTCAGAGTAATTTAATATTGGGAGGCTGTTAGAAAGGAGCACATCATTTCAAAAGCCAGCTTGTACTATACATTGCAATTACACGTGTTCAAATAGTACAATAATCAAAACAATAACTGACTGTGACACCTGTTTGAATAAATGAACAATGCAACACTTAAACCCAAAGAATTCAATTTTCTGACCCAGCCATTAGCCAGGCTTCAGCAGTCCAGTACCACAGATGGTGCAGAGATAATTACTGGGTTAATTAATTCATTAGTTTTCCCAGTGACTGTAATCATTATCGGGCTGCCACTGTGAATGAAAGCAGGTCAGTTAAAACACAGGGGAGATTATGTCCAGATGATCTTCATCATTCGTTGGAAACCATTGAAGTCACATTGAACGCAAACAGCATAATGAGAGGGTGTTAAACGAGTGAGGCTCATTCAGTGGCAAGCCTCTGTTTTGGCTCCTGATAACATCTTTTTACCACAAGATGGCAACGGAGTCAAAGTGATTTGAATGTGGCATAACCTTCAAGGTTGCTGAAGCAGGGTTGTTGTTGTTGTTGTTGTTTTTAAATGCACCCACGAGTTGTGTCGATAATCACACTAGGAATACATTTTCACAGCATATTTCAGAATGAAGACAAGTGGAAGTGTTCTGATAAAAAAAATTGTAGCCCTTTTTATTGGAAAATGCGCACACAAACAAACCGATGAGAACTCATGCTACACACAGTTGCTTTCTAGTGAAACTCTGCTACATATATCTCCTTTTTTTTTTAACTAGAAAAACGAACAAAAAAGTAAGACAGCCATCAGCCCTGATTGACGGGGTTCAACAATACATCTCGGGGAGAATCGTGAGCTTGTGCTCTTACATGCCAGTGAAAAACAAACACATTCATCCACGCAACTGCTCGTACAGCGTCAGAAAACCGGGTAATACAAAAGAAAAACACAACATCACATTTTCACATCAGTGCAATTTAACCCTGACCTGTTGGCTCTACCAACAAAAGCATGCAAGTCAATAACTCTATGAATCACTCTTATATACAGTTGGTCTGCTTGCTTTCAGTGCAGCCATTTTCACAAAGTACCTGTACCCAGTCTTGATCAAATGAAAAGCAACTGTCAGTCTCACAACAAAACCAATTAGATCGTATCCACACACTGTTACGAAAGCTTCAGTAATGATCCATCTGTGTCTGCGATGTAGTCATGGGTCATTTTGTGCAAGTCATTGAGCTCAGCTCCCCTATTCTCTGCAGGTTATCCAAGTGTGAGGCCATCACTCTACTGCACGTGAGGCTTATTCAGTATAGTACTGTGAGACGTATAGTGAGTTCGACAACCCAGCGGTGGGATTTTATTGCTCCTTTCTAATCCAAAGATTAAACATCTGTCTCTTATCTTGCTGTGTCTGTCCTTTGCTTTACTGAATGTCAGCGATCAAACCTGCCTGTTTGTCCCCCCCTCCCATGCTGTCGCTCTCTCTCTCTCTCTCTCTCTGTCTCTCTCACTCTCTAACACACACACACACACACACACACACACACACACACACACACACACACACACACACACACACACACACGGGCACACAATGCATGCTCAGGTTCTTGTTTCAGGCTCTGCAGCCTCCTGCAGGTCCCTGGCACCCTGGATTTAATGTATTCATCAGAAACTGACACTGAGTGAGGAAGGGGGCAGATTAAAGTCCTACAGTACATCATGATAAGGGGACTGCAGTATTTTCTGCTGCAGGACAACCTTAAAACACCCTTCGCCTGAACAAACAGCTTTCACCGTAGGCCAAACTTGTAGTAGGGACAGTGAAAAACGAGACAAAACAAAACTGCAGGCTACTTCTCAAAATCTAAAATTAACCACCATCTAATCATTCTGTTTATGTACATTTTCAGAAAATGTCCCCGCAAAGGAATGTTTTTCTTTCTTCTATGCCAACATGTTAAAGCGCTGCTCACATATCTTCGCTTGGCTCTGGCCTCTCAGTGAATGTGATCAAATTTAAAAGGAAGACTCCATGATATTGCTGCCTCTCCGTGATGAGTCTCTCTCACACACACACACAGCTACCTTCCTGTCAAGTCCAGCTACAGACCTGCTGCTGTGTTATTTTTGGAAGCACAGCCTGAAATTTCTTACTGTCTAATCGATGCAAGGAGAAAAAAAACTAAAAAAAAACTGTGCTCGGTTAATTCTGGTGCTTTTTCACCTGCTTTCTCCTCTAACCTCCTTCCTGATTTGGACACCAATGGCAGAATCTGATTGAGAAGTGACTGGATGACCATGTGTGAAATCTCAGTGTCTTTTACAGTGCAAGAGTCTAATAAACCTCATTATGAAAAAAATCAGCTCAGTAAAGCAGGAGGCCACAGGGTATTTTTCCAGCCATTTAGATAAAAAGAAAGTCTTCTTCTCCACTGCCATTGTGAGGGGTGGAGGGAGCGCTCAGGGTCACATGATGGTGCAGCGATTCCTCTGAAGTGCCCCTTGCAGACGGATAGAGGTGTGGTTCTGGCGCATGCCCCGTGCCACCGCGATGCCCAGCAGCTCCTTGAAGAGCAGGACGACGTGCCAGTTGAACTTGGCCGAGCACTCCACGTAGCCGCACTTCCACGTCTTCTTGACGAGGACAGACACTGCCCTGCGAGGCATGAAGCGCTGTCGCTGCAAATCTCTTTTGTTCCCCACCACCAGGATCGGCACCTCGGTGCTGCTGCCTTCCCTGCAGGGGCAAGGTGGGGGAAAACAAAACAGGTTAATTTCACAATGAGCACAGTGATCGTGGCAGTGTTTGTCACAGCGGCGGTGCGTAGTTTCTCCTTGCCTCCGAGGCTTGTGGGGGCGGACTGGAGGATTAGAACTCGCAGGCTCAAGGGGCCTCCCACTGCACTCTGCAGCGACTGGTTTACAGCATTATTGAGAGTGAAAATGTATGGGAAACCAGAGGCAGGTACACATTTGTGGCTCCAAAATTGTACTCTGCACAGCTTAACCCTACGCTGCTAATGAGACACATCCAGAACGGCCTCATCAAGCACAATAATTTCTAGTATCATCTGATTGGTGGTGGCTTTGAAATCCAATCCAACGCTCTAATTAAGAAAAGGAGTTTACTGCAGCAGTGAGAAAAGGAGCAGTAACAAGAGGAAATTCCGGATTGGGTTGCATAAATAGGATTTCAGACTATTAGACTATTTTTTTAATCGAGTAGTTGAGAGCGAAAAAGTAATTGGATTGTGTTTTCAACAGATTAATAAATCCATTCTATAAATAATCATGAAACATGAAGTCAAGTCTCATCCATTAAGGATGTCTAAATCGGGCGGATAGCAAATCCTGAAAGAGTAGTGATGTTTGTGTGCACAAGACTTCTGCAGACGAGTTCAGTGTAAGCTGAGTCGAGGCAGGAGTATAAATACCTCAAAACCGCTGCAGTAGACAAGTTCTGTCGCTCTTCTTCTGATGAATAAATCGTTTTGTTTCTCTTCACCTCACCATTTAACAAAAACTTGCATCCTCATGCATCCTCGTGTACAACTGCCATGACAGATAGAAAGACAGCTTGACGGAGAGAGGAGCAGAGAGGAAAACATGTGCGGTGCAATATTTGAGTCTGTAGGCAAAGTTCTTAAAAAGTGCAATTGAAAATCACATCACAGCAATCGCCTCACTTCTCATCTATTCACAGGTTGCTTTTACATAACAGAGTTTTGTTTTTGTTTTTGTTTTCCATATTGTATATTTGTCCAAGCATTTCTGCTCGAGCTGGGGTTTTGCTGCAGAATGAGATGTGCTGTATGAATGGGAGCGTGTGCAAGCATCTGTTTGGGGGGATTTGGAGAAACAATATGGAACTGAAGGGAAGGACATGCACGCCAATAAACTGAAATACTGAAGAAACTTAGAAAGTTATTCCTAGTTGTGAGCAGAACTTAGATGACCCATTCAGCCACGCTGTTCCGTTCCAACTGATACATCCAGCGATGCCACATTGTCCCCTTTAGTCTTTTGTCTCACGTCAGATCTCACATGTTTCTCCTGTTTTCTATTCCTTCTGCATTCATTCTCTCTTCCTCTGCTCCAGCTGATAATGGGTTTTTATCTTTGGCCATACACGTTCATGCTCACACATTAGGAGCAGGGAAGGGGGTGGCAGTGAACTGTGCTGTGGCAACCTGGTCGTGTTCAACACAACAAACACATCAGGCCACTCAATGTACCTTTCTAAATGCAAATACATGCGTGTATGCTGTAGATAGATCTGATAGCACAGGTGATTTTCAGTGGTCTTTTTTTTCCCCCACACTCAAGTTCAGACCTTTTGGCTTACAGGAATCCAGGATACATGTATTATTTGTTACACATCTGTGTTATTGTCAAGCGTTGCGCCTGGTGCTGTACAGGAAGCAGGGATATCGCCAATATAATCTCTAAATCACCTGTGCCACCTCAGACGGCTACCAGGCAGGAACGTCATGATCAAATCTCATTAGTAAACTGTCAGGATGCTGGAACGGATGTGCTGAATTAAAAGATGCCGCCACAAGCGGACTACATATCACTGTCAGCGTCACGTAATTGTGAGGCGACATGGCAGGGTGTGAAATTGCGTGTTGTCTCGAGATGAGGCGACAGGGTGAGTTCATGCAAAATTACCAGTGAGGATTCACTAACTGTGCACACACACACACACACACACACACACACACACACACACACACACACACACACACACACACACACACACACACACACACACACAAAGACACAAGGTTGTGTGTTCAGAAGCTGTCGGGGTGGCTGAGAACACGCGATTGATCGTACCTGTTCTCAACAATCTGCTGTCTGATCATTTTGACGTATTCAAAACTCTCCACACAACAGATGTCATACACCAGGATGTAGGCGTTGGCATTGCGGACACCTCTGCAGCGTAAATCCAGCCACTCCTAAAAGACGGGCAGAGAGAGAAAAACATGAATACACAAACTAATTGGTGAAGCTCAACAAGGTATTTTTACACATTTATTGATCGAAAGGTGGAAGTATGTAAAATTGGAAATCACTTTTGTTTGGGTTTTTTTAGCTGCAGTGAATCATTGTGATAGTTTTTCTATTGTCCAGATAATCCTCAGTTTTATACATCTTGCTTCTATACCACTTCCTCCACACTGGGTCACGTGGCACTGAAGCCAATTCCAGCCGACTGTGGGTGAAGGCAGGGTACACCCAATCAATCATAAGACAAATAGGAGAGACACAACACACAATTTAGAGTCACTACCTAACCTCAAATGCATGTTTTCACTGAGGCAGGAAACCAGAGGAAATACGGGAAGCGCATGGAACCAACGCACAGAGTTATATATCGTGATTCATAGTCACAATGCTTGAGATTTATTTGCAAGCAAGCCGATTCAGTGAAATATTTCACACAGATGCAAGAGGTCTTTCCAAAACATAATACAGACATTCAATTCAATATTCAGAGTGTCCTGTTGGACCACCATGGAGTCTTGCCAGTCCATCAACAGACTGTGTGAAATCTAGAGCCAGCTTCATCTTCAAATAAAAACCTGAATGTGCTACATTTCAACAAAATATTTTCCAAACTCATGTTAATATCGTCCTCACTGTCACTTTGCACGAACCATCAATTGCCAAAGCGCTCACATTTTAGAATACTGTTGGAAAGGCTGCCTGTTTTTTTTGCAAAATATCATCCTCATTGTAAAAGTTGGAGTAGATATGCCTCTTTAGGGATATTTTCAAATTCAAACTCATGATTTTCACTCCGATAGCAAACAATAACACCACATTGTATGACAGGGAAAAAGGTGAAATCCCTATTGCTCGCAGTACAATCATTACATTTCTGCTTGATAAAATCAATGGACCAGATTGCACACTTGTCTGCCTGCCTTTAAATCAATATTACTTATGGCCAGAAACCTGCACAGACGCTTAGCTATAACTTAAACAAACATTTATACTTTACCTCAACACACAAACCAAGAATGAAGAAGCAGAAGACGCAATAAAAAGCAAGAGGTCAAATAACTGTCACGAATGTGTCTTTTTTAATATTATTAACAAACGAGAGACCTCTGTAATGTAATGCTGTGCTCGTCTTGTTCAACATGTAACCGCCTGCTTCACTTTGTTGGTGTGATTTTCTAAACATAAATGAGGAAAACATAGTGCTGTGCTTTGTTTCTCCTCAACTTGTGTCTGCTGAGATGAATGCAATGCTGAATGTGAGAATGGCTGTCGGTGTTTATTGTATGTCTACTGTGTTTTTAGCTACACCGTAATTTCGTTGTGCAATTTATTGTACAATGACAATAAAAGCAATAGAATAGAATAGAATAGAACTTGTTTGCAGGAGTTGTCATTCGGTGGTGACATCAGTTATGTGTGATACCACTGAGCTCCAGCTATCGATCCACCAAGTGAAGAGACCTGGAGTGCCAGCATGTATGGAGAATGAATGCCACAGAAAATAGGGTTTGGATAGCGTAACAACTTTTAACATTGATGAGAAACACGACTTTGTAGTATTTAGACTCAACTGCGCAACACTACTCAGAAAACAGATTCAAAATTTTGAATCTTTAACATAAGATTAATCCAAAAACAGACATGAGATCAGAAGAATCAATATTTTTGTACGACTAGTGTGCATGCGTGTATTCTGAGAAAAAAAATGTCAAAGTCAAGCTTGATCTGGCTTTTCTTTTCTTCATTATTATCTATGCGAGCAATCATTTCTTTGGTAAGCAACATTATCCTCCCGGTGTAAACATGTAGCGTCGCGCCGTACAGAGAGGCGAGCATATAATGCAAATTTACAGAACAGAGAAATGGAGCCGAAGTCCTTGTAGCATGTGCAAATTTCTAGGACAGGTTTAGCGATGCAAATCTCACAGCTTGAAACAAACTCATAGAAAAGGATGACTGACCATACGGGAAAAGCAGAAAGCAGAGCGCGGTCTCCTAGCTACACATGTTCAAGGACAATGACAGAGGTTAGAGATAAGCAAGCACACGGCCTTCTGTCCGACAGGAGCAAAAGGAACACGTGTCACTGTTTATCTTTTGATTCCTGCCCGCCGAGGCTTCGTGATGCAGAGCTCACGCAGCTTGACAAACTACCACATTTCTTTGACGGTAATGAACTGCAAGCTCAATTAAAACACATAAACACAAGCGGCAACATTTGCATCTGACGTCTATTCCAATAGAAACACTGTGGCCCATTCCTCTTTTCATGTCGTGTTTTTCCCTTGGCTCTCATGAGCTGGCGACTTCCACCACCCTGACCGCGTCAAACGGCGCGCAATGAAATTATTAAAAAAAATTTGATCTGATAGGCGAGTTGGAGAATGGAACGGGAAAACACATCTGCTGAGAGAGGGACATGAGAAAAGAAATACGGGCATGAGACAACATCGGAGAGATTGAAAAGGCATCAGCAGATCAGAGGATGAGGAGAATAGTGTCAACATCACACACTCCGCTGTCGTTCAATCCTGCTCATGTTCATATAATTTAGCATGCGCATGCAGTGAATGAAAAATGATGAAACAGCAATGTGATAGTAATTCATTGCAAGCTCCTGTTAACCATTAACTCCCTGGCTGCACTTTTTATGCAGAAGTAAGTCGCTGCCTCCTGGTTTTATCGCAATGAATCTTTAATGTGTTTAACTGTTGCAGAAATATGTTGTTGTTGTTTTTTAAATGCAAAGAGAAGCTCAAAACTCATTTCACATTTGGCTTTAAACCTGTAACCATCAGATGTTGAGCTTATCCAGGCATACAGTAAAGATTGAATGACGAAGCAAAAGAGTTGGCCTGGCTCTGGCTGATGATAAAACAAGCTTTCAGCACATGTTCAACGGGGCAGAAAGGTTCATCGGTTAACATGAAACACTTTTTTTCTTTTTTTTTTTACGAGCCTTATTTAAACCGACAATCTGCAGCTTGAAAGAAGCTGACGTGAACAGAGTCAGGCTTAAATCCTGGTCATTGTCCGATGTTAGGGCACCGGGGCATGCGGATAAGGAAGTGGACAATTAAAACACAACAAAGAACTGACAATACTGAAAACTGAACAGCGGGGACAAAATGAATACAAGCCTAACACAGGAGAGACCCCTGTTGAATGGGCCGCTAAATTATGAAATCCTCTCGGAGACGATGCTTGCAAGAACGTGCAACTCACTCTCCTGCTCAAACCAATGGGCCAGTGTATAGCGAAGAGACCGGCCCTGGCTGGATAAGAATAACAACAAGGTGTCCCAGTAGTGGTAAGGCCTCAGAGACGACTGAAGAAACAAATAGTCACAGCCCTGGCTCCATCAGAGGAGAACATAAAGCGACTGCTCTCAGAACCCATCCAGCAATCAGCCACACACAAAAAAAAAACAGATAAATGAAGAGCTCAAGCTCAATATCTAGAGGACAAATGGGGAAAAAGACCGGCGAGCACAACTGGGATCTGAAGAGTCAACCTCAGGACAACACACCCATAATCACGGCGGCGTACGCCCGACAATGAGGGCAGGAGAGCTGGAGAAGCCATTTCTATGTCGTCCTTGATGGCACCACAGATGAGTAGACCATTAACGACAGAAGGGCTAACCATCCTGATTGCAATTGTTTTTCAAACTATCATAGAAATGGCTTACATCAACACACACTGGCAGAAGCAGAGGGTTCCATCTGATTACAACAGAGGCTTTAAATCAATAAGCCACACATGGATACCGATGGAGCTGGCTTCATTGCCAGGACCTCAATCTAACGCCGTCGTGCAGAGGGTCAAGAAATACCTGATATCGAAGGATCAGATGTGGAAGGCGAAGTCCCCAGTGGGCCCAGTGGTAATAAGAGCTGTGACCTTCAAACTAGGAAAGTAACTCTCTCAGATACAACACACACATTCATATGCAGGAGAACTGAGCAATGAAATGTCCAACCAGTTATTTTGTTTCGCTTTAAAAAGGGTTTATCACTATAATTTATGCAGATGTTAGATATTTTTTTTATATACTGAAGCTCTATTGGTGTAACTAAGAAATACTCAACCCTTTATTAAACACTCCCTCAAATATTCAAAGATTCCACCCTTGGGTGATTTATTTGGGATTTTTACACTTGAAATGATGCCATTCACTACTGCATACTATGATCCACAACATCTTGAGGTTAATTTCAAACACATTTGGTTGGAAATTTACAGTATAAAGGTTTTTTTTTCCCCCATATATTTAAAATTAAAGCATCAATCAGTTACACTGGCTGAAACAAAGATACTATTTTCCCAAGCAACGGAACAAATCAGAATAGATTTTTTGTTCCAATAAAGCAGAAGTGTTAAGTCTTTTGCTGAAATCATGAACATAACAAAAAACACACACTTCAGTGTTAATCACAACTATTTAGCGACATATTCTATCAATTTATTATTGTGAGCAACAGAAAGAAGAAATCTTGGAGAAACCGACATGGTGTCTTTGCACAGATACTTTGCAGAGGTGTTTTATGCAGCTCGTCAGTCCAACACAAGCCATTTTACTTTCTGTCTCTTTGAAGCCAAGTTCCTTGAAAGCCTTTCTCCTAAACTACCCAGTTTTCTCTGTAGCCATGTTTGATGTGCACAACTAACACGATACGTCGCAATAATGTGAAAAACAAAACGTCTTCCTCTTCAAAAGTAGCAACAGTCGTCATGTGTGGCATCTTTCTTCCATTTATTTGATTGTAAGAACCTTTCTCAGCTTTCTCTCTCCACGAGAGGAGCTTGTCTTCGACCGCCGGGCACAGGCTCTGCTGCAACACTTCACATTACGTCTTGCTGCCATGATTTTCAAAGCTGTTCTGCTTCACGTATCTGATGTGTTTGGATGGCTGCACCTGAACCTCGGGGCCTGGATGACTTGGCCTCTTTAGATCTGTGTTTATTGTCCCACATGGCTTTACAAATTCGGATATCAAAGTGCTGATTGTAAGACCTCTTTATTTTTATGCTTGTGATTAGTGTGCGTGCTGCTCTGACCCTCACGCATGGAGGTGCAGAGGTGCATTGCTGATTGATTTGCTGCACTGTTCCAGTAATTTTTCATGTAGTAGTTAAAAAAATGTTTAACCATCAGTGACAGCTTGAGTCACTTGAAAGCAGAATGTGAAAAATATCATTACACTGCTGCAAAAATCTTGTGCCGGATATTTCTTTCAGATTAATGTACTGTACAGCCAGTCTGTTCAGTGACGATCAGCTGATTATTTTGGATGAGAGAGGCTGAGGGAACAGGCCACGATAGTCGCTACGTCCCCAACAATAATTCTGACACTTTGATGAGGAATAATTTGCCTTCGTCTCGTTGGAGAAGAGGGTGTTCATGTGTTTGTGTCGAGAGGAAGAAACAGCCTCACACATCAACGGGAAGATAATGAAGCCGATCAGGCACGGAGACAAATGTGAAGGGAAGATCATTGCTGTCTAAAAGTGAAAGAATAAGGGGGAGACTGTCGTGAAATTTGGTGTGGAGATTCTTTTCCTGTGACTTCTGCGAGGTTGTTGTTGTTGTTTTTTTTAAAGAAAGTTTTCAGCGACAGGTTAGCCATAATCAGACGTATGATTGTTTTTTTCATATCCACTGTACCCAATCCAAACTATGACTTGTCTGCTCAACAAACGCAACATATTCCGAAAAACGACACGACAATTCACCGTTTTCTGATAATTGAGGTGGCTGACGACATGAGAAGATGCACATGCTGGCTTCAGTAGCAGCCTCACATCCCTTGGGCTAAAAATAGCAGCTTGTGTTCTCATCTCATATCTCTTTGCCATCTAAGCCCTGTTTTTAAATGTGGAGGAGGGGCTTGAAATGGCAACACTACTTCTGGTAAAAAAAAAAAAAAAAAAACAAGGAAACACCGGCACAAACAAGTAAACGAAGATGAAACGGGGCTGATGAACTGATAGCAGAATGCAAAATGCATGTGTGGGCATGTTTATTTGTGTGCGCTTGCGTGATGTGTGAGTGTGAAGTGCGTGGTGCCAGTGTCTGTATCTTCCAGTCGGTCTTCATACCACGGCGCAGGAGGAGGAGGAGGAGGAGAAAGAAAAAAAAAAAGTGCATCTCATCCTTCACTCCTCAAGAGCCAAACAGAACATGTTTCCCTGACAACTGCAGGCCGTGGTCAGTTTTTGGCAGGCTTTGACAAAGCTGTCATGTCTCCTGATATTAGAGGAAGCAGCTTAACGCTAATGAGTGGTCGGGATGGATCAATACTCAAGTGTAGGACGGAGGCCAATGTATCCTGGTGGGGGAAGGGTGCTGCGCAATTAGAGATATGTCACACATTAGCCATGCTGGACGATTTGCAATTAAAATCTATTACATCCCCCGGGGATGACACTGCCATTACTCAGAATAACCTACACCAGGAAAAACCGTTTAAATCTGTAGGTTTTTATTGCTCTTTTGTGAACGCCATCTCGTTTGCGGTGATATGGAGAGGACAGTCCGCTGCAGGTTTTCCACACGGAGAATGTTTTAAGGGATCACGTGCGGCTCCTCCTGGGAAACGGAGTCGGGAATTGTTAGTTTTGAGACAAAAGCTAACAAGGACTTGACACTAGTTGAGACAGCTTAAAGTGAAGGGTTCGACAATTCGGAGTATATTCCTCGTGTGCTCTCTGGAGGGAATTGAATTCAAATCTGCTGCTCGTTAAATGTGGAGCAACAGCCAGGGGTTCATTGGCTTAGTTCAACATCAAGACTGGAAGCTGTGGATAACCTGGGCTGGTCTGTTTGTGTAAAAACTAATCCATGTCTTCAAACACTGTTGTTCTTTAAGAGCGACAGTGGATAATGTTGTGGGCTGCACACTGGTGTAGAGGTTAGTGCTTTTCACCGAATGTGAGTGTGACCGTCTACATCACCCCCGACTAAGGATGGATGACATTCTAGTTTGATAACAAAAACCTGGGACTTGTTTTTTTTTTGTTTGTTTTAAGTCCAGCAAGCTGCATATTTATTTAGCTTTAACACCTCACTGCCTTAATACTGGGTTGCATTCAAAGTGGTCCCACAAACACTGTACACTGAACACTGTAATTTGAGACAAATCTGTTGTTACAAACAAGGTGATAATGTTGTTTTTTTGTAATTAAATGAATGTTACAAACTCCTTAGAAAAACAGACTTTATGTTTACATGAATACACACACACGCACACACGCACATAGATCATCAAGCATGAAATGTTTCTGTATCTTGAAACCTTGTGGTGATTTGAAAAAAAAACGTGGTTGAGTCATTTACTGTTCCAGAAGAGAAAAGTTGAAACCCCGCATGCTAAATCACATTCAACAGAAAAATGTCACGAGCACTATGTTAGTGACGTCACAGTCACACAATACTTCATGACGCATTGTTCTCAAATCTTGTTCACACAGTGAAGCTGTTATAGGTTTGGATTGCTGAAGATGTGTTTATTTTGATTAATTAACTACAGAAAACAAATGACACGAGTGTAGAATACTAATTCCCATGCACATGGCTGGGTGGCTGAGAATAATAACAGGCTGATGAATGTCACGCATTAAACAGACGACACTGTGCTTCTTGGCCTTGTGGATAAAGAACAGGTGGAAGCATATGGACATTTAATTTATAATCTGGCTTTTGATAAAAAAAAAAAAACAGACATTTGCATGGTTATTATAGCACGAGTTACCAAAGCAAATCAAGGGTCCAGGTCTACAGTGAGATTTTTTTTTTTTTTTCTGAGCAGTATCAATTGTAGACGACCATCTTGAGGGGGAAAAAAAGCAGCCTCTGTCGCCTTTTTATCTCAGCTCTCCAACTGTTTTGTCCAGCTGCTTTTCAGATCACGTGTCATGTTTGCCCAATGTGTTGGGTTGATAAAAAAAAATAAAAAAATCATCCTATCATTTTTTTTTTTACAGTAAAACATAGTAATTGCCATTTCAGTAGAGGTGAGCGCTGCTGGTATCTTGAATGGAAAATAAACTTTGAAGAAAGAGGGTCAATCTCATTACAGTACAAGGGCGACAGCTGATTTCTCAATGGCCCGAGGTCACTCCTGATAGCATTATCGCCCATAAATATGGCCAACTGTTAAGTTTTGTCTTGGTTCTACTGTGTAAAGAATATGAGCGAAAAGTAAAACAGTTAAAGTTATGTGGAGAAATTAAAACTTCTCAAGAACCAGAGGGAAATTCCTTTGTGCCAATAGTCATATGGTGGTGGAAGGACTTCAGCAGTATAATAAAATACAGGATACATGAGCTTCTCAGTATCACCAAACACACATTATATTGTAATACTGAAAACATGCCTGAGGAGAATACAATTTGAGGTTATCTTGGAAAATAATTCCAGATTGTGTCATGATACAGAATTGTGTCTTATGCCTCCGACACGTTGTCCAATATAGACCTACACTGGGCTCAAATTCAAATGCCACCACTGTCAATTTCGCAACATGTAAGCTCTTTACAATAAAATGATTTGTAAATCTGACATGCACCTCAGACATATTTCCACTGAGAGAGGCAACCCGATGCATGGTGTGACATGAAAAGCAATCATTTTCATGCTGCTATCAGGGAAAGTATCGACAGAGATAACTGAGAAGAATGTCCAGAGAGAGAGGAAAGGGAGAGGCGGCATTTTGTGTGGGAGGAAGTCATGGAGATGCATTGTGGCAAGAGCCCCGACAACAAAAAAGAACAAGAAAAATCATACTGAATCTTCTGTTAGGCTTTAAATCCATCTGTCACACATCCTATTGACACACTGTGACAGATGCTCTCTAAATGCAATACTATCAGCAACAGCCAGGCACAACGCAAAGCAAACAAATCATTACACCATCACACATGGGCAGTAAAATAATAGAAATCTTGCCTTGTCTTCAGCGTGGGGAGGGTAAAAATGGACGTGTGCTTATGCGGTTGAAATGGGGTCAGAAGTAGCCTGCCAGAACATTTCAGCTCCTCCTTTTAATATGATCTGAACTGATGAGAAATTGCCAAGCAGCATCAGCATGGAGGCGTTGTGACTCACTCTATTCTGCAGCTGATTCATCACAAATGTTAGAGGACGTTAGAAAAGCTCATTCGGTAACCCCCCACTACGACGAGCTCCTTCTGAATGTGTGCAAAGTTTCTATTTGACTTCGGCAAAATTCCTCCTCACTCCTTTGATTCTCAGCTGTATTCCAACGGTGAACAGCGCCGGTTCAGTTTCGCTGTGACTTCGATCGGGGCTCTCGGTGCCGCCGTCACTCACCAGTCATTAGATCCACCGCTTCTGACCCAGGTTACATTTTCTTTGACTGTGGGATAAATTCAGAGGAAGGCAGCGGCTCAAAAATGCCCCTCGTCTCATCAGCACTTTCGCTCTGACAAGAGGACATCACCAGACAAGACGAGAGCGTGGGCTTCAGTACAGGCAGGACACGGCTGCAGCGGGCAAGAAAAAGTACAGCAGGCCTCGCGCAGTCCTTCCTCACCAAGTGAGTAACCATAAATCTGTCTGATGGAAGTGTTGTGGCTGCACTCAGCTAATGGTTTTCTCTGCCTGCACACCCTCCCTGGGCTCAGCCGAACAGAGGCTTTCATGATGCGCTAGCGCTCTAAAATTAGCGCTAAATGTTCACGCACTGTGATACAACATGTATCAGATGATGAAAGCTGTGTCTGCTGAAAAGCTTTCTCGTGTGACTCAACTTTTGCCACAAACACACACACACTCACACTCAAAACCCCCAGAGACACATTTGGCCTTATATCTCCTTTTCTGTTCACACCTCCCAGATTGCCAGTGGCGGGCTAAGCACAGCTGGACAGAAAAAAAAATAGGAAAACTAATTTTTACTGAGAGTTTCTGTGGGAATGAAACAGTCAACAGTTTCACATCTTCCAATAAGATGTAAAATCGAGCTGCAGCGCCCTGTGTAATCCTGACAGGATGATTGTTGTGGCCCCCTCAGCCTGCCTGTCAGCTGTTTTCTCCTGCATTTAATGTGATGCTTCCTCAGCATCACCAGCAAACACTTTGAGGCCCCTCTCTATCAAATGGTTCCTTTGTTGTCTCCTTCTCGGCCCAACATCTCATTTTCTCAGGAGCACCTCTCCGGTGCAGACAACCACAGCTGTTCCTGAGGAGGCTATGTGTGACACTGGAGGGGGGGGGGGGGGGGGGGGGGGGGGGTGAAGTGAAATGTTCAGCTGCACCGGTCCATAGCTCGGCCTGGTGACCTTGGGGATTTCTATCAAGAAGGCATCGCAGCATGTCCAATGAGGCTGCAGTGGACATAAGTCAAATACATACCTTCAAATAACAGACCTGTAGAGAGAAATATGAGATCCTCCTTGAAACACACAAACTCAATCTGTTGGTAAATGGTCAATGGAGTATGTAGTGCATTTTGCACAATCATTAAATTTACAAATCTCTCTCTCTCTCTCTCTCTCTCACACACACACACACACACACACACACACACACACACACACACACACACACACACACACATACATCTGTGCTCATAGACCATTGGGAACGATTTAAGTGCCTTGCCCATGGACACTGAAACATTGACAATATGGGCAATCTAACCATCAACTCTGGGAGTAGAAAGACCGTCCACTCCGTCAACTGAACCACAGCCACTGCACAGAAGAACAGATAAGTGTAAATCAATTTGCCAAGGTTTTTTTTCTTTCTTCTTCTTCATAGTTTCATCATATTAGTGCTGATCCTTAAAACAATTCTCACATTAGCGACACATTTCTCCTACCTTCCAATGGCAAGATCCATTCCTAATGGGATTTGCATGTGCCGCGATTAATGGATAACAGGAGGCACACTTCTCGTTCTGTGCAAGAATATAATTTAAAGCTTTTTGAAGCTAATTTTGTCACGTCAACAATGAGAGTTAAACATATCCAGGTTTCCTTTATGCTCTGCCTACTTCAAAGGAAAAGTAACGGCAAAGTCGGATTAAAGACTTTAGGTATTGTTCGCGAAGAAAACAGGCTCTGTAAAATTAATTCACCCTGAGAAGCCTCATAATGGATTCTGTCAAACTTTAAAATGTATTTATGCAGAGAGTGAAGGATGGGGACTTTGTCGCCCGTCACTGGGGATGATTTAATGTGGGATCTCTGCAGGGCAGGCAGAGGCACAAAGAAGAGTCCTAATGATATATTTAAAATGAGCACCTGACTGCTTTAAAGAGGTTTCTTTTAGCTAAAAAAAAAAAAAAAAAAAAAAAGATGGAAAGCTACACGAGATCCTCTACAGATCCCCGGTTCTCTGCAAATCTGCTGTGCGAAGTGATCACAAACCCTGAACGTCTGTGAGCTGCTGTCCAGTTTTTTTGAGCTCTGCTGCAATCAGATGTGAGCCCAGCTAACGAGGTGTGACATGTGACCTGTGGTCACGCATTAAAGGGCACCGGTTCTATTTTTGAAAAAGGAAGTTTAACCAGGTGCCATGGCCATGCCTGCAGCAAAACCCTGCCATTATTTCCTCGGCATAAGAGTAAGATTCAGCCCCAATTAGAGCCACCAGCGGCACGATCAGCCTCGTGCGTTCGGTTGCCGCGAATGCATGCGACTGTGAGCACCGCTCTGCGAGAGGTCTGCACGACATCCTATGATTAATAAACAACAACATGCAAGTTGGCTACCCCTCCTTGTGAGGGGGCTGAGAAAGAAAGAGAGTTTTACAACGTCAAAGTGAAGCTCCAAGGCTTTAAGTCAGGCAGGTCTCCATAGCAACCAGTAGACTGGGGACATCTGATAGTGATGGAATAAATACAATTGGTGGTTTTGGCTTTGAGAAATGGCAGTGGTGGACAGACGGGCACTTGTAAAAATTAAATGGGGATTAAATAAATGAAGAGGGGATTCAGAAAATGAGCTGGTGAACGAATGCTCATGCAAATCTGTCCGTCAATTCTTATAATACCCATTTTATCCAAGGAGCCCATTGCGACCGATAAGGGTCAAAACACAAGGTTCTAGTCAAATAAAGGGCAAAGACAGAGAGACGCACATTCACATATGTGACATTTAACAAACACAGATGAAGTTTTAATAGTCATGTTTGACTGTGGGAGGAAACTCCACACAAACTTCACACAGAAAGGTTGTGAACCAGCAGGTTTTCACAATATACCACCAACATGTGCAGTATACACAAGGGGAAATGATCTGACTGAGCTGACGTGTGATTGATTGCAGGGACTTCATAACGTCTTGTGCTATTAATTAATCTAAACATTTTCATCCATTGACAGTCCAGAATAGTTCACATGACAGGGCACAGATCAGAATCGTCAAAAACAAGAGAAAATGACAAACCAAGTCACAAAGACATATACTATATCTATATCTATATATCTATCTATCTATCTATCTATCTATCTATCTATCTATCTATCTATCTATCTATCTATCTATCTATCTATCTATCTATCTATCTATCTATCTATCTATCTATATATATATATATATATATATATATATATATATATATATATATATATAGAGAGAGAGAGAGAGAGAGAGAGAGAGAGAGAGAGAGAATCTTATTGTTATTGCAATAGACCTGCTATAATACAATAAACCTGTTATAAAACAGTAATACAGGCCAACATGATATAATAATTTCACTGTAGGCAAGACTTGAAAAAACAAACAAACAAACAAACAAACAAAAAAAAGTTCACCCTTGGGTGTAAAAGTCTTGAGACATTGAGGTACCTGACTGGAGCTGGATGGGAAGGAGGAGATCGGCGGGACGTCCAGAACCTTCAGCTCGTACATGTTCCCGTTCAGGATGACGGAGGGTCTGTACACGTATCTGCTCCTGGTCGGCGTGTACACCTCCGAGAAGTCGTTATAGATGAACTGGCGGATTATAGAAGTTTTCCCCACTCCGGGAGCACCGATGACTGCGATACTCAGCGTCTCCACCATCCCTGGAGCGCAGGTTCAGCACCATGGACAGCGACGGACGGCGACGAGAGCAGGTGTGAGCGTCCGAGAGAGGAAGCGCGGCCGGCCGCCCCCACCCACCAGAAGCCGCCCCCCCCCCCACCCAGTCACCTCGACAGGGCTCGACCCGATGAGTGATGGGTGAATAAACCCCCCCACCCGCCCCCCCGAACCCAGCACAGTCAACAAACTTTATCCCCTCGGGAGAGACGGCGCGAGACAGAGGCAAGGAGCCCCACGCGGCAGGTTGCGCAGATCGTCAAAAACGGAGCCCGAGCGCGGTTGTGTCAATCGGGGGGTTTCCGCTGCCTCCGCGAGCCGACGCGAGGATGAGCAACTCTTGATTTTCGGGGGACATCCCCGGGCGACCTCGTCCCCGGAGAGGAAGCGGCATGAAAGTCCGTCCTACCGGTCTCCGCATGGACATAATCCCATCCGGGCGAGACTCTGACCTTGACCGAACGTTGGAGCGGCTCTCGGCGTCTTCATCGATTATCTCCCCTGCGCTCTCTCACTCATTTCCACCGATGCGCCACCGCCACCGCGCTCCTCCATCACACGGAGGACGGGCGCACAGCCGCCAGCCTCGTAAATAAGCCTTCCACGTGCTTGACAATTGGCTGCCACCCCATAATTTTCTAGGTTTTTTTTTTTCTGTCGATGGCAGGAGGATCAGTGTGTTCCCCGGGGGGCGCTTCAAGAGAGAGGAGGCAGTCCATACAGCCCGCAGACCTCCTGCGCGTTCTGTAAAGGCATCTGGAGTCTGTTGAGGAGCGCTGTGCGTCTGCCAGTGGAAAGACAGGGGCGCTCTCTCTCGCTCTCTCTCTCTCTCTCTCTCTCTCTCTCTCTCTCTGCTCATCCAATAGGATCATGTCGTGCACAAGGCGTGTGAAGGCTTCTTGCTCCCATACGCCGCAAATAAATAAATAACTCAATAAATACACACATAAATAAATAATTCAATGGCAGAGGAACAGGCCACACGCTACAAAATTGTGTTGCCGGAGTGCAGAGGGGTTGTATCCCATGAGGGTGAGTGATCACCGGACAGGGCCACAGGGGAGGAGACGCCTCACACTTTATGGCGTGCTGTCGTCTCAGATGGGCCCGTAAACAGCGAGGAGAGAGGAGTCCAGCACTTTATTAAAAAAAGAAAAAGAAGAAAAAAAGAAAAAAGCCACTCTCGTTATAGCAGGTGGTTTAAAGTGTGTGAGGAGGAGCCCCCTTTCCTCTTAAAGCCTGCACAACATTGTCAAGACCAAGAAGAACACGTTGATTGCATTGGGGGGGAGGGGGGGGGTTCCAAAGGCTTCTCACAGTATGAGGTGTTCAGAAACAAAACATATATTTTGTGTAGTTGTAAGATGGAACCGTCATCCCATTTGTGTGTTTTGCACGCTACTTAAAAAACACAATTACAGCGTGAAACGCCATATTTAGTGTATATTTAGTGTCTATAAGCACTGACTTCCGCCTGACCCATTAAAGTTGCACTTGAAAGGTGCAAACGATTTTATTAACTACCCTCAAAGCTGATATGTTTTTGTTTTTTTAAACAAGATTCCTCCGGAAGATTAATCTCTCTGGTGAATCACCTGAGAACAAAACCAGATTGCATCAAAGAAGACAAAACATTAGCCCAGGAGATTACTCTTTAAACGCAGAGCGCGTGAGGCCTTTCTACAAAGCATTGATATTCATGTGAAGAGACTCACTGGGAAAAAGGGGGGGGGAAATGGCTCCTCAAAGCCCCCGACTGGAGGAATCATCAAATGCATGTATATTGGAGGAGCCTGATGGGTCACGTGCTGCACATCAAAAGCAGGAGATATGGCATTGATTTATTTACGTTGTCAGATCACATGAGGTGTGACTTGAATATGGGCTTCCTCCTCACGTGTAATGGACCTCATGCCCCCCCCCTCTGTGCATTAATGTTGCATCGAAAGGCTGAACCGTGTTGAGCATTGATGCACTGCAGTCAGGGACATTTCCAATTATATATGGCCCAGTTCAAGGATTTCATTGCATACATTTTACATAGCAATATCATTTCTTGATTAGTTTGCAGATTCAGTCAGCACTACTTAAAAGTCTACAGCCACTGTGGTTGTTTTTTTTTTTTTTTAAGGTCTCAACAGGAGTGTGTGTTGGAGTCCTCAGAAGTAACACTGCCTTGGGGAAGGAAGGAGAAAATCACCCAGCATTTATGTGAGCGCCATCAGGCTAAGGATTCTGATAAGTATGCAGACATTGGGTTTCAAGTCTGCTCAGTCACATTACATAAAAGCAGAGCTTTAAAGGGACAGTATGCCCTTTTTTTATGAGGTGATTAAAAACACATTCTGCACAGTGGTGTGGTCAGCACTCTCGCCTCACTGTGGGAATGTCTCTGGATTGAATCTGGGTTGTTTTTTTTTGGAGGACTTTCAGTGTGCAGTTTGCATATTCTGTACCTGTGCAGGGTTCAGTGGGTTTTCGTCCTGCATTCTGAAAACAGGTTTTTAAGGTTGAGTGGTGCCTCCTCAATCTTCTGCAATAATGTGGCTGTGCCAAATATGTCTTTTTGGACACCATTCAGCACATCTTTCATAAGGTAAATATTGCTGGATGTCTGATGGTAAAACTAATTTTGAAACGGGAGGAGAGCACGAATTGATGTGAATTCTAAACTGAAGGACAAAAAAAAACTAACTTTAATTTAGTCTGGCCATTATGTAGATTTCAATACCTTTTTTTTTTTTTTTTTCCTGGAGTTAGTGCCAAATCAGTGTGATAGATGTAAATGTTATGTATTTACCTACTTCACCATATATTTTGAGGGTTCAACTGTAAAGGTCTCAAATTTCCAGCCCGGTGAATGTGTTACATATCAAATCAGCTCAATCTCTGACAGTTGGATTTAAAATCAAGCACCAATGAAACACATTTTACATGCTGGACTTTTTATGAAGCAGCATTATTGAAAAAGATTTAACTGGTCAAGTCTGTCAGTATATGAGCTCCATAATCCATCCATTTGTACAATAGAAATAACTGACTTTGCTCTCGCCTGAATGAGCATTTTATGGGTTCAAATACCAGCCAGGGCCTTTCCGTCTGGGGTTTGCATATTGTAAAGTGATCTCATAATGAAGTGGACACAAACACTTGGAGGTAGCCTGCTTTTCATTTGCTATGTGAGTATTCACTGTCAAATTTGGACTCCAGTGTGAATTTTATTACAGGTTTAGTACTCAGGAAAGCGGCAGAGGTGAAGCGACACTGTAAATGTGACTACATTGATGATAATTATGAATTATGAAGCCCAAAACACACGTCCCGTCTGTGTTTTGTGGTTAATATGACTACTTCCGTTCAGTCCAGTTAAAAAGCTATTTCTTGAATTTGGAAGTCAAAGTCCCTTTACAAAAAAACTGAGCTATCAGAATGCAGTAAAGTGGCGCCCCCTGTTGGGACACATCAATCACTGACTGTCAATATTATCGATCATTTGTTAGTGGAAGAGGGTTCCGACAGCCTTGGAGGACTGACCTTCCCTCCTGTGTGATGCGACTGTGGAACTCTGAATACAAGCGAAGTAATAAATCTGAGATTAGGTGTTTGTGTTCACCATCAGGTAATGAAGAGGAAATCCGAGTTAAGCTTCCCAACGGCAGGTGAGACATTTGAAGAAAAAAAAAAAAAGATCCACCACGATTATGCAGTATGTAGTGGATAAACCCCCCCCCCGACACTCGAAGATAAAGGTTGAGAAGACTGTCGAGACTGTAGCAGCACATCGGTGCCCTCGCCGGGCCACCAGAGGACCAGACGAGAGCCCCGAACACCTCAAAGGTCAGCCGTGATTACAAAGAACACACCAAATAGAATTCTTGTAGACTCCAGGCCCCAGTGGGTACGTAGACTTTACCAAGCAAATAAGAATGTTGTTCACCCCGGTGACACTGGGACTCTGGCATCAGCAGACCGTGCCGTGAAAGAATCTTCATTTTTTTTTTTTTATCTCTGGTTTATGTCATGACGGCTGACGAATGAAGAGAAAGAAGAAAAAAAAAAATCCACAATGTGAATTTATCAAGACTTTTAATAGTTCTTATTTCAAATGACGCACGCACATCAAACAAAATCATGTCGATCAAAAACATCTGATTAAACTTTTCTTTTCTTTTTTGTACAGCATTTCATATGAATGGGCCGTCAACCACCACACTCGGAGATACACACTCGGAGGACACGGCTTCCTCCGCTCTAATCTGGAAAAAGGTGTTAGCGTGAGGTGCAATCATCCTGTAGAGCCGATAAAAGGGCCTCGGCGTAATCGCTCGGAAAAGGAATTCAATTATTCCGTCTGTAGGTAAAACAGGGACACGGGTGTTTTTTTCGCCGTCGATCGCGTTCAAGCTGGAGCCCACGTGCTTGCTACGTGTACACCTT
This sequence comes from Blennius ocellaris, assembly GCF_963422515.1. Taxonomy (NCBI): domain Eukaryota; kingdom Metazoa; phylum Chordata; class Actinopteri; order Blenniiformes; family Blenniidae; genus Blennius; species Blennius ocellaris. The sequence continues at coordinate 15,509,689 of NC_137656.1, forward strand.
TCAATCCCAGAGCTTTTTTTTTTTTCTTCTCCACCCCGAACCCTTATCTCAAGTAGCCATGGACCTCCAGAGAGCTGTAATGAAGACACATGGAGGGCAAAGTGGCAGAGAGCCCGAGAAACCTCCGCTGGCCAAGGGGGGTAAATCTAAAACCTTCACGACCCAAGGCTCCATAACAGTTTGCCCACAGTTACATCGAGACTACAAACACAAATCAAACCATGGAATGACTAATAAGGGCGCAGTTGGTGGACTACCTGCTAGATAGACCAAGACAATGATGTCAAAAATTAAAAGTAAATACACACTAGCACGGTTCCCGTGCAGACACTCGGCTTTACGGGGGAGATTTGTGAATGGGACTCTGTGGCGACCCACAGACAACAAAGGAAAACTCTAGAAAATGACAAACGACAACTATTGTGTAGTTTTTAAGTATTTATGTGTCCTTTATGGCCCGCACAGCCATTATGCACTCCAAACAGGCAGAGGGAGAGGAGCATTAAAGCTTTTTTTCTGACACAACTTAATTGAAATTACCCCCCCCCCCCCCAAATAAATACACCTAAAGGGATGATTCACCTGCTGATTGCTGATGCTAAAGAGAAAAAAAAAAAAGCCTCTAATTTGCAGAAAAGTGGGGCTTGAAAATGATTAAAGAGCCTCCTGCGGAGAAACAGGCAACAGTGAGAGAAGTCTGTCCCTCTAGAGAAAAACCGGAGGACGTCAGGACGGCGGAGGGGGAAATAACAAGGGTTATTTTGTCCAGAAGCAGAAACCTGCGGTGCGGGCAGACTTACAAAGAGAGGGCATGTCTGCAGTAGTGAAGAGGGGCAGAGCTCGGGTTCAATAGACCTCAACCCATCTGAAACAAACGGCTGAAGGACACACAGACTGCAGCATGCGAGACGAGACGAGACGGAGTGGGAAGACTGGCTCCTTGCGCTGCGTGAGCTTTGTAACGTGGTTGGCGGGCCTGATGACGGAGGGAGGGAGGAGGGTGGGGGTCAGGAGTCCGTGAGGGCGGCAGGCCGGAGGGGGTGAAGTGTTCAGTTCTTCAGCGCCGCCTCGTAGCTCTGGAACACACACTGAGAGACCTCGGGAGCTCTGCACTTCAGAGAAACCTGCGGGACGACAGGAGACGGGAAGGGGAAGAGAATTCATTTGACTCAAAAACGAAAAGGTTGGAGCGCACGTTTTAAAGTCTGATCCCACCATTTAAGAGCGCTCTGAATCCAAATTATAAATGACACCACACATCAATGCACCGACTCCCATCACTGGTAGAGTTCAGCCGCATGCTTCCTTGCCTTTTATAGCATTCTCTGACTGGCTGAACACATTTCAAACCTTCCCAACCTGTATGGTCTCTGGTTGTGGGTGAGAATATACAATGATGCTGTGAAATAAATGCTCCAGCAATAAACAGTCATGAAATAAATCAATTCCACAAAGATCCATAAGAAAAGAATTAGGAAAGACGAGGTTGCAACAACAAAGTCCTATATGGTATTATTTATGTACTTCTGTGATATTAGCCACAACAGTCAGTAGACAATCGTCTATTGTTTTTAATTGCCCCGTTACTGCAGGAGACCAAAACCCTGCGCTTCCCCCTGATCAGAGAGGAAAGCAGGTTGACATTAGCAGAGTTTTTTAATCCAGCATTATCGTCCTCAGACAGACAAAGACAGAAGTGCAGATACAAAAGCAGAGTAAACAGCGGCAGCCTCTCCCCCTCTTTGATGTCGGTCTCAGCTGGGAGCAGGCCTGGGGTTTGATGGAGCCCGTTTCTCTCCACCATCATGCTGCAATCACACTGCAGACGTTATTCCGTTAGATCCACGAGCTCGCTATTTACAGGAAACGCAAACCCACCTGGAGCAGTGGAGCAGCTTTACCACAATACCCACTCTGCCATCACGGCACAAAAGAGGGATTGCACTAATAAAATACAGTGTTTCTGAATACTTGTGTGTGTGTGTGTGTATATATATATATATATATATATATATATATATATAAATAATTGCTGCGAGGTGAAAACCAGCCAACACTGCTTTTTCTTGTTACGACTGGAGCTGTAAATAACCAGCATGCCTCTGCAAAGTAGAGAACAACCTGCATTTTTCTTGTCCACATGGACACACACTTACCAATAATTACTGTTGTCCTGCTCCAGCTTTTATTTGCTGGGATTTTTTTTTAAATTTTTTTTTTTAATTTAAAACCCTATTTGTTCTACTCGAGTGGCGCAGGTCAAATTTTTACATCTTCACTAGTCAGTACCGGAAAAACTAGTAGGTTAGTCTTTTTTATATATGTATAACATTGTCTGTGAGTCTATGGGAGCTTTAGTACAACCAGAGAGATGTAAAAAATAAATAAAATAACCAGGCAAAAACCAGCGAGGTTACTCAGCCTTTTAATGTAAAACAAGGAGGCAGGCGGTCTCCGTCCAAAACATTAAAAACTAGAATCAGTCCTCTGGCGTAAAGCACATTTCACTGGGGTTTTTGGACGTTAACCTGCAGGGAACTACAGCTGCTGCTTGTGGTCCAAATGAACAACCGACACCGTGATCCTGGTCGGGGGAGAAAAAAAACAAAACAAGACAATGCCCTTCAACACCTGCTCGTTCTTAACAGGGTTGTAGGCAATGCTTTTAGGAAGTTAATGGGATAAATGGAGCCTGAATAGAGCGCTGCGTGACACTTCAACTGCTATAATGGATTTCAAAAGCTGCTGAAGATTATAAATAAAGGGGCTATTAAGGCAAACAACCTTTTTTGGGAACAGAATGAAATTCTGCAGAGAGAAATTGGTTTCCAGGAACACCCCGAGCCGGTAGGCATGCTATGTGCTCAGGACGTCTGAAGAGTTGTAGTTTTGAGCGACGCGCACGAGCAGCACACGACAAGGAACCGAGTCTCAGACGTTGCTATGCTCTGAAAGAAACAGCGTTTGAATGACTGCGCGATCATCTCCTCTCTGCTTGCTGCATGTGTCTTATTAACCAGCGAGGACGGAGTGACCCTGATATCTGACATTAGATTTCTGGTGGGCTTTTCACCAGATTCTCTTCATGCATGCCGACTTTTATATTACGCTCGTAATTACAAAGTGATCCCGTCGATAATGTTTTGCGTCTGTATCAGCACACGGCGGGGTTTTTATAAATATTACAATGATCAATGATTGAAAGAAATGTGATAAAAGGAGACTTCCTTCATAACTCCAAATATCAAAACGGAGGGACGGGCTGTTGGGTGCTGCGGCTGAATGAAGTGCCAATACTGCGCAGCCCCTTCAAAAGTCCACTGGTGCACTCGGGGCTCTTTACTAATACATGCTGCTGGCATCATTTAGTCGGCTGCGCTCCGAACACCACAGGGTGAGATGTGAAGAAATGCAGCAGTGTGAGGAGAGCCTTTAACTGCAGCCTTCCTGCGGACAGCTCAGGGCTCGCTGCTGAAATCGGCGCATTAAATGAGGGCACATGCAAAAAAAACAACAACAAAAAAACAGGAAGCCTGGGGCCAGCCAGGTTTTGGTGGACTGTGAGATTTTTTTTTCTCTCCTCATAACAGTGCTTTTGTTTCATTATATCAATACAATGGACCTAAAATAATAACGAGCTTCTATACTATCAGTGAAGATAAGGCTTCTACACAAGAAAACGGCATGAAAACACTGCAGGAGTCTTTGTAAAACCTGGAGCCGCTGAGCTTCTCTAATGCAGGATGACGCAGATAACTCGATGAAAGACGCTCAATACAAGATGGCGGTTTAATAAAGTCACACTGTGACACTGGAAAGCAATGGGATCATTCAACTGTCACCAATTTTGCTCCGAAATGCAATAGAGGAACTAAACACAGCTCCATATTTGGAAAGAAACTTAAAACAGAATTGGATTTTGTAAGCAATCTATTTAAATTTTGAAGTGGACGTTGGCGTTTGAGTGCATCTTTCCCTTAATATAAATACGAGAATGCCTCACTGCAGCGAGCGACTCCTCCTGTCACACCGGTGTTCACACCCGCATGACACGAGCCACGTCGGGGCCAGACGGGGACGCCGACTGGCGCAAACCCTTTCCGAATCCCGACGTCGGGTCCGGAGTCCCGTTGGAGGTCGTTTACTGAACAAATGGTAGTCAGGTGAGAATTCATCGCGACGGTTTGAGTCTTCAGTTCGCATGGAGATTCCACAAGTTACCGCCGCCTAATGTTCAGTCATGTTGAATGCCAGCACAATATATTGTTTTGCTTATATCCCACATTTTCACTGCATGAGCAAGCTCACACTGACGCACGCTAAAGCCCACAGCTGATGGATGCCAAGTGACGTGGGCGACCATTGGGTTCGTGCCAATGAGGGTTTGGACCAGCAGGTTAAAACAAAACAACTTGTTCTCGTTTCAAATCTCTCACAAGTGTTTTATTTATTCGGGGAAAAAAAAACCCTGCATTTGTCACATTCACAGTATCAGAATTATTCTTTCATTTCCATTTGTCTCCTAAATTCTTCCCACTATTGTGGGCTAAAGGTTATTCTCATGAAATATTTGACCATTTCCCCTTCATCTAATCCTTTGTCGCTCCATTATTTTTATTTTATTTGTCTCTCATCCAGTTTCAACACCGTTTCATCCAATTTGGGAGGATGCAGCCAAAAGGCAGGGTTCGCCCAGGACAGGACACCAGACCACAATTATTTAAACCAAATAAAAACACTGGTTTTCACTTGTGATTTGTGTGGAGGAATGTCAGTCATGTCTGTGGTGTCCGTTTCCATGCCAAAGCTCACTGTGACATAAAGAAAAGGAATCATCAGCTCAAATGGCAAGTAAAAGAAAAGAAAAGGGAAAAAAAAAAAAAAAAAACCTGCCCCCTGGCCACATCGTTGCCATGGGGACAAGAGATGGCAGAAGAGAACATGCTTCACGTCAAGGAGAGCGACGTCCCACTTCTCCACTATAAATATTGTTAAGCATTCATGAGCGCAGATGGGGGAGAGAGAGAGCGAGAGAGAGAGAGAAAGGAAAAAACTTTGAGCAGGACGCTTTTGTCCCGACGTGTCACGAGATGAGATGAACACAATGTGACGGTGTGGAAGGGGTCGACTGAGGTGACGGGAACACGGGGGAAACATCACGTGAATCTGCAGCTCTGCTCGGCTTTAAGCAGCTTTGAGGTGAGTTCCAGCTCTTTTTTTTTTTTTTTTAGATAGCCGTCCCTTCATCGGTTCAGTTCACTCTCATTTAGCCCATTTTAGTTTTGTTTAAGCTGCAACGGGTTTTTCAGTTTTCAGCAGAAACAAGGTATTAGTTTTTCACTTTGATAAAAAAAAAAATTAAAAAAAAGAAGAAAAATCCAAATGAGCGAACGAGCTCAGCATTTCAACTTCAAAGGTGATATGGTAATGTGGTACCAGCTGGTCTCCACCGTCCTTAAGTGAAACGAGGAAGCGGTTTTAGAGATAATGCAAAATGTAAGACTTTGTCCTTGAACAGTTATTGTCCATTGTAATGTAATTTTACAACAGTGACTTGTTCTCCAACAACGTGTGATAACACAGCCCATTAGCTGCATTCACAAAAATCAAGTCCATTCGTCGCGCACGGCATATTCAGTTTAAACGCTTTGCCATCGTCGTCAAACTTCATCTCGGAGCAGAGTTGGGAGTGTGGATCTGGGGACACAGCTATACATGTGAAGTGAAGCATCATGGGAGCCCACAGAGTCTCACCAAGTGTTGAAACATCGGAAGGAAATGGGCCAAAACGTCAAACACGCTTCCAGTGATGACAATAGATTACATAACGCGGCTTTATTTATAACGTCTTACCCTGAGGAGCACGGGCGCTGAAAAACATGCAGGCTTTGCTTCGTCTGCTGCTAAAAATAGCTGCAGACAAAAAAGGCTGTGGCAGCTTGGCTTTAATGTCCTGAGCCAAGAGGAGCGCAGGGACGGTGCAGCAGGAAGCGGCGCAGTGGGACAAGCGTCAGAGCACAACGCTGGACTCGCAGCGACGTCGACTCCAAAGTTCAGTCGCGGTGAATCTGCGCCTCTCCACAGAACAGGGTGATGGAGCGTTTTCAATTTAGAAGTCAGATTTACGAAAAGACGGGAGCGGAGCAAAATATGAAGGGTGGACATGAACAACCTCCTGAATGAATGACGTCACTCAAGGACTGTGGTTGTTTGAGTCTATAGCAGGTGAAATGGATTGAGCACAATGAGCTGTGCAAAGTGTGAACCAGTTGAAAAAAAAATCGAAAGATTTAACTGAACCAGAAGGACTGAATGGACAAATTGCTCGGTCTAGACGGGAGGAAACAAGACGACGGTTAACGCCGCCTCATAAATAAAACATGTTCGGAAACTCAGAGCCGAGTGGCGAGAACAGAGTCGTGCCAAGGTCACCGTCCGGGACGGAGTCTTGCAGAAATTCGAAGCCAAAAACAATCCATCAAGAGCAGAGCCTCGACACGCTGACGAAGGAACGCCACGCAAAAAAAAAAACATTTTTTAAATGCATGTGCGCACTAATGGACATGTGCACAGATTGGATGAGTCACCAAATCAAACCTCCCCTCAGCCGCACCTTCGCAGCCCATTACTGCACATCAATCTCAGTCAATTCTCTGCTCGTCCAAAACCAGATAAGCCGCTTTTTTTTTTTTTTTTATCTCTTTATCTGCAACCATCGCAGTATTTTTCGACTCTTATCACACTGACTTTATTCAACCCGTCTGGGTCCTGAAGTGCCCTGGAAGCACAAGGCCTGGAGGTGGACGTCTTCCTCACCGCACACACCAACACACCCAATTATTGTCACATTATTCTCGTGGTCAATTACGGGAAGTGATCTGCTTTATCAGATAATGACGTCCACATTTCTCCCCAGTACTCCGATGTCTTTGTTCTTGTAAACCAGATTATTACATTTATTTCCTTCTCGGTGACAAAGAGCAGCTTCTGGAGTGAAGAGGTGACTTATTTCATGTAAAATGAGATGAGAGGGATTCTTTAAAAAAACAGTTTGGCTCTTACATCACTGGTATGGATACATATCCTCTGGAACAAATCTGATAATGACCTTTTGTCCAATGAGCCATTTCATTCAGCATCTGGTTCACAACGCAGAACATTTTAAAACAGACTTTTATAGTTGATATGATAGAATGTACTCAAAATCCCTCTGGTGGGGGCAACAAGAGTCGACCACAAGTGTGGGGAACCTGCGCTTGAATCCCCGGTGCAGCAGAAAGGGCCTCCAGCAGAACAACGAGCTTCATTTGTTTCACACACAACAGCAGCTTGCAAAGACTCGCTGTGGCAACTTCCTGTAAAAAGGAACGGTCAAACAGACTATCACCGGAGATGGTAATTGAGGCCCTCTAAAGGACTAATACTGCACATATAAAGCATGAATCAATGCTAACGATGGCCTCTTAGGAGTCTGAGCAAATTACACTCGTAAATTAAATGTTCATTTAGAAGATGAAACCTTTATAAGGCTCCGATAAGACATCAGCCACTGTGTAGCACTAACGAATACTTGCATATTTAGAGCATTTAAGAATAACTTTTATCAGTAACGCGTCTGAATTTTGATGTTTTCTCATCATGCTCCAGGCTTTCTTTGTACTCCAGCAAAAAAACGTTTCCGTTTCCATTTGTTTTGCATTTGCATCTAAAATGTACCTGCTGATTTTAATAGTTTTTCATTTTCATTCGGTTTTCTTGTCTGCAGCTGTATTAATTACCACCTTGAAAGATGATGTATAAAAAAAAAAAAAAAAAAGGTGTGGTTGATTGATAATCTTTTGAGCTCATATGGTGCAATTAAAAAGAAATTGATGTGATGCAGGTATCCAGTGTGATGGTATCCAAACTCCGGTTGGTACGACATTACATATCTGCTTGTGTTGCGCAAAACAAAGACTTGTAAACCAAACGGATGCTGGTCAGCTTCATAAGAGCCAAGCCCTCGTGGGAAATCCCAACAGACACGAGTTAATTCTGACAATGTACCAGCTGCTCACAGATAAATGACCGATAGATAAGTTTCTGGTTATAAATAGCTTCACATACGGTCTCCAATATTGTCCGCTGATCCCTTTCACAGATCTCCTGCCATCATAGCGCCCCCGCCTGCTCCGGCCGCAGCAGGGCATCCTGACTTCCGTCCAAAGCATTTGGAATGGAACATTTTCAGGACGAGCCCTCCTCGTGTATCCGGACCAGCACGACAGATGTTGACGTTGCCGCGACGCGAGTGAATCTCGGCTGTACTCACTGTGTAATTCGGGTTTCCTGCCTGCACCCTCAGCTCGGCCAACACCCAGATGCCGTTGGTGAGCTTCATGGACTGATAGAGCATGTCCTGGCCGTCCACCGTACGCTTCGCTATGGTGAAGATGTTGCTCCCCTGCAGCTTGTTGGAGGCGGCATCTGTTCAGTGAACACGAACAGAAATTAACACAACTCTCGGCAGTTTCACCCAAAAAAAAAAAATCGGCTCCAGGTTGGGTTTTGTTTATAAGATTTATATGAAAAGCCACATTCTGATTCCTGTAATGCCCTACACTTGTCTGCTAAAGCTCTCATTAGATGTACCAGACCATAAAGGATTTCTCGCTCTCGTCATCCAATAGAAATTTTTATTGCAGGCCGTCAGCGCAGCAAAGATACAGCCACTAATTTGGAATTAACTTTTCTCGTCGGTCTTGGTTTTGCTGTTGCGCCCCAGCAGGATGCGAAATCCTCCCCTCTCTGTTCATAAGGAAGAAATTTAATCTGCGGGGGGAAATCTCCATTAAGCCGTCATTAGGAATTCTTCTCCAGTTCAGCTGCTTGCACACTTGTGTTAAAACTGAATTATCGCACATAAATAGGGACTGCAGCTGATGAGTTCTCATCAAATACAATTTGCTTCATTAACGACGATCTGATTCCGAGGTTGAGCCGCAGCTCTGCTCGTCTAGTTTCACACCAAGAAGCTGCAGGCACGTGCCTGCGGTGTGGCGTGTATCCACGCTTCTTACCTGAGCTGAGATGGCACTCTTTTATCTGGAACTGGGCCTCGTTGTCATTTGGAATGTCTTTCCATGTGGCGAGGAAGACTTGTCTCTCTGTGGACGAAGAGCCGTAATCCATGAGAGAGGACCAACCACATATTGCAAATACAGAGATGTCAAAAAAAACCAAAACATGACTTTTGTAAAGGTGAATGTACACAGTGTAGCAAAATAAAATGTCCAAGTTGTAAGTATGTGGCTCGATTTCACTCTCTACATAAAGGGTCCCTGCTGGGGCCGAGGGTCCAGAGCATTAGCTCGCAGCCTCTGGCAGCCGTCCCGCTGTCCGACCCATCAGAGCGCTCCACGGGGAGAGACGGCAACATGTTCTCCCACAATAAATCAAACAACAGCACACAAACAAAAGGAGGGAGGGAGGGAGGGAGGGGGCGCAATACTCTTACCAGGCCGTGTGTGATACGGCAGTGGCCGTGTGGTCCCAGTGCAGATGTGAGAGCGAGTTCAGGCGCGGCGAGTGACACATGAGACGATAACGACCGACACGCTCACTACAGTCGCGACGGTGACGCCGCGAACTGAGGCACTGACGTACGCGTCTGCGGGCCGACGTCACCGGGGGCCTTTTGAGACTTTTGAGTGGCGAGATTTATCCGAGGAGCACTCACCCATCTTCCCGTCCTCGACAAACAGCATGCTGATGGGGTACTGACAGCTGAAGTAGAACACGTCGATGTTGTTCTTAACAGCCACCTGCGAGAGAGATTAAGATCCAAGGAGGGAGGAGAACAACAACAGGAGGAGAAACCAGAAGCAATACATCAGTAATTGCATTTTAAGTGCTCTTCAAGGAACGGCATGGCAGCTTTATGTGTGCTGTTTACTGAACAAATGAGCAGTAATGTTTCGGGAATTTGACTCTTGCGCTTACACACGTATATTAAACCATAGAGCAAAGTGAACTGAAACTCTGAGACCAATACTTCTATTTGGAATTTCCATCACAATCAAGCCTCATCTGCAGACAACTTATTTTTTAAGTGAAAACTGGGTACTTCATGTACCATATTTGTTACTGAAATGGCACTCAAACTACACAAGTTTGATCAACCAGAATTCAAATATAAAGAGGCAATTCAGCTGTATTAAGAAATGACAATTTTTTTTTTATTTATTTATTTTTTTTAAGTCTTCTTAAGAGCCTCAATAAATGCCTCATTCTGTTGCCGTCTTATTTTCTCTAAAAAGCTGCCAAATGACGAAGCTCGTCTCTGGAGAACGCGACCTAACTTTTTTTGACGTGTGATTGATGCTTCAGACACTGTTAGAGACGCAATCAATCATAGGTTTCTATATTAAGTCCACTCCATAAACATGTCTGCATTTCCTAAGTTTGGGGCAGTGAAAGATATCCACAGCATTGGTCGTATGGTCATGCTCATCATTGAACCTGCCCGTCACCTTCCATACATCCTACCGCCACAGATCTGGAACTGTCAGAGTGTAGCGAGTCCTATTCATTTTTTTATCAACAAGAGTGGTGTTGTCAGACACTCTTTATATCCTCTGCGGCCACCACTAAACAGCTTTGTTTTGGCAAGATTGGAGTCTCGATCTGTCTACTGAGTGAATTCTTTCTTCACTGTGAGGTGGCGCTTCCATTTCCCGAAGAACAAAGTTTCAATGTGCGACTTTTTGTGCAGCCTGATCGTGCTTTCTGTACAACGCCTCCAATTACAGAGTCATTGATAGAGCAATACACTCCTCTCTCAGAAACCTTCAGTCATAATTTGAAGCTGGAAAAAGCTTGTATTTACTGAGGAAAACAACCCGACTGGTGCCACCATCACTTATTCCTGATGTCATGTCACCCACTATCACTGTGCTACCAAGTCAGCTGGAAACCTGAAGCGAGCTACAAGCTGAAAGTAGTTTTACTTGAACAAGGTGTCTGAAACACTGCATCAATATCTTACAGTAAAATATAGAATTGTGTGTAACCTGTGACCACTGACACATTACTGAACAAGGAAAAAGACAAATTCCTAACTACTTTTTTTTCCTTAAAGGTGTCTTGAAAGAAACCTTTTGTCAGTTCATATGAAAACGTATCATTTTCCCTCCAAGCAGACTTTATTTGGATTTGACCATGTATCACAGAGGATCTAATATCTATGCATTTGCAGTTGTCATAGTATTGTAAGAATTTATTGTATTACATCAAATGAAGCTCGTTTAATCAACACTCGACTTGGACGCTAAATTCATCGTTCTAAAAACAGCATTCTGAAGCGCCTTCATCCAAAAAAAAAAAAAAAAGGATAAAAAAAAAATAAATCGCTAAAGCAAAGGAGATAAAGATAGCAGGCCGAGGCTGAAAATAAATTCCAGAAATAAGGGACAGAAGAGCGAAATGTCATCAAATTAACTAAAATAGCCCTCAAGCAAAACTTTGTATGACGAGACAAAGATGCATTTCATGAGCCTGTTTTCCCTCCCGACACCGTCTGGTCTTTGGACCCTCCGGGATCAAATACAGGACACTTAAACACACCAACACATGTGTCATAAAGCAAGCTCCTCAAATAAACACCAGAGCCTGACAGCGAACGGCTGCTCCACAGAGAAAGACCAGAGGAGAACCAGAGGAATGAGTCATGAATAAATCATCCAGGTGTCTTATTCCCGTCTTGCAGTGGAGGCCGGTACAAACACTGGACTTTCATGCCGAGTGTTTGGACACTGGGGCTCGATTATGAAGAGGTCAAGTGGCCAAGAAGAGGAGGTCTGACACTGCAGCCGAACTTGTGTGCTTTCAGAAGTTCATCCGACACACCGCCAGTCTGACTTTTGTACAGAAAGATATTATCGAGTGTGTTTTACCATTCTTTAGCCTTGGCTTCAGCCGATACCCATTTCAGCTACAACGATTGTGAAAAAGAAAAAAAATGTGTGCCTGAACTTTTAAGCACAATAAACTGAATACACAATATCTTTCCATGCCGAACATCAAGCTTAAGCCCACACAAATTAATGGATTTTTTTTTTACTGTGACATTGTGTCAGTTTTAAAGTGACAATACAAAAGACTTTGTTAGTTTCATTCCAGTTTATCAGAGGTTTGGCTCACAGGATATTTGAAGTCTTATTTGTAACATATACATATACAAATCCTTTCTGTATCCACTTGTCCATCTCCATGTTCATTTAAATCATTTTGAATTTCAATGAGTTCTCAAACTGTTTTTGTCATTCATCCGACATGTTTACATTGAGTGTATATATATATATATATATATATATATATATATATAAACATTTTGCTTTAATTTTCCCAAATCAAATTTCCTGGAATCACCTGCAGATAGTCAACAAAAACAAGAAATGTATTGTTTTCTGAATAACTTCCTGTCATGCTCCAAAAAAAAAAAAAATCATCAATTACAAACCCTCCCAAAGCCATTTAATCTGCACAGACCACCACACGAACAGCAGGACAGATTAATTCATGTTTCACAAGTTCCAAGGCGACAGAAGTGGTTGCACAGTAAAGCTAAATATTTAATGAGACAAACGACTTGGCCTTTTAGTGTTCAATAAGGAGGCAACGGCGGCTCAGGTGGTGGTGCAGCTTGTCTTCCAATTGAATGTTCAATCTCTTCCCACGTTTCAAAATGTTCTTGGGCAAGACGCTGAACCACGACGTGCGATCACCATTAGTGTGTGTGTGTGTTCCTAAATTCAACTCCTGATCAAGTGACACTCTCCCATATAAATGAAGTCCTTTTACCAATAACGGAGTTCTTGTTTTCACCCCTTTCAAGGCCATTTAAAATGTCACTTGACTTCCCACAGTAATAAATTGACAGATCAATAACATCACGCCACATTTCTGAAAACGTTGCTGCTACAACGTAACGATTAGCCTCTTTACGTGCGACAAAGTGAAATATTCAAGCCAATTTGTACAACGAGTAAAGTGGTTTTGTCTTAAACGTTCATTGCTGGAGGTTCGTTGTCGCAGAAATATTCATGAATACTAAGAGAAGCCGTTTCATGAGTTGTGCTGACTTGAGCAGAGTTTCAGCCATTTGAGCATTTGAATAATGATAAAAAAAAGAAAATACTGCTCCTACACAGCGAGAGTCAAAACGGTACTCGGATTAATATTGAGACATAGTATGCCCCAACATGACAAAGCTCATGTGAAACATCTCTTAAGTAAAATATCGGGGTATGTCAAAACAGACAGTAGTGGCCATCAAAGACGCCCTTGAGGCAGCAGAGGAAGGGGGAAAAAAAAAAAAAAAAAAGGCTGGCAGGGTTGCAAAGGCCAGGAGAAACAAAGAAGCCATGTGTTGAGAGACCACTAATGACCACCCCCACCTCTATCGCCCGCCCTTAACACCCTTATCTTCCCCGTCCAGCTGCACACGGCGCCCGTCCACCATCCCTGCCCTGTTAAAAGAACCACCCTGATCAAAAGCCAGCCAGCCTCTGCTGCGCTTTTATTTGCGACGCCTCTGAAGTCCGTTTTATGTTTTAATCCCCATTTTATTCACAGCGTGGGAATTCAACAGTATAGCTGAATAACGGCAAAGGGTGCATTACTAATGGGAGAAGACGTGTGGCAACATTTTTTTTGGGGACGTGGTGGAAAGCGGCAGCCGTGTCTTGTTGGACACACAGTGAAACAGACCACATGACGAAAGAAGCCAAAATATTTGCAAGCTTTGCGCCTGAACAGACTGAGCCAAAACAAAGGATTCATTTTACTACGGAAAAGTCAACATGCACCATTGAATTTTCGCTCCGTTTAAATTACACGACCGAATGACCTTATGAGGTCATCGCATCTCAGGCTTCGTTGGCACCGATATTGCTGGTGTTGAAAATAATATACACTGGCTCACGCTCGCGAGTATCAACTCTCACCTGGAGGTTGTTGAGGGGCTCCATCTTCATGACAGGTCCCACAGTGTTGAGCGGAAGGCTCGCTTCGATATTCTGGTTGGGGCTAACGGGGGTCAGGACCTGGAGCGGGCCGGCTGGAGCGAGGCCGAAGCTGGAGAGCGGCGCAGCAAAAAGACACGGTGTTACCACACGTGCATGGCGATAAAGACAAGTTTCCAGTGGTTAGCGGGGAGGGCAGACCTGTTTCTGTTAAACTGAATGGCAAAATCACTCATGACGCTCATAGCTTTATTGGTGATGGTCATCTCCATCTGGATGACCCCGGCGCGGCGGGCAAAAGTGCCCGTTATCTCCAGACCCTTGGCCTTCATAGCCGGAAGCCAAACCTGAACAAAGACAGAGTGAGAAACGTCCTATCTGCTTCCATCACTTCTTCTTGTTCGTCTTTCTGATCTTGTCGGGACTCACAGTCTTGGGGGGAGTGAAGGATCCCATCGGCATCCCAACTCCACTGCCAAGATCAAACAAGTCATCCAGTCCGCCGCTAACTGGGGCAGGAAAGGAAGCTGGCATTGACGCTGGAGGCGCCCCGAATCCAGTTCCCATCTGTAGGACGCAAAGCAGCACGTCACTGTCAAACATTTACCGTGAGTTTGTATCGACTAATCAAACCCCAACGCAAGTCTGGACTTACAGCAGGACTTCCTCCGAGGTCTCCTCCGAGCTGGGCATGAGAGGAAGAAAAGGACAACATGTGAAAAGCTGCAGCAATATTATATAATATTCTGGGAGATGTTGAGGAGGAAGGAGGGGTGTGAGAGTCTAACGCAGGAGTGTCAAACTCATTTTAGTCTAATAGCCACATATAGTCCAATATGATCTCTGAAATTGCTGTCATTGTCCTTGTTTCCTTAAACAGCTTTAAAGTTTGCCTTTTTTTAATGATACATCTTTTGTTATTATACATTTCACTGTATTTTGTACAAAGTTCAAAATGTATGGCTTGTCGTTTCTCCTTTCAATTTTGTTGGATTGGAAAAAAAAAAAGTTTGTTTGTCTGTTAAAAGATCAGAGATCCTCTCTGCAACACTGTTTAAGGCTGCTGCTGATTCTCACAGGCAAACGGTCTCTGCAGTCTCAATAAAACAAGTTTTTCACAAACCAACACTCAGTTTGGCCTTGATGTTAAAGTTGCTTCACTGGCAACAAGGTAGTTTGCTTTTACCACTGCATTATTGATCTCTCTGCTCAGACCTCGGCACTGGATTTCATGTCCTTTGCTTGCGCTAAAACAGCATAAACATTACAAACAGCAGTTTATTTGATTTCATTTTTTGTTGATTTTCACAGACAGATGGGAGTGGACCCACTCGACGGGCCAGATGTTTTGACACCCCTGGTCTAACGTCTTTCGGTGACGAGTGAATGCTATGGGGGGGTTTAAAGCTATAAAGAGCCAACGGCAGGAAAGACACCAGTGCATCACAATCACACCTTCATGTGACCAGTCCGCGTCCACAGCTGAACGTCTAGCAAAAATCACTGGGTCAAGAGTGGATCACAGAATAAATCTACTACCGTGTGGTGAAAAGGATTGAGGATGAAGTGAAACTATCGGTAGGATTCCACAGGGCAACGAAAGTCAAACTACTGCGTGCAGCATTGGCAGTGAAATCTCAGCATTTTACGACCAACTCATTCTACACGACGCAGGAAAACAGGAAGAGTGCAAACACAAAGTAGAAACGGGCACAGATCACTGCTTGGGGGGGGGGGGGACTAATCAGAGGGTACAGTGATACATCGGGGTGGGGGGGGGACTAATCAGAGGGTACAGTGATACATCGGAGAAGGGGGGGGGGGGTCCGGGTTGCTTGGTCTAAACTGGTGCTGGCCTTTTTGTGGTCCAGCAGGGTCCCCTCTGGACCAACCTCAGTGGGGCTGTAATCTGGGGGCGACGGGGACTGAGGTGGGGGCTGAGGTGACTGGGGAGCGTCCGTCCGCAGAGGAATGGGTGGCTGATTGGAAGATGAAACACACCGCAGAGCCCAGAAATAAAGAGATGGGACTTGGACCGACATGCTGCCTGCTCATTTCAGCACAAGAGATGATAAATGATGAATGGGAGTGTCAGACGGATGCACAGAGACGACAGTGAGGATGTGCTCACACTTGTGGCCCAGCTGCCTCTGAATCCCCCCCAAAAATAGTCAAGCCTCAAAATGATCATTCTACGAGCACAACCAGATAAATTAAGACATTCGGCAACACTATACTCTGCTAGTTATTTTCGATATGTGAAGAAAAATGTTTTTATAAAGCTGTATTCAAAATTGATCATAGATGGATTTAATGTACAAATTGTTTTTGACAGTTGCTGTAGAATCTAAATTTAAAATGAAATAATATAAAAAGCTCAATAAAATTATTCTGCCTTATATCAAATTTGATGTCCTGAACCTCTGATTCCAGTCGTTTTAAGACCTACATTTTAAGACCTTATTTCAGACTAAATGTTTTACTAAAGATCCATTTAACTACACTTTCAAGAGTAGCTTACATCCAGGCTAAAGAGGCTTTGCCTTACCATTAAAGTCATACAATATATATTTAAGTTTTCTTAATAATCTAGGAAGCAGTCCCAACATTAACAAGCTTTCTGCAGTTGCAGAATGTAGGCATTTATTCTATGAGTTAAAGTGGCAGCGCTTGACTGAGCCTACAAAGTGTGAACACATCCAACAACACTAATTAAATTTATCTTCGATAATGTCCTGTTATGGGTTTTTTTTTTTTTTTTTAATGTGCCATCCCCTTCCAGGTAATTACCGGCTCAGACTCATCCCCCATCTGCAGGTGCAGCATTGAACAAAGAAAGAAGAACATACGACAGTCAAGAGAAAAAAAAAAAAGAAAAGCACTCATAATAGGCAATAAACAGAGAAATTACCATTTGCCCATTTAAAATTGAGCCTCCGACAAAAAAAAAAAAAAACCTTTCAAGGAGGCGAGAGTTCACATGAATAGTGATGAAAGCGAAGACGTACCAGGCTGTCCAGTCCTCCTCCAAGAAGGTCCACAGCACCCATCTGCATGCCAGTAGAGGCAGGTGGGGGTGGCCCAGTCGCGGTGGGAGGTGTTAGGTCCAGATTGAGAAGATCTCCCAGGAGATCTCCTTGGGACGGGATGACGGCGGGAGGCGCGTCGGAAACGGCCGCAGCAGAACCCGTGTCTGGGCTCTCGACACTCTCCCCACTGCACAGAGGAAAAGTGAGTGACTTCATTAATTCAAGGCGGACCGTTGACAAACCAGCCCCGTCTGGTCACTTTCACGTCGCTGCCATCCCAGTTAACCCACTGATACGTGTACTCCTCGAGAAGACCAGTAACTGTAATGTGACGAGGTGTATCTGGAGGGAACAGAGACTGCAGAGAAACGTCCACACGACTTCACACTGCTGAGACTGTTGGTCAGCAGAATTGACAGAAAAAACATAATAGCGGAGTCTAACTGCAATGTCCACTTCAGAAAACAACCACCCTTTGCCTTCGGTGGGTCAATAAATAAATAAACAAAGAGCATGACTCACGATCCAGCACTGCCGGGGAGTCTCTTGTGCTGAACGCCACGGCTGCCCTCAACAAAGGCACTTGGAGGCTTGTGGTACACAGAGGCCAGAGTGCCAATGTGGCAGATAAGCTCCTCCAGGAGCGTGGGCTCGATCAGGTCCGTCTCCTCAGAAATCAGAGGCTTCTCGGCCAGAACCACCTCCTTGGCAGCCACGGGGTCTGTGGAGAGCAGACGCCAGTAGATGTAGCCTCGATCCCTGAGGTCTGGGTTGTCGGAGTCCTGCAAAGAGCGTCGGAGGTGAAGGAGATGAGAATGAACAATATTACACATCAATTTTTTAATAGGTGTTTGATTGTTGGCCACTGCAGCAATTCAAAGATGAACACAAGAGTCCATCTGAGACAGAGCCAACACAGCTAATCTCACACTGCAACTTGTAATTAGGGTTTTAAAAAAAAAAAACTGCTTGCAGAGTTTCAACAAATTCAAATCATCTATAAAGCAAACTCAGCAAGGAAAGTGTTTTTGTTTCATTTAGTTGTTTTTTTTAATAAAGTTTTGTTGCCGTTCTGTTGTTGCTTGCTTTGTGCACTGGAACAGAACAAAACTCCAAACAATACACACTCTTGGGACAGAATTTCCAGTTCTTACAACCTGTTTTTGGTTTAAAAAAAAACACAATGAAATAAATTAGAAAGACGTTGTTTAGGTTCCTGAAACATATTTGAAGCGATGAATCAAATTAGACAAATCCAGATAGCATTGTTATGAGACGTTGCTTGCGTTCAGTCATTTTCCCGGTGGAGAGAACAAGGATGAGGAAAAAAAGACAGTTCTCCGTTGCCACCCTGGTATTCGTGTTGCAGACTTCATGGGAACACAGGATATTTTCCAGAAAGTGAACTCATCAGCTCACAACCGAAAGTCATTAAAACAAAATTAAGTTTGAGCACAGTGAAGTACACTCAAATCACTGGAGCCATTAGTAAGTTCAGCCTAATGATACCATCGATACTAAAGTGTCTCTGAAACAAATATTACAATGATATTAGATTAGAAAGCTTTTAGGGGAAAAGATGATATTAAAAGAGGCTTGGATGGGAGCAAACTGCACACGCTAAGAGGAGGAAGACAATGACGGAAAGCTCAAAGTAGTGGACAAAACATGGGGGGGGGGGGGGTGATCAGGAAACTGCAGCCAGAAACACTGCGGTTAAATAAAGACGTATGAGCTGAACTGCTGGTGTGTGTTGTGTTTCTCCTCACCTGGGTGGCGAGGCTGAGCACCTGCTGCACCAGCTCCTGCGTCTCTGTGGGCTTTTTCAGGAACAACTTGACGATTGCAGTCAGAAGCTGAAGCTGCACCTGCAGGTCACAGTGCACACAGACACCGGTGTTACAGCTGCTCCCATCCGAATGCAATCAAGTACAAGTGGAGTGAGCAAGTGCATCCCAATAATGGGCTCAACACTCGCAGCTCTGCAGTGGACATCAAGCAATGAAACAGAAGCAATCTCAAGGTTTAGATTTCCTCAACCAGTAAATGTTTCCACTACGAGTTTAATCTGCATCATGGCACAGTTGGGGATATTTTATCCATAATGCATATCGTTCTACCCGCAAACACTGTATTTATGATCTGTAAAGCTTCTCCAAGGCAACAATTAGGGAATCGATCAGCTTACTCAAGAGGAAAATGTCCAACAAAAGCTTCGACGAAAAGCAGTGAGCTGAGGAGGAAGCTCTTCTGAGAGAAAGGCTGGCTTTTCGACAAAACATGCCTCTGAGCCACGCATAATAACTGATCCACTTATTGCACCGTCTTCTCATTAAACAAGGTTAGTCACAGTAAAACAAAAATATTACACCCCTTTGATTCTGTAATTTTCTCATTTGAAAATAATTAAACAGTCAAATCAGATCAGTCCTCTGAAGCTCTTCTCGCATTCGTGTGCGACACGACGACTCCTTCGGAGCAAACCAATTATTTCCGACTGGCTGGCCCTCTGACTGACGGAAACTGATGCAGGGCATTGGTACGACGACCATTGAATATGGAATTTGTTTTAAATAACTTCCCCCACGGACCCCCGAAACGCACCTGAGTGCTTTCATCGTGGAAACCCTCCAGAAAGCTCTCCAGCAGCTCATCGGCATTATCAATGCGCTCGGCGTACTCGCCCACAATCCAGATCATGGCAGCACGGGCCTCTGGCTCATCCAGGGAGTCCAGGTTTTCACACAGCGTGGCGATCACACTCTCATACCTAAAAACAGTGACAGAAAACCACCTGGTCAGAGAACTGAAACGCATACGCGGGGAGAGAAAAACAAGTTTAACAGTTTCCTTCAGGTGGTGGTCTTCTATTCTCATTCAAGAGGGGCCTTAGGGATGAAAACCATAATATGGATGGCGGAAGAACAAATGCTACACATCGAGCTTGTAAAGCAGCCAACTTAAACAGGGAGACGTATAACATAATTAAGGGTTATTACTTTGGAGGCATGTGTTCTGGCAGCCTGACAAATGTGAAGCCATTATTCATTCTAGGATTTGATCCTGCTCAGGCTTAGACACCCAAACATTAAGACTTCAGCCGTCTTTGATGGATTTCTAGTCTCGCATGAAATGCCTGGCAAATCCCAAATCCATTTATATGATTTTTTTTTTTTTTTATAGCCAGATATGCCAAGACTCAAATGTCTAATTAATAGAAAAAAAAGCCGGAGTTCAACCGGGCATTGACTCAGTATTGCTTAATGCAAGAACCATGATGAGCTGGAGGCTTTTCAAAGCGACTCCGGAATGAGAGTCTCAGGCTGAGTGGGAGAGGTTTCCTGTCTGGCACATGAATCTACGCTGTTGGATCCACAGCAGAATTCACACTCCAACTCAATCAACGTGGTTGTTTTCCGGATGCAATGAAGGCTTGCGTGTTCAGTTCGGAGAGTTTTCTTGAGGTGTTACCTTGTGCTTAATCAAGCGCGTCAGTCCTTGACCCATTAAGACCAGAGCAAACGTGACGGTTCCTGTTTTTTGGATGAAGTTGCTGTGCAAAGCCTTTGAGCCTCTGCCCAAACAAATCCATGGGTCTGGCTTTTGCTTTTCCTTCCAGCGCTGCTTTAGATTCTAAAACATGTCTTACTGTGTTGTTCTTTAAGATGATGACATTTTATTTAACATCATTGACAGGGGAAGCTCTCCTCCTTCGGGGTCCAAGACCCAACGCCCACTGCTCTAGGTCCTCATAGGTTGAAGTGAACAATTGCAAACAATTCCCTCGTAATATGGTGGCGTACATCTAAAAAAAAAGTTTCAGTGAGTACAAGCGTCCTACAAAGGAAATGTCTGGAAATAGAAATATAGCAATGCCATCGTCTCTTTCGCTCAGTAACATTGAAGAACAGACTTGACATCAAGGATTCATTATAGTTTGAAGACCAAAACCAGATCACCAAATACCTGTGCGAATAAGTACGTTTCATACTGTTGTTTACTTAAACCAGAAACGCACTTGTTGGGGTACTTGCGGAAGATGTCCTTGATGACCACAATGGCTTCCTGCACCACATAGTTGACCTTGGTCTGGATGAGATCCAGCAGGGTGCTGACACAGCGTTCAGCTGATTGCTGGCAAAAGACAGGGAAATAAATTGTGTTACTTAAGATCAGAAAACATCAAATGAACACTAATGCACTTAGAAGTACGTCATACATACATCAAAGATCCGCGGCTACATTTCTTTTAACCTTTCACAGAAAACCACTCACTGAAATACCTCCTCATAGTGTGATTGAAGCAAAACTTCTCAAAGTGTCAGAGGATGAGTCCTCTTTGTGAGCTTAACCCATGCGGCCCACCTCTAATCCCCCCCAACTCTTAGCAATTGGCATTATAAAATGCCCATAAAAAGCATAAATTAATAGTTCACCCTTACACTTCTTTTCAGAAAAAAGGAAGCCCACTCCACATTTTGAGTATCACGAAATTTTAAGACTTTAAAGTCGGAGTAAATTAACTCTGAGGTGCATAATCTTTCCAAATATTATTTCCAAGCACTGCTGCAACGATGAAATAAAATATTTAATCCATTCCCGGAAGCCCAAAGAAGAAACCGCAATCAAGGAGCTGTACTATTGATCAGCCCCAATATTATGACCACCTGCATAACGTTGTGAAGTCAAGCGTGTGCCGGGATCCGTCGAGGAATGGATTCCACGAGGTGTATTCTGACGTCTGGCATCAGAATATATTAGCAGCAGATGACTTTAGTCCTGCGTGGCCCTTTAATGACCGCGTTTGATAGACATCAACTCCAGCAGATTGAGAAGATTCAACAAGAGCAGCAGTTTTATCGATGCTCCTTAGCAGCCTTCATAATATGATCCTTGTCAAACTCATTTGTTCGGCTTCCGGCACACATTCCAACATAAAATGTTCACTTCCTCGATAATGCATCCCCAGCCCACTGCCCACTGCCATGATGAAGAGATAATCAGTGTGATTGACCTCACCTGTCGGTGGTCATAATGTTTCAGCTGACTGGTGCAGGCTCTTACACACAGCACTGTCGTGACAGAGCCACCTGGTGTTTGAAACTGAGCCTTACTGCTGGCTTTTAATCATTTACAGTTTCTGCTTCAGCCTTGCAGGAGACGGTAAACACAGGCACAACACAAACCAATGTTCCCCCACGGCTGACACAAATATTTAAACACATGATCTCCGCTCCCACCTCTACTTTGATGGCACAGCGGCCGATGGCTCTGACCGCTTTGCGCACAAAGTCCACATCCACCTCGGTGGCGTACTCCTTCAGCTCAGCCAGCACCTGCTCGGGGGACAGACATCCTCGTCACACACGTCACCTCGATGAGGATCGGTTTTTTTTTGTAATCTACCGACAGCATGCCAAGACAATAGTGCATTGTTGACGCAGGTGTGCGACCTGAGCAATGTTGGCTTGGGATGCCAGGCGAATCATGATGTCCAGCTTCTCCAGTTTCACATAGATCGGATCGTTGTACTTCACAAAGAAAACCTTCATTTCATGTTTCAGGATCTCTGGGCTGGGAAAAAAACAAACAAAACAAAACAAAACATGAATTTCAAACAAAGGTAATGGAATATCAACTGAAACCTGAATCTTTTAAGGCAGCATTTCTTACTAACCGCCTCTGGACGATGAGATTGATGTTTCTAAGTGCCACATATTGCAGCTCGGGCTCCGCAGACAGGAGGGTGACCAGTGGAGGGGCGAGTTTTTTCAGCAGAGTGCCATAATAGTCCAAGTCTTTGGGCAGCATCTCCATGAACTTCATTAAAACTTTGACGGCCGACAACACCACCGCGGAGTTGGCGTGGGAGAGCCGTGGGGTCACACGCTCACAGATGCTGATGGATGTTAATGACGATGAAAAAGAAAACCACACAATTAAACCAAGTCCAGCGGGAACCGATGTGTCGGAGGAGAAAACGATGATCGAAAAAAAAAAAAGTCCGCCGGTTACCTTTGAGACTCGCGGTCATCGCGAGGTGTGTAATTGGCCAGACAGTCAAGAATGAAGATCTGTCCCCACTCTGTGCACTCATTGAGAGCCGTGAGCAACTTGTTTATAGTCTGAGGGTTGAGGTCCAGCAGATTACTGTTGGGATGAGACTCGGCTATCTCAGACAGCGCTGCCACTGCATTTGCGACGACCTAATGGCAAGAGGACAGATTAACACCAACAAGAGGAAGAAAAAAAACAAATAGTGGCCAACAGATACATCAAAAGACAGAGCGGGTGTTTGACTATCACACACTGCTGGCATCAGATTAAACACGTCGGTGCCTGCAAAGAGCTAATCAGTGAAAGACAGGCTCAAAAATCAAATTATGAGTTGCCAGAGGTCAGCGTACCATGGGGTTGGAGTCCGAGATCAGATCTTTCAGGGTGTCCAAGAAGCCCTGATCCTCCACCAACTGGGCGTTGATGTCGTGAAGCTTCGCGACACACACGGCTGCCGTCTTCCTAACGTACGGGTCTTCGTCCTTCAGACATTTTCTCAGTGGCTCACAGAGGTACTCCGTGATTTTGTCCACGCGGATGCAGCCCATCGTACGAACCGCCAGAGCCCGGATGAGAGGGTTGGGGTCTTCGCAGTCCTATGAGTCGGAACCGTCAGGAGTTTAACGGTTTGTGTTTCTAACCAACTTACGACTATAGTAACAGTGATTTATGGCTGTACAATTGCTAAAGATGTACACAAATTGTGCCAGGCCATCATGCGGATAAACTACAAGCACCATATCGACAACTGTGCTTTTCTGCTTTCATTCAATCAAGACTTCGTTAGCTTCAGTACACAAAAAATAATATATCATTGTGCTACAGTTGCTATTATACAAGGAATTTGAAAAGAAAAATGCATTTTACTGAGACAGATGACTGTGTTTAACCTCAGCCAAAACCTTGACGTTTGGTAATTCTACTACTAAACTCACAAACTGGCGATGGAAACAGTAAGAGGCACACACAGCTGTGATGAGTGCTGCACGCATGAGAAAGCTGAAAATATTCACACAAAGCCCTGGATGGCGATATGTAATTAAAAACAAATTCTATTTCATCAACACTAACAAAACAGAAAAAAAACACTCATTTGTAAATTCTGATCATACACAAAGACACAGTGTGAATAAAAAGCAGACTATTATTACTTGTCCTGTTTGGCTCAAGCAAGACACGTAGCAAGCGAAGTTAATAAAGCAGGAAACCTCTGAATCGTTTCCCTGGAAATATTTAAATACTGCTCAAGACTTAAGACGTCCGTATTCAAATTCATACATGGAAGACATACCAGGATTTTGTTGCAATGGTTTAGAGATAGAGAAACAATGAAATGCCACTAATATTTAAACAAATGTTCCTTTGCTCTTTGCATGTGATCCTTGTGATGATCTGGGACCTCTAAATCCATAATCTGCATTTTAGCCAGCTTTGGCTGGGACAGACTTCATCTCTGCAGCTCCAGATAAAGGATCAACTGTTGAGGAGGAACTCGAGAACTAAAACACACTTCTAATAATCACAAACGACACCGATTTTTTTTTTACTTGACTGATACATTCCTAACTCCACACGGCAGTGCTTTTTTACCTTCACAAAGGTGTTAACAGCCATGATGGCCATGTCAGGCTGACTCTTGGCGTAGTTCATCAGGTAGAGGTAGACCAGCTTTTTCAGCTCCAGGTTATCCGTCTGCATGCAGTTCACGACATCGGGGAACAGCGCGCTGACAGAGGGAAGACTTGAGATGTGACTGCAGCATCAACATGTGACACTACGTGCGACTGCATGATGCGACTGTGGACCTCTCTGGCTTTATCAGCACAGGCTTACCTGACATCCTTGCCCACTGTCATGGATGCGATGACTTTCTTTACAGCCTCCTTCTTCTTCTCTTTCTTATCACTGTTCAGCTCTGCCTTGAGCTCAAAGATCTCCCCTGCACACATACACACAAACGCACAAAAGAAATGGAAGGGATCATTCACCATGTAATCCTTTTGACGGACCGAAGAAGCAGAGCGGTGCCCACAAACTGGAGGGGTGGACGGTGACCTGCCAGAGATACTTGTAAAGTAAATCCTCCACACTTTTTGTGATACGACTGTGAAGAGTGAAGGTAGGAGGTTGTGGGTGAAGCGTCACAATCTGAGAGTGTGAGGGAGGTTTTCACGGCAGCACTAATAAAGCTGGCAGCACAGGAAGCATGCCAGCACTGGCAGTTTTCAAACAGGCACAGTAATGTGGATAAAACCATCCACCAAAACTGTTTTTATTGAACAATGAGGGGAAAGAATCACTAACTTACTTACACGTGGAGACATCTGCTTCACCCACAGTGCAACTAATGCATGCAGCGAGTCTTCATGAAAATTTCATGAAAGGTGACAACAGGAGACTCTTCACTGATTGGTTACAAAGTTTGTATTGACAACCAGAAAACTTAAGAGGCTCAGCTTTGTTTTCATTCCGGTGCAGAGTCACTACTGCATATTTACACAAATTAAACTGCAAAAAACATAGACTGTGAGTGCACTGTCAATTTGGGACTTAAACCGGAATCTAGTCACTGAAGAGTTTCCCAGCCAACGTAAACCCTTAATCACATGCAATCTCCTTCAACATTTCAGCAGCAGACTGAGCAGATTCACACCATCAGGCCTGCAGTGAGCCCGAACGATCACGAGGAGGTTGACGCTCCATCACCTATAAGCTTCTGTTTACATTTCCCCGACTTTCTCAAGAGGAACAGTTCTGGGAGGTGTGGATGAAACCCACACATGCAGCAAGAGCCACAACAGTTTTATCTCAGGGCCACCTCTCAATATGTCTGCCCGGATGTACACGAGCTGCCGCCGTTGTTCTTTGGCAGCGACACCGACACAAAAGACAATGCAAAACATTTACAAGGCTTCAGCCTTCAAGGCTTCTGCAGTCTGAACCACTTTAGCAGTCCATTAGGCTTCTACGCTGTGCACCATGGAGTTCATAAACTTCATGCAGCAGGACGTCGCATTGTGGTTTAATGGGTAGTGCTCGAAGCGAGATCGTCCCCAATTCCAGTTTGCATATTCTTCTTGAGCATACAAGGGTTCTCTCTCTCTCTGGCTACCATCCATGTTTTAGGCTAATTGGTAACTCCAAATTGCCTGTCGACGTGAATGTGATTTGTCTTTCTATCCCCGTTTGCCCTGTGATGTCCAGGGTGTCTGAGATCCGCTGAGCCAGAACCTGATAAAGCAGAATTACAGCTGGATGGATTCGACATTAAATCTGACTGCACAAACCGCTACAACCGGAATAACAATGTTACTCTGCGCGTCACGTACATTGCTTCAGGGAATAAATAAAAAACAAAGCAGACCAGCCATTGTTCTAGTGCCATCTATATAAGGGGAATAGAATCACTTAGAATTTGGACCTGCTCCAGCACTTTACCCGCTCAGTAACCTGCAAACGTTCATTCTACTGCAGTATCATTGTTACTCTCATTGTCATGTCTGTGATTCCATCTCTACACCCAGCTCACAGCATATACGACTGGAGACCTCAGATTTTAAGTCAAGAATGAAATATCACCACAAGCATATGTATTTCGTCTGGGAACAATATCACCACCTTTAGTTCATGTACTCAGCATCTCAAGTAGGGCTGCACCATACAAGTTAAACATGCTATAATATTGAGTATCGTGATTTGCAACAAATATATAGTTAAGGAAAAGATGTTAACAACGTTGTGCTTTGGGATTTGTACTTGCAAATGACAGTGCTTCACTCCTGCAGTGCTTGAAAGGTGGAACACACTGTTAGCTTTGTGGTTTGACATTTTTGTGTCTTTGTGCTTCTCTTTTCTGGCCTGTTTTTGATATAATGTTGAAACAATGAAGTGAATTATGTCATCAGTTGTCAACATGGTGTACTGCAGTGGGACTTCTTTTGATTAATGCACAGTGTACTGAATCATTTATTGCCGTTTGGTCTTTTGTGATATGCAAGTTACGATAATGATAATATTGTGAAATGTCTTGCAACCTTAATCTCCATGATCTTAAACTGAAAAAAAAAGGCTGTTTGGATTTAGTGTTCAGCTGCTTACAAGAGTTCAAAAGCATCTTGCTACTGGGATTATACCTGTTATTTACTCATTTTTCAACTGTCAACAGCTTTAAATATATTTCAAGTTAACACCCTTTAAAACAGACTTTCAGAGGCGATCCAGTGTCACTCAAACAAACTGGTTTCATGCAATTAAGACTAAATCTAACCTGTCAGTTTTTCAACATGCTAATCCAAAAAATGTATAACA
Organism: Blennius ocellaris; assembly: GCF_963422515.1. Lineage (NCBI taxonomy): Eukaryota > Metazoa > Chordata > Actinopteri > Blenniiformes > Blenniidae > Blennius > Blennius ocellaris. The sequence continues at coordinate 15,537,086 of NC_137656.1, forward strand.
ATAAGGAGAAATCTGACCTTTCTTGGTGGTGGTGAAGTACTTGGAGTCTGTCATCTTGGATCCAAATTGTCGATTCTCCTGCAACAGCAACAGAAAAAAGAAAAGAAAAGAAAAGCAGAGGATGTGTGAGAAATCTTTAACTGACATGGAGCATCACAAGAGCAACAGGAAATACAGGAAGTGCAAGAGCAGGGAAAAAGAGAGGAATTCCTGTCCTTTTCGAGGCATTTGATGATCCACAATTGGAAAGGAAAACAAGAAAGCTTGCTAAGCAATCACACTGATATCTCGTCCTGAAAAATAAATATTCCTCGTCAGCATATGTGGTGCCAGCGACGTGCTCTTGAATCAACGTTATATGTTTCCACTGTTTTTTCCCACTTCATAGACAAAATCTTTCAGTAATCAAAAACTAAAATCCAGCAGATAAACTTCAACTCTTGAATAGAGTAAGAACTGTCTTTAATTTCAACTTAAGTAAGTTCAACAAATATTCAAATCAGTTACACAGCTACCATTAAACACCGACATTTATTTTTCAGTTTTTAATCTATTGAGGAGAGCTGCTATGAAGAGTGGACCAACAGACAATAACAAACCGTACAAAACATAGGAAGTCATATTTCCCCCCACATTTGACATGGTATTTTCAATACGCTACAATTTAATTGTATAGATAATAGTGTAGTATTTAGCACTTTTGCCTTGCAGCAAAAACACCCCAAGTTCAAGTCTGCGTTGGGATTTCAAGGCCTTTCTTTGTGGAGTCTGCATTTTTTTCAGTTTCCTCCCATAGAACAAAAAACACAAAAACTGTCCACAGGTGTGAATTTATGCATCCGTTTCTATGTTTGTCCCGTGTTGGACTGGCGACCTCTCTTTGGGGAATCCAACACCCAGAGACCCCTTGCTGGGTAAAAGGGTATCAGATGCATGTACGTTTATTGTTTCACTATTGTTTACCATTTTTAGGTTCGGAAAATAACCCTATTGTGGGCCGAGTAGCATTTTTAAGGAATGTATTCAGGTGCTCCCTTGTGCTTAACCACATTTTATTACCATTCCTTATAAGTCTGATTAAATTTGTAATATGTGGCTTCCCCCTTTTTTGCAGGGGTCGCCAAAGGAAATCATTGCAGACACACACATATGTATTTACTGGATTGGACAAGTAACACAGATAACAGAAGTTAAAAAAATAGTTTTTAATCTGTCAACCCTGATGTCTTTTCAATATGGTAACCTCCATTTCCAATGTAATCACATGACAAATCTAAAGGATAGCAAATCCCAGACCAGTACCCTGGTCTGCACAATGACCAAAAACAACACATTCAAAAGATCGAGATGTCATGTTTTTACGTTTAAAGTTCTACTTTTAAACGAATTTTGCCAATTCAAGACACCAATATCAACTGCTTAGTAACACATTATGGAACACAAACTTTATGACCAATGCTCCTGCTCACAGGTCTGCATGGTGGATCTAAAACACAGGTCAACACACGATAACAACACAAGTCATTAAATCTAGCTGGAATAAGTCACATAGTGTGCAAATAACTGTTGGCTGCATTTGAAGGGAAACTTCTTGTGAGGGAAACTTGCAGGCAGAGAGATGCTATCCGAAAAGTGATGCTCAGGCTCGGGCCTGCCAGGTATTAACGTTACTTTTAACGATACACGCGACGAGCTGCACTGACAAGCCAGATGCATCCCTCGGCTGGCTGTTGGTTGAGTTTTTGGAGTAGCTGTCAACACTCCACAGATCACTAACCGGTTAGAAAGTTAACCAAACACGACGCGTATTAACTGAGCCGACGAAGAAGCTAGCCAAAGCTAACTACGGTCCGGTTTTTTTGGTATAAACAGCACTGTTATCGTGTCCCAACCGATAACTCACCAGTCTTCACGGTCATTGTTTACAAACTGACCATATATACAAACAACACTAGAATTTGTCAACTTATTCAAGCCACTTTGCCACAGAGGAGACGCTGGCTATCTGGTTAGCTTCGTGCTACAATGACGTTAGCATAGCAGGCTAGAGTAAACAGATATCACAGACAAAAGTGGGCTGAAGCTGCGTAAATGATCCCCGACAAAAAGGTGCGATCGCCGATGCTGTCCGTTCAATTACTCACGCATAACTGATTGGCCCATTCCTGCATGTTTGCGGTAGTTAGGGTGGATGAATGGGAATGTGGCTAACGGCTAGCAGCCCGCTGCAGTGTGCCTGTCAGTGGCCAGTCGCACGGCTGAGACATGACCTTCTAAGCGGGGCTTTAAGGAAGCCTTTTGCCGGGGATGCTTAAGCTCTTAATCTATCGGCCTAATTCAGACCTCACCCAGAAGAATTAGCGTACCTTCGGGGGTTAAAATTAACCTCGTCCCACACTGAATCTGGAGAGAAAATCCCCAACAAACATCTTACCGTGACAGGCGTAGTAGGAGCTGTGATGGCCTTCGTCCCCTCCCACTTGATTTACTTCCGTCTTTGCACAAAACAAGTGAGAGGTAATGTGGAGTCAGCTTTCATTCTGAGGGCTGGCTGTCAGCTCAGGAAGCACCGAAAAACAGCCCTGCAACTATTTATTTTTTTAAGGATGACATGTACAGTCCAGCTCTAACATCAGTACGCGGATGCACGAGGAAACACCCTCCTCTGTAAAATTATGAATGACACACTAGTTACTACAAACTAACCAAATATAAGTCTCCAAATGTTCATTTTAAAGATTAGTTATTTTAAAAACTTGAGTTGTGTCTCTCTTATAACCCGAACCCAACCCTCCTTATTCCTTGCTTAGTTTGATGCACTTCTTGGATACCAGTGGGAACTTTTGTCATTTAATCTCCTGAACTCAAAAATCGTCTTTCAAAGCATCACTCAACACCCAAGTCCACCATGAACTTTTAGGATCAGGCTTCAGGATCAGGTTTCCTATTTTCTCAAGCTGACAGTGCTGGATCAGGCCACACTGCATTATTTGGAAGGTCAGTGTACTTTGAGAGTTTGTTTTTTTTCTCTACTTTTCTCGTTACCTGTCACTAACCTTACAGGTTAAGTCTCACTGCAATGAGTGAACTAACTTGATGTCTATAATCAACTGATTGGCTTGTTTGTCACTCTCTGTCTCTGTCTCTTCTTACTGTCCACAAGCCATGACCGTGCAGCTGACAGCTGCCATTAAGTTTGTTTCTGCAGGTTTCCTCCTGTTACTAAGGAGGGTTTCTTTTCTCTCAATGTCATCTGCTTGCTCCTGTGGCATTGGGGGTTTTTTTCTGTTAAAATGCCAAGAGATGGATGTCTATATTATTATTGGTGCAACATAAATAGATCTGAATTGAATTAATTAAAATCTCTTCTAAAAAGAAAATATATTAAAACTCACAACCAACTAGTTTGTCTTTAATTTTAACAATCAGCAACATCGCAAAACAAGTCAAACCCACATCCATCAACAAATATTGAAGAGAAAAACAATAAGAGTTTTCCCCTGCAAAAATTTCGAGACCCAGAGGTTATAAAATATTTGGTTTAGTTATGAGCTTGACCTGAAAAAACTGCACAAACATAAATATTGAATATTGTGCAAAATTAATAATCCTGAAGGCACAGTCTCATCTAATAGTGAGCTCTGTAGTGTGGGTGTACACTGGTCTCGGTGCCTGTATGTGTGGGTTTTAAGCCAAGGTTATCTGATTTACCTCCACAGCCTAAAAACATGCATGATGGCGGGTTACTTGGTGACTCTAAATTGAGTGGATTTGTGAATGTGAGTTAGTCTGTCGTTGCGTTTACCCTGTGATGACTGTTTTTACTGTGCGTTCACTCATAGTCAGCTGGATATAATGGTATTGATATGGATCAATGGATGGTAACCGCTCTAGCTGAAATGTCAATCTAAGTACAAAAACCATGTCACGCATGAAGAATAACACCCTATCCACATTCATGTCTGGGCTTTTCTTAAGGCACTGCAGGACGGTTGAAACATGAACCTTATATTCCACATGAAAAAAAGAATGGCTGATTCATACATTTCAGAAGAAAACCTTTATTACAAGAACAACTTAACAGCATTTTCAACTTCAAAAAAAAGAGTGAAATTTTGCAGTATTGCTATTCCATACACACAAATTCCACGATGTCAAGCAATCTGTACATTGAACTGAAGGTTTAGGTGAAAATGACATTAGCAAAGAAGAAATTGTCTGGCGAAACATTCAGAGTTCACTGATTGGGGATGAAGGAGGAGTTGTGCAGGACAATCACTCTTTGTTTAAAACTGGCAATTCCATGTTTGTATGAAGTCACAGTTTACTGGTGAATCCGAATCACCAGCTTATCACAATGCAAAAGTCTTCAAACAGGCCAAAACACATTTGGAAATAAAGCAGTTCAACCATGTACGATGATCTGTTTGTACAAGTGAGGCTAATATCTAGCTACATGTTGCAGCTCTAACAACACCGATACACTGTGAATTACCGTTACAGATGAGTAGTGAGATTTAAATGAAATGTTCAGAAACATCTCAAAAGTGTTTTATTGTATGTAGGATAATGTATTTTCTAAGCTGGCAGTTTTCCTTGGGTATTGCAGCTAACGGAGATGAACGAGCAGGGAAATCTTACAGAGCCTCCCCTCATCCCAACGTCCCAAAACACTTACATCTGTTGGGATATAGATGTCACTTGAGCCCCACTGAGTTGATTTGATAAATAAATAAATTAGACCAACATCATTCTCCTCTTCACTTCAACACTGTACATGTTCTAGTTTGTATGTATTCAGATATGCACACTTGTTTTTTTTTTCACTCATTCTCTCTCGGTGCCTTCAGAAATACAAACGAGCAAACAAAAAGAAACAAATTGTTTTCCTTCTCCATCTGCACAGACTTTGTGACAATTTTCTATCAAAACTGTTACAAAACTTACAAAAACAAATTGCCCCCGCCCGAACCCTTTTTATACAAGCACGATGTCTTGATAGTGGAGCTTCTACAGGCCACCACAAATCCAACCGTTCACCTTTCAAGTATATTTTACAAAGTCCACACCTCTTAAATACCAAAAAGAAACAGCACTGTATCTGGATTATGGTCTCTTATACTGACGGAGACTGTGCATAAGCTTCAAAAGGAAACCTCCACATCCAGTTACAGCATCTATTATTCATGCAACCACATGCACACACTCCAAGTCTTTCTTCAACCATCAAAATTTACCATACCGTTACTTACAAGCTCTATTGGCTCTGATCAGCACCTCGACATGACCCTCTGAACTTATGAAATAAGCTGAAAAGTATTTTAAAAAAAAGGTATTTCCACTGTAAGTAAGATGTCATTCTTTAGCCACTAGATGTCGCTATCGATTGTGCCATGTCCATCAACTGGGGCTTGTGTTTCATAACAAGCAGTGATACAAAGTATATATCTACTTTCAAGTATGTTTTATATGAAAAATTGGCAATGCACCTCACTTTTTAACATATCCAGGCCCGAGATTTCCAATCATCATTATAAATAGCATCATAATGGGAATGTAGTGTTAGGAGTAGATTTTCGAGATGTTAAGCAAAAAACATTCAAGACTAACATGTGAATAAGTTTTAAGGCAAAGGGAACTGTCAAGGCATTTCCAACACCAATATTGCATAGCTAAGGCAGCACAGAACTTAATACAGTGAATATGTACATTAAACTGTATATCCCAAGCATTTTATATACAAAATAACCACTTTTTTCAATGAGCACATCAACAGGTATTTACACATTCATCCTCCGAATTGTGTGACTTCTGCACTTATATTCATATATGGTCAGCATTGTTTTCCAGAGTAAAGTTTGGTCTGAGGAAGAGCTCTCCACATTTCCGTTTCAGTGACAATGACACAGTGTAACATAACTAACACTGCTCCTCATCTCTATACACTTGATCCATTTAAAAGTAGAAGTTATAAACGTTTTACTGCATTAAACTTAAAAGTAAACACCCGCAACACACTAACAAATTAAAAAGAAATACACGATTGCATGGATTGATTGTGACAAGTACAGAACAACCTTTAAACTGTACACACACGTTTAGTGTGCATCAGGTCCATAAAGTGAGAGGAATGCTAGTGGCACTTTTGCCCACGTGACCGATAAATATGGTGTAAATATGAATATGCTGTCATATATGAAGACCACTGATGTGGAGAGAGTGAAAATATCACAGCCATCATACCAGTATTTTGACTACCAAGGCAAGAGTCTGCAGCAAACCACAAGAGGGAGCTTCTCCATCTGACTAAAGGGTTTAGTGTTTACACTGAGCAGAGTTGCAGTTTAAAATCCCTGGCACTTTACCATGCCTCCTTAGAGGGGCACATGGCAGCACATATGCTCTCTCTATACTTGTGTGTGTCAGCCGTGAGGACCTCACATGAAAAAAAAAAAAAAACACCTTGTAATTGGCAAAGCAACCCCATGCACACAGCAAAATGATGCTAACATTAAAAAAAACATTCCTTTGGTAATAAATAATTTGGCTTGAGTGCAAAAAAAGCAAACGTAAGTGAACCCATTGCATTTGTGTTGAGGGAGAAATTAAACAATAATGAGTGCTTGACATGCAGTGAAAACAATCCGTAGACCAGTCTCAAGTCGTATCTGTACACAGTAGTTTGAGTTCATGACAGATGCGTCAGTTCTGTGCTACATCCAGGCTTCAGTATCCAAACTGCCTGACTGTCCAGGAAAGGACAAATCTTTGTGAGCCATGGCCGGGGAGCGCGGCTGAGGATGGATCATGTCTGCAAAGGCCTGGTGTAGGCCTTTGCATGTGGCTGGGCGGCCTGGACGGGAGCTCTGTGGGGAAAGTGGTGGGGTGTGGCAGGGGGAGAGAGTGTCATGAGCCTGCAGGTCTCTGTAGCTGACCGGCGTGGGAATACGTGAGGGGCCGTTTTCTGGCCTGTTGTCAATGCGAGGCCTGAACCTTGCAGCCAGTTTGTGCTTCGAGACAGGATCGACCCTATTAGCTTTCTTTTGCCCTCTCTTCGTCTGCAACACGTCACTGTCAGAGTCTCCGTTGGTCAGACGTAAAGATGGCGGGGGGGACTCAGAGCGAGATTCACTTAAGCTGAAGCACATAGAAGAGTTTTCGCTGGAGGAATCTTGAAAGGAGCAGTCTTCAGAAGCGGGGAGGGGCACAGGTGATGGACAAGCCTCCGGGGGCGGGAGGTCATCGCTCCCATCGCAGTTGTCCAGCTCATAAGGTAAGCTCGGCTGGTGGTTTTCCAGAGGAACGTCTGCTTCAGTTTGTGTGGCCCAGCCACCCTGGTTCTGTTGCCCTGTGAGTCTCTGTGTAGGAGAACAACATCCATGGTCTCCATTCATATTTCTGCAGGGGACAGGAGGCTGCGAGGGGATCTGATTCATCAGGCTGTCTGTCTGTGGTGGATGTTCCTGTTCCTCCATAGAGCTGGAGATTGCTGGCAGCTTCTTGAGACCTGCTCTACAATTCCCCCAGTGTTCAGGCTCTCCTTGACCAAAATTGTGTCCATAAATTAAATTCAAGGGGTCCTCCAGGGAGAGGTGGCGGGGGTTCATTCTCTTGGATTCCCTGAGGTCAGGCAGAGCTCCTATCTTTGCCCCCACATTCAAAGAAGAACTAGAGGAATTAGAAGAGGAATAGGCTGAATCTGTGACATTAGAATCAGTGAGTGCTGGCACTGGATGAGTCCTCGCTCCCTGCAGCATCGCCCCGCCTGGCATTTTACTGGACACTGTTTTTGCTTGCTGTGTATTGGCTATAAACTCAGCCTCAAAGCTGCGATACAGGTCCTGCTCTCTCTGAGGGTCTAATGTTGGTAGCATCTGGAAGCCAAAGCCCGGCCCTTCCTCCTCCTCTGACTCCTGGTGCCCAATGCCAGACCCGTTCCTGTGGTGGCCTCGCCCAGCAGAGCGAGGACCCTGTGACAGCCGAGAGGGCCGGGCAGGGTGGTGATGAGAGTTGCGGGGGGAGGAATGCGGTGAACGCCGTCCTCCTGAGGTGAGTGGTGGCAGTACTCTACCTCTTCCTGTAGACGGTGAACGAGGTGCTGGGGGTCTGGGAGTACTTATAGTTTTCTTGCTGGGGCTGCTGTTGCTGCCCTGCAGTCCTTTAATAGGTGAGTTCGAGCAAGAAGATGACTGCCTCTTGCTAAAGCCACCACCTACTCTTGGAGAGGAAGGGGGCACTTGTTTGGCCCGAAGGTCATCTCGTCTGTCTGACGGCGGGGGCTGAGGCTCTCTGTAGGAGAGAGGGGGTCCTGGACTGGCATCGTTGGCTCGAGCACGACTTGATATCTTACTTTGGCTGTGGGAACGTGGAGCGTGAAGCCTCCTTGGACCCTCGTTTCCGAGAGAGCGCCCCCTCTCTGTACGAGGTTGCCTCGTTCCCTCAGATGATCCTTGTGGTGGATTGGGTTTCAGTATCGGAGCGAGAGCGGTACGTTCCCGTGATTGGCTGCGTGCACGGGGCATTGAAGTACGCAAGGATGGGTTTGGATTTCCACCTCCAGGCCTTTCAATCATATGCTTACCCTCTTTACGATTGACGAGCAGAACTACCTCTTCACCAGAACGGCGTGAAGTGCCACCAAGAGAGGGCCGTCCACCTCCTCCTCCTCCTCCCCCTCCCTTAGAGGAGGCTGTAGAGGAGTCACTGTCTCCAGACAAACGTCTCGTCAGTGGCATCTTTGTCTCCTTATTCCTACAATGTTGAAACAAAAGAAGAATTCATATTTTGAAGATGAAGAATTTCTCAAATTTGTCTTAACCTTGTTACAGATTGAGATTTTCATTACACCTGCAGCGTCATTGTAAACATACTCTAATTCTCTTTCATACTACGATGTGTCATTCAACATGTAGTGTGGAGGATTGGTGGGTTTCTTCCAACCTGGGGCTGCTGCACACAGAGAGTGTTTCTGACCTCATGTGTTTCTTGGAACAGTGAACAGCCACTGCCCAGGGGATTACAGGGAAGATGGGAACAAGTGGGGGCAGGATTAGAGGTCTCATAGATTTTCTCGCCCCACACACACCACTGCCCTTTCTCAACCAGACACCGCTGCACTGTCACGCACCAGTCGGCCCTTCAGGTTTAAGTGCATTATCAGCTCATGGTGAATAATAGAGGGGGAACAATCCTGGAGAGATTTGATGAATGCTAATCGATAGTGTTCATTATGAAGACCAAACGGAGGATGTGTTTAATAATAGAACTCAGGAGTGCTCACAAGTCTTCTGTATGTAACTAATAAGAAAAAAAGTACTTTTAATTATAACATGCATGAACCAATTTTACTCCAATGTGTACAGACTTGACTGCAGCTATAACTTTTTTTTTCTTTAATATGCACAAAATAATGAAGGTCTGTCTTATGTTGCTGCAGGAACTTTCCAGGCAGTCAGTATCAGCCTCGTGCTAAAAACTGTAAAAAAAAAAAAAAAAAAGGTACTTAAAGCATTAATATCACTCTTTTAAAGTTCTTAGTGAGGCCCATTTGTGTACTTTGCACACATGAGGTATGCCTACTAAGATAACTTATGTGGTTTGAGAAATGGCAAAAGGAGACTAAATCCATGTATTGATTAAAGTTTTTTTTTAAGGTTTTTTTGGGGGGTTTTCTTTTTTGTAATACCAACATTACATTTCAATTGCAAAGGACAAGCTTTGCCAATTGAAAATAAAACTAAAAACCACAGTTGTTTCACTAAGCATCTTGCTGGAGCTGTTTATCGTCCGCTAAACAAGGATACTGTTACTGTTACTGCAGCAGTCATACCTAACATTTTTAACACACCTGTTTCTAAACTGAGAAGTATTGTTTTATGTGTTTTGTTGTGTTCAGATCATAGAAGTTTCATCAATGTTTCATCGCTTCTACAGTCAATCTGAAAACTCTGATCTGAGGACAGGCGGCAGGCCGCCGGCCTGGAGCCCACCTGTTGACCTACTTTTCCAGTTAGCAGTGAACAGTTGCTCAAGGATAGTTGTGAGCTTAGTCTGATCAAGTCCAGCTCACGGAGGAAGCCACACCCACACAGGGTTAATTGAGTTGTTGCCTTGAGTCTCCTATCAGCTGTAGCTCATAACAGGAATGTGCCAGGCATTGGCTGGCAGCCAACGTAAACCACCGCTCAGCTCCTAATTGTGTTAAACAATGGTGCCTCTGCAATCTAACATATTGTAAAAGTATGTGACTAACTTAACATTTTGCCAGCTTCCTGTGAGGCATGAGAACAAGTTAAAGAAAGAGCAATGTACAATAATCGCAACAGTACAGCCACCTTTTGCAAACTGTTTTCCATAAACATGTCAGAAATAGGTATTTCATGTTGATCTGTTTACTGTGGCTAGAGAATAAATTTATTTATTACTGTATTAATCCCCTAGGGGGGATTCATACTAAATTGACCCATTAAAGGGAACTGAAGGTCTTGGTCAGATACCCACAGTGTACATTTTTTGGGGAATGTGGGAGGAAACCTACACACACACAGGGACAACATGCAAACTCCACACAGAAAGGCTCCAGACCATACTTGAACCCACAACCTTCTTGCTGTGAGGCAAGAGCGCTAACCACTGTGCCACCGTGCGGCCCAGACTTGAACAGCTCTCTTATAATCCCAGCCACAACAGACTCACTAGTCCAATTAATTGAATGAAGGGAGGAGAGGGGAATGAAGCGAAGTGCATGCACAGTATTATTGTGGACCTTGTAACCACTAGAAGGTGCCATCGAGCAGCTGTGTGAGATGGATTTATCAGGGCAATGTCACCTGAGATTAGATAAATCTTCCCCGGTCTAATCTGTGTTTTCCTGGTATGGGTGTTTGTTGTGTATATTCCACAAGTCTTTGTGTGCATGTGTGTGTTTGTGTGTGTGTGTGTGTGTGTGTGTGTGTGTGTATGTGTCTGCCCGTCTGGCTGCTTGCACAAAAGAGCAAGCAGTAAAAACTGAGTGTGTCCTACACGGCTAGTCGAAACAGATTAATTACTTCTCAAGGCATCCCACTGATCCATACACTTGTGCAGACACATGCCCTCACCTGAGAGGATTAAAGTGACGCGGTTCGGAGCGGTCTCGCGGAGGCCGTGGGAGCAGAGCCCGAGCTGCAGCGGCGTCGAGCTCCAGGTTCTGAGACCGACCGGACTTTGTGGAGGGTGAGGAGGAGGCACAGGGAGCTGCGAGAGGCTCCAGCGACCGCCTGTCCGAAGGTTTGTAAGGTGCTATACCGTCATTTCGCCAGTGTGGACCTGGGCTGGTGGAGCGAGAGGAGTGGGCACTTGAGGATTTGCTCTGAGCTCCCTGATTTTGCCCGCTGGCTTTAGCTTGATGGTAACGGTGGGCTGTGGACAAAAGATGACAACAAGTGTTAAAAAGTTCCTTGAAACAATATTAGGCGTATATTTTGTGCAATCATTTAACCTCTAAACGATACCCAATAGTCGTGAATAATTCTACAACTATCAGTGGCATCAAACACCCGATATTGTAGTGGAATTTAAAGTTGCTGCTTTCCAGACAGATGGACTCTTGCTTGACGACGTGGACAGTTGGTGAACATTAATAGAACACAAATTGCATATTTGTGCAACTAGCTAAGACTGTGTGCTCAGCTCTGCCTTTTGTGACGGAAATACAACACCGGTTTTGATTTGGATTGAAGGTCAGCTGTACCGGGCTCATCTATGGACACTTTAGTGGCAACCCTAATGAGAATGGAGAACATACTCAGCGTATATCACTTTGCATTTGATAAAAGTGGAATACTGGATCACTAACAAGAAGGATAATTAATTAGAAAAAAATGGGAGCACATTTTTTCCATTACACATTTTCCATTGCAAATATTTGTTCCCTTTGGTATTGATTTAATAAAGAGATGGCACAATTACATTTGTGCAAGTCGAAGTACTTCAACTTTGTTTTTAAATTGTTGCTGGTATATCAAAGCAAAATAAGACTGAATCTGATGCATGCAGTTACAAAGTTACATGCACTTTACCTTAATGTTTCTAAATGTTTCTAATTCAACACTGCTGACATTCCCACTGTTTGTTCCTAGTCTGAATTTAGTACATCAGAAGTGAATCATTTCCATTTTACATTCTCAATGTATTATGAATTATGCAACGCTGAACCACAACAAAAAAGTTGTTTTGTAAGAGGCTAATGGAGAAAAGGAAGTGACCTCACCAAAAGCAGCACAGCGACACGGGTCATGCTTGTCCAAATAGTGCTCTAATGTGTCCCAGCCCCCTCCAACACGCACCATCACGTGAGTACGAAGGACCTGGGGGGTGGGAGGAAGAGAAAAAGCTTCAATAGATGGAGTGAGGTTAACACACACATTCACAAATGAAATTGTTGAGCCCCTTGATATGCTGCAAAACCACACACAGGTCAATAGATATGTAAATTCCACACGGCGGGCAGTTGCTGGAGGCTGGCTTGCCCACAGTGTTACATAACAACGAGATGCACCCCTGCATGTGCCCCTGCCCACTCTCCCCTGCCAGTCTTTTTCCCACATCACCCCCAGCTGCTGCCATTATGAGGGGCTGTTCATTGCCATGCCAACTTGCAATTAAACAGAATACGGGAGCATAAGAAAGAGACAAAGTGCAATCAAAGCCACTCCTTTCCTGAGCCCCTCTCCTTTTTTTTGATGCCTGTCAGCTGGTTCGCCTCTTCTTTCAGATGGCGGCGGGGGAGAATTAGCATGGTAACGGCTAACTACTGGTGTCTCCCTCTGCTCCTCAGCTGAGAGTTCAGTTATCAGGCAGAGCAGCAGAGAGGAGGCGGGGGCCATAACACAGGGGGGGTTTAGTGGAGAAGTCACTTCCTACACTTCTCTGCTCTTTGAGGCACACACACACATCCACATGAGATCCAACCACTCCACACTGCCTCCAGGCAGAGGCTGCCATCACTGAGGCAGCCCACTGAGTCTGATGTGACAGCCCCGTGGATGCACCCTCCTTCCTACAGTTGTGTAACACAGTCTGCCAGCCACATGGTTTAAAGGGTGCACCCGGGTCTGTGTGGGCAGTGATACATCTATGTGGGCTGGCGTCGAGTTTATTTCCACCAAATGGCACATTGCGCAGTGTCTCATCTTCGGTGCCTGTGGCCGTGAGCCGAGAGAGGCCACAGACAGGATGTGTGCTCCAAAGTCTGACCCCACCTTCACTCTGATACGATCCCTGCCAATCCCACTGCACATCTTTATAACCCCCCCCCCCCCGCCATGAAATCCGTCGAAACAGCTGATCTGCTTATCTCTATCAGACCTGGGGTTATAAACTGCTTACTCTCCTCTGCTTTGGCCTTATGTCAGTAACAGGTTTATTGTTGGCGTGATGTTGCCTGACAATCATGAGCCAGCAGTGAATATCAGAGTTCATCATAACATATCAGTGTATTCTTTTAGCATCATTGCAGATTTTGTAAAAGTGGATTTGAAATAGAAGATACACAATGTTTGAAACAAGGGAACAACAGGCTGTTATTAGACACACAAAAAAAGAAGTCCTAAAATGCTATAATCTGAATGTAATGAATATACATTAAATACAATTTCCAGTGTTTAACATATTTGCATGTTGTATTCGTGTGCTTACTCTGGCATGAAAATACAACCTAATAGTTTACTTGTTTTACTTGTTTTTAGGAGATATCAGAGGCACCGTCCCACTGATCCCAGCTACTGGGAGGCCAAATAAATCTCTAATTGCAGTGTAATAAACAAATAACTACAAAGAGACTTACTAGTGGTCTTAAAATTTTAATTGGAATACATTAATTTCAATGTCTCCTAGCTCATTTGCCATCTAATAAAACAGTATAGGCGTAAGGATCATCTACAATTTGTAACGAAGGCATTTAAAGAGGTGACTAAAACCAGCATGTACTTTTAACACATTGCAGAAAATGTGAGAATGTGACAGACGTTAAGCTCATGCAAAAGATGGAACAAACTACTTATATTTGAGTCTGAAGTTGCAGCACAAGCAGAACTCGAAAGGTGAGAGGCTGATGAACCTTTTGATTCTTTCTATTCTACATCACGTATTTCACTATCCAGCAAGTTTCTAATAATTCTGCTGCCCTCCAGGGGAGCGTAAGTACATGTTTAGGGACCATATTCCTCTTTAGATCTGTGGCTCAGCTGCTTTCTTAACCACTGAAGGGGTATCACAGCCTTCACCAGTACAGAGACCCAGTCCCTGTTTCTATGGCAACCGTGAACAGAGGCACTTCTTATCATCGTTGCAGGGGCGTGTTGAACCAATTTCTTCTTAAATCCTGCTGTTGAGTTTAAAAAAAACAAAAACAAAAAAAAAATAAAGCTCTTGGTTGATTTCAGCTGTTGTGTCTTGAAACTGAAGGCATCTCCTCCCACCGAGGAGGAGTCTCCCTCGGGGATAAAGACGCCTTATTAACTGCCCCTTTCTCTTCATAGGGTCCGCTCACCCATTTCCTTTCACAGCTTCATCCCCTGTTTCAACTCAAGGACCTTGTCACAGCTTTGGCAGCTGAAAAGGGGGGGGGGGTTGTTGGGTTCAAAGGTGGCTGCCCGTTTCCTCCCATCAAAAGAATAGGGAAAGTGTGTTGAGGGCACTTTTAGCTGTTCGTTCATTCACATAATCACTGTTGTTCGCGATGAGGAGTCGCAAGAGGGCAAGAAAAAAAATAACATGAAAAGAGAAAATCTGGCACGTCACAGGCTCCTAGACAAACAAAGTCTACCCCAATTTGGACATGGTGTTTACACTGAAAACAGTAGGCTGAAGAAACAAGCACATGTTTACATGAGAACAAGTAAAAACATCAAAGTCCATCATAGGGACTGCACGTAAATATAAGAATAGATGAAGTGGAGGTCAGGGAGGCTGTAAGGCATTGTTTTGTTTTAAAGAGGCATTGTTATTTTTAGAAAAGCAGAGAACACATGGAGTGATGGATGATCCCATGTGATCAGTTACTGTGTCACTTCACTTCCACTCCAGTTTGCATCCTCGAGTAAAAAGTAAAAAATGTTGACCTGTCAAACAAAGTTGTAGTATATCCTGATTCAGGTAACAATGTTTTGTGATACTCGACTTGAAAAGCCAAGGATTCTGAGAGAAAAAAAAATTAAATGTGTGTTTGCTATTTGATTTGGAAATGGCAAGGTTCACAAATACAGCACTTGTTAGGGCTGTGTGGGAGTGCAGTGGTTAGCACTTTCACCTCACATCAAGAAGACCTGGGTTTAATTCTGGGCTCAGGGCCCTGTGTGGATCTTGCATGTCTCCCTATGGAGGTGTGGATTTTCTCATTGCACACTACAGCTTTCACCCACATTACAAAGACACGTGAATTACTAAGCTGGTGACTTGAAAAATGTGTGTCTGTCTCTCTGTGTGTCTGTGTTCGATCTGTGTAGAACACACACGGCCTCTCACTCATTGTCATTTGGGTTCAGCTGAAGCCACCCACAAACCTGCCAACTTCAATACAGTATGTATCGAATATCAATGGTTTGATGAATGACTGAATAGAATCAAATATGATTACATTTAAGTCAGTTCTGAGAGTCTCTGTGGTTGAGTGACAGAGGACGTGGCTGAAAGTTTGGGTTTAGTGATAGTCAATCCATTTATTTTGGATTTGAATCTGTTGGGCCACATGGTGGTGTCGCTGTTGACACTCTCGCATTGGTCACCTGACCAATTGGTCACATTGCAGACTTTGTATGCTCTTTATGTCCGTGTGTCAGTTTTTTCCAGGTACTCCAGATGTCTCCAACAGCCCAAAAACATGCATTTGAGGTCAATTGCTGACCCTAAAACTGATCTTAGGTGTGACTGTATGACAGCTGGGATCAATTCCAGCGCCCAGCGATGGATTGAATACAGCAATGTAGAAGATGGATGGATTGACTGAGCTCATTGTTTTTTTTCATTTTCATTTTGTCAGGCACTGTTTTGTTTTTTTTAAGATGTCACAAGTTTTCCTGGAGGCACATGTTCTTGTACAGACTGACTGGTGCCTCACAAAATGGAAAACACAGAGACATCATTGTCAGTCAAATAAACCAACAGTATATTGTAAATGCAGGAAACTTGGAAAACCATTGAGATAATCCATTAATCTGGCCACAGCGCATTTTCAGTAAGTGAGACCAAATCAATCTCTGGCATCAGCCAGTGTCTTCCTGCACCGTCCTCTGAGACCTGCGGTGGGTTGAGTGTCAGCTCCCGAACAGTGGAGGAGCCACCCAGTCCAGCAGAAACAAGCTATAGCCCAGATAAGCAAAACTCAGGAAATGACCTACCACTCTATTTGTGTCTAAATGGAAAAGAGTTCAGGGAGTGGGCCAGATGAAGCCCACTCGTAAACACACTCTGATAACACAGAGAAATTACAATGAATTCACGCACAATGAACCATACAGTCCATACACAGTAAACTGTTCGAGTCGATCTGTACCTACAAAAAACCAAAGTGTTCTTGAAACAACATATGATGCCATATGTCAGCACCGTATGGCTTCATACGGCTACTGCACACCTTTTGTGCTCCGTGCCAATAAAGATATAATTATACTCTGTCTACAATATAGCATGGAACTAAAAGAAAGCTTTCAGCACACAGCAGGTCCATTACACCTCGTTTAGTCTATTTTGTAGTTTAGGCTACTTTATCACATTATGAGCTTTCTGAATTTCACAGATGAAGCATCATAGTGCCTTTGGTTCACAAAAGCCTGAAGGCAGACGCAATATTAGCTGACAAATAATGATGTTAATGTGGAGAAATGTCTGTAGCTGGAGGTCAAATGGAAAGTGAAGACAACAGAAGTGATGAAAATGGTACAACGAAGCTGACCATGCAAACTGTTATAGAATCTTGATGTATGAAAGTGAAACAAGCTGGGTTTATAAACTATGCTTATTATATATCTTTTTTAAAGATACTTCAATTTAAAAAGATAGAATATTTGGTTGTAAACACTGGGTTAAAAGTTAATGATTTTTTTTTTTTATAATGTAAAAAAAATGTTTGACCGCACAATCTGGTGATGGTGGCTAATTTTACATTTGTGCAGAAAATAATGACATTTCCAGGGCTTACCCCTTAAAAAAGAAAAAAGAAAGGGAAGCAGCTTAACGTTTCAAGTTGTAAAACGACTATTCAAGTGTATTTTGCAACAGCAAGTGACAAATGTAATTCTACTAGGTTGAAATAAAAGGGTGGTCAAAAGAAGCTTTACATTTTCTGTTATTTTTACCTTCATGTGATAAGAATAATACCTTTACTAAATCTGTGTAAGTGGAGAAGAAAGTCTGTAAAGAATCTGATGGAACACTTTGCCTCGGTGTCAGTATTTATGGTGGTGCAGACCTACCCTGATGAAGATCAGCGCACTGGAGTCTCCTACTTTATATTTCCCCTCAGACACCTTGATCATTGGAAACTGAGCTGGACAGGAACACCGGCCCAGGATCTCACGTACCTAAAGAGAACAAAAACGATCATTAAAACACTCGGAGTACACGGACGTGATGCACAGGAATCTGCAATGATCCTCTTCCTGTTTTCCGATCAGCAGCCCCCGCACGGGAGCATGGTATTAGTAACCAACCACTATGGGCGATGTGTCAACAACACAATGAATCTATTTTATGGTGTGAGCAGCCTTGGCTATTCAGCCTACGGTATGATGATGCCGAAGTGTATGTGTGTGTGTGTGTGTGTGTGTGTGTGTGTGTGTGTGTGTGTGTGTGTGTGTGTGTGTGTGTGTGTGTGTGTGTGTGTGTGTGTGTGTGTGTGTGTGTGTGTGTGTGTGTGTGTGTGTGTGTGTGTGTGTGTGTGTGTGTCTCCTGCCAAATGTTCTCCCAGAGCACCGACTGGGTGATAAAGTGCCCCACCCTGGAGTTTTACCACATTAAAAGCACTGCATCATGTCATCTCCTCGGAACATTTGGGTCATTTAGTTCACCACAGAACGTCACAAAAACACATATGAGGACATGCTAATGAATACTCTGCCTGTGCAGCTCTCAGGGCTTCTATGTGACAGCGTTTGTGACATAAATTGA
Organism: Blennius ocellaris; assembly: GCF_963422515.1. NCBI lineage: Eukaryota > Metazoa > Chordata > Actinopteri > Blenniiformes > Blenniidae > Blennius > Blennius ocellaris. The sequence continues at coordinate 15,555,230 of NC_137656.1, forward strand.
AGGGGAGAATGAGCTCGGAGAGCAGGCTGCTGTTGGGGATGATGTCAGCTGGCCCGCGCTGCCAGCTCGGTTCCGAATTGAAAAAGTCAGTACTGGTGCCCTCAGTGTGGTTGGGGGGGGGTGCTTGTTAGGCAACTGGAGTCAGACACAACTGTAGGGTGGAGTGAGATGTGCCTGTGCTCTCACTGGATTGGACAACTTTGATGTTTTTCTTGGCATCTCTCTCAGACAAAGGCGTGTGCGCACTTGTCGACCAGGAGGCAGAGAAAGTAAAACTCTGGAGTGGACTCAGGAAACCAAAGGATGAGAGAATGACTAGCTGCTTCACACTGCTGAGTGAATTCAGCTTGACAGACCTAATACGAGTAGTATTAGGTCTGTCAAGCTGTGACAATGCATTGTACTGCACACAATGCATTGTACTTCTTGGCAGAGAAAATACCTTAAAAGAGGGTTTATTCATTCAATGTGGAAATGAGAATAGGGTAGGTGTAATACTTTGCATTGTCTTGCACATCTGACCATTAATTTATCTTAAATGTGAGTTTACAGAGAGCTGCAACTGATTCCAGCTGTCAGTGGTTCAAGGCAGGGTTCATAACATGGCAGTATGTTTATGTGTTGGTTTTTATGCTCAATGATTTATGTTAGAAATATAACTTCTAATCTATAGAACTATATAAAAAGGAAACATTCACAGGACATGTGCAGACAGCATTACAACAGGCACAAGTGAATTTTATAATAAGCAAGTGATCAAATGACAAGTAGGAGGAGAATTTGAGATTTTAGGCTTCTTCGTTTCGACTGTTTACATTACAAGACCTGAGCAGCTTGCGTCTGGTGTGTGTTAACACAACCCACGGCACCTCTATTATGCTGTGTTGAAAAGATTATGGTGGCACCTTGTTATTTTCTGGAAACGGCCCCCTTCTTCTGTCCCATGCTGATTAAAGAGAGAGGAATCAAAGCTAAGCCACAGCAGTTCACCTGGACCCTCGGTCCTCCCTCTCACCTGCTCCTGTTGGGCCTCCTCTCCTTTTCCTCTCTCATCTGCTTCTTTGTTGTGCACGAGCCTTTATTTTTAGCTGCAGCACTGGCTAACCAGACCTATATTTGTCTCCTTTTTGTTTAGTTTACTAACATTTCTTCATCCGCTCACTGCTTCTGCTTTCCTCCGCCCTGTCACCCGGTCCTTATTTCTGTCAGTAGGTGGACAAACGGTGTTTGGAAAAACCCTAACCAGTGAGTTAATGGAAAGATTGCTATGGCAACAGACATACACGCACACACACACTTCTTTTTTTGACTGTACAGTTTGCCTTCTTTTTTCATTCGAGCAATGGCGAACCCTCTCTCCCCCTCAGCTTGTGAGCTGAGGTCATAAGTTTTTCTCCAGAGAGAAGGTGTAGGACTTGTGTTCCCATTAAACACTAAGCGTGATACATCCCCAAATCTTGAACTCAATAAGAGTCCAGCAAGTATTTACCCTGCCGGACCTTGGAAATGAAATGTGTGCACTTCCCATGTCTTCACTAGGTCAAGAATGACAGCGACGCTAAAACCAAAACACACTGGCCATCTCAGACACGGTACAGAGTGGGGTGAGATAGAGGAAATGGGGAGGAGACAGAGAGAAGGTCACGGTGGAAGCACGCGGAAGCCGAGCTGAAACACTGCGAAAAACTGCGGGATGAATTATGGATACATGCTGGCCACAGGAGAGACGCTTTTAGCCAGAGCTGCAGATGTTCGGGTTGAAAAAGAAAAGTGACTGAACCACCCACAGCACGCCCGCCCCCATACTGAGAATCTGCTGCATCTATCAACAGATAGGAGAGTAGATATGGCTTTATATAAGAACAGAAAGAGAAAGAGAAACATGTTTCACTATTAAAAAGAAACTGTGGTACATTTGTGGCATGTGGCAGCTGCGGTATGTGCTGTATACATACAGCACATACCGCAATACTTTATCAAGGCCAACGCTAGGATCACGTCATATCTGCTCAGCATGAGTCAACAATCTCTGCATTCTTTTCCTTCCTGACCTGCAAACATCTGAACGCCCCTTCACGGAAGAGATAGGCCGAGGCTGAGGGCTGAGAAAAACCCCTGGGATGAACAGAGGAAATGGGAGGAGGATGAATAAAGATGTGATGATTCTCTATCGATTTGAAATGTAGACTTGGATGTGACTCTGCACTATGTAGTATAATGCAGCATAATATAAATTCACCAGAACAAAGGAACATCTCTCTTTTTATGTGAGATAGATTTCTTGTACGATGAATAAATTGTGGGTTGGGTATGATGCAGGCATATTTACACTTGGATATAGTTTTCCTGCCTTAGGTTTTCCCACTGAAGTTAAAAAATAATCAAATTAAGCTGCAGATCCGCTTTGATCTGCTTCTCTTCATAAGTCAACAACATACAACAACATCATTGTTTGCTCTTGTTCCTTCAGCAAATAAAGGTGTGCTGCCTGCTGCAACTGGTTTCTTTAAGGAGTGCTGCAAGAACTCCTATTGCTAAACTTCAACAATAAAAACTCAGTGTTACAACTCATTCCAAAGGAATTTATACGAGGCGCTTCTATGAGTTGCTTCTAAGCCTTCAGTGACACAATAGCACTGTTAGGAGACTTTGTGAAAAGCCGGCATACGTAGAGTACATTCAAGGTGGATTTTGTTTTGGCAAAGTGACAAGACTCGTCTCACTAACTTATCTGTGTGCCCTGATGAGTGGGAATGTCTCCAGATGAAACAGATAGGCACAAAGAGACAAGGAAACTCGGCCACAGGGGGCGTTTGCTTGGCAGACAAGAGATTTTTGGAACTGGAGGGGTTGTTGCTCCACCACCCATGAGAAAACATTCCTCAAGCTTGTGAAGACACACTGAAAACAGCTACATATCAGAATCTATCCTGTTAAAGGCCTGACAGCCTGTCGAAACGACTCCTCTGTGGACGACCACGCCACAACTCATAAACACACACACACAAAAAAGAAATGCCTCTACGCAAATAATTTCACCTCCCTACACATTACGGGTGTGTAGGGAGATGGCAAGTGTCTGAATGAATGATAATTATGTTTCGTAATTATGTTGAACCCGTACCCGTAGCCCCAGGGCCTGAACAGAGCACGGTGTGGAAACAAGTATTTAGAGGCAGTTAGTTAGCATGCTGGTCTAAACAGGCCTAACCAGCACAGAAAAGATGGAAAAACAAGAGCTTGATGAGCGCCTCAGGCTCAGGTATGGCAGTTTAGGCCCTTACAAGGGGAGGAGACTTAAAGAATACTAATTTATAATCATTTAGGAGGGCCACAATAGCTGCACTTCTGTGTGTATTGTTGTCCTTATCACGACTGTTTCAATAATTTTATTTCAAGGGCAACTTGAATGACAAAGAAAAACAGCATTTCTCTAAAAGATGAAACCTCCATTGCATCTGTTCTTTCATTAAAACAACCATTCGTATTGTAATTTCATGTATTATAAATTTTTGTCAACTCTGGAAATAATATAACTTCCAATTTGACTTTACTTCAATATAGAACAGAAATGATTTACCTCACTAAGTTATGAGTACTTATTATGAACTAATCTCTTTAAAAAAAAGGCTTTTAATGTATTAATTTCATAAAGTTGTTCAGAAAAAGTGGCACCTGTAACAGGATCAATGCGTTCAAGTACAAATTAATTAAAATATAATGAAAGTGCATTAAGGCGGCAGTTTGATATATTGGAGTAGAGCAGTTCGTCTACAAACACCATTGCACAAATTCTGTTTTAATAGACAAAATGTATCCTATTGATTAGTGACTGTACATATATAAGTTTAATACAAAAAAAACCCAGATTCTAACAGCAAAAACATATTTTGTTGTTATCACCACAACATTGTGCTTGTATATACCGTATTTACACCACAGCACTTCTTTGATCAGGGTAAAACATGTAATAACATTTCTCCCGGGCCGATATCCTCCACTACATCAAGGAAACCTCTCTGTTTAAATCAATGTCTGTCTTCTGTCTCCATAACAATCAGTCCATCAGGAGCTGCAGCAATTTCAGTCTCTGATAGACCTCCACTGTTGTACAATGAACAATTCCATTATTCATCTAGCTCGGTCTAAACGTCACTATAATCACAGAGCAGGAAGCTAAATATGGGGGCACTGTCTGACTCATTTGCCACTTCAATTTGATGGGGCTGTAAAGCACTCAATCTGCTTGAGACATCCAAGGTTAGAGGAATTTATGATCGGTCTCCACCTGAGACTGGACTGAAAACGCTGCGGGCAGGTGCATAAAATAGCCAGTGGAGGACTGTCTACACAGAACTGACAGAAACCAGACTGGGAGGGTATTCAATTGAAAAATAATTATGCAAATGATTAGCTAATAGCGCGCGGCACTGCAACGAGGGCGGACAATAGGCAAAGTGAGGAGTCAGCCGTCTCCACATGTGCATGGAAAACTGGGGAGGAGGAAGAGAGGGAAGCTCTGTTCTTCACTGTTAATGTTGTAAAATCACCGAAAAAAAAAAAAAACCCTGAGTGCATGTGACACAAGGGGTAAAAATACTGAAGGCTGCCACGCTCTCTCAGCAAAGCGTACAAGTGTGACCCGATGCAAAGCACGATGACCTACTTTTCCTTTTCGCCCTCTCTACTGTAGCTCTCCCTCCCAGAGCAACATCCACTCCAGTCAGGTTCAACAGAGTGTACAGTAAAGTCACTCTGGGCACACTATCTGTTGTGCGCCCCCTCCTTTTTTTTTCTTTATTCCCTTGAATGCTGAACTGAACCATCAGGTTAATGGAGCAGAGTGTCCATACAGGCATATAACACACATTTCTGTGGACACCCACCCCCCCTCTCTCCTCCACCCCCTTCCCCTTTTGTTCTACTGGTGTTTCCATCCAAAGATCGAGATGTCAACCTTTGATTACCCCCGCCGCCGACAGTGGCAGGCTATTCATTTCCTCTCTTCCACGCCACCAACAAGACATACGGTTCCACTCTTTGCTTTATCGTCTCCAGTGGAGACCGTGGTGGGGGATGGGAGTGAGGGCTCACATATATGAACCAAACAAGGGATGAATGTCGAAGCCCGGGGTGAGAAGAGACATGAACCAGTTTATCTGAGTGAGCAAGAAGAAGCAAAGATGGCAAATAAAGGAAGTCAACAATGATGAGGGAAGCTCCGAATTTTTTTTTTTTTTTCCACCTCAGATATTGCACTTTATAGATATAGCCTATGCATTCAGCAAATAGGTGAATAGTCAAAGTGCAGAGGAAGCGGCCTCTAAGTGTCATTTTAATTTATCATTACATATCTATTGTATAGCTACGGTATGCATTTTTTTTTTTTTTTTTTTTTACAATGGAGCCCGGGACCAAATGTCAAGCTCTAGAAAACTCATGCAAAGGGTCATGCGTGGAGCCACGTTCAGCATTTCTTTGCCCCCGGCTCAGTGCAGCATATAGAAACGCACAGATACATTCGATCCAAGTCATAATCTCTCTCTTGTGGTGTATTGAGGGAAAATCCTCTAATGTAAAGGATAAACTTAATATGGACGTAAACAGCGATGGGAACCAGCTGTTGCCTGCTCACGTCCACGACTGGGGGGGGGAAAGGGGAACAATTCAGACTCACAGCATAAAAGTCTTACGAAGGAAATTACACTCCCGTCACTTCCTCAGCTTTGAGTGTGAGAAGACGTCCTGCTGCAAGATGAGTAAGAATGTACGCCGTCACACATCGGAAGGAGACACAGAGGTGGAGAGTGTTTACATGAGGGTGTGTTGTAACCAGCTCCTACTTACTGTATTCACCAAGTAGGAGCTGTGACACATTGATTGTCTGCATTAGGAGTCACAGGTTGTCTGAGTCACTTCACAGTACCATAAGCATTCAGGGTCAAATCATGACGAACTGTATTTCGTCCAAGTTGCTATAGTGCAACTATAGAAGGAGCTCTAATTTAAGCATATGCTGTATTTGTGTACGTTATGGTACACTCATTAGGATAACATCTAATCCTGTTATCTCCTCCACTTGTATTGTCTCAACAAGAGGATTACTGTGGCCGCCAAAGAACGCATAGATGAACAGACACGTGTTAAAAGAAACAAATCTCATCAGATGCTGAGGTGCACAGAAACAGGTTAAGTAAAGTTTCTGTTATCATAATAACCCAGCAATTTAATTCCAGACAAATGAATAAATATGATGGTGTATCACTGGTACCGTGTAATTACTGAGGAAGTTTGCACTGGGTGTCTCTTCTTATCAGTTTCAAATCATGTTACTTGTACTGATCGCTTGTTTAAATTGTGCCCTGAGTGCGACTCACAAGGTGCTTGCAGGACATCCAGCGGCCAAAACATTGAAAACGCCACTTCGGCTTTGGACGAATTACTTTTAACGCTACAAAATGATCCATGACCACAAACACGTTCTAACAATACACTTGTGACTGCTGTCCGATTTTAGAGGCATTATTGACTTGCAGGTAAGTAAAATGCAGTGACGGTTCAACGAGCATTTGGACCTATGTCTCAAGCAACTTGTAGGGCTGAAGTAAACAGATTGGCGTTCATAAGTACAACATAACAAACAACTGAAAAGTAGCTTCAATAATAGTGCACTATTCCGCTGCTCTGACTTTTTCTCTTACTACTGTAGTTTTATGAATGGAATTGATGATATCCGTTGATTTTGCACAGCTTACATGCAGCTACTTGTCGAGGAGGATATGGACTTTTACCCACAGTCAATCAAGAGCTGTCAAAAGCCATTGACTGAGAGCTGACGGTGAGTACAATGTGAGTGTAAGTGAGCTGGATATGTCAGTGCGAAACACTGCTGAACATCAGCGTAGCTCTCTCGTGGCTGTTTTGTCCCCAAAATTTTTTTAGCTGGCTCGGATAATCCCCCCCGTCAGATGAGTGAGAGTGTGTGGACTCAGGCCGTCTGGATGAGACCGGCACACATCCTCCTCCACACGCTCTCCTATTTGTGTGACAGAGGTCACACTCTACCCGCTCCGTTCTGCCGCCCGCCAAGCGGGTGGCTGTCGCCTGCCTGCCCTCCCCTCCCCTCCCCTCCCCTCCCTGATGGCCCTCACATCGTCGGTGTCAAAGACGGACATTGTTCCTCTCGCCAGCACAAAAAATATTAACTTCATCCCTCCGTCCGCAGCTCAACAAGCATGTGCTTTGCAAGGTCTTTGCTCGGGTGGAGCAGGTTCTGGCAAAGGTCACACATGTCAGGGCAACAAGACAAATGACACGAGTGGACGACTTCCTCGAAATCTGTTAAGATGCTTGAGAGTTTTTTTTTATATTTTTTGTGTATCTGAAGAGGCGTGACAGGATTAATCTATCACTCCTGCAGGACAGCGTATTGATTATTCTTAATGGATGAGCTAGAATTAAAGAGGCTGTCAACACGGACAAAACGTCATCTCTGTCAACCTCTTATACAGACAGAACTGGTATCTCTGCAAGAATGCAGAAGAAATGTCTCTCGGTTGACCTGTGACCTTTCAGTGCTCTCCTGGGGGGAGGGGGGGGGGGGTTTCATGGGTCCATCTTTCACATGCTGAGTCTGCAGGTGAGCAGGAATTCAATAACACATTCCAAACCCATGTGGGGATGCATACAAACTCCCATCCCACAGGAAATCTATATGCCGCCTGCCTTCTTTATAACACAGGGATGGCAGTTTTGGAGATGGACCTTCAATTTTCACACCTCTGCTTTAATGTGGGAGATATTTGTCTTCTATCAGCTGCTTTGCGCAGCAGACAAAACACACTGGATGATGTTTACTTTGTACCAAGGCCAGAGGGTGAGAAACCTGTGGGAAAACTGTATTTGCTTGTATCCTCCCAGTATATATTTACATTTTGAAAAAAAGAAAAAAATGGATTCTCTTTAACGAGTTAGAGGGGAAATGGAGAGGTGAGATCAAAATGTAAGTGAACTATATATAAAGCACTGATTTAAAACTCAGGAATTGATAAGCCTTGCAGCCGCTTTCTGTTTTTTTTTATCTCTTTCATCGTGGCAACTCACCAGCTCATCCAAATTTCGCATGTCACATAAAACTCTCTTCTGCTGCCAGACGAAGGGCTCTGGATCAGGCTCCTCTTCATCCTCCACACTGTGGCAGCTCTCCTTCCGACTGAAACACCTGCTGGGCGGGCTTTGCTCAGCCGGCTTCCCCGCATCTATCCTCAGACTCTCCTGATCCCGGATCTCCTCCTCGATCTCCTCCTCCAGCTGGATCAGCATCGGTGCCAGCATGCCAAACTTGGAGCCGCGTCGGGCCACCTCCAGGAGGCACAGCACGAAATTCTTCTCGTTGCATCGCTCCACCAGGTCGTTGGTCTCGAACATGAGCACGTCCTTGATCCAGAGCTCCTGCCTGCACCAGCTGATGAAGTTGGACACGTTATCCCGCGCCAAGAAGGAGCCCGGGACCACGTTGCGCGACTGGAAGACGACGTCTTTGGACGGCACCTTCATGGAGTGCGCAGCCTCCGGGTGCTCCAGCTGGAAGTCCTGCGCCGCGCGGTTCACGTTGTTGGCGTGCCGACAGAGGGCACAGCCCGTCTCCAGTCCGTCCATGAAGGTGTCGGCGGTGATGTCCAGATCGTACAGGGTGTTGAGCCATTCGGCCAGGTCCTCCTTCATGGCGTACAGGTATTCTTCGCTGGATTTAAAGGGCCGTATGCTCTTGGAGGCGGCGGACTGGATGTTGCTCTGATCAGCCATATTGTCCGATTTTGCCTTATCAATAAAAAAATTAATAAAAAAAAAAAGTCTCACTTGATCATTCCTGGACGTCTCATTGCACAACCGCACTCCGAAGCCCCGTGCGCAAAAACACAGCGAGATAACCGCGTTGACGCACCCATGCCGATCCGCATGTGCGGGTTTTTACGGGGTCTCCTTGAGGCTTTTGTCAGAAGCATACCGGGATGCGGAGCGGTCGTGGCGCATGGATGCGTGTTCCGGATGTCTGCGAAGCCAGTTTCCTTTAATGAGCGCATCGCCGGGTCCCGGAGAAAGAAAAAAACAAAAAAAAACACGGAGCGGTTCCGAACGCTGACAACACACCCATGCGACGACCGGGTTAATCCACCTGGCGGCTCGCGGGTCCTCGCGCCCGCAGCGATCCAGGTGTCAGCATGTCCGAGGCGGTCGGTCGGTCCGACGGAATCAGGAGCGGCGAGCAGCAGCAGCAACCCGGAGCTCTCGGCTCGTCTCCCCGCAGCCTCGGCCCATGTTGCGCCGCCTCTCTCCGAATATGTTTGACCTGCTGTGGAGCGACTCGGTGGCACATCCCATTATGAGGGATCAGCGCTCAGGAGTGGAGGGAAACTTAACCCCATGTTCACCGAAGTCACTTCACGCTGTCAAGAGAACAATTATCGCGACAGTGAGACGCCACGATACGACAAACGAAGTCGCATTCAAACGTCAAACGCTTTATTCAAAAGAAAAGCCAAGTTGATGATGAGGAATAAGTGTCTATGAGGTTTGGACAGCCGAGTGACCTCTCAATTCAAATTATAGGAATTGTTTGTACCAGAAGAGAACCTCTATGCAAATGAAAATAATAAAAAAAAAGGTTTAATTACCAAATCATGAAAAATACTGGTTGACTGACTGACCTTAGAATTGGGTGCCTTGAACACACACTCCACTGTAAAACATGATGTATACAGTGATCTGTTGTTATAAACACTGGTGGTGTGATTTTACTCGAAAAATCGTGTGACACAGCATTTGTGATTTTTTTTAAACTTCCTACCTCTTCTTCGAATGACATATTTGTTGCCTTAAATTTGTATATTAAACACACAACTATGATTTAAAAAACGGAAATGATTACCTCTGTCATATACTTACAATAAAACTAGTGGAGTATTATTATTATTTAGCCCATATATTCTATGAATAAACTCAATTTAACCCCACAGCAAACAACAGCTCATATCTAAAGTGATAGAGACTAAATTCTGTTTGACTTATTGTGTCCAGACCAATGGATGTTACTCTGTGTTTTAGTCATCCTGTGACAAAATGGCAGATTTCTTTGTTTCTCGATTGGGATCCAAATATAAACGGATTTCATAGTGTCTCAATTTTAAAGACTTTGTGTAACGTTCTTAGCAAAGAGCCCAAAGGCATAAAAGCCTTTAAAGCTGATATCTCAGTATCATGAGGCAGCTGCTTCACTCAGTGCAGGAACTTCCCCAAGGCCTGTATAAACTTAGCAATGATTAAAGGAGAAGATGAGCATGGAACACGGTTATGTTTGGTGTCCAACTGACATACTTGTGACTGGTAACATGATCACTGCTTTCCATGACATAAAACAAAGATTTTATATCAGTGACGTAGGATCTCCAAACCCAGTAACAATAGGGACTTAATGAGTGAAACCGTTGAGATCTATAGTAAAGAGATATGTTGTCTAGTCAAACAGGATGTTAGAGAGCCACACAAAGCAGCCAATTCAAGAGCACATGATCTACTGTGTCCGAGATGGGAAATCAAGCTTGGTTTTTTTTGTGACATAGTGACGGAGATGAGACCTGCTGTTATGCAGACAAACCATGGTGACTTCAGAAGACAGAAGAAACAAATTAAATAAGATAACTATATGAAGCACCTCAAAATGTGTCAAATGTTCAATCAATCACAGTCACGATGGTACTGATTCGTCTTGAAGAGGCACAGATCATTACACACTAATAGTCTAGTATCTGGACATCAGAGCAGAATCCTCAATGTTTAAGCAAAACTTTTAAGGCACTTTTAAACCATGAGCAAGATTTGAACTGCAAAATTTGAAGCATGTGTTTGGGAGTTATGACAAATCTGGAGTGGTCTTTCATTATGTAGGCCTTCACTCACGAGACTAATCGAAGGAACAAACACTTTCATTTTAGTCGAGATTTTTAACTTTCAGTGGGAGGTGGATGAACTTATTTACTTTAAATTTAAAATAAACAGTGATGTGGCGCTGTCCTCGGTTGGAACGGCTCAAGTTATCTTGTCGAGTGCTTGTTTGAACTTAAGAGAAGTTGGAGGGAAGAGGCAGGACTTGTTTTCATTTGAAAAAAGGGGCTGTGTCCGTTTAAGAAGGAAAGAAAAAAAGAAAGGGAGGGAGGGAGAGAGAGAGAGAGAGAAAGAAGCCAGAGAAGGCGGGGGTTGATGAGATCATTCTCTGGGCCTGGATGAATCAGCTTTTCTGTCAGCAACCAGAGACAGATTTCAGTATTCAGGATGATCCACATGAGCAACTGTGGCCGCAGCAAATGAGAAATGAGAAGTTCTTCAAGACTCGAGTCGTGTTTGGGCTTCCCCCAGAAGGACAACTCAGGACGGTCTCAAATTCAAATCATGTACGCACAGATGTGAATCGTGGCTCCGGCGCGGAACGAGTACACAAGTCTTCTAATAGAAAGCTGTGCAAACAGCAACTTATCAGCCTTTTAGATCGGGAGCTTAGAAACTAGAAGGAGCAGCAGATCGTCTTCCGAGGAAACAGTCTAAGGGTTATAACTGAGGGTGCTTTGTAAGAAATGTATATCCAAAGTTTTTTTTGAGACTTGGGCAAAAGAAACAAGAGGCAAAAAAAGTAATCGTTTGGTGGAAATAGACCGTCCAAATGCTGAAAACAACTGGTCGTACAGGAGGGGAAAGGCAAGTCTTATAGAGCACATGTTGGACATATGTGAGAAAGTTGCCATCGAATGACATCTGTGATTAATAACTGCTTGGTCGCCTCATGGATCTCAACATTCAAAGTAAAGCCGATCTGCACAAAAAAATAAGGGAAAATTGGCATTAAAGCGTTTATTCTGAAGCCCTTCCACTGGCTCTCTATATCAGTTTAAACAAGCTCAGTTTTGCCATTTAGAATTGCTTCGTGGATTATATAAATACATGATATGGAGAATTAATAAAGTCCTGTACTCTCTGCTCCGGATCAATGAGTTCAAGTCATTCTCATATTAAGGAAAAAGTACCTCAAACTTCAGAACTGACACCACGAGAGAAGGCGAGAGAAGTAAAAGGCAAGTGTGTTTAAGCCTTTCAGCACTCCAGTAAAAAAAAAAACAAACGCAGAGAATTTTTTTTCTCCAAAATACAAGTTATACTGCTGTGTCTGATTCAATCACCCCATGCCCTACAATTCAGGAGAAACTGGAATTCAATTTTCCTGAAAGTAAAAACATTTGGCTTCAGGGGCGTCAACCGTCTCCCGAGCAACAAATTCCCAGCTGACCAAGTCGTGAGAATGTGCTACAAGATCTACACTGTAGCGCCAACTGACGTTCTGCATTGAAACATTTTGTAAAAACTGGTCCTACAGAGAAAAACAGTGACTCAGAAATGTAAAGAAATTGTATTAATACCCTTGTTGGGGCCTTTCTATATTCGGATTTCTTTTTGCAACTGCAACACCCACAACTCCAACACATCTCCACAAATCAGTAAAATTTTAATTTTCATTGTTATCATCGTACAATTGTCAATTGGGGAAAAGAGAGACAATTTAGGTAAATGGAAAAAAAAGAAGCATTTTACAATACAACATCAGACCTATTCTCAAAATTCTTTAAAAAAAAAGCAAGGACAAACATGCACAATACAAGATTCAGCATAAACATGGGGAACCTAAAAATACAAAAACAGAAACATGAGTAATGTAACTGCGCAGGTTGTATGAAAGCAGTTGTGTAACCACCAATATATGGAATCATAAATTAAAAAAAATCTTCTAAAAATCAAATTCCACAACAGGAAACGATCAAGAAGTTGTTCTTCAGTAGGGTCGGTCTCTGCGCTCCTGGCGATGGTCCCTGAAGGCGAAAAAAAAAAAGACGCGTTGAGAATCGAACTGTCATTTCGGGGTCTCCCCTGAAACTTGATCGTTTTAATGAGCAGGAATGAAAAATGCATTAAGTACATTTGTTCTCACCTCATGTCCATTTTGCCACCTGGTGGGCCCATTCCTCTGCCTCCTCTGCCCCCCATTCGGTCCATTGGTGGTCCGCCGCGGCCAGCCCCACGGAAGCCGCCGCGATCCATGCCGCCGCGGCCCCTGAATCCACCGCGGTCACCTCCCCAGCCGCCGCGGAAACCTCCAGGGCCCCCGGGACCGCCGGCGCCTGCCGGCCCGCCACGATCCATGCCTCTGCCGCCGCGCATTCCCATTCCACCTCTACCTCTGTCCCCTCCAAAAGGTGGAGGGGGGCCACCGCCTAAGCCTTCCGGCTTGGGGGCTTTGCACTGATTACACTCCATCCTCCAGGCGAAGTTCTGGTTGCCGCAACCCCTGAAAACGCAAGAAGTCCCAAGTTGAAAGCATCTATTTTCCCCCAAACTCGGCGTCCGAGAACACCTTGAGGTACATACGGATTAGGGCACTCCCAGTCGCCTGCTCTCTGCTGCATGTTTCCTCCTGTGGGTCCACCCCTGCCCATTCCACGGGGGCCACCGCGAGGGACAAATCCACCGCGCTCTCCTCCACGGCCCATCATACCTGACGATACAGGGAAATACAAAACTTGTCAATCACGTGGTTGAAGCCGGATTCCCTGCTGAAGTACACCAGATAACAGCTTCAATATATCTGTAAACTTCATTCGCAAATCGATCTTTACAAAACCCAAAAAAAAGAAAAGAGTTCTCAGGCTCAAGCTTTACCTCCACGTCCCATCATGCCATCTCGCATCGGCATGCCTCCTCTCATTCCCCCCATCATGGGCTTGCGGCGTGCCATGGACACCTTCAGCCTCCGGCCCTGGAATTCTTTCCCTGCGATGACAAATATGAAGAGTTGAAAACACGACATAACCGTTCGCTAATTAAAGCAGCTGTACGAATTTGAAAAAGGTGCTTTAGGCTTTATGTTCACGCCGAGAACCAACCATCAAAGTGCTCCACAGCCGCTTTGGCACAGATGGGCTCCTCATAGGACAGAGTGGCGTCTCCTTTTGGCTTCCCTGAGTCCTTGTCCGTGTATATGTTGATGGCCGGCTGTCCCAGCCGACGGTTGATCTTCAGTGATAAAAGGCTACGTTACAACATTGTACTTTGGCGTACAAAATGCAATTTCCACGACAAAGCTCTTCTTACCCTGATCGGCCCAACATGCTTGAAGAACTCGGCCATCTCCTCCAGGTTGGCCTTCTCGGTCAGTCCGGTGATGTAAATGGTGCTGTTCTCAGAGTCATCCTGCTCTTCGGGGCGTCCTGCAAGTCGTCAACACAAAACACCAGTCAAGACAAATTAAAATAAATCTATCCGGCGGACACAAGCTCTTCTTGAGAGAAGCGAAAAGTTCCCCACTCACCCATTTCACGCTCGCCGTCGTTCATTGGTCCTGTTGTCCATCGATTGAGGGAGAGGGGAAACAAAGCAAAGGCAAGTCAGTGCATCGAACTCAAGGTCAGTAGGCAACACCTGAGGAATACTACAAACGATAATCCAGACACTCTTTTTATAGACACATCGGTCATATTGGGAAGTCGAAAATGGCACCATAGGGTACACAATTCCCTGGAGCAATATTTGATTTGAAAATAGAAAAAAAACCTCAGACCCTTTGGTATATAATTGTGTCATTTGAAAAGCCTCTCAGACCAGTAAGAAATCCTCAGAAAAAAACCCTTTGAATTCCACTCGGACTTCTTAAAGCAACGATAAACACATTAAAGCAGAAATTTGTCATTAACCTCTCAAACCATAAGCAGTGACTGAATTATACCAAGTAACCCAAAGCAAATGGTCTCAGGCATCGAACAAAAAATCCCCAATATTTTCAGATGTGCTCATGTAAGATAAATTTTGCATACCACAAATGTAATACACTTCAATACTCAAAAGGATATATATTTTTCAAAGAAGTTTTAAGGCTTTGAAAGGACTAACCAGTGTAATTCTCAATAACTTACCACCAGGCTTACTGAAGCCACCTCTGTCTCCAGCGCTGCTATGGGGGAATAAATGCAGATATGAAGGCGATTTCCCTTTTACAGCCACTTCCACGGCTCGATCAAAGTGGCTTGATTGAGGGAGTAATCAAAACATTCTAACTATTCGGACAGCAACTTGGAACAACTCCCCAAAAATTAGAAATAAAACAGTTTTAACTCAAGGAATGAAAAGTGTTCAACTATGTGTCGTTCCTTAGCGAGTTCAATACAGTTGGTGACAGTTTTCAGAAGTAGATACATTTTAAATAAAAGAAAAGAAAACAAACAACAAACAAACCCCCCCCAAAAAACAAAACACTGCTAACATTTTTTCCACTGCTCGTTTAAAATGTGAAAAAACCCAGCTATTTGAAAACAGGTTAAAAATCAGATTTCAGATGCACTGATGGCACAGAGCCGTAGCAGGAACGCCTTGATTACATTGGGAAGGTTACAAGTGGAGTCGCATTCGAGATTAATCGTACAAATGGTTACAATGCATCTGAAATTTCACATAAGCATCAGGAGACAATATTCATTTTTTTTGTGTGGTAAAAACAAAACAAAAATACAGTTTTATACATTTCTTTAAAACAAATCAATACCAAAAAGGTTTACAAGTGTTTTACCAAAATAATGCTGAATGGTAAAGAATTCATGTTTCCGTGTACCCATCATGCTAATAAAAACCACCATCCTCAGTTCTTGGAAAAAAGGAAGACTTGGAATCTTTGTTTAAGCTTCCTCCTGTTGCTTAAGCTGGCCGCTCTGCACTGAGTACAGAAACGTTTTAGAGAATAGATGGTTTAAAATGGCTCTCACTGTTACCTGTACGGTATAAATGTGACAAAGCATGTTAAAAAAGTGCTCAAACGAAAGTGATCAAACATTTGTATTCCAAACCACAAAAAACAATTCAAACATTTCAGTAATGACATAATGCCCCCCCCAAACACCCTCCAGATCAAACACATACCTGTGCAAAGCTAAAATTTACCTGAAAACGTCTCTGCTGAGGTTGAGATAATACTTTCGACTTAAGGTTTTAGTCCCGATTCACCACTATTTGCTACGACTGCAGAGTTGCTCACTTGGTTATAATAGTTTGGTTATGCTGCACCAGATTCTCCAAAACTGGTATGCAGAATTCTGTCCTTTGTTAAAAAGGCGTGTATATATATATATATATATATATGAAGCCTGCAGAGATTACTGTTGCAAAAGACCTGACGTGGCATTTCTGACCCATGAACAGATCGCTTGGAGCGAGAAGCCTTTTTGCAAAACTAAACATCTGTCCCTTCAATGACAACCATTGGAAATGAATCATGCGGATCAACCGTTGCATTTACTCGCTCTTTGACGTTTAAAGGCAAAAACAAATGTCAATGACAACCCCTGATCATCATAAAGTTGTTTTTGTGTGCGTGTGTGTGTCTTTTCAATTCCTTCTGAGGAGTGTTGAGCTGGTCAATGAGATTTGGAACCCAGTTAAACCAATTCCAAAGAAATTCAACCTATACGCACATGAACAAAACTGCTGCCATGCTCAAAGGAACCCTGAACAAGATTTTTCAATCAATAAACCAAAGTAAATGCATTAAGGAAAAGCTCAAGAAGCTGGAGTCAAGAATTGATTATCATGGAGGATAAACATGTAGAAAAACCCAACCAAATATAAATAAGTAAATAAAAGTCTCAAAGTTTTGATGGCAAATCAATATAGGACTTAATTTAGTAAAGAAATTATTTGTTTTTTTGTTTGTTTGTTTTTTATGAGACCATTCCATGTGATTTTGAGAAATATTGGAGGAAAAAAAACAAACCCCACTAATATGAATCGTCAGTAAGTCTCCAATGCCAACACAACTAGAGTTGTCTATCGTCCATCAGCCTTTCAAGAGACGGCAACACCACAAAATGTTGCTGGTAAATGAAAAATATGTGAATATCCAAGTTAGATTGTAAACAACGTTGTTGTCATTCTGGCTGTGCCATTCAAAATGTTTGTTAATATTGATCAGTTCTTGTGTGGATAGATAAAAGTGACCAGAAAAAGACCCATTGACGAAACTCCAAAATTTTGGAGCACAGTTGTCAAATAATTTCAGACCAATGTTGGAGCTCCAACCGAAAAAAACACGACAGAAACCCAAGAGTGATTATTTCACCGAGGTTTTGCCAGTGACAAATGTTGCAAGCTTTGTTTTTATAGTATGCACCCTCAAACCAAGCAAATGCAGAGAAGTACTTTAGTGCGAGCTCTGCAGAAACCAACCTTACTGCGAGAACGCCACTGAAATGGTAAGTGGAAAAGATATTGACCCATTGTACTACACATAGACATGAGAAATCGATGTACCGCATGAGGCCAATGATAATTTATCAAAATACCAATGTGGTGCTTTATGCTCTTACAAGAAACATTAAGTTTTTTGTAAAACCCGCAGCATGAAAAAGCTTCATATTCTAATTGCAAGTTTGTCAATTATCCCTGTGACACCCTAAAGACAATAATCCACCGCAGTGAGGGAAACTGACCTGATCGACTGACAGTGACACAGCATCTGACCATTAAAGACAATCTGCTGAATGTTTTGATATTGCAAAGATGAGGCGATTTTAAAGCACAATTCTTTTACAAATTCTGACAAAAGTATAAAATCTGCAGCTTCTCAACTGTCTAAACTTTTTGATTTTCAATTATCCATAATGGTGGGGCTCTTGATACGAGCTGTTCCAACTTAAATGCTTATGCACAGGTCTGATTAAAAAAACATGGCCAAATAAACATTTTACTTACCTTTGGCCACAAGAGGCAGGATTGAGAGAGACTCGATAAGAATGCCTCCTGCTCGGATTTGTTTTGAAATATAGTACACCAAAACGGATGTTTGTATGTGACAAGTGATGGCTGCTACAAACATCAGGATATTTTTGTGGCAAAAGAGAATTGGCTTAATAACCACTGATACGTTACAGCAAATGATGAGAACCATTTCTGATTGGACCTGTCTCAGTCCTGCCCCAAACGGCAACAGCACCTGCAAGTTAAAAGTAATTGTGAAAGTGGGTGTTAAAGAAAGACACTTACCCCATGCCGCCACGCCCCATGCCTCCGCGTCCACGGTGCATCATCCCGCCTCGGTCAAAGCCATCCCTGCCAGGACCTCTGCTGTCCCCTGCCCCTGGGTACCTTGACGGCTCAGAGCCAGGGTAACTAGAACCTCCACCCTGGCTGTCCTGTCTGTAGTTACCTGGAAGAGCCGGGAGACGCTCGTTCACTAGTTTGTTTAAAGAAACAGGAAACTCAACTGAGCACTGAAGTCTGAGGCAGAATTACGATACAAAGTTGAGCTCACTGTAATGACTAGACTGGTTGTAGCTGGGTGGTCCACCTTGCTGGTTGTACTGACTGGACTGAGGCTGGCCATACGAGCCAGTGGTCTGAGGAGGGTACGCGGGAGGCGCCTGCTGTTGCTGTTGGCTCTGCTGCTGGTAGCCCGGCTGCTGGCTGTAGCCCGCCTGCTGTCCCTGGTAGCCCGCCTGCTGCTGACCATATGCTGCCGGTTGGGGGTAATTATTTTGGTTGTAACTTGCTGGCTGGCTGTTGGCATTGTAACTAAAGGGGCAAAGACAGGCAGAGTATAAATAAGACCAATCATCGCAATGAATGTCCCGTTTCATCTCGATAAACCTCTGTGTACAAACCTCTGAGGTGCGGTGGGAGCAGCCTGCTGACCATAGCCAGGGTAGGCAGACTGGGCAGTATATCCTGGCTGGGAGCCGTAAGACTGGGAGGCAGCCGGAGCGGCAGCAGCAGGAGTACTGTCGTAACCACTGGCGCCATAACCTTGGGCTGACTGGGAGTAGCTATGAGTGGAAGACTGTGCCGCAGGATAGCCAGCTGCTGGAGAAGTGGAAAAAAAACAAAACATTTGATTAAGTCTGAACATCTCAAGCACACCTGCATTAATGTACAGATGATCAACAGGCAAGAGAAAGTTAAAGAAGCATGCTCAACAACACTGGCAACCGTTTTTAAACCACTGACCTGATGCCTGCTGGCCATAAGAAGATCCATACTGCTGCTGCTGCTGTTGTGTGTAGCCCCCAGCTGCAGGTGTGGTCTGAGAGTAACTGCTCTCAGCTGCAGCAGGCTGGGCATATGATCCATAATTCTGCTGGCCATAGCTTTGCTGAAGGAGAAGAACATAATTCAATTAAACCATGCTTTGTAACAGAAACGGAAACAGCGACGAGCTGACTTGTTTTCACTGAACTTCAGTTACAAGGCACTTAACATCCCCAGGACAACTCAATTAACATAATCTCCTTAAATCACAGTTTTCTAAGAAGCGATTTTCACTTACAATGGAAAATGTCACATAAGTAAAAAAATTTTTTTAAAAAAAGAACAGTAAAACAGTCCATGGTAATCCCCAACAAATGATAAATTATAAATTCTGTTCACCTTTACCTGTGCCGACTGTCCATAGCTCTGTGACGGCTGGGCAGCATAGGAGGCATACCTGGAACAGAAATCATTTCACAATCAGAAAATGTACAATCCCTTGAAAACATGCACTCAATGTTTAATTGAGATTTAACACTAAAGTCAAATGATAGAGCTTCTTAAATGTCTATATGCTTTAGAATGTTTGTTTTTTTGAATGAAGTTGAAGTCCAGACATGAATAAAGTTCCTTCACACTGGCATTTATACATTAGCCTAATTTCATAGAAAATATACACATTTGCAAGACAACAGAAAGTACATATCAACATGATGTACGTTTGAGTGCAGGCTGGTATGTGTTTATTATGATTTATGACCATGTCAGAACAGAGGATATTCAGCTCTGCTCTGTTATTCAAACACGACTTGATCTAACGAGGTCATTAACTCGTTCGCTGCAGGCAGACTTCTGCACACATCTCCGGTGGTAGCAAAGTGGAGAATCTTACCCTTGCTGAGCGCCACTCTGGCTGTAGGAGCTGTAATCTGTTGAAGGAGTCAGAAAGTGGGAGTTAAAAGTTGGAACAATGAAGGCGCGCCAGCACGTTCCTCGGGCCCGTCTTTAGGTCGCCATGCAACGCCGCGACCTCGAAAACCTTTCTTTCAGCTTACATACCGCTGAGAGCCAAATTTCGACATGGTACAACCTCACACAGTAGCAAATAACATCGGTATGCAGCTGGTAGACGTAAAATGGACCGAGCACGAAGAACCAGGCGGAATAAAAAAAACCGAAATTAACGGAGGAGCAGGCCTTGTGCCCGGCGCTAGCTTAGCTTAACGATCAACAATATTTCATCGGTTTCTCAAAGGCGAACTGGGCGTAACGCATCAATGGCGCATTTAAATATACAATAGCTAAACCATACAACGGAATATATTTAATAATCAGCGTATAATCAATAATCCCGAGGCCACTCACCCGAAGCTGACGCCATTTTAGCCTGCCTGAAAAGACGACTGGACGACAAGAGTGCGAAACGGCGCGCTCTTCTCCCGGGTATAGTCAGGAAGTCTCGCGATAAAGTCCTGGAAGCTGTATGAACGGGAGGACTGGAGTCACATGACTTGAGTCTACTTGCAAGGTCCCGGATGTGTGGCACAAAACATTGAACCAGAAAACTCAATAGTGAATGAAAGAATGAAACTGAAACGTGAGAATGAATTAGAGAGGTGAATTTTTCAATTGATTGAAATACATTCAAACCGATAGATTCAATTTCAAATTAGACCATTCAGATTCTGATTCACATAATTCAAATTCACTTGTGGCACAATATGGAGCCCGTGAATTTCACCATTTTAGAATAAAATAACTGGACATGTGACAATTAACCAAAGCTTTGATTTAAAATTTGACTGTAAATTGTATATTTTTTGTTTTATGTCTTAAAACCATACATTTGACAAGTGGCATAAGATTAATAACTCCCTCCTTTTGACAGAATTCTGTCGAATTGTCTGCTCAACCTCCCTGTTTATTATTCTCCATCAAAATGGAGAGAAAATTATGCTGTGGTGTTTGAATTAAAATGATAAAAAGATAGAGTACCTCTATGTTTTTTAAAGAAGAGTGCAAGCATGATCAAAAAAGACAAAAATACAAATTCACCTGGCAGCGTTTGTTTATTCAACAAGGCAACAACTTGTAGATTGCGACTCAAGGTCAGTGAAGAAACATGAGTCTCTATCAGAAACAATTAACATCACAGTAAGCTTACTGTTAAATAGTATTTCTCTCGAAAAAAAACGATGTATGGGAGACATACAGATTGTTAACTTTAAAGGTGTCCACACGGGGGCGCTGGTATGTAACGAGACGTTGGGATTTAAACGCGTAGAAGAAAACTTGCGGAAGTTCTTCTTCCTGTTAGTAATGTTTACATTTACAAGCTGGGTTTTATAGCAAGAATTAACCTTTAAAGACTTTTTAAGAATGTGACAATTACAGTAAGTCGTTTACATCGTGTACCTTAATGATACGTATTAATTTAGTGGATTAAAGCGTGTCTTTGTTATAATGCACTTGAGCTCCCAGTCTCATTCATTGGACTGAAACAGTGTTCTGTGTTTTATATCAGTAAACACTGTTATTGATGTGACCACCAACGGGTGTTTATTTACCGGAATGCTGTAGAAGGACCCGTGAGTAGTGAAGTCCCGCTGGTCATAAAGATGCAGGCTCGTCTGTTGTCAGTGTGGTGTTGGTTTGGATCCGATCGCCCTGGATTCTGTCTGGGAACATCATTCCTGATATCACTTATACTGCTGATGTATTCTGGGAGCGTCCAGGGAAGTCTCAGCTTAGGGCCAGGGGGAGACTTCCCAAGGTTCAAAGGTAATCTCTCAAAGTTTTTCCAAGCATGTTATTTCTGTCAGTTGCTAAAATAAATCTACTTTTTCTCTCCTTCTCAGATTTATTTCTCTATGCTCTTAGTCATGATGATTCCCTCTCTCTGCTGGTCAGTGTGGCCCTCTTGCTGCTGTTTGGACCCTGTCAAGAGCGTCGCTGGGGGACAGTAGCCTTCCTGGCACTGTCCCTCCTAACAGTAGCTGCCCTGCCATGTCTTTACACACTCGTCCTCTTTGTGGGCAGTGGTGAGGCCAGCAGGATCTGTGGTTACTCTGCGGTCAAGCTGGCCCTGTTCACTGCACAGTGTCGACAGGTGACACAGAAGAGGCTCTTAAGGTGTCTGCCAGTCTGGTTTCTCCCCTGGCTTCTTCTGCTGATTGGCCTGCTGCTGCTTCCTGGGACTCCTGCCCTCTTCCACTTCTGTGCCATCTGCATTGGACATAACTGTATCTTTTTCTATTATTTTTATATATTGTGTGTGTGTATATATATATAAACACAACCCACTTAGCCATGGGGCTGAAAGACCTTTGATATGGTCCTTGTCAATCAAAGTGAACAATCAAAACCCAGAGGTTTTGATTGTTCACTCTATAATATGACTCAATCTCCAAATCAATTCTTATTTCTATTAATTTCCACCACACAATGCTAAACAGGAGCAGAGATTTCACAAACGTCAGCCACGAGTACATTAGAGGGCTCATGCCATTCACTTTCTTATATCTCAGCCCTTGTTATTGCATAAAGTAAAATGACAAAAACTGAACTGGGTACATACAAGTTATTTTGAATACTTTTAACATCTTGCCCGATATTATTCACCCTGGAATAAAAGATTGCTGTCATCACAAATTGTTTATGATGATACTTAATGATCCCTGCAGATCGTCAGCCCTTTATTGGGATGCTACAGGAATTTGAAGAGGGAAGAGTCTTCGATCTCATTCCTGACTGGGTGTATATTTCTACTTCAGCCAAGTTCAGATTGCCCACCTACGCTACCTCACAAAGGTGGAATTCATGTCATAACATCTATTCAATGGTTACATACATTGCCTGAATGCATAAACTGTGGCAGATTAATAATTTTTGACTTCATTTGTTGTCATAGATCTCAATCATGTGCTTCAACACTGCTGGCAGAGCAGGCAGCGACTTCCACAATAAGCCATGACCGCTCTGCACTGAACAAACAGTCATGGATTGAACCTGTGCCTGCCTGGTTAATGGAAGCATCTCCTGCATTGTCAGAAGCAGATGTGCTGGAGGAGGAGATGCTTAGGGCAGGAATACTTGCCTCATTACAAGGTATCCCCGATGACCCTGATGCTAAAGTGGAGGTGCCCAAATCATCAGTTTCCTCTCTGCGGTTAGTGAAAGTTATTTGTGAAAGAGTTGTATGTAATTCTCAAAATGTAATCTGTGTCTTCGAAGCAGTATTCTTCAGTTCACTAAAAAGAGTAATACCTTCCCCTTAGACTGCAGCAGCTGGAGAAGATGGGCTTCCCCACGGAGAAAGCTGTTGTGGCTCTTGCAGCATCCAAGCAGCTGGACGGCGCCATCTCACTGCTTATTGATGACAGCGTTGGAGAGCAGGCCGTGGTGGTGTCAAAGGGAAAGAGCCACATCCCACCGTTAAGCACTTGAACGTGCCCACAGTCGCGGCCTGAGGCTCATGGGATTGTGTTTCTGCAGTGAGCTGGATACACGCTATGCTTGGGTTTTGCTGAGCTTCGGTATTTTCCCTGTGGGTTATTAAGTACTTTGATCACCTGTGCTGTTCTTTTCCAGTTTTGTTTTGGGCACATTTCTGTACATTTACATTGGAGGGTGGATAGGCGTTATTAACTGTAAAGGGTGTGTGTAACTGAATGTGTATCGCTTGATTACATATGAAAACATCCAAGTACAAGTGCAGTACGTAGTGCTCTGACCTCACAGGGAGAGTGCTACGTACTGCATCAAGTTCTGGTTCAGATTTAGATTTGGGAGCTTTTCTGTGTGGAATTTGCACTTCTTTATTTGTATGTTTGGTGAAAACCATGCATTTGCGGATAAATGGGGGTACTAATTTGTCTGTAGACATGATTGTGAGTGAGTGGGGTTGCCCTGTTTTTGACTAGTGATTAGTTCAGGGTACACATTGCTCACCGACTTCACCAATAATTAGCCGAGATCGGCACGGGTGCCCCACAGCTTTGAGTTGGATAAAGCAGAATAGCAGGTGGGTGGATGAAAACAGGTGGCATGAGGGTTACCCAGTATTGTGGTGAACGAGTGTCCTGTTAAAAGGGAAGAGAATGGAAAATTGTGTGTTTCTACTTTTTTTCCACAACCGTGAAGATAATTTTGAGAGCTTGTTGATGTATGTTGTCATGGAAGTGTCTGAAGAGTTCTGCTGCGACGCAAAATGAAAACAGTCCACATGTTCAAAAA
Source organism: Blennius ocellaris (assembly GCF_963422515.1). Lineage (NCBI taxonomy): Eukaryota > Metazoa > Chordata > Actinopteri > Blenniiformes > Blenniidae > Blennius > Blennius ocellaris. The sequence goes on from NC_137656.1 coordinate 15,579,569, forward strand.
ACACAACAATGAACAGGATTTTTATTACACTAATCATCTAGACGGGACTCTCTTGGCACAGTAACACGTTTGCAAGAAAGTTGAAAATATGAAATGGTTACACAACAGCATACATAAAAACAAAACAAACAAAAAAAGAACCTACAGTTTGTCATTTTAAATAGTTTCACAATAAGATTGATATAAGATTACAAAAACATGTATTTTCATCAGGATAGTTTAAGAAGTCCATGTATACCAACACAACAGTGGTAAACATATGTTCAAGTTCCTTGTCCATTATCATTTTTTATTTACCTGGAGTGTGTGTGTGTGTTAAAGGTTTTCAAATAGACACACAGGATTCATTTGAATTCTAGTACATTTGTATGTTCCCTCTGATCTGTAGCAAACTTCAAATTCAAATATTTGCATGAATTTACTGTGAAAATGCCTTTTTACTCTTCATAACATCACTTTATCAGTACATATAGCAAGGTGGCGGTGCACTCGCACCAGAAACTACAAATCACCGTTGCCAACACAAACCTCACTTAGAGTAAAGATGACTTCATTTTTTTTAGTGCACTACATTACATCAAGTTAAACAAAATGATAGAAGTATAACAAAAATGAATATTAGGAGAGGTCTGTGTAATTGTGCCCTGCAAACTGTACATGCTCAATATACTTAAATAATGGACTCTCTTTAGATTGCAGTTAAATTGTAAAAGCAATACAAACTTAAATCCAGTCTCTTCTCTCACATCTGATGTCGACTTCAATCGATTACTCTGAATGACCCTTAATGTCCAATACTGCACAGGGCTATAGGATGAGCACCGGAGAGTATTCTTTTCCTCAAACATAGAACTCTTTAACGTGAGGATTCAACGAAAAATCAGACACAGAGGGGGGCAGCAGGGAGTGTTGTGTAAAAGTAAATGTTTATGGCAGCGGGAAGGCAGATGTGGGGGTCAAACTAGTTCTCAGGTTCCCGATGGAGCATCAGTGGAGTTTCCCTGAGGTGTCACCCTCCCTGAATCTGACCGGTAAAGGCCAGAGCAGGTTTCAAACACGGTCTAAATCTGTTGAGTGCCGATGAGAACTAAAGGAGGGGGGAGTCAACCCAGCCAGTGATCCTCAAGGCGAGCAGGGGGGAGGAGGGGCTACTTCTCTCGAACCTTGGTGTCGGAGGACAGAGGAGAAGCAAGTCGATGTGGAATTGCACCTGCTCGCTTATCTCTGTAGAAACTAGGGGAGGCAGTGCCAAACGGTCCATCCCCAGACCCTAGATCAGGCTCTGTTGAAGAAAGACAGCAGTTTGAACGGGGCCTCCCTGTCCACCAGCGTGTGTGGACATGTGCACTCTGTAGTCCTGATGCAAATATACTCCTAACCTGCAGCTAACACAAGTAGGTTTTTATTTTGGATGCCTCTGTGGAGGAACTGTATGAGTTACTTTTGGTATCAATAAAATGCTCCATTTATTCTCTGATGTGGTGACTCATTCATAAAAAAATACAAAAAAATGTAAATCATTGGTCAGATTTCCCACCACCCATTTAAAAATCTCATTTACAGACATCATCCCAAAACCTACATAGTGGTATCTAATAAAGAGAAAAAAGCAAAAAAATTGTCACATTTCGTAGGTCAAGATTGTTGTGGATATTTCCTCTCTGATTTCATTTTCTATATATAATCATTACACAATTATGAGATAAACTAACGTCCATTAAAGGTACAATATGTAGGATTTAAGTAGATCCTTGTATTTTGAATAGAAGTGGAGGCTCACTGTGGGGTTTGTGTTATTCTCAGTCTGACTCCTGAGAGGTCTGAAAGTTTGCTTTAAATTGGTCAGCTTGATTCTATAAATATCTCTGCAGCACAATAGGAAGCTGCCCTTTTCTGGGGTTGTTTGATGAGTTACTTTGTTTCCCACAATGTTTTGAACTTAAAATGTTACATATTGTACCTTCAATTAATGTAAAACTTGTCCCAAATGCTTTGTTGAAATGTATTGTTGGTGGTTTTTCATCAGACAAGTGACCAAATAACAACAATGGAAGTGAAAGTGAAAAAAACAACAACCAAAAAAACAGTTTAGCATGCACAACAACAGTAATCTGCTTCCTTGGGACTGAAGACAGGACAGATTTCAACAGTTTTGGTAACATCAGCAAGCAAACAATCATCTGATCTTTGATTAAAATGTTGCTACATTCTACTTAATACTTGGATATTTGTCTTATTATCTGTTACATCTTAGCACCACCATTTTATATCAGTCAGGAGGGTACAAAAAAAATGCACAGATAAAAAAATATAAGGAAAACTGTCAGAAGTGTGTCTGCAAAAACTGTATAACGATGAAACCCCACATCATTGGATGATCTCAACTGAGAAAAATAATCATTTGAATATCTTTGCTGTTTATACAAAAGGTTCCTCAGCATTTCAGTGGCTAAAAACCTAATTTAGTAGTTCAGTAACAAGTGGTTATCAGAAATTCTGGCACTAAATCTTGTCAAGGAGGTGAGTGAGGGCCGGCAGAAAGGCGGGTGCGGATGTCTCAGCGTTACCTGGCCAGATGATAGCCTCCAGCAGTGTCACCCTGCGAGCCAGAAGCTCGAGATCTGCCTGCAAGTCGTGGAACATCTGCAAGCTAATGTCCTATCAGAGAGCAGTGACAGGAGGGACTGTGTGAGGGTGTGGAAGCACCAGCCCGAGTCCTGGGGCTGCTCGCGACTGTTCCCGCTCCCTGCCTCAGCAGTGCAGTACAGTGGAAGACCTTTGACCGCTGCCTAAAGCTGACCCTGCCTCAGGCCTCCTACTCACCATGAATACCGATCATAGTCTCAAGGATTAAAACCCTCTCGGCTAAGATCTTCAGCGCCTCTCTGATCTGATGTATTCCGTCCCCCTGTGAAGATAGATACAGCCGTCAAGGTAAGGAGCACAAGCCAGAGAACTGCTCGCCAAGATGCAAGTCTTTTTTTTTTGTTTTGTTTGTTTGTTTGTTGTCAATACAGTTAGAAGGTTAAAACAGTCCACATATCTGCCCAGCACTGTAAGACATCATCCTGCACTTCTCTGGATCTCCCTCATTCCTCTGAACATGCAGCTACACGAGATCTCTGCCATGCTGAGCTGGGCAACATCAGCATGCACATCACAAACCAGCCTCATACTGGCGACAACTCTTCATTACGCTTTCCCATGAAATAGACTGTATCATGCCATCCACATTGTTTTTGTTGGACAGTTCAGCCAGGCAAGTTTTACTCAGCTCCGCAGTGTTCATCCTTAACACTGTGGTCACATAAGCTACCGAATGTCATGTGACATTTGTCAGGGTAGATTTATTTTCATACTTGATTTCCCTTAGGTTAAAGAAGGAGGCAATGATTTGATGAGTCATACAGTCAGGAACAGTAAAAGTAGCTGACTAAGACAAGTAAGTCAGAGACAGTGGAAAGCATCGCTATTATAAAAGGCATGCAGAGAACGGGGTGGAGGTGGAGACATTTCTGCCATGAAATGCTTTGATTAGTGAGACAAAACAAAGAGACTTCACAGTTACAGAAAAAAGGCAAACGTCACAGTAAGTGTTTGGTCGACTGTGTCAGTTTGTGAGGCGGCTAGTCCATCCCTTCAGTTCAGGCTGAAATGTTTCACCTTTGTGGTCGATGTCCAATGTTTTTAAACACACTTTTCCGATTCCCATAGACTCAATCCCATTGACTGGTGAATCTCCGACTCAGCTTTCAGTGAACATTTTTGACATGCCACGAAAACTGATGCTATCGTGTTTGATGAACTGTAGAACCTTAATGGTGTCATGTGGTTATTCCAGCCTCTTATAGTGACTGTCAATATTTTTAGACCTACTTTGCCTTCTTTCACCTTGATTTTCTGTGTTCTTTCGTTTGCAAGTTTGTGCTTGTTTTAGTCGACAGAAAAAGAAAGTTGACGTGGTGTCAGTAAAAGTCATGCAGCGTCGCATTGTGGGAGAACAGAGGGTAGCTGTATCCACTCCACTCACATCAGAGCACAACACCTCCAAACCCAACAGGACCCGCCAATGATGTATATATGAAGTGATTTGGCATACACGTTTCACATATTTGCTTTGTGCTTAAATGCAAAACCATCAAGTTGATTGGGCACGTGAGCCAATCTCAGGTTGAATGAAGAGGTTTTCTTTTTGAAAGAATTTATGCAGGATTAAGATCCGTTTTTCACTCAATCGGTTGAAGTGCACAGTGCCACTCGCTTTTATGTGTATATGCCAAAATCAGATGGTGAACAGTGACTGTGAGAGGTAGCCATGGGGACAGTAGCTTGCAGAGGGAGTCAGACAGCTTTAGGGTCAAGAGGACAGCAGTCCTGAGCAAACCCCAAGGACCGACAAAAAACACGTTAACACACAAAAGTCACACACGTCAAATGTACTCAAACAAACATAAACCACAATATCAAACGTACACTTTATGATTATTAAAAGGTGGGAGAAAATGGACTTGGGAGAGAAAGAGATGCGACAGATCATTTTGTGACAAATCACATTCATAAACACGGAGACTGTAAAGATATCATAATTTGAGGGGATGAGCAAAGTTAGACTTGATTTTACACCGCTGAGGTAATTTATTGCATTACAAACATGACATTAATAAAAATATCTTACATTGAGATTGTTCTTGTAAAATTAGAAAGATGTAGAAGAAAAGTAAGGGTTAGACAGACCAAAAAAAAAAAAAAAAACATTCAATACTCAACAGAATTATAAATCTTTTTTAAACTGACAACATGTCAACAAAGTCTCTTTCTGTTCTTTCTCATCACGTTTCAATGACCTGCCCAGGGATTGTGAATGAAAACCAGCTGCTCAGCTAACTCATTCATGAAGATGGAGGAACTTACATGTTAGTCAATGTGTTGATAAGTTAAACCCGCCCCTCCCAAAAATCAAAACCACTTCCAGCCACAACGTTCTTACCGGTAAACCCTTCTCTCCTGGCTCTCCTTTAGGACCTGGTGATCCCTGAGAGGAAACAATGACAACAGAAATTCGGACTTCATTACATTTTTCGAAAGCTGTACAGCAGTTTATAGGGCTCCCTGCCACTGTGACCGCCATATTACTGCATCGGTGTGGTTTGTGAAGCTGCTGGTGAATGTAGTTTACAATAATGTATTCAGTTGTGACGCGTTGGTTCCCACTGCTTTGTACATTCACAGTCTGAGACAATGACGCTAAAGACAGCAGGGTGGATGTGGCTTACCGGCTCGCCTCTGAAGCCCCTCTCTCCTGGGTAACCTAATGGACCCTGGAAAACCAGAGCAGAAAGATGTTGGATGAAGAAAAACATATAACACATCAAAGTACTTTCCAGCTACAATTTCATACATGCAGGCGACACAACACTTTGCCATAAGATAAATGATATATACAATAATGCTTTTGATACTGTCAACAAGCTGGGGACAAGCTCACAATATAACACTGATAGTTTTCAAACAAACACTAAACATGTTCACTTCTATAAAGCCCATCTCGTCCCACAACTGACAGAAGTACCACTTTTAAAGAACTCAACCAGACGACTGTTTTGTTCATAATGGAACAAACAATCTTAACCCTTACTTTCTATCTTTGTCACCAATAAAGTCGTTCTAACTGCAGTGGACTGGGTGCAAAGTACCACTGCCGATTGCCTTTTAATTAAAGGTTTGGCTTTTTGATTTGACCATTTGTGGGCGGTAGGAGGAGACCATGTGCAGCGATCTTGTTGCATAAAATGTTTTGCATGGGCTGATCTTCCTCCAGCTCTATAATGAACAGCACATCCAACCCGAAGTGTCTCAATGTATGTCCACTAGGTGTCGCACTGATTTAGTAAATAACGGCAATGTTCTGAGCAGAAAAATGAGAAATGCAGCAGAGAAACAAGCTTCTAAAAATGAAGGTGAGTTTATTAAAATCCTGTGTTCAAGAAGTTTTTTTTTTCCTGCTCATTAATCTGAGGAGAAACACAAGACAGGTTTTTGATTGTCTTGAGAAAAGAGTTGGATGAATGGACGACTTCATTTGAGACAAATATTTTTAAAAAATGTAGCAAGAAGGGTTTTTAACATTGAATCGACAAAAGGTTTTCTGTCTTTTTCTACTTTTCTATTATTTGAACAAATTCTTATAATTCTTCTTATCACCAAACATAATATGGATGAAGCTTGACAGTAATAAGCCTGTCCGAGTCATTCCTTTTGAAAATAACAATTAATAAATACAATATATGATATTCTCAATAAAGAGAATGAAATGTGCCATCAGAATTTTTTTATTTTATTATTATTATAGTCATCATTGTTTAACAAACTATGTTAAAACTTAATTGCATCCAGATCCCATATTCTGTTTAAATGTGTGTATTTAAGATTAAATAAACAGAATAAACTGATTTTTGGTATCAAAAAAAACGTTTTTGCTTGCAATTTTCCACTTTGTTGTACTTTGGCTTCATTGGTCAGTTGTATCTTTTTCCTGGCTTGGAGCTGAACATGAGCATCTGTCTTTTGCGTAGCTCTGTCATATGTTCAGAAATGATGAGAGCTCTGTCACTGCAGGACAAATAAATAAAGCTGTTTACTCACTCTCTCCCCTCGCTCTCCCTTTGGCCCTATGGGACCCTGTGTTCCAGGAGCTCCAGATTTCCCCTGTGTTTAGAAAGGAAAAATACACATTTATGCAGCATCATCTCTGACTGCGGTGAACTCAGCAGGTGGCTGCACTGCACTGCACTGCACTGCCGAGCTGTGAGCAAGCTTACATTCTGTCCTGGTGGGCCGGGAGGTCCTAATGGGCCCTTAGGACCAGGGGGACCTGCATTATTGATAAAAAAAAGACACATATTAGTTTTGCCTGCTGAGCAGACATGTAACATGTAAAGTACCTGGAGATATTTATGATTTAAGGTTCAGTATGTTTACTCAGCCGTGAAGGGAGTTTATGCTTGATGAAGTGGTTCAAGTTAGCATTTCTTCACACACATTTAGTAAAGCTGGCTATAAAAAACTTCTGATGAAAGTGAAATTAGATTTTGATTGACATCTGCCTGGGAAAGTTGACAGAAATATATATTATTGGTGAGTCACATGATTGACACTGCGGTTTTTGTGAGTTTTACTTGTAAACTTGTGAATCAGTGTAGATCTGTGTAATGAGAGTTGTTTTCCAACCACCACATCAGGATTGTTTTGAGCATTTGGAGATAAACTAACTGGTAAGTGCTTACCGATGGGCCCTGGAGGACCCTGAGGTCCTGGAACAGGCAACCCTCGTGAGTCATGGAAAGTGTTGCTGAAGAAGGGGTCTTTTCCACGACCTGAGGAGAAACACAATGTGTGCTTAATTGGATTCAGAAGCTACTTTTCCCCAATAACTGCAGAAAATAAGAAATAACGTGTTACCTACTTGAAGATAAGCCAGATTTATAACAAGCATGGTGCTTTTTTCATCAAATCAAATCAAATTCAAAGTGTGAGACCTTTGCATTTATAAATGCTGATGAACCTGATGGCGGGAGTTACTTTTGACCAGGAGTTATCCATCAACTCCCACATTACATACATGTGCAGGACTGCTTTCTTTCACCAGCATCATGTCTCTGAGTTCAGGAACATGTTGACTCTTAGACCATGCGTCTCTCTCTCACTCCCTGTGATCGTGGTCTGGAAGTTTGTGGTCTAAAGCTCCTGTCCCCATCACATCTGCAGTGAGTGGATTTATGACTGTAGATTTATCTGTTTGCTATGACAATCTGTTTGATGGTTGTTGCTCTTATCTCTGCCCTTTGTCTGTCTTTCTATCCTCTAACCTAAACCAGAACAGCAGGGTCTCCATCTCCGAGTCTGGTTCTTCAGGTTTCTTCCTCAAAAGGGAGTTTCACTTTTTCACTGTCACCTCATGTGGAAATTGTTGGGCTTTTCTCTGTAAAAGTGCCTTGAGACCACTGTGTTAGATTTTGTGTTCGCATATTGAATTGTAGTGAATTTAATTGATGAGGTCAGATTGCTGGTGTACCACTTGGGAACCCAAGGCTTTCCCAACTTTGCGAGTACACAGACAAAATGTACATGTATAAACACTGAAAGAAGCCTTGTTTAGTTTTTATTTTTGACGTCTCTCCCCATTGCTCGAGGCTCCTGGAAAGGCAGGTGAGTAAATACATTTATGAGCCAGCCTCGGGCCATTCATCCATCTTCATCTAACTTAAAGTAATAGGGTTGCTAAAGCTGAACGCCTGTAGTTGGAGCCAGTTAATTAAGGGCAAAGGCTTACCTTTTCACTATGGGAGGATACCAGAGAACCTGGAGAAACTCCATGCACAGTGTGAACATGAACACTCCACACAGTAAGGCTCTTAAACACAGAATTGAACTGGGACTTGTACTCCTGTGAGGCAAGGGTGCTAAAGACTTCACCACTGTGAACCCTAAACTCCAGGCAATAAAGATTTAATTTGACAACTTACTGCTTCCTCTAGAGGGCAGTGATTTCCAACAAACAGCCCTACCTGAATGACTGAACACTGATCTCAGGACATTTACACTCCACCGAATATAAACGTTCTCTCAGCTGTGGATCAGAGTTTGATATTCAGCCAACAATGCATGATACTGAACAAAAACTGAAATGAACTGCACTAATGAGTGGACATATATGACTAAATGTTTATTGCGGTAGAGGGTAGTGAATGTGTGAATGATGGAGGAAGTGCGCGGCCATTGGGTCATTGTATACTGACAGGAAACGCAGATCCAATCGCAGCACGAGGCTTCAGGAGAGAGGAAGAGGAGGAGGAGGAGGAGGAGGAGGGGGGAAAAGGGCGAACATCCAGGAACATCCTCCAGCTGCCAGATCATTGCACACCGTGAACAGATCAGGACCTGAGGTGACATCCAAACCAGGGCAGCTCCCTCTGTGTCTGACTCTATCTCCAGACACTCTTTTCATTTCCTATTCTGCACCAACTGGGATGTGAAGCTCGACATGACGTGAAACTGTGCAGGAACGCTGACAAACTCTGAAGTCATGCTCCTACACACTTCTCACTACTTCGGGTTCTGGCTGTTGGTTTGAGAAACCTCTCTGCAGACGGGAATTCCAACATCCTGATGCAGAGGTAAAAGCCAAATAACCCTATGTTTTCTAAAGGAAGCACCACACAGAACCCCAGTGTTCCCTACTGTTACTTTGATGTGAAAGAAATGGCCCACAGTCTCGGAAATTGTCAGAGCAACTTCACCGTTCCCACAGATTTTCTCCTCACAGGAGCCTGGAGCTTACAAATTTGCGCACTGAATACTTTGTTTAACCACTGGATTCACGTCTAAATCCCGCCCATGCACTGACCTTGAAGGAGCCGGTGTGGGCCCCCATCTGTCTCTCACGAATCACCCCACCCACCCCCCACCCACCCATCCCCAGCCCTCTGAGCGGCCTACATCTGGAAGTTGTTGAGTGACATCAGTGGTGGACAGGTTTTCATCCCAGCCTGTGAAGTCTGTGTCGATCTCATTGTCTCTCCCTCCATTTTACACGCTTTGAATCTGCTCTACTTGGCTGATGCACAAAAAGAAGCAAGCAGTAGTGAAGGATTAACGTCATCCTGTCTGTTTCTAATTCTATGGAGGGTTTCTTTTTTTTTTTGCAGATGAAAACACTTGAATATAGGTTTCGAAAATATAGCCTGTAAAACCTGTGTCACATTGTCTGCGAACGAATGCTGAACGTGAATTTGTGACTTTCCTTTGACACACATTACGAGATATACTTTGACTTGCAGGGGGAACACTTTGGTCGAGTAGAAGGCGGTAAAGTACTTTATGCAGTATTACTTAGTCATTATTTGGGTGTTAAGAGTCAAAAGTGCATGGAAACAGTGGCGGAGTTGCTGCCTTCAGCTGAACTGCTCAATGTACTGCTTTAGCATTTTAACCCAAGAGTTACTATTACTATTACTGAACAGTTTCCTAAAAGCTAGATAAACAATGACATACTGCCCGTAACATCAGCATTCGTCGTCATCCAAAGCCCTAAATAAACATTAACTTACTCCTGAAAAACATATCTGCTGCTGTGTATGTGTTTGTAGTTTATCTGAACTGGTTTGGTTACTCATTCATACATCTTACAAATTTCAAGTCATTTGCACAATACTTTGTTGTTTAAGGTTCAGTTGTGTGTAAAATATAATCATTGTGTGGAGTAAAAAATGTACATCGATTGATTTATTTTACTGATGTCAATTCCCGCCAATCAGCGTGCTTCTTATATTTTCAACATTTTCCGCTCAATTTCATGCGGATCATGTTGAATTACATTAACCACATGTCTAAAACCATGGTGTCACATAAATGTGATTATATCGTACTCAGCTCAACAAGGAGGATTGTGCACATGTGACTCGAGGAGATTGTGATTGTAAACAGAATTCATGGTTTACGTTTTCAAGATGTCATCAAAATTGAATTTTTTATTTTTTTATTTTTATCATTTGCTGTGCAAGGTCATAATTTGTTTGTTTCGTTTTGGGTCTTACTGTGATCTGGTTCTGGGATGTGAGCACTTGCTGGCGCAGGAGGGCCTGGAGGTCCTGGTGGACCGGGTGGCCCGAGTAGACCCTTCTCTCCTGGGAGTCCTGGTGGACCTCGAGGACCTGAGAGGAAAGACGACAGAAGCGGTGGTAAAAGACATGCTGTACAGTTGGTTTATGTCACCGCAAAATGTGACCTTTTTGACATCAGCAGCACATAGCTGATAAATGACTGTGGATGATATAATCATGACAAAGAGCAGAGAAGAAATGGATGAGATAAAGCTTGGAGTGAGACAACATTACGCTGTCTGGTTGGAGTGAGCGTGTGGACCTTCATTTCAGTGTGTCTGTGCACTGGTGGAGTGAAATCAGGAGCTGGACAGAGGAGCTAAAGTGTGTGAACGAGCTGAATTTGAAGGAGGAGAGCCTTAATGCCCCTGTGCTGGGAAGCTATTCAGAGACACAAACACCATTAAATTCCGCAAAGTGTTGCTGGCACAGGTTCATAGTAAATGAAATGCTCCCTGCATACACAGTGATAGCCTTTGTACACGTGTGTGTAACAGCCTGTAGCTTCTCCATGAGGGGCAGTTAGTAAAAGTGTCCCTCCTCCCCCACTGGCCATTATTTTGAAGGAGGTAAAAAGCTCTCAACACAAAATGTGACCTCATTGTTTGGAGTCTCCTGAGGTAATGCTGCCCGCAGAATACTGCTTTTTGCCCTCAAACTGCCCCAGACTCACCACGTTTCTGTTAATGTATTGATGGAACTTGGGATGACAGTCCACTAATTACTGCTTAGCGACTCATTGTAGTCACAGCTGATCCAACATCTCTGTGGGAGATTGTCACCAAGTCCTGCCTGCATAAAAATCACTGCTTCCGCTGCTGTAGGAAAATAGAGTGCACTGGTTCATAAAGCCATTCCAAGCAGTCTTTCAGAGTCAGTGTGACATGTTAGGGAAAACAATTTAGGTTTTTCCTGTAGAAAAATGGCTCCAGAGAGCGACTGCTCGGTCCCGTGACAAAATATGAGTCAAAGTTTGCAAAAACACTTTCCTGCAACTTATCAGTGCTTAAAAATCACAGAAAGTCACTCCTCATCACGCTCACTTTTGTCTAGTTTTTTCTCATAACCCCTGGCTCAAACATATATTTGTCTAGATTATGCATGAAGCTGGACACATTCCAGCCCTGTGTTTATCTTTCTCTTTAAATGGGAAAAAAAAATCGGCACAATAAGAAAAACACAGTGCTGCTTTTGGATACTTATGAAGTAATGGAGATAGAAAAAACAATAACACCACAGGCATATGGAAATCATAAGGACCTGGGATTTGTATATATATAGCTCATGTTCATTTCGGATTGAACTCACATGGCACTTCCCAAAAAGGAGTTTAAGTTTTAGTCTAAATCTCATCTTTACCCAGCAGCAGGCATAGAGCAGGGGTCATATGTTAGCCTGAAAGTAGAGGAACTCCCTCCCTGAGCCTGAGGAGAGGAATGACAGCCTATAGCAAGAGCAGATGTTCTGACACACAATTACCCATATTTACTTTATTCATCATTCAAGTCACAGCTGAGTGCAGATTCACTTTTTCTCAAACAGGTCATTTATTAGTTGTGCGTAGCCAATGAGCACTGAGCACCAAAGCCAGATTTATGATTTGGTGACGACACCAGCGAGTGACCATGAACGGCAGCACATGTCAGGCAGTTTAAATGTAGACTGAAAACAAATACCTCTGCCTCCCACCATAACAGCATTTTTAGAAACTTGTGATTTTAACAGCCAACAAACAAAATGCCAAATTCCAGTAGGTTACCAGCAGGCCACAGCTGGAATGTACCATCATTTAGGATTACGGGCTGACCGAGAGGTTCAACAGCAAGACAAACACTCTGGAGCCGACATCGCAGGTCACTCTCTGATTTCTGCACTGATGTTTTAATTGGGCTTTGGTTAGTAGTTAGCCATTGGCGTGCCTTGTTCTCCAGACAATATGTTCAGTGACAGACAGGTCAAATTCCCTGCAGTGACCGCCACCTCCCACAACAAAACAAAGGTTTACAATACTCTTGTTGGCAAACTGTGTCACAATCTACGAGGACAAGGTTAATCTGTTTTCATTGCTCACCTGTTGCCAACAATGAGTTCCAACAAACCTTACCTGATATTCCCGGGGATCCCTTCAATCCAGGGGATCCAGTTGGGCCCCTCACGCCAGCCTCCCCCCGAGGACCACTGGGACCTGGCAACCCTCGAGACCCGAGCTTCCCTGAGGAGGAAGAAACAGTGGTGAGCAATCACAAAACTTCAGAGGCTTATATCTTAAATGACTTTACATCAACTTTGAGGCAATTATGGACACAATATACCGTCTCTGCCAGGAAGCCCATCCTTCCCCTTTTCCCCCTGAGGACCTGCGATGAAAACAGAGAGTTGGCTTAATTGAGAATTGAGCATTTATCTTATGGAGGAAAAAAATAAAGAAAGAGTGTGAGCCACCTGGAAAAGAGAAAATTCAGTGAATTGTTTTATTATTGTCAACTTTAGTGCTCATTTATATTTCAAAACATATAAATTCCATCTTTCCCCCACTCGTGAACAAGACCCCAAGATACTTAAACTCCTCCACTTGGGACAAGGGCACTCCACCGACCTGGAGGGGGCAAGCCACCTTTTTCCGGTCGAGAACCATGGCCTCGGATTTAGAGGTGCTGATCCTCATCCCAGCTGCTTCACACTCGGCTGCGAACCGTGTCAGTGCACGCTGGAGATCCAGGCTTGATGGGGCCAACAGAACCACATCATCCGCAAATAGCAGAGATGAGATTCTGTGGTCCCCAAGCCGGAGCGTGAGATCGACAGGCGGATCGGTGCAGCGTCTGCAGTTATGCGGACGTTGTATCGGTCCGTCGTGGTGAAGAAGGAGCTGAGCCAAAAAGCGAAGCGCTCGATTTACCGGTCGATCTTCGTTCCTACCCTCACCTATGGTCATGAACTATGGGTCATGGCCGAAAGAACGAGATCCCGGATACAAGCGGCTGAAATGAGCTTCCTCCGTAGGGTGGCTGGGCGTACCCTTAGAGATAGGGTGAGGAGCTCAGTCACCAGGGAGGAGCTCGGAGTAGAGCCGCTGCTCCTCCACATCGAGAGGAGCCAGCTGAGGTGGCTCGGGCATCTATTTCGGATGCCCCCCGGACGCCTCCCGAGGGAGGTGTTTCAGGCATGTCCCTCCGGTAGGAGGCCTCGGGGCAGACCCAGGACACGCTGGAGGGACTATGTCTCTCGGCTGGCCTGGGAACGCCTTGGGGTGCCACCGGAGGAGCTGGGGGAAGTGTCTGGGGCGAGGGAAGTCTGGGCAACTCTGCTCAGACTGCTGCCTCCGCGACCCGGCCCCGGATAAAGCGGTAGCCAATGGATGGATGGATGGATGGACATATAAATTCCCATAATGTATATAGATGCAATGTTTTTCACAGTAATTATTTTTGACAAAGTAATGTCTGAATGTTTCTTCAACGTGTCTGTTGAATCAGTTGGGGACTAAATTAGGCTGAATTATACTCTGGAAGAAGGAAGCTACACCCTGAATAAAAAAACAACATCATTAACACTGCTGTAAACATGTAAATGGTGTTTCGGTGAGTGAAATCAAAATGGAATCAGCGAAACTCATCTTACAGTTTGTGCACAAAAATCTTTTGAGCCTGATGATGGCATTACAGGTACTGCTTGTACAAAAAAGAAGTATTCGGTTGTGCAATATATTAATATGTTAATATCCCTCTGCTGTAGAGTTTGAATTCTGAGTTTGAGCTGCTTAAAAAAACTCTTAAACATCAGCCACAGAACAACAATGTGCTTTATCAATGCAAAGACGTCTATGTCCTTGTAGGTAGTACATAGAGAAACCACGAGGTGTGTGAGTTGGGACCAAAGTGGAAACACTCTTGCACCCATTTTCACCAGAATTGTCTCACTCTACACAAGTGGAAAAGGAGCACCATCAGCTTGAACAATGTCATCGTCACATAGAATTCCTTCACATTTTGGGGACTCTTAAGCATAACTGATACACTTTCTTTTTTCCCTGTAACAATGCCTTGGAGGGACTGAAATGTGGGTTGTTAGATGCAGCCAACTCTGGGCTGGGCTCCAGGAAAGGAGAGGACTTTCATGCCTCCACACAGCCACAAAGCACTGAAAGTGTGCAGCACAGAAACGAGGGCTTTAACGTTTGTAAAAGGAAACGAGTGTGCATGTGCTCTGCAGGAAATAGGATATAGAAGCAGAGGTGTGCCGATAGTCTGCAGAAAAAGGAGTGAAGCTCGAGTTAAATGTCTAAACACACAACACTGGACTGCACTTAATGGAAATGTGCATTTTCTTAATCCAGAACTATTTGGATGTATGGCAGCTTGATATACATACCTGCAGGTCCCTGCTCACCAGGAGTCCCCTGAGCGGGCACAGCCCCCATCAATATCGAGGCTTCTGGTGCAGTCCCTCCTTTTAACTGAAGGTGGCGATGCGATGTGGATGTAGGAGCAGTGAGTAATTGTACCTAGAACAGGAAAATATAAAACAAATTTAGGTGAGTCAATTTCTTGTTTATTGGTATTCTCATATGATTCACACAGCATGGATGACTTACCTTTGTTTCCAGTGAGTTGAGCCTGTCGCTCAAAGCGGTGATTCGACTGCAGTTGAGACAATCTGAGAAAGTAAAGAAAAGTGTAAATGAGGAGCATTATCTATTATATACCTTCAGCATTGTGATGACTGGTCCTTCTGAAACAGGGCCACAGATCTTACTCGAGATCAAGTCTCCGGAGCGTGAAGGTGGTCGGCGTAGGGTGGAAGCTTTCCTCACTGCCTCTTGAGCTACGAGCTGGTTCCCCGCATCTGTGACAGGAGCCAAAGACACTAATAAAAATTAATTCTTGGGTCTTCAATTGTGACTCAGCTGGTTGAGCGAGTCATCTTCCAATCCTGAGGCTTGTCATTCGATCCCCTCATATCCTTGGGTCGGACATTGAAACCCAAACTGCTCAACACAGGTCAAGAACCTTTTCGTGGCAGCTGCCACCATTGTTGTGTGAATGTGCCTGACAGTGTGAAGTACATAGACACTATTGAAGCAGTAAAAATGTGCTACATAAGTAAAGTCCATTTACAATTTCTTCAGTTTGAAAATGTAATCGCAACACAGGAGGTTTTATTAGGAAAATAGAATGGAATCAAAATAAATCTGTTAATTGTGGAATATATAGATTCCAGTACAACTCATTGGAAATGTGTCCAAATGTATTTTGTCCACACAAAGCCATTGCTGCTGTTTTGCTTTTTTTTGTTTTTTTGTGTGTGTCTATGTTGCTTTCCAGTCTTCCCCTGCATTTCCCTGCCCTATAGTCCTGTTAACCTTTCTGCAGCTTCCTGGTTGCATCATCCAGCACACCTGTTTTTTATCAACTCATCAAGCTCAGCAGTATATCAACCAAAGTTGCGTGCTTTTTTTTTCTTCTTCTTCTTGGCCAAACTGTTGTTTCCACCAGTGCATCTCAGCCATGTAAGACTATTTCTAAACATTGAACCCTGGTGCTGTTTTTGACCATCGACTAAATCCTTGAATCACTGTGTCTGCAAGTATTTAGCTGCTCTTCTTCCTGCTGCTTCCTGCTCCCAATCATGCCATCAAACTCTGTCCTTCCTTTGCTTCACTGCAGCATTACACACTTTCCAGTCACCTTTCTTCCTAGATCTTAAGACAACAAACCTGAGTTCTGAGTGTATTTGAATGGAATAATGATGACTTTATCATCAAATCCAAATCAATAATTCTATGAGTTGGTTTATTAAGGCCTTTAAGTAAAACAACAACAAAAATGGACTATCTAGTATAACTGTCACTGAATCAACCTCGCTCCAGGAGTCATCATGCCACTTTGGATCTATTGTGATGCAACTACAAAGAACATGGAATGAAAACCCCACAAAAATCTGGACCTTGCCATATTTGGCATCTGTGGTCCCTCTGTTCTTGAGGTAAAATTCTCAGAGAAATTAAAAAAACCCAGAAGAGACACAGAAGTGGTGCTCATGAACCCCAGTCACAGCTTTTGTTTGTGTTACATTTCCAGGATATAAACTGTGGACGTTTTATCTTTGCCAATTTGCCTTTCCTCTGGCTCCTTTATGGAGTGTAAGATCAGAAGGCCTGGCAGAGAGGGTGCGTAAAGACACACAATAGCTTCCTTGTGCAAAGAGAATGGCCAGTCTCCACTGGCCTTCATTTTATGAAGTGTGGGAGTTTGTGTTGCAGGGTTGTGGATGTTTTCAATGGGTAGACCTTTGTGGAAATGCTAGACTGACTCCATTGTCTGGCCGAGTCGGGCTCTGGTTGGTCCAGGTGGTCCTGAGACAAACAAGAGACTGGGTTCACCACCTCATTAGCCAACAGGAAGCACATCTTTCCCTTCAGTGGCCAGCAGCCACAGTCAACACAAACACGCAATCCTAAAAAAAAAGCTATAAAATAGCACCTGCAGTGCTGAGCCGAAATGGTCTCCTTCAAACAGATTCTTTTACTGTAAAATCAGATGCCATAATCTGTCTCCATCCACTGGAGAACTAGAAAAGGAAAACTAAGTGCCTAATGTTAAAAAAAACCAACAACCTCAAAATACTTTGAAATTTAAGACGCCAAAGTATTTTGGGCTGAATGATTACTCAAGGAGGTGAGTGAGATAAAGGGCAAAAGAGGAGTATGAAAAGTACACTGAACACACGGTTCAGGGTAAATTGAGACAGTTCCAATAATTCCCCCTCCTCAACCTCTGTGTTCATGATTTCACTGTTTTGGGTTGTGGGTATTTCTCAGAGGATTACAAGTGCAGATGGATATAAACCATGTAAGGCCTGAGACCGAAATGTTATGGCATGAGCTCGAGATTGGAGAAGGCTCTTCCACGTCTTGATCACGATGGAAACGTTGCACAGCGATGAGAGGAACACACACTGAGTCCTGCGCCTCAGCTTGTCCTGCACTTTAGTCCACATGGGGGGGAGTGTGAAGACAAAGAGAGGTGTGCATGACTGTACATGCACATGAACATCCCGCAGAATCTCTGTGGAGCTCCAGCTTAAGTAGATGGCTGGATTCAATTACAAAGGGGGCTCCGGATAGAAAATATAGCCTTCACTTCTCCCAGCAGCACCTCTTCCCCCTTAGAATATTCAAGAGCCAAGATCCCCTCACCCACACTTCAGCTATTGTATGAAGCCTTAAAGCCGGCTTTGGCACAAAAACGACTGCCTCCCACATGCCCACATATAAACAAACACATGCCTCTTACATACTTTCTCCGTATTTCTGTTTCACAACAACAAATTTTCATTCTTGAATATCTTCTGTTTTCTTATACACCTCTTGTGACATATCACATTCCTGCAATATCTATAGTGTGAGTGCATGCCGATGGGTTACAGCCCAAAGAAAGAAGGACGCGAGATTGTCTCCAGTGTGATCCATCGCTCTGTTGGCCAACAATAGCATCATCATGGTTAATGAAAGCCCCCCCAGGGGACATGGTTCATTGTATGCATTGTTTGATTTCAATGGGCTAATTGCCCAAGTGGGGAAGGCAGAGGTCACAGAAATGTGTGAATGTATTTGACCTTTATACCCTATGTTGCACTGGGCTCCAATCAGGGACTGAGTCAGAGCTCTTCATTAGAGAAATACCCCCACAGAGAGTTCAGCAGGCCAGCGGCACTGTGAGAGATGGCCTGACATCAGCCATCTCTCACAGTGCGAACATCCAGGCACACCGTTTATGTTCCTTATGGGGACATTACATCGACTTACATTATTTTGCTGCATACTTATTCTGAACCCAGCCGTAACTACTGCTTGTCTAACTCTACCGCTAACGCTCACCCTAATCCCAACCACAGCCTGACCTCACATCATAGGTCCTCATGGGTCAGTGTGCAACCAAGTTTAGGTCCTGACAAATATAGAAAAGCAAGGCTGCCCCCCCCCCCCCCCCCCCCCACACACACACACGGACACACACACAAACACACACACACACACACATACACACACACATACACACACACGCACACACACACACACATACATACACACACACGCACAATTTGGAAATGTGTTTACAAACACTCGCTATAATCTTTGCTTTTACAGTTATCTCAGGGGAAAAAATGGAGATATGCACAAAGGTCACACAGAGAGGTTATCTTCTTCTATTCTGTAATGAGTGTGTGTATTCAGGCAGTTATAAAGGATGTCCTATGGGATATTTCTGAGCCCAAGTGCATGAAGATATGCACTCATAAACCTATTGAGTAGCAGCACTGAGGAAAAAAAGTAGAGGAAGTCAGATGAGAGGCCGTTTAAAATCAAATCTGAATTTTTCAGAACATCTATTTGAGACTGATTTGATCTCACTTTATTATCAAGCTCTGAAGCCATCCAAAGGTTAGAGCATATAGCTGTGGGAGAAAGTTAGACAGACCAATGAAAATGTTTGTTGAAATCGAGGCAATAAGTCAGCCAAGCCACACAACTCCACTTTCAACTTCAACAACTCTCCCTCGCTTTATTTACTCTGTTTTACGACACTAACTGCAATAAAAGAACAACACTCAAGGCTAATAAACTGCATAGTATCCATAGTGTCTCATGATCACAATGCATCCAGATGTGTTCGCTCACATGTGCAGATGAACATACATGTGAAGTAACACAATCCAACCAGTGTGCAATTCAGGAGACATTTTGAGAACATTTATTGGCCACATTTGAACTGGGATATCTTTATTTTTTCACAAGTCAAAATGTGTTTGATGCCTTTTCAATTTTTAGTTTACATTTACGTATAAATGTAAACACTAACCCACTTGCATGCCTTTCCATTTGTCTGCAGGTCATGACTGAGCACACCCTAAGTGAAAGTAACACAAATAAATACAAGAAAACCAGACTTGACATGTGAGAACCGGTTGTTGAATACAATATCTGTGACAGCGATACTGATAGCTAAAAGTAAACCAGATAAGACTGACGACAGAGCATATACAGAGGAGCCCAAATATCCCATTCATTAGCTTCTTTCCAAAAAATTGTGTGAAGTTTTAACATTGACAAACAGAAATGTTACCAATAAAATAAAGTTCTCATGGAAGGTTTTGTAAACAATAGATATAACTTTCAGATACAGATCTAAGCAGATCGAAGACAAACACAGAAAGAGATCACTTGTAACTTTCTGTTTGCTGATCCATGACATTGGTGCCAAGTGTGATCTCGTCCAAATGGAGAAGCCTCCCATTTGAAATGACTGCACTCAAGCCTGCACTCTTACATTTGGGTTCCACTGAAACCTTAAAGCCACTTGCTTTAGTATTACATCAATATTTTTTTTTTCCCACAATGGCAGCTTTATTATGAAACTATTATTATTGGCCTTGAAAACCCACTTGAAACTCTGCAGGTATCACAAGTTGGAGCCAAACTCACAAAGAGCAGGACTGCAGCTGCATTGCTCGCTCTGCAGTTGGAGGTGCGTGCAGCCTGCTCTCGTGTGAGGCTTTGTGTCTGTGAGCGAGAAACAAACACACACGTAGACACGCATGTACGCATTGCACACTCACACACGGGGTGTATCATTAATGGGCCAAGGTTGTTCCTTCAGTGATCTTCTCCTAGTGAAAATAAACTGAATGCTAAGAGCCCGATCAGGCCTGCCAGCCAGAGCCTTCGTACACACATCTCAAAGGCCTGATCCTCGGAGTTCATCACCTGCTGAGGTTTATTTGTTCTCTGCGTCTGCAGAACCGCTCTGCAGTTTGTGGACAGGCGGGCCTTAACGAGCCTCAGGAATACCCGAGTTATACCTTAGTACTCGGTTATGTGGTTTGCAGCCGAGGGCAGATGAAGGCTTGTCGACTGGAAAATGGCCTATAAAGGCTGTTCTGTACTGTTTTCCTGCATCTAAATTTGAAGTTCCTGTGGGGAGATTCAGTACATGGTGGGGCAGCAGCTGTGAACAAAAACATCCAAACATCCAAACAACACACACAACACACACAACACACACAACACACACACACACACACACACACACACACACACACACACACACACACACACACACACACACACACACACACACACACACACACACACACACACACACACACACACACACACACACACACACACACACACACACAGCAGGAGCGTAAGGTCCTGATCCATCACTGTCTCGTCAATTAGCTGAGCTCAGCGCTGCAGCATCATTAGTGACCAGGTGCTGACAGCAAACTGCAGGAGGCGTTTGTCTCTGTCTCTGCACTGGACAGACTGAAGACTGCTGCTACTGCCTGCTGACACACACACACACACACACACACACACACACACACCCACACACACACACACACACACACACACACACACACACACACACACACACACACACACACACGTACACGTACACGTACACGCACACGCACACGCGCACACACACACACACACACACACACACACACACACACACACACACACACATACGCACACACGCGTGCACACACACACACACACAAACTGGGCCAAGCTGAATAAATACTACTCAGAACATATGTTTGCTGAGGGAGCATTTTTCTTGTCTTGTCTACTTTTGGGATCCAAAAGAGATGAATTGAGGTGACGCAAACCGAAACATTTCAATATTTTGCTTTTCTCCCTTTTTTTCTCCTTCAGAAGGTCGATTAAATACCGAGATAGGCATGAATATGATCCTTCATCTAAAACCATAACAAAAGAATATATTTGAGATAATGCATTTCATATTTTTAAAGATCATTACCTAAGTCAAAACATCATGATCAGTTGCCAACCTAGTAAGGCAAGAAGCTGGTTGTAATCAAATTACAACCAGCTCTAAAAGGAGAAACATACAAATCTACTAAACAATCAAACAGATCGACAGAAATACGTGCACATCAACACAAGACACCACATACAACTTTATTTTAGAAAAATATCTTACAATTATTTGAATGCTACTGGTCTTATTTAAGCCACAACAAGGCTTAATAGAAACCTGAACCAGCACTGAATCCTTCAATTTAATATTCAGCCTATGATTCTACTGGACAATTGGATCAGGTGTCGGCCATGATTTTAAAAATCCATGTTCTATATTATGTCACAGCCTTATGGCGTTTGCATGTTCCTCCCTCACAATCCAAATAACACACATGTTAAGATGCGTTGTGAACCTCAACTGTCAATATTTGAGTGCAGGCATCCTGGCCAATGTGTACCCAACCTTTTGCTTGATATCAGTGGCGGGAGGATCGACACCCTCTAAACCCCCATGAGACCAGTCGAGATATTCATTGCACAAGCAACATACTGTATACAAACAATTTCTCACACATTCACACACAGTCAGGGAGAAACAAGCAACACACAAAAAGTCCCCCTCTAACCACTACATTTCATCCCATCCAGGCAGCGAGAGAAGTACTAGAATACGAGAAGCAAATCCTTTCACTTGTGTCTAGTTCAGAAGTATGTCAGCTGGACCCACGGACAGCTTTCACCCCCCACACAGCTGATGGGTCTCAGTATGGTTGTCTGCCTCGTGCAAACTTGCGTCTGAACCCCAGTGTTTACTGTGCTTTCCCAGGGTAGCAGCTTTATTTTATTAGGTGATTGGCTTAAAGGGTGGGACACACTTCATCATTTCCTTACACTCCAGCCAGAGAGCGAAATGGCCCACACACCAAACAGATTCAAATGTGATTACAGGTGAGAGGGAAGTGCGGCCTTGCTATATATAACAAGTGGTCACATAATTGATCCCCGAGGAGAGGGCATGCAGAGCGATACCAAATCCTCAGTTTACCACCGCTCGAGTTGAAAACAAGTGCACCGAGGAAGCCGGTCTTCATCTGCTACAGTTTACTAGTCGAGGTGAGGTGTTGCAAAGACCTGCTGCAAATGAAAATAGGGTGCAGCCTCCAGGACCTTGAGGTGAGAGTGTGCAGGGTCAGAGAGCTTCCCACCTCATGCACACACATCTCACCTCATCAATCAGCACAAACACTCAAATCGAAGCGGCGCTACACCAGGATGGCAGCAACCAAGCCCCAACCTCAACCTCACTGCTTCCATGGTGGAAATGACCAATTACATTTGGTCTGGTTGCTCTAACTGTGGAGATGATTTATGACCTTGTTGTTTAAAAAGTGGTACAAAACAATTTTGATGAATAAAAACTACATCCTCTATAAAGTGTTGAGCCGCCTGGTTTTACTTCAGTCATTAATTACGATTAATAAATAGGTTTTCAGTTCACATTAGATCTAAAGGTCTTCATTTTCTTCTTCCTTAATTACCATAAAGACTATGCACTCTCTAGACAGCTGGTTTACTGGCAGGTATGCAACATTGGTTGGGTGAAGATATACTGTAGTGAGGTGCATTTTTAACAAGAAAACCATTACAATACATTGTGAAACTTCAATCGTAGAGCAAAAGTAGTAGAGTTGTACCCATTTATACAGTCGAATATATACAGCATTAACTAAATGGCCTCCTACTTAACCAGAATAAAAAATATAATAACAAGCCAAATTCTATGGATTTTATATGCTGTTCTGATACCGTCTGTCTGCCTGGGTGCAATGAGACAGGCGTGTCCATCGGTCAATATTTTGTAAGGGTGCAAAAAATAAAACTTCCACACAAACGTAAATAAATACTGCAAAGAGGCCAGTTCAAACTGACCAGAGCTGTGGTTTTACAGAGACAAAACAGTTTGGTTTTTGGCCTTGCCAATTCTCACATGTAGTCATTAAACTCACCCAACCCATCCAGATGTGCTTGTGCTCACAGCCTCTAATCTTTGACAGGAAGGAGGCGGATCACCTGTTTCGTCCCCCACCTCTCTGTCTAACGCAAGGCTGTTTTTAACCTCACCTTTCCTCTCACCCACTCTCCCTGCCAGTCTCTCACTCTCTCCGGATTTCCAGCATAAGCTTGCAGTTGTGCTAATGTCAGTGACAGTCTGTATCACAGTCTGGTCGCCCCTCCTCCCCCTCCCCACCAGCAGTGGAGTATAATTACAGAGCAATGCCAGGCTGAATGGTCTGACTGGTGGGGTGACTGCGGTCTGCTGACTGAGGTATTTGTCTGGCCTGGAGACATTTGTGCTTGTTGGCACTGTGGGACAGGAGAGTGGTCACTCTGGGCAGAGCTCTCTGCACATGATCCTGTCTCACCCATCCTACCATCTTCTCAGGCTTCCTGCTTGTTGTTTTCCACAGACTTTCACCATGAGACGCCAATAGCTACCTGACCCTCAGACTCTCGGGAATACCTGCAAGGCTTTTGTAGATTCTAATTACAGGAAAATTGGGCTTTTCACAATCACTCACCGGCTTTACCTCTAATTACTGAGTGCAGCAGACCTGCCTCCACTGTTTGTTAACTGCTTGCTTGGCCTGTAGGAGCGTGGTGTGTTACGAGCTTTTATCAATAGTCTAAGTGACTGATGGCTCAGAGCAAAACACCACCAGAGTGTCCACAGAAGGACTCTGTGTTCAAAGAGACAGCCTTAAAGGAGAAAGAAAGTGGTGTTTTCAAAGGTTTGTGAGACTATATACCCTGCAAAATGTTCTGCCCAAGGAGTGTAGTGAAGTTAAATACATCAAAAAAAAAAACATCAACATGCGGCTAAATGGAAACAATTTTCTCTGTACCATAGAAGCAAACAATGCTGTGGTTTGTGTAAAGTGCCTAAAATTAGTGCAGGGCACATCTGTCAAACTGCAGAATGCTGATTTGAGATAGTGTGTGGTTGGGACAGGCTGCACTGCAAATCCACACAGTCTTTAAACATTTCCTCCACTTGAAAGCAGCAGATGTCTAATAAAAACATGTGGCAGAGACTGGCGATCCAGCTCGCACCCTTCACTTTTATTAAGAGAGACACAATAGCAGTAAAGCCTGAAGAAACGAGCTCCTCCCTCGTGATCCTTGTTGACCCAAATAAAAGCTGCTTTGTAAATTTTACCTTGGCGACTCTCTCTCTCAATGAACTTGGCTGGTATCTTATCCAGCAACACGTCTTTTTTCTTTTTGGTCCCATCTCTCAATCTCTGTGTCTTCAGTGGTCTCCTGGGAAACTTACACAAACAGGACCGCATTGCTGTAGACCGACCCTGCCTGGATGAAACCAGTCTGTGCTGCTGCTTTAGCCCAGCAGGGAGGAGACCATCTTGTCAGTGACCCCTCCATATGAAACACCCCTGACACACAGCAGTAATTAAACCCCCACCTCCTGCCAACGCGCTGCCAGTAGAAGCCAATAAACAATAGGCCTAAATACACAAAAGACCAGAATTAGACCTCAACACATACAAACACATGGACAGGCATGTGGTACAACATATTAATCTGAAGTTATTGCTATAAACACATGCTTTGATCAATGCTGCACAGAGCCTATATAACACTTTGAACTTTACAAGTCAATGTGTTTGGAATTGGTAAACTCCATCAATGTCCTTTAAAGAATACCTCAAAATAGTAACTATGGCTTTTTGCTGCTCGTCGTCCTTTCTCTTCACAGTGGCATCACCAAAGTGTTTTGCTGAGTTTTGAGAATGTGGGAGCATCGACACGATGGAATTGGGGGAATACAAGCAGTCAAACAAGCAGGGTGTAGATATGTCACCAAGTCAGCACTCTTGAGCAACTTGAACCATCATATTTAGTTAATGGAAGAAAATCTGAGTACAGCAGGTCACAGCTGTATCGCATCAGCCTCAGTCAATGTTTACAAAACACTGTTTGTAATGATAATTTCACCCCGTGTCTTTGTATCATCAGTTACATTCTTTTATTTCTGCTGAGTTTTTTCTTTTTCACATGGAGTTGTGTTCTGACATATTAGTTGTTATCATGGAAAATAAATGATGACCAAAATTATGTGTTTCTTTAACTCACTACTCTTTGAGTTCTTGCAATACTTTGCATTGACACAGACGAGCTACACTGACGAGCCACCTCTGCAGGATATGGCCCGTGCGTAGAGAATAAGAACAACTATAAAACAGCATTAACCATCACACATAGAACTCAAACCTTGAGAGGTATCCGATTTTCACCCATTAACAATAATGATAATATGATTAAATATGAAAAACCTTACAAAGAACCAGCATTAAACCAAATATCTTTACTTAGTAGCAGAAAATGGATGGAGGCACGTTGTGGTGCATGCTCTATGTGGAAAGGCCCATCCTCCTCCAATTAGAAAAACTCCTTGCAGTGAGCTGAAATGTCTTGCATTTGTTTATCCACTGAACAGTTTTCCCCCCAGATTCTATGAAGAACATCAAGCTCGCGTAAATTAAAATGCTAAAGTAATGCATTGCCAAGACATAAATTGCATGACCCTCCCTTACTCATTGTCAAAAAAAAAAACGCTGTTGAAGTACGAGTGACTCACACTGAAATACGCCTAAGCTGTAAAAGAAAAAGGAGAGATAAAATGTCTTGCAAAGAAAGTTCATGGAAAAAGAATAAACAAACAATAAGCTTTAAGGACTAAACAATAGAACGTTGTGGAATTGACCAAACTGCTATTGAGAAAAAGCCAAGAGAAAAGAAAAGTTTACACACTGCTGCTCTTTGCAAAAACATGCTGCTGAATTCCTGGCCAGCGGGCCCTTCACTCTGACCCTGGCCATTACCATACAGAAGTTGACATGCGCTCCTGCTCTGTGCCCACAGTTGCAGCCAAGCAGAGCAGAGCAGAGCACAGGCCAATCCACAAACCTTAAGCCAAACATCCTGCCCCATGTCTTCGGCTGTACACACTCAGTGCTGGGTGAGTAAATCTCTTTGCCGTCGGTGTTTGAAGGACATCTCTACCCCAACACACAGTTTATTTTGCCAAGGCTGTTCTGAACGCTCACTTATTATGGCCCAAGAGGCCTGTTGCCACACCAGCCAGAAGTAATTTCCCTCCTGTGGTATGACTTGTGTGTGAGTACACATGAGAGTGAGTCTTGTTAAAAAAAAAAGAGGTTTCAAGAACTGATACTTTTCCTTAACCGCCCGTGTAAACAATAAAAACAATTGCGTCCCCTGTGACGAACATGCAGTAGGATCCATGACAACCAAACACAAGTGCAGTTGAACACAATGACTGTGGGACAGTGACTGTTCTCGTTTGTCCAGAGCCAAGGCACAGCTCCCAGACCGTAGTAATTCCAACTCCCTTTTGGAGGATATTCTGCTTCAATAGCAAACCATAAACCTGCCTCTCTCTGCAGGGTTATAAACGAGCCGAGATCAGCAGACACGTGTTGTAAGAGGTGAGCCAAATCTTTCTTCACTATTGTTTCCATTTTCCTCATGATTCAGCAACTTTCAGAGATCACTGTCCACTTCCTTCACCATAACAAATCATTTGATTTGTCAGTTTCCTTAGGGACCTCTCATATAACACCCTAATCTCCATTTTGCCTTCATAAGCTTGGATCATATTACGGTGGAGGTATTCAGCCCTGCTTAGAGGCTTGTCAGAGTGAAAAATGTTCGATGTAACATACAGAAATAGATAAAAAGGACTGATTTGCCATACAATTTGAAACAGGGCTCGGCAGAGGAGTCTGTGAGAACATGTTGTCATCATCTTCTCATTGTAAATACACTTGATGGTGGATATAAACAGGCTGCAGAAACATGCCGGATGAAAACTCCTCCGAGTGTTGCAGTTTGGAGGGATGGATTGTCTTCAAAATGAAATTATGTTGGGTGAAATTATAGTGTTTGACAGGGTTGTTTTTTTTGTTTTTTTAAAATGGTTTCAGAAACCCAAACAGGAAGGAAAATTATCCATTCAATCCAAAAAAGATTAATCTGATTTAATACTGAGACTTTTTCAAAACAACCCTCAGTTACATATTTTTCATTATGTTTATGGTGATGCTTTAAGCACAACGAATATGGACAAAGTACAGGGAAACACAAAACAATTGTTTCTGTCACTCAGTGTAGCAGGAACTGTACGTTTAACAGAGCAGCAGCATTACTGAGTCGACACATGTTGCATTCCTGAGTTGGTCAGAAGTGCTCTGAGCCGAGAGATGTCACAGGAAATAAATTCAGAAGAGATCAACACCTAAACATCAAGTAAACATCCAGAGAACAACTGACCAAGTTGATGAGACTTCATCATTGTAATGCATTATTTTCAGGGGAGACAGGTGAAGTGTTATTGTCAAAATCACCAAATTTCCCTATTTTCTTTTGCAAGAGGTCAACCCAAGCAAGCTGGATTGATTGCACATCTTTTGGATTCATTTATCATATGTCTGTACTTTTCAACCAATAGCTGCAGTATTGTGTATATGTTAATAAGAAAAATTATCTTTCTGTTTAGGGATTAAACTCTAATGAAAAAGCAAGTGGCAAGGCAATCTGTACCCATCCTTAACTGTAGGAGGCAGTACTGAGCACACATGGTTCTCTTAATGTGATGGAACGATAATGCATACACACTACAGTTAATACTTTCATTTTTCTTCTGAGTGTGTACAGTGCCTTAAAGATTGAAGATTATTTCTTTACTATTTAAAATGTGATCTTTTTATTCAGTCTAAATCCCTAAATCCGCTCTTCCTGCATAATTAAAACACTTTTACAGCAGAAAATATGACAGGGATGATTATCAAAGTTTATAATGCATTCATGAGATTTTCTCTGATTTAATATTTTTTAAAGGGATGAATGTTGGATTAGAAGAATGTGGGACACTTTGAAGGCTCACAATAAAGTTTTGAAGGCAAATGAAAAAGACACGACCTTTCAGCAATTCTAGATCAAGGCACCATTTTCTGAACACCTTTTTTTGGGCCAAATATAGACCTTAATCAAACAAGTGTACTGAACTCCAATTTAAGAAAAACTAGGAAGTAAATGCTCTCTTTTCAAAGGATCTCCACAGTAAGTAATTGCAACTCATACAATGAAATTGGCACGGTTAATTCAAGGTCAAGTCTTAACCCGGTACGCCACATATTTCAAATTCTAATACAAGATTTTGGAAGCCATTTGAAGCCATTTGATTTTTGCTATATTTCTTTTTAAATATCCTTAGCACTGCATGGGGAGGCAGACAGGTACATTCCCAGGTATGAAACAAAGTGACATCATTTCCTTTCCACGAAAGATCCAGCAACTGGTGCCTCAACTCTCCGGTACATACGACCAAATATGTGTGAGCTGTCGAAGCCATGGCAGAGCGCCAGGGTCAACATCACTCCCTCCACGCATCGGGTTCAGCGAAAGATTGATGAGTCGGCTGCATGCCGCTACTTCACCGTCTCCGCCGTTCACTTCATGCCAAATCGGAGCATCACTCTTTACATCATTGTACATTTCTACGCAACTGTACACCTGTTTAAACATGCACACATGGGGCTGGGGGCTGAGATAAACCATGACAGCATGACTCTGAATAACACGGTCATTCACTTGATACTACTGCGAACCTCCTTACAGCGTGCTGACAGACATGGCCTCCACACTGCGTTTTTACTTGTTTTTTTTTTTTTGTAGACACGCTTTATGAAGTAAAACTGTAATTAAAGGCAGAAGGATTGTGTTTTTAAGCTTTCTCCTTCGAGGATGAGGTATTAGAAAAATCTGCTCAGAGAAATGGTGGTGAGATAAAACCAGATGCTGAATTGTTGCTATTGACTGCTGATTTACAGATGTTTATAAAAAAACCACTTCAGAATTCCAAATTACCAATTAACAAATATTTATTGAATTACAAAGGAAAGAGGGAATAATGTCATTTCTGCCGTGTCATTGTTCATGTCATATTTGGACTGTGTTCTATGTATTTAAAGAAAATGAGGGCTCTAATCCAACAACATGATTATTTATCAGCTTTGGAAGTAATACAAATACTTTGATTGCACCTAAGATTAAATCAGACAAACTGTTTCAAGTTCTTTTGCAAATAAAATTAAAGCTGCAGCTCAGTTAAAATTGAAAAGGAAAGTTACTAATTTAGTATTTTTATGTTTGTTTTCCAAACGTTTCCAATAATTAAAGCCTTGGATGGAGACGATATTAACGCTCTTTCAGTGTGTTATCTGATAGACCGTTGGATACACAAAAAGATCATATTCTCTATGTGGTGTTGTCACTCACTGACTGAAATCAATCTTGAAGCATGAAAGTGTAAAGTAAAGTGTGAACCTGAGTGATGCACAAAGGTGTTGTGATTCGCACACAGTTGAGCTTGAGTTGGGCTTTGGCTATTTCTGGATGTAACGTTCATATTCTTCCTGAACAGGCATGGGTTTTGTCTGGGTATTCCAGTTTTTCGTTTTCTTACTTGTATGAAAACTTTACTCGGGTAACAATGAATAAATACGTGGTATTCTGTGATGGTTATAGCCATATATTGCGTTTTCACAATATTCATTGTGTAAATGTCAGATAAATAAACTAATGCTTTCCAGGTTGATATTTTTATACCTTATTTTCCCTTTTTGTTTATTTTGTTTTCTGTAACACATCATTGACCATTTTTATGTAAAAAATCAATGTCATTATTACTGATTTTACAATTATTTGCCATCGCACAAACTCCAGATGATAAAAACAACCGCCCGCCAAAGAAAATATTAGATTTTGTTTGGGGGAGCTTTCATTATTTGTGACAAATGTGGCTAATTAATAAGGGACTAATAAAAAAAACAAAAACATATAGTGTATAATTAGCAGCAGCCTATTATGACCTGAGTTTTGATAATATCCGAAGTTGTTTTCAGGATTAGGTCTTTTTTATCGCAGCCATTTACATGCAAACATACAGAAATCTCATCTGTGCCCAAATACACGCACACACAAGAAACCCACACATATACAGTATAACCTCCCACTCAGTGAGCGTAGTAAATGACTGAGTGAAGCTGAGCTCCTCTCAGGCTAATCCCTGGGTGAATGGTGTGCTGTGTGCCAGGCATTCCTCTGTGTCTTTCTAAGGCTTTCTGGGGGATTAGACCCCACTTACTTCCAGGGGCCGCAGGGTGGGATCAAAGCTGATTGGGCTTTTTGGATTCAGGGTGATAGCTGTGGAACAGTGAGCCTGTGCTCCGGCAGACTCGCAGGGACGCATTGGGGAACACGACACCACGACCGAGATGTGAGATGGCGACACAGGTCGCACACACCTGGTGGGGGTCAAACTTGCACTAATCCGGCACAGTGCTAACTGGCGCTCCGCTGATTGATGACCGCGGCCGGCAAGGAGCTAAATCTTCAACCCCAGCACTAATGCAGGTATGCAGGAACTCAAGCTTTCTGAGGTTACACAAACTCAAACGTAAATCACAAAGATTTTAATTGTGCCTTTCTCTTATCGGTCCTTCAGTTTGCATAACATGAGTCGCCTTTTCATGAGGAAGACCTAAATGAAGGATGTGTGGAGCGGATTGTGTAGAAATCTGGTTTTCATTCTCTTGATCATTAACACAGCACCACAGGCTTTACACCGGCTAAACTTACATCCAGCAAAACAAAAAAAAAAGACAAAACAAACATGACGGCTGATCTGCCGTGACCTCAGAACACCTCACAAGATCCGCACAGTGCCTGACCTTTACCCCGAAAGAAAAAAAAAAAACAGGAGAGTTTGTTTAATCCCTTTAAGACGACCCAGAGGAAGCAAAGGAAGTCTTTACTATGACGGTGCAATGTGCAAAGCATTTGAATTACCAAAACAGCCCGAAGCAAGACAAATACACAAAAAGATGGTGAGAAGCTCTGCACTCTGGTCTTCTGTTAGAGATACAATAGCAGACATTACAAAGGCTAACATGGCAAACCCCATCAGACCCACAAAAAAAAATAAACACTGTGTATCCTCAGATAGGCTCAAACATTAAAGAGAAATTAGCGTGCTGTTTTCTGTACAAGAGTCATAAGCCCCACCAAGGGCAGGCACACACTTCCTGCAAGGATGAGACTAAATATTGCATGTAGGAATTTCAAAAGCCGATCTATGTATAGCCAGAGCTATCAGCAGCATCTCAATCCCGATGACAAACGCTTACAAACTGCGTGTTTCAGAAAACTCCCACGGAAATAAACTAACTGACCTTCAGAGGATTTCAGCACCCTCCAGATAAACATAATCATGACAGGAACGGCCCCGCAAACAAAAACAAGTGTTGATTGTGCGCGCACGCCACTTAAGCTGCAGTGGGTTATCTTCACGTTTTATTCCGGCTCTTTGTTCTTTTCAAACAAGAGATTACAAGGCTCTTTGTGAAGCCCGAGTACCTTCACACAGGTGTCTTTCTGCATCTGGGTTTTATCTGTGCTCTGTTTGGACTAACCAACCCCCGCATGCAGCGATGACACTCGGGGTCTGGCCAGTGTTATTCCAGCATGTGGTTGTGTCTCACGTCTGACCCGTCTGACAGAAGGAAATAAAGTGAGCCCTCGTGCACAGAGGGGCAAGGGTTTGTTTGTGTTTCGCACCATTGGCTATAAGTATGCATGCTCTGTGTGCTCTACAAAGGGGTGATAAGCTAAAGAGGGCCATTCAAGACAGAGAAGAGCAGGAGATGGAATACAGACATGCTCCTGAAGGAAGGAAAGAAATTGCATTTTCAACGAAATCTAACAATATCTTTGTGGTGCATGTACAAAGGACATAGTCTCAATGGTCATATCTATAATGTAGTAGTAGTAGAAGTATAATATAAAGTATAGTGACAATATTTATGATGAAACTCAAACCTTTCAACTCGTAACTTTGGTGAAAATCGCCTCAGCTAAATTTATTGATGTGGTTCTTCATTTTGGACTGTGAAGATGAATGTTTGCCGATTGTGTGTGTCCGTGTTTGTTGACAGGTCCAGTTTGTAGAATTCAAGCTAAATTCACTCACAGGGTCAATAAAATGCACCGTATTTCTATCTATTTCAACAGGAATAGCTTGATTTCTGTGTTCCCTATGTGTCAATATACAATGAAACACTAAGAATAACACACACTCATTTATTGACTTGTGTCACATCCTTTATAAGGGAAGTAGAGTGAAAATATTATACTTCTAAAAATATAAATTTGTTATTTAACATTTTCTAGTATAAAAACACAAGTAATCCAGCTTTTTCTGTATAACTATGAATGAAGAAATCCACACTGCCAAGGACTTCGTGCATAATTAAACATTATCCGTCTCATACTGATCTGTGTTTTCAAATCAAATTGATGCTTTCATGACATTCATAATCAAAGAAACCAAATTTACAGCAGAGGATCAATATGAAAATTAGTTTTGGGAAATGAATGTGAACATTAAAATCCATAGTGTTACTTGGGGGTATTTTACGTTTCAGAGACAGATTTATTAAGTGCAGTGAGCTCTCCTCCAAGTTGTAGAGCAGATGTAGGGATTTGGAGGGCATTTGCACACTATTTTGGCTCAGTCACACCAGTCCGTTGGCTGACTCAGTCCAGGAAAACTCCTGAAACAGTCTCAGTCCAGCTCTTTCTGCCTGTGGCTCGGTTTGCCAAAGCAAAGATGCTGCAAGGGGATGGAGTGTGCCAGTGTTAATGTGTCACACGTTGTCTGTTTCCCAGGCAAAAAACAGAGTTGGAGGCACAATACGCAATGCAGAATTTTAAGTATGCTGGATTTGATTACCTTTACGAAGAATTGAGAAAACTGCTGGGAGACGTGAAAAATGAGTGTAGATGGGAGCAGAGAGGAAATGGGGAGTGAGGGGGTTTAATACTTTTGTTGACGTTTTTTTTTTACTCCCTTCATCTTCAGCTCCTTTGCCATCACACCAGAATGCGGGTCTTATCTCTGAAAAGCACTTCAACACAGCATGCCCACAGACGAAACTGTCAGTGCGAAGACATGCACATGAGGATGAAAGTACAGAAGAGGGGCTCCCATGCAGAGGAGTGACGGCAGATTACAGGATCAGAGAAGCTGGGAAGCACAGATCAAAATGGAGGCTTTACAGCACCAATCAGGACGAATGGGAGTGGAACAGTGCCGGGCCATCAATCATGCTGCTCCTTGTCAGCTAATAAAACAGACTGTGTGATCGTGGTCTCAGGTCAACAGGGGTCAGTTGACCCCGAGAGGCTCCGGCAGGGACACTGGCAAGGGTTGATGTCGTGGACGCGGCCCTTATCTCAGCACCGCATTACAAAGGAACACAAGCTCCCCTTCAAAGTCCTCCCTGCAAGCATTGACCAAGCTTTTTGTCAACAGCCTTCGTGCACTCCCTCACACCCACACTGTGAGAAAATGTGCTGATCCAAGAAAAGAAAAGAAAGCAGGACAATCTGCTCAGCCGACACTTACAATGCATCAACGTATGCTGCTGCAGCAGCATGTATAAAAACTATGGCTGCAAAACAAAGCGTTTCTCTCAACTGATAGATTCGTCTATTATTACAGACAAGCGCATCCGTCTTCTGTTCCTGGTGAGAATTCCATTTTTTTTTTTTGTTCTGTGACATAAGACTTTAAATCCAGGAGTTTGCCTCATGGAGCTTGGCATTTCAGTGTCAGAGTTATTACACCAAAGCATTAGGTTGAAAAAAACAAAACAGAAATGAACACAAATCAATTCCTTATTCCAATTTCTTGTTATTTTTGCCACTAACTTAATAATTGATATTTGAAATTGCTCAGTTGATCTGTTCAGCTTATTGATTAGATGATCCAAACTTATATTGTTAATCATGATGCTTTAGTAGAAAAGAAAATCCAAAATAAAGAATATTAAAAGGAACATTTTAGAAAACTGCAAGCAGAGATTGGTTGGTATTTCATAAAACCAAAGGTATGAGATTAGTCATTCTTCCATATTTTACACCTGCGTTATTCTACACAAGAACATTTTCTCAAATAGATGGGAGCAAACCTGAACAGATCGCCATACATCAACATCTATGGGCAGTTTAGAGTCACAAGTACATCTTTTGAACAGTAAGAGGAAAGCCAATGTATCCAAAGAAACATAAAGGCAAAAAGCCTAAAATTAAACCTTAGTATTTTAGTGGAGAGGTGGCTGTGCAATATATCAAACCACTGTTACCCACCAGCATCTTCAGATACAACAGAAAAATAGAAAAAGTAAGCCTCACATGAGGCTTGGAGCTATTTTCAGAACTGTGTTTTGGAAACAAATCCAAAAGAACAGTGTTGTACACCAGGTCAAATTCCAGTACATGAATGAAGTTGACTGCATGAATTGATTTGCTTCATAATGGTTAATGTTCAGTGAAACCATTTGGATTTCTGTTGGTTTTCTTCAATAACTGGACCAGCAGCACTCTTGTATGAAAGTATTTTAAAGAAATAAATTCACAATTAGAGCGTCCAGTGAGGTGAAGATAAAGTTTCATTATCACCTTTCAGTGTGTGAGTCACATGGGAGAAGTCACACAAGGTTTGCTGGAGACAAATGATGTCAGGGGTCTATACTGACTCTCCGGGTCTAAATCATATACAGACGAGCCCCCCCCCCCATGACTGGCCTGGAGTGATTTATCAGGGCGGTCTCGGTCACAGCAGCCGTGGCCATGTGCCCAGCTCCAGAGATTATCACTCTTCCTTGAGACTGAGCGCAGCGGCCTGTCACATACACACTGCGATAAAACATCTGGCCCGTGCGTTTATAGTGACGCTCTATCCGTCTGCAGTGGATGTGTGCGTGCAGTCCAGAGGTGATGTGTGTATCCTTTCTGTCCTCCCCTCTTCGCGGCTGATATCTGGCAAAATGAGTTGTGCACTTAAGCAGACGTGGAGGTCTTGGCTGAGAGGGACTTGATCTCTCCAGACATTCGATGCTGCAGTAAAATTGAATAGATGTGTCCTACCGTATTACCCCCGACCCAAAAAAAAAAGTCTGACGTAGGTCAAACGGCGGGCCTTGAAGACATGGCGAGAGCGTCAGTGAAGAAAACAAGTCTTGACAGAGCCTCCTTTCACAGTAGTTGAACACTGACAGATGCAGCCGCCATCAAAAAGCATCAAAGGCACTTCTTACAAGCTCTCACTCAACCTCCAACGTCAGCTGTTTATTGTGTTTAATTGATTCATCAAGTTATTTCTATTTCAAATATCTACACGCAACGCATGGAGGTTTTTACTGGGAGGCTGTTTCTGTCCCATTTGCAGGCTGTTAAACTTCTCATGAAGCCTGTAAAAAAAAAATCACAAGTGACAGTTCATTATACGCCCATCTTCATAAAACTGTAATCGAGTCATCTAATGACATCACTCAGCGTGAGGTGACGAGTGTCAACACAAATGGCAACCACGTTTTTTTTTTTTTAAGTCGTCCCTCCCAATCCTTTCAGCATAATTAAGATGAAAAATCAGACTGTAAATTTATATTCTATATAAAGTGCAGCCAGTGGACCACATGAGCTGGTTCAAGACTTTCTGAGTTTTTTTTTGCTGAGTCACGACAAGTCAACTTTCTTTTCTGCGGGTTTAATGTTCCCTCTGACTTTTACACCTGACTTTTCTGATAGAATTGGTGAGCTTGGAGGTTCTGAGACAGTTCACCAAAACAATTTCAAAAATGACGTAATTGCTGTTGCCCTGCAAACAGACCCTTTAAAAAAAATATCAACATTTCTCAAACTTTATGGTGTTAAAGTGACACACTTAGTGTAATGAGACAGCACAGACCTCTGTGAATGCCAATAGTACATAATGGTGGTCAAAGCGCTCAACTAGGATATTTACAGTATCTGGATATTTTTCTTAAAACAGAGATTTCCACAATACACAACACTGAACTGAAGCCTGCTCATGATTCTGGGTAGTGATGTTCAGTCTTTGTTTGTCTGGCATTGAGCTGCTTTCCAACCGTACACTATAGTTGTATGCTTATGTCATTCTGGGGCAAAATATTAAGAGTAGTTCAATTTTACCCTGTGTTGGCTATTGTCCGATGTCACTGCCACTTTTTTCTGGATGACGTTTTCAAACCTTTCCTCAGAAAAGCTCAAAATTTCAGATTTGCCAAAACATTACAGTGAAGCCAAACACGGATGGAGACACTGCCACTTCTTAACTTATTTGGCAGGAGACTCCCAAATGAAAACAGTGGGATTTCTCAAGAGTCGTGGAGTCAAACAGTTCAAATGATCTTCAGAATTTTATGTGAAGGAACTCTTAATCCCTCCACCAACTTTAATGAAAACTGGATTAGTTTTTCTCTGTAATGACGGTGACAAAGAAACGCAAAAAAACCCAACCCTCCTCAGTGGATCGGTGATTAACATGGTTGTTGTCTGACGTGTTGTCCTTGTGGCTAACATTAAGCACAAAACTGAAGATTTGGGAGCCATTGTGGTTATGGTTAAAACTTGACTCACGGTAGGAATACAGATCACATGTTTTGGTTTCCCCATGAATCCACATCAGTTCTTCACTCACATTCTAACCAAGTCAGCATGTTTGTGTCTCTTCTTTTGAAAGAGAAGACTTGTAATTCACAATGAGCCCACCAGAAGTCAGAGAATAAACCATACAAGTGATTATCTCAGGGTTTTTAAAGGACAATTAATCAGCATTGTCGTATATTGTTTTTAATGGGTCAATCAAATTAAATGGCAAACATGAATTTGAACTATCCAAATGTACTTTCACAATAATGTCACCGCTACAAAATAAATTCCATTCACATAAAATCAAAGAAAAACAAATACATGGCCTATGTGTGCTAAACTAAAGAAAGGTTAAAAAAAAAAAAAAATCCACATACAGCCAATGTCTGGTTTGCATCTTGTTCGCTTCCTCTTGACTTCACAAGTTACTTTGAGTTTCTGTTTTTCAACTTGCATTTCTCGAAAAGGTGAGAGAAAAGGCGAAAGTTTAACATCAAAGATTAAAATGATCACTGCAGGACTCAACATTAAAGAAAACATTTATCTTTATTTATATACCTCCTAATGAGTATGCTAATTAATTCATTGATTTTACTTTTTACTTTTTAACACTAACAAATGGCCAGAAATTACTCTGTCTTTCTTACTGCTCTGACTTTAACCTTTATTATTAGCTGAAGCTGTTGTCTCTAGTAAAAAAAACCAGTTAATCCAAGCTCATGAGTCCATTTTTCTGCAGTGTTGACCATATCAAATTATGCAATTATTTTTCGATATCAACTTTTCATTTCCACATTTTAGCACACCTCTCAATCAAATCAAATGAATCAAACTGCCAATAACACCTATCAGTGCTGCATCAGAGATGCTTCCAGAGAGGACGGCTGCTCGCTGTACAGCCAAAACCGGACTTCACTGGGAGCCTCCTGAAAAGCTGCAGCAAACTTCACTGCACTTTTGGATTAAACTAGCAGAAGTAGCTTGGGCTTAGGTTTCTGCACTGTCGGGTGAAAGTTGAAAGGGGAAAGGAAAGGAATTACAGATTGGCAAAAAGCAGCAGCTCTGGTGTATGAATGATCTTGAAAAGTGATTGTAATTCATCTCCCAGTATGCCCTTTCCAGTCCTTTCAGAGAGTGTGATACCTCAGTCACAATCATGCATCCGAATAATGAAAGTGTTAGTTGGATATATTTTGGCAAAGTATTTATGCTGGCCATGATAATGAGTCTAGAAACAAACGAGATGTGGACACAAAAAAACTGTTACAAAACGGGGTGCTGAAAATGAAATGGACTAAATCCTCTCTGCATATCTCAGTTCATTATCTTCCTAAATGTCGCAGGACTTGTAGGGCTTTCAGCTTTAATCATTCTTAGTGATAGAGCGGTGCTAAAAGAGGCACATTGTCCTGCATGAGCAGCTCACGACAAAAAGCTCTGAAGTGACTGAGAAACTTAAGACAGACACTGAATGAGTGTGTCGAGAAATTTCCTATCATAGTCTTAATACACTGCTGCCAATTAGGGAACAATAGTTGCCATTATCCTGCAGGAAAGCACATTCACCCTGAACCCCTCAATTCTCTGCCCTTTCACCTTTTTGGCGTCCCTTCGGCTACCCACAGACACCCAGGGGGGTAGCAGTGTGTGTGTACTTCTATATAATCACATATTCATACACACAAACATACACACACACACACACACACACACACACACACACACACACACACACACACACACACACACACACACACACACACACACACACACACACACACACACACACACACACACACACACACACACACTTTTTGAGAAGTATGGTTGTAATGTTGTGAAATAATATATTACCTCAAAGGAGCATTGTGGTGAATGAATGATGCTCATCATGATTATTGCTTCAGTCTGTTCTTTGTCCTTTTAGCAGTAAAAGAAACAGGCCTTTCCAGTTAAGAAAAACCCTCCATTACCCTTCTCTCCATGTCACTTATAATATGTGTTTCTCCCGCTGGCTTAAAACAACAGTGCCAGCCCATTTCTTTGCAAGTGTCTATAATACAGGAAGAAAAAACACATCCTCTTTTCCATGTGAAGTCTTGCTGCCCTGTCTACCTGGCAGCGCTCTGGGAAACGTGTCCCACTGGAGCGATGCCATCCTTTCACTAGTGCAGCCGCTCTCGTTTTACAAACTCATCTCTCCATCGCAAAGCGAGGGAATAGATTATCTCCCCCTCTGAGTGAGGCCAGAGGGAAGAGAGGCAGTGAGAGGAGAGCTTGAACTCTCAGGACAAACTGTAATTCTCCACTTTGTCTTGGGGTTGAAGACTCGTCTGGCTGCAGATTTAGTAACCCTTGCTTCAATAGGCCTCTGTTTACTTGAGTAGCTAGGTTTACACAGGCAAGCTGAAGGGTTCATATAAAACGCATTAACTGAGAATAATCCTTTTGGTCTTTTGTAAATAGGATGTAATGTTGGGGGATGTCCAAAGAGGGTAACTATTCTGAAAAAGGCTCAGAAAGGCCAATTTGTGTGCAGGCAGTGGTTCAGCACCAAATCCTCTGAACTGTACAACTGTGGCTTCTGATATATCAGTATCACACACAATTTCAGACAGGCACTGGAGAAATATTCAGACACAACCAATTGCAACACTACAATTAGGTAACCACTGAGAGCCTCTAAAGAATTTTCACGGGGAAACTAAATCTATTTCTAGATATTTTCTTAGTTTCTCAGTTTTGTCATGAGTGAAATGAGAAGCATATGTCATTTGTGGTATGTTATTATCCAATCTACATTATAGTTTGAGGCATATTTCAGTATTAGTTGCCTCAATGAGACCAGAACCTATGAACCAGATTTATTAAGGTAGTTGCAGAGTTACAAAACAGCTTATACACACAGCCTTCAGTGGAATTCAAAACCTAAAAAATATTAATTTCCTATAAAACTGCAACTAACTACTCCATCAATGAATAATGTGTGACGGTTTCTCTGTCCAAACCAAAACCCGATAATGAATAATAGAATGCCACAGTAAAGTCTGGAGCATCTGGTTAAAATGTGTCAGATTGATCACAGCGAAAACAATTAAAAATTAAAACAATCTGCAACTGAGAAATCAAGTGTACCACAATTTCAGCAGATGTTGTGACATACTGAGTGGAAAATTACAAAATATGAGAATTTAATTATGACAACTACACAGAGTTGTGAGTAAACTGTTTGTTACTGATATTCTTGGTCCTTACAGGGGTTGTGGGAACTTTGCACTATGCATTTTTTTACTTTGACTTTAAAAAGGTAAAAAAAAAAAAAAAATCCTATGATATGGCTCTTTATGAATGATTCTGCAAAAACACTTTAAAACTTTCTAACTTTTACTTCTTTAAAAATCATTTCTGTCAGGTATTCGTAGTTCTACTTAAAGAAAATATCATATAGTTCCCAAGACACTCACAATGCATGAAGGCAAGATTCAGGGGTGCCCGTCTATTGAGAACAAGCCTAGTTTTAGGCTACAATTTATCACATGTCACAATGTAGCAGTCCAGAATGCATTAGAATGCACCATTTAAGGTCTAGTTTTTCAAGAGGAGGCCCCCAGTTAGTGAAGTTTGTTCTTTCTCTGCGTGCTCCACATCTTTAGAAGAGTTGCTCTTGTATTAGGCGCTGCACTTCTATTGGGAACTATACATTATGTACTTTTTCCACCTGCTTTTGCCTAAATTCACAATATAACCATGCAGTGAGTCTTTAAGGGACATCACCACTGACCGTATTACTGCAATTACTGTTGTATTATAAGTTGTTTTCTGTGATTTGATAATTGTCCTTTCTGGATGTTGGCCAACACGTCTCTACAAAACTGACCAGACAGGGTGTCACTGGGCCACATGTGACCCTCATCAGGCATTTGGGAAAGCAAAAGGCGGCAAGCCAAAAGAAATAAAAGGCCACCACATCATTCCCTGTCCCTCCACCCGCCAGTCAATGACAGCATCAGACAGAGCTCTCGCTCTGACATGGCGGCAGTGATTTACAGTCCTGTCAGCCAATCTGTCAGAAGGCACACATGCGAGTGATATAAAGAACAGTTGTGTGTGGAAACAGAGACAGACTGAGTGGATGTCTGCCTCCTGCATCATGTTCATTGATGACAACGGGTCAACAAGCTCACTATTTTTCTTTCGTTTCATGTTTGTGTGTGTGTGTGTGTGTGTGTGTGTTGGGGGAGCGGGGGGAGTCAACTTTGGTTAACACAAAAATGAACATTTAATTTTAATATGTGCCACACGTCTCTGTATACAAACTTCATACTCATGTCCTTGCTCGAGAGAGCAGGTGTTTTCGGTGCCTTAAACATGTCTGCGTGTGTCTGAGCGCAAAGTGTTAGTTTGCTGCCAGACTCTGGCTGTGAGCACAGCATGAATGAGTGAGAGAGTCATAAACACCTGAGGAAGCAGGAACACACAGCCACCCTCACCGAACTGTATTTATAGTCTCGATTGAGGTGGGGAAGGGGAAAGACATTATATACAGCTCGGTTCTGGTTGTGGCAAGGGTCCAATGAAAACACCGGGGCTGTTAAAGCCCCCCTGGATGAGTCCCGGGGGGCAATGGAACGGACGGAATGCAGGCCTGGGTTTAGAGGTTCAGGGGTACGTCCTGTTGTTAATGAGATCACCCCGCTGGGCCTCTCTGGCTCCGAGCCCCCGACGCTGCCTCACCAGCCCCATCGCCACTGCCACAACCTCACACTCCGGCCACAGAAAGTTGACCTGGACCACCTTGAACAATGTGGACAACCCTCTGTGACCCCGAAGTCCTCCAAGGAAGAGCTGTGACCCCCAAGTGAACAAGTGGATGGCAACAGGGAATGCCATGAGTAACATGAACCGGTTGAAGGTTTGTTCAAGTAACTTCACATGGAGGTCACATGACCATGGGCCACATAAGATGCTCACGTTTAATCTTCTCATTACTATCAAATGAACACTAATATGTGATTGCAGATGCTACCTTCACTGTACGACTTGCTGCTATACTTGGTTTTTTTTCTGACGGCTGCACTGATGTTTTTCCTTTTCTCTTGAGGTGGGCTTCACAAAAGCTTGGACAACATGCAACAACAAAGTATATCATGCAGCCTACTCTTTTTACCGAGACAATGACCTCTTACTCGAACTTCATTTGTTTGGTCAACGTTTACAGATAAAGCGTTTGTTTAAATGTGAGTATCACTGTCTGTAGTAACTTGCGACACTTGCTTGGAGTTGGACCCTCTAGCTGTACCAAAGCATAAAATAGAAACCACAGCAAAACTTCCACACAGATCTTTGTAATGTACATAAACTGCAGTATTTGTTTGACTGTTTACCTGCCTAATAGCAAGCTTAAAACAAACAAACAAAAACAACCTGAACCAGACATGTATTGTGCACAAAAACTGCGGAAACGTTTGCTTTGCCAGCCTTAAACGAGTTTAGCTTTTAATGTCATTCAGTCTCTTCAGCCGTGTTCCATTATCCTCTATGATTTTCTCATCTAGTCAATCAGGTGAGGTAATTTCTTTTGGTCAAGACAATTGGCTCCTTGAGGGCAGCACTTGCTCCTCTGTCAGGTTTGAACGCGAACCAGGCACGTCTCTAATTAGTTCAGCTGTACTTCATCCAAACCTTCACTCTTCCTATCACGAGTGCC
Organism: Blennius ocellaris; assembly: GCF_963422515.1. NCBI lineage: Eukaryota > Metazoa > Chordata > Actinopteri > Blenniiformes > Blenniidae > Blennius > Blennius ocellaris. The sequence continues at coordinate 15,622,386 of NC_137656.1, forward strand.
AGACTAATCACAACCATCAGCACCCTTCTTCTCATCCCTGCCGAGCACTGCATCGGCCACATGAGCAAATGGAAATATCTGCAAAGACCAGCTCAAAGTGGAACTTAATAGAAAGACAGGGGCAGTGACTATTAAACTCTACATGTTACCCAAGAAAACTGATGCTGAGCTAAAAGTGGTTGCGTGTGTGTGTGTGTGTGGGGGGGGGGGGGGGGGGGGGGTTTGGAAGGCAAAACATCATAAATGATGTCACCACCATCAACTACAGCATGATCTCTGTGATGTGGTGACTTGCTTCTGGTTTAATAAACAAAGGAGTAGCAAGGGTTTCAAGGTTGGCATCGTAAAATCCCTGCCCACATTGCCACAAAACCCGGGAACGTCTTATTCTGTTCATGTTTATATACTCATAATAAATGCAAACATGAAGCCAGATAATCAGAACTGCAGGAAGGGTGCAGAAACCACATTTATTGTACTTTCAATGTTTCTGTGGTCTGGATTTCAAAGAGCGGCAGGGGTGAGATAGCAGTAAATATGACACATAACTTCATTTCACAAAACTTTCACAACTGAGCGAGAGGACCCGAACTACAGTGGAGTTGATGAGAAGTACAGTTCCACCAATTCAGTGATATAAGAGAAAATCAAAAAGTACATCTAAGTACTGATTTTCTTTGCTTAGATATGAAGGCTCAAACTTTTCTACCAAACCTTCTTATTAACATTTCCATTTGAATTATTTGTGTTTTGTTTTGACCGCTAAAAGGCTGATTTTAAGCTTCTGTCCTCTGCATATACAGACATCTTTCTGAAGTCTCAAAAAAAGCCAGGTTGAAATTGTGACAATGCACCAGGTAAAGTACTTAGAAAAACACCTTTAAATTAAATTAATTACTGCACTGCACAGCTTTAGAAAACTACCAATGAAGGAGGAGAGTTACAACAAATTAAGTGGAATTAAAGAGTAAACCTATAAAAAATAAATATCTCTGACATCCTCCTAGTATTTACACACTATCCAGTAGTGTGTTTTCAGAGAGATCAGCAACCTTCAGTGGACACCAGAAGGACCCACTGAACTCTATGACGACTGCATAGAGCCAACAGGATCCCGTCAAAGCCGCCATTGTCTCAGCACTGATGTCAAAACGTCAAATATGTTTCATTACCTCCTCAGAGCTCCCCTACCAAAGGACAGTAGTGCAGTGTTTTATAGTACCTACATTGTGCCACCCTATCCCTGATGGCTGAGTGATGGTGATAGGGTAGGATAGTGACAAGGGCAGAGAGCAGAAGGGCTTAATGCAGCTTCAGTGACATCAGATGCTGCGTGGATCAGAGATGAGAGGAACAAGCCCACACCTTCACTGGAGAAAGGGATTTATAAAGGGCAAGATTTATTATTCACTTCCTGTGCCAACGCATATGATAAAATCTCCGTTACCCATACATCTGGTTTGGTTTCCGTCGGGCCTGGAGTGAGCGCGTCTCTCTTCTTTCACCCATAATTGCGTGATCTGTCAGGCTGTAAAGTGCCTGTCTGTTTGTGGGTCACTCAGTCAGCACAAAAGCCCACTTAAACTACTGGGTGAAGGGAAATGCCTCCGCTTTATTGGGGACAGAAAAATACTCCAGCTGCCCTTGCCTGTGCATGTGTGTGTGTGTGTGTGTGTGTGTGTGTGTGTGTGTGTGTGTGTGTGTGTGTGTGTGTGTGTGTGTGTGTGTGTGTGTGTGTGTGTGTGTGTGTGTGTGTGCGTGTCTATTTTCATCCCTAAAAGTTTCTCTGCACCGCTGACTCGGCCCAGTTTATTTCCCTCAGACTGCAAGAAAAACAGTTTTCAATGTATTCCTGAGGGGAATCTTGGAAAATTATAAATAAATCAGTATGGAGAAGAGGCAATTCCAGTTCAGGAGCCAGATACATAAAACTTAACTCAGATTCAAGCCGAAGAAGGTATGAAACTTTAAAACAGATTTGGTGCATCTGTATATCTTGAAGTCAGATTTAAGAGGTGTAAAGTGTTATATTGTGTTTCTTCAGCAATACAAAAAAATAACAGAAAATAAACAAAATAGCAAATACAAAATAAATACTTATTAAAATACTGGTATTTCTTCACTGATGAGAAAAGAGCATCCCACCACTGTGTGCTTGTCTTCACCTTTGAAATAAACATAAATCACAGAAAGCTAAAGTTTTACTTCTTATGATTCAATAGTTATTACTCCACAGTGTGAGAAAGGTTTGAAGTACAGTTTGTGCTCTCTGTGGTTTGTATGGAACATTTCAAAATAATATGATCATAATCATTAGTATATATTCCAATTTAAATACCTACTCCTGTCCTTGCACTATAATTTGGGTTTTCTTTTCTTTTTTTTTGCAATACTGATGTAAATACCAGCATCTACTTTCATGGCAGGAAAATGATGACAGGAGAGAAAATAACATCTGTCTCTCCGCTGTTCGGTTTAGTTCATTTAAAGCTGCATAGTTTCTATTTTCACTTCAGTTGTTTGTTAATTAATGACTATTAGGACAATTCCCCAGAGCCGAACTGCAGGGGCTTGAAAGGGCTGGAAGCTCCCATGTCTGATCTGATCTGGGGCCCTCAGCCTCGTCCTCCTTCAGCTGCTTCCAATTCGGGCTCAGTGCCGGCCATTTACATAACTATGAATATCAGCTGTTGTGGTCTTTTCTGCAAGTTGGCTGCAGCTTGAACCACACAACATGTGTGATTTATGAGTCTTGGAAGATCTTGTCTCCGAGTCATAAACACGCTGTATGTGGACTCAAATGCATGTAAATCTAACATCAAATTGTTATTCTTATTTTTATTTTTGTGTGTGTGAATGAACTGGAGGAGTAGAGAATAACACCTCCTGATGCAAACGCAGGAGGATCCAGGAATGTGACAGCACGGGGGCTCAATGAAAGAGGTGACTGCACGTTTTGTCTGTGTTGTAGCTTTGTGTGGTCTAACAGGAGTGGGAATGGAGGTCACCTGCTCATGCCCGGCTCCCCTCCCCTCTGACCTCAGACTGCAGTCCCTCACTCACAGCTACTAAAGCTTTCTGCCATTAAAGCAGCTAATCACGGCGAACAGCTGCATCCCTCACCGTACAAATCCTCAACGCCTCGCTCTCCCTCCCACACGTCGAGTCAGACGGACACATAGGCCGGCGTCCGCGCACTCCCACTTTTCTTTTGCTAATGGCAAGCAGCAGCCGACTGATGTTTAAAGCACGGGGTTTAGCGTGTAGGCCTGTGATAAGCTGTGCTGAGCTGTGAAAACACAGATTACATTTCTGTGGCTTATTACAGACGGCGTGCCTCTGCCTCCCAGCCATACCGTAATTGTAACCCAAAAACCGCAGCCTCTGCTTGGCTGCGAGATACGGCTTGATGGGGACCCCCGCGGCAAGCGCTTTGACAGCCATGCTAATTCAAGTCTACATTTCCCCATATGTTTTGCTGCACAACAGCCTCCTCCTGAGATAAGCTGCAGCCATGTTTCCTTTAAAGTTTCTTCCTCAATAAATCAAATCAAGTTCAGTAAATTAACTGCTGTCTCTTAGTGTCATCTTCACACTATTAACACTCACTCAAAATTAGAAAATAGTGAGCAAAAGCCCAAGCTACTCCCAAATGTTATTGATACCACTGACTGCTGAGGGTGTGATCACCCGTCACCGCTGGCAATGGGAAGGTATCGTCTTGAGAACCAACTCTGATGTTGCTATAAGGGGATTGAATTTGATATTCGCTTATCACAAAATTACTTTGATTGAAGGATAATTTTGATGTTTATGTTTGATGTAGCAGAGGTTGGGATATCCCAACTGAAAACAAGCATTTACTTAGTTGGAATGCCGAAGCCAAGCAGGCATACATTAAATCCCTGTTTCTGGCAGGCAATGAAAGTGACTCCATCTGCAAATACTTAGCCTTTTTTTTTTTCTCAGGCTCAATCAGAGATAAAAACCATTGTATTGCAGGTCCAGAAGTAAGACAATATCTCCCAAACCTCATAGAAAACAATTAGGACCCAGTAATTACACCACTGGACAGGAATTCCAGCCAAGTCCCGAGGTTAGAGCGGGAAGTAAGTAAAAGAGTGCAAATGTTAAAGGTGCCTGTCTGATGCAGTATTCTCTTACTCTGTTTGGACTCTGATGGAGTACGTTTATTTATCAGCATGGTTGTGATGTAATGTTTTGCTTTCAGAGCCTTCACTCTCTATCACCAAATATTAAAAGCCTGAAATCTTCACAAGAGTGTGTATGACTCCATGACAGCATGGTGTGATCCCTTCCCATACTGTAATCATGTCTCATTTTTCTCTGCCCTCTATGCAACTGCTGCTTTTATTTTAGAAATGCATCAGCCACAACATAAAGGGAGATATCTTTACTCCAGGCAGAGCCTGTTGATGAATGCATGCTGACCAATCGGCTGCCAGTCAGAGGAGCGAGAACAAAAAGAAACACGCACTCAAAACAACAACTCTCTCACCCTCATTTTAAACACTATATCAGTGACTGAGCTCTTTGTTTTGCTTTCTTCTCTTGAACCTCGAGGCAGCCCCAGCCCCAGAGTCCTGCTGGTTTGGACATTGCTGAGATCTACTGTAATGCAGACCGACCTCGGGAGTCAGACATGGCCAGGGGCCTTTGGTGTGGTCTTGTGAGTTAACGGAGGAGGTAAAACCAGGGTAGCATGAGTGGATAATATGCATTTTCCACAGTCTGTGAAATACAGACAAGAATCTTGACAATGGGAGAAATGGTACATACATAGTTAATACAACAACACCGATTAGGGTCATTAAAACATCCACATGCTGATGGATGTTTATGAGCTCCAAAGAAATCTATCAGTCATAACCATGACCGTCAACTTGAAAAAATGCAGTGGGGTGATAAGTGTTTTTTCCTTCTATAACACAGAGGTTCTTTGGTCAGGGAGCATTTATAATTCAGCCCAGTGCAAAGTCAAACAAGTGCTCACAGACATCTGGAAATGCACGATGAAGATTTGCAGATGGAGTCACTCACAGGTATTAGGAGGTTGAATTTGAAACTTGCACCCAGTGAACTACGAGTGCAGCTTTAACTTCACTTGGCAACACTGTGGCAACAGATTTAAGCACAATCCGGCCCCAAGCTTTGCCCGTGTGGCAAGCTTTTATTCCTCCTTAAAGCGCCGGACGAGGCAGACAGCAGCAGGGTATCAGGTTCTGTGCTGGCAAGGGGTTCCGTTCACGCGGCAGAAGCAGAACAAAGCGCCGGTGGCCCTGGATAGCATCCACGGTGCCGGAGAGTAAAGGCCCTGTGAATGGGACCTGTCACTTTCACTCAGCGCCGCCTGTGATCTGAGCCACCCGGAACGACGCTTAGATAAGTGGCTAATCCCAGCATCCCCGCTGGCTCGACAGCCCCCTACTGCCATGACAACCGGAGGGGAATCTCCTCCAGCAACAACTTAATTGGATAATTTCCTCTCAGTTCCCCTGTTTTTGTTAAGCAAAGTCTGCGTTGTCTGACTGTGAATGTGTTTTTTTGACTTTGAGAGCGGAGAGGGTCTAAAACAAGCAATATATTCAGGCACTTTCGCTGTGTGCAAGAGTAATCAAGCAGGAAAAGTGGAGAAAGTAAATTCTCTAAATCACCCAGGAGCAGATCACAGGCTGCGGCGAGGGCGAAGACTTGTTCTGAGATCACCTCGGAGAGGAGCGTTAAGGAGAAAAACAGCCTCTGTTTTCAGCGCTGCAAAAAAGTGACCACTTCAACTCCTTTAAACATTTATTGTCTTTTGTGTTACATAGTCTAACAATTTACGTTACGCCCATTCAAGTCCGGGGCCCTGGCAGAAAAAGACGCTCCACCCTTCGGCCCAGACTGCAGAGGCCTGGGGACGAGTGCCAGGGGAAGTCATTACACACTGGGAGTGTGTACATCTGTGTGGTGGGCCGCTACTGTAGTCGAGAAATGAAAACAGCAGTGCTGGGCACTTTAGGACCTGGTTCCAGCTGCACTGTAAAACTTTAAACCACAATAAAGTATCAACTTTTGCCATGACTCTTACAATGAGCACATTAAAACTGATGAAGGCATCTGAGTCACCCAAAAGACAGTCAGGGATCTTATGTTCTAAGTTCATTCGGAAGGCAGAAGCAGACTTATGTAAGCTTAATGGAAATCACTTCTGTTTGTATAAAACTATACCAAAAATCATTAATGCAGGCTATGATGACAAACGCAGTGAGGGACAGATGGAAATAAACAGGAGGCAGGTGAACAGTAAGGGAACTTAATAATTGAAAGGCTTGACAAAGTCAAAGCTGTCAGTAGTTTCTTTGAAGCTATTCTCAGCACAGGATTGTGATGTTGAGTGTTCAAACTCTTAATCACTTCTGTCAGCTGTTGTATAACCGTGTGTGTGTGTGTGTGTGTGTGTGTGTGTGTGTGTGTGTGTGTGTGTGTGTGTGTGTGTGTGTGTGTGTGTGTGTGTGTGTGTGTGTGTGTGTGTGTGTGTGTGTGTGTGTGTGTGTGTGTGTGTGTGTGTGTGTGTGTGTGTGCCTGCCCAAAAAAACTCCATCTGTCTGGACTTACCTTCTTCACAGGCAGCGCCACTGAATCCTGGACAGCATTTCCATTCCAGAGAAGTGACAGTGCGGTACACCACTTTGTAGGAAGGTCTGACCACTGTCCTGTAGCTTCAAGACACACAGAAAATCCAACGTTGTCATACACATACACACAGTTAAATGCAGTTTCTTAGTACGCAATCTGAATCTATATTTTGAAGCTGATCTGAAAGATAGAAAAAAAACCATCCTCTTGGACACAGGAGAGGACTTTATATTGGTGAAACATTTTTAATGACCATCAGGGACACATGTGGACCCAAGTGCAGAAGCAGAAAACAAACGTTTGGCAGCTTACTTTAAAGCGGGGGTGAAAGTAACAGACAGAGATCATTTCAAAGCATGGCCAGAAAACAGGCGAGGCTCAAAACAAGATCTGAACAAAGCTAAGACAACAAGGTAAGGCAGAAAACTCAGTCGAGAGAAAAACGGTCAACTAACAAGACTGAGAACAGCAGGTATACATTATACACCCTGGCTTAAACACATCACGACGAGCACGGAAAAGACAGAAGAAAGAACACAGGACCAGGGCTTTGAATATGACTGAATGTGTTTTTTTCAATTAAGTGTAATTGATTGAGGAATGCACCCAGTCATGTAAATGTTAAAAAAAAAGAAAAGAAAAGAAAGAAAGTCTTGCCATTAGTCACAGTCTGAGAGGCTCATGTAAACTTTCATGAAACATTTCAGATATTTCTCACCGAGAACACGGACATTCAAGCAGCTGCGATGAACCCTGAGTTATAGATTTCAGTGGGACTAAATGACATATCTTATATTTGGTTTCCTCCTGAAGATAATAACAGGACAACCAGCTGATATACAGCATGACACATAGCTAAGCTTTCACTGACACTTGAAGAGGACAGTGAAAAAGAAACAACAGACTTCATATAGAATAAAGTAAGGAACATATAACATAGCTTCACACACATTCCCAGTAAAAATAAAGCTGCTAACACAAGCTATATAAAGTAAATAAATAAGTAATATGATACTGGCATAAAAATGGCAAATTTAGTTTATTTGACTTATGATGTAGAAAAGAAACACAATGTGAAATAATCATTTAAAGCGGTCCGCTGTGTTTTAAGAGTCGTGTAAAGCAGAATACTGCTTTGGGAGGAGTGTTCCACTCCTGCTGCCCTCTCACCTGCCTCCTGTACATCCCTGTGGCCAACGGCATGTCTGGTAAACCCGCTGGAGGATCGTCCCATTCTGTACCTGGCAGGTCACCGTTTTAGTCACCGTGTGAGGACACCAGTTCCTGGAGGGGGGAAAAAAATCACAATGAAAGTTAAAAAAAACAAAACAATGACAGTAAGATCGACACAAGGTTTTATTTTTGGAAACAGGGCATAGCCTAGTGTTCCGAATAATACAAATGAAGAACAGTGTATAGAGTCAAAACACCTTGAAACATGTGCTGTTCCAGTATGATATATTCAACAAGGTCATTTATAAGTCACACTCACAATGCTGTGGCATTCCCTCCCTTCCCCCAGCTGTTTGCTTTGAAACTTCCTTACTGTGTTTACACTTTTCTAATCAGCCATGAGACTGGCAGGGGTGCGTTCTGGATTGTATTCACAGTGAGGTCTCTCCTCTATCAGTGCACATCCATTGGGATTTAGCTCTCCATTGGGATTTGGCTCTCTGAGAATGTGAAGTCCTTGAGGAGGGAATAGAATGGGAAGTTTTGCAACACGGGTTAATGAGCTCGCTTTCCAGAGAGGCTTTGCAAGGCGTTATCAGGAGCCAGTGCGGCTGTTAATAAACAACGAGCGAGGGGAAAAAGCTTCACCAAAGGTCAGAGGTTAAGATCTGATTGGAAGGATCTAAATACTTGGAGAAGTCTCTTTGGAATTCAGTAACCGGATTTATTACTTTCTTAATATCTCTGTAGAAGACCACAAAGCTAGCTGAATTATGTAAAAGGTGATTTATTTGAGAAGAATGGGAGCTGAATGGTTTAGTTTAATCTTCAAAGAGAGCTTAAACACCATTTTAACAGGAGCAGATATACACAATGTTCACAGGAGCACAAAGTGCAAGAAAAATTATTTTTCAAAAACCTTTCCTTGAGAGGTTCATTTCCATTCCATTATATTGTAAATGAGGGTAACAAAACTTGGATCACTTGGCTTTAATGTATGGAAAACCCATTGACTGCAATGTTAACGTATGTTACTATCATTTTATGTACAGTGGCGTGTACAAATATCTCAATTATCTTCTTACAAGAAACTAATAATTTGAGTTAGCATCTTTATTCCTAAAGCACTTTCAGACAACCATGATTGAAACAAAGTGGTGTACATGGTCAAAATTATACAAAACTAAAGATTGAAAAAAAAAAAGAGATAAAATCATAAGATAAAATCAATAGATGTATAGAGACAAAGTTCTAGAAACCACAACGGAAATTGTGTGGCTCAGAACAATAACCTACCACTTGTGTGTTCTGCTGTCAATGTGCTCAGTCAAGTGGGAGGCTGTTCTCACCAAAGTCTGTTTGTCAATATATGAGACCATATGTTTAGTGTATCAAAGACCGTTTACACTAAAGGAATCCGCCACAGGCAGAGGATGCCGAGCAGCCCTGAACCAGCTCCCATTAACAATCTCCACATGTCGAGGTGACCGCACATGCAGACCTGAGGCAGGGAGCCGGGGCACGTCTGATAAATGTCTGTCTACTGCAGGGATTGTGACAGGAACATGTCTCTTTTTCATCGTGTTCTTGATTTCGCAAATATATGCATCCAAACGTTTACTTTAAAGTTCATAATCAGAAAAATCTGAAGTATTATATTTATGCAACCACTATGTACACAAAGAAACAACAAAGGTGAAGAAAGAGTTCAAAACAGATGTCTTTAATAGAGTGAATACAAGTCGACATCTGATAAAATAATATTCAAACACAGGTCCGCCCGTCATGTATCATCATAAATACATCCAGCACTGGGTCGGTAAACATGAATCAATGATCAATGTGGCACCTTGATTATTGATCTTCTTGGTCCAAAAGAAAAGAATAGCTTTAATCACTTGTTGAACATTTCAGACATTGAAGGAACTGTGGTCAGGTAGAGCTGAGATTACAAGGAGATAAAGGATGATCCCCCGTTCCCCCAAACCCCCCATCACTTTGCTTCCAGACTAAACAGATAAGCATCTGACTTTCCCAGGCTAAGAAGAAGCTTCACCTGGGAACAGCTAAGGTTGTCACCAGGGGGTACTACGAAGGAAGTGGGGGTGGGTTTTATGGTCTCCCTCTCTCTATTGCACTTATACAATTAACTAAGAGGAAATGCCGACAACAGTGAGTGAAATAACAAAAGCAGTTGGCGTGACCAACCTCAGAATTCCTCAAACGATATGACAGCAAATACCTGCATTATTTACATAAATGGATAAATGTCTGAGCAGCCTTCTGCGTAACATTTCTTCAGAGAAATTACAGACTGTTGATGCTCAAAGGTTTCTATATTTCCTGCCCTTCCAAAACATCCTGACCGTAAACCTGTATGAAACTCAGGTGCTTGGTGAACTAAACTTTGCCTTTTACCCTCAAATGTTTCACAGTCAACACCTTCCTCCTGCTGGAGGCACCCTGGTGTTATGAAGTGTGAAACCCACCAGCACCATGCTGTTTCACTGGCCAAAGCACCAAGCAGGCCCTCGGTGAGTATCGGGTCTCTAAGCACACATGGCACACATAGAACACCGGGCCCAAGCTAAATAAATCCTCAACCAGTCACATGTAGTCACAGCCAAATGTTAAGAACAAACGCCACAATTTTTTATAATTTTTTTTTGAAGTGATGGAAAAATCATAGCTTTGGCCCATCTGGTCCTCAACACTGCAGACGCCAAAACACTAAAACACTGGGAGGAAACAAAAAAAAAAAAAAAAAAATGCTAAACACTGAAATTAATGCATTTTCAAATGCTGACAGAAAGCTTGTGAACTTGTCGAAATGGCGTATATGTTGTGTTGTGGTTACTGTGTATGGCCTCATTTCGCCTTTCCTGCCATGCATCTTTCATGATGATACAACAGGGTTTGTGCATTTTCAGCAGCAGACTGTCTGAGGAGGAAGAAGCCAGGAGTTCAGCCAAGTGAACTGACAAGTAGGGTTGACCCAGGCCAAATGCTGATGGGACTCCGGTTTAAAAAAAAAAAAAAAAAAAGCAGTCACAGTAACTCCATCTTCATCCACCCATTCATTGACGTGTGGTGGGAAGAGGAGGGCCGAAACAGTCAAAGTTATGTTTGAAATGCAGCGAGGATAGAGAGCTAAAGGAATTTCTCTAGATATTCTGTCTGTGGGAAAATGCTCGGGGAGAACAAAGGACAAAAGACAGATGTGGCATATGGCCAAACAGAGGAGAGCAGAGGAGAGGAGAGGAGAGGAGAGGAGAGGAGAGGAGAGGAGAGGAGAGGAGAGGAGAGGAGAGGAGGAAGGAAGGGGGGAGGTCATTTTATTATAAAGGTCACACAAATGATTTTACAAGGAGCGTGAAAGGAGAAAATCACGAAGCCTTCTTGGTCTCATGGGCCAGACAAGAAGCCAAAGATAAATGAGGCACAACAAGAAATGACAAAAGACGAAACATAAAGTACAAGTCAAGGTGAAGTTAATGACAAGTGAAGGAAGCCTCATTCCTCAAGTTGTAATTTGCTGCTTCAAAAAAAAGAAAAAGTCAGTAAAGCAGGAGCCGCTGAACAAATGATGTAAAGATTTTAAAAAAGAAAACCAGTTACAGTCACTTGGTAATTAAAGTATTACTAATACTAGCAAGGCAAATGTATTTATATAGCAACATAGACACAAAGAAATAAAATACATTAAAGCAAGGTTATTAAGAATCTTGGGTGGTTAAGAATATGGAAAACAATAAAACAATGTGATTAAAAAAGACATAAACAGAGGAGTACATAAGGTAAAAGCTCTATTAAGGTAAATGTAATAAAACAAGTAAAGTCTATTATTTGATGGAAAATCGGAGCAAATAATGGTGTTGTAATGGCCTGATTTAAAAGGAGTGTGTGTGTGTCAGCAGTCCTCAGGTGTTCGGGAAGTTTTTTTCCACAGGTGAGGATCGACAGAACTATCCAAGTGGATTCGCCTTGTTTGCTTCTGACTCAGAGAAGACTGAGTGACCCTCTTCCTGATGACCTCGAGGGCCTGGTTGTTTCATATTGTACAACTAAATCTGAGATGCATTATGGCCCAAGACCTTTCAAAGCGCTGTGGACAAGAATAAAGGTTTTAAACTCGTCAATCCTGTGACACACAGGCAGCCGTGCAGAGACTAAAGCTCAGGTGTAATGTGCTCCATCCTCTGTGTGTCAGTGAGGACTCCAGCAGGTTGTGTCACCTTAAACACACTGTTACAATAATCCAGCCTTCTGAACATAAATGCATGAATACACACTACTAAAGAATTATTAATATGTGTTGGTGGCACGACAAGATATTTCACAGGTTCAAAGCTGCCATATGTTTCCCATGTGTAGACGGTGAAGACCATCAAAGCGCCACAGAGAGGCGGTAAAGGTCAGGGCTAAGTGACTCTTTACAGCAGACTGGAAAAAAAACAAGGGTAACTCATTTGTCTTTGTCTGGTTTGAGCTTTCGGGTCTCGACACCTGTGAGCTTTCTGTCGACGCGTGATGGCTCTGTGCACCTTCAAGTGTTTTGTGTGAGTGAAAAAGAAGTTTTATTGACCTGAAGAGTTCACCGACACTGCTCACCCACAACACTTGCCTAATGTGTGTGTGTGTGTGTGTGTGTGTGTGTGTGTGTGTGTGTGTGTGTGTGTGTGTGTGTGTGTGTGTGTGTGTGTGTGTGTGTGTGTGTGTGTGTGTGTGTGTGTGTGTGTGTAGCTGTGCCACAAAAACAGATCTGATGGTTGAAAAATCACTTGCAGTATCAGGCACCAAGACGTTAGCAGCAGGTAATCATTTGTCAGACGGGGGGAGGGGGGGGGGGGGGGGGGGCTACATGCTTCTGGCTTGTTTTTCCTCAGCATCCCACAGATGCTCCATCATCAAGGGGATTTGAGAAATTTGAGACCGAAGTCAACACTTTGAACTCTTTGTCATTCATCTCAGAGTGTTTGGAGTGTGGCATCGTTCTGTTCAAAGAGGTCTCTTCCAATCGGGGAGTATTGTTGCTGGCAGAGATTAGATGTGGTTTGCATCAATGTTTTGGGTTTTGATGCAGTTCAAAAGTAACACGAGTGCCAATCGTCAAAAGTTTTCTCGGCAGAACATTGTCCAGAGCTTGAAGCCACCTCCGCCAGCTGGCCTTTATACTCTGCTGCAACCTGGTGCTTTGTCTTCCGCAGATAAATGACATACCCAGAGAGCCACACCATGTGAAGGAAAACACAATTCATCAAAACTGACCCCCTTCTTTAACTGCTCTCTGGTCCAGCGCTGATCCGTCCTCCCTTTTGTCAGACAAAGGTCAACCTGGGCACTTTGCTGGTCTGTGACTATGTGCTGGTGAATTTAAAGGGGAGGGGTCGCAACAAGATAATCAGTGTTATTTGTGTCACCACCGGTTTAATGACGGGGCTGAGTGATGTGGAAGTGACAGCATCATGCATCTTAACACTGCATTCCGTTGTTACGCGATCTTGTACCTGATCTGCTGAACTGTTTACTTGCGTGGTATAGTATGGAGAACTGTTTTATATATCAAATAATTGCAGATTGCCTCATTTCAAGTTTAAACACCAAAAAAATATCTTTAAATTGTGAAAGATGTCCCAATGTCACGGGGTCACTCGGGATTTTTTCAGTCAAACCCCGAGTGAACAATACAAAACAAGACATTCTCAAGCCTGCAATAGTAATGAACAACAGTACAGTGTTTTGTCTATTTTTTCTACACATGAAATGGTTCCAACTAACAAATCAATCTTTGTTTTCGTGACGTGACATGATGACAGACAATCTGAGGTGTGGTCATGTCAAATTGCTCCAAACAAAAACCAAGATTTTACTAAGATCTAAAACAAAACAATACACTTTTTTTTTTATTTTTAAGACAGTGCTGTGCATGGTTGTTAATGTTTTTTTTAAATAAGTTGTAATATACTGTGTGCTTACTGCGATTCCAAATCATTAAAGCAATTTCTTTAAAAAGATCATATTCGTTCCCTGGAAATAATTCAGCTTCAAGTATCAACCACCAGTGAAAATGAATCAAGCTTCACAATGGCTGTTTCTTAAGACTCATCTGAATTATCCTTGGGCGCATAAATTATCTTGAAAGTCTCTGAATGGTCTAATATGAGGCCATTCTGCTTTAAGCCACTCAGTAGACAGCCTGCTGGAATTTCAGTCGTCTTTATTCCCATGATTAAAGAAAACATGGATATGCTTAAGATGAGGTGAGGAATGAGGGCAGCCGCCGGGTTCAGACTGCCTGTCAGACCATGACAAGTCCCTGGAGGGGGGGGGGGATAAAGAGGCAGGCGAGACACGGAATACAGGAGCATCTACCTCAGTAACCCCACAGTGTATTGAGCTTATACACTCATTAGGAGTGACAAGGGTGAACGAACACTTTATCAGCTCCTCGACAGAGTGACTGCACCAGACGAGAAATTACTCGGGAGTTCTTAATCCTCTTTGAGTTTGGTAATCACTGTGTGAAGACAGGGCTGCAGGGGGAAGACGTCCGAGAAGGTTTACCTGGGACAGGTTCATTTCCACGTATGTGACAATGAATACAAAGATGAATGAATCTAAGTTTGCCACTTTTTTTTTCTCCCCCCCCCCCCCCCCCCCCCACTCCTGAAGCTCGTTTGCCACCGTTTGACTCTGTGGACACACAACAAACTGCTGCTTTCAGAGACCAGGCCAGACGACAGGTGGACTGAGACTGTGTGCTCCTTCTGTGTCCACATCAAACCCGCTGACCCCCCCCCCTCGGAGGACCGTGGCTGAGCCACTCCGTAGGCAGCGTCCCCCTCTTTTTCTATCTCGTCTGTCCTGCAGGGCCACTTACAAACAGCAGCAAACTGACTGTAAACTCATCTGTCACGATCCCAAAACAAGACCAGATGTAGTGGAGTCCCAGCTGCTAGTGTTTAGTAAACATGTCCACAAACATCTGAGCATGAGTGACAGGGGTGCCGAGCAGGGCGGTGGGCCAGTGGAGCAATGCTGGGGGCGCTAACAAGCCACCTGGTCACACCCAGAAGGGAAGGACCTCCTCAGAGAGAAGGGGTTTCCGCCTGCAGCCGCTTCCAGCCCACACACGCAACTTGACAGCGTAAATATTTGTCAGATGGGAAACATCCTCTCGTCATTGTGCAACGGCGAGGATCCGACTCCGTCCGGGAGGTCAGTTGAGCTGCTTATCGTGCGAGGCTTGCCTGTGTGTTTAGTCTCGCGACTCTCCTTCAGAAACAGCCTTGTCAATAACAATGCAGTCACACAAAGGATCAATCACTTTATGAGGCCATTCGTTTCAGTGATCTCTCAGGCCAGGAGTCCATCCCATTCATCCGTCTACGCAACTGACTATTCCAGTTGACTTTGGCCAGTGTACACCCTGAACAAGTTACAAGTCTGAAATTCGGAATTTTGGGGGGAAATCGAATACCACAAGTAATTACAACATGCAAATTCTGCACATAAAAGCTCCCAAATGGACCAGTAGCAGGAATCTTCTTGCTGTGAGGCACAAGTGCTAACCACTGCACCATCATGCAGCCCGGGCTACAGTCTTGAACATTTATTGCCTCTTTGTACACTGGCTGAAACATTTGCTCTCTGTTCTTGTTAGTAAAAGCAAACGTCAGACTTAAGATGGTGCGTTTTGAGTGCACAGTGTGACATTGACGGAGTCGACGTCGCTGCATCACCTGCTGCGGGGCAACAGAGGGAACAACACACCTTGGGGTGAGTGGAGATGCGCTCAGGAGCCCAACATATAGACAGAAGGTGACCTGGGACAACAATGAGGATGGGAAGTATGTGCTGCCAGCAAAGGAAAAAGGAAGCTGACTGTCAGCGAGACAATGGGACCTGGTAGATTTATGGAGATTGGGAGTAACTGCAGATTCATGAAGTGACATTGAAAAAGACACAAACAATTGCAAGAACTCAGGATCAACATTCAGGATGTTGCAGCAGCACGGAGGATAGAATGTCCTTACCTTTTCTGGTAGATTGAAGTGTGAGAAGCCGCTGCTGCAGTCTGTGTCCCGGCAGAGTAGGTTTTGTAAAGTCCAGTTTTCCAGGTCCCGTCCACTAGCGTGACCAGCCAGAGGACCAGCACGGTCCAGAGCAAACTTCTCCTGCAGAGCACGGACACACTCGCTCGCTGGTGTGATCCCATTTCAGCAGCATCCGAAGCGGGACAGGAACAGTTTGAATGTGCCCAACTTTAATGTGGAGGAAAACAGAGGCAGCTGGATCCAGCTCGGTGTGGTGTGGGGAGGAGGAGGGAGGGGGGGTGGATGTGTCAAAACGCGCCGGGTCGCTTGGAGAAGACGGGCATCCTATTCAATTAAAGTAGGAAAACTTATTAAAAAGAAAAGGGGGGGGGAAGAGAGAGAGGACAAGTCGTCTTAAAAACCTTGAATGAACGATGGAAAAACGTCGTTCCATACACTGGCGCGTGTCGTTTGTCTCGGTGACAGAGACCCGAGGGACTGGGAATGAACCTTTTGCGCACAATGCCTGTTGTTGTTGGAGTGTGTCGTCCACCCCGCTCCGCCTGCCTCCTCCCTGAGTCCCGCACTTTAACAGCAGCGGGCATGGAACCACTTTTATAGTCTCCTCGGGTCTTTTTTTTTTTTTTTTTTTAAAGCGCAGCCTGCTGGGTCTTTTTCACCCTGCCCCGTTTCAAGCTCACTGGAGACAAAGCGCACTGGAGGCGACCGCAGCGCTTTGCGCTCAACTCACCGAGAGCTGCACAATATCCAACTAATCAAGGAAAAAAGATCCGGAACTATTTGATATGAACAATAGGAATCTGTTCATTTAGTGCATTTGTATCACCACATGCATCCTAACACATCTATTATATGCATAGAATATAGAGTACAGAATACTTTATTTGTCATTTTATGTGCAATATAATGAAATTGCAGGTGTTGCTCCCTTTTGGATCAATAAAGTGCGCAAAAGTGGATAGTCGATAGTACATGTCATAAAAGCACCCATAATATAAATATATAAATAGAAAGCATATCTATCTATCTATCTCTCTATCTATCGCCCCAGTTAATTGTTTCTAGCCATGAATGTTTATGCAAAATGCGTAATCATCTTAATTTCTACATCAAATCTACTAAATCACAAACTGGACGAAACAAATGTGATTCTTTTCAGACTTTTTTTAATCAGTCAGTGACAAACACACATTGTCATGTTTCAATCTTAAGCAACCTGCTTCGAAATGAACAATTTAACCCTTCCCTTCTGCAGACTAAATCCAGATCATTTGACCTGACGGTCACCTCTTGAAGACCAGACACATGTATACAGTCAAAGCATCCCACGCACCTGACACTGTGACCAAAGCACATGAAATGAGTTTAGGTTGGTGAGGTGATAATGGTACACAGTTTTAAGTTAGAGCCACTGTGGCAGCGTGCTCACACCTTCACACTATCAGAAGGGCATTTAGACTGGCACAAAGTGCTTCCCACACCACCGAGAGAAGAAACATGGCTGAGTTAGCCCACCTGCTTCTAATCACAGCTTTAACTTAGGAACTGGAAGGTGAGCTAGAAAATGGTGTGTCAGAGTTCTGGGGGTTTTGTTCTTTTTCGAGGACACCCTTGGTGTTTTACGAGGCCAACCTGCACACACAATGGTGCCAGGCAGGCATGGGAGCAGTTTGTTAAATGTAAATCCCTGCAGTCACAAGCAGCTGAAAATAATTTTGATCCATGTGGAGGGAGACAGGGAGCAGTTCCAAAAGAGCTTTTTTTTTTTTTTTTTAATCTATCAATTCTATTGTAGTTACTGTGTTGCTTCCACAACATCCCTCTCCCTAATGTTTGGTCAGGAGTGCACTGTGAAACTACTACATCCAGCACTGCTTGTGTGGGAATGTACTTACTGATTAAGTGTGTAAATTTGTATTCAAGACCACAACACATTATTCTTTCTTTTCTTTCAACGAGACAATACAATTTGTCCCCCTCCTGTGTTTCACCATAAATATATCCAGATCTTTACTCTTCACAGTGGCTGTACTCCGTTAAAGCTGAGACGGAGCATGTCTGGCCTTTACACTCATGCCATTTAGCGAGAACTCGTGCTGCCGGCTCTTTGCTTTGCTGTGATTTACATCTAGGCGCCACAGTTTAAGCTAAAAAGCACATCCCTGATTGCAGCTGCACGTTCACAGCCAGGCCTGATGTATGCTGCACAGGGTATTACTCAGAACTGTTGTGGTTTTTTTTTATTTCAGTGTTTCTGTGACCTCACTGCTGGACCAGCTGCCAGGTCCTCCAGGGCTGTATGATTTTTTAAAGGGAACTTCACCTGCTTTGGCATGCTGACCTCAGCAGCCTAGATTAATCAGTTCTGCATTCGAGCTTCTTGATGAATGTTGTAATCAAACATATACTGCTACAGATGCAAGAAAATAACAACAAATAAAAGAAGGAAAGCTTTACTTTTCCACTTCAAATCACAGACCAATACATTGTAGTAGCTGTTATTTTGATTCAAACAGTGCTGGTCGATGGCGATAATAGTAAACAAAGATTTATTTGATAATCTTACAGTTTAAAGTCTCAGTAGTGATAGTGACAGTAATGGTAATAGTAACAGTAGGTCCCTGGAACAACTGAGCTGACAGAAAGGTCAGTACTATTACGTGCTGCCATCTAGTGACAAAATCAGGAAATGAAAAAACCTTTAAAATTGGATGGTTCTTGTTTACTCTGCAGGCCATGTTTAATCATATTTAGTCAAGTGATTGTTTTAATTTAGTTCCCACATTAGTTGATTCTTTTTTGTGGACAACCTAAGAAAACAGTCCTTCTTACCTTCTGGAGCTCAGCAAGAGACAGATGCACGTGGACACCGAGTTTGTTGAAGCGCTCCAGTTCTTGAAGCAAAACCACTGAGGTTGGAGAGATCTCTGGGCCAGATTTCTTAAGGATCACATCCCAATCAAATAAATTGATCGGCTTGGGGAACATGACTGATGTTTCCACCTGATTCACCTGTATGTTTGAAGGCCAAGAGAGAAAATGTAATTAAGAGCATAGTAGCAACAGCAGTAAAAGCAGACATCAAATGCGTTTTTATCTCATCTAATATTTTACAAAGTGAAACTGAGTGTCAGTGATTACAGAAAAAAAAATCCTCTCTTTGCAATCAAGATGAAGTAAACTAACAGTTACTGACCAACATGTCATTGGTCCATTTGGAGGGGCCTTGTAATCAACATCCTTGAGTCTGAAGAAGTGGAACTGTCCAAAGCTGTAGAAAATGGCATTTCCAAAGTCATCAGGTGAAATAATGATTATTTGTTTAAAAAAACCCTGTTTGCATGGTTAACAAAATGTGTTTAACTTCACCACAGCAGATATATATATATATATATATATATATATGGGGTTGTACATGAGTAACTGTAATATTACTGTGCTAATAATATTTCTGTCATCTTTGTCACCAATAAAATTGGGGGGGGGGGGGGGGGGGGGCATTTTAAAAGCCAAAAATAAAGGGACACCAAGTGCACTATCAAAATATTTGCTGCACACAAAATGTAGGGTTCATTCATTTGACCAATCTGTTCATAAAGTCTTCACACATTTCACAAACAGAAATCACTGATCTGACTCACTCAGCTGAACCCAGGCATAATAAAGAATACATGACACTAAGCACAACAACTCAAATGAATACAATTTATTAACATCAAAGTTGAATCGACAATTTTCTTAAAAGCATAAAGCTTGGAGTGTTTGTGAAAGAAAGAAAAAGTGATTTTCCATAACAAATACATGGCAAAATCAGAAAAGAAATGACAATAACCCTTCAACTAAAGTATTTAGAAATTTAGTTTGAAAGTAACCGATATTAATCAAGCATGACCTGCTTCACCAAGATTTCACACCATGTTGATCCAAATGTTATGGCTGTACCTTTCTTTAGCAAACTCATTTGTCGGTGAAATAATGTAGACAATACTATAAGGCAGCAGTTGTGATAATCAAGTCTAATCAACTTGGAGAAAGTCCTAAACTCAATTCTTTTCAGGCCAAACCCAGAACAACTTACTAATACAGGAAGTAAATATTGGTGCCTGGTGTCAGAACATACCCTCAGATTGTGCCAAGTATAGATATCAGATCTCTCATAGTACAGAGCAACAACAAATTCATTGATGGAATGTTAAATTATACAATACGTTGCAGGTGTGAAGGCAACACTGTGAATGCATGAAAAAAAATAAAAAGAAAAGAAATCACACCCCGCCGACATTCATCTGTGATCCCGATGCGCTTTAAAAATAAATTAGAAAAATAATTCTGCAAAAGTATATACATCTCAAGTCACACATGCCCAAATTGTTTTCAATATTTAAAAAAGGTCAAAGGTTATTTGCTGTGAGTTGGTGTCTTTAATCTGTACCGGGAACCCTGGAGAATGATACAATATGCTGTACTCGCGGTTGAATGTCTGTAAGGCAGTCAGTGCAACAACTACTAAACCAAAAGCTGGTTCACTACCCAGTGTATAAAAACCAGATATGCAAAACTGAAAGTAGTTACACAAGTCAAAAGGGACAGCATTGCCAACTAACGGGAAGCAAATAAGAATGTAATATATAAATTGGATGTTTAATGTTCTTTAACTTCAATAAGAATATCACAAATAATTGCTGTAAGGCTTTTATTTTGTGCAACCAAATATTATCTACTTACTCTATTCTTGTGTCGAAATGATCTAATAATTTGAAGTATGGCTTCATACAAATAAAATCCATAACCATGTACAACAGTGCCTGACAGGAGTTTGATGGTTGGATACACCTGGAGAGGAAGATGTTCAATTTGAACACCACATTTAAATTACAAGTCGTTCCTCAGTGAGCCGGGCTGACCGCAGGACGTGATGCACTTTAACTCCACTCCTGTGGAATCTGATCGGAATCTCTCCGCAGCAACAGTCTGAGCTCCTAAAACCGTCTGGAAATAAGGAAGTGATTGAGTTCGGCGTTTACAAAACTCATCACACAACTACCTTTACTCGACAGACTTGCTAAAAAGACCAACATAAATATAAGAATCACTTTGTGATGTCTCTGTATTACATCTTGATAAGCACAGAGGCCCGCTGGCTTGTTTTGGCGCCGCTCTTCACTTAACAGAATTATAGGGGTCGTCATGTCACAGCAAACCATCCTGCTCAAAGCTGGAGGGCAGGAGAGAGAAGGCAAAGGGGCAGAACTTGATTCCAGTCCCACTGTAGAATTTATTCTGAAACTCCACCCTGAGGGGGGAAAAAAAACAAAACAAACGACTGTTATGAATGAATTATAGTTAAAAAGAAGAAAAAAAAAACCCAAAAGCCTATCTCCCAAACACAATGGCTTTAAAAGGATTTGGGTTGGTGTTTATTCTTACCAGTGCAGCCGGAGAGCATGAAGAAACGCAGACAGACCCTCCATGACCAGGAGGATTGCCACAGTGAGGATGGCAAACAAACCAAATACTGGCACCAGGAAGAAAACCCCGAGACTGGTGTCCATCCGCAGTCCTACCCGCATAACCATGGCCCAAAGAACCTCCGACAACTCTGACACAGTCGAGAAAAGAAGAAAAAAAAAGAGAGAGATAAGAGAAAAGTACAAAAGTGGAACATGTGAGCGAATAATACTCAGCTGCCATTGATCAAAGTTTCCTTAATATGAAATCACTTAACATTGTTGCCGATCACATGTAGCTCTTCTCCAAGACTGTTGATAGAACATTTCTGTATGGAGGCTGTGCATGTATGGTCTGGTTGAAGTGTCCGCATGAGGAAACTTTTCATAAGATGAATCAATCTGGTGTTTAAGTTTATCCACATTCTAAAATCTGCTAACTTCTGGTAAGTTTGGAAAATAAGGAATGTAAAGGCAAAAATTGTGAAGTCATCCTCGGCTTTCGGTCCACTGCATTCACACAAACTGGCAGCAATACTTATCTTGCCTGCCTCGTGTGCTGAAAGAGGGAATAATTATAGAGTCCTATTCATGTCGTGCGGGCAGAGTGAGTTCAAACAGTAACTCAGGTTTGTGCATTTGTGACTGCACCAATGAACAAAGGGAGAAACGATCTGCATCTCTTTTTTTTTTTTTTACAAAGCGTCATACTCACGGGCATGTGCAAGACTCAGGGCCCAGAGCCGGAGGTAGGAGGCCGTGTTGGAGATGCAACCCAAACAATACTCTATGGTGTGGATGGCCTGATGAAGGAACTCATCCGCAGTGTTGAACTATTGCAACAACAACAACAACAAAAAAAGACTTCATCTTCAGATCGTGTAAAGAAACAAACCGTCAAGCGCAATGACCGTTCGCCGCGCCAACCTCCTCTGTGTGGTGCTCTCCACTGGTGGAGATGTCACTGTGGCTGCTGCCCTCCTCCATATCATGCGCCCTCATCAGGTAGACCTCCTCCTCACTGTTTCTCCGCACGCGCTCGTATCCCTGGCGACACAGAGCATTTGCATATGTCCACACATAATTCAGGTTTCCGAGGACGGTTTGAATATGTTCCCCGAGGAGCTGAACGTCTCAAACGCTCACCCTGTACATTCCTAAACGGTGGCTTCCACTTTGAAGCCAATAAAGGTAGAGCGGCTTGCCCAGCAGTAAAACGGGCACTGAGAGAAGAGCGAGGATCACCAGAAACACCTGCAGGCCAGTCTAGAGGGGAAATAAACAAACAAAAAACAACCGCTGTGCTGTAACAACGTATTCACTCTGACCAACAAGATTTGTTCTGTGGAAAAACAATCTGCAGCAGCTTGAATAAAGCTTCTCACCTGTCCGGGGAAAAGAGGCTGCACAGACTCGCCCTGCATGAGGAACATGTTTATGAAGTGGATGAGGATGCTGGGGGCTTGCGTGGCGGTCTTCGCCGAGAAGGTCATCCACTTGTAGAATATCATGAACACCAGGTAGCCAAACAAACAGAGCAGGAACAGGAGCTCAGGGAGGAATACCAAGTACAGGTTGTGCTTCTTCCTGAAGTGGCTGTTTTTTTGTTGGAAAATTTGTAGTCGGTGAATAAAACGAACGTCAACGATACTGGATTTCCAAAGAAGCAAGGCCAACAAATCAATACTTACATGTGATTGTATGTGCTGAGAATGACTCCAAAGCTCATGTGTATGACTCCCAATATTACCGACATCTTCATTTTATAAGAGTTCAGAAATGTAAGACGGTTGGAAGCCAAGTTCCAAATCTACAACATAAAGAGAAACAAAACAAAACATGATTACTGCAGTGTAAGAAATCTCACAAAGACTTAGTTTTGTTTTCTTCATTCCTTCAGCCATGTTGGGGTGGCACAACTGTCTGTAAAGGGAATCCAATTATTACTAAATTGACTAATTATCAATAATGCTAATCGAGGTATCAATAACCTTAATTCCAGACATTCACCAATACTTAAGACAATGCATGTCCTTGTCTCACGGATACAAACGATTGCCTAATGCAATTTACTGTATCCACTCTAGACATGACCCACCTACACTGAATATTCATGTAATGGGATTACACCAACTCACTTTTTTACTCCATTAAACTGGTAGTTCTTTTTGTTGGGGGGACTGCGATTGGGTGAGAAAGATGTGTGTATGCACAGTGTTGCCTTGGCTGTTTACTTTGTCTTACGATGTTTTGGAATGTAAAGTGAGACGTTGTATCCCAAGGGCCTACCATTTCAGTACATTTAAATGCAAATACAATTCATGATACACGGGATTACCGGTCGTTTGCATCGTCTACTCACCGGGTCAATTCCCAGCGGGTAAGGTCCTTTGAAAACGCCTGTAACATTTGGATCCAGAGTTAGAAATCTGTTCCCGTAGACATCTTCCATCCTGTTGGACACAATGCAAGTTCTCATCACCCGAACAAATCCTCAAGCTTCACCTTGAGGCGATACATTATTTATTGGACTTTTCTGTAACTTGCCCACATTAATATCATTTTTACACTTGTCGATTGCTACTCACTTCCACTCTGTGTTAAACATGGCGCTCACGTTCCACCCAGAGCCAAATATATTGAGGGACTTTGAGAAACAGTCATTGTATATCAGACCAGTGTAGATGGAGAACAGGCCCATCATTAAAATGATATAACGTCCCTCAAAGAATGTGTTCCAGATCTGCAAGCAAAAACCAAAAAAAAATCTAATCATTTCCTTCACACATGGAGGTTAAAAACCAGGCAAGACAAAAGAAACCCTTCATATGGGTGCCAATACATTTGGAGCGCTCACACACCTCATTCCTGGTTTTCTTCAGTTTGCGATTGTTCTCATATAAAA
Source organism: Blennius ocellaris (assembly GCF_963422515.1). Classification (NCBI taxonomy): domain Eukaryota; kingdom Metazoa; phylum Chordata; class Actinopteri; order Blenniiformes; family Blenniidae; genus Blennius; species Blennius ocellaris. The sequence goes on from NC_137656.1 coordinate 15,646,607, forward strand.
CCATCCAAAAGGCAAACATGGTCATGATGATTCCGTGACCCAGGTCTCCGAACATCACGGCGAATAAGAATGGGAACGTTATGATTGTGAACGGCGCTAAAAGAGAGACGCAAATCAGAACTCGTCAATATGAAAAATATATAGTGTAACATCACTGTGGGGTCTAACCACGGGACGATAAACAAACGAGTCACACACGCAGACCAATGGCCAAGATCAACCCAAGACACAATTCAAAATACAAAATTACTGTTTCAGTCAGAAAAGAGGACATAACAAGCAGCAACAGATGGCAATAATATTTACAGTGACACAGCAAAAAAGCTATACCTGCTAAAGACTAAAGCCTATATTGTTAGAATCAACTAACTTTTTTCCGCCTCAGGAGAAAGAAAAACATTGTGACAGATAACATCTTAAATAGATTTTTTTTTTCTTTTCAAAGAAAGTTAGAGCGGTCTAAAGATTTCATACAACGTGCAATGAATATAAATAGTTCTTGCTGATGTCTGTGGGGGTTTTCATTAAAATTAAGGGGAAAAACCTTATTTCTAAGTTATGCATTTTTTCCAGATCAAAACTAAGATCCAGACCGAAGATCAAGTTGAGGTGTACGTGGCCAAAAAAACCTCAAACAAGTTTGGCAGCAGTGCTGTATGCACAAGTACAGAAGAACTTAAATAACAGTGTGAATGAACTTTAGTCCTAAGAACTCATCTTGGTTGACGATAAAGCTGTGGCTACATGGGGGAATTCTAATGAAAGACTCTTCATTCCAGTTCAGCTCATGACAAAGTGTGCCTCTCACCAGGGTTAACCTCTCCATAGGTTCCCACTCCATAAGCGTCCACAATGTTCTGAAAGCCAGAGGTGAATTTGTTGGTCCGAATCAGGGTGGGCGGAGTGTCAGCAGTGGGGATCCGATTGACAAAGGAAGGAACCGTCGCCCCACTTTTTGTCTGGAATATCAGAATGAAATATCTTATTGGTGCAAGTAGGCGATTTTCTCATAATGTGGTCAAAGTCAGATAAGTACGGCAAACGGATGGTGGCGCATGAGAAACAATTAAGAGTTGGAAGTGGGCAGATAGAATGTTGTATTGTGGTTAATTGGCTTGACCTAATCGAATTACTGCAGTCCACCCGGGGAATGTGACAAACTATTTCAGGATCAGTTATTCTCAATGGTGCAAATGCATTTTTTTCTTAACCCCAAATTTACATGGTTCCCCTCTTTAGAGTAAAAACTGAATAAACAGTAAACCGTTACAGACCAAGTGTAACAAAATGTAATTTTCTTGATCAAAATAAGGGCCGAACAAACAATGTCTCACACTGAAGTTACTTCTTGAATGAACAACTGGTCAAACGAACAGAAGAGTCAAAAAAGGAGCTCTTTTGCAGGAGTTTTCTCACCGAACCATCTTCCAGCGCTCTCCGCAGAGCTGGGATGTCGTTGACGGGACACCACACCTCAGCGATCAGACACTTATTGGTCACATCAAAACTACACAGGTTCAGAATGTAGTAGATGGCCTTCATTTTCTTGACCTGGATGACCCAGGTGTAGACGGACTCTGAGGCCTTCATCAGGACTTGCCTCAGGTAGTCTTCTGTCCTGTGAAGCACCTGGATAGGAAAACCACCATGTTTACTTGGGTAAACACATTACATACTTAAGATGGGTTTAAGATCCCAGAACGCTCATATACATCTTACAACCAAATATTGAACGTCAAACACAGCGCAAATATTGGCAATGAATGAGCTTTATGTGGTGTGTTCAGGAACACACAACATAAAATGAAGCAAGACGAGAGGTGGGGGGGGGGGGGGGGGGGGTGAGAAAAGCATGCACAAAAAGAAAGGAGCCAGTTGAGTTTAGCAGAGGCCTCATGTTGATCATGTGCTACAGGGAGGGGGTAGCAGTTCTAGTTTACAGTCACAGCAGGTTGGAGCTACTTCAATGATTCACCGTGAATTGCCTCGGACACAAATCACACCACAAAGGCTTGCAAGAACAGCCAGGTTAATCTTACAGAAAATAAATCAGCCATTCACTTTTGATCTCTGTTCTTTGACCGTGAAAATACCAGCTTGAGGGAGAAATCCTGATGCTATTGTCTGAACATCAATGAGACTGACTGAGAAAAAGAATTTCTACCATGCAAAAAAAACAAAAAAAACAAAACAAAAGCAAACACAAAAACCTATAAATCTCTAGTTATCAGGATTGTCTACTTTTAGAAGTTTTAGAAACGACACATTTCTTTGACCAGTAGCAGTGATAAAATGTGACACGCACCGTGTGGAGGTCCTGAATGCGAGTCCTTAACCCCTCGACGACGTCACTCCTCTCCTCATTGCTACTGGGATAAGGATACAGGTGACAGTGGTAGCTGTTGAGCAAAACAGCGTGTCAAAGATATGTCACCGCGTACAAAGAAAAACAGGAATAACTTCATAAAAACTGAGGGCAGCCTGTAAAAAGTACAGAGTGCAGTAATTACCAGTCACAGATCTTCTTCACTTTCTGGCCAATCTGGTCTCCCCAGTAGGAGATCAGGAACACGACGCTTTTGGTTGGCTCACCCTGCGAACAGACGCATCAGGGAAAAGGGAAATTATGTTTGCATCATCATAGTTGCACGACATTTTAAAGCAGCTTGGAAAAGTTGTCCTTCAAATCGACTGGCACAACATACTGTGTTGGGATCATCCAGATACTCCTCGACTTCAGCGTAGCTGAGGATGGTGTAGCCTTTACAAACTCGCCAAAGCATCCGCTCAAAAGCCTCGATCTTCGCCCGCTGGATAAGCCCCGAGGTGAAGCTGTAAAGTAGTGAGAGGAACATTGACATACAAGATACACAAGTTTATGTTCAACATCAGCAATACGTCATTACTAGAAATATCACACACACAACCTTGAATAAGATTATTCAAACATAGAATATGCATTGTGTTAATTACGGAACTACACTATCAAACTGGAGACGTCTCATCTCTAAGAGGTTAACTGAACAAAGAGAAATTCAGAGCACAAAATAATAAGAGGATTCTCTTCCAACTATAAAAAGCGTCTCAAAATTAACAATGAACCTAAAGCTCACAGCATTAAAAGAGATGCACCATTTTCAGCTAGAGATGTGGAGAGACTTCATTTGGTTGCTTTGCGTTGTCAAGGTTACTCTAATCCTTCTTTATTATAGGTGCCCATTAACAACCAATCAGTCCTCTCGTTCAACCAAGTCTCTGCCGTTCACAGTGGCGGTAATGCTTGTGAGAAACAATCTAATCTGAGCAGACTTTTTATTTGAGTCACAGCTGCACATCAGTTCTCGCCACATGTGAATGATTTGGCTGTTGGTAGCATTAATGAAGTGTGTCAGTGTATAAATAGAGCTGAAAGAATGTACACAGAAGAACTTAGAAGAGGCAACTGAATCATTTGGTTCAACTGAAGCCTTTTTTTTTAATTAGCTGCACTTGCTGTGCACAAACACTTCTTTTATTATTTCACAAAAAAAAAAAACCTACTGTAAACTTTTTAATGTAAGAAAAATAAGCTAAATTCTAACAAATATAGCACTGATATTGGTAAATGAATCTCACCACTGACCCTAGTTTGGCTCCCAGCCTCTGCATGCTGCTGTAGTCCATCACGGTGTCTTTTTCTAGGAAGGGGAACTCTTCATACTGCACTTGTAAGGACTCGCGCTAAGAGTAAACACAGAACACAAGCTGCGATTGAGACAATCTCTCTCAAAACAGTAAAGAAAAGCTACTGCATACATATCGACATGCAAGTACAAAGACCGCAGCGATCATACAAAAACTCCTACCGACCTCAGTGGTTCTCTGCACAAAGCTGCGGGTGATGCGCAGCATGTGTGTGTACTCCGTCAGCTCCAGCAGATTCTTCTGCAGCTTCTCTTTATTCCTGGTCACTTCACCCAATTCCATCTCCAACCGCTGCAGCTGCTCCTGTGAGCAAATAAAACAGTATCCATCCAACAACAGTATGCACAAGGCAAAAAGGAGCGATAACAAGAAAATAACGTGAACTCACCATGATGTTCATAATATTCTTTGGTAACGGGGCCACTGGGTTCACGTCTCTATCTGGCAGTGAGATATCTGCTTTCTTGATTTCCCTCAGCAGGTATCCTGTTCAAAGTAAACAAAAAGATGTCTTGAGTATCACCACGGTCAGATAGCCTGACCCGTGTGGATCAAGATATCGTAACGTGTTCCTCTTTTTTTAATCTAATAACACAGCGCTGAGTTAGCCGAGTTCTGCATTTCCTTCAAAATAAATCAACGACCAGCTGACATCTCTCATGACTGAAAGGTCACGGATTGGCTTTGCCATTCAGTCCAGGGAAGCCGTTTTGCCTTTTTTTTTTAAGTATTCATTACTACCAACATTTCACCATAACTAAACATTTACTTTCAATGAGGAAAAGGATCTTATCTCCAATCCAAAGTATGGCTTTTAATCAGCTGATTTCATAACTGGAATAGCTCTCAAGGTAAAATGCAAATCCCAGACAAGCATGCCCTTACCGAGGATCCTCTCCATCTCTTCACATTTTTTCATCTCGTTGACGTGCTTTCGTTGAAAACAATTGACAGATGGATTGAGCTGAAAGGAGTGCAAGAATAAATAGAATGTAAGCACAAAGTTATTATCACAAACCAATGTAAAGCACACCAACAACCAAAGCACTAGAAGCATTTTACTTCAGCTGTGATCTACAGGATGGTTTAATTTCTACACGAGCTTGGACATGAGAGGAGTTTCAGTCCCATGTGTTACATAAGTCCAGCGCCTTAAACAAACACACTGCTGCGGACTACCAGAGTCAAGTCACTGCGGTCGAAAACTCAGCAACAAGTTTCAGATGTTTGAATCGTGTACATTAGGGGACTCACGTCTCGGAACTCCACCAGTCCCAGCTCTCCCAGCTCACTGATGCAGTCGTACGCGGAGCCGGACTGCAGGAAGAGTTGGGCCAGACACATCTCCTCACCCCGGAGCAAAGAGCACATCTTGACAGCTGGCTCCCCCGCCGACGGGCCACTACTATCTAACTGGAGCGGTTTCTGTGCGATATTCGTCAACGACTTAGTGTTAAATCGTCCCCGGTCATTGTCACGTCTCGGCTCAGGTGATAAAATGAATATTTGACGATCATTCCGCTGACTTTACTCAGCCGAGGTGTTTTCCTGTTAGCTAGCTAATTGGCTAGCCGCCGGTGTTAGCGTTGTCCAGTTGATTCCTGCTTCCTTCTTTATTTTAAAATAAAATAAAAAATATTTCTATTGAAAAGATGTTACGGTCGCCGGCGTCGTTTACTCCCAAGGTGTGGGAGAAACATCCTTCATAGTTGATGAAGTTTTGGACGTCCGCTGCGTCTGAGGCGATCCACGTCACTTTACTTCAGACTGTTGAACACAACCAAGTTCCACAGCAGCGGAGGTGGAGCTGACCAATAAGCGGCGTCTGTCTGAGCATGCGCACTTTAGATCAACGCACCTCTAATCTCCTTTCCGATCCAAGTAGAATCTCAGCCGATATCACCAACACCGATACTTGGTCAAAAAAGCTGAAAAATGAAAGTAATCCTAAACTTGTGTGGTGAAATTATTTTCAAGTCATAACTATTGAAAGACTCCAAGGTCTATGATGCGCTATATTATTCTTTATCGCAGCCCCAAACATGTTATTATCTATTCACATCTCATTTAATTGTTTTGTAATTTTGTCAAGTGGTCAGTTACGGCAAAGGTGTTCCTTTAGTGAAGCTATACAACACCAGTGAATTTACTTCTGATCATCATATTTTCTGAAGTGAGAGTTTTTGTCTGTAATCTTTCATCTCTAACATAATATAGTAGTTCATGCGAAAATTGACAAACTTGGTATCGGAAGAATTGATATTTTAGTTTTGTCCTGCACATGTTGTGACGAGAGCTTTAAGCCCTCAAACAAAATGAGTGCTACATATGAGTACCATATGAAAAAGAAAATGTTGACATGTTCAAAAAGGAGTAGGAAGAAGGATAAACTTATTGAATTCTACCTCCTGTCTGGTTAGTATGTTTTGATATTGTGTGCATGTTGTTTTGTTTTCACAATGTAATACTCATAAACTTGAATAACCACAAAATAAAGCAAAAAAAAAAAATTGTCTACCAAGTAAACAAACAGGTAGATTAACAGAATCTAAAAATAAATAACCTTTCTTCTTCCCTGTACTTGGTGAAGTTTGGACATTTAAAGGTAATCTATGTAACTGAAGGCATCTGGAGATTCTTGCGAAGTCAGAGTTAGCCATAGCCATAGATGTTGAGATGTTTTTATGTGAGAGAATTTAGTTTGTATCATCTGCAACTGAGCAATTGATAAAATAGGAAATAGTTGTGGTCCTCAACTTTGTGAAGGACTCTTTGAGTTAAAAAGAGCTCCTGAGGTTAATAGCTACTGCCTCAGTCGAGTTACTTCTTATTATCATGTGTTCTGCAAAGAGGAATTGGCTGCAATCTTTCCTCTCTACAGGAATCATACCATACTAATAATAATAATAATAATAAAAATCTAATCTCTGCCGAGTTAAAGTGTGATCCTCATTCTTCATATTTCATGGACTATTAGGGCATTTACTTGTTTGAAATTCACAAATACTCACAAATAGCCAAAGAGATAATTGTTACATTGATCAAAAAGAACAGAGAACAAGGAATCTATGTCACAAATATTTTTATTAGAAAACTCTGTACTTAACTATTTACATTACCAAAATCACAACGACAACAAAAATGACATATTCAAAATTTACAGCCAGTATTTAGCCTTTCAAGAGTGTCTTGTACATTATCTCAAAATCTAGAAAGCAGCGCTGTTCCACACCTGCCGGATTTGTCTCCATGGGGTTCCCAGGATCGAGGCAGTGATGAAAAAGAAAACTAAAATCATTCCTTTAGCTAGCGCCAGATGATATGGTTCACCTGAGGGGAAGAGAGATACAATGAATCATTAATGCTGCTGTCAAAACCCGTCACTCTAATCACTGATGTGTTCCTGGTATAGACGCATTACAAATGTGGGATGTGAGATTTTCTATCTCTCAACAGACAGGTGTACAATGTTAAAATGCAGATTTCAAAGGTGGTGTTGATGTGTTGAATAAAACTTTGGAATTGACAGGAACACAAAATGTTTTATGCTTTCCACAAAAACAAAAAGTAGACCATTTTCCTTATATTAGATAAACATCTACCTGTGTAATACTTTGTGAAGGGGAAAGCGAGCTCAGGCCAACACACATCGTTCCTGTTACAGTCGTATTCTGTGAAGTTGATCTGAAACCTGCAGGTAAACCATCAAAAAAGTTAAATGCCGTGTTTCAATGGGCGAGGTCGCACGTCTGACGTATTTCATCTGGCTCAACATGTCTCCTTTTTAAGATCTGTTTGACCAAGTACCTGGTTGTTGGTGGTCTGGTCTTGATGGGAATGTCAATAAAAGTGACCGACGATGTGACGGAAAACGTCCAAGTTTCCGCTGGATCGCTACATTCAGAGACTTCCCCGCCCCCACAGTCCGGCGCCCAGGTGGACAAGCCGTGACTGAAAACAAACAGAACGGAACCCTTTTTCACACTGATTTGAAACACATTCCAGTACACACAGTGAGAAACAGCTCCTTCACCGGATCAAATGTTACTTGCACTTTAGCGATGATTTTGCAGCAAACACACACCTGACTTGCACACCATGGATTTCCCTTTGAGGTATTCCCTCTGCCGTGCCAGTAATAACACTCCAAACTTGGATATGCTGGTGGGCTGGAATACCGTCACAAGAACCTGAAGACTCCTCAAAGGCTGTGCTCGAGTTCACGTTGTCAACTGGAATAACATGTTTTTGTCAAACATTTGACAACAAATAAAGGTGCAGTATATCAGAAATATATAATATTTATTGCATATTTAAACAGTGTACTTACATCTTATATTCACCCAGTCTGTCATAGTTAAATAATCTGGGTTTCCGATCTTTGCCACGTACTCGGCTGTGATCAAAGCTGTTTGAAGAGTAACCACAGTCTCTCTAGAGGACAAATAAACAATGTGTTGGCTCTCATGTAATACCAATACATACCAAATATATCATCACGTTTGGAGAGTGAACTCATGGCCTACTGACCTTAATAGAGCACACTGAGTCAGATTCTGTTGACTGACAGGTAGCACACAACCTGATGTTGAATTTACTCCAAATAGAACCTGTTTCTTCTCTGCAGTGGAACAAAGTCCATCGCTCACTAGTGGACAAAGCAGAACATAATGATAATCACCATATTTTATCATTAAGCTGATTACAGCACGTCAGCAATTAAGAGCAGGACTTTTTGGGCGATACCTGGTTTCCAAATATTGACTGATGTTCTCTCCATAAAGCCCGTGCTGTTGTCCGAAGTGTTAATTATCCCAGCAATAACAGGCCTTCCCACCTGATAGCCTGCCATTTGAAATATTTGGGTAATCACATGTCACATAAACCGAAAATGACGTAATACCTACAAATGGTTAAATACTACTTAGACTACTAGGATTCTTCTCACCTGGATTCCCTGAGTTGGGCTCACCATTAAACTCTCCATTCAGGAACACAGCAGAATATCTTGTAGTTAACATTGCTGTTAAAAAAGACATGAAAGTAGGAATGCAGCAAAACTGTAAGAAAAAAAGTTTGGTTGCTGTCCAAATCATTGGAAAGCATAAGAACGTACCATTCCCACTGAAGGTGATGCTCCCCACAGTGCGCGTCAGCGTGACACCTGTGATAGCATTTCCTTTCCAGTAGAATTTATAATCCAGGACTAAGGTGACATTTTCACACTCCACCTTTTGAACTTGAGGTGAAAATAAGTCAGTGTTAAGGTTTATTTTCCTTTTAGGTTGCTGCATCAATAATGTGTTGTCTTTAACGTACCTGAAGAGGAGCCGGAGTTACTTTCATATATGAAGGATGACAAGTCAGTGGCCACTTCATCGATCACTTCCACCACGACATCGCCTGAAAGGTTGAAGTATAAAGACAGCAGTTATTCAAAAAGAAATACACCATATTAAAGAAGTGCTTCAGTATGTGTGGCAGGGACAACATACCCCCTTCCCCATTCTTCAATGTCATGCTCAAATCTGTTTGTGACATCTGTAAGGGAGCTCCAGTTGGACAAGAGTGAAGCCAAGTCACACACTTGACGTCAAAATTTTCCAAAAAAGCAACAGGGGCGTTGTTTACGCACTGTCCGAGAGCCTTCTGTTGGTCACAACAAACAAACAAACAAACTGGCAATAGATCTTGCACAAGTCATTGAAAGATGTATTAAAAAACATACGCACACATTACCTGGGGAATAGTGAAAAACTCATCATTGAACTTGAAGATCGGACTCCCTTGTATGAGAACATTGACAGGTGTCGGAGTCGGCAAAACGGGTGTTTGAAATGACGGGCCAGGTTTGGATGCACTGGACAGGTTAAAGGCCAGGATGAAGAATATAAACATGATATCGTAAACACGAAAACACGTGAAAATGATAAGTTATTTCTCACGTTGTGGCTCCTTGGTAAAAGAGTCCAAGGTAAGGGTTGTTTTCAGGTGGAGATTCAACACATAGAAATGGAAACCAGTCTGGAGAGTTTTGAGACGACTGCACTGAACACTGGTAATCTGGGACAGGAGAAACTTGCCCACCAAAAGGCCCCGGCAGACACTGGGACACAAACAGCTTCAAATCCTCATCAGAGCAGTCCTGTTGACAGTGGCACACAGGTGAATCCTTACTGAATGATGAGGGGGGAAAAAAACAAACTTGAACGCTGATAAAAAAAAAAAAATGCTGAAAAATCGGAAATACCTTATCACAGCAGCAGCGGACATCACATACTCTGAATGTCAGGTCACAGGGACAAGTGCCCAAAGGTTCATACACTTGGTTTGGAATGACTGTTTTGTTATCTGAAATCAAGGTGATGATTCATATATTCAGATTCTTTGATAGTTTTGACCTCGACCATTGAGAGATGATGATGGTGAGACAGAAGCTTCATCTAAATTACCAAATCCGTTATTCGCAGGGACAAGTCGTGCGTGTATCTTGACCTGGACCAGCAGGGACGCCCGGGGCGTGCCATTCACACAGGCGGACAACTGAAGGGTTTCCAACACACACAGCGGCTTCGGGCAGCAGTCTGAGTTCGTGTCATTCTCACGACACAAACGCAGACTTTGATTGAGCTTCAGCTGTACTCGAGCCGCATTCTGAAACAACAAATCAAACGGAGTTGAGCATGTGTGAAATACATGTTGCGGAACGCATTTATTTTGAGCGAGTGCATACATTTCACGAGTCGCTGTTATAAAAAAACACATTACGCTCAATTTGTCACCTTTCCCAGATGCTCTCTTGTGAGCTCCCACTGCGTTGCTTCGGGAACACATGATGGGGATCCGACGCTTCCTGCAAAGGAACACGAAACTCAGTCCACCACAAAGTGAGTCTGTAAAACAATATCAACGATCGCAGGCACATGGACTCCGACACGATCTGCAGAGGGTCTGGTGTGTTTCCATCGTTGACCTGTAGTGTTGGACGGAGAAACTGTCCTCAGATTCAGAGAGACGTCCGAAGATTTTCCCAGCAAAAAGGCGCTGATCACCGGTCCCGTTGAAGTCAGAAAAGATGGCTGGAAAACTGTTGAAAGGACGATTGCATTCAGATTACAGCCCGCAAACCACGGTAAACTAAATATAAATCCCCAAATGTATCATGAACAGTTTAGCGTCAGTCACTTCCTGTTAGCCGAGTACCTACCGAGGATATTCTGAGTGTGAGAGAACGACAGGAAGAATAAAACGCCTACGAACTGAAGCGTAATGACTGTTGAGGATGTTTTAATCTCAGAATGAGCCATTTGATTTGCCTTACATTATGAATTCGACATATTTGTACACTCTTTCTGGTGTCATAGCAACAAAGATCCAAACTAATCACAGTCCGGGGATTTCTTCCTCTGCTGACAGCGCTGAGCCAAGTCTAAGTATCAGCGCCCCTTAGAGGTCTGGAGCAGTAACGCGCAGTTCAGCCAAGTAAAAGAACACACGGGTTTTAATATTAACCATATTCTTGTTGACAAATAAAAATAGAAAAATAGAGACAATTTCTATCATTTATTCTCACAAACATAGAAAAGTTTAGAAACTATTGATCACAATTCCCCCCAAAAGTATACATGCAACTATGTTATCCATCTTAAAGACGAGAACCTTTCAACTGATAAGCTATTAAACTATATTCCTCAGATATTGAACAATTAATAATAAAAAAAAAGTTTAATTCCTGCATGTATGTTAATCTTCATGATAATGTTATTACAACTGAGTTATACTGACATTCACGTTGACATTTAAAAAGTCAGCATTTTAATAATAACTTACAGGTTCTGTCCTGTCTTGGGGATCATTTCTGTTACGAGTTTGCATGTTCGCGTTCCGTGTAGATTTACTCAGCCACTTTACATGAATTAGTATCTGACAGTGATTTGATAAAGCAGGTGTTGTAGATGGACTGGCGTTTCTTTCAATCACTAATCTGCCCACCCACCTGTATTCTTTATGTATGAATTTTTCTTCTATATTCCAATTTCCATCTTGTATTCATGGCGTCAATACTACTACATTTGTATTTGTCGATACAGGATTCAACCACCAGGGTGCAGCACGCAGCACGACACCACGATGACTGTTGGTTCACTGATAGTAGAAGTAGTGATGTGTCACGTGACATCTCAACCAACATGCTGCCTTGTGTCTAAAAAGTGTCTGGCGAGCTAAGGATTAATTATGAAGTCGTGTGAAGCTCTGCTGGCCGCTCTGGAGGACTGCCGGATCTCTGAGGATGAAGCTCCTGAAAACGTCCGACAGACGCTCAGTCTATTCCTCCACAAACTGTCTGAATCCTCCAGGTCAGTGTGACTGTACTCACACTGGACACGTCTCCTTCACAAGAAGGGGGCACACATATTCACATTATGTACATTTATCAGAATAACGATGACTTGGACTTGTTTTTACCCCGGTCTGTGGATTATCTTCTTCAACAAGGTTCTGCAACATTTGTAGATTCATAATCTGGATATATCATAAAGTATTTCTGATTCTGATGTTGATGCAAACTGCTTTGTAGCCTGTTCGTCAGTGGAAAAAGTGCTATATAACAGTATGTACCAGTGTCGTAACATATCTTAAATCATGATAAAATATCACAGGAGCTGGTATTATAACAATGATTTGAACGTTGCACAACCTTCTTGATTAAGATATACCTATTATTGGTGTTATTATACTGTTTTTATTCCCAGTTTTATGTATTTGTATATATTTGTTTTATGTATTTGTGAATGTTTTTTTATGGACTCCTATGTCTGCAATAAAAGATGATGATGATGATGATGATGAAACCATGAACTGATATAAGGAATCCACTTATTGTGATTTCATCCACTGACAATTTGGTTCTTTGCACTTCCATTATTTTGTCGTCGGTGTAATTTGTGCTTCGATCATAACTATTCATAATATATACATCTAATTTAATACTTGCTGTCACCAGTTCCTTCTACTTTTATATGTGTGTTCTGTGCTCGAAATGGATGTGGTGGTATTGACAAGTGTGGGTGGATAGAACTATAATTGTCATTGAGTCCAAACCTTCTGGACTTTTTCCACCTCTTGATGAAGTGCAATGATTAACTATGCTTACTTGAACAGGAATAATGTGAAAAGATGTAAGGAGCGCTACTTGGATGAAGCCCTCCAGCTGCAGAAACAGATTTCAGAGGCGCAGCTTCGAGGTTTAGATGAGAACCACCTCACACTTCTTGTCAAACTCCTCCTGTCCATGCAGCTGCAGATGGCCAGCAGCTCCACGGCCTGTCGGAAAGTGGACAAGGTCAGCTCGGCACACGCTCTCTTCATGTTGCTATACTTCAGATCGAGCTGAAACTCACTGACATGTTATATATGTGTGTTACAGATGTTGCAATATATGGCGAAAGTGGATCACCAGTTGGTTTTTAGAGAGACCCTTCATTGTTTGGACTCTGTGGCCCACAGTGACCAGGTACAACGACCTCGCCTCACTTGTGTGTGTCATGTATTCTCACAAAGTCGTTGCACATAACTTTGAACTCCGTCTTTTAGGTTTTGACCCACCAAGATTTGCAGAGAGGTTGGTGCCATCTAAAGATGACGAGTTAAGTTAACATGTCATGAATATTGCTGTGCTACTTTTAATCTTTTTCTTTTTCTTTCGCCCCCCCCCCCCCCCCCATATATTATCAGCCTGTATGTTTCTTGAGGACAGCACTGTTGGTCGTGAAGTGTGGAAAGAGTCGTACGTGTCCATGCTGAATAAACTGTCCGAGTTGTTTCCTGTTGTATTGCAACAAGAGTCCCTGAGAGACGGTCCACTGTGCTACATTGCCGTCAAGGTGCACTCGAACTCACATGTTTCATTGCTTTCATCCTCAGCCTAATGCATGATCTCTATTACTAAGCTGCCAAATGTCCTCTCTGCAGGTCTGTTTGCAGATATTTCAGCTGTTGGCCACAGAAGTGGCTCCTCTCGTGTGGGAACAGGACCACAGAAGCCCAACAGCACAGAACATTCTGCAGGCTCTTATGGACATATTACTTGGACAGGTTACTTACTAATTTAATCATTCATAGTTGCATATCTACATCCAGATGTCTGCTCTGATTAATCAGTTTGTGCCTCCTCCTATACAGTGCTGCAACAGAGACACTCGTCTTTTAGCAGGCATTGCTGTTGCCATGCTGATCAACACCGCATCAGACAGCAGAGCTGGAGGAAATGCTGCCTGGAGGTTACTGCAGGTCTCTCTTTCAGGTATGTAAACATCAGTGAAAATAGCATGAGCAAATCCAACACTGGAATTCTGTTATGTAATGGTTGGCACTTTTGTGTCATGGTCTTGAGTCTGGGTTAGGTTATGGGGTCTTTCTGTGTAAGCTTTTTAATGTTTGGCCCGTGGGTTTTCTCTGCATACTCAGGTTTTTAAAAACCCACTTGAAGTTATCTGGTGACCATAATTTGTCCATAGACGTGAATGTGCATTCATGTTGGCCCTGTGATGGGAACATTCCAGATGTTCCATTCCACCAATACTCAGCTCACGGCATTAAGTTAGTTAAAGCATTTAGACGTACCGAACCGCTCAAAATGAAGCATCCAGTCGATAGTGAACACTTAAAAGGTCTGACTGAAGGGCTGAGTCCTGTCACTCCTCAGAGCCCTGGCTGCTGACTGTTGGTGCTCTACAAGTTCAGTGCAACACACCAGGGGAGGACGGGGGGGACAGACTGGCTGTGTGCAGGGGTCTCCTGACCTGCTCGCTGCCGCCCATCTTGCTCAGCTCACAAGGCGATGCCAGTGAGGTAAATCTACAAAAACACCATTTAAGGTTCTGCTGTGCGTGCTTGCTTTCCCAAATCCACCCTTTCTTGTATCTTGGCAGACATGTTTACTGTTGAAGGGACTGTTTCCGGTGGTGTCTGCATTGTGTGAGGGGAAGATTGACTGTCACTACTTTGCCTTCGAAGGTGAGTCATTTCTGGGTTTTTTTATTGTGATCAAAATGCATTGGCACCTGCTTACATATAGTCGTTTGTTGCAGCTTTAACACTGTGGATGAAGAGATTGAAAGAGTCTTTGCCTGATATCTGGAAGAGGACGGACGTTCGCCTCCTATCAGACAACAGCAGCCTGCAGCAACAGCTTGTTCACATGATCTGGACCAATGCAGAAAGTCCAGTGAGTCATTGCTTAAGATATAATATATATATATATATATATATATATATATATATTATAAGGTGGTATAAGGTGGCCTTTGCTTGTTCTCCTCTCATCATTTTCAATTGTGTCCTCCACCCTTTAAAGCTGGATGCAACCTCACCTTTTCATGCACGTAGCTCTGTGGATCATGACATGATTCATGAGTGGAAAATGTTCAAAATTTTAAGAAAGAATTGTCATACAGAAAACTGTGACAGCTGTTCAGTGATATTGTGTTTCTTACAGGTTGAAGGGGTGTCAGAATTTGCACGCAGTGCCTTTTTTCTGCTACTGGACCTCTATGAAATGGACTGTGAACACTTTTCAGACACAAAGAGACCTCTTTATTACGATTTGCTGCTGCGAATTCTGAAACTACCTTGGGAATCTAAAGCCAAATATCGTCACCTGTGTGCCCTGCTGCCATATCTGGGTACTGACACAGTGAGTAGTTAAGGGTGCCAATGAGAGTGGAACATGGTGAATCTTGATCATGCTGATTTTAATCCGTACTTCTTTCTTCCTTTTTATTGATTAGGTGTGGGATCAGTATTCTGAATTACCAGATCACCTCTTGAAATGCTTGTCTACCAATCACCTCTCACCATGTGGAGTAGAGCTCTACAAATGTCTGATCCAGCATCAGAGGAAGGAGCTGTGCAGTATGGCACAGCAGCCTGTGATTGAGCTGGACCTGGGTGGTCACTGGGCGCGGCGTTGGCAGCCGGTCATTCACAGGGCCTTCACGTGTCAAGTGGCTCTCCTGCAGAGCAACTGCTCAACGCAGCTATTACCCATCACCTTTCAGGTTTTCCCGTCTGCTGTGGACCATCTGCTGGTGTCTCTGGACCACTGCTCTCCAGGGCACCTCCATGCCTGGGCGAGCATTATGAGCTCATATCGAGCCGTAACTGGCTGCCCCCTATGGGCCTCTCAGGGCAGTTCAGCCTTTGAAACCCTGCAGCTCGCTCTGGGATCCGCAGATGACAAAATCCGTGTTGCTGCTCTCAATCTGCTCTGCTGCTGCCCGAAGACCAAAGAAACCCCCAGCACCGAGGAGATGGCAATCATGAAAACCTTTATTCCTCAGAACCTGAACTGCGAGTCGTCATCTTTTCGCCAGCACTTTCAGGCTGGACTGAAGAGGTTCCTGGTTCGCATCAGAGATGGCTGCTTGTCACATGTCAGAGGGCAGAAGGGCAAAAAGAGAGGTGATGCCACCAACTCGCAAAAGATGGAAGATGTGTTGGAGCAGGGAATAGGTGAGAAAGCCAACATCTATGAGTTTGTGTTTACATCACAAATCTAATAGGATAAAACTTCTAACTTCTAACTTTTTACTGTGTGCCCAGCATGACCACTGTGAACATACAGTAGCAGAGGCTTATCCAATAAGTTATGGACAGTTCAAAAAGGAAGCATGTTTAATCCTAGTCTAAAGATGATTTATTTTATATATTGTATTCGGCATTCGGGCCAGCATGTACAAAGCCGTAGCATTCTACCATTCTACCACTTAAACTCATCCTAACAAGATGCAGAACTTCTTTCCCTCATAAATAAACCAAGCCACAACATTAGGACTAACAAGACGTTTTCTCATTAAGTCACAAAACAGACAGTAGAGGAGACTGACAGAGACATAATTGTGCTGTTTTTTAGAATCAATTTCTTCTCACAGTGAATAAAGTAAATAATCGTGTCTAATGTATAGTGCATAAACCAGATGTAGCAGGATTATATGGGCATAAAGTAGAGGAGACATAATAATTAAAATGTCATGTTTTATGTATTTTTATTCAGTGTTGGAACTATTAGAATAATATTAAATATGTTCAAATTAACTTAATATTTATGAATTTCCTACACATCACTGAAGGGAACCTGAGTACCACTGGTGGTACCATATACCACTGTTGAGAAATCGATAACTGACTCATTGTGTACTTTTGTAGCACTGATGATGTGTTGGCTTCTTTAGGAAATGTTTGTACCCTTTATTGTTCTCTCTTCAGCTAACTGTTTGTGTGTGCCACGCAGGGTTTGTTGACTGGTTGAGTCAGCTTCCATACAGCTTTCTTTCAAAAGGACACAACTATCAGAGGAAGAAAACTGTGCTGCTGCTGCTGTCAGCGGTGCTGGAGACCTGCACAGACACCTGGAGCCCTGACAAAAAGAAAGGACAGCCTCCGGGTCAGTTTGAGTAAATGGTGCTACTTTTTAATCGGATGTTATTTTGGCTTCTAATACATTTGATCTGTTATTTGTTGCAGCAAATATGGGGTCTCTCATTAAATGTGCGAGGGATCAAGGAAAGTGGGATTTCTTCAGCAGGACAAACCTTCTGACTCTTATCGGCTGTTTGGAAGATTCAACAAATGAGGTTAAGCTATTTTCATTTTCCTTAAATGTATGTCACACTGTTCCAATTATTTGAAGTTAAATTTTAAAATATATTTTCCTATCCAGATATGCGACCTCTCTGCGGGGTTGTTGTTGAGATTTTTTCCAGCCAGATTTCCAGATGACGTTGCTGAAGTGCTGCACGTCAAAAGCGATCAGTTTCTGTGCAGTCCTCGAGTGCAGGAGGCTCAAATGGGCGCTCTGATGATGACCGTGCTCATTCTGAAGTAAGCCTTGCATCCTCGAGACACAGAACAACTTTAGGTTTAAATTTCAAGCCCGCATTACTTCTTCTCCCGGTAGATCACAGGACCGGCATGAGGACAATGACTTGAAGAGCACCGTCACTGTCAAAAGTGGAAGTGAACCGAAAGCCTCCGGCATGATCAGAGTCCTGGTGAAGGAGCTGGAGAAGCATTATCTGACAGCCAGGGGAGACATGATGCTTGCTGCCAGAACTACACCTATACATGGTGAGGATCAAGACATTTATCCTGTGTGGTGGTGAACATCTGAAATAGGCTTTCAGTTCTTTAACAGTGTTTTGATGTACATTGCAGGTGTTCTCTGTGCTCTTCAGAAGTGTTGGTTCCAGTCGCCCAATGATGACTATGCTGCACTCGACTACAGTCTGATCGCTGAGCTGCTCGGCCTGCTGGAGAAAATCTCTCTACTGCTGCTTGGGGTCCTCTATGGAGACTGTGACGCTTCTGCCGCTGAGAAGGGTAATTGAGAAATCTCCAGACATACCGCACGGTTCTATATTTTGGACAACACCCACCAAATATCTGTTTCGTGTCTCAGATGCCCCACCTTCGTTTTGTGACATGGGGAATGCCATCACCTCCCTGATCGTGCAGTCCGAAGGTGGGCAGGTGGACGGAGACGAATGCGTCCTCTTGTCTGAAGAGCACAGCCTTGTTCTCACCTGCTGCTGGGTCTCCCTCAAGGTAAACACGCTTTCTACATTTTGAGGCTTAACCTGATAGTTCACAAATTAAGAACATTGAATAGCATCGTTTTCATTCTTATTGACCGACATGTGGGCACTTTTCTCAGCCTTCACAGTTGTGTTCTCTCATCAGGAAATAGGAATCCTATTAGGCTCCCTGGTGGAAAAGATTCTATCAGAATCCAACCAAAACAGCCAGTGCCGTCTCACAAAAGACGATATAATAAGAGCATCAAATATATTCAAGAATATTCTTCTTAAATGTCGTCATTGGGTAAGTTTTACAAATGCACATGAGAAGGATATTTATCTCCAGCAGCTCTCTTGATGGTTTCTGAATCATGTTTGTTCACCAGGGGGCAGTAGAAGGATGCTGCATTGGCTTCACTAAGTTCTGTGCATCCCTACTGAGCAGCGGTGATCCCGAGGCCAGGGATATCCCAGCTCAAATGTTGAAACAAGTGAGTGATCGTGCGTGATTTGGATTGACATTTTTATTTAATGACAAGGGTTGGTGGCTTCTAGAGTTTTTTTCCTTTTCTGACTGTTTCCAGGGATTGCAGGTTGTGCAGTGTCTCAGTTCGACCTCCGTGACCCGGCGGGCTGCAGGATTGCCCATGCTGATGCTGTGTGTTTTGTCAGCAGAGGACGGCAGTAAAGCAAGACCACTGTTGGCCCACAGCATGCAAACCTTATTGGAAACAGCCAAAACTCCTCTAAATGAGAAGTGGGACCAAACGCTAGACCTCCCTCAGGTAAGCAGGCATAGTATCAATAACAGGGGGAGGCACGTCTGTGGGTAGGCTTAGTCAGACCTGATCAAAATATGGTGCTGTCTCCTCCAGGTGTGTGCAGTTCACACTCTGCAGGCGCTGGTGCGTGGCTCCAGTTTGGGAGTAGCCGTTCTTCAGTTTGCCCCCTCTGTAGCCATCTTGTCGCTAACTTTGCTCAGTTCTCCCTGCTGGGCCATGAGGAATGCAGCGCTGCAACTTTACAGTAAGACAAAGACTTTTTTTTTTATATATATGAGTCATTTATTTATCATGTGACGGCCTTATTATTTATCTGCACATTATTATTCAATTATGAATAAATGCTCCACACACTACAATCATTAAAATCTCCTTTCAGGTACTTTATGTTCTCGAATGCTCGGTCAGAGGTCAAGCAGCGATGAGGCCGGTCCAACCCAACATGCCATGTCCCCCTCTGCATTCTTCTTCCACTATCCTGCACTGCAACCCTTCCTCCTGGGCGAGCTGAGAGGGGCGGCAGGAGACCTCCAGGGTCCATCCATGGAGGCCAAGCTACACCTCCAACCCTCACTCTACCCCATCCTCACCCTGTTAGCCCAGCTCCAGCCCGGCGTCCAGGATTCAACAGAGTGATTACAGTTCATTCATTACCATTTTACGAAAACCGATTGATTTCTGACCGTAATTGTATGAATGAAGGCAGTTAATTTGACATCTTCTAAAATATGGGCATTTTAGTTTGTTGTCGACGTCAATCTGTTTAAAGTAAAGAGTCATGGAGGCGCAGATGAAATAGCATACATACTGGAAACAGAAAACTTAGAAAGTTGTATGTTTGAAACCTTCAGAGGAACTTTTTTTTTTTACATTAGTAAGTAAACATAGAAAATATTCACGAGCTTCATCTGTGTTTGCTAGTGGGTTTTGTTACATCTGAACAAAACAAGCTTTTTCCAGTAATTGTATTAAGCTGAAACTCTTAACAAGCTGAACCAGCATGTCAATCAAAATGTGAATTCTTAGTTTCAATATAATATTTGATGAAGTATCTTCTTAAATATATACATGATGGTGTTTGTTTTGACCGAGTAAGTGTCTTCAGTGTTTTCTGTTTTTTTTCCCACTGCCAGAACTTTGTCAGACTTCCTGCCTCCCTTACTGAAGCTGTCTGCCAGCCCTGTTTACAGTGTGAGAGCGATGGCCGCTAAGGCTCTGGTTGCCATGAGTCCCCCTTCAGAATACATGAACATCCTCATCAGACTCTTGGCTGAACTGCCAAATCCACAGAAGCGCTGCTGTCACAACCGGCTCCACGGACAGCTGCTGCAGATCAAAGCCCTGCTGCAAAGAGCACTCAGCTTAGGCAGGTGAGACATAAAGGAACTGTTTATTCATTCATCGGATGCTTTCGGCTTTCCAGTGCCGGACTTTGATATCCCGCTGGTTTTCCATTTGTAGTTTCCCTTCAGACGACCTGAGCGAAGTGCAGAGAAGAGTCCAGGCCTCACTGTGGCTGGTGACTGAAGCTCAGCGATGCCCCCTCGTGAGGGCAGTCTACCTCGGAGTGGCTGATTCTCTGAGGGTGCTGTCCTGTGAAAGCTTCATGTCAGACCTCAGGGACATAGTCATGCGAGACCTTCAAAAACCTCGGCAGGGTCTTCAGGTGCGTGTGACATTGTGACACAACCTGATATCAAAAGTTTTATTCATTAAAGGAACACTTTGATTTGATCAGAACGATAGATATGCCAATTTAGTTTATAATGCAAAGGTCTTAGATGGTATGTAGTGGCTATGAAACTGTGTTGTCTAATTTTTATTGTAACATATTTACACACTGAATTGAGCACAGCTGCAACATGATGTTTGTGAGGCTCGCGCTGTGGCTGGTGACATCTGTTTGGTCCTCCATTAGACCAGACATGGGCCACTCGCAGTCCACTCATTGATTTCCAATAATAGTCATGTAGGGAAGATTATTTATCCACATACTAAAGAAACATCCACTACGATTATCCAATAGATATTGTAAAACTGAAGGAGTTGATGAAATACATGCATTTTGATTCAATAATTTAAATGTAAAGCTATTCACGTACCTCCTTATATTATTAACTCCTATTCATATACCTTGTTAAATAATCTATTACACCGATGTCCTCTGGTAGACAGTCTGAACTCTGGCCGTCACTAAGCTAAAAGTTCAACTGCATTAAATAATCCACATGTATAGCACAGTGCGCCTCCTTCAACACAACACACACTGAGTTTTTAGTGTTCTACACCCTGGCCAAAGTTATTTCATCTTGCGATTATAGTCTGTTACAGTCTATCACAATCAGATGCAGATACCTTTGCTGGTTGCATTGCAGCGTTTATTACTTGTGTCAATAGATATGTTGATTAACTCCTGCAGTAGTGCAGACTTGCACCTGAGCCAGCCACATATGAAGATGTGCTTCTTCACTTCTGCAATCACAATATAGTCATTTGTTTTACATGAATTTTAGTGGATATGAATCCAAGTAATCCTCTCTCGATCCAAGAAAATGCAAAAAAAAAAAAGAAGCTGATAAGCTGTTGACAATGGCAAAAATAATGTTTCTTTTCGAATAAATTGCCAATACCCACAAATGTGCAAATATCTCTGATGCAGATATGTTTATTTTTCTGATCCTCCACAGATTGGGTTGTCTTCCTTCCACCAACAAGCCGTCCATTTTCTAAGTGCAGATTCAAAGTGTGCCACTAAAATGTGGAACAGCTTCTCTGCAGCGAGCCCTGACCTGAGGCTCTCATTGGTTACGTGGGTGCTGGATGGGTGGAGCTCACAGCAAGCCAGTTTGAGAAGTGTGATCCAAAAAGTATTGCAGGTGAGTCATGATATGTACCAAAGCTGCAGCTTTAACCAGAACACAGCAACCTTCTCAAAAGACAATATGGGAACATTTTGTGGGTGGAGATAGCCTTAGTACTATGAAATCTGTCCGGAGATCTGTTTCCCCCTTTAACATTTCACAGGGCGTGTCTGTCAACTATTATACTCATAGGATGTCTGTCCTTATCTTGCTAAAGTTCATGCAGGTCACTGAAATTTACTGTCTGGCATGTTGCTTTGTTATGAGACTGTTTAGCAAATGTCACTTCCTATGTATATGCTGACCCTCTTCAAAAAACAAAACAAAACAAAAATACCTGATAAGATATTACATATCTGAAGCCAGTATAAGAAATTGCATGCAATTTGTGTGTCCTAGTAACTTCATCAACAACTTAGTTTTCCTTTGCTATGTTTTCTAGTTTGGTTAAAGTGCAACTTGTTTATGGATACATGGAGGAAAAACTGTTCTGTGCTGTATCTCCAGTCATACCTGAAGGAGGCATTGTTGAGCCACAATGTGGAGTATCGCAGAATCTACCTCCAAGCTTTGGTAGCTGTTATGACTGGAGCTGATCCTACTTCACCCCACTCTGCCTCACTGCAAGAGCCAGTTCTGCCTGAGTGCCTGCATCTGTTGCTCAGGGACCTGGAGGACCAGAGAGGTGGCCCAGAGTTCCTCTCCCAGGCTCTGCACGCTGCCAGTTTGCTGCTTTCCCAGGCGCCAGACTTCAGGTCTTTACTGTCGTTTTTACCTCATCGTGAAGTCGCCTACTTCTTCTCACAGCTCTGACTTCTTCTCATCTTTTGCCAATCAGTGTTAAAATATCAACGTACCAACGCTGGTGCAGCGTCTTAGAATCCCAGCGGGTCCCGGAGGCCCCTGAAGTGCTCAGGATGGCGTCTGCTGAAGCTCTTTGTGTGGCTGGGGTCCCACTAATAAATCACAGCCAGCAAGAACAAAACACTCTGCCTGCCATCCTGACCAGGTATAAAAAGACTGTTCACACTGTGCTGGAACCCTTTTTGAGCGACACAAATTAAAACGTGAACTCGTTTCTCCTTCAGGGTGATCAACACAGGCCTGTACTTGCTGCAGGACCAAAGCCAGCAGGTGAGGAAGAAAGCAGCCTGCTATGTCTCCATGCTCCACCATGCAAGAAGAGGTGAGAGCCAAAAGAGCATCCACATCATGCAGGTCAACCTTGCTCTGCCACTTCTCCTGGACCTGCTGATGGAGGCGTGCTGGGACTCTCCCGGCACACTGGATGTATTACTGTGCCACGTGCCTCAGCTGAACCTCAGCGTTGTGCTGAAAGAGGCCTCCGCTTCAGGGTAGGTTAGCTGATATACTTGTGCAAACACATCCACCCCTGTTAAGCTATACATACCTGTCACCATTCCTTTTTTTTTTTTTTTGCCCAGATCTTCGGGTCTGTATGAACAGGATGAGGCCAATGTGTTTGCTGAGCCCTCTGTGATGGCTGCCTATGTGCTGCCATACCTGCTGCAGATGGCGGAAAGATACACTCGGTCTTCAACCCTGGCTCGGAGCCTGAATTCATGGGCAGAGGGAAATGCTGCACAGGTGCTAGATAATCTTGCAGTCTGCAGAAACCTCCCGCAAGGTAGCTCAATTAGCAAGTGTTTTTGAGTTTCTGTTTGCCATGTGATGCACCGCAGTATTGCCAAATTCCTGTGTTCCTGAGAGAGAATGATCTATTTTCTGTCTAGCTGAGACGTTCACCCCCTCTTGGCTGGCGCTCCTCACGGACCCCTCTTTCCACGGCGCATTGTGCGGCCTGTTCACCAGAGCGGCCTTTCTCCTGCTACTGCTGAAAACATCTGAGAAAGCGCGACACCTCTGTGATCCTTCATCCGTTCACGTTAGTTTACGAGAGGTTTGTAGCCTGCTAAGACGGAAAGGAGTCCACTTCCCTCCTCCTCTAGAAGCTGCTGTGTCTTCCACTGGAACAGAACAGCTCATTGCTCACTCATTGAGCAAAGTCCTTTGACCAATACGCTGGCCCAGGATAAAATTACTTGAGGATATTTTAAGAACACTTATGACTTGCATGTGTGCAACCATCGACTTTGAATGAGTATTGCAATTGCTGATGCTGCAGTACGCCAGCACTTGGAAGAGATCACACAAGTTATGTAAGCGCTCAGCCGCTACGGTTACTTGTGTACGGCATCATGTTTACCTAACAGTCTGCGCCTTGTGTTCCATATGCACGTAGGGAAACAACTGCTCTATAAAAGCTCCGAAAGCAGCTTATTGCTCGAGTGTTTTATTGAATTACAGTTTTCAGGGACCATTCATTTCAGCAGGAAGGTTTCTGATGCCGAGTTGCACTCACTAGACCAGCCCCAGGGTTATTTTTCTGCTCACCAGTACACCAAAGCATTAGGCTCCTGTCCCCTGTGCTTCTAAGTGCTAAGTTTACCACGTCTCAGCAGCAGCATGAGCAATACTCTGGCCGATGCAGTGACGTAATGCAACAGGATCTGGAGAAATTGGCTGCTCGGTACC
This sequence comes from Blennius ocellaris, assembly GCF_963422515.1. Classification (NCBI taxonomy): domain Eukaryota; kingdom Metazoa; phylum Chordata; class Actinopteri; order Blenniiformes; family Blenniidae; genus Blennius; species Blennius ocellaris. The sequence goes on from NC_137656.1 coordinate 15,671,066, forward strand.
CAGTCGGGGAATATAATGCACGGTTTAATGTTCCATTAGAGGCCTCCTGCCTGGATATGGATAAGTGTCCATTTTCCAACCACATGAGGGCAGGCGATGATTGAATTGATCTGATGCGGAGCTGGTGGTTGCCTTGCAACCGACCGCACTTTAGAGCAGTCTTACATCACCACATGGCCCATTGCTTTTGTTTGAGATGAGTTGCTCTCAACGTTTGACAAGCAAGATCCTGAAATGTGACATGTTTGGCTATTAATGAAATGTATATTGAGGTTTATTATTGCAAGTATATGAATTTCACATCTGCTGATAATGTTTCATAATGCCTGCTAAAAGTATCTGGGCTTATATGCGTCTTTATTATACGAAAGCTCAAACAATCTGCTTATAAGAATGATTCATGCACTAAACAACACAAACTGAATTAAATCATTGGATGAATGTCAACCTGCCAACTGAGCTCCTGTTATTCAGATCAGAAAGTTGATATGTTGGAAGAAATTCAAGTTTTAGTTTGCCTGCCTACAACATAACGTGCAATTTTCATGAAAAGAAAAGACAAGAAATGCAATTTACATTTTCATGTGGAAAATAGTGTATCCCTACTTTAAACCTTGGAAACAAAATGGAAAAAGTGAATTTGATATTAGCTTTGTTGTACCTTCCCTGAGGACAAAGGTGTCTTAACCTCAAACATCTGGCCTCATAAAAGTCTGCCATTGTTGCAGTTCACGACGCGCTTCCACTCTACTGATTAAATCATCAGCTGTGGCAACGGCGAACAAAGCCAAGTCGATTGAGTCACTTTTTTGGGGTGAGTGTGTGTCTACACAAACTTTGGTGCACAATTTGGGACATGAAAATTCTCTGTTTCCCACTGTTTTCTTTAAACTTATAAATAAACCCTTGCTTTTGTATGTAAAAAAAAAAAAAAAAAACAACAGCAACAACTAAAACAATTTTTAGTAAATAACTGTTTCAATCTACAAATGGAATTATTGTAACTGTAAATTATATTTTTATTGGGATAAAACTTTTGTCAGATGCATTTAGAAACTTGTTTTTATTAAATTATTGAAATTGTTGATCTGCAAAAAAGGCTCGTCTTCTGCTTCATGGTTATATTGTACAGGAATTTTTTTATTTTTTATTGCCAGGTACTATTAAAAACAAAAACATTTCCACAATAAGAGGAATTTCTTTTGGTGTAGAGGTGCAAAACTTAAAACAACTATGTGTGCACTCAAAGTAGTGTGACTAATATGTGGAGGAGTTGTACCACTGTTCATAAGTCTGACTGCAGGGAGGCAGAATCTGTCCTGGTGGATTGAGGTCCTGGTCTTGAAAGACCAGAGCCTTTTGCCACCCCTCCAGGAGCAATTTGTTTTGGGATCAATTATAGATGTTCAGTAGATTTTTCATCATCAGGTGCAAAGAATGGTGGAAATTGTACTTTGTACGTTTGACACTCCTTTAAAAGATAAACCTCCTTGAAATACAACATATTAACATGGAGTATGTGTAATTTGTTCAGTTCTCTCCTGCATTTCTCTTGTCGGTCCAGTGAGTGATGGACAGTCCTGGACAGATGTGGTGTGTTTGTTCTTGTAATTGCCTGAAAACTGAGTAAGCATCTATTTGAAAAGTGGTTCACTGAACACTCACTGAGTCACGCAGTTGGCTGTCCTCTTTACTGGGGAGCCAACAATCACACAAACACCCCCCCCCCCCCCCCCCCCCCCCCCCCCCCCAGTTTACAGCTTTGTGTGCACGTGCATATCGAGGCAAATTCTATTGGCAGCTGCCCCCAGTTGAATGCCCCACACAGAGTTCCTCCTGGATTGATCATGAAGCCTGGGAAACAGGAAGAAAAACTGGCGTTTAGACTGATAAACCAAAAGTTTCCACCAAGATAAGACTGCAGCAATATCTAAACCGGTAAGTAAAGAGTCGATCATTATTTGAAAAAAAAAAAAAAAAAACTGAAGGAGAAAGCAACTATTTATAAGTAACAATTTAATATGTGAACACTATGGAAAAAGAATGATAGAAGTAAGGAGGGTGGATTAGTTCAATTACCAGAGGATTGTTTTAGAGCATGCCTTGTTTTTGTTCCTTTATTTTTTTTTAAGAAATCATAATAAATCAAAAATTATAAACATTTCTGAATGTGATATAAATATATAATGTAATTTTTATTAACCCAAAAGTATGACTGTTAAACTATATGTCTTTTCATTCGTCTTAGCACTGACTTTGGCAGGCGTGTACCCTGCCTTTTACCTAATGTCAGCTGGACAAAATGCGAAAGAAACTGGATGGAAAAATGTAGTAAAACTGACATCTGATATAGAAATAGACCAGGAAGCTGCCAGTTTGCTCTCCAAGTTCCTGCTCCAATGCATTATTGCATCTTTTTTTCCCCCCTTCTGCGCCTGGGCAGTGCCAAGCAACTATACTACCTGGTATTTGAACCCATGACCTTCTGCCTGTGAGGCTGTGTTTCTTTTTTTTTTTTGTCCATACTTCATGTGCATCATACAGTATATAGCAGCACGTGTACTCATAGTTTACAGAGTTGAGTTTATTATTGAAAGACTGATTTAATGTTTGTCCCAGTACTCCCTCAGATGGAGACAATCTCACAGAAGAGGACATACTTAGGCCCACTATCCGGATGTTTCCTTGCAATCTTGTATTCTGTGCTCATCTTTAAAACAGAATGTGTCGAATGGACATCCTTGATGCTTTTCCATGCAGACTTGTTGACGCACTTCTTCTTCTCCCAAGGCTGCGTGCCCCGATAAGTTGGCAGACTTGTTTGCCAGCTGTTTTTCTCCTCACCGCGTGTGAGTGGATGGTGAGGCTTTAGGACCTTGAGGTCTGTGCTGCTGCAGAGGACAGCTCCTCCTCCAACCGAGAAGCTGTTTACCAAGAAAGCTGAGCTGCTCCGACAAAAACAAGGGCTGGGACTCCGGCGAGAGGAGCAGTGTGACTGATGCACATTCAGCACAGGCTCTCGACCCGCATTTTCTAGACGTTTTGCATTGTTGTTTTTGTTTTGTTTTTTGTAGTTTTATAAGATGCTGTCGGTGGATTCATCCCGCCAGCTCTGCAGGATGTTTTTCTCTCTGCACGTTGTTTTCCTGAGCGTGGCCATCGTGGACGGCAGTGCGTCAGAGGCGCAGCAGAAAGGTAGAAAACAAAAATAAGAATAATGTTTTGTTTTTAAATTTAGGTCTTCATTTGTTTTTCTCTGAAAAAGGCGTATCATATTTGAATTGCGTGCTTCAGCCCATACTCTTTATACCTAGACCCCCCCGACCCCCATACTGATTTCTCAACATACTTGTTGTTATTCTCAGATTGTATGGGATCCAGAGGCGAGAACTACCGAGGGGAGCAGCAGGTCTCCTCTGCAGGGCTCAGCTGCCTGAACTGGATCAACACCACCAGGGACTATGATGTTGCCATTCATCCTGATTCACAGACAGGTAATGGCATTTTTAAAAGTTTTTTTGTTTGTTTGTTTGTTTGTTTTTAAATAAAAGTTTTTTGTTTTTGATAGAGAAAGTCAACATGTTTATTTTTGATGTATCTCTGGGCCTAAATGTTTCCTGTCATGGTTAAATGCAACCCGCAACATCAGTTCTGTAATGTTTATAGTATGATGAAGTCAATTTCAAGGTAATTTCATGAACATCCAGAGCGAAGAATCCAGGCGTGTGTTTACAACACATACTTCAGATTCTGTGCCTGTTTATGGTGTAAATGTCTTCTTTTTGTACAGCAGCTGCTGTTTTCCTTTGTTTGCACTGTTGGTGGCCTGCTCATTGTGGTGTGATGAAGTAGTCTTAATGATTAATGAATCCAGTGTAACAGCCATATAGTCGGCTTTACACATAGGGAAGGTCCGTATTTCCACAAAACAACACTGACAGGTATGCGTTGTTTTTATCATCACTCCTGTAGGTGCTGGAGATCACAATTACTGCAGAAACCCAGACGCCGCCGAGCGGCCTTGGTGTTACATTGTTGGCCCAGATGAAGCCATCCAGAGACAATTTTGTGCAATAGAGACATGCGAAGGTAAGTGAAAAATGTACGCTGCAATAACTTTCAACATTTATGAGCAGCACTTAGACTTGGCTTGATCAAATTTGGCGAGGCAACAATACATGTGCATCATCCAAATCAAAGAGAAAACAACAACTCTGATTATTCAGGGAGCGACTACAAGCTTTCCTCTGTAACTCATTATTTCTTAGGGGGGATGTGTTGGCAGAATGAATCTTGTGTATGCAAGTGTCCTAGTTAGTCAGCAGGAAAAAAAAGAAACCAGCCAAGCTGTAAACTCTTATGGGACAATAAAGAAGTTTCCTTTTGCTGCATTTCTACAAATAAACCAAATGCTTGTCAACGTTGGAAATGGCTCCCTCACAATTCAAGTTCAGAGCTTTAGCCTGCAGCAGGTCAACAGGCCAGAGATAAACTGTGAGATACATTGCACGATTTGTCTCTTGTTTTCTCTTTCCTCTTTAGAGAAGAACAGAAACAGAATAACAAAGCCCTTCACTGAGTCGTTGGAAAGTTCAGTTTGAGGAAAAGCACTGACCCCGCCTCAAACCTGAGCTTATTGGTAGTGAGGCACAGCGGTGCCTTGGAGACAGCCACTTTATTGGCTGCTTCGGTCTGTGACTGCAGGCCCTTTAACTCGGGCAGAGTTCATAAACAAGTTGTAAGGAGGAAAAGGAAGAAGCGACACAAAATAGATGTTGACATCTGCAGCTGAAGTTTCCTGCCGCTGCAAACCGAAGTGAACACACTGAGATTGTTTCTCTTTACGCCTGAAACTCAACAACAACAACAACAACAACAACAACAACAAACACGCTTGCTAGTAGCCTGATTGATTTACATTCCAACAGTTTCATGATCGGGGAGCCCGTCTTCCTCCGGCAGTTGGGGAGGGATTTGCGTCACTAGTCATGTTTTTGGACCGGCAGTAATTGGAAACCATACGGCCCAGAAAATGAAGCTCCGATAAAGTCAGAGCCAAGTCCACATTTAACAACTAGAAATCACCAACCTAAAAAAAAAAAAAAAGGTCCACAGTATAAATATGGCCAAATTACATAGTGCTGTATATACAGTGTTTAAGCATAAAGAATCGCACTGTAAAATTATGAGGTTGTCTGGTTGTACTGATGGCTCTTCTTTTGATTGTGAGTGACTATGATTGTTGCGAAGACAGAATAGCATGAAAACACATAATGTAACTAGTATAAAATGAGAATATACTGTGAGAAAGCAAACTGTCTTCCAAGTCCATCCATTTTCTAGACCGCCTTATTCAAGTAAAGGTCACAGGGAGCTTGAAGTTGATCCCTGCTGGCTGCAGAGAGACAGTCACACCTCCAGTACTTGTTTTTTTGGCCTGCTGCGCTAAACCAGAGTATCTGGAGAAGACCCAAACTGCACCACTGTGTGGGTACATTTTAAGTACAGGTACATTTTGTTGGTAAAAGAGCTAATCCACAATGTTGAGTCATTATGAGTAAAAGTGACATATCTAACAAAACTGCATAACAAGGAGATTCCACTGAAGTGTTGTTTCATGTTGTCCCATTGTTGTGTCTGTAGAGCAAACTTCTGTGGTGCCAGAAGAGGTCAACCTCCTCAACCCATCAGGAACCACTCCCTCCACAGAGAGCTTTCAGTCTGCCAAGTCCAAAACTTCTCAAGGAGACGTTGCTGCTGTGCAGCCAGTGATGGGAATCAGCCAGCGAGTGCACATGGGGCCAAAAAAGAAGAAGGACCTTGGCACTCTTGGTATATTCAACTTTGAATTACTCATCTTATTTTGTGTAACATTTGTAGTAGTCAATCTTGCTCTCTTCCTTAATTATAGTTAGCATATCAGAACAAGAAACTGAAGTCAAAATGCTTTTATTCAAGCGTAACTTGAAATTTTGAACATTCGTGTCCTTTTCTGTGTTTCAGGATATGTTCTCGGCATCGCAATGATGGCAATTATAATAATCCTCGGAGCAGGCATCACGTTTGGCTACTTCTATAAGAGGTCAGTATCTAAATCATCGCAGTATGCTTGTGTGTTTTCCCTTTCATGATGAATGTCTGTGTTCAGATCATAGCATGGACGTGGCCTGTCACCTGTCGTTTATATTACCCACTGACGTTCTCTGCTGTTCCACATGAATGCAATAGAAGCACTTCAATCAATAGCTTTTTGCACAAACGACCACAACAGTGTATGGGGGGGGGGGGCATGGCAGGACAACAACTTGCCCACAATCTATTTAAAGTAGTCTGATTTCATATCCTCAAAAGAGGAGAGCGCTTGGAGGAGCAGCTGAATGGAAACACGCCCACACGCTCATCAGTTATGCAACATGTAAAGTGGCGGCGTCAACGTTTTGAAAGGGGCCCTCACATTCTCTCTGGCACAGGACAAAATGCTCTGTCAAGCCTGCGTTTGGCTATCATGCGTGATTAGCAGTGCCCCGTCTTTGTTTTCTATTTATAGGAGGTGATTATTAATAAGGAGGAGAAGCATGTTATGTCAGAGGGCTTATATGTTCCCTGGGTATACAGTGATAGTGAATCACCTGATGCGACTGCGCCATGAATACGTGCCTGCTCTCCTTTGCTTCCTGTGTATGTCAATGTACAAGGTTACAAATGTTCTACGATTTCTCCAGGTTGAGGATGGTGTAGTACAGAGATTCATAGTACCCCCCTACACACACACACACACACTCTGGGAACAGGATCTCCTCGCAGCCTGTAGTAGTATTTTATCGACAGGGACACTGATACCTTGCACAAAAATAAAATAACTCCTCCAAAAAGATTTCTAAAACTCGCTGCAGAACTTAGATCCATTTTAAATTACTGGATTGACATTCATGAGAAGTGTTCTTTTGAATCGAATGCGACGCTCAGTACCATTTACTTATCTACTGTACCGGTAAATAGATTCTCATTCAACATAGCAGTCTCATGGGACTTTTCTGTTCAAGTTGGCATTAAAAGGATAGTAATGGCGAAAATCAGGGAACAGAGAAGAACAAATAAATACACAGCAGGCGGCAAGAGCACAATGTCCATAAATCATGGGGTTAAGTAGCAGCGATCACAGGCTTTGGTGAGAAACTACAGAGGGAGGAGAGAGCACAGCAGATATGAATGTAATTCTGTTCAGCACAAAGACAAGAAACTGTTACAAGTGACGAGTTTCTCAGCATCACTTCTGTTGATAACTAAGAAATTGTCAGCGGCTTACTGTGAACTGTTGATACAGAACAGCATCATAGTATATTGGCCAGTTTTGGCTCTCGATCAAATGAAAGGCGGCTCCCTGCAGCTCCCTGTCACTGTGTTGCCCCGGAGTAGATAAACTCATTGCCAGCTTGTGAGCTCATTCTCCCCTCTCACCATCTGCCCCTCGTCTTCGCTACTAACGAGACGCTTGTTATAAGAGGCGCTCATACCTGTATGCAGTATCTTAAAACCCAGTAATCCATAGCTGCAGCACACTCTTCAACATAAATTTGAAACATACTAATGAATTTGTGTTTTATTTTTATTTTTTTCATTCTTAAGGGGTCGGGATTTGAAGAAGCAGCATGAGCAGCGGGTGTATGAGCGTGAGATGCAGAGGATCACCCTGCCGCTGTCGGCTTTTTCCAACCCCACCTGTGAGCTGGTAGACGAGAACACCATAGTCATCACGGCGGAGCACGAGACGACCCCGGTGCAGGAGGGCATAGAGGGTGTGGACCCTCTTATGGGGCAGCAAGCGGGCACCCCCGGAGCATGAAGCTTGTAGTCTTCCAGTTTTTTTTTATTTTTGTGGACCAAAACACTCCCAACTCGCTGTTTCTCCTTTGCACCTCCCCTTGACTAACCTCTGTCCTGAAGGAGTGGGGGGGGGGGGGGGGCAGTGTTGGCTCCAAAGACTTGAACTGAATCCTGTTGTCCTCCGTGTCTCTTTTTTGACCTCTTATTTCTCCGAGCGAGGCACAATCAAGATAAGCTGACACACGTTGGACACAGTGTTGACAACTAGAAGCTGTTACAGTGAATACGTTGTTTGATAGCCAGGCGGCTGAGGTCAGAGACGGCCCCCATTAAATAGCAGCATGCATATCTGGTCAAAACGACCAGGACAAGTCAGTGTTTATGATGTTGCTTGATTAAACTTTTATTTTTGTAAAGAGATGGTGTTTGGATTGAGGAAAACGTTTCTTACCTTTTGTTTTTTATTATTACAGGGGGTTACCGTTTGAGTATGCGCTAGATTTTGATTTGTCTGCACCCGGTGCCATGGGGGAAGAAGCGTGTGCACAACAAAGACTTACTTTGTCTCTGAGACACGCGGATGACACAGACGTCTCTCCCAAAATAGGCATTCCCCTCTGAGATCGGATGAGAGAGCTTGACTTTAAACAGACCCAGTAAATGCAAGGGAAGGCCTCCAACTCTGAAACTGCCTTAAGCATGAAACTTCTGAATGTATTTGTTTGATCTTTTCCTCCATTATTTTCCGTTTTTTGTGCTGTGTGACGAGCCAGTCTGGTTTTAAAGCACTGACGGCGGTGGTCATCAGCAGACATGAAAGAAGACATGCCCTTTTCTTCCACAGGTTAAGGAGTGACAGGAAATAGACAGAGCGCTCTCAGGATGCTGGGAGACAGTCGTTAGTCCTCAGGAAAAAAAATAAGCACTGCCACAACGCAGAAGTGAAATCGTTGGAAGTCTGTCTTTGCAGGGCAGGACAGTGTGTGCCGGCGTGCTGAAGAAGTTATATTAGATTAAGACGTGTGAGTTGTCCACCTTATGCTCCAGAGTAGACACAGAAATGGAGTAGATTAGAAACACTTCAAATGTTTGATCATAATTTAATTTCTTCTAAAAACATGAATGCATGAATATGATTACCTACTGTATGTTTGTCACCCAGGAGCTATTCTCTTGCATCTTAACGAGTACATGTAGAAAATACCTGCCTGAAAAAAGAAAAACTCTTGAACTGACAAGAGATTTGAGTTTGTTACATGTGCTGCACCATTTCTCCTTCGCTGTATCGCCAGTTTGTCATTCCATCCTTGTTTTGCCAATATAGCTGGATTCACATCACTGGTAATCTTTGGCTACTGCTGCTCCGTTACTTTAAAAGTCTGAGTGCTGGCTGTACTTTTATTTTTTTAATTCATATCATGTTCATCATATTGTTTAGCACTTGTCTTGACATGAATGCAAAATTTCACTGACGTGACTGAAATAAAAACATCAAAATGTCGCAAAGATGTGATGTCGTGTGTACGTTCAAACCAAAGAGACAAAAAGATTTGTTCTAAAACTGAAATACCAGAACACATCGGGGACCCTGGGATGTATTGCTCCCTCTGTTGGCTGCATTTCATTTTATATAGTTCATAGTGACTATTTATTCAATGAATCAGCCGAAGAAGGATGAAAATAAGAGTCAATATTTATTTTGGAATAAGTTGGGCAAAGGGATTTCAAGTTCCTAAAAAGAAACCAAAAAAAACTAAACAAAACCTAACATTGCTGAATAAGAAAAATGTGCAAGATTGACAAATACTCGATTTCTTACTATCTTTTCAATTTCACAGAGGACAGAAGTGTTGCAAATAACGTGATTCATTATAAATTCATTTTTTAAGATGTTCGTTTTTCACCCAACAGTGACGGTGGAGGTTTTTGCAACAATATAACTTGCATCCAGGGCCGAAAATGTTCCATGCCATCTGCCCTCACAAATTTTGGCACAAAAATGAAAACAAAAAACAAAAAAAATGCAACATGCTGTTGCTAGTTTTAACTCCTGTTGACAGCATGCTTGTGTAGCATATATGGAATCTGTGTAATGTGTGGAATAATTTCAGCCTTTGTTGCCGTCGTCAAAAACAGGTTTGTAACCCAATTTGGCTGAAAATAATGACAATGAAAACTTTCAACTTTCAAAGGGTTTATTTAGGAAACACTACTACAATATAAATAATAGTGGTTTACAACTGTTGGTCAGTACCTTGGATGATAACAAAAAAAGGCCAAAGAATTTATGAAAAAATTATAAAAATCTACAAATCCCAATCTAAAGTCCCCATTAAAAAAATCAAATCAAATTATATACATAATTATGTACAATGCTTAAGAAAAAAATGTCCAGTTTTCTGTACAGAGAAACTTTTTTTTTTTCACGTCTGCATGATTATGTTTGACATGTAACTCGAAAAGGGCTTTTGTCCTTTTGTGTGCTTGACAGGGAAAAAAAAGAATTATGATTAGTAAAACCACTGCACTATATAAACTACGGAACCACACCAGTCAAAAACAATATCAATGGGATTTAGAAGAACCTCACACTCCTTCGCCATCTTGTGCCAAATCACAGTGTGATGAAACTATTTGGGGTCAGTGTGTTTTGCTTCCCCTGCGGCCTTATAGGATCAGTGTGCAGGATTCAGGCTGATCTCGCAATAACTGGAAAGGAAAAGGAAACCGATGCAGTTGGTTGCAGTTTGCAACTGCACCACATGATGTCACTAAATCCTACACACTCACGCCACCTTTAAAGTCTCCTTGCTTGCTTGAGCATGTCAGTCAGCTGACTGTCAGGCATCTTTTTGTTTTCTTTGCTGCTGAAGGGAGGTGACTCTTCTTTTAGAGTAATGACTGATCTGTGTGTTTCACACACGGCAATAACAAAACTTTAGAGCCAGAAAAACACAACGACTACCAAAAGTCTCTGGAAATCTCCACAGAAGTTGTGTTTTGTCTCTATACACAGTAAACAATAAAACAAAAAGAAAAAAAAAGAACTATGTGCTGAGTGGGGGCTGAGCACAGTAAGAATATAACAACTAACACATGTCAATTTGAAATGTGTCTTTCCACTCGTGTTGCAGTTCTCTGGCACTCACAGAGTTAAGATCCCACACAGGGTGCTTGCTCCAGCTATTTCAGGTTATCCAGTTTTAAAATGGCTCGGCTATAACGCATTTAGTTTTTCTCTTTTTCATCCACAACATTAGTGCAGCTGTTGCATTCGGTCCACGATTTGACATTTATAAGTCAGAGACCAAACAGGCACCAGTCCTAGGTGCTACTTTCCGTCCCACTGGAGCAGTGTGAGGAGGATGCCGTCGGGGCTGACGGTGGGCTGGTGCTCTGGACTGGAGAGCCGTCTTTCGGCCAGTGGCGTCGACTCAGACTCTGTTGTAGCTCGTCCAGTTCGGATGGCAGGGGGATTCCCAGCTCCTGGTTGAGGGAAAGTGCTTCAAACCAGTCCTCCAGCTTTTGGAAAGGTGGACTGAGAGAGGGAGAGAAGGAGGAGGAGGGGAAAGGATCAGTGAGGTGAGGTTGAAAACCCGACTGACCAGCCTGGAGAAAACACGAGGAAGTAATAGGCGTGTCGCTGTGCAGGCACGACGAGATGGCATCTGAAATAGGAGGGTCATGTCTCCCTTCACTCCTTCTTCAGAGTTCCTGCTCGTATGACTGCATACTGCTTTAAAGGGACTTCTGCTGAGTCGTGTGTGTTCAGCCCAACAGGTCTGCTGGCCAGCAGCTCTGCAAATAAAGCAGCTGGTACTCACCGGGTGTCTGGTGTGAGATCACAACAGGCCACAGCCAGGGGAAAGAACGCTGGAGGACAATCTTCAGGGACAAACTTCTCCACAAACTTGCCAACATTTAGGCCAAAGTCGAGAGCCCTTGGGAGGCACTCAGGGTCTGCATAGACTTTTCCAATGATCTGAATCACAACATAAGATGATTTAAACAAAAACTTTTTTTAATGAATTTTAATGAATAAAGAGAAACACAATTCAGTCTGAATTAAAAACAGTCTTACCTCACAAAGCACAATTCCAAAGGAGAAAATATCCACCTTCTCATCATAGCGTTTCCCTGAAATAACATTGATTAAGTAAATCTGCTCTCTGATCCTCATAGCTGATCAGCCTCTGCGCATCCCATTGGAAAATATAATTTTCTTTATCATAAGCTCACCATTTAGCATCTCGGGGGCCATCCAGTAAGGGTTTCCAACAACAGTGTAGCGCTTCTTCCGGTCAATGCGTCGAAATACCCTCTTCTTGTTGGAAGACTTTTCAGGGGACGGTTTCACCTTCTCGTCCACGATCAGCCGGGACAGCCCGAAGTCAGCCACCACCACAGTGTTGTCCTGCACAAACAAAGACGCTTAGATGGCAGTCGGTCATGAGAGAATCCATTTCAGCTGCTCTCTTTTGAGGTTACTTAGAAGGATTTGGATAAAGTTTTGCGCCGGATGTCCGTCCCGACACAATCTGGGCAGTTGGGTTTAAAGCTTAGCTCAGAGACGTGACCTGTTGGCAAGTGGGATTTTCAAACCAGCGATATTCTGGTTACAACCTTGAGGCCAGCACCGCCCAGATCATAACCAATAATACGTTTGGAAACTCCTGTAATATCTACTAATGGTAGCCTTGTTCAACTGAATGCAAGTCAGGATTTACACATCTTAATATTCACTCTTCCCTCCCCTCCCATAATAGTACACATTATGATAAGTGTTCTTCAAGATAGCAGGTAATCAGATGTCATATCACCTACCAATTTAACCAGGCAGTTGAGAGAATTGAGGTCTCTGTGGATGATGCTCATTGAGTGCAGGTAAGCCTGAAAGAACGAGAAAAAAAATATTATTAATGTCAGGAAAGAGAGAAAGAAAGAAGGAAACACAAACCCTTTTTGCCCTTGAAATAATTTTTTACATTTGGAGTTTGATATTCAGTTGGAAGTAAGTAATACAATAAACGATCATATTGGTGGGATCAAAAGCTACGGTAGTTACAGTTACTAGACATTATTAAAAAAAACAAAAAAAAACTGTCTAAAGGCTTTAAAATGTTGCATCTCAAATGCTTTGGACGGCACTGAGTATGATGTGCATTTGGAGGAGCAGGCGCAACCGGAGCATGAGAACAACGACAGCTGGCATGAAGCCAGCGAGGCCGATCTTTGCAAAGAACAAGCAGAGGACATTGGAGACTTAATACCAAAAAATATATGAAGATTAAACATAGAAGTTCAGGAGGGTTACACCCTAAACTTGCACATTCCCAGTTACAGGTATTTAAAAAGATTTTATCAGCTACTTCATTCTACATGCTTCTAATGTCCTTATTGTAGAAAATAAAGTTATGTCTAAATAAAAAACTAAATTTGGTCAACAAAACTTTTTTCTAAATATGCCATCTCTAAAAGGCATACTTATTTTACACAAGTTGATCGACTTCATTACTTTTTAAACCATGGGTTGCCACTGAGCATGACCACAATTGGAATTAATATTCAAGCACTTGTTTCGCATTTTAGTTCATGCCGTATAAACACATTTGTTTAGGAAACAAATTCCCACGACGTAATTTTCATGCTCTTTATTGTAAGTTGAAGAAATGTGCTTCCATCATCGATATTCTATACTGGAAAATTAAATAAGATGACTGCTACTAAACATTTTATTATTTGTGATTAGAAAGAAACCAATACCGGTACATTAAAAACTATGATTTGAGTAAAGCAATATCTACCCATACTTTCGTATTTTCACTTATAAATCTGTTTAATCTTGACAACAGTTGTCCAAAAACTTTCTATATCCACAAATTGTTTCATTTTGATAAGTTGACTACCTCAACAAGCCTCTGCTGTTTATCAGATGCTGAACATCACACTGACAAAAATAGCAGGCGAACAGCTCACTCATGATAATGAAGTTGTGCGAGGTCGACTTACCATGCCAGATGCGATGCTCTTCGCGAAGCTCACCCTTTGTTCCCATGGAAACGGGTCCTGTGGCGGAAAAAAAAGAAGAAGAAAAGAAACAAAAGATAAATTAAGAGACACTGTTTCGGACGCCATGACAGAGGTTACTGCAAACACGATTCTGCAACAAGGTAGAAACAGTAGAAATCCACATGGTTGTGTAATTCTCCCACAGATACTCAAATATCTCCACTGACAAAACACTCTCCCCCCTGTTCACCGACCAATGTGACGGATTCTACAGCCACGGGAGTCTTTCAATTAAAACCTGGGAACTAAAACCTTTCTGCGTTCCTGTCTGAGCTAGTGGAAATACAAAGCGGCCCATCGGCGAGCTAAGAGCCCTTCATCAGTGCAGGGTTTATTCTAGGTCACCTCCTCTGAGCTGCACCTCCTTCACTGCTCACTGAAGGATTTTTGTTTTCTTCTTCTTCTTCACATGAGGTTCATGTGAAGAAGCAAGTTTGACTCACCACGTCTCTGATGAAATCCTTTAAAGTGCCGCCCTCGATAAACTCAGTTATCAAATTGAGTCTCTTGTCCTTGTAGAGCACGCCAATGAACTTCAAGACGTGGGGATGCTCGAGGCTTCGCATAACCTTGACCTGAAAATCAAATGTAGATGGTTCGGATTACGATAAGCAAGTTATTCTTAATCTGTTGTGATGAAGTGAAACTCAATCCTTGAGACAAACAAAATCCTTTAAACACAATAAAAGCTATTCAAGAAGAAAAACGGAAACATTAAAAAAGAGGAAAGTCTAAGAGAAGTGATTGTTGGGACATGTGGTGTGCTTTCAGTTGTGTTAATAAACAACTCTACAGAGACAGTAGAGTCTGTTCAGTCTGCAGATTACCAACCTCTTTTAGAAAGGTTTTCTGGGTCTCCTCGTCACAGCGTATCAGCTCCTTCATCACCATCACCTCTCCTGTGGCTTTATGAGTCACCTGTGTGGTGCAAAAAGAGCAACATGCCCTGCAGTTAAAGCTGCCGGTATAAAACACGACGATAAGCTGCTTAAAGCTGATAGCGGACCTTGATGGCCTGTCCAAAAAAGCCTTTCCCCAAGATCTCCCCGTGTATGAGGTCACAAGGTCGGAAGATGCGGTGAGAGCAGCTGTTGGGGGATCTCAAGGACTCGGAGCGTCCGATGTCCCGCGTGATGAACAGTGTCTCCCTTGGAGAGTTTGGCCCTGGTGACTTACACGTGCTGCTGCTGCGTCTGAAACAAGCGACAAAGTGGATTCGAGACCGATGTAAACTTGTCCTTTATCCTCCAGAGACTCGTCGCGGCGGCTCCGTCGTACCTCAGAGATCTCCTTTTGAGCGTGGTTTCTTCAACAGCGCCTGGTCTCTCCAGGACCGCGTCGGCCGGTGAGGACAAACGCATGCGAGAGGTGGCGGGAGCTCCGAGCTGTCTGGGTGACCCGAGTCTGAGCCGGTCCAGCCGCTGCCTGACGGGGTCATACTCGATTAGCAGCTGCAGCGTGTGACTGGTGTGGTGAATGAGATCGTCCACCTATATGGAAAAAAAAAATTGTTTTATGAGTATTTCTTTTCAGTTGTGTGGCATACTTTCCTCAGGATAAACTACTTCAATGAAATCAAAGCAGCCGCAGACAAATTGTGACAGTTTTACATTGTAGCCATTAGTCGAAGTGATAAATCAAGTAAGGCTTTCATGATATCAAATAAACAAGCGACATGTGACACGAACAATCAGACTCGCGATAAATAAAAATGCTTAAGAAGACGATGTTAATGTCTTTGAGATTTCTTCATCCAGTGCACTCTCTCTCGCTCTTAATGTACACCGTGACCAAGTTTGGTTTCTCCCCCTCTTTTCTTTTTCCCATCACATGGGAATCTAAAGCTTCCACCATCAGTGAATCAGCAGAAGAGGAGCAGTTTGTTCACTTTTCTTTTTAATCACCATTTTTTGATTTTTCTTTTCTTTTCCAAACTCAAATGCTTCGTACAACATAGAGGGGTGTAATCGGCCTCAACACCCCTCTCAGTCACGGTGTGACAAAGTCGTAACAGAACAGAAACACAAAACCAAAAGGTATAATTACGAATTGACACTAAAACCAATTGTACAAATGTCTGCTGAAAACTTTCCACTGAGCTCTGATGGAGCTGCTGACAGCAGAAGACTAAATGATTCACACTGTACACATAGAGAGAGAAGTTGTTTGAAGAGATATGAGCACTTCACAAATAGTGTAACTTCCATTTTGTTTGGCTGTGGTTTAACATTAACGATCACAGCTTGATAGCAACTGAATAGCACTTAATGACCTTTTGAAGAATTATATAATAAAGATTGGTGTAAAAAAAAATGTCCAAAGTCCAAGTAAAATATAAAAGAAAATTGAACCTGCACGATTGTCATCTTAGAAATAGTGCACGCATGATGTCGTGGGAAAATGAGACTTTAAGTGTGGTAATCCAGCATACCTCCCTCTGAGCTTTAGTGTGTTCAAGTATGTAGAAACGATTAAGGAATGAAAAGAACGCCAATTCTCACATGTGTGGCTGCATGAACAAAACAAGAAGTTATGCAGAATGCACTGAAGGAATGCATCACTGAGGAATCTTATTAACATGTCACCGCAGTTCAACTTCACTTGGTCATATTTCAAAGACGTATGACCAAATCCAGTTAAAATGATTCCATTGCAATGGTATGGATCCAACTTGGACTAATAAGATGTATAGAGAATCTCACTGACCCATTTTAATGAATGTATCATGCTCAGGTATCACTCTAGGAGTGAGTTGCGACTCGCAATGTCTCAACTGACCTCCTCTTCCATCAGCGTCCCGACAGGTAGGCCATTGATCTCCAGGATTCTGTCTCCCACATGGATGGCATTTCGCACTTCTGGACTAATAAGCATCCCTCTGACCCTGGAAGAATCAGACTGTCAGCATGACATGGAAGAAGAAGAGCACAGATCTATGGCAAGTGTGTTCAAGAGATCAGTCAGACACAAGAACCTCAAACCTTCGTACGCAACAAAGAACCACCAATAACAACTTTTTCTTTCAGCGGTTCACTTACACACCTGTTACGCAGCAAACCCATAATCAGACTTGCGTAAAGCATTACTCGCATCAATTTCGCAGGACAGACACAATGAACTTGCCACTTACTCTTTGACCTGAACGCTCGCCAAGCCCTTGACGTCCCTCATCACTGAAACGGAGAAGCCCCGTTTGCCATTGGCTGCCGAGGGGATTGAGATGAGGGTCACTGTGTGGGGCAACGAGTCCAGGACTGACTCGTGTGAGCGTTTTTCCAACATTGGCGTGAGGATCACCTGCTTGTAGCACTTTCCACTGTACACATAAGATGGGAAAGATGTTCGACGTTAAAACGTTCATGCCCGTGGCAAATTACTGTTTGAAGAATGGAAAATGTATCCGATGCAGTTTCAGAGCTATTAAATGTTGTTCCTGTCTACTGATGTGAATATCACAGAAGGTTCCTGAAGACAGACGGGTGCAGGTGACTTACCAGTAGAGTTTTGACCTTTCCACCAGGGCGTAAGTATCCCTGTCTTCAATCACCACCTTACAGCTCAGGCAAACAAAACATTCAGGGTGGTACTTGTATTCTCCGGCCACCTGCAACCAGAAACAAAACCAGCTAAATTCCCGTCCAGCAAGGAGCACAACTAAATAAAGCCGAGTCTGCTGTCCTGTTCTTGTGTGCTCTGCTCCTCAGGTATGGAGTGTGTTGGGTTGCGTGCCGCTTCTCCAACTCCTCCCACCATGACACATTGGCGAACACCTGCTTCGCCTGTCTGGGAACTGCGATGACATCACGCGTGCAGGTTTGAGCCGCTTGTGTTGTTGCCAATCTCGCTTTTGATCCATTGAGCCCCACTAACAGAATGTCATGTGCTCTCTCTCTCATTCGCTTACACCTCCCTAATGACTGACCATTTCTCCTCTTCAAATTTATTGCACACCCCCCCCCCCCCACACTCATTTATCTTCTTTTCATCTCTCTCTCATCCAAGATGAAATCATGCGCCAGCCTTTAGCAAGAAACAAATCTAAAGACGCAAATATCTGTATTTCAAATTAAAATAACAGTGAAAAGTCAAAATATTTCCTTAGATTCATTGTGTGGAGTTAAAATGGTTTTCATCTCTTTGCCATGTACTTTAGGTTGTTGTGGACATTATGAGAAGATGTGAAAATAGGCAAGTGGAAAAATAAAAAAGCATAATTACTTATCGTAAAGTGTATAAAGTCTGTATACTGGGGAGTTGCAACCTTCTCCAAAAAAAAAAAAAAAAGAAAAGGCAATGAATGTTCCTCCCAAAATATAAAGAGTATTTCTGTTTTCTATGATCTTCTTAGGGCAGTTTTACCACCATTCTAAAGGTTTAATTTCTTCCAGCTGTTAGCAGCTTCTCTATTTTTTGTCACAAAGCACAAAAAAATCCATGAATAACCCCCCCCCCCTTTTCTCCTGTGTAGCGAGTCCTTTACTTTTGCACACAGAATACCCCAAATCTACAGGGATTTACAGAAGAGTATTGATCTGGAACAGACTTCAAATCACGACGTGATGTTTTTCCTCAACTTCTGCCTCAGATCTGACTCACCACATTACTGCTGGGAAGGGATCCCATGCTGCTACAGAGAAATTAAAGTGATGTCTGCCAAATCATTGTGACACCTCAGATGCCTGTTGTAAACCCCCCCCCCCCTCCCAGGCTGAGAACAGACATAACCTGCCTCAGTCATGAACAAAGCAGGACAAAGCTGCAGACGGTGTCTGGATCAGAGTGAGGGACGAATGAAGAGGGCTCATTTAGGGGAAAAAAAGGGAAACGAGGGTCTGGTTACATAAAATGATTATTATAAGAACTCCCTGAAATCACGAAAACAAAGCTCAATGGATGTACACATGAAGTAATAAATATACAACAATGGTGTTACTGGACTTGAATGCGCGCTTAGGCAGCAACAGCTCTGCATGACCCTCCACTGATCAGACCACAATGATTTTCTTTCTGGCAGGAAGGCTGGAGTGCCAGCTCAGCCCTGCCAAAAACACTTGGTTTCACTGGCTGATGAAGAAAGATGCCAGTACCACATAGAAGAGGCCATTATGCGTGTTGCTTAGTGGCAAAAAGAAAAAAACGTCAGTCTGGCTCCGTGTGTGACAAAGTGACCGTGTTTGTGAACAGCGAGAGGCGTCGCTGCCCGAGTTTCATCTTTCGTCTTGTGGTTATTGACATGATTTCAGGGGTAACTCTAACCCGGTTGACCACTTTGAGCAGGCAGACATAATATTACGGATAAATCAAACTTCGAGCGCACATTATTTCATTTCCCAGAATTGCACAGCATCGCTTTAATAACAAATATCTGATCTCTGCAAAGCCATGAGCACAGATCATAATATGACTGTGGGTAATATCCACAGAGTCCCTTCACCGCAGAGGGCTCGACATGATGGGCTCCAAAACCACCTCATGTTCTAGCGTCCTCCCACCACATTCCCTGTGAACTCGGAGAGGTGAACTGTGGAGAACTTGTGTACGGCGCGGCAGCAGAGCGGGGCCCTCGAGGGGGAAACTAATTGAAAAGTGGAGTCTGCAGCTCATTCTGCAAAGTTCAGTGGCAGCCCATGTAAAGTATCACTCATCTGTAAATGTAATAACTGCCACAAAAACAGCCCCCCTGCCTCTTAATGTGTGTTGCTCTTAGCGAGGAGCGGTGGAGAGAAGCAGGAACAGAGGGAGCAATGACACGCTCCGTAGGCTTTCTGGTATTATTTAAGTAGAGGGGTGAAATGTTGGCAATTGTTGTTACGTGATCACAGCAACACAGATGTTGAGAGCCTGGAAATCACATGTAACAAGGCGATTAAATAGTCCTGACCTATTGGTGAGGCTGAAAGCGCCTGCAGACTGCCATTTCAGCCATCTTAAACATTTCTTAAAAGCTACACTGTGCAACAGCGGAGATCATAAACTGGGATGTCACATCAAGTTTGACTGCATGATGTCACCCTCCAGTGAATCAGAGGTGACAATCGCAACGACGAACGTCATCAAACAAGAATAAACATGTCCTCCTGTAAATCATCGAAATACGTCTAGAACAAAATGCGGTCGTCCACCGAGTTACAGGCAGAGGATGACTTGTAGCTTAAAATCTGGAAATAAGAGGGCGAAGCAGTGAGTGGATTAGACGTACCATTGCAGGTCCGGTCATGAGCAGAGAGCAGCCGTGACAAAACTCTCCAAACTTTTCCCAGTAGTGTTTGCGACAGTACAGCTTGCCATCCTTCTCGTAGTACCAGTTATTCAGGTGGTCACAGCATTCAGAACACCTAAGAAGAAAAGATACCCTCGTGGTTAAAGCTGCATTACATACAACATGACGAACAACGAAAACAGGAATTTCTCATGTAAAAACTATCATCATATTGAAGGTGTTGTGGCAAACCTTTAAAAGTTTTATGTTACTTCTACCCACAAATTCACAGGTTTGCCAACAACACAGGACAGGACTTCATCTCTCAACTATTCAACTGCAGAACTGATTTCATCCACCTGCCCTATACTACTTCACCCAGCGTTGGTTGCTGGGCGCTGCAGTCAATTTCGGCCACCTCTGGGCGAAGGCACGATGCACGCTAAACAAGTCACCGGTCCATCAGAGAGCAAACGGAGACAAAAACACACAGAAACAGTCTCACTTATAGGCAATTTAGAGGCACTAATTAAATTCAAATGCATTTGTTTGGACAAAATGTCCCCCAATTGTGAGGTCAGAGCAATAAACAATATGCTGCCAAATCAACCCAAATCATACAATTATTGCAATAAAATTAAGTATTCTGGATCATCATTTGAACATAATGCATATCTTTAAAACAAAACACAAGTGGATGGAAACAGAAAACTGAAAAAACAAACCTTTTATACTGTGAGAAGAAACTGAGCATCAGTCCTCTGATAGATTTTTTGAATTCCCTGCCTTCGTATGACATAAATATCATACCACCCAACTCTTGCTAAATAGCTCGCGCTCGTATCGAAACCATCAATCACATGGCACTTTCCCTCCTCCGTGGTTGGACGAGGTGAGAGCACTCGCTCGCGGCATTTTCCACTCAGCGACACCGTGTACACTTTTCTTTGTTTAACAAGGTGTAAGGCACAGTAAATACCTTAACCCTGAGATGTGCGGGGTCCAGCATGCGTGCGGTTATTAGTGCAGTGTTACAAGAGTGTAAAAAAAAAAAAAAAAAAATGTTCCACTGTGGAAAAAAAAAAAAAAAAGAGGATCAGGCAAGCTTTTGCAGACAGTGGATTCACAAAGCAATGGGTTATTGCACTCGACACAGAAACACGAAGGCTGCCAAATCTCAAGGCAATTTCCAGCACCTTAATGGGATCCAGGTTGTTGAGGGAAACATGAACGCCACTGCAAGAGCCACCTATAGACAGGCTCAAAACAACTCCGCGGGGATCATCCGCTTGTTTTCTGTGCACATACTGCTTGCAGTCAGTTCAAACGTCACACTCGGTCAGTGTAAATAGAATATGGAGCCACCCTGTTAACCGAGGTCAAAAGGTGCCAACTTTAAAACTAGAACAACCTTGGGATCACCCAGGAGCCAGCATCATTTTCTTCAGACACGTTCTGAGGGAAAATGCACTTCTGTGCAGCTCTTCTGTCAATTTCCCTTCGACTGTTCCTCCATCTGCCGATTGACCCGAGATGTGATCCAAGAAAATATTTGAGCAAAATCAGGGGCCACATACACCTACAACATAGGGGACATAGTGTTCAAGAGTGAGGAATGCTAAAGCTGCTAGTGAACTGGAAAGCACCTGCAGGCTACGAGCGTTCCTTGAACAAGCTGCACTGGTTATGCAAAATGGTGGCAGCAAGTTTGACTACAATCACAGATGAGCCACTCGGTCAGAGATTTGGTTACCGAAGCCTCTGCTGTCCGAATTTGTTTGGTTGTTGCACGATTCTGTCGTTGCAAATGCACAACCACTCCCTAACCTTTACTTTTACCCGGGATACTTGCAGAGATGAAGTTTTTCAGCAATTACAAGGAGACAAATTGATCTCGGGGAATGAAATCTGCAGTTGAATACGAATCTAAAAGTGTTTATACGACTGGCATCTCCCGAAAACCAGATTGAAAACAGCTGGCGTGACACAATGCACTGGTTGTTTCAGGTAAAGCTACAACAATAATCATCAACATGAAACTGCTAGTCATGCTGGTCATGATATTTTGCCATTTTAGAGAAAGCATCAGTTGTTTTAATGAGGAAAACGTGTCTTAAACTATGAGTAATCATCTGGGGCGCAGCACCTTTATATGCAAGAGAGCCCCATCTATCACATTGTTCTAGGTAAAGTTGATCCAGGATGATTGACTTTGGCACACATTTCAGATATTTCAGAGTTTTCTGGCATTACTTAAGAGGGAGCCGTCTTTCAAGAGAAGACCACCACATGTTGGAGAGAAAAGTACAGAGCGGAAAGAATCACAGGTCCAGAGGCTCCATCCCTGTTTTTAACATTAGTTGGCCCTCATCTTTATGTGCTTATAACAAGAGTGTGAAGAGACAATCTGTTCCTCCGTGATGAAAACATCCAATTCGACTGAAGAATAATGACATTATCTTGATGCGTCACATTGCAAGGGGAAAGAATGAGAGCGGAAAGTCTGAAGCAAAGAAGTGAGTGAATAATGAGAATGCAGGTTGTTCTAATAAAACCGAAGAAAAAAAGATAGAAAATAATCAATTCTGTACATATCTAAGATAATACACATAAAAAGCATTGATGTTGGACTGACGACCTGTACACAGTGTACTCTGGATTTGTCTTAAGTTAGCCGGGATGGACTCAGGCTCCCTGCAACCATTGTGCTGGTGTGGATGGATGGATGGATGGATGGATGGATGGATGGATGAGATTGCTGGCACATACTTACGGCAGAGAGTAGGAACTGACTGCTGTCGTAAAATGTCAATAGTAAATTGTACATGCAAGACTTGAGAAGCTTGACTTCACAGAATATGTCTGTCATTTAATGCTTTTTAAAATGTGAAAATCCCCCACTTATTATTAGCGTCATATTTGAGGCAATTCAGCATTAACAAAGCTGGTCCTTGATGAAATATTGTGTCACTTTATGGAGGCTTGTTATGGACTTGGCAACTTCAATGATGACCTTTCCCTTCACACAGAGTAAGACTGGTACAAATAACAAATTAATATGTAAATGGTTATTTTCTTAATTTTAATGAGAGAGAAAAGAAATCTCACAGCTACGATGTTACAGATTCAAATAAATTGACCATTATCATTTAGTTGTTGGTTTATTAATTTAGCAGACGCTTTCTTCTGAAGAAGCAATGTTCATACAGCACAAACAGCCTCAGATAGAAGCCATAATCTGACTAAATGTCGTCAGGCTACCATGGAGTCTAACAAAATGCCAGTACAAACACACAGGACTAATAAGTGACACGTAATTATCAGTATGAATATGACCCTGTGATACCATTGTACTCAATCTGTGCCATTAGACAAATGCACATAAGGACAGACAGGTTCAGTGTGCACAGATATAATGAATGTTTAACTCTTATCTGTTCATGTGTCGCAGAGAAAACTGAGTTGATCCAGCTTTTCCCCTGCATGAGGCATTCCTTAGCAAAAAAAAAAAAACCCTGATAAACTACAATTATAGTCCATTATATGACTATAACACCGAGATGAAGTGATGTCAACATGCTTATGAAAACACCTTACTTCCCTCCAAATGTGTTCTGAATGAAGGGCGGGCGTACGAAAACTCAGGTGGTTGTTCAGAGAACAATGCGATCGTCCTGCCTGCACAAACACTACAAAGTCAACATTACTCATTTCCTCAAATCCACATTCCTACTGCAGTATATTCTTTTGATGGCGAGTGGAGATAGTAAGAGAGGGACCTTCACAAGTGGCCTGGAGGGACCGGGGGTGTTCCACTTTTAATGGGACTTGTTATCTCAGTATGTGTGACTGTGTGTGTGCACTGATTTCCAGAATAGATCAATAGTCTTAAAAGTAAATCTTAGGATAGTCCAAAGTCATTGAAGACTGAATAACTGCTAACATAAATATTCTAAATAGATCTTATATCTTGGATAGACTTTATAAAGTTAACTTACAGAGTTGATTAAGCTTAGTTTTTCTTTATACTTTGCTGTTTACTGAAAAAACATTGGACTGCACGGAAAATGTTAAATGCGAGATGAACTGAATTGAGCTTATATAAAAAGCAAACATCAGCCTTTGATGTCAGCAGGTAGGTGTAAATGAGGATTAAGGCCAAGAAATGGACTAGAGTGGCAGCAAATTATTATTATAATTATTATTTTTTTATTATTCTCTAACCACGTTTCTCAGCCTCCGTGTTAACTTTCATGTTGTCGGTCACACTTGCCTTATGGCGAGTGTAGACTGGGGTTGGAAAGAAAACACAGCATAGTTGTCCATCAGTTTTCAGGAAATTATCACCACATTTCTGAAGTGCACACAACTTAAGATGAACCAAATTCAAAAACTATAATTTGTGTTTTCCGTAATTTGTCAATGAACTCTCTCGTACATCTGTAATTGACCCGCGTCTGAGGAGAGATTATCAGCATACATTCAAGCCACTCCTGCACTGTGGTCAAGAGTGAAGATAAGATCTGCAGCTCTCCACAGTCTGGGAGAAGAATAGGATAGGAAATAACCAACTTTCTTTGGAATAAAAACGATAACAAAGCAGCAGTCCGCTGTCTGAGACAGCGGACTCGCATCTCTGAATCGCCGTCTAGGAATGCAGAACGCAGCAGAGTCCAACATGCCATTACCTATAGGGCTCAATAACGCTGCAAGGTTTACTGGAACAAGAGTGACGTCGGCTCTGAAGAATGTTAAAGTAGGTGGAGGTACAAAGAGGGCAGAGTGGCAGCATGTGCACAATAGAGAACAGGAACCCCACAGGGAATCACAACGGCAAGGACGTTTTCTTTAGTGTATTTCAAGAGATAGCAGTGATCAGGGTCATTCAACCTTCATATGTTGCTTTAAAGAACAGAACATTTCACGTAAAAAATATAAACATAGTAGCGTTTACAAAAACCTAAACAAAAGGCAAGCGAGTAGCACAGCTGTCTGAGGGCCTCTGAGATAATACAAGTAGCAGTGCGAGTTAGTGAAGAGTCAGCGTTTGGAAAGAGCGACATTCAGGTTATGTAAGGACACGGCCAGACTCTAGCTCGAAAGTCAGAGACAGACATTTCAGCCGACAGAAACCGACAACCCAATCAACGGTAAATTTATTCTATTCTTAGATTCTCTCGACGCGCCAGAAAGATCTCCAGAGCTAAACCTTGCTAATTTTTGGCTATGATTCTCAGCATGAGGCCTCCGAGAGACAAAAAAGCTGCACTCTATGAGCTCCATTTACATTTTGAGACATCCAGTTTTACTGTTTTATAAGGCTAAAGCTATTGGTTATGTGACATCATTCTTTTGTGATCTGATTTGGATTTGAATCATTTATTGTCATTGTACAGGTACAGGTACAACGAAATTACATTCACATAGAAAGTTTTGGGGAAAGAAGGACACATGAGGTGAGGAGAGGAGTGATCTTTGGTATTATATGTCTTGTATTGTATGCCTTTGTGCTTAAATTTTGATTTTGAGGTCTGTCCGTGCAGAGTTTACATGTTCCCCCTGTACATGCATGGATTTTTTTCTGGGTTCTATGGTTTCTTCTCATCGTCCCAAAACAAGTACTTGAGGTTAATTGACCTCAAAGTATGAATGTCTTTGTGTTTTCCCTTTGTGATGTACTGGAAACCTGATGAGGAGAACCCCATCTCCCCCACAGTGACCCACAGTCAACAAATGTCATTATGAGTACACTATACATTTATAGCGAGTACACAAACAACAAATACATTTGTAAACAACAAATGTATTTGTTGTTTGTGCTGCCCACATGCCATGAGTCAAGCAAATTCTATGCTTGGTGTATTGCAATGAATCTTTTTATCTTCGAAACACTACAGGAAAGTAGATTGTGAATGTTAAATGTGTGTGACTGCATGTCCTTCTCCATTTCCCAGTCAGTTTGGATGAACTTGAACAAAGCTGTATAGAAGATGGGTTGATGGATTACCAGATCCTTCACTGGAACAACATTTAAACTTTATTTTCGTGTCCTGTTATTGTTTGTGTGTTTGACTTCATGCTTTGCGTGGTAAAGCAGTCTGTAAAATGTGTATGAATAGCAAGCAATAGGTATTGATCATTTGAGGTTATGAGTTCAGCTCACTTTCTGCTCCTTTCATCAGAAATGGGAGCGATAATCCTGCACAGTCAGCTGAAACCTCACATGACGCTTGTGTCCGGCAACGGTTTGATAACAGTTTTAGAACAGCCTGAGCCATGTTATCTCACCTGGAAATCAGTGAATTGTCAATAGTCTGCAAGTGTGAAGTTATACTGGACTGAGCGGAGAGCAGGTTCACTGCTCCACACGGATATTTCACCATGGGGCAGTGACCTGTGAAAACCACATCATGTCCACAGTGGAAATCATTAAGCTTCAGAGTTAAAAAAAAGAAGGGACAAAGTCCTCATGACAGATCTATATTCAAAGCCCTGGCCTCCCTATGTAAAGGTCTGCCAACCATGACTGTGGCAGGAAAAGCGCAGTGTGCAGAGCATTTTGTATGGAAAAAGCACAGAAACAATGGCGATCTGTTACCTTCTGTGTGGACTTGAGGTAGAAGCTTCTGGGAATATCTACAAGGCCATTTATAGCTACACACACATAGAGAAACGGGTCGACATACTGACATGGGGAGGGGGAAAAAACCACACAAAAAAAACCCTCCTATTGTCTTTCCATTTTAATACTGTGCTGATTGCAGTCCAGAAGATTGGAAGAGTGTGAAATCGTGAAGTGGGAGCACTTACTGAAAGCAGGAGTTGTGCCAAGTGTCCTGGTGGACTTTGATGTGGAAGGAGTCCTGGATCTTCCCTCCACATCCCACACAGTAAGACTGACCTGCGAGGCGAGATAGCAGGCTTTAATTAAACCGTAAGCAAGTAAGACTGGTTCAAACCAAGAGGCAATTAGCAAACAACAGGTATGAACGCGGACGCACTGAAACGGCAAATAGAGAAGACGCGCTTCAAAGACGCTGGATCCAGTCGCGGTGGAAAACGATACGCGATAGGGAAAACAATCACCTCGAGCGTAGAGTTACAAACGTGAAAACACCCCCTCACCTTCTGTTTCCTCCATTTACTTTGTTTAAGCGTCGTCGATGCCGCTCGGGTCTATTTCACAAAGGTCTCATGGTGGAGAGATGTCATGAAGCGCTTCGATCCGTGACTCCCGGCCCGCGTCTCCCAGCAGCAGTCCCGGACTCTCCGTCCTCCACACCCCGGGGGAAACAAACGAACGTCTTGAACGCTCCTCAGAAAACACCGGAGTGGAAATACTCCTGGATGGATGGAGCCGCTCTCCGCCGCTGGCAGGACAACTGACGTAATGCAGTCTCCGAATTCCTATACGGAGAGCGTGAAGGCTCAAAGCAGCACCTGGAACAGAGAGGAAGCGGAAGGCCGCCCGCAGCCCGCAGACGCGCGGCGGTGGCGCCCTCTGGAGGCCGCAGGCACACTCTGCACCTGTCTGGGAATGAAAGAGCGCACGCAATCTTCAACACAGAGATAACGGAGTTTGGAAATGTTTCTATGTAGTTTCTCTCTCTCTCTCTCTCTCTCTCTCTCTCTCTCTCTCTCTCTCTCTCTCTCTCTCTCTCTCTCTCTCTCTCCCTCTCCCTCTCCCTCTCCCTCTCTCTCTCTCTCTCTCCGATGTGCAGTAACAGATAGACACGAAATAGTGTTTATTACAGTGGCAGCAAGTTTGTGTGACGAATATTCTTGTGAAACATTGGTCATATTATGCAGAATTCACTTTCTCATGGTTTCCCAACAGTAATGTGTGTCCCCAAACCTGGGGAGGATGCCCAGAAGTGAAGAACATCTGTCATCTCTCAGATTCCGCATGCAGCTCGTATGATCTAATGTTCAAATGGCTGAAAATCGAAAGAAAGGCTGGATTTGAGGCAATAAACTTTGAATACAGTGTTTTTGGACCAACAAGAACCAAGTGTGTTGTTGAAAATCCGTATAATATGACTCCTTTATGCAGCATGCTATATGAATAGATAAAATGGCAGCCTGGAATTTCAAACTTTTTCCATGAGACACCTGCTGAGACACACATATGCAGTTCGTAATTATAGTTACCAATAAACTTGACAAGCATGCCTTTGGATGGTCTGAGGAGCAAACACAGGGAGATCATGTAGACTTGGATGAATTTGGCCTGGATTCAAATGCACACAGTAGCTCATGCTGTTAGTTGACTCCTGTTCATATGATAATTTCATTTTAGCAGTTGAAAGAACCAAACAACAATAATAAAAAAAACAACAACAGTTCTTTTAAGAAGAAAAAAGTTCAATTTCATCTTAATACCATTTTTGGTTGACACATTTTCAGCAAAATATGGTGAAATATCTTTATTTCTATATCTGTCCACTTTATTCACTTGTATTCTGTTAAATTTTATCAAAATCAAAAATGAGAAACATTTAAACTCGGCTCATGCTTTTTTTTTCTTTTTTTTACACAAATTCACTGGACTCCAGTTTGGTATGAATCGTAGTGCACCACAGAAATAAGGTGACGACTACCATCATTGACATCTGCTGTTCTGGAGCTCAGTACTGAGTTTTATCTGCTACTCTCACTCAAACCACTGATAACACATAACTTTAGAAGTTAGCCTGTCAGCAGATGTGCATTGAATGCATGTTGATTTATGCAAAAGGATTTCACAAGTGAATGAATAATTACGTGCCAATACATTTGGGATGGTAAAATCACATTTGTTGGACGCTTAGGTTTCAAATGATTATGTCAGCAGAGGCTTTCATAAGTGAAAGGTGTTGATGAGTAGCTCGTGAAAGTGTGTGTGTGTAGCCGCGACACTATTTGACCCTTCAAAATAAAAGCTTGGCGGGCAGTTTCTTATCCAGTTGTGTCAAACCTGTTTTAGTTCAGGTGCCACTTTTCACATTTTTAATTTCACCTCGAGGGGCCAGACCGGCAAAATAGTGCCATAATCACCTTTGGTGCAGATAATACATGATTACTACTAGAAATTACGACACTCTCAACACAAAGCCAATGTTACTGAAACATTCTGGTGCAAAATACAGTGAAATATAAAAAATTAAAAAAAACAAACAAAAACATATAGGTGTTGCATTATGTCTGTTTTTTGTGTTTTTTTGTTTTTGTTTTTTTTTACAAACTCACAACGTGGTTTTGAGACTAAAGCAAGTTTACATTTTCGCAAGGGGATATCGAGCTTTCATGGCAGCGTCACAGATATCTCAGCCCGGGTCTCAGTATTCAGTTGTGCGCTAATCCGAAGATTTTTATTTATTTATTTTTTAATTTTAATGTATTACATTTTTTAATTTTTTTATTTTTTTACAATTTCCTTGAGCTATCTGACCACACAGTATAACTGAGGATGTAATACAACTTTATTTTACAACATTTATAGTTAAGTGAATGTGTACTTGAGTCCCCCAACTGATTTCAGACAGATACAAATCCTTGAGAGTAGCAGGCGTATTAGTGATTTTATTTATTTACAAATGTATTTTCTAAATGTATTTTATTTATTTATTTATTTATTTATTTATTTATTTATTTATTTATTTATTTATTTATTTATTTATTTATTTATTTATTTATTTATTTATTTCAACGATCACAACTACTAAATAGCATATTTCCTTTATTTTTCTGGTTTACTACTAGGGCCTGCTTTTTAAAAGCATTTTTCAATGTTGCCATATTTCTTATTTATTTATTTTTTTTAACATGGACTTGGCAGATTCTAAAGAAAAAACAAGTTCAATTATTAAAACCTTGAAATAGCGGTAAGACATTGGTTTTATCTTGGAAAACACGCACTTTACACACGTCCGCGTGCTTGACGTCGCGTGGTGTTTTCCACGGAGAAAAGACAAGGACCTTTGCAGTGAAGTCACATTACCCAAGGCTGAGCCGGTCGGCTGCGGGTTCGGAGCAGAGGTGGGCTTTGCAGGGGCATTCTGGTCTTTTCATACGGTTCCATCATTTCATAATAATGACTTTCTAAATATCAGTGTGATCAACTAACGAGATCTCCGTGGGGTTCATTTTCTTTCAGTTTGGAACATCACATGTACTTTTCATCTAAGTGCATTTAGAACAATAAGTTTTACTGGCATATATACGCGGATTTTTCGTTTTGGACTCTGAGATAGAGTGCATTTCAATATCATTATTGGGTAACGATGGATGAAAACCCAAAGAACGCGTTGGATGAGAGCGGTGCCGATGTGAAACCTTCGGAGCTGACAGCCATGGTCGAGAGGACCGCAGATCCAGAGGCTCAGAGACCCACATGGAGCCGGCGGCTGGAGTTCATCCTGGCATCTGTGGGATACGCAGTGGGACTGGGCAATGTGTGGAGGTTTCCCTACCTGTGCTACCGCAGCGGAGGAGGTAAGACTGCCTGGTGTGCAGAAACATCCCCATGTTTTCTTCCGTAATCCACACTCATATTGACATATGTGCTTATTTTAGAATTGTTTGATATTTAACTGCTTGAGCACAGACAGAAGATACTTCATGAAGAACTGAGCGTGTGTACTTTAGAGTTTTGCAAGAAAAGAAACAAAGATGCACTGTTTATATATATATATATATATACATATATATATATATATATATATATATATATATACACAAAAGCAACTCATAAATGATAATGTAAAGTAAATCTACTGTCTACCTTTTGCAAAGCTATGGGTTTGTAACAGTCTCTGTTCTGCACAATCAGCTATATATATATATATATATGTATCACATCAGAAATTTCTGCTCCCTTGCCATTGTAATTCTTGTGTTTCAGGTGCCTTTCTGGTCCCGTATTTCACCATGCTGCTCCTGTGTGGCATCCCTCTGCTCTTCATGGAATTTGCTATTGGACAGTATACTCGTTTAGGGCCTGTGCATGCATTTGCCAAAATATGTCCCCTATTTAAAGGTGAGTGACCCTCTAGATTAAACACTCCTGTAATGCAACACATGCAGATTTGTTGGATTTTAATTCTTTTTCACAGCCTATTATATGCCTCATCTCAGTGTAGGTATACATGCTTGAGTGTTGTGCTCATGTTTAAAGTCCATAGAAAACCAATTTTTTTTTGCAAACAGACATAAGTGAACCTTTCTGTCTTTAATAGTTTGGATGTAATTAGCAGGGATGTGGAAATATAGGTCACATATATGGACGTTTCTAAAGAAACTGAAAGTTTCTTCTTTATGTAATAATTAACCTTTAGACCCAGAGACTTGTGGTCATCAATATGATCATGTATAACAACAAGGACAAATAAGAACAGGAAAATTATTAGAGTATAAATGACTATTTCACACAATAGAGATAAACACTGGAAATGTAAACAAAGTTACCATAGTTTTCCCATTCAACCAAAGTTTAGGTCACATTTGAAATCCCCTGTGGTGTTATATTGCTGTAGATTGTGTCTCGTTAACTGTGTCAAGTTAGAACTTCATGTCCAAACTGAGCTATTATCTGCAGCACTTAACTGTGTCAAGTAATCTTTAACAAACCGTTGTGGCATTTTCCTTTTTTTGCATCATGGTTTGAATAGAATAATTACAAATTCACATTTCAAATTGGAAAATTACACTTTGTTTTCCCACTGCTACATGTATTGCTATATGTCTCCAATGCTCAGGAGGGAAATAAATAAGATTCATCAATAATTCTAAGTGCTGCTCGATTTGAATGAATTCTGCCTTTTTTATTTGACAAATTAAACACATGGTCTCATGTTGATGGGTGAGAACTTGTTCAGTAAATGTCAGAACCACAGCATTAATCAATGTGTTTCGAGCTATGTATGTAATCACTTATAGTTCCTGGGACTGATTGCAGTGCCAGTGTGCTTGAAAGACATGATCAAATCGCTCAAACAATGAACTGAATCCCCTAAAGATTCTGTATTGGACTGTAGATGTGGTGGTTTAGTCTGCATCTGTTCATTTAACACTGACAATCAAGCATATAGTGTGAAGGCTGCCTGTTCAGAGCAACACACAAAGTGAGTTGTTTATCAAAATGAAGTGAAATCTGCAGACTTTGACAAGTCTCTATCGAAATCGAACAAGGCCTCAGCCATCAACAGTCAATGCATGTGGGAATTCAATGAAAACTGCTGTTTATTCTTGTTCTAACTCAAAATCTTTCTCCGTAGTTTTCTTATCTCCTGAAAGACAGAGATTATCTACCCGGTCAAAACACATGGGTCCCTCACTTGATTTATCGCTCATTTCTTCCTGGTTAATGCTTTGTGCTGAGCAGGGGGCCGAATGCAGGTAGTTTTCTTTCTGTATGTTGTTTCTGAATGATTTGCTCTGTGCACGTCAGATGCAATGTGACTGATTTACCTGTGATCGTTCCTTAAGATGCCCACAAACATCACCAATCAACAAACACACTCATGTTTCATTTTCTGCTTTCTGCTTAACATTTCAATGTAGAATTCCTATTAGTGATTATTGATGATATCCTTGTTAATCAGCTGACGAACACAATGACGTGACAAATACAGACGCCACTTGTGGTGAGCCTGGTTTACGAGACTGGCGGTGAACCATGTGAGTTACACGTATAGAGAGAAATGAGGCAAACAAAGGACATAGAGTGGATTGTGGGGTATATACACAGTGATTCCAGCTGATCCTGGAGATCAGTGGGTTTTCCTTTGGCTCTGTCACACTGTTGACACAGGACTGTTTTTCAGCTTCAGTTCATTCCTTCAGGTCATCTGGGTTGTGACATGGATCCAGTGAGGCATAGCATTTTCTGCTTTACCACAACCAACTGCTGAAACAGTTTTTGAAAGCAAAGTAGTCATAAATTACAAATAAAAATAGCATTGAAGCCTTTATTTCAATCCGAGATAGAATCACAGATAGAAGAGATCACAAATTCAATTCCATTCGATTCAACTTTATTTATGAAGCACCAAATACAACAAAGTCATTTCTAGGTGCCTTTAACAGAGAAAAACCCAACGAATCCACATGAGCAAGGAGATTTATTTGCAACTGTGGAAAGGAAAAACTCCCGTTAACGGGAAACAGGCTTCATCGGGTGAGTTGAGACGTTTGCTTCCACTACAATCTTTGGTCCTAAAAATGTCTTGAATGCAAATTAAGAGCAAAATTATTTGATTTACTCTCAGGACTCTCAACATTTGATTTATCAGACTGAAGCCTTCATAGACGAGCAGCTATTATAAGGATCGGGTTGATCTCCAGCTCTTTAACAAGTGTCAGAGCTGAGGAAGGAAAATAAAAAAAATGGAGTTGAGGAATAGCCTGTGGAGCAAAACAATGGCACCTCCAGGCTAAAAGTGTCTCGGGGGGTGAAACAGTATGTTGAACATCAAAATAATTTTAACTTTGTTAAAACACAAAACATAATAATTGTATATTTTCTGAAATGTAACTGAAATGTAACTGAAATGTAATGCATCATTTGAGATTAGCTCAAGTGAATATGATTTTCACTCTCAAAATACAGTGCAGAAGTATTGATATTTAGAAAGGGGGGGGGGGGGGTATAGTCCTCCCATCCCTCCCACAGCAAGTCACATCTTGCTACAGTATAGTGCAGCTCGATAAAAAAGTGAGCAGTCACTGAGAATGGAAAGATGATTAGAAAATGTGTTGAGTTTTTAATGAGAAACTACAGAAATTGTGATAATGAAACTTTGTTACTGCCACAGTGGAGGGAAACACAGATCTGCGCAATATCTAACACAAGATGAAGCAAATACAAACATTGCTGGAAATGACAACACTTGCAAAAACAAATGTATTTTAAAGACGTGAAGCTACTGCCTTACGTTAATTTGTTATGCATATTAACATGCAGCTCATGTGTGAAAATGTTGTCAAATCTGTGTTTCTCTTATATAGTTTATGTAACACAAATAGAGATAGTGAAACCTTTTTTTTTTTTTAAAGAATTTGAATAAATAACATCTTATTTACTTGCACTCCTCACTTGTTGATGTCAAGTTCTTGAGAGCAAAAAGGAGAAAAAGAAACAGATGGTACACACAGATGCTCCAACCTGAAACTTGACACGCAGCAAATAGCCAAAGGTGTTAAAAGACTAAATAATTGACATGTCGGCGGACTTTGATCACACATTCCTTTTTTTTTTCTTGCCGCTTCTTCTGCTGAAGCGTACAATATTATATGATCTAGTGCCTTTTAGTATCTGTACAGTTTTTGATCTGACAACAGAAAGAGATTGTGAGTCACCTCCTGTTGCTTGCTTTATTAACAACCGGCAGTCTGACCGGGAACGCTTAGAAGTAGTGTGTGTGTGTGTGTGTGTGTGTGTGTGTGTGTGTGTGTGTGTGTGTGTGTGTGTGTGTGTGTGTGTGTGTGTGTGTGTGTGTGTGTGTGTTGTTCCTGCTCAGGCGTTTGTTAGCTTGATCATCTCATGACTGATCTTTTACTCCCACTGAACAGAGGATCTCGGTTTATAACATTTAATATTTGAGACGTTCACTTCACCTCCAACTGTAATACAGGGACCAAATAATTGTCACTCAGTAATGCGTTGTGTATTAAAACGAATACGCGAGGTGACGCGTGCAGCATCTTTCTAATGTGACTCCTACGGACTTGTGCCTCACTTTACCCTCTCCAACCCCTCGTGTCACTTCGCAGGTGTTG
Organism: Blennius ocellaris; assembly: GCF_963422515.1. Classification (NCBI taxonomy): domain Eukaryota; kingdom Metazoa; phylum Chordata; class Actinopteri; order Blenniiformes; family Blenniidae; genus Blennius; species Blennius ocellaris. The sequence goes on from NC_137656.1 coordinate 15,705,915, forward strand.
GCCTGGCCACAGTCGTCATATCATTCATGTTCTCTACGTACTACAATGTGCTACTCAGCTGGGCTTTTTTCTATTTTTTCAACTCATTCGGAGCAACTCACCCCTGGATGTCCTGCAACAACACGTGGAATGTCTTTGAAAACTGTTCGATCAGGTTTTCCGGCAACACCACTCACCTGCAGTCGGCGAGCCAGCAGTTCTATGAGTGAGTGACCTCAGCACGTTCCCATCGCCAGCTTATATTTATTTAGTTGTGGCCATTTTAGCTGTTCTATTCTACAGCACAACTTGCCCCGTTGAAGTACTCAGACTGTTAGGTAAGGTTGGGTTTTATTAGAGAATGGTAGGTGCGATTGGATTATGGTTGGTTAGATCAGTAGAAGTTACATTTACTGCCATTGCACCCATAGATAACTGTAGTTTACAGTTAATCCCACAACAGAGGACTGAACCCCAAGTTCAGACACTGATTTCTAAGTTACTCCCAACAATGTGCAGGTATAAAGCACTTTTAGGTCACTGAAGAGGCAAAATGTGCAATATAAGAGAAGTCCATAGTCTACTCATAAACAGTGACGACGGTGCCCAAGGCTAACATGAGGAAGAAAAGGACAAGTTAAGATACTATGAGATAAAAATCTGCAATAAAAATCAAAAAAATCAATAATATAAAACAATTTATAGAAAAATTGGTACATTTTAAAACAGCCAAGATATAAACATGCACTTTGCTGTCAAAATTATAGCAGTTTTGGCCAAACATTGACATCCTCCTTTATTAAGTGTCTCTATTCTGTGTTTACAGTAACAGGCTGCTGGAGAAGACCAACGGCATTGAAGAATCTGGTGGCCTTCGCTGGGAGCTCTTTGGTTGTCTTGTTGTTGCCTGGGCCATTGTGTATTTCTCCATATTTAAAGGAGTCAAATCTTCTGGCAAGGTCTTAAAAACAGATGTTTTTCAGCCGATGTGTGACGATGAATTTTAGTTTATTGTTACTAACAGTTGCTATTCTATGTTGGTGTTTGCAAGCACACTGACAGAGAAAATGTTGTACTATACTACTATAGTAAGAACATTCCTCAAAAATAACTTTGACGTCTTCATTAACTGTATTGTACAACGCTGTTATGCCACACATGCGTATGTATTCCACGCCCAAGTCATCGTAAACACACACGTACTACACACAGTATTCTGTGTGGAGTTTAATCGTTCAACTTTGCAACCTCACCAAACACAGCAGCCTCTCGTGTTTGTGCTCCACAGGTTGTTTATTTCACCGCTATATTTCCGTACTTCATCCTAATCAGCCTGTTCATTAACAATGTGCAACTTCCCGGGGCCAAGAACGGCATCCTCTACTTTGTGACGCCTGACTGGAGCAAACTGTTTGAAGTAAAGGTGAGAGCCTAACCATTGTAAAGCTATATCTGTTTATGTGTAGAGAAAACAGACAGCTTTTTGTTGTGGAGAGTTGTGCCTGACTCAGAAATCAGACTCATATCTTTTGTCTGCTAAATGTCCAGCTTGCAGCACAAACTGTACACATCAATACATTAGAAATACATTTGTTAGTCAACTGTTTGGTGAGTTATTTCTACAATTGGTGTATAAATTCAATATCTATCTATCTATCTATCCATCCATCCATCCATCCATCCATCCATCCATCCATCCATCCATCCATCTATCTATCTATCTAAATTGAGTCTTTTAATAGTACGTAAACCATGCAGTATTTTACTTTTTGTTCTATTCTTGCGTTTGTGCTGCCCCGAGGGAATTTCATGATGGAGCCAAATGATCCAAAAGGGATGAGTGCAGGAATCTGTCCTGTTAGAAAATTTAAGACATCTCAAATATAAAATGTATCAGTATTCATGTCTTTCTAAATTCTCACTTGTGTACAAAGCATTGCCGCCACTTCAACAAACATATTTGTTGGGAATCTTTAGCATCTTTAGTATAGCTTTAGTATCTAAACAACTGGGTATCAAAATTGATGTTTGGTTTTTTGTTGCTGTAACATTTTCCTTTATGTTGTATGTCGCTCACAGGTTTGGGTCAATGCAGCTGCCCAGGTGTTTAACTCACTTGGAATAGCGTTTGGTTCCATGGTTTCGATGGCAAGCTACAACAAGTTCAACAACAACATTCTCAGGTAAAGATGCAATTGCTTGCTCCTTGATTGCTTTTTTTTTCGTTTCACTGAAAGTGTCCTGCTGTAAAAATGTATGTTATTATTTAAATGTATTATGTATTAATATAATATGGAGACAGAGGAAACATTTTGGAGCAATATTACATGTATTATTGAGAATAACATGATTTCTGGGAATATTTCGATGCTGTCTTCCTCAGCAATAAGAATAAAATAAAAAAGCACACCACAGATCTTGGATATTTAAAGTTCACTCAGCGAGACTGAATTTGTCCTTCTTTTGCAGGGATGCATTAATAGTGTCACTGACCAACTCCTTCACCAGTATTCTGGCTGGCTTTGTGATTTTCTCGGCTATTGGTTACATGGCTCACATTCATAACCTTCCAGTGGACAACATAGCCACGGATGGTAAGTATTAAGTTTGGAAACACAGTCTGACTTCACAGTTTTTGAAGCATTTTCTATTATTTCCATTTGGGATAATTACATAAATCCATACATTTACATAAGTTCATATACTTGAGAGTTGTTCAAATGTTTCACGATTAACATCTGATATGTTGTTTTTTTTAATCTGGGTATCTCACATTTCACCCTCTCTGTGAAAGTCTGTGTGCCTATATGACTGCTGGAAAGGACACCAAGATCAAAACTCAGGTTGAGGAGGAACGATGGGCGTTTCATCTTGGCCATTAAATATTGTACCAGCTTTTCACCCTCACTGTCTGTTGAGTGGGCATGAGGCCATTTCCAAACATCGCATGCCTTTTTTAAGATTGACGACTTACGTAAAGCTAATTCTTTTAACAGAACATGCACATTCTCTAAATAGATTATTTACCAATTTTTAGCATCCTCTTTCACACAAGCACTCATTGCACCATTCATGATTTATTTAACAAAGCTTTGTGATCACATGGTCAGACTGGAGCTCAGGCTACTCATTAACATCTCGTGTATCTTTGGCTGAGAAGACGTGTTTCTCAGCTGAAACATATCCAAGCCATGCTACACATTCAAAGGACCAAGAAACTAAACCCGTCTTCATTTCATTGTCTCAAACAATACCGAGTTAAACCACAGGCTATGCTTGGGTATATTGGCATGCGGTGATATTCATAACTCTTTTGCTGTGTCATGCTTTTAGGCCCAGGCTTAGTGTTTGTTGTCTACCCTGAAGTCCTCTCTACCATGCCAGCCTTTCAGCTCTGGACGCCTTTGTTCTTCTTCATGCTGCTGTGTCTGGGCCTGGACAGTCAGGTAAACTCACGCTCCTTTCACAACAGGTGATTCAAGAGCAATGACAACATCTGCAAAGACACATAATAGAATTAAGAGAACAGAATTTAAAAAAAAGAATAGAATAGGTTTTTATTTGTATTGTTTCAATAAGATACTTTTTAGTAGTTATCAGCCGGCAGTACAAAATGAACATGAAATATATAATTGTTTGATAAATGCCATATAACGGGTTGACAGGAGCTTAAACCACATTGTGCTCCGTCAATCGCTCTATATCTCAGGCCCCTCATGCTTCGTTTCAGGTCAAGTCGTCTTTTCTGGTTGACTGTCTGATATCCTAATGTGCTTTCACATTAATAAATTATAGGGTCAGTAGGAATTAAAAAGCTCACCAAGTCCATCACAGTGCTGACACTCAAAAACATTAACAAGTAGGTGTTATGTCACCAATTAACCTAAAAGACGTTTTCAGACACTTCTGGACACGCACAGGAACAGAATTCAGAACCCCCCCCCCAAGTATTCTCATCTTACTTCAAACTTGCTGTTGAAAGTTACAAAATGTGAAAAAAAAGCATTTCTTTAGGTCGTAACGAAAAAAATCGTAATAAGTTACAAGTGAGTGTTTTGTTCTGCAGTTTGCCAACGTTGAGGTTGGCGTGACGTTCATAAAGGATGAGTTCGGACCCAAACTTCGGCATTTCCTAAAGAGAGAAGAGGTGCTCACCTTGGTTGTGTGCACTTTAGGCCTTTTACTGGGGATTCCTCACATAACTAAGGTCTGTCCCATACTTTAACCTCTCAGAAACAAAAACCTCCGGAGCTTTACAGCCTGCATTAGGTCTGTTTTTAACTGTTCCTGTTTTCTCCTTCTCCAGGGAGGCATCTATGTGTTTCAGCTAATGGACCACTACACTGCGGTGGTCTCCCTCATATTCCTGGCTCTCTTTGAAGTTACTTCTGTCTGTTTGATCTTTGGTAATAATCCACAGGAAACTCACACAATCACAATGTGTCAAGAAAGCCAAGAGGACTATGGGAAAGAGGATTGTAGATGCAAGCCCGAAGGGTCAAACATGACAAAACGTTGTCTTAGAAAAGTTAACATTTGCCAAATAGACTTTTAGATTTTGTGCATTTATGCTCAAACAAAGAGCGTGTGGATAAATGCAAAAGAATTTGCAGTGACATTTTAGCAGCCCTTTATATATTTTATGCTCATCCGTCTATCAATGTTTCTTCTGTGCTGTTTTTTTCCCCAGGAAGACAGAACCTTTTAGCCTATCTTAGCTAACAATGGGTGAAGGCAGGGTACACCATCCCTCAAAAAATACAGAAAACACAGAGAGTCTCTCACACTCACTCACTCTTGGGTAAGCTCAAGTTAACTTTAAAGGAATGTTTTGGACTGTCGGAGGAAGCTGGAGTACCCAGGGAAAACAGGGAGAACATGCAAACTTCACACAGAAAGGTAGAGAACAGTGCAGCACGTCAATTGTCTTAAAGAAGACAATGCTTTTGAAACTATTGCTACATGAGCATTTTTTTGTTTTGATGAATGGTGTGGATTATTGTGCATCCGAGGACGGTAACTCAATTCCCAGTTGCAACACAAACTTTTTGTGTTTCACATGAAAATATGTTCTTTCGACGATGTTGTTCATTTACTGCAAAACGAGTCTAAATCTGCACTTGCTTCCCCCGTCAGGTGTCTCGCGTATTTCCTCGATGGTGCAGAGGATGCTGGGAAAAGCTCCAAACATCTACTTCCGTGCCTGCTGGCAGGTGTTCTGTCCTGTCTTAGTGTTGGTGAGTCCTGCTTAAACCGGAGAAATAAAAACAGATAAAGAAAATTAAGGCAGTGCTTAAGACAATCTGTTTTTCTGGTAGTGCATACTGTTCTCCAGCATTGTTCAGTTCACCCCTGCTCATTATGGGAAGTACACATATCCAGTGTGGGCTGAATGTGGTGGCTGGGTCATCTCGCTGTTCTCCATAGTGTGGATCCCACTTGGTGCTATTCATGAAATCTGTAACAACAAAGGATCACTTATTGAGGTGAGAACAAGTTTCAACATGCTGACATCAAGATTAGAATGTTGAAACTCTTTTAGCAATGGTTACATGATTGTTATGTGTTATTTATTACCTCAGTTGTGGTTGTGTCTGGGCTGGATCACACCAACGTAGCAGTAAAAGCAAGCTCCAACTGGAACCAATCTCACAAATGTACTTGGTTGTTTAGGAAGATGTATTTTTCTTAGAATTTTTGCAACAATTTAACTTGTCTAAACTGTAACTATGAAAGCTGCACAGTATATATAAATTGGTGTGGTTCACGATTGGTTTGGTGAAAACATTTATTAAAGCTTGTTAAGTGTTGTACCAATTAATGTGTGTATTTCTAAAGCCTGCCCTTTGTGACCCTCAGAGAATTAAGGCTGCTATGGCTACGAAAATAGACCTGGATGCTTCTGAGGGCGACTTGTCAGAAAAACAAATCCTCAATGGCAAGACGAATGAAAATTGCTTCACATCAGTTGCTTGACCAGAATTACTTGTCCAGAGGTTTGACCACCCATAACATCACTGCATTGCACCTGTGTGCCATGTGCTTAATGGGACCAATAGAATATGTGCCAAGTAGTTGTAATGGTATGAGTCATTGGTGTGTCTATCAAAACATTTAGCTTTTATAGTCATCTATATCTTAAACGCACTGTACATTTAATGAACTTTCTGTGATGCTACACCCTGTGTGGATTATGCAGTTACATGTTCCAACAAAATACTGACATTGAAACGGTCCTTTCCCTTTTGGTTCTTAATGCAGTGAATTTGCCACTTGCAGTTTCCTCAAAATGTTGTTATTGGGTAAAGGACAGCTAAATCAAATGCACCACAGTGGCCCTGGAAAGGCTTTTTTTTTTTTGTTCTTTAAATGTGAAGGTCTTAAGCAAATGGTTCATAGAAATATGTTTTAAGGCCCCGCAGTCCTCTTAAACACAATTTGTTAGTTTTCTACTTGTGTTGCCATGAAATATCACAATGGTTTCTATTCCAATATTATGGAACCAATTGTCAAGTGTACTAAAACACCATTTGTCACTGGATCCTGGGCCCAAATAAATATTTTGTTATGGATGATGTGGAATTTTGTTTGATAATGATATATTGTTTTTCTTTTTCTTGTTTCAAGAGTCAATAAAAACAACAAGAAGAAAAAGATAATTATATAACTGTTATTTTCAAATAATTGCCCAAAAATGTGATATTCTTGGATGTATCACTAAAAGGGGCTCATGTGTGATGATGTGCACCACAGTCTGAAAATCAATAATTGAATATGCAGATTATCATTGTTTAAAGGTAGTTTTATCTGTGCAGCTGGGAAAGGCTCCAGCACTACCCTGAATTATCAGTGGTTATATTTATTGGAAGGATTAATCGTAACAGTGTTGAAGCTTAATTGTTACTGTCTTGGGAGAGTTCAGAGATTATAAGTGGAGCCTTTGATCTGCTGCTAAGAAGCTGAACTGGGCTAATGAGGACACATAATCTTTATGATGGTAGCATTTATCTGGCAATCATGTAATGCTACTTTCATCTATGCTGAAAAACATGTTGATGGACTTTTTTTTAGAGTAAGATAAAAGTCTTACTCTCATAAAGACTGCCCCCCCCCCCCCCCCCCCCCCCCCCCCCCCCCCCACCCCCCCCCCCCCCCCCCCCCCCCCCCCCCCCCCCCCCCCCCCCCCCCCCCCGAGTCTTAAGAGCCATTGTGTGTCATCAGTACGTCAGCGTGAAATTAACCATATCTTGGTGTGATTATTCAGTGTCGTGGCCTGCAGTACACCTTTGATGATTTTTTCAGTTCTTTCAGTTCATCACACACACACACACACACACACACACACATCTGTCAGCAAAGAGTGGTGCCTTTATCTGAAAGTATCATCCGTATAATCTGTTCAGGATTTTTAAACTGATGCAAAGATAGATTTCAGACGTCCTTTAATAATGCTTCATACATTTTACACTGTGATGCTTCTGTTTCCATTGTTTTACATAAAGGAAAGAATAATATGAAGTAAAACTTTTCTTTTTTTAATAGATAATATTTTATGCCTCATGTGCCTTCATGTTTTATTTAACTTGATCCATATTTCATGAGACAACCATAACATTTATTTGATGATTTGAAATGAAATTATTTAAAAATCCCACATTTAATGCAAATTCTTAAAGTTTACAGTTTATAGCATTTATTTAGCATAAGTGGCAGTATGCATTTTAAATAACACTGTGGTGATATTGTTCAAAAACTCAATGTTGACGTTATCTACGCATAGTTGATGTGCTGAATATGCTGTATGAAGGTTTCATTTCAACACAATCATTTCACAGGTTATTTTCACTTGTTTTCCTTGAGTTATTTTGTATTGATCATTGATGTCTCCTGCTGCAGTGTTTGGCTCATTAGCAATCACACTGAAAATCAGTGTACAGCCTATATGTTTTAAATATTTTAAAATATATTCATATTTTTTAAATATGTTCTCAGAACTCAAGCTTATTTCAGTTCTGTTGTTTGTTTTTGTTATTTGTTACAATTTAACATTTACCACAAAAACAGGCCTCAAAGAAATTGAATGTGAAATTGAATTTAGGATGACTGTCTATTTAGTGTTTTTTTTTTAATACTGTGTATTTTTCTGCTGTGGTCTTTTTGTGGGATGTCTTGAAAAATTTATTTGAATAAAAAACTTGCTTTTTAATCTGTCAGAACATTTTTTTGAAATACTAGTAGCAACTAATACAGGCCAAATGGGCAGTGGTAAGCATTGGATGTGTATGGATGGATGGACGGATGGATGGATGGATGGATGGATGGATGGATGGATGGATGGATTTACAGTCATCAACTTCATATCATCACTATAGTCTGTCTTTGTGTATGTAAACTATAGTCCTCTGGAAATCCTTTCTGCAAACCTCCCTAACATTAACTTCAAGCTTCAGATCTTTACACAAAATCTGGATGTTACGAAAGATAAATTGATGAAGAAATATTATGCGTTGCTGCCTCACACAGTCACCAGGTGGCAGCATAGCTCCTAATAACGAAAAAAAAACAAACAGCCGCCAGGGAGGAGGGAGACCTGACATATCTGTCTATTTGAGCTACATCACTCTTATACTTTGATAGCAAATAACAGAACTTCTTTAACACTTACTGATCACCTGATGTATTGGTTTTTTGTAATACAATTACTACAAGTGTGATTTACTATAAATCTTCAGGAAGGACACGTATGAAACAATTTGTTTTTGTTTAAGCATCCTTGTCATAGATGTCAGCGTAACAAAATGCACTGTTTCTTCAATATGCTCGGCTGCTGTGACAATAATGATAAATGCTTCTGGCGATCAAACGGTAATCCATTAATATGCAAAAAGTGGGAATATATGCACGTGTTAGTATGTATTTGGGTTAATGCCTTCCCTGAACGCTGCTTACCAGCATCATGGGTACAATTCAGTATATTTTCATAATTAATAAATTGTGGTTCTGATCAATGTCTTTGTGGTCAATTGAGCTGCAGAATCACTTCAAACAGAGAAGAGCAAAGCTCAGTGAAGTGCTCTGAGGTTTCTGAAGTTAATTAGGCCCTTGTCATATAGAGTGCTGCGGTAGTGCCCCTTAGCAGGACTGTACGTTAATCAATACTCCTTCCTGCATCCCTCATGACAGCATGTATCATGCGCACTAAATTAGCGCCAGCAGCGCTGTTTGATCAATAGCCACAGACAGTGAGCCCCGGGGGAAGTACATTAATGGCTATGCATAGCAGAGGGGAAGTGTTATGTGAGTTTGAATGGGCAATGGAGAGGGGCGATGGGTCACTGCCTAAATCATGTTGTGAGGTGTGAAGACATTTATCTGTGCCAGCCCGTGACTTAAACCAGCAACTGTTTCACATCTCATTCAATCTCTCTGGAGAGGAGATATCTCCTGCGGTGGTTCCACTGGTGCATCTCATCATCGCCACTTTGCACAGTGCAGCTACAACTGTGCCTGAAATGGAAGGCAAACAGGGTCAAGTTCAAACTGCAACGTTTTTACTCCCTTATATTAACCTTGAGATCAGATTTCTTTTACTCTGTGCCCTGTGATTTTGGAGTGCTAGCCTACCATCTTTGTTCTAGACTTTGAAAGCCAGTGTTGTAGAAATGAATAAAAATTAGAAAATTCCTTACTCCTAGTTTTTTTGCTCTATAAATACTTACTTTTAAAAATAACTTGCTTTAGTCTTTTCAGTCAGACCTGCCTTGTTAATGGGCACATAACTGCTGCAGTCACACATTAGCTGAGCTGCTTGTACCTTATGAGTCAGTCTGATGACTGATTCATTAAATTCAGTTGAAGCTACATGTGTGCCACCGAGGGTTTTTTTTTTTGTTTTTTTTTTTTTGTGGTTTGCATGAATCACATTTTTCCTCATTTTGCAGAGCCACATCTTGAAACAAATCTCTTCTCTGCTGCTTTTGTAGCCCTCATTACTGTCTTGCTCTGTCTGTATAGCTATACAGGCAGAAGTGTTACATCTGGGAAGCGTGTTGTTGATGTAACCTATAAATAGATCCAATCAGTGTATAAAATCACCTTGAACTAACCTGCAGTGGTTTGTGTTTGCTGTGCAGAAGGTAAGCGGGGTGCAAGTTAAGATAATGTATTTTTGATCTGTGAAAGGTCCAAATTTGGTCATGAAATATTCATATTTTATATATTTTATACACAAATGATTTATTCAGCAAGTCTGAATAAGTGCATTTACTTGTTTAAGTTTTCCATTTCAAGCTATTAAGATGCTAATGAGCATATCTTACCCACCATTCATATGCAGATAAGAGCTTTTGAGGCTTGAATGCTACAGTGTGCCCCTGCTGCACAGTTGCCTTTGTTTAATAAGGATATTTTGGAGCTTTCTTTCAGGCTGTTTGGGATGTGCATACATTAACAAGTCTGCCCCTAAAGAGAACACACCTCCTGCTGGTAATGAGGCCACAGCCCACAGTGTTGGTTGGCCTTTATCCAAAATGTAAAATGCAGTTGGGTACTCATGAAGAGTCAGTCTTCATTTCAAATTGCTGGGTGCGCGGTGATTTCAGATCACTTTGTCAACATTTGTTTTCTCTATGTACAGGTCTCTGCAGAAAGTGACCACATTTTTCTAAAAACAAACAAACAAAAAAACAAAAAAACATTGACTTGGTGGCCTAATAGAAAAGTTTTTTACCCTGAAGTACCTACAATTAATCCACACATACAGTTTAATCAATATAATCTGCTTGGATAACATTTTGATTTCCATTTTTAGTAAACATTATTCTTTCAACTAAGATTTATGTCTGCTTTATATTTACATTCATACACCATATCTTAATTCATTATATAATCTGTGGTTTGTCTGAGGAATGTGCTTTGATAGAAAGAGATACTTTATTGAGGTATATTGAATTGAACCCTTTCTAGACAACACAATAAAATGCAACTAAAAAAAGTATCTAGCTTCTGATGGATCATAACACAACTCTTCCAACTTGCAACTCCGTTCAACTCATCCACGGATGAGATTTCTGAATTTTTAGAGAAAATAAATCCTGTACAATGTAGTTTTTCATATTATTTCTAATTGATTTTTTCAATATGTTTCATATATCTAGTATATGTCCATATATATTTAATATGGTATCATATGGCTTTGTTTCTCACGAACAATGGTCTTCTTTGCACACAATACCACCCTCCCACCCGAAACTTCGGCTCTGCCGTGTGCTGCACCTTTCAGCTCGCTAATGACTGTATCAGTCATATTTTAATCATGTTTATCAAATAATGTTGCTACTGTTTGAGCCCCGCAGCTCGTTAATGTCAGAAGGCGCACTTACGTGATGTGACTGAACGCATCACTTAAAGCAGTCAGTTACAAAGCAGCGTTATCCCGTTCTGACATCGTGGCTCTACATTCTCTTTACACTATAATAAAGATACTTTGAAATCCAATCCCGCAAATCAATAATGTTGAAAAAAAAATGGTCATGGATGAGTGGTCCAGAATCACGTGGACGAGTTGTCTGGGTTTGCAGTTTTGTGGTTTTGTATTTATGCTTCACTGGATTTAACAGCAGCACATTTACTTGCAATTGAGACAAATTTAAATAGTGAGCAGTTGTGCTGGAGTCTTAATTTAACTCTTTCCAAATACGTCAATTTCACAGTGTATCTGGTGATGTTTATGAAACATGCATACGTTGCATGATTGAAGCTTGTGTTAAATGAAGACCTTCACACAATGTTTTGCTTGTGGTGTTTCAATGGCGGGTTTTTATTAATGTTTCATATTGGCAAAATGTGTGTGTGTATGTTTTTTTTTTTTTTTACAAATACATAATTGGATATGTCTCTGAAAAATGTGAGCTGGAGACAAGGGTTGGAATCAAGTTGCGTATGTGCACATCACACTGAATCTGCATAGGAGTGATAGCTTTCCAAATAATAACTTCTATACAGAGAGGATGTATCATGCTGTGCATCCTAGAAGGTGGCATTATGAGCAGCAGTGCCTTTACGGGTTCAAAGTGATATTCCCTGCGAACCATTTCATTTCATTTGGGCTGAGGCTGGAGGGATGTCATAGGTGTTGGCATGTAAATGAGGAAAGTATGCGTTTTATCTTGCATAACATTTTCCAATGTATCAAAACAATAAAGACAGACATTTTTCTTTGTCTCTTTGGATGCAGGAATACATTTATTTTACACTAACAGGGTCGCACAGACTTTGTAATCTGCCAAGTCTGCTTTCATATACAGTCGCTGGCAGGGAATTGCATTTGGCCCTGAGGTTGATGGAGGTTCTGCTTCCCAGACCACATTTGCACCCTCTGTTTGTGTGTCTGTGTGTGTGTGTGTGTGTGTGTGTTTCCCCTATCTCAGTTCCATTTTCCTGTATTGAGTCTTCAGGTCATTTTAGTTTTAATCACACGCTCCTTTTTTTGTACTGTCCTTTTTCAAAAAAAGGGATGTGATTTCAACCGGTATCACTTTGACATTATGGAGTTTATTTTATCTCAATCACGAATACATGACACAAGATGAAAATGATTTCCGCTGATTGATATCAGCATTATACCTTTTTGTTTGATGAGATATTCCTCACAAGGATTTAATCTCTCACAAACATCTCCCTTCTTTTTTCTACTTCAGTCACTCAGATCAGAGGTTTTTGCAAATGAAATCCTCTGTTGTTCCTCATAGACCATAAAGCCTGATTCGGTGATGTGCAAAATGTTTCTTCTGCTTGGGTCTGTAACAAGTTAGGTCTGCTTTATCCTCCAGCAACAGTAAAAAGAACAGCAGTAAAGGCCCAGCACTGATCCATAGGGAATGTCTCAAGAAAAAAAAAATCAATCCTGTGATACCCCGGGATAAGGAAATTGCTATAAATTGATTTTGATGTATTTCAAGATGCCTGGGTGCGATAGAAGGATGGTATGAAGTATCTATGGTGTGTCAATATGGCAGATTATCTTTTCTATATTTTTCAAGCTTGAATTTTATAGTGAACAAGATATAGTCAATCTTCACAAGCCCTCTCCTCTTTTTGCATGTGCTTCCATTACTTTGGTCCGTGAGTCTGTCTGCCTGAGTCTGCTACTGAATATATGTAAGTACAATCAGAATGGATACATGCCTACAGACTCTGCTGCCATCTTAAAACTGTGTAATTCCATTGAAATGTCCAGTACAGCTCTGACATGGGGGGTGTCAAACACCTTGAAGTTCAGTGGCCACATACAGCCATTTTCATCTCAAGTGGGCCAGACCTGTAAAATTGTGCCTTTTTTTGTGGCACTGAGTATATGTTTAAAAAAAGTCATTTGGTATCTATCTTTCAAAGCATCATCACCAAAGACTCAATGTTGTGTTGTGTCCTCTACTTTTAATAAAACGAAACTTATTAAGACGTCAATGGCTTCTTTTGCAATTTTTACAATTTGCTTGGTCGTTTCCCGGGCTGGATTGGAGCCAGTTTTGGCCTTGTGTTTGACACCCCTGATGTAAACTGTTAACATTGGAGACTTTGTATACTGTAACACTCTTTCTACCGAGTGGCACAAAGTTTGACTGCAGACAATTCTGCTCAGGAAAAAGAATATTTACCTGAGCAACAATTCACACAATAACAAACCTCAGAGAAACTGAAATGAACATTTGTACATTAAAGTTGTCAGTAGCGTAGTTGAGTGCAGTGTGAGCTTTGTCAAGTAAGAAATAGGCTCACAATAACTTCTATAAAGGGAGTCCAGGTTTGACTGAATCTGTTTTTGCTTGCTGTGGCTATATCTTAGCTTCTTCACTGGATTCACAGAAAGCACTTATTTAACCCATAGTTTAAATGGGGGGAACAAATTATTATACAAAATAATTTGTTTCTATTCCATCACCATTAAAACAAGTGATGGCATTTAACTGTGAAGTTCTATATTGTTCTTCCAGCTGCGATGTTACTAAAATGGTGTTTACCGGGTCAGGGGATATAGTGACACCACGTATATGGAATATGGCCTTAAATATTTGTGCCCAAAAGCTGCTCAGAGGCCCAATGTACCTGGAATCAGGCAGAGTTTATTGAGGAGCCCTGGGCAAACTGTGACACGTGTTGCCATTCCTGGTACTCTGCTTTACCCACCACTGCAAAGAAAGCAGTGAAGTTGGACAGCAGAACGAGATCAACACAAAACGTGATTTTAAGTTGAGCAGATCCTAATCAGCTACATTAAGATGCAGAGAGGAACCGGTTAAGAACAGGATAATCCATATCCCTAACAGGCTTTTGCAGTATTGACGTTGAGTGTGCCATGAGACCGGTCAGGGTCTGTGCAGGAGTCTGAAAGAATATAAAATGGAGCCTAAGCAAGAGATGATCTGTATCATTTTAACACTGGTGTTTGTTCCTCCGGATCCTGACTGATTTTAGAGTATTAGTGCAAAATCACCCCTGACAGATAAATCCACTTTCTCTCCTTTTCAAGGTCATCTCAACTTATTTTGGGTGACAGTGGAAGAAATAGACAGAAGTGAAGCAGGATGTCAGATTGCATCGTGAAGTGGGTCAGCTCTCATAGGTATGATCAGAATGGATGGTGGTGACAAAAGTGAGCTGCCATTTGACAGCTGTTGGTAAAACCTCAATTATTTTGACATTCAATGTGAATATGACACACACGCACGTACGCACGCACGCACGCACGCACACACACACACACACACACACACACACACACACACACACAGGACAAAAATAAATATCCCAAACACAACATTGCCCACATTCACCTGTCATCTATCCATCCATCTTCCATACCACTTTATCCAAATTTGTGTGGCAGGGTGCCGGAGCTGAGGGCAGGATGTACCCTTGACAAATTGTCCATAACAGGTCAAACACACAGAGACAACCACACACACTCAGACCTGAGGGGAATTCATTTCATCAATTAAAGTTAAATGTGTGTTTGGGACTGGAGGAAAACCAGAAAATGTGGAAAAAGCACTTGCACACACTTTGGAGAACATATACAGGCTCCACATAGAACCCCACTCTAACTCAACCCACACTTTACCTGCTACATTCTAGCTCTGAGGGAAAAGTCCCATTGACCAGAAAGTGCAGCAAAACAATTCAAAGATAATTACACACCTGAGATCATTGCGTGTATGTGCATGTGTATGCAACTGTGTTTGGGCAGGTCTGTTGTGTGTGACTGTGATTCTTTCGAGGTGTATAATTATCAGTGCAGCCGAGCTAACCAATCTGACACCTGGTAATTTCCTGAAGACACACAAAACCCCAATTAGCAGAATGACTTTTTGTTACACGGCATTCAAAAACAAACAAACGCTCCAACGAGTAATGGTAGAAACCCGGTCACACGCGGTGGTGTTTCAGTAAGGTCCAGCTGTAACAAAATACAATCAGTCAAGCTCATTTCAATGACGACACCAAGACCAGCGCTAGAAACTCCGCTTGTGTCAATAACACATCAAAATTTGATGGGCTGATGATACTGTCACTCAACATTTCAACCCAATAGCAGCGTGCAGCTTCCAGCAGAGGTTAGCAATGCTTTCCTCTGCTTGCCCCATAGGAAAAGAGCTGTGATGCGTTTAGAGGACATAGGAGATTTGAGCTCCATAAAATAGAACCAGTCGTCTTCTGGATAAAGTTGCTAAAGTCACTAATTGATTTCAGACACAGATTTCAGAATTACTTTTTAATTATTAAAAAAAAGGAAAAGAAAAATATTTTTTGACAGGGCTAGCAGTGCTAGTAGTGCTAGCCCTGCTGCCCCTGACTGCACACCACTGAAGAAAGCCCTCCTGTGTAAAGTAGGTTAATGCAGTGCAGAGCAACATTGTGAAAAAATCTATAAATCAGTTTTGCATCTAAAAGCATCAATGTGAGCAGTTTTTTTTAAAATTAGAATTTAGAGGTTTTATTATATTTATGAGATGCAGTAGTGTATCTGACTTTCTGCAGCACATATGATGGTACTTAAAAATGTTGTGAAATACGTATTAAAAGTATTGAAATTATTTTACTTGTACTATACTGTTGTATTCAATGTAAGTATTTATTTACATTCCTACTATGTTGAAAAACAATTAAATACATGACAATCACAACATATAGGATGCAATCACCAATTTTACTGAGTGGATATAGAAATAGTTGCCGCAACAACGTTTTTCCAACCCTTCAATTTCCTCTCTGCAAGACTTCTGAAAAAAGACCAACTAAAAAGATGATGGCCTGCCTTTCCCCTTTTCACTCACTACCACTCACATAACTACCCTTTGTCCTCATTGTCAGCCATGCACACTGTAGTCATCAATAATACAAGACAAGAGTCGGGGCAGATATAAGAAAAGAGGTGGAGCTCTGAGACAGTTTGGCAGATATGAAGGGTTGGAACGAAGCCACTTGAAAGCATATAGTCATTTTCTAGATGTCTGCAGTTCTGCCTTATTTTGTTTATGCTGTGGGGTTCAAACAGAGAGAACGACGACTGTACTGCGCTGGCTACTGAACGCAGCTAATATGGTACAACTGCGGGGGGTTTTTTTGTGGTTTTTTTTACATCTGCATAACATCAGCTTGAATGTGAAATTAGTCCCTGGAGTGAAGCACTGATTGCGGTTAGTTAATGCCACCAAATCATTGATGACCACTTAGAAATTAATGGAAATACTCCTCTAATCAAAAGCACAGCAGGAGGGGAGTTTTTTTTCCTGCTGTGTGATTGCACTGCCTGCGTGTGAAATAAGAAATAAGACCAGTGACCAAACTGTTTCATATCTGTCTAATGAGCTACGACAGGCTGCAGAAGTGAAAGGATCAAGTGAAACTCGGCAAAAGAGTCATTATTTTTTTATGGTGACTGAAAGATGTGGGTCTTCAGTAATACTACCCCATGCTGCAGCAGCGACATTGAGATGCCTCTTGAATAGCAATTACAGTGTGGGGTTGATTTTTCCACCTCAGTCCTCCAGCAGAATCATTTTTGAAAGGTGTAAAATCTACAATAAAACACATTTGTCCGTTGATGGCTGGAGCTCTAGCGGCAAGATGTAAGTTGAATGCTTAAGATAATTTCATTCTTAATTCATATTTCTAATGACTTCAGTATGTCCTTTCAATTATTCAAGATCTATTTTTTGGTAGTTTTCTCAGAGACTGTTGAATTATTAATGCCAGCAGTGATTGTTGGGTTTAATAGATGACTACTGCCACCTCACTAAATCCTGCTCCACCTGCTCCCTCTTCCCAGGCTTTATGAGAAACAGACCGGCCAGAGCCTACTTTCTCTTGCAGCCGCGTCCAGCACATTAACTCTATCTCAGGACATTTCATCACCATTCGTTATAGTGCAACCCAGTATGTCATGCCGCTGCCATATATTCAGGCGAAGCAATGCCTAATCAGGTTTCACAGTGCGGCATATGAGGCTAGTGTTGAAAACACACATCTTTCACAGGAGGGACAGAGCACAGCCCTCAGAACAGACTGTGCACACAGTCAGAATATGTGCGACTGATGGTGGGTATTACCTTCCAATCTGTCACAGTATGTTTTGTGGAAACTATAAATAACAGAAGGAATAGGACAAGGCAGCAAAAGGATACATATTCTTGAAATAGAGATACAGACAACTGCAGCTTCTGTACGAAAGAAAAAGTGAACATGTACAGGCACTGAAACATGTTCAAAGTCTAAAAGTGAAACATTACCCTTTGGAGAACATTTGTCCTGATAGGGTCATGAATGGAGGATGTGTTACTGCTCATTTACTCCACCATCGGTGTTATCTGGTTCACAGCCGCATCTCCCTGTCACACCTTCAAAAAGGAAATAACTATGCAAAAAAAGCATTTAGACACTGTTGATTCATTACTTAATTTATTGTATTTTCTTTTGTCTTTGTCTTTCCTATGTTTGTTTTATTTTCATCTCTGTCTATGTTGTTTTCTCCTATTGTGCATGTGCAACTACATTTGTGCTCATTTGTGATGGTGCAGATCGATACACTACCATATCATTGATAATTTCCATACCATGTATGTCCGTGTTTGGATCGATTGTCATGTTTAAATATCAATATTCATATTGTACTTTGCATGAACATGTAGACTATTGGAGGCCAGGTTTGTGACCCTGATTTACGTCTATGTTTTCGTGTTCAAACCACACAAATGAAACATGTTCATGTGAGAGGAAACAACACATTGAAATATCAAATTATATCACAAATAATATAATAATTAATTAAGTGATATTTTAAGTTCACTAAAACCTAAAAGAAGCAATGTAAAAATAGTTTTTTAAATAAAGCTTGCCTCAATGAATTTAGAGATCCTGAGTCAGATTTCTTATGTATTGTCATATAATTACAAAAAAATTGTTTAAAAAAACAGGTGGATGTAATTTTATCATGGTATATACAGTACATAATCCACAGCTGTAAGAGTCTCTCTCTTTTTTTTGCTCTCTCGTTCTCTCCCAGTTTTCTCCTGCTTGGTCTTGATACACCATCTGTCCTGAACTTTGTTTGTTTATCATGTCCTGTCCTGCAGTGTTGTGACTGGTCAGAAATATGACGTGGGAATTGCTGATAGAAAGTTCCATTCTTGAGTCTTTCATGAAGTACAAAATATTATTTACAGCTGTCAGAGAACAACTTGTGTAGTTTTTTTTGCTGACCATGTTGACAAAACAAACACTTTGTGGAGCATACTGTATCTTTCTGTACTTCTCAATATTTCACACCACTGAGAATCAATTGGGCCACACGCTGTGAGGCCGATCAGATTACCAGGGGGAGGTAAACTACGGAAGCTTTACAACTGCATTCTTTTATTCACTTCACAGCATACCAGACTCTGAGTGATTTTGAGTCTATTTATGTTTTTAAGTCTAAATCCTGCTCATTTGTTGGTAATGTGATGAGACAGATACAAAAGTTGAGTTATATCAATATAAATCTTTCCAACCACAGGCAATATTAGATGTTTGCAGGTACTTGTCAGTAGCTGTTAGCCACAGCAACATCAATTTTTCCCTCAATCAGCACATAAGAATTTGCTTATCAGTGGAAATGGTTTCCAATTCAACTTTATGACTATTGGACAGTTATAGAGACATTTTAGGATTTTTTTTTTTTGCTTTGCTTTTTCAGCCCTGCAAGGTATGAGCAATAATTGTCTGCAGTGATGTTCTTCTTTCCGTCAAATGGAAGAGAAGAGAAAAATAAAGCATGAGAGGTTTATGAGCTTTACGTTTTGAAACATCTTAAATGAACTTTAAACAACTCAGTTTAAATAACTAGTGAATATAATTAAATTACTGGTACAAAACATCCAGTGGTGTTCTTAAGTTACAGAAATGAATAATTTCAGAATCTGAATAATTCTAGTATTAAAAAAACACCCCAAAATTAATTGCATTCAAAATGAAGCAAGAAGATTTACTTTTGTAATTGCAGCAGTGTCCCAAAATGGATGCCGGAGTGGGAGGCAAGTGTTTATTTGTTTAAAGGTCAAACTGAGTGCAGAGCAGCTACTCTTATCGATTGTGTTATTTCTGTGCCCAAATAGATGGAAATATTCCAGAGAGGAGGTGTGATTGTCATCAGTGGGATCAGGTTACCATTTTGCAGAAAACACCCAACTTCCTGGATCGATATGCACGAGATTTCAAGTTGCTGCTCGGAAGGATCACAGATAGTTTCTGTGGCTGAGGGGCCACGAGGCAGAAAATAACTCTCTGCAAAGATCAATGAACATGCCAACTGATTAGAAACTGATTGGCATACAAGCTCCACATGTGAGCCAAAGAAAACAAAATCTATAGTGCTGGTACCACTATCACTCCATCTATACTGATATAAGCTTGCAGGAGATAATTATTTTACGCAATTCTTATGCTACATAAGATGAACACATACAACAAAATATACACTCACACATTCACTGCAAAGGTTTCGTTCTAGGACTGTGTTGGAGGCCAGTTGGGGGTCTTTGTATGTGCGGTTTGCTTGTTTTTCCTGTGCATATATAGATTTTCTGTAGGTCCATTCCATAGTCCAAAAACATGCATATGAGGCTAATTGATAGCTGGAAAATTGCTCATACGGCTCAATGTCAATATGCGTACTTGTCTGTCTCTCCGTGTTCGGCTCAGCTCGAGAAACCTTTTTACTCTTCCTGTAGCAGGTCTGACGATAGGTACCACAATGTTAAAGCCAGTGAAGCTTTTACTTCATACTCGAGCATCAACAGGCCCAGTAATAGTCTTGCGACGTGTCCAGGATGTACAATGCCTTTGCCCATAGTCAGCTGGAATCTGTTCCATCTCCCTGCGACCCTAAGTTGGATAAGTGGTACAGATGATGGATGGATGGACTGAGTGTTGATGGGTGGATATTTTTTGCCTCGTCTGTGGTGTCTGATGAGGTCTCAGATCTGAGGCATGGTAAAGGGCAATGAAACTCCAAGTTGTTTTGTCATGAGGAAGATATTTTAGATGATTGATATGTTTTGGATCTTAACACTGCTGAAAAATTCACTGTCATTTATTATTCTGGGCTGATTTCTTTCAGTCCAGAACTCTTTATCCAGATGCTTCAAGTTCACTAAATTAACACAAGCTCACTTACATAAATGCAAAATAAACAGCATCTTGCTTTGACTTGCATACAAGTGTGTTGTATTATTCACTGTTGCCTGGTTCAACTTCTTACTATGGTTTTTCACCATCAGATCCATGTGGGGTGAATAGCGACTCAACTTAAAACAACTCACGTCTCCAAAGGCTGGTATCTTTCTATTACAATTTTATTTTTATTTTTTTGTGGTGGGGGGGGGGGGGGGGGGGGGGGGGTATTTAATCCTAGCAGTTTTATTCTCTGAGCTTATGAATGGTTTCTACTCTATCATTCTCTCTCTGTACTGGTACTTGCTGACCCTGCATCAGATGATCTGTGAACTGAGTTGTATCTGCTAATTTACATTGATCTCTAGAGCAAACCTCACTGCCGTTTGTTTTGTCTGTTTTATAGATGTTACTCACTGCCGTGTGAAACCGTCCATCAATGAGTTGGGTGTATGTCTGCTCTGTCTCACAGTTCCTTTTCACAGGTTTTCAGCAAAAAAAAACAAAAAAAACTGTAGAGGTAATAAAAACTAGATTACTGTGGTTGTGTAAAACCAAATAGCTCACACAGAGTCCCCAGCAGAGTCACCACATGTATAATTCATCATTACAAAAGAGAATATATAATATTCTTCCAAGTCTGCAGTTCACTGAATCAATTTCTCTTGATAATTGTGAATGTTTTTTTTATTCAGTGATGTCCTATTTTTTTTTTCTCAGGATGAAATACTAAATTATTGTAGCTGTAACAATTCAAAACCTAGCTGGTTTAAATTCTTGGCTGGATAAATCTTTTAATTTGTTTAAAACAGATTTTGGAAACATATATATTGAGACGATAACAAATTAAATATATACAGTATGAATACCGTACCTATTCCCTGTGTTTAGAGACCTGACTTATGATCAAGGAAGGAGAAGGAAAAAAAATAACTCTCCTCCTCTTCATTGCCCCATACTCTGCCTCTCAGTTACAGTTGTGTGAAAATGTGACATATAACACAAATGTGTTGTGTTTCTCCTTCTTTTTTTTCTCACATGTGGCTGCTGTCTGAGCTAAAGTTAGTGTTGACATTTCATTGGTGCCACAAAGCAGAAGGCAACACTGACATGCAAGTGTTCTTTTAGCATTTCCAATTGTGTGATAGTTAATAGTCTTTGCAGTTGAAAACATGACTTAAATTAATCACAGTGGTTGTGCGATAATAGGTTTTTGTAGTTATGGGTATTTGACTTTCTGAGAAAGAGCTTGGTATCCATTATCTGGAACTGGAGCAGTGAAGATGAGGCAGATGCTGAATTCTGACATGAGTATAGGATCTATTCTTTTTGTCTGCAATGTTAACAACTAAGATGAACATCTTTCTTTTCTCACTTGTCACGCTTGCAAAGACATGTGACTTATGACTACTGACCTGATTTCTAACAGAAATCCACAATGTTGAAGCTCTTTTCTCACTGTATATCAGTAAGAAGACTCTGTTAACAGCACACAGAGCAAAAACAATCTGTTATGAGGGGAAATACAAAGAGGTGACATGTGGGCTTCCAGTTACATAAAATTATCTCTTAAACTCTGGTCTTTTGGTGGAGATATGTGTTCTCTATTCAGTATGGTTAAATATTCCAGTGAAACATGGGGAGGATCAAAAGGAACAATTTCCCAGAGGCTGAGTTATTTGTGGGACTGTGCGCAAAACACCCATTTGTCAGATGGTGACATGAAACAGGACCATCAGAAGATGGTAGCAATCTGAGAATTCTCTTTCCCCTTTTAGTCCTCTGCCAACATATCCCACGAGAGAGCATGGATTTTACACAATGAGCCTATTATTGTCTATTTACTTCTTCTTCTTTTTTGCGGCTGAGGGGGCGATAAACCAGTCTCAGTCACATACAAGTAGATTTACAACGCACACAATGCAGTGCCCCCTGCCTTATGATGCAGATGTATGAGGGTTTGATGGTATGTTGCCTTGCCTGGAGGTTTATCTCTGGTGTCACAAAGCTCATTCTTCACTTCTGACCTTCAATGCCACTGTGGATGTCCTTGAAGAATACATAAAAAAAATAAGGAAAGAGTTTTGCATTGATCTGCAATATATTTTAGAGCAGTTTATCAAAAACAAGCCAGTAAAAGTCCACTCGCCCTCCTCAGACGTCAGGCTGGGAATTTAAAAGTTGTTTGGCCACTGTTCCATCCTGTCAGCCTGATTCAGCTTGAGTAATATCAACTCTGCACACTGGTGATTTCAAAAGTGCCCCTCTAAGTTGAAGTTCGTTGCTGAGTCACCATGTTAGAGGAGAGTAATTGTAGATGACAGCGCTATGGGCGACAGCACAGCACAGACAACAACCAACCCATGAATTGATGCCGCTGAAATATGCAGAGTCATCTCTGTTGTGTCAGCACACCATCCCTTAAGGACAGACTGGCACTAAACTCATAAAAACTGTGTGGCTTACCAACGCAGCGGGTGTGGGAGCCAGATGGGCCTTTGCAAAGTTTGACTAACCACCGCAAGTGAGACAAACCCACAATGCTCTTTAATTAACACCTAACCTCTTAATGAGACACGTCCCAATATTGCACAAATATCTCAAGATGAGAACTACTGATATCAAAGCCTCTATATCTGTATCTGTCTTATATTGTCTCATGTCTGGATTCCACATGAATTTTTATTGTGTGCACGCTTCTAAAGATCTGTGTAATGCAATTGCTTTAAGCCATTGATTTAACAGCAGTGACTGTCGGGGACAGACCGATAAAACTGATTGAAGAGCACAGTTTACACCCAAGCAGATTTGCAGTTAAACAGAATGGATGATCACCTCGTACTGACGAGAAATCCTGCGTGTGGCAGCGACTGACACTGCTGAACATCTGGAGGTGGCCGGGTGGCAGTGGGTCGATGCGTAAAGGATTAAACTCTGAGTGCAAACCGGAAGGGAAAAACCCCAGAAAGTAATCATTTAAAATGTGACTATTGTATTCATACAGAGACAGATGTTTTTTTTTCATATGGATGGATGGATGGATGGATGGATGGATGGAATGTGTAGGCACCCCGATTTCTCCTTCTCATATGTAAGAGGATGTTGTGTGGTGGTTTAGTGAATAAAACAGAATTATTCCACGAACGCAGACATTTCGAGCTCAATTTATTACAGCTATAATAGAAGTGGATTTTAAAAAAGCAGTTATGAAAATTGCACACTACATATAAAGACCTACCAGAAGGCTGGTACTAGAAGTGTTTTATTCCCCACGGTTTCCAGCAGCTATAACAATAATACTGTATGAAATTCAAAATATTAGTTTTCTTGTCATCATTACTGACATTGCTGTACCCCATGAGTTCTGCTTGTACACTGATATTTCCTTTACACAACCCCAACTATTCATGTTGAAGATTCAGCTCATTGTCATCAATTTGAGTTACAGCAGCAGAATACACCCATTTATTCTTTGCTGCTTTATCCAGCTTACATCACAGAAGTGACCCCAGCTGATTTAAGGTGAAGGCGAGAGAGCGAGAGAGAGTGAAAGAGAAAGAAGAAAAATAAGGAATTATGGTGCAAACAATGAATTCAGTGAAAATGTCTGAAATTCTCTCTGACACCGATTTACAAGTGAGTCAATGGCTTTTGGCAGTAATTTCTCCACTTCTCAAAGTTTCACACATTGATGATTATGAAATAGATAGATAAACTGATCTTATATATTTTAATATTAGAGATGCTATATTTGGCATTTGTATGATGACTGATAAGAAGAAACGATGAGATTGTTTTTCAACGTTTTCAACATTTTGTTGTGTGTAATAAATCTGAAATGCATGAAAGTCTTGCACCTGAGCGCATATTATTCATCGCGCGAGTGCAACTTTTCCTCTGGAGGGAAAAGTATCTGTGCGCATGGTTTGAGTGTTTATTGGATCCGGCAGACGAAAGGCTTGCATGCGCAAAGCTATCACCGCACGTGACTTGGACTCAGCCCTCGCACAAAATTACAGTTGAATGGGCCCACCACCGGGGAGTGTGTCACCACGCCAGACCTCACCTGTGTGGCCCAGAAAGCAGAGCAGAGTGCGAAGAGGAGGAGAGGAGAAGAGAGGAGAGAGGAGAGGAGAGTGCGCCTCGCCGCTGCGGTGCCCCTCCGCGTACAGCAGGCAGTGCTGTTGGTCCGTGTGGGAGCGCAGGGCGCACGGTGCGGCGCTGCCTCTCCGCAGCGTCAAACACTCTTCCTCCTCATCGGATAGGCGACAGAAAAGACAAGTCGACCGGCGGGACGCATGGCAGCCCACGTTTTGACCCGAGCGGATGACTGGAGCCACTGAAACCGAGGGGGGACCGTGTCGGCAGGGCTGGTGCGTACCGGAGAGAGAGCCCGTCAGGCCATTAACACTGACTCCCTCCCTCTTGGAGTGGAGCTCGGACCGTGTAGCGGTTCATCTGCGGTACAGTGGACTATTGAGACCGTACGAGCTAATGAGATTGGGAAAATAATGTTAATTATCTGTGGAGGCACAGTGGAAACTGCTTTGCGGAAGAGCGCCGTGACTGTGGATGAATGTTGATGAAGCGTCATAGCAGAGAAGACCATCTCCAGTTAACTGCAGTTAACACCAACATCAGACCTGAAGCCTGCTCCTGACTCATGTTTGAGGTAAGACGAAAGCCACCGACATTTCATTTCCTGTTTGACGAGAAGAAAAAGATTTCCCTCAGTTGATTGGTTAAATCAGTGTTGCAGAAGTCCTCATGACATCTCCGTGGAGCTGCACTAACATGAACCCTTTCTGGTTTCTACCTCTGATCTTGACAAAACATTGAACCAAAAGTGAGTTTTTTCATGTTTTTCCCCCCATATGTGTTTCAAGGACTGAGCAAGAAAGCGGCGAGACTAATAAAATGCCACATGCTTTCATAGAACTAAACCTGGATTGATACCAACGCTTATCGTAATTATAACTTGATTAAGAGCACTTTCTAATAGAAAGTTACAAAGAGCTTCCCAACGAAGAAAAGCAGTCTCATTAAAACAAATACAATGCAATTTAAAAATAATGCAATACAATTTAAAGCTGTACAAGTAGAAGATTGAATTAAAAACCGTAATCATAATGTCTTCTCATTGAGGGAAACATCCTCTTAGTGTTTTCTGCTGTAATACATTTGCTCTTGTGTGACAGATGTGCTGTGCTTGGCTTGGTGGCCAGTAAACCATGCATTAGTCTCTGAGCAGGTGCATGCTGGGTGGCCCAACACACTCAACCTCACCCTCCACATTTTTCCCAGAGTGGGAAGATGATGGTATTTAATTCGAGTAAACCTGCTAATTTTTAACCAGAAGTGCGAGTTGGACTCCAAAACCAGACATTACCTAACCTCTGGTCCTCTCTGCATTTATTTATTTATAACTATTTGTCCACAGATGTACTTGGTTTGTCTTGCATCTTCAGATTTTTTTGTCCTCTAAACTTGTTTATTTTGTTTTGTTTGTGAAGTAAATGTAATCTTCTGACTGAGGGTGGCCTTGGCAGTTTTGTGTTATGTTATTTTTTTTCAATGTGAGCTCATAAACTATTTAATAGTTGCATCTTTTTCATTGAGAGAATATGCTGTTTTTCTCCCTTTTGTACCAATATTACCGTAATGTAGAATCCTGAGGATTCAGCTGAAGACAGATTTTTAGGAGGGTTTTCTAAAGTTAATGTTACTGTGTTTTGAAATTATATGGAATGAATAAACAATATGTACTTTATTAAATAATTTTCTTACAATATCTATTTTTCAGAATTGGGACCAGACCATTTGGTAGCTATTAATGATTTTCCCGAGATTATTTGAAGTGAGTGGCTCATCTGCCCCATTTCTCTTGTTTCTGATGACCTTGGTGTCCAGTAGATCATTATATCGAACCAGCTGCTCATTGTACAATGCTGGAAGTAGAAGGGCCCGGTTCTCCTTAAGATTGATCACAATGCTGGGAAAATCAATTGATGAATGGCACTAATTGCAATGCCCTTGCTATTTCAGCAGTCATGACAGTAAATAAAAAGGATACAGCATGTCAGACCTTTTGTTATGGCAGGTTGGGCATAGCACGTAGTTCATAGCGCTGAATCTAGACCGAGCTGAATTGATCAATACCATGAACATCACTGTAAAATAACCCCCCCCCCCCCCGCCATCCTCTTCTTTTAGTCCTTATTACAGTCACTAGTAGCAATGCTGGTTCGGGTGTATATTAAAGTAGAAATTTTGCTCTCCTTGTTTTGGGCAAAAACATTCAAGAAATAAAATCACATAGATTTTATTGTTGCAAACAGCGGCTGCTTTGTCCCGTGAGCTCGGTCCTCCCAGAGGCAGAAGTGAACCAACATCAGGCAAACATGCCAGTAGCTGAAATTCAGATTTGTACACTTGTGAAATAGTCAACGCGTTCTCCGGTGCCGCTGCTGATGTGCTGAATAATCAAGGGGTCAGAGTCAGTGCATTTTGTATCACCGGGAGCCTTCCGGCATTTAAGAGTAGCCTGGAAATAACTGCCTTGCCGAGATTAAATCATACATGCTATACATATATACTAATGTTGAATTGAACATGACATTTTGACACGCAAGCTTTGCTGTGGCCGCAGCGGAGGTCCCGAACGTTGCTCAGATATTATTTGTGTAACGACTGGGTGGCCGGCAGCAGAGCGCGAGAGCGCGAGCAGAGGCTTTGAATTCCTCCGGAGCTTATTTCTTCATCCTCTTGGCGACCTCTCAGGGACGTGCTGTGGATCATATCCAATGGCTACAAGCTTTGAAGATCGACACAGGAACTGACAGGAATTTCAGTTTGCACGCTTGTGCGAGCCGTGACAATGAAGTGACAGTGGTGCAGTGCGAGTTGCGTATAGGCTGGATGCACTCATTCCTGGTGTATCGCCATCAAGAAAGGATGTAAAATATCATCATTAAGGCAGTGACCAAAATAGCAAAGCATTAGCAGCAGTAGATATATCGCCATCTTTGCCAAAGCTGTGTTGAAAGTTTCCATTTATAGTGTCTAATGTTCAAAAGCAGAATAGCAGCTTTACTCTTGGTGGCACTAAATTCTATTTTTATTGATGTGTCTGGAACTCTGAGGTCATGCTTGGATTTATTATATTTTCTCGATACCATTTAGTCCTTCCTTGAAAGGAAATCCTTGCCGACCTTTGGACAGATAGGAGGAGTGGGTCAGCTTTGTCAAATGCGTATCTCAGTCAGATTTTCAGCTTATTGTAGGATTATTCACAACACCAGACTGCTTCCGTAAGACAGATCCAGATAATGGCTGCCGGGACAGGTGGTAAGGAAACATCAGACTGCAGAGGAACCCCAAAATCTAAACTGTAACTCAAGTAATCAATGTTAATTAGTTTTGTCTCAAATTTAAGCGATTGTAGACAACCAGAAACAGAAAACCATTAATCCTACCATTGAATTCAAATAACAACCAATGGCACACTATATTCAAATCTGTTGGTTGTGTGAATTTCATTGGCGTTTTCTAACTGCCCTTTGATTTTTATTCCAGGTAATGGTGCACAGAAATATCCTCCGACAGACTACATGCAGTCAGCAGTGACTGCATATAATATAAATGCCAATTATATTTTTGAACACAGCGTTGCTGTTCTGGCTTTTCTTTCAGACAGAGACAGACGCCCTGCTGAGGGCAGATTTAATCCAAACAGGGTTAATGTGAACTGTGTCTGTTTGTCAGAGTCGTGGTGTGTGTGTTTGCATTTCTTCCATTTCCAATCAAAAGGAGATGCAAGTGAGAGCCGGTCCTTACCGAAACTCTAAGAGTAAAATATGCATGGGCCAAATATGTTCTCCATAACTTCAGATTATCTTCTGCAATAAACAGTAGTCACATCAGTAAAGCTGATTGCAAATCGCTCTGGTCTTTGGCGATTCTATCATATTAGAGCAGCGGTGGGTTATTTTGAAGCAGGAAGTCACTAAATATAAGAAGTGTTCAGCCCATTGAATGAAGCAATAACCAGTGTGTCTGAAGTGGCACAGATAGTATATGTCCCAGAAGTATTGGCTCTTCGTCCTGCTCTGGGTGCATCATTGAACAAGCCTTTTTTTGAGGGATGTTAAGTGAGACGGAAAAGACATAGTAAATGTTTATTTTCAAAAACGGAGCGTCCTGTGTTGAAGAAGACCAATCACATTTTATTCATCTCCTTGGGGGAAATTTCTTTACCGAATTGATCCATCATTAGATATAAACATATTTTACTTCGATAATTAAAGTTCACATCACATGATATGGCAGCAGGCCAGAAGAAGTGGTGCAAATGCACACAAATGTAAGTAATATCACCAAAATGAATGAAGCCAACAACTGCTTTGTTCAGAAGATGCTGCTGGGAGAAACTGCAGTCGTTCAATGGAACAAAACTGTGCGACTGCAGAAACCTCAAATGCCAGATAACGTCCACAAAAATGCAGTGTGTTGGACTGAATGTATTTCAATCTGATGCATTTTCAATTGTAAGAAAAGCAATGTATAAAATGGAACGTTATAAATGGCTTCCTTTTAGTGAAATGCGAGGCAATGTTTGAGAAACATGCAGTGAATGTTCTCGTCTCACTAAACACATTTTGTTACAGTCAGGAAATTAACTGAATATAATGAAGATAAATACTTTCAGTTTTCAAGTACCATGTTTTGAGTACTTATACCTGTACTTGGTCTATTAAAAAGTGGTATTAATGCATCCCTGTTATAGTATCATTACTTTGATCCGTATCTCCATCATCATCGGAGTTTTTCCTCATTTTTCTTCCTTCACTGATCACATTAGTTTATATGTGCTTCATATATTTTCCACAATCTAATGTAATTTAACTGCAGGTCTTTCATGTTTATGCATTTCCATGTTCTTGTTGAACATTGGTACATCCCATACAAGAAAACACAGTGTGTCCGGAGCTCCCTCTGGGAATTTCTTTGCATTTGTCACAATCTTTCAGTGAAACTTGAGATGAGCTGGTTCAAATGTGGCAGTGAAAGGTCAAAGGTCACTGAGGCCTCACAAAACATGTTTTTGTTGCCCCGGGAAATTCCTCGCTAATTTCACACAAATATCTAAACAGATACTGTGACGAAGTGACGAGATTCCCAAAGGTCAAAGATCGTTCTTGATGATGATGTAATTCTTTTTTCTTTAAGCACTTTTCTGATCATTATTGCAACCGAACAAAACGGAAGGAGATTGTAACCATAGTTTATTGTTTGCAATAGCCACTGAAGCACAAACCTCGTATTGTAGCATTCTCCATTGTTTGATATGCTGGAAGTTAAATATTTGTTTGGAGCGATTCTCTTTTTTTATCATTTGCTTCTTTACAGCTCTCGCCCAGCTCTAACCACGTGCATTATGTAAGTCTGAACAGGCAAAGTCGTGAAGGGCCACTTCACTGATCGGTGCCGACACACAAACCATTAAGCATTGAATGTAGTTGATATTGTAAAATTTGAAGTATAGCATTCTGCCTATTCAGTCTTGAAATAAACAAACATATCCTCCATTAGATTGTTACTCCCCAACCTGGCTGGATTAAAACATCTACCATTCATTTTCGAGGTCAGTCGGAGTACCAACTGTGGCATTAGCTTGGTTTCCCCTCCGTCTGACCCGTTCTGTCCGTTTGTGTCCGTGCCATCAGGCCGACTCGCTACTGTCTGAATGGTAACCGCTCAGGGGAGGCAGGAGGCTTGACATCAAACGTGTGCGAGAGAGGCGCGGAGGAGGGAAGTGTGTCAGAGCAGCTGGGAGAATGAAAGCTGATGAGGAGGAGAAGATAAAGAGAAAATGGTGAATACAAAAGACACATTTTCTGTGGCCCATGGCCCTAACCTTGAGACTGAGCCAGCCGGCGAGATTAACACATCATCACGGTAATTGCTCACCTCAAGCAGCAGACCCCCTTGTTCTTTCTTCAACCTAATCCGTGCTTCACAAAAAGGCCCTTTGTTGGTGTTAAACTGCAAGGCTCTGTTTTCTGTGCTGCACCAACAGAGGTTCAACCTGGCAACTGCACAGCCTTTAAAGAGAAATTTAGTTTGCCACCTCCAGTTTTAGGAACCAGGGAATAAAATGGTCTGCCTGTGCCCGTCAGTATTTATCCTCAGGTAATATTCTTCACCTTGGACTTGAGCCCTTTGAATACTCCTAAATGAGTGTCCACATTGAAGGTATTTACAGTATATAGTCTTTGAAAGCTGATTGTCAGAAGGAAGATAACCTAATCTTTTTCTAATAAACTCAAAAATGCTTGTTAGCGACCAACGCTTTAGAGCTTCCACAGCTTTTGCAACAATACTCCAAGTGACATTAGTGAGTCTGTGAAAACTCCTCCAGACTGTGAGGAATCTGACCATCTTCTGCTTTGAAGAAGATGCCAGGAGAATTTGAAAAGCGTTGTCCCAACAATACTGCAATACAACAGTGAGAGCCGCGGCCTGATAAAGAACCTGAAGGACTCGAGCCCCCTCTGCGTCTGTCCGCCTGTGCCGTCCATGTCGGCAGTGGCTTCAGATCTCCTTTCAGCATGCTGGGCCCTAATTGGGCTCACACTTTCGAGAGATATTTGTCAGGTGGCTGTGAAATTAACCACTTTGCCAGTTCACGTGCTATCTTCTGTTCCTCGGTTGTTCTGGAATAAAAGTTGTTTTCACTGATAAACCGTTTTTGCATATTTCCTGCAGGGTCTAGGTTATTAAAGTTTAAGTCGTTCATCCTCATGATAGCTTTGTACTTTGTAATTGCACCTACTGGGATTTCATGCGAAACTGTAACCAAACGTGTATCTGTCTGCGCACACCTAAAGTAGGGGCTTATTATTCTTTCTCTCAGCCTCTCGTGTTCTATTAATTTCCAGCAGCAAGCGGGATAAGTGTCTAAGTTTATCCTCTTATCAGCCACTTGTCTGTATCTGGCAGGCAGCAGAGCACACATGCATGAGCTGGTTGTGTCAGTGCTAATGTTATCCGTCTGTCAGTGACACCGCGCAGGTTGGTTGTGATGATGGGAACTATCACGCGCAGTAAATGAACTGCGTCTGGTCAGCCGCGATACCTTTGCCACGCCATGTCAACCCTCATTGCCGCCGTTCCCTCAGTGAGGATGCAGATGTCTTTCCCAGGTTGCTCAGGGGCAGGATGACTCAGCTCGAGCTGCGACTTGGCACCTGGGTGACTTCTGGTTCAGATCCCCTCCTCAGTCAACCGGCAACTTAAACACAGACTGACTGTACCGCGAGTCTGAGCCGAAAACACAGGCTCCATTATTTACTCACATTTTTAGCTGCTCGCAGCTTTTTCAATCGATGCCTTTATGCACTCATTTGATGATATTTCACCTTTAAGAAAGCACAGGGAGGCTTTTGAGAGCGTTTTTCTCCTGTGGATATATGAGTAACAGCCTGGAAATGTTCATAGTTTAGGGTTTTGTTGTTGTTGTTGTTGTTTCTGGGTTTTTCTCTGCAGACAGAGTCCCTTTAATTTCCAGACGCAGGGTTTTAAAACAAGAGCACATATCTCCATCCAAACCTTTCTGCATAGCAAGAAGCGGGAGGCGTGACCATATAGGTTTAAAGTTTGTTCAAGTAAAGATTCAAAGATAATGGATTTTTAGTTATTTTTTTACTCATTGGAGAGAAAAGAATTGAACACTTTGCTGTCTTCTTGCTGTTTTCCCTTCTCAAAGTTTTTTGCATCTGTAACACACACACACACACACACACACAGTTGTAAACACGCACTGTCCTCTTTCTTCTTCGCTTCAGAGATGTTGTTTCATGTTGCATCAGAGAAACAGTGAAGCACTACTGTATGTGCTCGTCATATTTTATTCATCTTAGGAGAGGCTGTTGCACCGAGGCTCATTCCTTCCTGCAAGTCCAAAGCAGGCAGCTGTCAAAAAGCCTGAGTCCCCAGATACTTTGCCCATTTTCTACCACTTCAGCACACTTTCATGTGCACATATACATACGCCCCCTAAACAAGCGCAATTAATTACAAAATGCAGGGTGTTCCTGTGTATAACTACATGTGCAATCTCCCCACCAGAAGTGGCCTTCGATTGTGAAACGTTCGGTTACAGTAAAGTGTAAAACAAATGATGTTTACAAATTTAGAGAAGAACGGTGCCGTCTTCATCAAATGTATTTTTATGCAGTAATTGATTGCAGTAATCCAGTGTGGTTCCACAATCGAAGAAAAATTATACAACTTGATAGTTGAGTGAAACTTGATGAGCCAGGTAATTGGGTAAGAGTGAATAAATTTAAAAAAATGAAAATAAAAAAAAGTACATACTGTAACATCAAAAACTTAAACAAGCTTGGTCATTTAAACATATCCCAAGTATGAAATATTTTAGATCACTTTCAGCAATAAATTAGTTCCTCACAAATTCACAACTAAAAATGTAAATCAGTAAAGATTTTTGGTTTACAGTGCAGCTACAGTATCTATATCAAACACGCATTTATACTTTGGTCATACCGCGTTCATGATAGAAGCGATCATTTAAAGCTTAAATATTGACCATCTTCTCTAAATAACAGTCCAGTTTAAGCTGCAGAAAATCCCGAGATCTGTTGAGTCACTGCATGTATCAAAATGAAGCCACGGCTTTGTGGTTTACTGCAAAGCCTCAAGAATAGATAGTGAGCACATGAAAACATCAACAACTTTGAAACAACAACATTTAAAATAGAACATATGAGCAAGAAGGCCTCTAACAACGCGCTTCTCTAATTGGAAAGGATATGTTGACAGCAGGCCTCTGGTGCTGCTCGACCTTTACAAGGCAGATTTGCGTGATGCTGATGAGGCACATGGTTCACTACACATTTTGCAAAGCATGCTTACAGAGCACCCTGTTATATGTACACACTTCATGTTCCTCAAATGAATGCATCCAGACGACTGCACCCAGCTCGCCTCCCTGCGTGATTGTGCACACTGAACAAGTCATCAAAAACGGCTCCATGGCTCGTACGTGGCGCTCCGCGACAAACAAGCTGACTGCTCTCGTCCTACCATTTCATACACTCTTTTTTCAAAGGAAATTAAGTCAGGTTGTGTCAGCCTGCAACGATGTTCTCTGCAATTTTTGCTGCAGTTTTGTGATTAATGTTGTCTGTGGCGCGTTCATTCGTCTAACTCTCACCCCCACATCTACAATTGCTTCAGCGAGTCGTAATTTCTCTGACAAAAAAACAAAAACAAAAACAAAAACTCCACCAGCCCGGGTGTCAAATACTTTCTGCTGTGGGATTTTTTTGTGTAGGTGGTGAAAGCAATATAGACTGCATACTAATAGCCAAAACATTTTTCCAGTGCATAGAAGAAGAAGAAGAAGAACAAAAAAAAACCCCAAGATTTATGTCAAGATTTAAAACACATGTTTTGGCTGCATTATAGTCTGCTCCGTGAAAAGTCAAAGTAAAATGAAAACATCGTTCCTGTGGTTTATTTCTCCACATATTACTGGCTCAATGAGATCTCAGCTCTGTGTGCCTTTTGTTAAACACTGTAGTTTCACAACCAGCCAAAGAACTGGTGTAGTTGACGTTTGAACAATCGTTGATGATCGAGGCTGATTGTTCTGATGATGTGGCCGGACACTGTGTCTACTGTGGTTCTTCTACAATTAATATGTGTACCTGTTACAATGACTTGGCTGGTAACTTTTCAATGAACATCTACCAGTTTCTTCCTGCTCGTAGGGAAAAATAGAGGTTTCATGTGTGACTCCCTGTGTGACGCACCAGGGTAATTACTTTGCGTATTGCTTATGCTTGTCTGCATTTCATATGGATTTCCTTTACTCTTGTTCTCTTTTGTGTTTAAATAACCGCAAATAGATTACTCTAAAGGAAATTATGACAGAAAATGTATTGCAAACACATATCATTTTGAGCATTTTTGCCAGTTGAACAATGCAAATGTACACTTAAAAGCACAAACAAAATCAGACAAAATACTATAATACAAGTCCACATATGACATGTACTAACAATTCATTTTTAACTGAATGTGTCACCTAAAATCTTTTTAGACCTGTTGTTGGCTGAGACGACAGCTTGCAGTTTCAGGATCTTCTACGGCCTGAAGTGATCCCAGCATGTGGTGCTGTGAACACCGCCGCATGCATACGCCAGACGACATCGTTAGTTAACTCTTTAATCCTCTTTGTTGCACAACCTTAAATGACGCAGACTTATGGTGTGTTAATGAGTAACTGGGAGGCGGGAAAGGCCCAACTTCTCATTGGAAAAATGCATCTGAGCGTCGTCTAACAGGATAAGTGGGAGGTTTGAGAGCACTCAGGCCCCATTCGCACGGCAACGTTTCGCGTGAAAATACATTGTTTTTCCAGGTTCACATTTACACGGCAATGACAGAAACTCTGAAAACGATGTAGTTAGCATGACAGGCAATGAGTTGGTGCTGTTGTTTGTTTTTGTGATGAAACCACTCGTGTACGCAGAACACTCAGACTATAAATGTAAATTTTCTTGCTCATTGTTATTTTAATATTGCTCATAGTCATTGACATAAATTACATAATAATCATAATCATAATTTCAGTGACGTAGCCTTGCTTTTTTTTCTATTATAAAGCTTTACTGCAACAGTTATTAAGATAACGTTTCACGTTTCATGTGACGATGCCTAATCCGTTAAAAAAAAGGAGTGTGTTAACACTGCAGCAGCGGACACGGAGACAACGATGTCGTTAGTCTGCCAGGCCACGCCAGGGCACTGTTGCTTGATTTTGTAATGAAACCACACAGACGTGTGTGCAGAGACTGGAGAGGCATCGGATGCAATCAGGGGTGAGTCTCAACCATAAAACTACTGATATGGACGATAAAACTAGAATTCTGACCGTGAGTGATACCACTGCGGGTCGCCATGTTTGTTTACAAGGAGTGGAAGGGGAAGGGAGGGGGAGAGTTGCAGTTACAGGCTCTGTATCCTGCGGCAGTCTCTGCAGGAGGGAATAGCGGCCTTGAAAGAATCTTTCCACCTTGGGAGTCGGATTAAAAACTTTGCAGCGACAGTGCATCCGCACACTGGTGTCGTGTAAACGAACCCCCCCAAAAGTGAAGAAAGTTTTGCGGATAGACTCGTAATCGTTGTCGTGTAAACGGGACCTTAGATATTTTGAGTGCAGAAGAAGTCATGTCTGTACAGCAAATTTGTATGGTTTCTGGACGGCAGCAATAAACCTGCACTGCAGGAAGCAGCCATGTTGAATGTTTGTTTTTTAATACGAACGCTGTAATGTTCTAGTCTCCAGCTGTGTGAATGCTACATTATCTACCTCTCAAAGTGAAATTGCAAGGACACTTAAGAAATGAATACAAACGCAATGATTTTGCTGCTCAAGTTCCCATCAGCTGTGTGTGTACTGCATCTCTGAGACAGAGAGAGGACTTTACAAGGAGGGAAGTAAGATTTTGTCAATACATGTCACTTGAAACAGCCCAGCGTTCAATACTGCTCAAGCACACAGCACAGAAACTACAGAGTGTCCTGTGCTTATTTGTCTTTACACACACACAAAAAGTGTCCTTGTTTTTTCTTTTGTGTGAGGTGACAGTAAAGAGCCGCACCATTGCTGGAGGATTGAGCTTCATGCTTAAGGACACTTGAGCAGAGTGGCTCCTCATTGACACAGGAGCTTGAATGTGTGTCCTACAGTGGAGGGTCTGTCTCCCCTCTTGCTGCCTCACCAGGCTCGTCTCAGTTTTTTTTCCTCTCTGTATCTGCTCTGTCCGCCAGCCCCAAAGACGCTTTATCACACGTAACAGTTTTGTCAACATCCTTCCCTCTGAGATTATGTGGCCCCGAGCAGGATGATGCAAACATAAATGGGTATATATGTATATTTGTATATAGTGGCTCGGTCAAAACTTGTGTTAAAAACATTAACGTTAGCCTGACATTCAAACAAACGAATAGATTCCCCAAAATTGCTCCAAGTCAATACCATGGATGCACCATTCCTCACTGTGATAAATGTCTCTTAATTGTTTTTGTTGTAAACGCCATTCAAGAGACAAACCTAACTGATGGACAGATTTGTGGGTCCCGCTGTGGCGAGATGATGACCCACTGCACTCATCCCGAGATTGGCTTGGTTTGCTGTTGACATTTTCTGGCACTCACTCACAATCGCTCAGACTGCAGTGAACTTTTAACAATGAAACTAAAATACACATTTAACAACTGTTTCAGACAGTTTTAATAATTGCTTAATGAGTTTAAATCAACTGTAGATGTTTGCCCTGTGATGGATTAACAATCTACCTTCACACATAGTCACCTCAAGTGGCTTTTTTCTTACTTCTTCCCTCTATCCCAGGACACACTTCTTACTATAACCACTTTCTCCTCAGTAGGATCCCAAAGAAACCTGAAAAAAAAACCCTCATTCACGCACAGGGTGAACGTTGAAATGAAAGATGAAGCCAAGACCTTGCAGAGAGATGGCCGCACTCACCACTACTCCTCCCTGTCATCCAGCAAAACAATGTTTACGTTGTAGAATAAATACCCATTTTGCAGAAATGAGGGTTGGTAACCAACAATCTTTTAGTTGCTTCAAGCTCTCGTCGTACCAAGTCAGTCAGAGTAGGATGGAGTACGAATAGGTTTGCTGAACTGACGTAGTGAACGCGTGAAATATCAGATGCAGCTTTATTAACATCTTTCCAGTTCAAATGACAAAAAAACTGTACTCGGTGTCCTGTTACCTCTGTTTTATAAAGGAAAGTTGCCTCCCTCTAAACAAAGAGTGGCAGTGTTGATGTTGTATTATGAAGCTCGTTCTAAGGAAGCAGAGGACATCAAGTGGATTGTTATTCTATCTGGCAATAACATTTTCCCTCAAAATTAAATTAACAAAACAAACTAAACACAATTTCGAGGAAATGAGGTCGGTAACAATGACTCATGGCACTGTGCTAATCATTGTTCACAGAACAGTTATAGAACAGGTCAGTCTCACAGACAGTAAACGGCTTCGCATAAATATTAAAATTAACCTTACTCAGTCAATGTTGCCCATACGACTGAGACAAATGTACACTCTGCCTCCAGTGCTGCAGATTTCTTCATGTCCAGCATCAACAAAGAAAACCTCGATCTCTGTTAATAAATAACTGCATTTCCAGGCTGCATGCTGTGTGGATATATATGCCTGCATTGTGCTTTCAGATTAAGGAGTTTCCATATAACATGTTCTTCTCCCTGCCTCCTCCTTACCACCAACGAAAAACATTTGCTGAAACCTTCTGCAATCCCCTCTTAAGTCTATTGAAGCACAGAGGACTGAGATCCACAGCAGAACTGAGCTGGGAGAATTCCCTTTTAATTAAAGGAGAGATATCTTCTGTGCTTACTGAAGGTGTGAGAAGAGAAATAGGGAAAACACTCCTTAAAAAAAAAAAAAAAATTCAGATACTCTGTACGGTCCTTGAATGCAAACCATTGTTTAGGTTGCGATAGTGGAAGACAGCATTTGATCGCCCATTGACGGCGCTTCTCCGCTGCAGAATAATCACTTCTTTTATGAAGCCATTAGAGACGACTGATTCAAGTGATTGTTTCTCAAATGTCCGTCCATGTGGCCAGCTGGGAGCTGGGTGCAGCGGTTTCTAAGGCCGGGTCACAAACTTACGCAGCAGGAATGTGGGGTATTTCTCTCTGTGTGCAGCTTTGTGACACATCGTTGGAACTCTCAACATCTCAAAACATTTTCAACATTCCTGTGCTCAAAAGATGAGAAAGACATTCCTTTTCCAGCAAATTGTCTCCTTCGTTCAGATTCAAGGAATAATTAGCGTTAATCCAGATGATTTGTCCGGTTTTTGTCTTTTCGCTCACAACTAATTGAACTCTGCTCCATTGTGTCTGCCATCACAATGGAGCCGTTATTCTGTCTCTTCCATTTTCCTTTTGACTCTGTCATTTTCTTATCTCTGAATACTGGTAGAAATGATCATCAGTCACTCAATTACAACTCCACAGTTTAACGCGACTGCACTTGTCAAAGACGAGGATTATATTATTTTTAGACCCTTTAATTTACCTCTTCCCTTTCAGAGTAAAAGGTCACTAGTGAGCTTAATGGGCCATTGAGTATTATCAGGATTACAATGAGCTTTTTTCCTGCCATCCTGGGCTTAATTTTAAAGCTTCATGGGGTATGCTTTAAAAAGTCTTCCTGTTGTCGGTCAGTTTAACGTCTCAAGAGCCAAATGCATCAATGTTTCTAATTACCTCAGTGCTGAGAGGGTGTAACCGGCAGGGGCTGAATACAACAGTCGTTCCAGGACAGTGGTCAGTTTTGCTGAACAGCGAGAAATGCAAACCCACTCAACTGCAAAACACAAGGGTATAATTACATGATTACTTCTGTTAGCTCCCATCTGTAATCTGGCTGCTTTGAGAAACACTTGGTTTTCTGTGCTTATATTGCACAATGAGCACTGCCTTCCTGGTTTGTAGGCTCACAATGTAATTGTTCACTGATTAACTTACTCATTTTTCAGTGGTTTGCAAACCAATGTACAATAACGGTAATGCAAAATCTATTAATTCGATATTAATTGGAAGGTATTATTTGTCCTTTCTTGAACCGTGGAAGTACAAGGGGCACTTTAATGATGTTCACATTTTACAAATAGTATATAGATGTTCTGCATTTAATCCCTTTAACACTCAAAGCGCTTATTGAAAATATGTGCTTTGCTTACAAGTACATTTCTCTTTGCCAAAATGTTGAGAAATGTAATAGAAAACATGCATAAATAATAAATCAAACAGTTCGGAGGTTAAACTTCAGCAATCCTACGCAACTAACTCTACCTAACTTTTTCAGTAAATTTAACATCAAGCAATGTATTTAAGTCCGGACCAGGTTGAAAATGCAAGGTTACAAGGCACTCATTGAAACGCTAACGGATTTAAAAAAAAAATCTAAATTATAGTGTCACAGACTTCAACCACGAATGTTTGTGGCTTAACATGATGGAATCCCATTACTTTATGATAGCTGTTCAAAAGTTTAAAACTCACCTAAATTACACATACTTTACCATGTGTAGTTTAAAACGACTGTAAATAGTTTGATGTCTTCACTTTACTTTTGCGAGTACCGTCCTCCCAATATAATGTGATTTCGGTGGGGAAAATAAACATTGGTGCACATGTTCAACCACAGATTATGATCTTCTTTGGTGTATTTTCAAGGGAAATGTATCAAGTCGGTGCAGTGACTGGGAGGAAGAGTTTATGTTGGATATGAGTAATACTGTCATGCATTGCTGTAATTTGGCAAAAAAAGTAAATCTCAATATAATGTGTGGTTTACTCTGTTCAGGAGAAACATGAATGAATGTGGAAGTTGCTTGAATTAAATGAGCGTTGCACCACTTCATATCTTATTTGGCATCACTATGCAGTCATTTCAACATACATCTATTTATTTTCTAACTTCCTTACCTTTTCAAACTATCACCACAGATTAAATCCCTTATTGCAGATACAGTACAGATCGCCCAGTCAGGTTAAAAAAAAAAAAAAAAAACACCATTCGGAGTGCATCACTATGTGGACACTTTATCTAGTGTTATATAAAGTGGCACTTTTCTGTGTCGGCTAGCAGTGTTGGATTCTCTTGCAGTCAGTTCATTGTTGTGTAGTTGTTAAAGTAAATCTACATCATGTGAATTGTCACTTTAAAGTGATTCTTTCAAGCATATTTCTATGATAAGTTTCCTTTTGAGTGGCCACCGGTAATTAGGTGTGTTAGGCACCGGGCCAATCACTAATGTGGGCACATACTGAGATCAAACACCCGTTTAATTAAAATAGCTTACATGAGGAAAAAAAAAAGAAGAAAAAAAAAAAGCCCAAAACTGTAGCACACATATCACGACAGCTTTTTTTTTGCCAAACACTAAGCAAAGATCTCAGCTTTGGCAGTGTGATGCTGTTGTTACTGGAGGCGTCCATGCTCACACTCCAGTTTACAGGGGTCACACACTCCTAAGAGTTGCCATCTGCGCTAAGAGAGCTGCTTCAATTTGTTTCTCGGAGCAGCGAAATCTTAGCTTGTAAATGATTTCATTTGATCTCTCTCCATTTTTCATGTGAGGAGCAGTGTCTTTTCACGACATTGTCTCCAGAGGCTTTTTCTCGACGCTTCTCCTGAACCACTGTCGTGCACATTTTCTTGTTTTACTGCTCAGAAGGTGACGCAGGAACTCCTGCCTAATGTTTTCTGTAATGCAGCCACATCCCACTTGTAGGCTGATGTGGAATGATCCAAGCAAACATGTGTCTGCTCCGTGTTATTACCGGGGGAAGAATCTGATCTTTAGTTTGATTTGATTTGACAAACATAGCTAATTCGCCCTGTCAGGCCAAACACACCAGGGGAGCGGAAAGACGGGCCTCGGGGTGGAGGGGAAGGTAGAGACTGGTGCAGTGAACGCTGTTAACTCTTCGACTGCTGAAGAATCGAGGACGTCCGACTGTACAGCACTTTCACAGGAATGGACGTCACGTTGTGTTTAACAGGGAGACAAAAACAAAGACATTGAGGCTCACGATTTCCTTTTTCACTAAGTGGGTGCTGGAGCTCCTGATAAGCTCTTCTTCCTGTTTTAAGTAGCTGTTACAGCAGTGTGTTTCCTTCAGAAAGCCCATTGTTATTAACCAGGAGTGTTTTGTTTTTTTTGGTTGTCACTTGGAATCAGGCATAATATACGGACGTTTCAACAACTGCAAAAACACAAGAAGAAAACTAAAGTTTATGCTAAGAGAGGATATCGCAGCTAATTTAATTCAGCTGCTGAGGATCTGGAAGACCTGCATGTGAGAGGCCTCACCCACGTTGTGGTGAAAGAATGCTTTTTGGCTTCAGAGAAACGGGGGTTGAAAATTGATTACATCTGCAGAATCAAGTCACAAAAATGGAATATTTCAGTGGCCTCACCAAAGATCAGACTCTGAAAAATCCTAGTCCAGAAAATTTTTTCTATTGTCTTCATGTAATATTATAATCACCAGTGTTTGATTTGTTTTTTGTTTTTTTTAATAGTTATTCATATTGTAGTATTGAACCGCCTCGCAATTGTGTCGAAAGCTTTCCTGCATTGAAGCGGCTCCTTGTTTGGCTGTTTGACACGTGCACATTTCTGAACTCGGGTGTTGTTGCTGACGTGACCCGAGCCCTGTCTTCCTCAACTGCGTCCGTGGTCGATGAGTCCCAGGACAGATATGAATTTTATTTATGGATTGACTTGTAGAGCCATTTGCCGGCAGCACAAGCAAAGCTGGCTGTGTGCCTGCTCACCAAAGATTAACTTTGACGTTTCCTCTCCTAAATCCGCTCTGATTAAATATTTGCTGGCTCATTTAATATGAATGTGAATTAATGGCCAGTCAGTGAGTTCATGTCCACTCCACTTGAGTTATATCCATGATTTGGCACAAGCACCTCTTGTCTTGTCTGTTACATTTTCTCTCCCCCGGTCAATCTGCTTCACACTTGATTTGTAACCATTATTCCTGTGTCCAGTTGAAAAGCAAATGAAGTTCACCTGTAGTGACTCTGAGGAAAACACACTTGTACAGTATGTGTGAGCCTATAATTATTAATGAGGTAGGGACCTGACGATGGAAACGTTACCCTTGTTATTACGGATCCTTTGGGTGATAGCGATGGCGTTTGGTTGGCCTCCATTTGCCTCAGTTCACCTTTGTTGATGCAAAACACATCATATTTAAATTGGATTTGTTAATAACATTTCTCATAGAAATATAGCTGTATTGCTTAGGATTTCTCAATTAAGCGTTTCTGCTGCACAAAAAAGAAATGTCGCAGTCCTAACACAGCATGAAGTCTTCCTCTCACTATTTCCTCTTTGTGAAATATTTAATGGATTGTGCTACAATTTGGTACAGATTGGAATATTTTGTGATTGTCAGTCATTGCCATGGTCAAGTCTAAACCTTGGGTTTGTTTTCTGTTTAAATGTCTGCTCACATAAGTTGCTTGTACAACTCGTTGGACAACAATGTAAACCGTGTGTAGCTGCACTTGAACTGCTGTGTTTAAAAGTGGAGACTCACAGAACCTTTTGCTTGTTCAGCCATAAGCCCAGTTTCATATTACCTCATGCAATATGGAGCATCCGTGCAAGTGCAGCAGGGGTCTTTCCAGGCTTTTGTTACTGTCATTAGAACCTGTAAATTAGCTATGAGTACACCTCCATTTTATTTTCATAGCGGAAGGTGGGCTGTGAATTATTAACACCAGTAATTAACCTGCATGTGCCCAGGTTGCATTCACAGCAGGCCCAATGATGAGGTGTCTCATGTATCTTCAAGTCAGTTTTTTGTTTTTTTTCCATTTGTTTCCACACATACTGTGTTTTCTCAACAGAGGTTTGTCAGTGCTCGTCGCAACATGCTGTTTGCGCACATAGATTTTAAACAATACTCTCTTGTGCACCGCTGATTATGACTTTCAAAGACCTTAATCCTAATGAGGTCCACTGCACATTTCCAGGATACAGTTTCTCTCCACAGTTACAGGTAGCAGAAAGGGAGCTGGTTGAGGTTTTCCTTTCATGGAAGAATCAATACTATTCAGTTTCTCCTCAACTAACAGTTTTCAAATTGGAACAAAAGTTAGCTTTTCTCTCTGCCGTCCTGTCATGTGTGAATCTTTTCTCCGTCAACGGTGGGCAAAATACTCACAGAGGACTGGGGAATCGTCAGAGTTAGAAAGCTGAGGTAGAGTGTGGGAG
Source organism: Blennius ocellaris (assembly GCF_963422515.1). NCBI lineage: Eukaryota > Metazoa > Chordata > Actinopteri > Blenniiformes > Blenniidae > Blennius > Blennius ocellaris. Next base: position 15,749,504 of record NC_137656.1, read on the forward strand.
TCACTTGTCAATAGTGTTTGTACAGCTGCTGAGCTGCAGAGTTATCACACTGTGTAACAGCATTCATGTGGAACAGAGGCTGTTCAGAGGAATGAAAAGATCCTTGAAATTCACAAACCGTTCTATAAAAACATGAAGCTCCGGTCTGCAGCTGATTAGCTTCGCGTAGCATGAGGGCTGACATAATCTTTACCTTTCCCTTTTCATCACAATTTAATTGGTAAAATAAAGCATTGTTCTAGTTTTCAGTTGGATAAGCAACGAGCACACCAGCATGACGGGTTTCTTTCTGTATTCTTCTGATCCACCTCTCGATAGGTAAGAAAACAAACATGTTCAAAATGGAGAATTGGCCTTTTATATTAAGACGGACTTATTTGTGCACGTCCCGCAGTCTTTTAACACCGACCCACCAGTCAGACACTATAATGGATTTATTCTTAGGACGGTAATTATCAAAGCTGTTTTGCTCATGTCTGAAAGCTCTGTTTTGTTTTCGTTTTTTTCTGTTTGTTTTTTTATTTCAGAACCATCATCAATATAGAAAACCTCCTGTTTGCTTTTGGACTCTGAAAGAAAGACTCTGAAAATGCTGTGGGATTGAAGGATTAAGATGCAGGCAAAGACATCGGAAATGAAAAACACCCTTGCAGATATTTAAACACTTAGAGCAGGACACAAAGCAGAAGCGTGGAGAAGTCAAGACAGGATGTCGGCTGTCTTTTTGTCCATGGATGAAGCACGTAAGGAGAATGTGATACATTTCTCCTTGAGGGTCCCAGACTCTTCTCAGACTACTGCGGGCAGAGGGAAGAAGAGGGGAGTGCATAATGCTATTCAAGTCTCAGGTGACAAGTATTCTGCAGATTTGTCTCGGGGCAGACGGAGAGCCATAAGGGCGAGTGTCCCCTCAAATGTTCTGGAAAATTCCCTGACCTTGAGGAGTGTTGCATTACACCTTCCATTTGTAGGCTCCCAGACTCGTCCCAGAACAGAGACGTCTTTGACAGAGGCTGCAGAGAGTTGGGGAGGCTTGCATCCAGCCATCCCCTCAAAACTGCACCCGTCGCTATATCTCAATCTGAAAAGAGCCACTAAGAACTCCTTAGACCACTTTTATATTTACCAAACACTTTAACCTCTGCATTCTTTCCAGGCTGTTTGAACAGGTTTCTCTTTTTGTGTGTCACTTTAGATCGTCTGAGCTTTTTGACTCGACTCATTTTTAATTTCCTCCGATTCCCAAAGGCATTAAAACCTGACGGCTTCAAAGACGTTGCAAGGAAAATCTTTATTCTTTTTTCCTTTATTCTTATGTAATTTATCAAAGATAATGCCGGAGTGTAAGCATGACAATTTTCTGAACAGTGTGGTGAAATAAATCATTACAGTGACGTGTCGTCTCGATATTTGATTGCTTTTTGTGCTGTTAGTGAATCTTCCTTGCTCTCGCTTTTCTGTCAAAGAATTTGACAGGAAAATGATGTTTTACCTTCTTTTTTGAGTTAGATGTTAGAGTTTAATTTCAGTAAACAACAGCATTTCCAAAAGAAACAGAAAGTGGTTTGCTTCGGCACTGCTGATGAAACATTCTGGTTTGATGTATCCATTTTGCTAATACTTACTCAGGTGTGCACTCACTGTCCTTTTTTTGTGTCTTTCTTGCAGATGGTGATTGTCTCAGTGAATAGCTGGGCACACAAAGATGAGAGCATCTCGGTTCAGCCAGCAAATAAAACCGTCTTCGTTCTGCGTGGCGTGAGAGAAAGTGCCACTTCGGGGTTGGTGTAGCATCTCTCTCTCGGCTGATAACCGGAGTGAAAGCGGTGTTCAGTGATCGTCTTTCACTCTGAGCCACTCACCTTTCATACTGTGGCTCCAAAGACAGCTGTCGGGGCCGGGCTGTCGGCAGGAATACAGAGAGAGAGACGCTCCACACCAGGCACGACTCTGCAACATCTTTGTCATGAGCCTCAAGATTTGTACATGAAGAACAAATCATGCTATTGTTTAAATGACCTCAGTGCAAGGCTAAGACACTTCGAGGGACTTCCTGCTCAGTGGGGCTGTGTGGCAGGAGCTGGGAGGGCTGGTGTGGATTCTTCTACTTTATGAGTTTTCCTCCTTTGGTGAGCGTGTCTGAGCGGCACGAGGAGCCAGCATGGCCAAGCCTCTGCTGAAGATCCAACGATACTTTCGCAGGAAACCCGTGCGATTCTTCTCCCTCATTCTGCTGTACCTGACCGCGGGGAGCCTCGTCTTCCTCCATTCTGGCTTTGTTGGGGACGGTAGCTCTGGAGGTCGAGGGGGCCGGGACTTGGTCGTAGCCTCGGAGATGGGCAGCTGGACTTCGTCGTCCAACACTCGGGGGCTTGGCATCATGAGCCGAGTGTTTAAGGAGACGCGCAGGTCTGGGCGGAGGTACGGTCCCCCGTGGATGAAAAGGAGGCAGGAGGGCCGCGAGACGATCCGCAGGGGGGGGGATTACACCAACAACTGGAACCGTGCACTCAAAGGACGCAATGCCAAAGACTTGGATGATGGAAGAGGTAGGTTCTATTATTCTGCCATATCTGAAAATGATAAGCGGGTAAATGGTTCTTTAAATCATTATCATTCATGGTCACAATAGACCTTTGCTTTGCCTGCATATAAAATCTTTGAAAAGATAGCACAGTGAAAAAAATGCAGCACACATCAAACGATTCATCTGTGCTTTAAAAAAAAAAAAAAAAAAAAAATCCATCCCACTGTATGACATACAATACTCATATTTTGCCATATGGAAAGAATATTCCGCAATTAAAGCGATGAAAAACCATTTTATTGCAAGCTGACTCATAGCGCACATCCACTGGCAAATAGAAGCAGCTTTTGTCCCACTTCATGCTAATATGAAACTGATCCAAATAAATCTCTGATTACAAACTGCAGCCTCTTAATGACTTCATATTCGCAGCAGTAATTGGTCGTGTAGGAAATCTCTTGAGAAAGTGGAGTGGGATGATGATTATGATTAAGTCCTCTGTCTTTCCTCCTTGTAAATCCTTCAAGGATCTCATCCTCTGTGCTGGAACTCCGCTTTGAGCAGGTCAGCGTATGTTCAGAAACACTGCGGATGATACGGAATCACAACATCTCAAAGACGACATGATCACAGGATTTGCAGGTTTATCTGACATTCTATAAACTGTGCCGCAGAGTCAGAGAAGGTTTATGGGCAAAATCCTCGCGAGCTTGTGACGTCTTATCGCGTTGGATGGTTTTCTGAAAACACCAGCCGATTGGATTAGTCTGTCCAGGGTTTACAACCATGAACTTGACTATCATTAATTTCACCCTGCTTTTCACTTTCCACATGAATCATTGTCAAGTTAGTTTCAGATAAAAAAAACTTACTCACCAAGTCGGGTGTCTGACCGTACCGCTTTTCTTCCCCGTCAATCACTTTCTGTACTCTTGGATACAGTATGAATCATTAAAAACAAAAACATCTCACTACTGCAAGAATTATTTAAGAAAACGATCAATCCATAGCATCGTTCAATGATGCTTCAATGAAATGATTGTTGGTCACTGGTGAGAGATGTGCTGGGTATATTGCTATAATGGCTTTCTGTTGTTCCGGATGCAGAATCACTCATAGCTTCAAATAATTAAGCTCTCCTCTCACGACAGAGATGCAACGATTCTGTAGATCCATTACCAAACCACAGCCAAAAGAATCCCAACTTCACAGTTTCTTCATTTGAAACTAATTCCCTGAAGCACCGGTGAGGAGGTCTTTGTGTATTTTACAGTTCTGCTCTAATCTCTAATCTTGACTCATCTCGTGTTTCATTTCAACAATGGAAGGGCTGTTTTATACCGAGGTGTCTCGGTACTCTATGACAGAGTACAATTTTGTTTATCCGAGTTGGGATGTAAATCAACATTTTAGGACTTTGCAAAACGTACTACTAAGCAGAACGTTGTGTTTTGTTTTAAAGTCAGAACAAGTATTGTATCTCTAATGAAGTAAAAAAAAAAAAAAACCATCTCTCAGGGTGAGAGTGTTTTCGTGGCTTCGTTTCGGGGTCACCACAGCTCGTCGGTTGATGTGCAAGTTTGATTTGACAGAAGTTTTATTCCAAAGGCTCTTCCTTTCACACTGGTGGCCTGTTGGAAGTGCGATCTTGAATCGGCAAGTTTGTGCTTTCAGACGTGCGCACCCCTCGGGGGCTCTCAAAGTGTGGGAGGGCAAGTTCCCACTCACAATGCTTGGACTGCATTGGGTCCCGCCAACCTCACAAATCTTACAATGTATGCTTTCTGCCCCACCAAAGAGAAAGACAAATTTCTTCATCTGGCATTCAACTATATTAAGTTATCGTAACCATTTACGCCTTGCATGAAATCTAATTTGACCATTTTAATGTACAAGTGTCAAACTCAAAGCTCACAAGCCGAATCCACAGAAAGTTGTATCGCCTACCAGAGCATTCATGAAATATAACTGTCAAAATAAAAGTATATACTGCATGACGGTACACTATTTTGCATTCTGACGGCATCTCAAAGCGAGACAACAGATACTGTATTTCCTTAACTGCATAAGTGATTAAACTGAAAATAATTAAACTTTCCTGAAATGGTCACAAAGATTGGGAAATAAATTTAATGAAAGATGGGAATAAAAATACATTTATATTTACGTTTATATTTCAGGGAGAAAAAACAAAATGCCTTCCGTGTTACGGGACAGTGTCAAACTCTTGGATGTTTGTGCAATGCATGGGACAACAACCACAGTTTAAAAAACAAACAAACTCATGTTTCATTCATCTGAAAAATTCAGTCAATGACTGAGAGGAATGATGGTTTGTTAAACTGAAAATAAAGTGGCTGTTAATAATAACGTGTATGCACATTCCTGTGTTTATGTGAGCGGATGTATTCACATTCTATTGTGTGTAGTTATACGAGTGAATAATTAATGATCACATCCGGAGATAGTTATTTAACAGTCATATAATTTGTAGTTTTCTTTAAACCATCTTTCCATTGCAAACGGCTCTCAAGGACAATCGTGCTCATGGATCCTATTATGAAAATGACTTTTGACACCACTGTTTCAATATTTCTCCATTTAACTTGCAACAAATGAAGTGATAAAGATGCGTATTTTAACAAAATAAATAACAATTGAGCCCTCCTCCGATTTCTGTAAAATGTAAAAATTCTATTAGAAGAAAGCATCCCCTTGACCCCTAGATTTCTTGTGCATGTTGCACACGAAGCCCTCTGACACTCCCCGGAGGAAGTCCGCTCCTCTGCAGAAGATAAATCTAATAATTGACATGACAGAAAATGTTCAAATACCACTTGTTTGCCATGTTCAAGTGTTTCTGTAATATTCCACTTGTAAGGAACAGTCAGGTCAGCACCGATAAACATCTGGAAGCCCCTGTGTTGGCATGGAAACGGCTCTAAATGAGCCCATGCTATTTGAATGTCTCTATTTATTCATCCTTGAAACCCTAAAATAGCCCCGGCTCACCATATATAACACCAGGATTTCACTGCAGCTTGTTTTTGGTGTCGTTGTTTCTCTGGATCCTGTCCAGAGTACCAAGCAGGCAGGTGGAGAATATAAATTGTTCGTCAACACAAAAAACAAGGCGTGCATGCTTTTGTGCGTGCGTGATGGCTAAATTTGGGGGCTGTTCGACAGATTTTTAACTCGCTCTACTCTGGGAAAGACTCCAACATCTGTGAGCAAGCAGGAGGTCCAACCAGAGAAGAAAATAAAAAAATTATTCTACTACGAAACCTACGAGTGGCCTTCTGTGTATTTGACAGCAGAGTATTAAGGGACAATGGGATTTATTTCCAACCAGTACAGCTTTAAGCTTTTCCCCTTATTTACGTACACTTAAGCCTCAGGTTATCTGATCAAATGAGGGTCTCTCAGTCTGGCTTGGCCCCTCTCCCCCCTCCCATTCTTGCTTGTTCTCAAACACTAACCTCACGGAACTGCGGCTGAACATGATGATGGTGTAATTACTATCTTCAAAGCTTTCCTTTGCTCTCGTGCATCAGTCATTACTCTGCAGTCCTTACCGTCTATAGAGGCCTGTTATGTTCGTGTTAAGAGCCCCCCCCCCCCCTTCCATTATCTACCAAATGCAATCATTCTTATGGGCTGTGAATTCAATTTGGAGGAAATATGGCAGATGCAGGCGAAAACACATAAACACATTTGAACAATGTTGGTGCAGTCACACAAATGCATAAAACAGGAGACCTGGTGCAAGCAAAATGAATATACTTGATATAACTCACGATGAGGTCATTATAGAAAGTTTGAATGGTAAAATGACAAATAAAACCAAGAGTAAAACCACTCCTATATGCAGTTTCATCCTTGGCTCCTACGTAATGTTAAACAGAAATATTATTTTCAAACCAGAGCTGCAGCTTTGTTTAAGTCAGCATTTCCCTCCAACAGAAAGCAGATTATTTCCCAGCTCAACAATAGTTAGGAGGAAGATTACAGCTCATTGCAGCTCACCACATGCTGCTCAAATGCAGGTCTTTAGACTATAACAATTAAAGTAATGCAGGGGACTCTGTGCTTCCCTCATTTAGATAACAGAGGCTCAGAGCGGTAATGGCACTGCACAGATGGTGAGAGGTTTGTTGGTAGAAGGCCGTGCAGCCCGGTTAAACCGGACAACGTTGTTTTAACAAGAGACCAGAAGCTGCTGAAGGGTCACTGTATCTCTTCTGTGCAGTGGTTTGCTGCAGCTCAGCCCAGCCCCCCGACACACACACACACACACACACACACACACACACACACACACACACACACACACACACACACACACACACACACACACACACACACACACACACACACACACACCTCTATGAAAAATGCAGCGAGATGACTGCCACTACAGTTACAGGCCACTAGAAGGGGATGTGTGTCTTTATAAATAAATAAGCATTCTGCCCCAGTTTGGACTCCTTCTATGCTCTGCTGGTTCATAGTACAGCCTCAAGAAGAAGACACTGTCGTGTATAACTTCAATGATTTAATTATGTAATTACATTATACATTATTGATATAATGTAATTAATTTACACATTTAACATTTAAAAAAAACAACTAACTGAAGAATGTTTTTCAAGTGTGTGTATGTATAAACATCCCTGTATAGCTATATATCTCGTATATTCATGCCATGTCTTTATTTTGCCTTCTCAGCAAAGTACATCGGCTGCTACATCGATGACACCCAGAAAAGAGCGCTGAGAGGAGTTTCTTTTTTTGACTACAAAAAAATGACTGTCTTTCGATGTCAGGACAACTGTGCAGAACGGTAAGACGGCTTTTCAAAATATGTTGACTTTTTGGGTGAAATGAAGTGGAAACTGACACGACAGAAGATCTGATCTGAAGATTAAAATCATGACAGTCATACATAACCACTTCCAAAACATCCTTCCTGGTTTGTGGTGTGTGGATAAATCTGATGACCAAGTTGCAAATCAATAGTCTTGTCACATTCTTAGTGGAATTGTAAACAAATAAATTAGCTAATGGATATTTCAACTCCATACAGTTATCCTGAAGGAGAAACTGTCCCACACTTACACGCTCGTCACAGTGTATTTTTATTATTCCTTCACGTTAGAAACAATGTTTGTGATTCAGTTGAGGGAAAAAAAGGAAACTTGACTTGCGGGGAAAAGGTCATGTGATTGCGTTGTGACTGAAAGCTTCTGACTGGATCTGGAGGAGACACTGTTTTGTCTGTAACTTAAGGATAATAAAACATATACTGATGGAAGTAAAAATATTTTTTGTACTTTTGGCTTGGGTCTGCTTGTCATATTTTTAGCTCGACCTTCTTCATGGCAGATCTTATTTTAGACAGCAGAGTGCTCTCAACTGTGTGTCAGTAGTTTGAGGTAGACCTTTATCCAAACTCGATGTGGTCAGGGCCCCAAAATGGTTTTTTTTGTGGACAAACATACTGGCATGGCCCTGCTGAACCCCATCGAAGCAGAGCCAGATAAACCTCTTACTGAGGTCTGAGCCAAACATGAGCTGCTGGGCACTTTAACCTTATGTTTGTGTACTGTGAATAGTTTTATTGTGCTGGAATGGTCGAAATAAAGCTGGTATGTAATCTTAGTTTCTGCATATATGTGTTCACTATGTAATTTTGACACCCGATGTCAGAACGGGATAAGACCATTCTTCACAACAATAAAAAGCCATATGATACCATACTAAATATATATGGACATATACTAGATATATGAAACGCATATAGAATTTCGATGAGAAATAATATGTAAAAGTACATTGTACAGGATTTATTTTCTCCCCCAAATTTTGATATCTCATCCGTGGACGAGTTGACCGGGGTTGCAGTTTTGTGAAGGAGTTATCCGTGGACGAGTTGTCCTCGAATCCATTTTTTTTCTTAGTTATTTTCTTTTTCCTTGCATCACAGCTCCTTCCCTCTGCGACCTCACCATCTTCTTCTCACCTCGTTTTTTTTTTTCCCAGAGGAATACCACTCCATCGAATGCATTGAATTACACCCATCACTGATTCGGAGCGGAGCAGAGAAACATCCTTCGTTTCAGCTTCTCTTCTCCTCTCCCATCGCAACCTGTCCATATCCTCTCTGAGAGCAGTGGGTTAATAGACACAGACAAACAAATGTGGGGAAACATGCAGAAGCGCGCCAAGGTTTTTGGTTTGATTGGCAGCCCAAGAGATCTGTGCTGTATGAGGGGTGTGTTAGACATCTAATTGCATTTGAAAGGCCTCTTGGGAGTCAAATCCTCCATGAACAGGAAGGAAAGAACAGACCTTGTGTGATTCAGTTTCTAAGTATACTACACTCATTTATAATTGGCTTTGCCTCAGAGGCCTGCATCATATATAGCTTTTGTCTTCAGCCAGCAAAGCAAGACGGAGAAAGAGCAGTTACTTTGAAGCAATATTTTCATGTATTTTCATCTTTGCCTCAACAGCCTTTGCGTGTTGTTTGTTTTTATTGATTAGAGCTCATCCAGTTGCTCGGAAGGATAAACTGTATTGGCCTGCGAAGGATTAGGAAACATAATGAAGGCTCAGAGCACTCATTTGAACCTCTCTGTCTTTTGTTTTCCCCAAACGATCGTAATGCTTTTACCGTTTTCTTGCACTCTCCTCCAGAGGCTACATGTATGCAGGCCTGGAGTTTGGAGCTGAGTGCTACTGTGGTCACAAGATCCAGGCTCCCAACGCTTCGGAGAGCCAGTGCAACATGGAGTGTAAAGGAGAGAAGAGCAACCTGTGCGGAGGAGCCAACAGACTCTCCATCTACAGGCTGGAGCTGAGCCAGGAGTCGGCACGCCGCTGTGAGTCCGACACTCAGCAACTTAATAAAACTCCCTTAGGTTACTTACAGACCTCATGTTGCATCACACAGGACTACCAATAAAAAAAGAGAGAGATTTGAACATTTAGACTCACTCATGTTAATAAAACATGGCGGTAATCCAAAGCCTTTGATTAAATATAAGATTTTAACTCTATATCTGTTCTTTATCCAAACATGAGTGCAACGGTTTGTATCCGCTGAGGCGCAAAAAAAGGCTGTTTTGATCCAGAAATGTAACAAACCTGCTTTCTGAGAGCAAAAAAAAAAAAAAAAGATTTGGGTGTTGGGGGTTTTATTTTTTTTGAGTTATTGGCACAGTTGGGAGCAGGCAGCTCTGTGTGTTTACCTCTTTCCCAGGAGAGCTGTTCTACCTACGTACACCCAGCCAGTCGTGGTCTGCATCCTAAATATTTGCTGCCTGCTGGTGGGAAACGTGAAATGTTTAGAAAAAAAAAGAAGAAATGGTTGGTATTGAGATGTAAAAGGAGGTTGCTAATATCCTGCTGTTATCGTGGGCATTTAGACATTTTTGTAAACTAGCATGTGAAGCTCTTGTTTGTTCCGGTTTTGTGGTCTTTTTTTTTTTTTTTTTGTGAAATCTTAAAAAGGCCTCGCTGTGAAGTTAAGTAAGTTTGAACACCTTATTCTCCTTTCTTTCTGCTCTTCCTCTTTCTTTCTTCTTGTTCATTTCATAGAAATGTTCCTTGAAAGCTGAGTACGTTAGTATGCACAGCTTTGGTGAATATTTAAGCAACTCATGAATCTATTCACGCTCCATCTATAATCTATAACGTCTCTTTCTTCCATTGAGGCTGTTTGTTTATTATTTTCATTTCTGCTTTTTTCCCCCCCTCCCGTGTTTGCCTTCCATCAGTTTGCTGTGTAAGCTCTTCATGTTTGGATTGCCACCTCTAACCCTGATCTCCGTCATGTGAGCCCAGCACAGAACATTATGGAGGAAATGGAGGAAATGTGTTGAGGTGGCTGTTTTGGGGGGTTTGCCGCATCCAAGCGACTATGGCTTTCAAGAACGGCTTTGATTAACCTTCATAGATGATTCAGTGGTCTGAAGTTTCCTTTTTGAGACTTGTGTGATTTATTTCTACGTGAATCAAAGGAGCACAAGAATGGTGCACAGCAAGTGTGAAATGCACGGAGCACCCACATTAAAAATGCAACTTCTCTTTGGAGAAAAAGGTCAAAAGTAAATAAAACATGACTCGTATGCACAGGCCTTGAGCTAATTTGCCCAGGGTGCAATCCTTTTACACTGCCGAAAGTTATTATTTTAAGTGGGGGGGGAAACGGAGAAAATCTCACCCATGTTGTTGGGTGCCGGTATTGGCAGTGTGAACTTTAATCGGACGAATTGCGACAGATGCACAGCTACATTTGCATATTTTATTCAACTATGTTCAAGGCAAGCTGTCTTCATCATGGTATTTGAGCCGGTGAAAAGCAGTAAGAGTTTGGCTCCCTCCCTGTTTTATTAATTCTTCACAGTCTGTTGGAACACGGAGACAGATTCATGAGTATTGTATAGCAGAGCTGCTGACAAGTTGACGGCCTGATATAAATGTGAACCGGCTGCTTAGATTTCCTTAAGCAGTGCCTCAAAACATACAATAGTTTTCTGCCATTAAAGCTGAGATACACTGCAAGAAATCACTATTTTTGTCTTTTCAGATGAATTTGTTTAATTATCAGAAGAAGCCTTACGGCAGCAAACAAATGATCTCTTGGTGATTCTGTAATTATCTGTCAATGCACTTGCAGCAGCAGCAAAACAGATGAACTGGAATTAAAACTTAGATTATGAATTATTACTGCAAAGATAAGCTCACAAGTTCAAGTGAGGAGCGGAGTGGGTCGTCTCTGTGTCCGTGATATACGGCTCATCCATCTCTCAGCCTGGAGAGGAGACCAAAGGTTGAAGGTCATCATCACACTGCGGGGATGTGAGCGCTGCTATTGGTTCAGTTCTCTGGCAGGTCAGGGCTACGGCAGACTGCAGGGCAGCCCCAGTGGGATCTTTTCATCAGGGGTCAGTTGCCAGAGGCCAATCTGATGGACGCTCTGCTCAGTAACCATGAAAATGCAGCATATTGTGTTTCCTCCCGTTAAAAAACATTCTGGTTTTTTTTTTTCCTTCTTTCTGTTTCAGATGGCAGTGCCATTTTCAAAGGGTGTTTCCACCGGCCAGACAATGTCACATTGGCTCTTCCTTTCAGCACAGTCATACAAAATATGTCTGTAGACAAGTGTGTGGACTTGTGCACAGAGAGGGTGAGCAAGAGGGGGGGCTGGGTGTGCTTCCACTGTGTGCATCTTTATGTTGCCTGGATGTGTCTTCAAATGTGTAATGGCGGCTGTATTTTCAGGAGAAATCGCTGGCTGTCCTGGCTGGAGATCGATGCTACTGCGGTTTTCCAACTCCTCTCTTCTCCCTTCACGAGCTGGAGGACGAGGACATGTGTCTCCAACACTGCCATGGAGAAGAGTTTGAGAGCTGTGGAAATGACAAGTACTTTGTGGTGTACCAGACACAGGTTCAAGGTAAACGCCGCAGAATGAAGACGGCACACAGCACACTGTAGGCGTGGCGGTGCATTTTAGTGTGAGCCACAGCCCGGAGACCGAGATTTGGTTTCCTTTGTTCCTACTCATGCTGTTTGAAATCATCAACCTTCAACATCAAGCTGTCAAGTTAAGCTTATGTCTGAGAATTTGTAATATAAATTGCATTCAGTTCAGTTTCTTAACACATTTCGATGGTAATTCTTGTTAAATGTTCAAACAGCTCTGATGCCACACGTTTAAAAAAAAAAGTCTTATACAGATTTACTGAGTTTTGCATGAAGTGGGGTTTGCCTTTATGAGTAAACCCATGATGAAAGCTTCAATAAGTATATAAAGGATGTAAAAAGGGGTTAAAAGCAAATGCACCGAGAAAAGGTGAAAATAATTTAAAGGTAGAAGTGATTCAGAGACACTCAGCGTCTTGCAGGTATAAAGATATTTCTGTGTCAACAGTCGGCGAAAGAGCAGAAAGATATCAACTAAAATAATCCTTTCAAACAGCAAATCGATTGTCTCCATTTATAAAATACAAAAAAGAAGCTGCCACAAATGAGGAGCGCAATTACTTGGGAAAGAAAACAAAGGTGGACGTCGTGGAGCACAAAGCAATCAACTGGAGTCCGGGAGCTTTGGACCTCATTTGTCAAACATTATTACGGCCTATTATTATGGTCCTGGAGAGCGAAAGGCCCCGTGCGCTTCAGATGGACTCCTTCTCCGACACTCCTGTTTCAAATGAGTGGATCACCAACAAGCTGTGCAGGCGCCTGATAACACCTCATTTGTTTCATTCGTGTGTGATGGAGCAGAGAGAAAACGTGAAGGGCACCAGCGCCTCAGGACTGCAGTCCCACCGCCAACGCTGTTCAGAGATGGACACTAAAACCGGGACTTTGCACTTTAATGTAGCATTCCTTATTTAATTTCAAAATTAATGTTTTGAAGCACAATGCTTGCAGTTTTATGGTCAAGACGGTGCACACATAAATTGTTCTGTGATAAGTCTCATTAAATAAATTTGAGGCATTCCAACTTATTTTTCAGTTGATTTAGCATCATTTAGACTTTTTAGGGCAAAAATAAATAAATAGATAAAATTCAAGATTGATTTCATTGCCGTCTTAGCAACCAGTACTTCTTTAGTTTACATGTAAACAATCATGCTCGTCTTTGTTGCTGTGGTCTTTGCTCAGACTGCAGATGTGACTCAGATCAGCGTGAAAAGCAGCCCAGTAAACAAAAACGGGTTCAATGCAAAGCCAAACAACAAGAGACGGTGGTGGGAAGTGAAAAACACGCTGTTTGATGAGGAGGCAGTATGTTGGTTTTTTTTTAAAAACACTCATCAGCATTTTACCCCCACAATAACGTCACTAACTGAGAAGTTGGAGCAATCGGTGTAGCCCACACACGGCAAACAAATACCACATTTCTTCCTCCCCCAACAATCTAATGACGCCTCAACCGTCTTCCCAAGTTTCACCATTGTGTTATTTCTTTGTTGACATTGTTTCTATAAAACTTTGCTATGAACCAGCGACGTCACAAGAGGCCAAGTCTCAGAGCAACTTCCATTATCACTGCCAACCGTTCACTGAGCTTTTACATCACAAATCAATAAATTCGCCCTTTGTGTGTTGTCAGATAACCGCTGCATGGACCGACACTTTCTTGCCACGCGTGCCAAACAGCTGGTGGCTCTCGCCAGTTTCCCTGGAGCGGGAAACACCTGGGCTCGCCACCTCATAGAGCTCGGCACCGGCTTCTACACCGGCAGCTATTACTTTGATGGCTCCCTTTATAATAAAGGTAGACGGTAACGTGTGTGTTTGACATGAATCAAAGGTGTTCCTGCTGCTGTGGTTAAATCACTAACTGGGATTTCGCTGTGTGACAGGATTTAAAGGGGAGCGCGACCACTGGCGTAGCGGGAGGACAATCTGCATCAAGACGCATGAGAGCGGCAGGAAGGAGATCGAGGCCTTTGACTCCAGCATCCTCATGATCCGAAACCCTTACAAGGCGCTGATGGCCGAATTCAACCGCAAATATGGCGGGCACATTGGATTTGCGTCGCAAGCCCACTGGAGAGGGAAAGGTAAGCTTCCAGCTGGAGGGCAAAAATTGAAAATACTAAAATTGTCTGTTTTTGAAAAAAAAAAAAAAAAGAGTATGAACATTTTGTAATGTTTTAACATTTCTTTCTGAAATCAAGTGTTGGACATTAACAACAGTTCATCACAACAATGTGGCTGAGCACGTTCTTTTTTTAAACTTGTAAAACCATTTTCACGGTGCTGGAACTGATCCACGTTTCTGTTTTGAGAAGTGAAGTAACAAGCCCACCAGCCTGAGTCATGCCCGTGAACAAGTATTGTTACACAAACACTCGTCCCACACTCAAGTATGTACAGTGGAAATGGGAATCTTACGCATTAAAGATTTTCTTGTTCAAACCCTTTGTCAGCTGAAAGGTGCACTGTGTTGGTTAAAAAAAAAAACTCCCCCAAAAAAACTAAATTTAAAGCTGCTGCTATTATGACCTTATCAGCATTTCTGTCTGCTTCTTCTTTCATGTAAATGATACATTGTTAACTCAAACTGGGAGCGAAACAAAGATACAAGCATAACGTATCATTTCCCACGAGAGAAAATGAGGAAACAAGGTCTTTCCCATTAATTGATGAACTTCAAATAAAAGGTAGATGAGCTGCGTTAGCTGTCTTTGGTTCAAGCCTTTTATGACTTAAAATGCTGCTGTGCTTCGTGACGTCGCTCTCATGAACAGAAGTCATAGAGACCGCAGGGTCACGGCCCACACTGCAGAATTAAAAATAATTATTAAAATTCAAATGTCTTTCATAATACCAATATGTTTTTATAAGATCTAAAATAGCTTTTAATTTTCATTAGTGTTTTTTGGCACATAAAAATTAGTTTTTTATGCTTCTGCCGCACTTCAAGAATAAACCGCAAGTACATTTTCTATCATGGTGTCTTATGTCTGTCAGGAAACAAGTACAACCATCAAAAGCTCTTGAAATTAGAGCAATTTTTTTTCAATGATTCCATTTGTTTCATTCAATATTTTTGCAATTTATGATGCATGACACTCCGTTTTGGCACCAGAAAGTCTGATACCTTCTTTTTTTTAAGATGGCACCAGTTGTATGAGGAAAAATGAAGTGACTCTCACACTTAAAGGTGGATGCATATTGTCCTCTGACAGACCATAGAAATGTGTTTTCGGCCCTCCCTTGGTTCATGTGTCATTATTCTGTTAATGAGTGGCACTTCTCCACGTATCCAGTTACATCCTGTTTTTACCGTTGCCTCCCACTAACGACAAGTTTTGGGTCAATGCCTTGGACACGTCGCCAGTCTATCAAAGGGCAAACACAGAGAGACAGACAGTCGCACACTCTGTCACACCTCTGAACAATTTATAGTCACCAATTAACTTCAAGCACGTTTTTTCTTGAAGAAAGCTGCGCAAACATGGTCACATTGCATTAGGCAGCTGCATACAAATGCGTCACCACAATATCTGCTCATGTTTGATGATGAACAGCAAGTAATTTTTAAGAAAACACTCAAAGAAATTAAACTCTCAAGGCTAAACTGTGTGTCAGTAAAACAGAGGCCACATTTTGCAAAAAAAAAATAAAAATCATCTTTATGCATATTGAATTCTTGTTACTTACATCCCCCACCTTGCTGCATCTCTCATCGCATGGCCGCTGGTTCCGTCTCGTCCGTGTATCGTCTCTCTGACTTTCAGCTGAGGTTCAATCGATTTTCCAGACGCTGGAGGATTGCCGACCCAGCAGTTGTCTCTCTTTGTGGAAACATCAGCACATTTGGCCTGCCATTTCCAATGAGTGTTTGCTACTTCACTTGGTGGGGAAATGATGCAGTGACATCAGTAAAGAGAAAGACTTTTTGACAGCTGCCACTTCAAATACAGTGAGATGCTGTCGTCTGACAGGCGCCATGACATTGTGTACGGGGCCCCACGTGGAAGATTGGATGCACTCACCTCTGCAGAGGGACACTGTGGGGCTCAGACAATGTTACAGACACTGATGCCTTCCGGTGTGGCCCCACAAAGTCAACTCAGGGGCGTGTATAACCTGTTTTGGAGGGCATGGCATTTTACAAAACACACGACACGCATTTCCAGACCTATCGTGGTGGATTTACTGTTACATAAATATCCTCATTGAGGTTTTCAAAGTCACAGCTTGGCTAATAAAACCACACATATCCTAACTGAATTTGAAATCCTATCAGCCTTCAGCAGAGCAGGCTCTTCTGGGAAAGAGTTCAGATTATCTTAGGATTGGATTTCTCCGCAAAGATTTGACAGAAAAAAAGAACATGCCTGGCGTGTCCTAAAAAGCAGCTCCTCTGCGTTACTCCACCGCTGGTTGTGTTTTCGGATGACGTACATAATATTCAGTCCTCTTTGATACTAAAGTTGACTCTATAATTGGTGTCTGAGACAGCACTGCAAGCTCAGCAGGCTTTAAACTTTAACGAGCACCTCTTCGCGCAGTAAAGATGCAATCTAATGCAGCGCTGCTCCTGCCAGCTGCTGTTTTTATGGGCCAGGAGATGATCAATGAGGAAAAAGTAGCAAGAAAAGGTTTTTTTTTTTTCTTTATTACCTCTGCAGTTTGACTGACACTCGAGAAATGTTCACTGAGGACACCTCAGAAAACACTTGGACTAGCCTACTGTGTGTTGCAACACACCTCACGAGCTGAATGGTGTCAGTGTTGTGCTGCTGGAACTCTCACTTCCCCTTAATTCAGTCCCCTCACAGACACTTTGCTTTCTTATTTATTTTTCTCAAGGCCCCCATTGCATTAAACTGCTGGAGGGGAAATTCTCTATTTAAGTAACAGTGGAAGATAAAACTACCTCTTTCACACATACAGAGCAATAAACACTGTTTTTCACATTTCCGTCAACTCGTAGACGCACCTTCACGGCAGCTCCTCTCACACAGGAGCTCTAAATGAACATTTGATTGAATGATGCACCATTTTTTGTTCTATCATTCGAGGAGCACACTGCAATAACAACTGTTTTATTTCCCCTCAATTTGCATTACACACTGTGTTTTCTTCTTGTACTCCACCTTTGTATTATTTGAACCTATTTCTATATGCACATGCTAACTACTATGTTGCACACATTCATACCACAGCTCATGGTTTGTTTTTGACAGTTTTATATGATAGACATTTTAAGAGCATTTAACTGAAGGTGCATTTGTCGACCGTGGTGTTGAAGGATATAAAAGCTGCGGGGACGGTGGATGTTGTGTTGGCAGCCGTCCACTGCTCAGCCGCTCACACATGTCATGCAGGGGGTGAGAGGAGTCGTCCACCAGGGACGTCAGCTTGGTTAACGTCCTCTTCTGGCCAGTCCAAAGGATAATTTCAGGACCAAACAGCTCGTCTTAACCAGCTCGCTCAGCCCCATTCTGTTTCTCCACGACAGCCAAACTTCTTTCCTGACTCTCCAGAGGAGTTTTAATTCATAAAGCTACACACTAAATAAGAGGAACAGTTTTGTAATATTTATGAAGAATGGAAATTAATTTGGTACAAAATAACATTTACAAATTACAGACTTCTATTCTATTCTTTCTTACTAAAAGAAAAGAAGAAGCAGATATCTGATTTACCTTTACCCTTTTCATTTTTCCTGCAGAGTGGCCTGAATTCGTCAAGAACTATGCCCCTTGGTGGGCGTCCCACACATTAGACTGGCTGAATTATGGAAAGAGCGTCCATGTGGTTCATTTTGAGGACCTGAAGAAGGACCTGTTCTCACAGCTCAAAGCAATGGTCCAGTTTTTGGGTCTGAAGGTTGCTGAGGACCGTCTCCTCTGCGTCGAGGGCCAAAAGGACGGCAACTTCAAGAGGTCGGGGCTTCGTAAGCTGGAGTACGACCCCTACACTACTGAAATGCGAGCGAACATCAACGAGCTGATCAGAACAGTCGACGTGACCTTGAAGAAAAGAAACATGTCTGGGGTTCCAGATGACTATAAGCCAAGATGATAGTTGTTTTCTTTTTCCCTGCATTATTTGGAGTGTTTTCTCAACAAACGCTACACACCATATTCTGTAGGATTCTGGGACTTTATAAGTTTTTAAAATTATTTTTCAATGAAGTCACTTAGCTTTGAACTGTAGTGTGAATACATTCGTCCCTTTAGTTATCGGTTTGAATTTTTACTCGACTTTAAAAACAAAAGATAAAAAAGAAACTCATTCCCATTTTCAGCAGCTTTTTGTTTTCCGAGTTGAGGCGGGAGGTTTGTTTTTCTCTTGCGCTGAATGGAAAGCACTTCTTATTCTGCTCTATGCATATGTGTGGTGTTGGCATGTCCACGTGCCTGAACATGAGGAAGGTACGATAACCGAGCACACTGCGGCTCATCTGACTCTGCCAGGTAACAATACTAGATGAAGGGTGGGGGAAAAAAACTAAACAAAACATTGAATCCCAAAAATAAGGAATATTTAATGCAAAGTGTGATGCGGGAGCTTATTTTGTGCAAAAGAGAAGTAACTACTACCAGGATTAAAACATTAGGTATTTTGCTGCTATCACAGTCACAGAACTATTTTATATACACAGTTCAGTTGGATCTAACTTTTTTGTTAGAGGGAATAACGCAATATGCAGGGTATGGCTACCTTATGATGATGATGCTGTGTGTTTTTCAGTTTTTGTAAGTTGTTAAACTTACTATATATTAATGAATTCTTATTTTTGATGATCGAGATGTAATAGATTTACATCTGAGTTCCTGGTGTTTAAGAAGATGAATAATCCCTCTTGAAGGCACTGACTCGAGAACAGAAGAAGATTAATGTCCTCTGTGTTTATTTAGCTCTGATGCGCAGTGCAAATGTTGATTTTGGTCGTAGATTTGTTTTTCTGAACACTGGACTTGATGCAAATATCCAAAAAGCACTTTGCTGTGCAACACCTTCCCCAAAGATCACAAAGAATTAAGCATTACGCTCATAACATAGTCTGGAGGTTATCTTTAGTCTTAGAGAATATTGTAGATTTATTTATGACAGAAAAACTTGCCGAATGTGAAAACAGTCTCTTTTTATCGCTTTGTTGGAAGAAAAGCTTTAAAAATGTTAAGGCCGGTGATAATTCTACTCTTCCTAATAAAGAGAAACGGGAAAAGTTCTGCTACAATTTAATAAACAGCACGTCTTATAAAAGGTACTCGGTATGCTCTGCCACATGCTAAAAAAAAAACACAGTGCTAAAGTATAAACAAATTAGTACAAGAATATATATTTAAAGAATATACATCCACACACTGGTTTCTGAGAGACAGCAAACATAAACTGACTTCCATTTTCACTATAATATAAATATATTTTTGTAATGTGTGCTGACACATGGAAATTATTTGTATTGCAACAAGCAGCAAGGATGACTTGTTTATATTTTTAACACATGCTTTAAACTTTATTGGCTCTGGCTTTCAATTACAAGGAGGCACTTATTGGACAGGTGTCACATTTGAATGTATTTTATATGGAATGAATGTAATGGTTTGGAATGAAATGGCCCAATAAATGAATAAATTAAATTAAGCTGCTGTTTTGTACTGGTTTTTTCTTTTTCTTTTTCTCTAATGCTTTCAAAACAATTGCTGATATTCTATATTGTCTGTAAGTCATAATGCAGTATGTTAAATCTATGTGTGTACCTTTCAGACCTGGATACTCGGTACAAGTAACAGGCATGGTTATTGCATACAAATCAAAGCTTCACTTATAAAACCTTTTAGGATTGGATAATATTTAGGTCAACACATTGGAGACGTGGTTTAAGTTGTGACTCCTGTATGGATCGTTGCATATATAGAACAATGTATTACAGTGTTCATGAGGAAAGCTTGAAGAGAGCACATACAGGTAATATTAAAATACAGAAGAAATGGTCATTTTGCTTATTAAATCCAAATCGTGAAACTTCCACTTATTATAGATTTATTATGAATAATGATTTCTAGCATTTTCATTTTATAATTTCAGTGTCGATTTCAGTTTTACAAACAATTAGAATATTTCTAAGTACATTTTATTTTTGACTAGAGGCCATAATTAAGATTTGAAATGCTTTTAAGCCTAGCTATATATTGTTAGTGTAGAAAAAGCTGATGAAACAACGAGCTTTTGATTGATATTTACTTCCTCTTGATCTACACCTGTATATAGGTCTATGCATTCACAAATTAATCTGCTTCTATAACAGTGAAACTAGGTTGAGTCAGAACAAGGCTAAAACATGCGAGTCTGTATAACCATGAGCCACCCATATGAAACTATAACTGAGGAAACTGCATAGGTACCCTGCTGTTTCAGCGGGACGATTCCACGCTGGCTGTGTTTCATTTCAGCAGTCTGCCGACTGGGTCTTTCCCAAGTGCCTCGCTCTATTTCAACATTTGAAAGAAATATAGCCACACATTTTAATTCTCATTACGATTCCTCCTGTGTTGTCACTGAGCAGGAAATGAGCTGCTCGGCAGTCACTTTGATTCTGTTCATTGCAGATATACACTCATTATTTATTCATCTGCAGGTTATGCCGTTAGAGGCAGCGCAGTCTTGACATTGCTGAGATGTATTTCCCATAAAAGGCTTGAATGTCGATTCCAGCTATTTTGCAGTTTTTAAAGTTTTTGCATAAATGAGTTTGGAAACATGCCCTGAAACAGATCACACTGTTCTTCTTACAACTCAATCATAAAGATTCAAAGTGCTTTAAAGCTCATTTGTGTGTGTGTGTGTGTGTGTGTGTGTGTGTGTGTGTGTGTGTGTGTGTGTGTGTGTGTGTGTGTGTGTGTGTGTGTGTGTGTGTGTGTGTGTGTGTGTGTGTGTGTGTGTGGAGTCATCAACAACAGGGGGCAACATTAAAAAATCTGTATTATTAGTAATCAGAAGAAATGTACAAATCAGATTCACTCATCAACGTATTAAGAAAAAATATATGTGAATTCACCAAGTTGTTTAAGTTTGCTCATATCAACCCAAATTAATCATATGTGTGACGCTAACCTTGCACAACATTAACAACCACAAACTGTCTGCAGAGTGTAACAGGAACATTCTGCACATATTAGCATATATGGTGCACATATCAGACCACGGAGGGGAGGGGGGGGGTATGTCAATTTTTTTTCATTCTTGGTAGGAAATAAACCCACTAAACATCCTGTCCTGAGTTGAAGGTTTTTTTTTAGGGTGTATGTGCATAGAAATGAAATGTCAATGCCTTCTTCCAGCAATGGTGCTTGTTTTATTTCTGTATTTATTATTACATATAGTCTAACCCTGTTTCACTAAACTTCAGTATCAGAATGTCCCATTTTATGTCTGTTGTGTATGAGTTGTTCTGTATGAAAGATTCCTTTACTTGTCTCGATATACTGCTGATTGTGAACCATAAACGTTTTGAAAAAGTGACGCTGCTATCGCACGCTATGACAAACATTTTGAAATTGCTTTTGAGAGAAAAGCCTCTCGAGAACTGTTTGAGGACATGTTGCGATAATGACAAGTTTTGTTTTGTGTTCATTATCAAATGACGCAGATCATAGTTTTGAAAAATGGGATTCACAAGTCCGTGTCGCACAAACGCTGATTTCTCAACTCTTGGCTGTAAAAGATCGAATGCAACATGAGCTGAATGCACATTTACATACTGTCAACGGTTATTCAGCCGCATTATACCAGTGAGCCTGGAACGTCAGCTCTCTTTGTGCTCATTACAACAAAGAATTCAATGAAATAGTCTTTTCTTCCGTCGTCCTGCCCATCTATGAAGAGCAGGCAGTGTTGGGTTGACGGCTCTAGATGTGTGTCGACGCTCTGCCGTCCATGGAGCTGGATCTGGACAGGTATCGGCTTGTCGTGCGGCCGTCCTCCGCCATCGCATTCTCCATCTTTGAAAGCACAGAGCTCTTGAACTTCTGCTTGAAATCGTTGCCCATGAAGACGTACAGCACGGGATTAAGGAAACTGTTTGCCGCCGCCATGGAAGTGCCCACCTTGAGTCCCGCGGTTAAAACACTGTGGTCGTAGTCTTGGTGGCGCAGCTCCAGCAGCACAAAGACATGGTACGGCATCCAACACGCAAAGAAAGTCACAATGAGGGCCGTCATCACTTTGAAGGGTTTGGAGGATTTGGTCATTCTGTTGTTTCGAAGTTTGACGATGATGACGGAGTAGCAGACGATGATGATGACGAAGGGCACAGTGAAGCCTGCAAGGAAGCGCGTCACCGCCACGGCGGCGTGACTGTGCTGGTGTAAAGTGTAGTTGTTGTAGCACGTAGTCCTGCCCATGTGTGTGTGGACCTCACGGAAGATCAGAGAGGGGATGCTCAAGCCCATGGCGAGCAGCCAGGCCAGGACCACGGCGACCGACGCCTTCTGAACAGTGCGCTGGTTCTGGGCCCAAACTGGGAACATGACAGACACGCAGCGGTCGATGCTGATGATGACGAGCAGGAAGATGCTGCTGAACATGTTGAGGAACATGACTGCAGAGGCAAATTTGCACATGTAGTAGCCAAAAATCCAGTTTTCCATCGCCATGTTGGTGATGCTGAATGGGAGGAAGACGCAGAAGACGAAGTCGGAGATGGCGAGGCTCAGGTACCACGTGGTGTTTACTGTCTTCTTCATCTTGAAGCCAGAAATCCAGATGACCAAAGCATTTCCGCAGAAGCCCAGCAGAAAAATGACGACGCTCACGACGAGTATGGTCATGCAGAAGATGTCCTTCACACACGGGGCTTTCTGGTGAAAAACTGCCTCCTCGTGTGTCGTGAAGTTTCCATCGTAGGAGTAGTTGTAGTCCATGTTGATGTCATAATAGTCGTCTGACATTTCCATGTTGCCTGCAGAATATTCTTCCAAAATAATCTGTAAAAAGATTTTTTTTTTTAAATCAATTCTAATCTAAAATATCTTTTTCTTAAAAACTGAACATGTAAAAATCGTTTCCAATATATCTGCTAAACACAAATTACATAAATGTAATCATCGCTTACCTCAAACACAAACTAACCACCGCTGGAGCCTCGGCTGTGTCGAGAGTCGACTGAACTGAGTTGCTTCCTTGACATTAGTTAAACACAGATACCACACAATCAGCTGACTGAGTGGTTTCTCAACACTTCCATCCCCTAAATAATTTCAGTACTGCATTTTTGTGGCAATGTCTTACAAAGAGTTCAGATTAATTTCATTTGCGTTTGGTGATGAGGGCATTCAAATCATTTCTATCATCACCTGTGATAAATCATTCACAGCAGGTTGTCACTTTCACGTATAGAAATCATTATAAAACCTCAGTGTCTGATCAGTTTGTTTTTTCTTGTAATAATGCAGTTATTTATTCTGTTTTTGGACCCAAATAAAGCTTTAATTAGTAACAATACATTGATATGTTCTAGGTCTGGCGTGTTAAAAAGGGGAAATGTTGTACAAACACAAACATTCCCTGCCTGAGTTTATGGAAGTAACTTTTACATTTCTGAGAATGCAAAGTAATTCTTGTACCAGGAAGCTACACTTCTTTTGTCCAGATGTTGAAAGCATTCAAGTAGGTACCACAGTGCTCCTGCTACCATCAGGCACTGGTCAAACTGATTTTAATTAGAAGTTACAACCCCAACTTTTGATCCAGCTGATTCTGATAGGGCACACAAAACCCAGCAGCTGCTTCTCCTATCGTAAGTGACTGAATTAGCTCTCTTTGGCTGTGCTGCTTCACTGAGGCATAATCATAGAGGCAGATGCATTCGTCTGCAATGTTCTGTGTTTCTGCTGAATGTGAGGAGGCAGCAGCAGCAGCAAGAACAGCTGCAGGAAGACGAAGCACAGATGGCAAAGTCACTCCGTTTGGATAATGAGTGAGGAGGACAGCACTGTCTCAGATATCACATGAGGTTCTTGAGTACATCTAAAAACTCCCACATATGTAGAGAATGATAAACTTTAGTTTATCAGAAAGAGGCGTGCTGTTACCCTTGAAGGTTAAAATAGTGGACATTCAGTTGAGTTATCTGAGAAATAAGCAAAAGCTAGTTTCTGCAGGATTGTTGTTTGTCAAATATATTTTGAAAGACCGGCGTCGTCTTTGTGTCCCACAAACACGCGCGCACACACACACACACACACACACACACACACACACACATACACACACACACACACACACACCTATTCTATTCTATGGAGGGTTTCAATCTGCAAGTTAAAAATAATCACCGACAACATTTTTAATAAGCAACATTTCATCAAGCATTTATGTTATTATTAATTACATATGACACTATTGAGCATATATTAGCTCTTATAAACAGGCCTAATTTGTCATGTGCCCTTTTTTGGCTTCAGCTGTCTGCATGAGCTGTACCTGATCAATATAACATAATCCCAGAAATGCGCACACACTCATACACTCACAGCTGCATTCGTAGGAAGTAGTCAAGGGGAGTTCAGTCCCGACACCAGTAACCTTTAATTAAAAGCGTAATAAAAGAGAATATTGGATTTGGAAATTCTTAATAATCCCTACAACTTAACCCAGTGGCTTTATCACATAGAAATGATGATAAGAAAAATCTAGGAAAAATCCTCAATGAAAGTATAAAGTAAGCACGCTTTTAATTGCTGACATTATTGCAAAAAGCATATCCAGACTCAGGGTTGAACACAGAGAAACAGATCTAATTCCCTAACAAAGATCAACATGTAGCAGGTGGTGTTTTTTTATTGCAAAGCTCGGTTCAGTGCACAGATGATAAGTCGAAAATAGCAAACCATTCCAGCAGGAGCAAAGGCAAAATCATGAAACGGGGAGACAGATGAGATCCAGGAACACGAGCGCACAAAGGAAACAAAAAACAGACATAAAACCTCATGAAGATTTGGTAAATGAGTTGAAATGCTTCAGAAATTAAGCAGATTAGAAAGAAAGACAACAGTGTGAGACACAGACTTTAATTCATAAAGCATTGACATTAAATAGGGCTGAAACAATGAGGGCACGAACCCAATTAACTCATTGGGGCAACTTGTTACCACATACACAAACAAGAATGTAATACAGACTGTGTTTGAAATCACTTAATATTTTCAAATGGGGCACTGAAGAGGATGTTTGTAATTTTCCCATTATGCAATAATATAACGGCTCTAATTAATTACCACCGTGTCAGTTGCATCATTCATGTAAATTTTGTCTTAAACCATTGCAGAGCTGCTGTCTCTGGCTGAATCGTGAGCCGATGGACAGCTTTCACGTTAGTTGCTGTTGTGTTCATGACTATTATGTTACTTAACTCCTTTCTAGTGGAGAACGAGCGTCGCATTCATTCTGAATGTGATGGTAAAATAAAGGGTTCTCTATTGTCTGTGACACGTTGAAACATTAAGTGCCCAGTAAGCTTCCATTGCATGAATATTTCCTGTGTTGCTTTTGTCTGCAAGCATTGTATGAACCTGTCTCTTGCATCTGACCCCCGATACCAAACAACAGAGCATCTGATCACTCCTCTGTCCCCAACCACCCAGCGTCTTCTATCCCTCTGATGACTTTACAGATTCTGTAACCGGATAACAAGTATTTTTTTCTTCAGTTGAAGTACTGTTGTTTTTCACACAGATAATTTTAACTTCACTCCACCGTGATGTATATAACCTTGCTGCACTGATGAAAATTACTCTCTTCAATTAGCTTCTACAGTAATTGAATTACAACACAGAGACACACATTAACACGGAAATTGAGCCTTTGAAAAGCTGTTGAAGCACGTCATAGCCAATCAGTTTCAAAACTCACATGCTTGCACAACGATAAGACAATGTTTTTCCCCTGTTTGAGCTTCCTAATTTAGATTTTGATTAGTATAACGAACATGCAATGTTACAGCACCTTTGGAAAACAAACATATATTGCCTGTAAATATTGCAGCACCTGGGTAAATGAGGAAATATTAAATTGCATACATCATGCTTACATGACCCACTTAAATGTATTTCAGCTGAATCATTTGCACAGACCTGCAAGTGCCCCACAGATTAGATGTCCTAATGTAGAGTGAGGTTATAAATAATCATATATAGGCGTACAAGAAAAATGCCTTGCAAACTTTTTGAGGAAACATATATCCACATAGGACTTTGATTTCTCCCCCCCAAAAAATATTTACCTTTGGACTCAAAACACAGAAAGACTATTTTGAAAGTTCAATCGGGTCATTTAGATATG
Source organism: Blennius ocellaris (assembly GCF_963422515.1). NCBI lineage: Eukaryota > Metazoa > Chordata > Actinopteri > Blenniiformes > Blenniidae > Blennius > Blennius ocellaris. The sequence goes on from NC_137656.1 coordinate 15,775,860, forward strand.
GGAGGCTTGTGGAGTCATTTGAGGAGTGCGAAAAGACCTTAAGATAACCTTCTGTGTGTTGTTGGTTTGCTAAGTGAAATAGGCGAGCGAAGGGTCAGTGGAGAGCAGAGTGAGTCATTCTGGCTGTAAACTCTCATCCATCCTTGATCCAGTCTGCATTATGCTACAGACACATGCTATAGAGCTTTTCCTCCCTGGTGTTTCACCTGACCGCATCACATGTTCAAAGGGATGGCACAGCGAATATAGAGAGGCTGTCCTTCCACAGAGGTCAACACTTTCCTACCGTGATGGAGAATTCTTGAGAAATTGAAGCTGTGCTGAACTGACTTGACTATAGAAGGGAAAAACTAAAAAGAACATAAACATTGCTCGATGACAGTAAATTAAATCCTACGTGTTTATTTTATTATTTATTTGATTGAGTATGTTCCTGGTTGTGTGTGAAGCGTGTTGTTTGCGTGACCTCATGGTCGGTGTTGGGTGGAACTGATGTTCACAAACATGTTTCTGATTCGAAAGGACAAACAAGAATCCATCCATCTGCATCTCCGTTCCTTCGTGGTCATGGTCGTGAGGCACTGGAGCTGATTTCAGGTAACTCTGGGTGAAAGGCAGGCCGCACACAAAGAAGGATGTGTATGGACTGGCTGCAGATGGTTGGTCACAACATGAAAAGCTTCTTTTGAGAGCGAGAGTTGATGGACTGAAGTGATTCCTGTCAAAACCACAAAGTGGACATCTCAGGTCAGCCAAGTCGGATGGAGTCTATATGGAGGAGTGGTCAGTTTTTCTTCATCTATAATCACAATTCAGTTGCAGATATCTGCAACCCTCATTAAATATGTAATAATTCTCACACACATATTTGGACTCTAACAGGAAACCAGATCATCCACAAAAAAAAAAAAAAATGTGTAATTCAACAACCCAGTGACTAACTTCGGCTTTAAATAATTTGGAGAAGTGAAAGTTGAAATGTTGTACCCACTGACATCATGGGATTGAATCATTTTTTTCCATGTCCCTGTGGTCATTTGATCATTACACAAATCCAGCCCACCCATCCACCACCAGCATATACAGAAGACACAATGAAGTATGCAGACCAAGTCAAACCTGGTTCATAGATTTTAGATGTTCAATTATTCACCCTGAAATTTTGCCACCACATCTGAAATGATAATAACACACAGTCCTTCTCGGGAATAAAATTTATTAGAATTTTTTTTTATAAGCTTTAGAACGTTGTGCCAAATTGTGTACCACTTTTCTGTAATTTCTTGGTGTCCTCTGTCGTGCAGTGTCAGGTTCAACGCCGTTTGACAGTGTACCATTTAAATTGTATTTGGAAGTAACTTGAGCACTATTCCGACCAAACTGTCTTCTGCTTGAAACCCATTATATAGATGAGAGTGGAGCACTGATGCACCGGTGAGCAGCATAAATCTGCTTACCTGAGATCCAGTGCCACAATGCAGATTAAAGTGGGACACATTTTTGAATCACAGTATCAGAAATAGACAGTAATCATGTGTTGAAATGATCTGAGGAGGAGACCAAGGCATTAACCTCAGGAAGTGATTTTGTAACTTCATAAGTCTCGGTTTTCTCAGTTATTATTAGAAGCACAGGGTTTTAGCAGCTTTTAGTGAGGCGGTATCAGTGAAGGTGATATCATGTTTCGTCTGGAATTAATTACATTTTGCAAATTTGGTGCTTTAATACTGGGTGCCTGTATCTCATTTAAAGCTGATGTTTTTGAAGTGTGGGGCGCAGGGCTTACATGGGGAGAGAGAGAGAGAGAGTCAAAGATGGGGAAGAGCAACAAGCCAGTTGAGGTGGTCATTGTAGGTTTGACGCAAGACCCACTGGAGACATTATATGTCTTTAGTTGGTCTGGTAGCAACTCAGAGTCCCCCCAGATTAGCTGGAGGATGCTGCATAAAGAGTTGGGCTTATGCTCTCTATACTGTCACCTTTACTTCATGGATGGATGGATGGATGGATGGAAAGAGGTCCTTCTGAGGAATAACAACTACATAGCGGCTCAAGCAAATGTTACGGCGTTTCCAATAATAATAATCTGAATCAAGGAATATCTCCAAATGGAGAGAAGTTTATTCAGCTTGCAGCTGCTTTGAAAGAAACAGTGCAAATAAAGTAATGAAGCTCTGGCGCCACTTTTTCTGCCATGTTGAACATGCAAATGTGAAGCTGGAGGGAAATAATGGAAATTAAGGTGCCTTTGGCTATTTGTTTTTCTTTTTTATTGTGGAGTCAGTTTCCAGATGGGATCCTTGTAAAACTACCATATGGGCCCATGAGGATTTGTCAGATGTTGCTGGAGCTGGATGCCTTTGTAGAATAAATGCCACCAACCAGCAGCCAACACTGATCATCCTGTCTTATGGAAATCATGGGCTGTATTCTCACTCTTCTTTTTGTTATTCTTATTAGACATATAATCACTTGAGAAATGTTGTGATGTTCGATTCAGCTGTTTGTTGACCAATTGAAAATCTTAACGGCTGTGATCGTACACATCAGTCTCACATGGGTTAAATCTGCCATTGCCAATATGCCTGAAAGTAGAAGCTGGGAAAAGGTCTAGTGTCACCACAGTTATTTTAATGAAATCAATACAAATATTTTATGAATGTATGAAAGCCATGTTCAGATCTGGATGATGAATGGAATTGTCATGCAGGAGATATATAGATTTAAATGTTTAAGATGTTTAGAAAACTAGACTTCAGTCCAAAGAAAACCAAATATTACAGAATCAATAATGTGTTAATTACAATTAATACAAAAACAAGAAGTACAGCACTCCTCTCCACTGTTCAAAAATGCTGAATTAGCAGCCTACACACAGTCTGTCATCACACTCCGTGGCCTTTTAAGCACATGCTAATCATTAAACACTTGAATTCCCTTTTTTCAGAGTTGTTGGATAATTCCTTTTAAAAATTCAAATGCATGGATGTTGATTGAAAACATACAACATACAACTAGTATTTTTCATGAAAAGAACTGCCATCATTCTCCTAATGGAGGGTGCAAATTTGGCCCTCTGATGAGCAGTTTATCAGCCCTTCACAAAGACAAACACATAAGAAGAACATACAAACTTCACAAGGACCTGTATGGCCAGACTGGAGCCATAGAGATGTTCTCACTGTGAGGTGAGAGAGAAAACAAGTACACAACTTGTTATACATGTACACTCCTCGTGTTAATCAAATCTCATAAATAAGTTAAAAAGCACATCGTTTACTTGTATTTAATTGTGTTCAATCATATTCTACGGTGCTATAATTGTACTTTGTAGACAACTGCACAAAGAACCCAAAGTCACTCGCCAGTCACTTCTTTCTGGGTGAATCAAATCAAATCAAATCCAACTTTAATTATATAGCACTTTCCATACATTTAAGTAGCACAAAGTGCTTTATAGTCTTTAGCCCCCCCCCCCCCCCCCCCCCCCCCCCACACACACACACACACATACACACATGCCACCAACCCCCACTCCCCATATAAAAATATAAAAACAGATCTAACAATGGCAGGAGAAAATAATGAGTTGCTCACAGTTCCTGACTCATTGCTGCGTGTATCTGACAGAGCTGCTGGCTTGCACGCCCACTCCTCTGAGCTGTACCGGCCAGTGTGGAAGTGAGATAATAAGTGAGCAAGAAATGCCCAAGGGAGGTCCTTAATGGCTGTTCCTCAATGGAGAGCCAATTATTTCCAACTCCTGTCTCTCCTGCAGATCTTTTACTCACCTGTTGGCCATGCTGAAGTCTAAAACTGGTGGCCTGCTGGTAGGACCTGATATGTCGGTACATGACTCTGACCGTGAGGGAGAGTGCTTGTAATGAGCGAGTGTATGCCACTGACAAACAAGTACAATTCATCGGACCTCCAACTCCGAAGATCAGATGTTAAAACAGGTTTTACATCAAATGAAATCCCTGCCTAAAACACACAAAAATCCTTTTCATTCAGTGTCTTTGTCACAATGAGAAAAGGGCAGACAGACAGAGGCCTGAACTGAATTAATACTATCACTATCTCCCAGCTTGAGCATTGCAAGCATGAAAGAAAATTTAATTAAATTAAAAAAAAATAATAATAATAATAATAATAACTCCATGCAGCTCAGTGTTCTAAGTACAATCAATCAGTTCAACAGATTACTCAGAGTAACTTGATTTATGTACTACTTCTATTTACTGACTACAATGTAATATGCAAGTTTAGACCGTTAACAATATTCTTCTGCAGCTTTTACATAGTATTCTCGGGGGCATCATATCCTATGAGGGCAGCGTTATAGGCCACTCACTTAAAATACATTTGAAAGGAAATTCAATGGTCAAATTGAACCAGACAAATGTTAAGGTAAGTAATTATGTATTAATAAAGTAACTAATCCTGTGCATCTTACATGAGAAGGTTAAAGTGTGTTTCTAAAAAAAGATATGCCCCTGCCGTGTTTCTGTAAGCTGCACAAACAACCGGGCATGGTGCCAGAACAGGGACCCAAGAGTACCACTTAGGTGACATGGTAACATCACTAAAGAGTTTATGGAAAAAAACAGACAAGCAGAGTTCGGCAAAGGGAAGTAAATCCAATAAGTCAAAGGTACAGAGAAGGGGGAAATCCAAGGGCATGGTCAGGAAACCAGCCAGGTCAGTAAACAATATGCAAGCAAAAACGAGGCCAGAGCGCTTCAAACTTACAATAGAGAGGAAACTGGTACATAAATACGACGGACCAAGCATTTCTACACCTGAGAGAGGGGAGACTGGAGACTCACAGACATCAATATTCAAGGATTAAGGAAGCTGCATGAAGCACAAAAGAAGACAAGAGGGCTGGGTCCTACGATCACTTCAAACAAGGAGTAGAGATAGAGAGCAATCACAGCCCAGAAGATAGCCTTCAACGTGCTAAAGCCAGCATTTTGACTGATAGTGTCTTAAGTTTGAATATTGTGAATGGATTTTTTTAAACAGTGGACATTGTAGAAGAACAAACTGGCAGTATTTGAATGGAAGCCGTAAGTCATGTACTGTATGCTGGTTGTTTTTTGGACAAGCTTCTGAACATGCGAAGGGAAACTAATCTGTTCCCTTTGTCCTGTGCTCATCTCTTGAGTGAAAAATAATGAGTTATTAAAATAAGATAATAAAAAGAAAGCCCATTCAAACCGTTCAGTCTCACAGCACTTTGTCATCCTGCCAAAAAGAGTGTGGATCTTCTACTTTGGAGCAAATCCTCTGGGTGGGATGCATATTTTGGATGCTGACAGTTAAGGGCAGTCTTCGCTTGGAGTGCACCCCTCTCCAGCCCTGTCAAACATTTTGAGACCCCCTTCATCTAATGCCGCTGAACCATCCATACTTGGGGAGAGAAAACCCCCCCCCCAAAAAAACGAGTGCGACCATCGCTCTCTTACTGACTGTCTAACGAGATCCTCTATCTCTGACACCCAGCTCTGTCACCCAGAACAAAGCCTGGCCTCAGACAGAGCGGGAGGCAGACTGACAGCTCCACAGAAGCAGGACGGAGAAGTGTGAGCCAGCGGGGGGGGGGGGGGGGGCAGTGGAGGGGACTGTGCCAGAGGGATTTATTTCCTGCCCTGACAGGTCGGTTTTTTTCCAGGTGGGCAGATGGATTTTCTACCTCTTGAAGCACAGTTCCAGCAAGCAGTGAAGAGACAGGGTGTTATTTTAATAGTGTGTGACAGGTCATCTCTGGAGTGTGCTTCAAGTTAACATGTCAGCTGGCGTGAAAGTCAGAAAGTCATGCTGATGTACAAAGCAAAAGCAAACAACCCCTCGTGCAGAATCTGCAAGGTATACAGTAAACAACAATTTGTTTTCCCACCGACGTTAATAATAATGCTCATAAATGTAGACTTTGTATTATTGCTTGATTGTTTCCATCTGCATGTCGTCAAGTCCAAACTCCTCAATGTTAATTTATTTGTTTGTTTATCTGTTTACTCTTCCTGTTTTGTCCTGTAGTTCAGTTCTGCTTCCCCCCTGTTCAGTCATAGTTTTAACTCCCAGTGTTCAGTTCCTTTCTTGGGCTTAAGTACATCTCAGATTTACTTGTAGAATATGAAACATCCAGACCCCCGAGGTTCTCAGGAAGAGGTTTAGTCAGTGTTCCCAGAGTCAGAAACAGACAGAGTGAAGTGGCTTTTGCTTCCTACACTCCTCACCTGTGGAGGACTGCTGACACACTGACTTGTTTTGGATGAGGCCTTAAAACAATATTACTTGTTCAGGCTTTCCAATAAACAATGGTTTTTACTTATTCTATTACCTCTATCTCAATAAAGCTTTAACTGTATTCTCCTTTTTATGCTTTTCTTAATCGCCTTGTTTTAATGTACTTCATAATCTTAATCACTTAAGGTTTTTAATCACCTTATTTTAATATGTTTATTTTATTTCCTTGTAAAGCTCTGTGGGTTGCCTTGTGTCTGAATGGTGCTATATGAATGAATTTGTCTTGCCTTGCCTTGCCTAAGACTGTGCAGCCCCTGCCTATTCTCTGACTATGGCCTTTTTAGATTTTGCTCCATCATTTTGAGAAAACTACTGCTTTTTGTTTTCAAAATTGCTTTTAACTTCTGAATTTGCATCTATGCGTGCACTCCAGATCCATTCCCCACCTTCTCCAACAGAAGCCTCAGATTTTATGTCAGGTTGGATCTTTTTTTGTGTGAAGTTTTCATGTTGTAACTGTGCCTCTCAGGGTTCTCTCATGATACTAGTCCTTCCAGTTGAGCGAGGAACATCATCTAACTTTAGGCCACAGGTGGCTGGAGCGGATCCCAGGTGGCGATGGGCAAGGGCAGGTAAGGCCCCAGACAGGTCACCAATCCATCACAGAAAAAAAACACAAAAAGATGGACAATTTTTGGATTAGTAATGTTGGAGAAAACCAGAGCACCCAAACAAAACCCAGGTAATCACATGCAAGAGCTGTACAGACAGAAGCCAGGACTTGAATCATTGATATTCTTACTGTGAGGTGTTTAGTGCCTAGAAACTAATTTCAGTCCTGAAGTGTCATTTTAACCATGTCTTTTTAAACATAGCCAGGCTGGTTTTCTGTAAAAAAATATCAACATCACCATGACAACACCGTGGGTTTTTTTTGGTTTTTTTTGAAAAAGCTCATCTGGAGTTACACGAACGATTAGACATCAGTTTTTATAAAGGTATATTCTTCAACACGTGAAGTCTTTTGCCCTGACAGTGTCAGGTCTGACAGTTCGATCCAAACATCAGTGTGACTCCAAAGCAACAATAGCAGTGGGACATGTGGGACTATTGAAACAAAGCACACGGACCGGTGGGCTGGTGGAAATGAAACTGTATTGGCAGATATTCTGTCGAACTCGACTGCACTTGTGGTTACTTTGCTGGAGGCACTTCAGTGAACAGATGGGTAATTGACTTCATACATCCACTGTAATTTAGCTTGGAACAAGTCACCCTATTCAAAAGCCATTGCAAAAACGGACAATTGATGTGAATTCAAGAAAAAAGGTCAAGCACAATGTTTAAAGATACAGGGTTCATTCATTCATTCATTCATTCATTCATTCCCAATTGAGAAGTCACTCCATTAATCAGAGCAGCACAAAACTCGTTGTTACACCCTCCAGAGATGGGTACGTCAGATGTTCATAAGTGAGAGCTTTGTGACTGAAAACACCGGCATATGCAGGTACAGGAAGAACAGAAACAGACAAGAAAGCATCATTTTGAGTGAATTTGTGTGAAAGAGCTGCAGTGATCAATGTGAATCAATTCAGTGCACAATGAATTTTGATGAAAAAAAAGCCTCTTTAAGGGGTACAGGCCTGATAATTTCAGCAATAATTTTACTTTACTTTGCTGTGAATGCAGTATCTCCTATGATTTATGGGAAATTGCTGACCTGTGATGTGATATCCTGCCATGAATTATGTATCAGCAAGCCGCTTGCCGTGGCCACAGAGAGTTTCTTGTAGCTGCTCCACACCATTGTTTGCAGCTGGACAGGAATGTGTTCAGCTCTTTTGCTGACAGCGATTGTTGGGCTGTGCTCTGATTTTCACTGCAGTCGTGGCTGTGCTTTAACTATGATTCTCACTGTGTCACACGAGTGAAACTGCCTACCAGGTCGCATGTGTGCAGATTCTTTGTGTGACCCTTCAAGGGCTCTGTAGCTACAGGCCTGCTTTCATGCATTATGGAGCAAAAGCTGCTTGCAAATCGAAGAGCAGCAATAAAACATCTCAATGAAGTAACAAAATTATACAGCACTGAGCAGGATTCCAGCCTCGAGCCCACGGGCAGAGGCTGTCTCTGCAGTCATCACTGTTAATCATTGGCAGCATGCTGATTAAATATTTCTCCATGCTTTTCTCTCCTGTGTCCCCTTGTTTTCCTCTCGGAGAAGGTAAGCTCAACATAAATATATTCTTGGCGGCGTCCGTTCTCCCCACCTCATGTTTTCTTTGAGATGTGTACATGAATAACAGGAGTAAAGAAAAAAAGGCAGCTCAAGCACTCTCAAACAGGCGGCTTCATTGTCCTCCAAGGTGAAATTGCTGTGGGTCCACGCATAAAACACTCTATGTGTTGGTAAATGATGATGGCGTGCAGCTCCAGTGCTCACTCTGCAACAAGACCAAATCTAAACCTTAAATTTTGTAGGCAAATATAGTTCCTTCAGTAACACCCACAAAATTATATAACATGGCTGCGTTCATTCATAGCTTTCCATAAAATGTCTGCAGGAACATGGTTTTGCTGAGTTACAGGTTGTGTGTGAATATCTGCTATTTAGAGCTCATAGCCTGCCATCATGCCCATCTGCCGAAGATATGTGTGATAAGGTTGGCTTTGGCATGCAGCCAGGAATGAAACTGTATCACCTCATGGTCTTATAAATCTGGTGGTAATTTCTGCAAGGGCAATGTTACAATAAACCTATGCTGAAAATGTATACCTATATAAAATCTAGAATAGGATCATAAATGTGGAGGACAAACAAACAACAGATATACATTGTTTTGGAGGAGATGGATAAAGAGAATCATTTCTGCCCTGCACAAGCACAAGTGTCCTTTTAATTCAGTTCGATGGTGTTCACGTAAATCTTGCTCATACTGATTTTGAGGCCAAGAATGTTGCTGCAGTCTTCTGAGGTTATGTTGCACTGAGTGGGATGTTTGCCTAACGCTGCAATACTGCCCTCTTCTGTCTATTGAAGGAGTAGCGTTGAAAATAATTTACAGCCTCGACTTCAATTATGTATCGGGAAAAACACCATGGGTCAAGTCAGTGGCGGACCTGGATGGTTTTCCACCCTGAACGGACATTTGACGCTGGGTTACATAATAAAGTTTTTATGTAAGGGACAAAGTTGCAAAATATGTGGGGAACTATTCTTTTCTTTTTCTGATCACCATAAATGTAGAGAAATATTGTTGTTGTTTTTAAGCTCATATACTTAACTACACTCAATAATCTGATTACTTACAACAAAAACAACCCTCCATCAGCAAGCCAAGAAAGATTCAATATTTTTGGGACTTTTCTTGGACTTTTTGAGTCAACCTTCCTGCCACGACGAGTTCTTCGTCCATCTCTTTTCCTTCAGCCTGGACGGCAAAACACCACAACCTACAGGTCCGATAAGTTGATTCAGTTTTTAGGATTTGAAGACAGATTTGAATAATTGCCTGGAAATGCAACTTACAACTTGTCTACACCATAGCAGGTGTAGACAAAACGTTGATCAGTATTACCGTAATTGCCGGTGAAGCCGTCGACTGTTAGCTTCGGTCCTTCATGTTTGACGCCCCCGCGGGTCGAAGCGTTGCAGAGAAACGACAGAAAAGTGTGAATATAGTGGTGAAATCAGATCTTATAAAAACTAGACGCGGCCGCCATCTTGGTCCGGTCGCCGCTCCGCTCAGTCGAATGTGTTTAATGTCAGAGACGTTAATCAACACCAGTTGGTTTAAATAAGTTGAAATATAATATAAATGCATTATAAACCCATATGTATATACAAAACAATAGGCAAGTTATCAATCAGAACAAACGCAAGGTTTTTTATTATTATTATATTCAACATATATATAATATTCGGTCAGGAGAAATCACACGTCACAGCGGTGTTGCGGTGTTGTGGAGATGATCAAACTTGCCACATACGGAAAACCATGCCAAAAGACTGAATAACTTGCCTTTCCAGATTAAATGTCTATTCTTGGTGTTGGAATTGGTGAAATGAAATTTACAAGTAAATGCAATTTACTATCTCAAAAATAAACAAGGAACTTTTTTTTTTTTAAGGAAAATGCTGGGGGCATTAACAAAATCACCCTCAGCAATGAAATAATCATTGTTTCAAAATCGAAATCAAAGCTTAAGAGGAACAATAAACTCAGTCAATGCCTATAAAAGAAAAGCACGTCTGAACATCCTCTATCTGAGAAGTTGAACTCAGGAATCTACGAGGCTCTTCAATATTCCACAGACCAATCAGAGTAGAGAATGTTGATAAGTCGAACCAGAAGAAGTGGATGATGTGTAATGTGTATTGTGCATTTTTCTCCCAAAACTATGCTCAGGCATAGCCAATCAGAATGCTGGACAACTGTAAACACAGGTCGCACACATGTGATGCTGGCGAGCTTCAGTCGCACACAATGACGTCATTAATAGTCTCCCCCAGTCACAAACGAGCTTTTTTCGGCTTCAGGCTGCCAAGATGGCTACCGGGTGAGATATCTGTGACTGAGCTCCTGCACTATGGACGTATAGAAGCAAATCCGTGAGAAGTCGGGACAGAAAAAGAATGCAGCGACGCAAGACCGCCACGCCTGGAGCCCCGCGAGGTATCGATCTGATAACATCGTACCACAGTCATGTTTCGCACCGCCATGGATGTGGCGGGGGCCACGTCAGACGAACGGTATCCGCCGATACCTGTTACCAATAGAATTTATTTGTTTTGACCAAACTTTACTGCGAGCAGAGGCTTTACAAACAAGACAGGGAGTAAAAGCATCAAGCATACAGATGCTATCATCACAGACCGAGAAGACACACAATTCTTCTTTTTAAAGGACTTTAATAATAGCGGAAACATTTTTGTCACCATTATGTCATTTAAAATAAAATGAGGGATGTTATCGATTTTCAAGGGATAGACAATTGTGAATTTCTTTCCAAAATAAATTGATAAAGGGACATTTAAAAAATAATTCCACATCAAACCGGAATCTTTTGTGTAGAAAATCAACAGGATGACTGTTATAATCTTAAAGTGAGTTTTCCTCAAATTTAGGAGCAATAGGAAGTGAAAGATAAAAAAAAAATTTTTTTCCCTTAAATATGCCTATATTAGTCCATACAGAGTGTGGATCTGAGTACTTATTTATACATTCTGTAAAGGCATTGAAATTAATATCACAAGTGTCAAAAGTGTTTATATGTTTAGCGTCTTGTTAGTGTGTGAAAGCTGTAACAGAAGCAGCTACATGTCATTCATTTACTTGAAGACATCTGAGAGATGAAGCTGTGGCGCTAATCTGCTTCAGTGTGATCAACGTTAGTGACTGAGTTTCCGCGGTCGTCTTTTACCTGCAGAACGCTTTGCGGACTGAGTGGATGGGTTCACGTCCCACCCGAGGATGGAGGATCTCACCCGGATCGTCATGCCTGGTCTGACGGTGTGGCGCTATACCAGCGGCCGTGTCCTCGGAGGATGGGGCCCGTTGCTGTGCGTCGTCCTGGGCTCTCTGGTGGCCCTCCTGATGCCCATGGCCCGGGTGGAGGAGCGCTGCTGCGCCTCCCTGAAGGGCATCGCCCAGCTCCGCTGCCAGCTGCTGGGGAGCTCCCCACCGCCTCCAGCTGTGCAGTCCACCAGCCTCACCGTCCCTTTCACTGCACTGGACGTGCTGCCTCATAAGTCCAAGCCCAGCAAAGGTACGAATAAGACTGGGTGTCTTCACATATTCAGGGAGAACTAAAACAACCAGCTAGTTTTTAGAGCAACTTTCATGGAGGTTAGATCATTTGAGTGTGGGACATCCACAGAGACGAAGTAGGATAAAATGCAGAATATCGGCCCAGCCAATAATCGGTCTATTCCTCATTTTAGCCATTGAAAGTATTTAGTGAGCCATAACTGGAAACAACAGATGAAATCTGGTCACACCTCTATTGTTGACATCTTGTTTGGGTTGCAGAGATGGTGCTGGAGGCCAAAGCAGCGCTGCAGCAGGCTCTGGAGATGAAAAAAGTGGGTAAGCGGGAGAAGGCTCACAAGCTGCTGGTGCATGCGCTCAGCATGAACCCGGACTTTGTGGACGCCCTGACGGAGCTGGGGACCATCCTGGAGGAGGAGAAGGACGTCGTGCAGGCAGACCACCTCTACACCAAAGCCCTGGCCATCTCGCCCTGTAACGAGAGAGCGCTGGTCAGCCGCGACCGCACCCTTCCCTTGGTGGAGGAGATCGACCAGCGCTACTTCAGTCTCATTGACAGTAAAGTCCAGCGGCTCATGTCCATTCCCAAAAGCAACTCTGCACTCCGCCGAGTGATGGAGGAAACGTACTACCACCACATCTACCACACGGTGGCCATCGAAGGCAGCACGCTCACGCTCTCCGAGATCCGCCACATCATCGAGACGCGCTACGCCGTCCCGGGAAAGAGCCTCCAGGAGCAGAACGAGGCCATCGGGGTGGACGCCGCCATGAAGTACATCAACACGACGCTCCTGTCCCGATCTGGCGCCATCACCGTCGGCGACATCTTGGAGATTCACCGGCGCGTGCTCGGCTACGTGGACCCCGTGGAGGGGGGCAGGCTCCGCACCAACCAGGTGTTTGTGGGCCACCACATCCCGCCCCACCCCCAGGACCTGCAGAGGCACATGCAGGAGCTGGCGCAGTGGCTCAACTCCGACGAGGCCCTGCAGCTGCACCCGGTGGAGTACGCCGCCCTCGCCCACTACAAGCTGGTGTACGTGCACCCGTTTGTGGACGGCAACGGGCGCACGTCGCGGCTGCTCATGAACTTAGTGCTCATGCAGGCGCGATACCCGCCCATCACCATTCGGAAAGAGCAGAGGGCCGAGTACTACGCGACGCTGGACACGGCCAACGAGGGAGACGTTCGGCCGTTTATTCGCTTCATAGCCAGATGTACAGAAATAACTTTAGACACGCTCTTGATTTCCACCACCGAGTACGCCGTGGGGCTGCCAGAAGCCGGCCAGGACCAGGCGTGTCCCGACTGCAAACAGACGATACCAGCCCACACCTGAGAGGAGGAAAGAACGCAAACGTCTGCAGGGATCACGGCTCTCAAAGCTCTTCACAGCCTGTTTGATATCAAAATGTGTAGAATTACGTTGGATTATCAAACCTCTGCATGCCTTTAAGCGGTGTGGTTTCTTACCTGTTGTCGTCCAACTGCTGCAGGACGCTGAAGGGAAATCATGTTGAGAGTTGAGGGTTCATACAAACCGTTTTTATGTGAATTAACGGAGATAAATTTGCATCGGAATTCTGGAGCAAACCAGACTTTGATTTCAGATGAATCAATGTTTTCCACTGCAGACGTGTCGTGTGACAATTAGATCTTGGGATGAAGATGTCTTCTACACTGGAAAGCACTTTTGACATGATTATTTATGAGAAAATAAAAGAGTTTTGTGCACATTCGCGGACTCCACACTCGCTGTTTTAGAATGGATGAAGCTCAGACTGACGCACTGAGGAGGATTTACATGACTTTATTAAAGCAAAGTTTTAGACCAAGTAACAAAACAGAAACTTTAACATATTTGTTTTTATTCCACCCAAAACACAAGGGTGGAAAAGTGGACATCGTCTTAGAAACAAGAAAATAAATACTGAGCTCAAACAAAAATATAACAATATATAATCACCTTTTTCATCGTTGACCTCTTTTCCAAATTCATAACATTGACTATAGAAATGATACAAAACAGCAGCAGTGCACACGATACAACGTTGGGAGTATTGGACATAAAATCAAGTTTACAGATACTTTTTTTTTTTTTTGTTTTTTAGATTAGGCCACTGTGGTGAGAGCGTTACGTACAGCTTGTATTCCATCTGCTTTTAAAATTTCGATTTATTACAAACTGTGGAACTTTTCTTTTTTCAAATGTATATACTGAACAATATATACAGACGTACTTGAGAAGTAACCAAGTGAGCAACGGACATGGGGAAAAACTGCATAGTTTGTCTTCTGCTGTGACAAGAGAAGTAGCAGATGTAACTAATGTGTGGACGGTCATAGAATCTTTATGCCATATACAGACGTCAGCATCATCTGGCCACACTAAAGGAAAAACAAGCTGTATTACAGGTTTAGGATTGATTGGGGAAAGCTTTTTTTGTTTTATTGATTTAAAATGCGGTTAAAATATTGAAAGTGATTCCAGAACTCCCCCAATATTTCAACATCAAAATGAAAAACAAGTGATGTTATTGAACTCCTCACCGCCATATGTGGATGAAATGGAGAATTTGGGTTTGTTTGTAACGATCGAGGAATTCGCTCCGTACACTTCACTCATTCACTTCATTCATAACTCTTGGAATCCACACATCAGTTGATGATGAGCTGCAGGTCACCTTTTCTTCTTTATTGTGATCTCTGACTGGGCCCAAGACACAAAGGCACAGGCTGTTATTCATCTCAATCGCCTAGAACTGTTTGAAACTTACTGAAAGTGCTCATCAGTATTTGTCCAAATAATTGTATATATAATCAAATGTCTAAAACCAAAATACATTCATAAATGAATAGGAAAATATTCACTTTTTTTTGTCTTTTCAGTTATTTCTACACTCAAAACATTTAAAAAAGGAATCTTAATTGCTCACATTTTTTTGAGTTTTTGTAAAAGAAAAAAAAAGATCTTAAGATACTGGGTTTTTTTTTTTTTCAAATTCTGATTTAAGAGCTTAAACTTGTATTTCTGTTCATGTGTGATGCATCTACAATTAAATATATATATTTAGATGAATCTGTCGTCACATAACAGACTGATAGGTTTGCTTTAAAAATGTATGAAATGCTAGGTTTATAAGTTAAAATTGCTTATTTTTAACAAACTATCCTGACATCAGAAGAGCCAATTACAACGTTTTCTTCATCCTACGAAAGGCGACGCTCTGCTGGGACACATCATATACGCCAGATCGTAAATCTGCTTATGGAAGCTCTTCCCGAGAAGAGCGACAATTTAAGTGACGCACAGAAACTGATAAATCATTAAAGTTTATGTCCAACAGTTAAGTGGATCATAATTCAGGTTCCAGCTGTGTGACATGACAATCGGGTGACACGCCCTCAGATACTGTAAACCTTGGAAACAAGGTAATGTGACTGAGCTGGAAGATTAGGAGGCAAGTGATTAAATGCAGACTTGAGACATGATATTAAATTATTTCAAAAATAACAGCAGCTTTCTTGTCAGGACAAAAAAGATAACAGGTCGTCGTGTGTCATTTTTACTCAAAACTTGTAGGTTCCCTAAAAACAGGAATTTTTTTTTTTTTTTTTTTAAATCACTGTAGAACTTACAACATATGTACAACCACACACACACACACACGCACACTATATTACAGTATAATGAAATTCCTGCATACACGAGGAAACAAACAAACATTCACCAGTTTGGCTGTTTGGAATATTTAAAAAAATACTCTCCCATATGCATCTGTCAAAATCACACAACAAGAGAAGAAACCTTGCAACATGAGGCTTACAATTTTAGATACAATATATTTACACATATATGGGATATTTTCTTTTTTCTTAATAAAACAGCCTGGCAGCTGCACTAAACAAAGTCAATCTGTTCCACGGTTGAGAAGTCTCCACTTTGGGGACGGGGGGCGGGAGCAGGGCGATTAAGGCAACCTGGATGGAGGAGGAGTGTGACGGAGATTAAAGGGAGATCGGGGAAATCGATTACAGGAGACACGGCGACACGGGTTCAGGAGGAAGTGAAGATGGCTTTCAGGGCAAAAGGCGCTCGTAATTCGTTCACTTATTGAGGAGCATCTTGGCAAAGTCTGAATTTGACAGAGATTTGGGCTCTTCGGCTGTGTTCGCCGCCGCCGCCGCTGCGCTGGCCGCGGTCCCGTTCTCCACTTTGCTGGCGGGGGCAGTCTGGCGGTGCAGCGAACGAGGGAGTAAAGAGACCTGCGTGCGTCCTCGCCCCCTCCTGGAATCATGGAAACATGAATGTCTTAACGACTTCTCGCCGAAGTCTGAAGGCGCAACATCGACAGTGAAGTGAACTTACGCTCCGTAGGCCTGGCGAGGCTGCATGTCGGCCACGAGTCTGGATCCGGGTTTGTCCGGCTTGTTCCTGCGCGGAGGGTTACTGATGGCGACGGAGATCTTGTTGCCCTCCACCTCCGTGCCGTCCAATTTCAACACGGCCTGAGAGGCATGAGCTTCGTCCGCAAACTCCACATATGCCAGCCCCTGCAGAGCAACACACACACACAGACAACCAGCTCAGCTGCTGCACGCTCACAGGTGATAATCACCCACTCGGCACAACATCTGGACACCCGTCTTTCTCTACAAGCCTCACCCTTGGTTTTCCTGAGCGATACGTGACCAAGCGGACATCTCTGATGGTGCCGTGACCTTTGCACATTTCCTCCAGCTGCTCTTTAGTGCAGGAAAAGGGCAAGCCGGAGATGAAGATTTTGTGTTTCTCCATCGACGTGTTGTATTTAAACACCTGGAAGGGCATTGATGCACATATGTCAGTTTGCCTGCTCTCTGTGGATTTCAATAGAATGAGAAAAATTTGCGACCATCTAACATTTATGGCCATACGGGCCGAGTCAGGCGGGAAAGCGGTCAAGGACGGCATGACCCACAAATATCATTGCACTATTTCTCTGCTTTCTCTCAACCCAAGCAGTCATTTTGGATTCAATATCAAACGTCCTCACGCTTCTTATATTGACGTCTATTGATAAGCAGTTCTCCAAACTGTGAAAAACCCCACTGCGGAGGATTCAAGTGTTTTTTTCCCACAGCCTGCACACAAAAACCCGTCACACAAGATTGAGGTTTACCTTGAAGTCCGGGTTTTTCTTTTTGTCCACACAAGGGGACACGAACATGGGCCTGCTCTCCACCTCCTGTCTGTCCAGCTTCAGGGCCTCGGTGACGGACGCCGGCGCCTCAAACTGGACGTAGCCGTAGCCTTCGAATCGTCCTTTGTTGCTGAAGATGCAGCGGACCTGGTCGACCGGGCCGCAGCTCTCGAACAGCGTCCTCAGCTTTTCCTCCGGCTCGTCCAGGGCGTACGCCAGGTTGCTGACGAACACGGTGCTGTCGTCATTTCTGAGCTCCGGCTTGTCGTCGCACTGCTTCGAATCCGCCTGCTGGGCTTTTTTGCCAGCTTTGTATCCGGGGGGGGCGTTCCTCCCAAACAGTCCGCTCTCCGTCTCCATGTGCTCCTCCGTGGTTTGCTCTTTGCTTCCTCTGTGCCGTTTACGAGCTGGTGATTTTACAGGGAAACGGGGAAAAGGAGTCAACTTGCGCTCTATTCAGCTCTTAATGAATAAGAAAAAAGCAGCGCTTCTTACCGGAGTCTTCATTCCACTCGTTGTGATAATCGCCCTGATCTGCTTTACGCTTCTCCCCGGCCCGGGCTTCATTGTGAGGTTTTTTGAAGGCCTTCTTGTCCGCCCTGGTCTTCCGCCGCTGTTCGGCTCTCCCCTCCTCTTGGCGAGCCATATTGGCTTCCTTCTCGGCGACCTGGCAGACGAGCAGAAATAAGATACACGAGTCCGGGGCCCGCAGACCTGCCAGGTCCGACACGCTGCTGCTACTACCTTTGCTCGCTGCTCGTTAATTCTGTTCAGTTTCGTCTCCGTCTTCTGCACCGCCACGTCCCAGTCCTCCAGGGAGCCTGTCAGTGAACACGCAAAACACTAAGTAACGTTTGGGATGTAGCTCTAATTTGCAGGGTTTTTTTGGGTTTTTTTTAAGTTGACAATCACCTTCCACTCTCTCGAAGGTGAGCAGGACTTCACAGACATGCTGAGGGTAGTCTGACGTGCACTGAACTGCTCTGTGAAGAGCTTTGCGGCAGTGAATGGGATCCCCGTAAGACCTACATTTACAACAAACAAACATTAAGTCACAAAGGCATCAGCAACGATCTTCACGTCATTTTCCATTCAAACCGACTGACGGACCTTTCAAGATTATAGTACTCCAACCACATGTTGGCGTACTTGGCGTTTCCTTTTGTCATGATGTTGTCCCACAGCTCTCTCGCCTTCTGCATGTTCTTGCAGTGAAGTGCCTGATCGGGACAAGAAAACATTACATCAGAGTGTGAGCCAGAACCAAAAGGAGTAGTGAAGCAGCAAAAATCCTTTTTTTTTTTTTTTATATATATCAGAAAACATTAGTAGATAAGATATAAATACAGTTTCTAAAGGAATTTACCAAAAATACTGTTCACCTTCTGGACTCTACCGTCTCAGCTGTGATTGCATAATCCATTTACGTTGATTGATTTTGAGTGGAACAGTTTGAGTCGCAACATAGTTTAAAACTGTTTACTGTGGTGGATTATTCACATCTCGACCTCCTGACAAATGGTTGTCATAGTAACGCCGCTCACCTCTACCCTCGCCCAGATCTGCATTATGATACAAGAGGGATCCCCACTTTCACCAAACCCTGCAGAGACACGGGACAGTGGATGCCATGAAAGTCAAACGGAACAAAAGGGGGAAAACACATCTCAATAAATTCGACTCACTTTCTTCGACATCTTGCTTCATGTAGTCTAAAGATCGAGAGAATGCTCCTCTCAACTCTTCTAACTCTTTACTGGATTCTGCAAAAAAAAAAAAAAAAAAAAGAAGTGAAAATGAAAACGCCACGAGACAACATGCAATTGGAGAGGTTATCGTTTTCAAACGGTGGCACACAACTGCTCTCACCTTTGCTGAAATCCACACGTCTCCTCAAGTAGTCCAGATATGCCTGCCAGATCTCAACATAATCCGTCGCTTGAATGAAACCAGCATTCAGCGCCTTCTCAAACACATCTGAGCAGAAAACAGATCATCACATTCAAGTCGACACAATGACAACCTACAACATTTCCCCATCAGGACATTAGTATTCAACCGAAAACATGTTCGATATTAAGATAATGACACGTTTTTCGGTCATAGTGAAGAAAACGGTGCTTCAGTTACCCGACACAGTGTGATGGTCGGCTCCGTGCCGCTCCAGAGCCAGCAGGTAGCTCTTCCACAGACCCATGGTCCAGGGGCAATTCCTGACGGCGCGCTCATGAGTAGACAAAACCAAATCTTTTATCTTCAGCTGGCGATCCTGCAGAGTCGAGAGAGAATGGAAAACAAAAAGAATTCTCATATCCATTTGATGTTTGATCAGTTACATTTAAAAAAAACAGTGAGACGATGTAGAAACAGAAGTGGATACGTGGAAAGATGAATGACAACTCAAAGGACTTTGTCCACATACACCAAGTATAAACCATGAACTCGTCATGCAGGTTGGTAACTTTCACTTTTCTTCCATTTCTTTTAAAAATAATAGTGAGATAGGTGCAAGTGTGCACAGTGAACTCTGGATCAATGCATTAATCTCGTTGAAGGTCGGTGGTTCTCAGTCATGTGTAGCCAATCGCTTACAGAAACCCAATAAGAAAGCCAGAAAGTTTAAAGTGGTATGTTGTGTTTCTTTTTGCTCAATATTAAGCTTATATTTGATACAAATGACACATAGGGATGTATACACACTTTAACATTTTTAAATCTTGAAATATGGTTTAGTCACCCTTCGATTTCAACCTTCACAGGTTATCATTTATCGAAATAAGTTTGCTGTCATTTATCCCGGCGAGTAAATAACAGAACTACCCTTGTATGAGTCTGATTAAAAGTCACCCACACTGGGAAATAAATCTCATTTTTTTTAACGCGGCAAACATTCCAGTTGCACCAAAGCAATACTCACAAGATAGGTGGTGTTTTTTGCCCACATGTCCGGCACCAGGCAGTTCTCCCCGAGAGCTCGCTCAAAGGTGATCTGGATCCGAGCCGGGTCGCCTTCCTTCAGTTCGAAGTCTATGTAGGCTTGATATTCTGCCAGCTTAGGAGGCTCCGCGACCATCTTGCAGCCAGACAACAGCAATCAGACGTGACACCACCACAGGAGGCGTACAGTTATCCAGACAAAACAATTACCAGCGACTCCTCAAAAGGCTTGTACTTCTCCAGCTGCTGCGAAGCCTTCTTGTACTGCTGGACGACGGTGTCCGCCACCCCGTGTTCAGACCACTCCTCATACTCCGCGTACGTGACTTCCATTTCTAGAACAAAGCAAGGCACAGTCTATAATTGCCTTACTCTCTATACTCCTGAACTGAGGTTCAGAGCAAAACATGGGCTCCCTGGACCACTGCAGCACTGGTCACCATTCAGCAGGACCAGACAGAAAACAGCACAACCCCACAGACTGTCCCTATTAGTCTTCTGTGTCCAGTTCATGGTGTTTCAGGCACAGTGGGAGTCCAGCTCATTTTACAGTCACGCGTCTGGACAGAAAAGACGTAGTTCTCACCCATGAGAGGGATGGCCAGCTGGCGGCGAAACAGTGTATGGATTCGCCCGAGTTGCGTTTTCAGCAGCTCTTGCTCCTCGCGGCTGGGAATCCTGCCAGGAGGAGGCTGCAAAGGAGATGCAGCGAAGAGAATGGTGTTAAAAATTTGCTCATTTTAATCCCCCCCAAAAGGGAAGGGAAAAAAAAAAAGTTTACCTTGAGCAATTGGTGCTCTAAATTTAACACACAAGAAAAAAAAAAAAAAATCCAACCCACAAAATGTATAAATTCCTGGATTAAATGAGTAAAATACTTCAAATGCATGTGCTTTCAAAGCACGGCAAAAAAAAATTGCACTGCCTGTAATACCATTGTAATTAACAGTATAATTTGTGGGTTTACTCTGGTTTCCTCCCCCCACTCCAATAAAAGAAAAAAAACAAACAATAAAAACATATTAATTTAAGAGAACTAAAAAACAAACACAAAAAAACAGTGATACATTTTTTTGAAAATGATAAAACAAGTTCCACCTGATGTTGACACAAACCTGCACGGTGGACAAGATGGCGTTCTCAAATTCTCGGTATGCCTCCCACACCGTCTGCCCCTTGGTCATGTGAAGTCCCACGGCCGTCACGGCTCGCTCAAAGATGGCTCTCACCTTGTCGATCCCGCCGGGGGAGCCCATGCCGCCAATGGAGTACTGAGCATATTCCAGCCAGATTTCTGGGCCTGGGGAAGAACGTTGGAGGTCGAGATCACAATAGTTGCAGCGACCGAGGATCAGCTGAAAGGCGGTGGCGGTGTGGCACACTCACAGATATAGTCTTTTACAGCTCTCTCGAAAAGCTCGTACACCTTCTCTCGGTTGGGCTCCTCCTCGGTCAGGCGGATCTCATCCTTAAGCCAGTCCAGCCAAATCTCTGGAAGACGGAACCAAATACAGTTTCAGGCTGCGACGCGCTAAGCTGACGATTCCTACAAGCCCAGGACGAGGTGGGGGTGAGCACCAACCTTCGGTGAGAGGGAACAGTTCGCTCATCTTCTGCCTTGCTTTTCGCAGACGTGAAAGTTCTCCCTCTTGTTTCAGAAGTTTTATTAGATCCACATGGCAATTGTAGTCAAAAGCGTTGATGGAGAGCTGAAAAGTTGTAGAGGGAGGAGTCAGAGAGTCTTTGGTTTACCAGGCATTAATAGGCACAGCCACAAAATGGAATAAAATAACAAAAGTAAATTCTATTCTGAGCCGAGGCGAGCACAACCACCGTGTTTTAGTATTGACTGCATTTAGACACCAGTAATATTTTGAACAGTAATGCCATTTCAATTGAATATCATGCATGAATTTGGGAGGAAAAAGTAAAAGTTGCACATCCAACTTTTAGATATGAAGAAGATTCTGTTTATTATCACTGAATTAATAAAACATTACTCAAAGTATTAGTGTCCACCTAAAATGACGACAGCAGTAGCCAATGCAGTACATGTGTGCACATCACAATGTTCTCAAAAACAGTGGTCAGAGCAAACAAACGTTTATCACCAAAGTTCTAATTAGAAAATCATAGAAATGCAAAAAAAAAAAAAAAAATTAGATTTTTAACAAAACTGTGCAGAACAGATAATAATCACAGACACGGTGACCAATTTAAAAAAAAAATTTTTTTATTTTTTTTTGCAAATTGACTTAAACAGAGTTGAATAATGTTGCTCATTGAAATACAACTGGTGATCCTGAACTGTTCAAAGCTTCGAACTCTGCAGGGCGGCTCCTGCCTTTAACGTTGGATAAACCCTGAACTGGATAAAGCAGTATGGTTTGGATGTTTCCTCCCATGGAAAACTCTGTGACTGAGAGGACTAAGACTTGTCATTAAGGGTGAACTCTGTAACTCTATTCAACCAGTTTGAAATGAATAGTCTTGTGTATTACTTTGTTATTAGGGAGGAAAAAAAGTTGACATCCAGCCAATATGATACAACACCATAATTATCAGACAGACTGAATTCCACAGTTTTAATGCATGAACTCAGTCAGATTTGTCTGAACACCAGATGCTGTCGGCCTAGCCTCAGGGAGATAGTATATTATTCACTAATATTTACAATATTTGGGTTTCATGGGGGGGAAGTTCCATCCAATCAACAAATAAATACATATAGTTTGTTATCTATGCGTCTGAGTAGTTGTTGTTTAGCCCTCTGGTTGCATAGTCTTTCAGCAAAAGTGCATCAGTTACACAGTAGTGAGCTGCTGATTGTAACAGTACAGATAAATAACTACACTTCTTTCTTCCCATTGTATCGCAACCGATTGATTCCTAATCGGACCGAATCCAAAACACAGCACTGGTGTCAAGCCAGTCTAAACTTCCAAAAACACAGGTCATATTGAGAAATTCTGACGTGTCATTTGAAAATGAAAGTTATTTGAAAATTGGAATACCACCAAACACTCAACATATTACCCCATTTAAAATTCAATTAACAGCAAAATTCCGAGTTATCATAAAGTCATTCCACATCAGAGTGACAGTGGGCCATCCCAGGATACCAGTCAAGTTGGAATGGGTTTATGATAACAGGAAAATTCCTTTTAATATCAGTCAAAGCCAAAAGCGAATTAATTCTACACTTGCTATTTTAGAGGGCTCTTATTTTGGTATGTCACACCCTGAACTGGCCTACTATTAATCTGAAGTGAAATGTGTTTATGGCAGCAGAGGGATTTAATGTATTATCAATTTGAATTTTGCCAAGATATTCTGTTTTGTTGGGCATTTAATTTGAAAGAGATCATCATAATGGGAACCTGTTTATTGTATTATAGTCACATTAATATACCAGTGACTGAAACTGGAGGAGTATTGGGGGGGGGGGGGGTTGTTGTTGGGGTTTTTTGGGAAGGGGGGTCATCTGGGGGGCAGTACATTTTATTATTATTAGATTAATGGTTTTAGTGTTACATGTATTAATAATGCACTCTTAGCTTCGATGTTGTCTATTACTTTGCGTTTTATTAACCAACTTATAGATCTCATTCACTGGAAAGTCACTTATATTTTTAAATAATTTCCAGTACGCGCTTACGGTCATGCACGGTGCTCTAAGAAACAAAGCGGCGACTGGCTTGACCCCAGCCACACACGTGTGTCCGTGCTGCGTTCAGGGACTGAGGAAAAAGGCGCGTACCAAACCAAACAAGTGTTAGCATAACAGATTAGCAGCTCAGCTAATCACGACTGCTCCGTCAATGACGTCGTCGCTATACTTGTTTGTAATTATCGGCAGCTGGCGCTGTTGTGATTTCTGCCCGTGGCCGTTTTCTTTCGGGGCCGAGTCGATCACAGTTCTGAAGCTGCCGTCTTGTTTTTAGCTCGTTTCTTTAAGCCTCCCATTCATTCCCATTAGCTCCGCGGCTAACAGCTCGGCTCGGCTGCGGGCTAGTTTACCTGCTCCTCCAGTCGCTGGATCTCCGCTTCGTTTTCTTTCTCGTCCTCTGAAGAATCGTCCTCCTCGTCTTCGTCCGAGTTTTCTACACCCATGCCCTCTTCGCGCTCTCCATCTTCGTCGGACTCCATCTCTCTCTCCTCCATCCCAGCGTCTTCCTCCTCCATGTCTTGCAACTGCGTTTGCTCTTCGTCGCCAGCCGCTGCCATGTTGGAAATACCGTCTGCCTGGTAACAACCCCAGCGAGGACTGGAGCAGCGGAAGGGAGGGGCGGAGCCTCGCCGCTGTATGTACCGGTCGCCAGGGGGCGCCAGAAGTACCTTCGGATTCACTCGGCTCCCTTCGTTCATTTCCGCTGACAGTCCAAAACATGGCGACGGTCTCCTTACGAAAGTCTGCGTCCTTGCTGTTGCTGTTTAGCAGAAGGTTGTTCCGGCCAGAGCCGAATGCCGTTTGCTTGTATCACAAAAAGGTAACTTGTCAACAAATGCTGTGCGAGTAAGTCAAGCGGGGTTCACGTGGTGTGTAACGTGGGGTGTTGCCACATTAGCCAGCGCTGCTATCGTTTTACTCCATGATAGCAATAGCAAACAAACTCGTAAAAGTCTTTGTCGCTGTGTTTTGCCGCAGGTTGTGGACCACTACGAGAACCCCAGGAATGTGGGCTCCCTGGATAAAAACTCCAGGAATGTGGGGACTGGATTGGTGGGAGCACCAGCCTGTGGAGATGTGATGAAACTCCAGGTGAGCTGCAGGTCAAGTGTGTTGCAACGAGGGCAGACCTAAAACATCCACCGGCTCTCGAGGTCCGGAACTAAATGTCCCTGCTTTAGACTCTCTTTGCCTCGTTCACATTGCAGAGAAATGTAATAGTTTGAGATTCAGATATATATATATATTTTTTTTTGCTCACAAGTGACCCATATCTCACCTGTTTTGTGGCCGAGTGAAAGCTCCACTTGAGATCCTCTTCACACCAAGCCCAAATATGCATGTCTTTAATGCAAAGAAAGGTATATGCCATACTCCAGTTTTTTTTTATAAGCCAGAACTATTGCACAGAATCAGCTGTTTTACTCGCAATAACTCCACAAATCAAGCACAAAACACATAAACACATCAGGTTTAATATCATAACTTTATTTGGCCTATCAACACCCTTTAAAAATCGATTTAAAGCTGAAAATCTGCACTTTGGAGCCAAGTTGGAATAGAGTCTGAGTGTTGCTGCTGTTTCCTGCTATGTCATTCAAATTAGCCATGTGTCAATTTACTCATGAGGTTAACACACTCCACAGCTGGTGCTACACTATTACTACACTTTCTTGGCACGTGGGGCTAGTTAGAGCTACTGTGGCAAGTAAACAAAGAGAGACACTTCAGACAAGCCACAGGGAGCAGGTATATGAAGAATTGGGCGTTAATTGGTGGATTACACCCTGACACAGAAGCAACTGTTGAGAGCAGCTCCGTAAAGTTCCTGCATCAACAATTCTTAACAAAATGTCCTCAAAACACAAGCGATGCTTCTTTCCTATCGGCGTGAGGCAGGCGATGTGCTACAAGCTAGGTTTTGTCAAAACGTGGTCGTCTTTGGAGCAGCAGAAACAACATTGTCTTTGTGAGGGAAGGAGTTTGTAAGACCACATTTGTAAGATGTGGCTCTTTGTAGTAACAGCGTAATAAAAACAAACGACAGGTTCGCCACCCCTGTAATACATCATCTCTATTGTCTATTAATGCCTAATGTTTGTATAACATGTATTATGGGGGGAAAAGGTTCTAAGACTGTGTTCCTTTCAGATTGAAGTGGATGAAAATGGCAAGATCGTGGATGCAAAGTTCAAAACATTTGGCTGTGGATCAGCCATTGCCTCCAGTTCTCTGGCAACAGAGTGGGTGAAGGGAAAGACGGTAAGATATCAGCTTCGGTTCAGAGGTGTTACTCGTCGATTGCTCGCCTTATTTAAACTAACACAAAAAATATGTAAACAAGCTCAGCCAAGAGCTGCATCATCAGCACAACGAAAATCTTCATCTGTTCAAGCCTCTTAGTTGTGAAACAATCTGGCTGCTGATCTGTCTTGATTTGAATTATTTCAGTTAAATATTAATGTGGAAAAGCGCCTTATGCCTTTCAAATTCTACAATATCTGAGTTAGGTTTTTTTTCAGCCCAATTGGAGCTACGGTACTCTTTTTGGTCATTGCCATCAAAAATTTATGATTTTCATTTGATATCTCTCCCAGCAGTCATGATTTTCCATTGGGAAATCTGAAAATAGATAAAAATGTGAAGTGATTAAAAATGTCGTATATCTTCGTGTTATTTTAGACAGTTTTTCTTTTTTTGTTAAGGATCAAACTAATAATTTTTCTCCCTTCAGGTGGACGACGCACTGAAGATCAAGAACACAGACATCGCCAAAGAGCTTTGTCTTCCTCCTGTCAAGCTTCATTGTTCCAGTAAGTTTAAGCCAGCGAGATGGTTAATAAGAACTAAGGAACGTGTGCATTCCTCACAAGAAATGGATGAAGTGCAGTAATTCCGATTAAACTTTGCGTGAAACCCTGGAATCGTTTTAATAGCTTTTAGATTTTGTGAAAGAGAAATGGTGTCGTTTGATCAGTCAGAATTGTATGCTTCATTAATGATTGTAATCAAAGCTCTGTAAGCATTGTTAATGTGCTTTTAAAGAGTGGATGCACTTCAAGAGAGGATTATTGATGTCATCTGCATATAAAAGCACATTTTCTAGCCTGATTCCTTTTACTTGAATCCTAAAACCTTCTTTCTCGTTTTCTCTCAGTGCTTGCAGAAGATGCCATCAGAGCAGCGCTGTCAGACTACCGACTAAAGCAGCAAGATAAGAAAGAGGAACGTGCCAAAGCCAGCAGCTAATATGTTGGAAATAACAATCCATTGGGGTTTATTTCACTGAGAAACTCCTGATCAAAATCTTAAGTCCAGTTGCAAAATTGCAAGAATTTGCATTTTACACTGTTGGATCTGAAAAAGGTTCTACGTAGAGCCTCAAAATACAAAAAATAAGCAATGGGAGCAAGAGACAGGAGCGTTTGAGCAGGCAATATATTGAAAACAACAATTTAACTGAAACAAGCTGTGCAACAGCTGATTGAAAGTTTAAGGCCACAGCCTTTAAAAGCCAAAATCTGCAGAGAAATTTGGGGTTCCTTGTCATTTTCTGTCAAGAGATCACACTGTTGGCGCCCCCTAATGGCAGAGCCAGGAAAGTTCATTGTTTTTGAATTTAGTAATTTTTTTGCCTAAGTGAGACCTCTCACAATGTGCCCTGGATACTGAGGTTAGAGTCAGTTTGAATGTTTTAAAAGATCCTCAACCCAAATTAAGGCCGCTACTGGTGCAAACTGCATTCCAGCGATCAGAAGGCATCTGAGATGGAAGGGCTTCAAAAACTATTAAAAAAAATCTTCAAAGGCCACTTCTCCTTCAATGCCACAAAATTGCCAATTTGGACTTGGCAAGGGAGCGCCAAACATGGGACACTCAAAGGTGGCAGAAAGGCGATCAACGAGAACGGCAGAGTTACTCATTACAGAGTCCCTTTTCTTTCTGACACTTTTAAGTCGTGTTTTGAGGGAGTTTGGGCTTTTATTGAGCTGTGGTCTTAAATGTTTGATCAGTTTATGAACAGCCTTTTTTCAGTTAAAATGTCGTTTTCAATAAATTGCCTGCTCAGAATGTTTTGTCTCCTGCTCCCATTTCTTCTATTTATATATTGAAGCTCTACTTTGAACCCCTTTCAAGATCCAACAGTGCAAAATACAAATTCATGCAATTTTTGTAACTGGTCTTAAGACTTTGATCAGGAGTGTATTTCAGCACCAGCTCATGTCGTGCTGTGTGGAAGGTCTTGCATCCTTATTATTGCTGCTTATATCAATATCTTTGCATTTAAGCCAGGAGTTCTGTTGTTTTTAAAGCGCCACGTGTACATTTGTTTTCTCACGGACAATCAGAAATGTTCCATTAACGTTTGTTCTCGTGCTGGAGGTTCACGGTGGGCCCTAATTTTGAACAAGAGTGGAATTCTCCCCATTCTTCAAAGGGGATTTTTAAACATACCATGGTTAATTTCTTTGAGGTGAGTTTGCTCTTATGTATTTTGGCCTTTATTTGGCTGGCTTGTGAAATACTTCGGTGTGAAAATGCTTATCAGGTCAACAGATTCTCTATTCAGAACCAAAAGACAATTGTATGAGACGGTTTTCTTTCTTGCAAAATAAATAAATCCTTTTTATCATGTGATGTCATCGGCCTGATCCTTCGTCAAGGGGAGCCACCCTTTGGCGCTGCAAAAGTATCCTTTTCAGCACAATGAGCACTGCCAGCATCAAGAGAGCAACTAGAACACACAGCACAGCCAGCAAAGAGATGATGACTGCAGAGTCCTGCAGAGCGAGTGTCCGCGGGGAAAGCGTGGGCAAGACTGCATCTATGTTCGTGGAAAGCAAAGATCGCGTCCCTTCAGCAAAGGTCGTGTTACCACTTGGAGCTGTGATGTTTTCTCTGCACCCCCGGTCCTCTTCTGGGAGAGAAGTAGTAGTTTCCACATGAACGGGGTCGACTGACTGAGTTTGATTCAGGAATAAACACTCTTCATAGGTCAGCGTTTCCAGCCAGTAGACGTGGGTCTTAGAAAGATCTTGAGCTTCAGGAAAGACTCCAACAGTCTTTTCTTTTTTTGCTTCCTGCAACGTACATCCCAAATCCATTTTGCTTTTGTATGGGCTTTGAACCGTTGGCTTGTTCTGAACCGAAGCATTCTGATCCAAATGGCGGGCACTGTCCGTCGGCTTCAGGATGTGGGGGCATATCGTCATGACGGAGAGATTAAGAAGCAGGCGTTGAGCAAGGTGGAGCGGCTCTGTGCACACCAGGTCTGTGGCCATCTTCAGCCTGCCGCTCAGTAGCCAGCGGTACAGATACAAGATGTCACACTCGCACACCCACAGATTGTTGGCGAGGTCCACAGACCTGAGGCGCGGGAGGCCGTCGAGAGCTCTCTCTGGGACCGAGCGCAGACAATTGCTGTTGACCTTCAGGACCTGCAGGTTGACCAGGGAGGACGGCGAAGGCCAGTCCAGGACGGAGATGCAGTTTGCGGAGAGGTCCAAGTGAGTCAGAGACGGAGGGAGGTCCGAGGGGAGGCTCGTAAGCTGGTTCCCCTTCAGGTTCAGGACCTGGAGTTTGTACAAACCCCAGAGTGCCCCGGGCTGGATGGCACGGATGCGGTTTTCCTCCAAATCCAGACGGGTCAGGTTTCCCAGCTGCCTCAGGGCACCCAAAGTGATGTAAGTGATGCGGTTCTCCTGCAGCAGGAGCGACTCCAGGCTGGAGGGCAGGCCACGGGGGAAGCGAGCCAGCAGGTTGTGACTGAGGCTGAGCTCCTGCAGGCCGGAGAAGGGCTGGAGCAGGTGGTCCACATTGCACAGCTGGTTTCTGGCCACCGATAGAGCCGAGGTGCTCAGGGGGACGGAGCGAGGGAGGGACCTCAGACCCAGAGACTCACACAGAACCAGAACCCCGGTGCCAGAGCAGCAGCAGCCGGGAGGACACGGAGACACCGTGAGGCAGGTCAGAGGACAGACGCAGAGAACCAGGAGGACACCACATCTGCCCCACAGCATGGCTTACTGCAAAGAATAATGACGAATAAGCAAGCACATTAGGCCCCATCTAGAAGAGACAAAGCCAAGGAATTATCTAATAAGTCACCAATAATGAAATAATGGCTTTAATCTGTTAGGAGCACATGAAACACTCCGGAAAACCACAAGTTGGACTACAAACACCTCCCATTAGGTGAAGAAGGTCCAGCAGAGACTTAACATTCATCAGGAAGCTGATGCAAACTCATCCCTCAACATGTCTGCTGACAGAATGTCATCGAGCTCTTGGGAACCTCCTGGCCTGCAGCTGCACGATGTGCTTCTCCTGTCCAGAGGACAGCAGGGGGACCTCATCAACACACCACCCACCCTCCTCAGAGACAGTTATTCTGACCAACTCCAAAAGAAGACCCCACCCACCCTGAACGTCACCTGCAGCTTTCTGTAAGGAGTCGAGGAACTTTTCAAAACATCACAATTAGACTAAATGAACATTCCGTTTCCCCATGGAGTCAGTAAGTTAACTAATTCAAATTATATTCTTGTCAAGTCTACACTGAAGTCATGACCGGAACAAATAGTCTTCAATTTAGTATCATTTATGTTTTTGTAGAGTAATAATAAATCATGGGAAATAAAAAAAACTTCCAGTTGATTCTCTTCCACTAATGTTCTAATAGTCTTTTTTTTTATTGATGTATTTATTCAGTACATATTTCAGCTTTTGGAAACAAGCTTTCTTCCTATAATTTACTTATAAACACATTTTTTTGTTCTTGTTGTTATTCAGTTAATTAAAACCAGAGCCTGGATAGTTTTTTTTTCAAGATACAGGCTAAACCAGTGCTAGATGATAGTGAGGAAATTGAACACAAACATGCTGCTCAAACACACATCGACATCACTGAGGACCCTTGAGCAAGGCCCCTTGATCTCCTCAAATTTTACCCGGCACTGCACAGCCAGCCACAGCTCCTTCAGGATGAATTAATAAATGCAAAAGACTATTTCTAACAGAAAGCAGAAATGATGATTTACATGTATTGTCATGTGTTTTGAGAACCATCTAAGAATGATCTGAAAGGAAAACTAGTGAAGAGGTGAAGAGGTGTGCCACTTACCATTCCCGTTCCTGTATTATCTGCTCCTCCAGAAAGCTGGGAAGGAGTGCATCCTTTACATGATCCACCGTATCTCTCAAGAGAAACAGCTGCTGCAGAGAATTCCAGGCAGATGCTCATCAAAGTTTAATGACGGCCTTAAGGTGCTCTATTACCTATTCTGGATCCTCTTCACCATTCGAACTGACAGAGAAGTAATGTCAGTGGTATCAGACAGTGAGGAGGAACGTGGGTTTGAAGCGGGGTTGTGCTCAATGAATGAAAGGAAATGGAAAAACAGCGGTAATAACGATCTGAAGCAACCAAAGGTCACGGTGTCTGTGGGTCAGACAGCGACTCTGTGGGACATGCTCCCCCAGGAAAGGCGCTGCCGGGTGGCCCTGCGCACACCTGTCACCTGCTGGGAAGAGTGAAAGTGAGGGGGGTAGTATTTTCTCGAATTATTTAACACCTCACTGACAATAGAGCAGGGAATCTGACCCCGGTGTGAGGCTCCACCACGGCTCCTGTTTCAGCCGTCACAAGGCTTCCCAGTGTGTGTTGTCATGTCATGTTTGATCTCTGGCAAGTTCACCCACTTCTGATTCACAGCAAACTTTTCATTTTTTGGAAATGTAAACTTTAGCATTATTTAATCACTCCCCCCCCCATGTTCATAATATTTATTTTTATAGATTCAAGAGAACGCCCAGAATCATGAGGTTCATTTGTAAAAATAGAAGATGAAGTACGGAGAAGTGACACATATTTCTCAAAGATTCTTGCTGTTCCCACGATGGCAGTATTTTATTCTCTGTATAAAATATAGAGCAAATTATAGAGCAGAATTGTTGTTTGAGTCCTTGTTTTGACCTCAGTGGAACAAATCAGTGACTTGAAAGATTTGTTGAGACAATACAGCAGCTCTTGCTTTGTGGCGAAGGGGTCGCGGTATGTATCTGGTTTACCGCTGCTGAAATATTTAAGCAATCTCTGTGCTGTTGCCAGTAAAGGACAAAAAGGTTTGTGGTTATTCCCCCTGTGTCCAGAGTCAGTGGTGTTTCTGCAGAGTGCTTCCACAAGTATGAGCTCAAAATGTCACGCTGAAAAAGCAGAAGACACAAACTGACATTTAGGAGACGTCTTCAGAATAGTTAAATTCGCATGATTGTCAACCAGCTCCAAATGATAGCGTTCCACAGTGAACATAATGTGCACATTGAGAACATCTTCTTTTTATGGACTGTGCTCGTCACCAGTTTGTTTTCTCGAGGTTTTGTCCGTGTTTCAGTTGACACAACTGCCCCAGTTGTAGTTACAGAAAATACTGAAACATCTTTTTCAATATTTTTATTAAACATAAAAATGTCAGTTTGTTAATGATATTAGTGTAACAGAGAAAACAACGAAGCACAATAAGCAGAGGTACAGAGGATCTGATCCTGACAAAGACGAGTGACTATTAAATCACAGTAATCAAATCAAATTTGCTAAATCTTAAAAATTAAAAGCTAATGCTGTAACTGGACTCTTACTCACTTACTTAAAACGGATCAATGGACTCATTTCAAATATTAACTTAGAAAACATTGAACATAAAAATAAAACCACGTTCACAAAGCCCGTTTTACCTTTTCAATATTTTGGCCGAGCTGGAAGCACAAATCAAACACATACAAAATTCTCATTGAACAAGGTTCCCTATTATTTTTGGTTTGCAGTTTTGTGAATTAAATTCTTACAATAAAATATTATATAACATATATGTATGTATATATATGTATATATGCTATATATACAATAGCAGGTCAAATCTAGATGTAAAGAAAAGATTTTGACTTCCTATGAAGTCAAGTTTACTGGCATTTCACGTTGCTTTATTTGAGCACAATAGAGTCGGCTCTAAAAATAGTGAATCAGCTAAAACTCAGCTGCCAAGGAGATTTTGTGGCGTTACAGCAGGATGAACTGAGGACACGGGACATTTCTAGACTTTCTGTGTTGTAAAGACAGAAAATTACAGCCTTCCCCTTTTTTGTTCTTTCTTTCTTTCTTTTTTTAATTTCATGCACATTTTCCTCCTGTGTTATTCTTCTAGATGTCATTCAACGTGAAAACGATCACTGCAAGTGAAGTCTAGTTTCATGTTGAGAACTGGCGATGCTGAAACCCGCTGATTAAAAGGAAAAGAATTGAGCGACCACTGCCAGACTAAACTGTCGGCTCTACGTGAAGCCGAACTGGTCACCTCAGCTCAGCAGAGAAGTCAGCCGTCATTAAAGGCCGGGTCTCTTCTGAGGTTTGATACCATAAATAACGAGCACCCTGATTCAGTCGTACATGTGGTGTTTTATTTTCTAATCTCTTTCCTTCATCACACACGCCAACCTGCAGTTTGAAATGCTTTATAGATGGTTGATTGTTAATATGAGGCTTTATTTCAACCTGGATATACTGTATCTCCGTCTGGATAAATGCGATTTAATTCGAGGACATTTCATCATCTTTGTTCTTGTCAAAAAAAAAACAAACACCTGATCTTGTGTTCACGTCAAGTCGCCACATTATCCTCAATCTTGCCCTAGTGGTGAGCTTTCTTCAGGTGGCAAGTGCAGACCGGGTGGCCGGAGCTGGTGCTGGCACTTTGCTGCACCTCCTCTCTGTATACCTTCGCCGGCTCCTTGTGTTTGGGCTCCTCCCTCCTCCTCTCCACCTCCTCCGTATCTCTGACCCGCCTGACCTCCTGGCGAGGCGACGACCGGACGTCCCGCCCCTTCTCCCCCACCAGGGCCTTGGAGGGCACGCGCAGGTGCTTGGGGGACGCCACGCTCTGGGTGTGGATCTTCTTGACGTGGTCGACTGCGTACGGCCTCTCGTGGAGATCGCCGGATTCCTTGCGCCCGGCGGTTTTGTCTGCCGTGTACTTCCTGGCCGGCTGAGGCGGGGGCTTGTAAGCCTCCAGTTTGCGCTTGTGACTCATGGCGGTGGCGCAGCAGATGATGAAGACCATGACGATGAGGAGAGAGGTCACGACGATGATGATGATCAGGTTCTCCTGCAGGAAGTCCACCACTCGGCTCAGGACAAAATCCTTCAGGCGGATCATGGTGGTGGTGATGGTGTCGGTCAGGGTGGGCGCTCCGGTGGAGGCGGTGACGGAAACTGGCGCTCTGGTGGAGAAGGACGTCGGGAAAAGGAGCTCCAGCTCGGCCTCATCGCCGCTGCCGTCCATGGAAGCGTTGTAGAATAGAGGGGTGGAGAGACACACGCGGCAGCAGAGCGAGAGCAAGGTCACACAGGCCAGCTGAAGAGCCACGTGGGACGTCATCTTCTCCTCTGAGTCCTGCACCAACAGCAAAGACACACCTTTGAACCGGGATATCAACGTGAGGCAGAGGTTACATTTCACAGAAACAAGGCTCTGGTTCAATTCTGTGCTACGGTCTCTGTAAGGTTCGCCTTTCCTCATGTCTCTTCTGGACTTTTTCTACACCCCTAAAACATGGAGGGCAGGTTAACTGGTAATACGGATTCATGTTTGAGTAGTTAAATGTTAAATGTGTTGCCTACAACACACCAAGCAGCAGTGAATCCAAACTGTAGGAAGAGATCCACCTGCTGCAACCCGACTTTAGTCGTTACGTGAACATATGGGAAGTAATTCCTGAGCTGAGCTCCAGTCTTCAACTAAACATCCACCATATACCATCTATAGTGTGACTCCTGAATCTTGGATCGGGTTTGTTTGAGGTCTTCTGTCTCTCCCTGCCTCGCACCAGATCTATTTTAGCAGGCAGGCAGCAGGGTAGCCATTACTTATTTGGGGTGGAGACAGTGAGTTTGGTGCCGAAGGCCTTATAATTTGTAAAATAGAGGGAGGCCACCCATCGACCACACTAAAGCGAGGAGGAAGCGATATTCCAAAGACAGCACAGAGGCGTGGGAGACCTGTGGCTCTGTCCTCTGTATTTACGCTGCCGTGCAGCAGCCCACAGCAGCACAGACCTGATGAGGATATTTCTGCTTCCAGGGAAACCTGCAGTTACTTGGGCTACGTACAACTCGCCGGACAAACCTCCCATTATTATGTTTCTCTATTATTCTGCTTCTCTCTTTCACACTCTTGTCACCGTCATGTCCAGATTTGAAAAAAGAAAACCAACAAAAAACTGAACGGAGGGAAAGATACCATTTACAACCTCGTAAAGTCTGTGTGTAATTAGTGTGGACTTGTGTGAAGACTTCTCATCAGTGAACCTGCAGCTCTGGTTCACACTCTTTACCAGCAGCTCCCCCAACCTCCCTGTGTGGCCAAATGTACAGTAGAGACTCTTGTGGACCAGATGGTGGGCTGGGCCTTCATCCTTGGATGTACAGCTTTAGGATGGCTCTGCCCTCTGATCCCCATAATTACAAACTAAATTTAGATTTCCTGTATTCCACCTCGAGGTTGATGTTACGTTGAATCGAAGGCCGTTCAGACGCCGAATATGTTGCGACTCATGTTCCTGACATTTTGTGAACATTGTGATCTCTCGATACTGCGGTTACTATCCCGACATTGTTTCAAGTTACTTAATGCTTTAAGTAGCATTTGGAAATAAGTTTCTGGTTGTGTTAAAGAATATTTGAGACATACGTTTTAATGTTTGTCAGTTTTTAAAGTCAGTCACAGAACAAAATGGAATTTATATGTTGTAAAAAAAATTTGGGGGAAATTGCAGAACTTTTAAACTTCTAAACAGGTTCGACTTTTCTCAAGATGTCTTCACTGAGTCTTTTTGTATTTTTGACATTGTATTTAACATTTGTCGCAGGGCATGACCCACAAGATAAAATACAAATATAAGAGCACTTATTCATAGCCCCTGCAATTATGACATATTTAGACATTTGTTTTCCATAACAGGAATTTTAAAACAGATGTCTGAATTTTTGTGCAAATATTTTTAATTTCTTGTAAAAATAAATTTTTTTACCTTAGGCCAGTAGTAGTTTATACACATTTATAACAATTCACTACTAACGTCTGTGTCTTTTCCAATGTTGCAGAGAGAAAGTCTTTCTACTTTATGATGCATTCTCTGAACTGTGCTGTTTGGTCATGAACAAAAAAACAACATAAAAAAAGTAAAAATTTGATCACTTATTTATTTGTGACTGTTTATATTAAATTATTTCCTTATATTATATGGATAATTTTGCAAAATAACTCTTAAGAAAGTGCATGAAAATCCCCCAAAATATTCCTTATGTTAAAAACTATTGTGATTGTTTTACTGCTTTGTGTCAGTCAAACTGATGCAATACTGCTGAAAAGTATGAATATATTAAGTCGTGTACATTGTAGAGTTGGCTAATTAGATGTGGTGAAGCTAAATGTATAAATTATTCCAATGAAATATGTTTGCAGCAATACATGAGATAATTACACCTTCACTGAAGTAACATTTTCTCCACTGTCTGTTGGCATGAAAACAAGATCTGAGTCAAAAACAACAACAAAACATTTGATTTTGCCTTTTTTTTTTTCCTTTGCTGAAAAAACCCCCACAGGTAACTTGAATCAATACTCACAGGCTGTCCTGTTCTCGGCTTGTCTTCTGGGAAGCTCAGCGCAGTGCAGGCAACTGCTG
The DNA here is from genome assembly GCF_963422515.1 of Blennius ocellaris. Taxonomy (NCBI): domain Eukaryota; kingdom Metazoa; phylum Chordata; class Actinopteri; order Blenniiformes; family Blenniidae; genus Blennius; species Blennius ocellaris. The sequence goes on from NC_137656.1 coordinate 15,812,418, forward strand.
GAAGAAGAAAAAAGGGCAACGAGAGGAAAGTAAAAGCGAGAGAGAGTTTCCAAGTATTTGCCCTCTCTGCCAAGTTCTAGTGACTGTTCTGTTACTTGGCTTCTCAAAGTCTCCCTGCTGCAAATGGATGTCCAGCCCCTCTATTTTCAGCTTCTCCTCCCTCTTTTCCAACCTCCATCCTCAGTCTACATCCTCGCAATGAAGTCCACATTATGGGAAAGCCTTTATTTGTTTGTGGAGAGTTTTCTGAGCGTTTGACATTGGACAGTGAGATTGGTTGATTTCCTCTGAATAAACTTCAGACCCTTTGTGACTGTAGTCCTGATAAAGGATGTTTGACCCAAAACGTTAATTGAATAAAAAAAAAAACCCCACATGTTCTCATTGAGATTTGATCAAACTGACTGGCATGTTCAGGCCTCACTGTTTTCTCCCTGACAGGCTGAAATGCTGCAGCAGTTGCAGCATCAGTCCCATGTTCTAGGGGAAAATGGATATTTCTGTACTCGGCGGGGCGAGTCCAGCGACTTCTCTGCCTCCCACCAAGTCCTCTCTAATTACGTCTCGCTTGATTACAGCCTGTCTCTGCCGGGCCTGCGAGACCAGAGCAGGGAGAAAGCACCGCTTTCATCCTAAAACATATGTCCAGAGCGAACATATAAACTTCATGGCCTTTCAGGGGCACTTATCTTTGGATACGTCTCTAAATATGCAGGGCATTTATTTGAAGCTGCTCGTGCCTGCTTTTCTGTGTTGTTCACCTATTTTGACAGATGCTGTGACATGATGATGCTATGGCTGGTCAGTCTGAGAGTTTAATTGTGAGCAAGGTTGTAATTTTGGCAGCTTCAGGATGCAATGAAGGAAAAGTACAGCGAGCAGTTCTTCATAATACATGCAGCGATTCTGCTCTTTCTGTTTTACGGATCAAATAACTTTGTAACTTGACAAAGAGGTTTGAGTGCAAGATGCTGTGTCAGCGAGACTTGTCATCAGGTGCTACGGAGGACTGGGACCGTACGTTTAGTGTTTTGATTGACACAAACACAACAAACGCAACAAATCCACAGAGCGAAAGGTTCACATCCATGGATCATTTTGTTGGAAACTAAAGAGAACTATTTACATCACAATCTATTGATTTTATGCAGAGACCCTCTCTCTGGGGTGTGTAATGTATACAGGAAGTAAGTTGTTTTTTAAGAACTGTGAAAATTTGTAATGAACCGACACCCTGTCCAGACTCTTTGCTGCAAATAGCTGTGATGGACTCCAAACTCCTGGAACCCCCATCTGGTTTTAGTGGGTCTAGAACACGGAGGATACTTTACACTTTAAATGCATATAGGTTCCTCTGGAAAACTGGGCTCTTTTCAGGAGAAAAATTAAAACTTAGAACTTGCTTTCATATAATCTCAATAGTCAGTTTTGTATACCGTCTTCTGTTTGACACTACATTACTCAGTTACTCTTTAATTGGCATTCTCAAGAAATGGTCTGAAATGTTTTCAGGTTTTCTGAAATGAAAACATCTTGGTCACCAAGATGTTTTCATTCTTTTCACCATTGTTCACAAATATGCAACGCTCTATTTTATAATACTGCATAATATCCAAGTCTCCTTGGCTATAAACCTGATTCCACTTAATAGTCTGTTTATTCCCATCTTAAATGTTGGTGAGGGAAACCCAGTTCTATTGCTCATCATCTCACTTGTTTCTTTGAGGGATCAGATGAAAGAGATTAGCTTTTCAAGCAACGTAAAACAGGATTTATTGCCCAGATGCAATATGACAAAGAAATCATGTCTCAAACAATATTTGTGCAGCATGTACCGGTAGATATCTGCTTAAGTGATAGTTTCTTTGAAAAAGATGCAAGTATCAGACATTAGGAACTCCTCAATGTCCTATGTAAAACATGAGTATTTGTTTAATTCCTGCATTCCAAGATGTTTGTTTTAAATCACGATCCATCAATTTATCACAGCACCATAACCACCGACTGATGAAAATGTAGAATACTGGTTAATATTTGCATCGTGTCACCCGTCAGTGGGTGGAACACATCAAACATTAAGGACTTGAACAAGGGTCAAACGCGTGGCGAGTAGAAGACTGGGTCGGAGCACAAACACTGAAACTCCAGTTGATCTGTAGTGTTGAAAGAAGTAGAAAAGGGTGGAAGGCTGGTGGCGCTATACAGCGGAAGAACAGACGGGACGTCCATGCTTGAGCCTCTTCTGACCACAGAACAATGGAGGAAGAAGGTTGATCTGATGGATGACATGACAGCTGCATGGATTTTGTCATACCTGGGGAATAGATGACATCAGAAGCGAGCAGAACTTGGACAACGTTCTATCGGTAAACCTTTGACCCATGACTCAGTCATCCATGTGGACATTACTTTGATACATGATACCAATCCAAGAGTTCTTCAGATTTCAATTCACTGGATCATTTGAGAGTCATTGATGGGATTCACAGAGATCTTAACTTTATCCATGACTTAAAAGGCTGCAAAGATCTTGGTGGAGACGCCACGGGACACTTTCAGAGGCTTCAACAGACTCCTTGTATCAACAGTTTCAAAGTGCCTGGTATAGCTTCAAGCAGGTGACGAGACAGACGGCATATCAATACAGACCAAAGGAAACCCGTTTTAAAAATTCTTTATTAATTTTTCTTATAATCAATGTTTGATACTTGAAGCAAGAATAATGAACAAAAATGCTGAGCAGACCTCCACATGAGGTTTCCGTCTTGGTTCAGGTTTGACCGATTTCCGTCTGACCTCCAGTGTAACAGAGGTTCTGCTTTTCTCAAGATGCATTATGGCAAGGTGCAAGGAACACAAAAAAAAAAAAAAAAAAGGGGGAAACATTTAAAACCCACCTCCCACACCGATACCCTCTTAAGCACAACCACAAAACAATAGAAAAAGACAAAAAAAACAAATTATGGTCATGTTATTTACATCGCTTGCACTTATTTTTCTAGACCTTTATTACACACGTACATCTACCTTTCAACGGCACATTTCTCCAACCTACAGCGTCCCTTTGGATTGCTAAAAACTACAAATCCTCAAGCTCAGATCTTGTGCCAGCAGTGCACAAAGCTCCACAGAGCGGTCGTCTCACACACAATACGGTGGTACGACATGCGTCAGACCCTCATCTGTCACACTGCGGGATTTCCACCACTAATATTCCACCACTTGCTGCTCAAACCGTATCTTGAAGCACCAGTGACTCAGTTACTTAAACCTGTTGACATTTTCTTGGTGTGGAATCTTGAAATGCATTTATATACCCGTAAAATGGGGGGAAATGTCAAAATGTCCCGATGCATAGCGTATCTAAGAAACCCTGTGCAGCGTCACCGTTGGGCAGTTTAATGGAACGGCAGGAACGTCACACCATTATTCAGCTTTGGGACATGCAGTACTTCAAGAATCGGGCGATTTTAGAACAAAGTGGTTCAACTAAACTTAGCACCTCCGAGTGGTTTAAATCCAAAACTTCAACTCGTTCATTTTCTACAGAAACCTACTCGCAAAGCATTCCCCTACCAACACTTCCAGGATCAACTCTATGGCACTTTCAGGTCTTTACAGTGGTTAACAATTATTGAAGGCAAACATCAGACCAATACCCATCTCTGCTCCCGACCAGGAAACAAACCTACGACATCAAAAATAGAGCTTTTCTTCAGACTCAAGATTGGACAGTTCAATGGGTTCTCATTTTTGTGAGGGTACGCTGAATTGGGGCGTGTAAAGAAATAAAGAATGAAGACATGGAAGTGCTAAGAAGGGTATAAGCACAGCTGGAACAAGGAAAAGGCTAAAATTAACAGCGAAGTGACAAGCCAACTTTGAACTTTTCCAATTTAGAGGCAAGTCTTGGACCTTCCACTGAGTCTATTTCACAAAACCCCAGACAGGAAACAAAGCAGGAATATTTAAAGTGACAAGGACGCAAGGCCAAAGACATGAGGCACATATTCACACAATCTGTGGCCTTTGAGGTTTATCGTGAACAGTTTCTGCAGGTATCTCCAGCTCCGTCGCCACGTGGTCAAGAGCCAAGACGAACGACGGATCATTTGGCGTCATTTCAACATCAATTCCTGTGCAGCTTGTACAGAAAAGTCTAGATCTGAGATGTGCAATGTGGAAACAAACCGACTAAAAATAATCCCACTTCACTTGACCGCGGGGGGGGGGGGGGAAATCCCACAAACGCTGAGGTTGACGACGGCATTTTTACATGGAAACGGCTCTGCGAAAAACGACGACGACGATCCACACGTTGATGCTCCATGGCAGCACAAAAGAAAACGCCACAATGACAACCAGCTAATCACGACACCAGAGTGTTTACAGACAGAAGAACGAGGAGGATTTTTTCTCATCATACCAAGACCTGCCAATGATTTTTCTTCTATAAGTGCAGAGTGCATTGTTAATGAAGCAAGGTAGAAAGGAATGATTTTTTTTTTTTTTTTTTTAAATGGACATTTGTGTCCAAAGTTGGAATGACAGGAAGCAACAGAAGTTTAAAAAAAAAAAAAGTGGCTCCAACGCAAGACAGCAATAATATTTGGGATGTCAAAGGGCTGAGTGAAAACCATAGCAATGACGATGTAAGTTCCTGTCGTGAAAACCGATTTAATGATGGAAACGCCCCCTTTTTCATAACAAGCTTACTGCACTAGAGTTCAGTTAGCGATGTGATTATTCCCCCCCCCCTCCCTGTCAGAAAATTACAAAAAATACTGTTCGAGGTTCAAACAAAGTCCAGGTTTGGCAACAAGTTTTGGGGGATAACAGGAAACACTGGAAACTTGCTTAAAAATCAGTCCCTCCAGGATATTTCTCAGAAATCTCTACAATTTGCTCGCAAATTTTCTCCCTTTGTCAGCAGTCATCCTTATCTTATTCAAATGGATCAAGAACGTGCACTGCAATTTGTTTTTCAGACAGTCCGCAGCTATAAGTTTCACAAACCTTTGTATTTAAAGAAATGTCACTTTCTTTATTGGCAGACAGAAAACGGTTTTGAAGCTTTTTAGACCCGACTTGAATGCATTTCACAAACAAAACACTCGAATAAGAAAGTGCACTTGGAGTGCCGTTGTGTCGAAATCAAATTTTATGAAACACCAATTAAAATGGAACTGCGTAGACCAGGGTTAGATTTAAAAAAATTATAAATTCCTGCAATTTTGCAAATAAAATCACGTAAAATTCATGCAAAACTTAATCACATTTTGAGAAAATGGCCCATAAAAATCAAGGTCTTTTTTTTGCTTGCCTGAGATCCTGGAGGGACTGAAAAATAAATGAAGACCCAATAGTAAATGGCACCCTGGACACGGGAATTTTCTTGAATCATTGATATAAAATGAAAGGGAATATGTCAGACTTTTTTATGTATAGACAAAAAAAAAAAAAAAAAAAAAAAAGACACGATAAAAGGAAAGAGTCCTTTGTCACCAAAAAAGCAAGAGTATCTTCTGCTAAATTTGCCACATCTTTATTCCACCTGTGTTAAACTGAGAGTCAGGGGCTGGCTAAGAAAAGTTCATTTGGAATGTTGCTAGGGATCATTGCGAGACAGGACTCGGACCAAGCACTGTCATTGAGATAGGCAGTGACTGTTCCCGCCCACCCAACAGCCAATGGAACGTCCTGAATTTAAGCGGATCGGGCAAAGGGTCTTTAAATGGCAATTTTGGACATCTGGTCTTCAAGTTTGATGATTCGTTTTTCCTGACTGCTGATCAGGTCCTTGAGAGATTTGATTTCTTTCAAGATCTCCTCCAGCTTGGCTTCAGACTTCTGCGGGAAACACGACAAATGAGTTAGAAAGAAGTGTCCGACATGGATGGTACAATTGCACAAAAAAAACTGACTAAAGTCAAATGGAAGATAAAGCCCTAAGAGTGAGCGTGGCTCCTGAATCAAAAGTGCCCAGGAACAGTCTTGCTCTGGTGTGTGGCAGGACCTGGTGCTCTGAGGGTTAACGCCTCTGCCCAGCACGGCAGCTCAGTGGGCTGTGATTACAGAGAGATACATGGGCTGGGTCACAGGCGGACAGCTGTATTGTGGGTAATGTATGGCAGGACGCCCAGCAGTAGACCCCAAAGTTTGTGGGTCAGAAGGTGGATGAAGGAGAGCAAGAAACTCCATGAAAGAACTATTTTTTTCCTCCCATCATATAGGCCTTATCTTACGGCGCAACTCCAAAACAACTGGCAATGAAGACAAAAGCCAGAAACATGACTGACGTGGAGGAGAGCGTTGAGGGAGATTTTTTTGTAGGAACTTTTTTTTGTAGAGTTTTCCATAATTGAATGTAACATTTATCAGAGGCTGTGCACAAATGGGAAAAAACAAACAAAACAAAACTCACAATCGACGGAGTGGGCGAGGCAGACTTGTTGCCGGGGCTCGAGTTCTCTGCGTTTTTGGTGACCTTTGAGTCCAAAATGTTCTTTTTGACCACCTTGATTTCACGGCTTTTGGACGGGACGTAGCCGTTCTTGAGGGAGATCTTGATGGGCTCGCCATTACTGCCGTCAAACCAGTCCTCTGCCTCCAGGGCAGGGTCTGGTCCGGCCGTGTCGGGGTACAAGTCATCCTGGAACAGGTCCGACTGATGTGGCGGGACAAAGCAAGAAACTGAGTCACACCCTTAACAACACACATGGAGACAAAGCCCTACTAAGAACGAGTCAACAAATGGATCTGATGTCCAATGAGGTTTAAATGGTAAGAGACGATGAGGACTCACCTTTCTGGGCACAGTCATCACGATGGGTTCACACTTCCTTTCATGCAGTTTGAAGAACCTGAGAACACACACACACACGCAAACCAGTTACATTTTCTCCAGAGTACTTTAAACTGAAAAAAAAAAAAAAGTCAAGGGGCAGGTGCCATCAGGATCCTAACATGACTACATGGTGCCTCCTAGTGGTGAAGACGCGACCTCGCTCCATCGTTGTACACGGTTGCCCAAAAACCTCAGTGACATGATGTTTAAGGTTACCTTGCGATTTCACACTTGTTGACATCGAGGCCCCTCTTGGGCATGTAGCCCATGCCCCTCTGAGGCTCCTTGGAGCTGAACGTGCTGAGGAAGTGGACATATGGAGACTCGTCTGTGATTTCGAAGTAGCGGATGCTGCTGTCGCCCTACCGAGAAGCAAACGCGTCGTTTACTTCTGGCACGTGGGAATCAGAATTGGGACCCGGTGCTGCTGTATTGTGTTGCATTTATTCAACATGCTCAAGAAAACCCACCTTCCCACAGAGATAAACAACGCTGGTGTCTGCGTCGTAGAACGGCAGCAGCACACCGTTGCTGGTGTCCATCTCATTGACAGTCATGGGCTCCTTCATATTTTCCTGGTAGGAACAATAATTACAGCCATTAAAAACGTATTGTATTTTAAATACGCAACACAAAAAAAACCAATAAGGAATCTGTGATCACTAAGCTTGTGCGAGATGCTCACCGTGTTCCAAAGCGAGAGCTGTCTCTCGCTCATGCGACTGAAACCAGTGGTGAGGATGTTGCCATCAGCCAGGAAAATGGCCCTCATAGGTCGAGCTCCCTCGTGCGCCTTCTCCTTCTCCTGTGAGGTGAAGTCAGGAGGTCAACGGTTGGACACGAACCTATTCTCAAGTTCATGGTGGCGTCAGACCCAACAAGTAGTTCAGGGATTGTCCAAATCAGCAGTTTATGTAGCTTTATTGATATCTATGACTTATTTTTAACACGCATGTACAGCTACAGCAGCCATAGGGAGCAAATATTACAATTTATGTTTCTCCAGCTACATCAGAGGAGTTATGAATTAATATCGAGTTGATCGCGATCAATGCAACCGAGACTTATAATTGAAATGGCTAAAACACAGCCACACCAAGTGCAACACACGAAGATGGAGAGCACAAAAAGGGTCTCAGGACCACGGTACAATCTCCTCTTTAATGGTTTTCCAAGTGGTTTACAGACAGACAGGAGAGGGAATGGTTATGTAAAGACACAATAAACATAAGCATACTACTCACAGCAACGAGGGTCTTCTTGCGGGGGTCGATGACACGGATGGCCTTGTCCTTGCAGGAGGTGCAGATAAGGCTACCGTTGCGGTTCCAGCTCACGCTGTAAATGACATCAGGATGGTCATCCTCCAAGGAGATCATGGCCTCACCTGTGCCCACGTTCCAGATCATGATCTGGTTGTCGCCACCTGACGACAAAAAAGAAGAGATGGTGAACTGGAAGAACAAGCATTTACCCAAATGCCTGGTCTTCAAGGCAGACGCCACAGTGAGGATATTATGGCTTCAATAATTGTCTTCACGTTGAATTTTAGCAAGTGCTGAACATAGTCATTCTGTCGAGATGAACACCACATATCTGCTTCGTCTCACCGAGGAAGAGGAGCCAGATAATTGTGGTTACAGGCAATGAACGACATTCTACATCGTCGTGACAGACGGGGAACACGGTGGCTTCAGGGTAGTGCTCAAATACCTGCCAGAGCACTGCAACGTCTTCACGATTCAAGTGAGGACATAAAAATTGGTTCTTACCAGCACTGAGCAGGACGTTGCGTGCAGTTGGATGCCATGCGACAATGCCAACACGCTTCGAGTGGCCCTCCAGCACCACTACTGGCTCAGACATGGCGGTGACGAGGCCATTCTCCGGAATCTGCCATACCTGTGGAGAAAAAACATCAGACAGAGGTGGGTCAAAATAATACAAACTTTATGTTCTCATTGGGAATCTTAAACGTCTGGGTCCATTGCATTGAGCGTGACTGTTGTGTAGTGAACGGATGTGCCCACTAGGAGGCAGCAATGACTAAGGAGTGACAGCAAGGCATCACAAGAGTAGATTCAATTTAATGAAATGTTTCAATTGTTTCAGGACCCTCCCTAAAAGATTAAGCTTAAATTCTGATAAAGCAGCGATCTATACACTTTATTCACCGTCACTCATTTCTCACATTAAACAGCTAAAATTGTACATGAGCTTATAGTTTGTTGTCGAACAAAGAATTATTTGATTAACTATCTTTGTTGTTTACATGTTGCCTTTTCTATTCCTCCTTCACCGTCCACTGCCGAGATGAACATGTCGCTACATACTGAAGACAAATGTGGAACTATGTGGCTAAAATCTTACGAGTAGCTCAGTTAAAGCCTGATTTTCCAGTTTTTTGTTTATTTACATGAACCATAAAACAGCTTGCTTCAACAGGAATCGAGATGAAAACCCAACATGGGTTACAGTGTTATACTCAGTCTCTGCATAGCCTTGCGGCCTTGCTATAAAAGAAAAAGGTTAAGGCGATTCAAAGCTAAGACTAAACCATCTTCTTTCATACATCTCATGTATGTGTAATTCATTTGTTGGAATCATTCCATTTGTGTTTCAACTAAAATCAAAGAAAAAGTATAAACTATAACCCCGGCAGCATGAACGGAAGCGGAATCTGTTCAGCTGACCGCCACTGTGGAAACCGTTATGAACTTCTGAAACTTGGCATTTCATGTATAATAAAATGTGCAACGCTAAAATCACCTCATTTATCACTAAAGCTAGACTCCATGGCCACATGCTGCAGTTATCCCAACCAATCCTTTTAAAACACTTCACCTTGGTACCTGTGAAGTTGACGTCTACTAATTAAACATGGAGAATTGTTCCCTCTTAGTGCCTCATTACTTCAATACTTCAATTCAGCTGAGATGCATTAGGAAGTTGGGACATTCAGGTGAGGAAGTGGCCGCTATCTGAACAGAGTGAAAAGTAATCTTGCCCTTTCAAAAGCCCAAATAAGGCCATATGGAGGAAAGTACAACCACGGTCTCAAAAAAAAAAAAAAAAAGTCAGTGACTTCAGCTCAGTAAACAGCTAAATCATTCCCCAGCTCTGATTCCTACAACACATATTTGAGCCTAATCTAATCCAGAGGGTGAGGCCTGCAACCATCGCTCAGTTACAACAGCTTGGCCTTTCGCAATAAGAGCATGTCGTCTCTTGTCACTTATCAGCTTAAGAATGTGTGCTGGGCTTTTTTCTTTTTCTTTACCCCTCCCTAGTTAAGTGCTCCGAGTTCAGGTTTGATGGAGGAAGACGACCTTACCATCACTGTGCAGTCCTCAGAGCCGCTGGCGATGACCTGGTCATTATGGGGGCACCACTCGATGTCCAACACCGGGCCTGTGTGTCCACACACTGTGGGGTAGGATTTGTCGATGCGTCCCGTCTGTGAAAACAAAGATACATGACAAAGACTAATGAGATTAGACTTAATCTGGTCTGTACACGACATCGTCAATGCCAGTGTGGTGGGCAGGGTTTGAAACGAGACTATTACAAATGTAATCCAAAATCTTACTTAAAAACAAAAGTTCTCTCACAAGCTAAAAACAGAAGGGACTTCAACAGATCCATCCTACATCGTCATGAAATGAGCAATTAGATAGAAGTCTGAGAGGAAGTGCTATAGTTTGTCAAACGACAAACATAACCAACGGCATTTCAATCCATCTTTAAACGCCTTTCATTCAGGAGGATTACAGACGATTTGAGCCAAACAGTCGAAGACTTGGTGCTCACTCAACAGGCCAGCGAAGAAAAACAATCCCTCGCCCACACCTACAAGAACCTTTGAGTCACCAGTTAAACTATGAAGAAAGTTTTGAACCATTTACTGAAAACCAAAGCTGGATTTAAAACGTCAAGATAACTTAAAAATATAATTGTTTTTTTCTTCAAATTTGACCATGTACAATAATACGGTACATGTTTATTCAAATTTAACCCCGGTTGGGTTCACAACACAGAGAATATAAGACTGTTCTGATGACTGCGGTAGAGCGAGAGCAGCATGGGCCTGGTCTGCCTACAGCAGCGAAGTTACTACAACTGACATCACGATCCAGCAGAGACCTGCCAGGAGAAGCTCCATTTTCAGCAGCAATTTGTTACTTTTGAATAGCGGTGCCAATATCGAGCGTTAAACTGGTCTGTTTTAGGTCATCTACTTCCACAACTGCGAATCACGTGGCTAAGTATCAACTTCTGATTAACACAAAGATAATCTTCAATGACGGAGCATATCTCAAGTTCGACGTGCCAGTGGATTTCACCTCTGACAACAGAGGACAATGACTTTGCATCCACCGTTCTGTAATAGCCTGGATGTCTGAGACACACCCTATTCTATGCTGAGGCTAAGTGCGACTGCAAGGGCTGAGAAATGATGTCACCTACTGTGGAAAGAGCCCTGCTGCCGCAGCCCTATTTAAAGCACGATGCTTCCCCAATACAAGAAAGAGTCACTTACTGCCTTCACCTATGGAGCCATTATAGCTCCAAGTATGGCTTCAGAAGAGATTGTAAATCTCGGAAAATGTATGCTCATAAATGAGGAAAGAATAAAAACTAGACTTGCACGTTACAACAACATACCACAAAACCATTAGTACCTTAATTGAATCATCATATGTGATAATGGGAGTTTCCACATCTTAAGTAGAGTAGAGTGTTACATAGTGATGGGTTTAGTGTTCATGGGTTGTTTTTTTTGTGGTTTTTTTTTTTTAAAGAAACATCCCATTGCAATTAATTTCCCATTTGTGCTTTTGAGCTGCGTCATCTGGTCAAGGTATGTTTAAAAACTCTGTATATAATGAAACATTGAACTTGATTATTCATAATGAACTACATCTTTTCCCCACATTTGTCTGTCAGCCGATGCAAAATGTAGGGGTTTTTTTTTTCTGCCAAAAATAAAATGTCTAAATTAAATTGAAGTTGGTAGCACAAGTTTTTAATCTACTCATGCTTTTTAGTGAATCGAAAATAAACACTGTATCTGCGATTTACAATCTGATTCAAAATGTGTACTTTAGTGATACTAAACCAATAACAGGATATTAAGAGGGTGGCTGTCTGGACTGTGGAGACAGTCTAGTCCAGACTGAGTGTCTGCTTATGGTCAGCCCTGCCCACTCAGACATCTACCTCATTCAGTTGGTAGAAATTGCGCTTATGATACTTTTATCTATGTGCCAAGTCAATATAATTCAGCAACGGGGAATATATGAACAGAAACATGACATCACATGGAGTGACTGAAACTAAAACTGCACCTGTACAGTCATTTGACCGACGCCAAGGTTGAGCAATGACAAACTTCCAACTATAATACAGACAATCAAAGTTCAGTGCCTGCGACAATGGTGTGTGTAAATCACAAGATCGAATCCAAACCTCACCCCGACTACTGAACGCACCCTTGAGCCAGAAAGCAGACTTTGACTCCGCTGTCAACAATTATCCATGACCTACTGTTCACCATCAGATAACGCTGCCGTTGTGAAACTGGTATAAACTTGACATGCAGCCCAGTCTTTTGAAAGCCCACTTTCAATTAGCAAAATACACATAAAGTGGTATTGCATTCGTGCACATTATTTCATAACTTACAAATACAGGCTGGGTTTCATACAACTCCAGCAAGTGATTTCCTGGCAGCCATTAGCATAATCTTTTCATTCGAGCACCTCTTTATACATCCAGCTTAATACCATAGATTATTTTCAGTCCTGTAACGACTACTGGCACACCAAAAAAAAAAAAAATGTGACCGACAGCGATGACACTGTGTCAAACACTTCTGTCAAGTAAAAAGCCTGATGGTTATTTTGACATTTGTTGCTGCAAGATACGTTGCGAAACACTTCCGATCCCAAAGTGTTTGTAGTCTGGATGGATGTAGTGCACAAACACTGAAACAGTGCTGCAGATCAGTCACAGCTGTGAAGGTTCAAAAAAAAAAAAAAAAAAAAAAGACAAAAAGCCCAACAACATTTGACTTGGGAACAACATGAAGTATCACTAAAGGTAGTAGATACCTCTGTTTCCTCCTTGTGGAGGGAGAAGTCAGGTTAAAGCTTGAACTTGAGTGGAGGGGCTCCGTTTATAGTGCAAGTTGAAAGGACTTGCTGCGGAGACCCCTGTAAAAAAAGACGTGTGCATTTATGCATTTACACATGGACTACAGGTGGAGAGCAATATTTCTTTGTCACACCAATTAAATGCCAGTGAATACACACATCCATGCATGCAGAGAACTCATGATAATTGCACAGAGATGTGCTCTGTGGGTTGTTTGGGTAAACTGGCCGACAGAGCGCCCAAAGATAAGGAGGAGCTGTGGGAATAAGAGTCTTCAAAACTTTTTACTTGGCACAGTTTGAATAAAATCCCTACAAGGCCATGTAAATTAACCTCTGCTTTTTTTTACAAATTTTCTACCACATAGATTAAATTAAAAAAAAGGAAATTCTATTAAATTTGGAGTGAAATGGACAGAAGCGACAGCCATATTTTAGCTCTGGAGCTTCAACGTCTGATCATGTCAGGCAGTGCAGGTCCAGCGCTTGGTCAGAGAGCCAGACGTTCTTCACATTCCACACCTCAGCCCTGGGGAGCTCTGGTATGGGTATAACTAATGAGAGGAGGGCTGCCGAGGTGTCAAATGTAGCACCCTTTGAGGTGTTAACAGTATTTATGTCCGATATGCACAATTTGGAATTTAAGAGTCTGAAGACAAAGCAGGCCTTACCAAAACTCTGCATAAAAGATACAACTGCAGATTCTACATTACTGGGAGTGTGCCACATGCAAGCCCCTTTCCTGCAATGGCACAACGCTAATATTTAACAACCAGCACAGCCCAAAAAGGAACCATCTCAAACCTCACTGCAGAGGGATCACCTCTGGGAACTTTCTGCATTCTCCCTGGACTGAGTGCAGCTCCGGGCCATTTGCAAGTCTGTATGCGTTCTTAATTAGAACATCTTAAAAATATCTGAATCAACTCTGTGTAATATAGAAAATCACTTTCTCTGCCTTGTAGGGTGGTATCAGCATTATTGAGTTGAAGGACTTCAAAGCATATTTGACACATGTGGAAGGATCATCGAGTATATTTGACACAAAAAACACAAGACATCGGGTTGGAGTTAGACCTGAGGTGTGATCAGGCCAGAGAAGGTGTGATAAGCTAAATTTGAGAAATTGACAAGAGCAACAAAGATACGATACTATACAAAAAAATATAAGGACATACACTCAACATAGGAAAAATATATAAAATAGCAATTAGAAATATGTACAAGTACAGGATTAATTTTCTCAAAAGATTATGAAATCTCATCCATGGACGAATTGTCCACTGAGGGTGCCGTCCAAGTTGTCCTACAATTGTATCTGTGTATCTGTGTGTGTGTGTACTTCTGTTAAGGAGAGGGTAAGCAATTCATACAGGCAAGTCAATTATAAGAGATGCAGACTTCACGTGTCCAGATGCAGTTGCTACTGGCTCCGCCTACTTACTGCCAAAAAGAAAAATACTCACAAGCAGTGTGAAGAGTGCCGAGATCATTCTCATAAACTGCACTTGCACATTTTGGTAGGGATATAGCACCATAGCCCTCCGCTATACAGCGGTGCTCGACGTCGACAGCACTTTTAAAAACAGTTCGACTGGATATTTGAGAGGTGCACTCTCAACAAACACAAAGGGGTTTGGTAGCACTGACATCTGGAAAATAAAAAAAAAAAAAAAAAAGCATGCAGGCCAAGGTAGAAAAACAAATAGTCACTGCACTGGAGCGATGCACAACCACGTGGTGGACTGCTGACGTTAGCAGCTCGAGCCACAGGCCAGTTTGACAACTTGTTAAAAGAGACGACGCCACAATCCCGCCCAGTCTGAGAATATTACGCAGCTTACGACAATGACCTCGCGAGATACGATTTCACTGAACTTTGTAAAAGGTTTTAGGACGTTCAGGGAACACTTTCATGGGTGAATACAAAACAATTTTGGTTTTTAAGTCAACACAAATTGTTGAAGCATTAAAAAATGTGCACTGGTGTTACCTAGAACGGGACAGAGGCAGAACAATACATTGTAGGAGAAGTACAACTATCAGGATGCTCTCAATAACCATTCTCAGCTTCACAGTTGGGTTTCAAATTTATATAAGAATACAAAAGGTGATATTGTATTACAACTAACCAATATAATTACAAAAAAATATTCTAGACTAGATGCGTCCTCAGTGTGAGTAATAAGAGCAAAAAGGTTTAAAACATCTGTGGCTATGGAAGACAAGAGTCTAGGGTTCATAACGTCCCTATGAAAATGCCCCATAGCAGACTAAACCAGTCAGGCAGGAAAACCATCTCCAAGACAACCAGCCTACAGGTCAAGAAAACATGCAACATAGCATCATTCTGTCCAACACCAAGAAAAGGGAAAAAAAAAAAAAAAAAGCAACCGCATAACACAAACCCAACAGCAGGAGGCTGTGCTCAGCAGTTCAACACCTCACATGTCTAGAACTACTACACTACAGACATTTCAATGCCTTGAGAGGAATGTCTGAGGCCTGAAAACAACCAGTTGCATAGCAACAAGTAAGGCTGCAGAAAATGAGTGAATCACACAGCAATAGATACAAAGCTCAACAGTGAAACACACACACAAAAAAAAAAATGTACAAACAACACTCCCTCAAGGCAAGAGAGGACATTCTTTTCATTCACACAAGAGGCCTGCACACTTCTTTTGCTTGCAGCTTAACATGTGATTCACACATGCACACCACTAAAGGCTCTTCCATGCATGCTGTCCAGTGCTGCTCACAGCTCCATGGAAATTTCCACTTTTACAAAAGCTGTGGGCCTGTACGGTCCAGACGACCAGCTGAGGCTGTGGTATAACAACAGCATCGTCACTCCCGGATCTCTTTCTCAGCATTTACGACCTCCTGACGACAGGACAGGAACAATACAATGCAAAAAAACATTACAAACCGACTGCAAAACCTGAGCTATAATGGAACAGAGGAGATTACACACATACTGTGGATAGAGTAACGCATTACACCACCTTACTGGCACATGACAAGTGAAACAATCCGTGATTGGATCATTTCCAGATAGAGAGAACTTTGTTTTATTATACATCTTTTTTTTCTCTCCTTAATTTTGCTTGGCTGAACGTTTTTGTGGGAACTGAATTTGAGACCACGCTGCTTTCTGGTATCAAAGTGGTCCTGCAGTGTGAGCTATGTGCCAAAACTCACTGTATTGAAATCGAGTCGACTCGTGATCCAAGGACATTATGGCAGAATGGTGGTTGCTGGTGATTTATGACAACCAGCATACGTCTCCGTTCACAATAACTGTTTGTATTATGTCCGCCAAGGATGTAATAAAATCATTGGCGTATATTTGTACGTCTGTTAGCAAGGCTACGTCAAAACTACTGCAAGGATTTTGTCGATTTCTTACCACATATAAGAGAATAGGCCATGGAAGACTCCAATAGTCCAGGTCAACCTTTGACAGATGTCAGAAATCGGATTGCTCGTTACTTTGATGCAAGGAGAATAGAAACTCAAAGGGGTTGTTCGTTCTGCCATCTTTGACCAGACCGCTCAAAATAGACATGATGAAACCTGTGCGGAATGGCCTATATCCACAGCGCTCCTACATCTTCCTACCATCTCACCTTGCTTGTGGTAGAGACTACCACCTGCAAATGTTGCGAAACAACAAAAGGAACAGTCTGTTGCACCTATCCACACACTGTGCATCTGATATGTTTTGTATAGCAACAGCTCCTTTACAGTAAACGTTTAATGTCATTGTACACTGCTTTGATGGTGCCTAACTAAATTCATATTGAAGAGAATCACAGCTTCTTTCCAGGATCTGCTACTTGTCTATGGCATGTGATTGTTCTGGCAATGCTTATTATTTGGCAATCCAGGAGTCGCACCTTAAGATAATTATTTAAATTTGGCACTCTGATACAGCAAATGACTGACACAAAAAACATCCGATTTCGACCCCGTTCTCTCATCCGGAGCGCTCTTCATGTTTCAGCCTATCCCAGAATCCACATGAGTACTGACACTGCGGGAAGCAGCCAATGGCAGGGCAGAGAGGAAATGGTCTTGGAAGGCTGTCAGGCAGAGAGCAGTGAATGACCATATATGGTAAAATCTGCAGTCAGCAGGACTGAGCGGCAGAAGCGGCAAAGGCAACCGCGTGTAGCGTTCGAGGTCTTGGAAGAGAAAATGACCCAAGTGTGGGGAAAGACCCTAAATGAGTGAAACGTGCAGATTAGTGAGCAGCAAGGCCGCTGAATGTGAGGCGCAGTAGAAATATTGTGTCATTGTACAGGCACCCAAAGAGTCCCAATTCTAAACACCGAGTATGTTATGAATGGTGCTTCAAACAATCAAACCCAATTCTGATCCTTTCAGTACAGTGGTAGTGATAAAGTTGTTTAAAAAAAAGCCGGGCGGGGGTGATTGATGACTAAAACTGCACAAGCAGCAAATCATTTTTGACATTACCTCCAATAGATAGACCATAGATAAATACATTTAAGGAGGTTTATTGTGAAAAGATACAACTCAAGCCTGCTCTCACAATTTACTGATGGTTTACCGAGCAGACAGAAAACAACCATTTTCTCCACACTCCTGCTATCTGCTCCATTCACTCCCACTACTTCCTTCATATGGAAATCAAGAGAATAAATTAGCGGGGCATCCTGGTAAGAAAGAGAAAGGGGGGAGACTGAAAGCATGAGGGAAGGGAATGACATGTGTTGAGCTGGACATCTGATCCCCTCTTTATAAATCCCCGTGTCCTGTGACAGCGGGAAGCAACAATACTCGTGGCTGTGCTGAGTCAGGGCAGCCGAAGCACACCAACCCACATCTCGGTTGACTCACACCAGGCACAAACCCCCGTCAGATGACTGCTCCAAATGAGGCACAAACCCCAGGTCACAGCACTAACCTCCAATTGAAGATGTCTGCAGATACGAACGCTGTCCCCCAGTTATGGCATCATTATAAAGAAAGCCAGTGCCCAGTTGCATATGGTTTAATTGACTAGGGGGGGGCACATCCTCACACTTCTGCTTCTGCCCCCCCCTTCCTCTTCCAAAGTGCAATAATGACAAAGAGCTGTGCTGGGAGTAAGCGTAGGACAAAGGCCCAGAGCAGCTGGCTGCCTACAGAGACTGCAAGCAGCACAGCAGAGGCAGATGGGTTCGCCGGACAGATGCACCCTCACATTAGAGAGTTGGGGTTGGAGGGTGGGAGGGTGGGGGGGGGGGGCACAAAGATAAAAAAAAAAATCAGACCCAAGTAACTGCAGTCAACTCAAGAAAGCATGCTATATTTCAAATCCACATAAACTCTGGAATTCAACTTAAACAATAGTGAATTAGTATGTTAAAAAAGAAAGTGCTTTAATGCTTTTTGTATTATAATATAAATCATTTCATGAACAGCAATCAGCTCTGCAATACTGCTCTACTGCACTGCAGTTCTGTCTTACAAAAGGCAAGATCAGACCTGTCCTACTTTTGAGACCTGCATTGCCAGCGAAAGCTAAACTGAGATTTCCAGATGGACTTGTCAGGAAAAAAAACAAAAAATCTAACTTATTTGAGGACAATTTGTCATTGTAACTTAAAAATATATATATTAAGAAGAAAGAAAGGAAAAACAACACTTCATGTGAAAAAGGCATGACCATTAACTTAAGGCGAACTTGCCATTTTTGGTCACAAGGAACAAAGTGCCTCCCTTCATTACCTCAAGCTGTAAAACTGGTTTGGTGACAATGCACAGTCACATCATACACAAGCAACTTTATAAATCTTAAACAATATGGCATTCCCTTCAAGTTCTGCCGTCTCAATGCATCTGTTGAGCCAAGGAAAAGACCGTCTGAAGCTTGTCATGCCCTGCCAGCAGAAATGTGGGAAGATCTGAACAATCAAAAGTGTTTTCAAGTTTCAGTCGAGGAAATTGCCTGAGGTTTTTTTGCTCCACGTAGAAAGACCTCCCTCTCCCACAACCTTTTTAATTCAGCAGTGAAAGTAGACTTTGTTCTGGAGACACACCGTTTACTGTACTGGGACATGGCATGCAGAGGGCAGCTCGCACGAATCTAAATACAGAAGAGGAGGAGGGCAGGAAGAGTGTTAAACTGCTTGAGCTTGCAGCCCACCTCCAGCACAAGCTCGGCATTGAGCGGGTTGCTGAGAGGTGTAAGTTGTGTGATGACAGGCCTGAGGATCCGGTCCCCAATGCCAGGGCCCTCTCATGTGACACGGTAGTGTACCGGTGTGTACTAATTACAGGCCGAGAGTCGATCTGTCAACAGTATTGCGGTGCTTATGTCACTCAAAGTGTCAGGACAGGCTACTCGGCCATCGCTTGGAACTGGCAAACGGAAACACAAGCAGCCGGTAGTTTACCAGTATCGTCCATAATGATGGCTCAGCGCTCTCTGGGGGCAAACCAGAGCCCATTCTTAAATTCAGCTCGAGCCCCATTGCACCTTACTTAAACCAACTATGACAGCAGGGATAAAACAAAAGCAGGGTAATCTACAGCGTTTATGCCACTACCTTGTTTACGGCCAAACACTCCTCAAGTGCAGGCTTGACCAATCCAAGACTAAACCTGTAGGAGCAAGTCCTTATAAGGAGGCAAAGATCAGGAGGCTGCTGGGCTGTGAAGAGGTTCAGTTGTCCACATGAGGGCGTGTAAATCAGCCCACCGGTAAACATCAATCACAAGGTACCTTAACATTAAGGCACATTGAAGGTTGAATCTTCAATGCTTTCCATTAAAATCGCTTTGCACAAAACATGGGAAACAGGCCGTACCTCTCAAAATGCAGAAAAAACAGAACAATCAAACCTCAACGTTTGCAGACCACTCGACACAAACTTACCTTGTGAAGCGGGAGGACGAGGAAAGCTCCGCCACCACTGGCTTCAACAATTATGGCGACAAACTTGGGGTTGACCGAGCAGAATGTGCTGTCCCATGTGACCCTTGAAACTCGGATATCATCGTAGCATTGGTCATTCTTCGCCGCCTGGCCAAAGACGTGACGGAATTTGCTCTGTCGTACAACTCGTTTCATATCTGTGGAAAGAGCAGGGGAAGATTTAAAAACGTGCTACTGAGCCAAGTTATCTACACCCAGGCATTTACTACGAGATCAAATCTTTAACAGTATCAAGGAAATTGTACAGTGTAGACAACCACAGTACAATACAACGCAAACAGTAGGGAGTGAAACAATGGCGACAAAAACCCGTCTACAAATCTTAACCGTAAACATTTGAGATTTGAAAATACAACTTCCTACAGCACGTGGCAACAACTCTGAAATTATGAAAGACACTATTGTTTCTTTGTGACAGCGCTCCATCTATTAATAGGTTTGTAAAAAAAAAAAAAAATCAAAATCGCTCATCTAAAACTGCCCATTTTAATAGACATTCCTTCAACAAGTGTGTTAAGCGTCAATCAAAACTAGCAGGCAGCAAACACAAAAGATGACTGGCAGCCACATGCGTTAGCCTTTGACACAACCTTTCCTCGTGGCCATTGTAAAAGTTCAAAATAAAAACATGCTTAAAAGCATTTTAGACTTTGATACAATGTACCTAGTTTTTGGGTTTTTTTTTTTTTAATGAAGAAAGACTCCGTTAACTCCGTGGTTCAGTTAAAATCCTCACCCAGACAACAATCTGCTGACAGATATAAATACACGTTAGATATAAAATCAAAAGCTGAAGGTCCCACAGCAATGCTGACAACAGGAGGCTACTTCAATGGAGAACACAAATCTGGCTAAGAGAGGTTGACCTAATTGACACAGAAATTACTCTCCATACAATCCAAAGACAGACGGAGGTTCTGTTGACATGAAGTTCTACAGATCATTTATTTCGATGCAGCACATGGGAGCAGCTTCACAGCCTGAATCACTACTGCTAAAGCACAGTCCAGGATGTGGGACAAGCTTTGGAGGTCGTTTTCCATTGTGTGTGTGTGTGTGTGTGTGTGTGTGTGTGTGTGTGTGTGTGTGTGTGTGTGTGTGTGTGTGTGTGTGTGTGTGTGTGTGTGTGTGTGTGTGTGTGTGTGTGTGTGTGTGTGTGTGTGTGTGTGTGTGTGTGTGTGTATAAAGAGACGGAGTGAGAGAGCAAAAGGGAAAGAATGAGTGTGAGCGAGAAACGCTTGTGTGGCATGTTTCCGACAAGACAAAGATCGCAACACAAGCAGGAAGTTCGTCCTGTTGGGATGTGGGAGTGTCTGAAAAAGCAAAACTCTTCTGAAAACAAACGTGTGTGTATGCGTGTGGGTCGCCATGGAGCAGCGGCGTAGTACAAGTTACGACTTGCACAGGATTTTCGCCAACATAAAACATTGAGACACATTTGTACAAATAAGACTCCAGTTAATGACATCATTAATCTCCAGAGTTAATCTCATCTAAATTGAGGATTTTTAAGAGAGAATTTCCCAAATCCTTCCCTACATTTAGCAGGATCAAAAGTGCATTAAGAAACTTTGCTTGATCACTCCACAAAGGACTGACCGAGACACAAACTAACAAACAACTCCGCAGATTACAACAAAAATTGACAGAAAATTGGCTTCCGTTCTCTGTGACAGATGTTGAAAGGCACTTCCTCTGTAATTTCATAGCCAGTCACTCGAAGTCAGGAACCATGCCATGTTAATGCTGACAAAGCCTTACATAATCACTTTTGGTTCGATTTCAAGTATGTCAGATGGAAAGGAAGCGGAATCTTCTTGACGCAGATGTGATGGTAGTCTGTGGTAACGCCGCTTCGAAAAACTATGTAAAATACAAGCGTTGGAAAAGGCTTGAAGAAATTCACCTGTACATCCAGTTGAAAAGATGAACAACTTCAAGTGTATACTGGAGATTTGTTGGAGTTGAAATGCCTTGATTCCCTTACTTTCTTTACCAACATGATGAGTTGAAGGTATTTCCTCTTTATGTTGCCTTCATACTGGCATTCAGAAGCAAGTCTCTGCACAGATCGCCTTGTACGTGTGCACAAGGCTGCGATCCAACGGATCCATGCAAAGCGTCTCAGAATATTACTTTTTACAAAGAGGTTGATCATACATTTAAAAATGTTTTTACTGGATACCCTTCAGACTCAGAATTTCCATATCAGATAATAGTGTGTATCCCATGAATCTCTTCAAAATGAGTTTTTAACCACCGATTGACAGCAAAAAAAAGGTTTTAAGTTCATCTTCAGTGTACAAGCAGCCATGATGGCGGAACATATCCGAGTGGAGAGAAACTGAGGTTTGTGCAATAAACAAACAAGATATGATGCTATGACAACAAATGGGAATGAATGCATAATATTGAGTTTTAAAGTGAACCCAAGTACTTATTTAATGACACAAAAGGTGAAACCATGGGCAAACACTACCAGCGAGAAGTTGGACATTCTCATTCAATGTTTTCTTGACCATTTACATTGTAGATTCTCACAGAAGGCATCAGAACTATGAATGAACACATCGGGAATTATGTAGTAAACCCAAGTGTGAAATAAATCAAAACATGTTTTATATTTTAGATTCCTTAAAGTTGCAATCCTTGGCTTGGTTGACCGCAAATATTCCATCATGGATGTCTTTTTCACATCCAGTAGTACGTATACCTAGCATGACATATAGAATACACACTAATGTCTTAGGAATGGTTACTCAAGATATCAAAAACACAAGCAACTAAATTATATTGCCATGTTCAACAATTCCTTGTCACGCAACAAACGGAACCAAATGTGCTCAGATTTGTAAAATCAATGGGGGTTTTTTTCTACATCGAATGACTGCGCTGAGCAGCAGGAAACCACTCATCAGAAAACTACAGGAAGTGTGAAAGAACATGCACATCAGGGCAACATGTGGATATTGACTGACCAGTGACACTGGTAACTATTGGACCCGAATATTCACTGAGGTATCCTGAAATTAAAGTCAACTCTATACGGTCAGTTTTATGAAACCATAGAGATGAAATATGTGTGTGTGTGTGTGTGGGGGGGGGGGAAACTCAAACCACTTCTCAGGTTAAAACAATGGACTTTCTAAGCATGTCGTCACTGACACTTCAAGCACCAGAAAAAAATATGACATGTTGCTGTTGAAACACCCAGATACTTCAATTAGTGCTGAATCTACGTTTTTATTTGACCAACCCACAATCAACTGTGACGACACTGAACATCACCGTCTTTACGGTAGCGATCCGCATTTAAACCCTGCCAGGAGAAGGGTTGGGCAGTACGAGTGCACACTGTAGCTCACACAAGACTGGGTGGGACAGTAAATGGTTATGAAACACTGCGTTGTGCTGAATTAACCCCACCTTATCATATTAGTGCATCTCAATGTTTTATGGAAGATGCATTCAACAAAGATTCACAAATTAGCAAAACACCATTGCATCTGCACGCTCAATAACTGATCCACTCAACTTGTAGACTAAAAATCGAGATTAAATCTGGTTTACCATCAATTAGTGACCAGGTAAGGGCAATAACGTCGCTGCCCAGAACCAATAAACTCGGAGAGGAGATGGTGCAATAAGATCACAGGTTTAGCAGTGTGGTAGAAAAATTATACATTGGTCTCATTTGAGGCTTCACCAGGTCCAATGTGAGGACGTTTTTCCATCTTTTAAAGAAAAAGTGACAGGCCACACACATTGTGTACACCAACGTTTAACCCAACTGCTGCGCCAACTGTTCAATTAGGTCACCGTTGACTGAAATTGGATGTTTCTGCATCTCATGTCCCAGTACAAGTGAGGGGAAAAAAGAAAAAAACTGTAGACGATTTGTGATCTGCAACTTGCCCAACACTAGAGCACGCAATGTGTTTCGACAGGTGTAACTGCCTTGACAGATGTTGCCGAGGCAGAATTGCTGCAGGGCAAAGCTCAGGTGTTGACAAAAGCAGCAGCTGTCACGTAACCACTGAGGGAAATCGTCTTACCACAGGTAATGGGCTAATTGTTGAACTATAGGGAGAAAAACAGTGATTGTGTTTGCATCAATTTAATACACACAACTGAAATTGGCCTGAAGGTCAAATTTCGTAAAAGTCAAAATTAGAAAAGCCTAATCGATAGAAAAAGAAAGGCATCCGAATTATTGAAAGCGTTAAACTGTATCTTGAAATAGAATTTCATGAACTCTTACAAGCAGGGTCTACTCCTGAATATCAGTGGTGTAATGCTTACGATTGCCGCATTTATTAAAATGAACAGGAGATGTGCTAAAGCAATAAAGGCTTGGGACTGGTCTCTCAGTTTCAGACATATGCCACAGACCGAGAGACACTCCTTGAGGAGAGTGCTGTGCATACTCACCAACACTCCCAATTTTCACAGTTCACCGATTTGCACAAAAGACCTCACGAATCTGTTGGGCAGATTTGGATAGAAAGGGGGGGTAACCTTGTACCTTACTGCCTTCTGAGGCAGCAGAGCTGACCCTGATGAGCAAAGACAGGAGGACCACACCGCCTGAGGAAATGACCAGCAGTAACCGGACCGGCGTGACACAGTTTCTTCCATCGTCTGGATTCCTGAAGTCCACTCGCATCCGACATCTCCTTTGAGGAAACCAATAGTCTGGTCATTTGTAAGTTAAGCAGGTGATAATGGACGTTTAGGCCCATCAGGCATCCTGCAGAGCCCACAGTGGTGATTTATAGAGGGTTTCCCCACCTCTCATCTCCCCTTAAAGTCACAGTGCAGACTGCTGCCTTCCATTAAACCAAAGGGGAAATTGTTTTGCTCTGACATAAGACTGCAAAACGGCTACAGAGCGGAAGCAGGAGCAAAAGAATGCTTCGAGGAAGCTCATGTTTGGCCGGTGTTTTGGAAAGTCATTTTTGAACATTAGAACACCGAAAACTAACAGCTTTCCAGGCATCTGATCCTGAGATGCAGCGAACGAAACATGGGGATTGATGCAGGACAAAAGTGAAAAGTATCCATTTACTTTGTGCAACTGGGTCATCGGGCATCCACAACACTTAGACATGCAACCTTTCAAAAAAAAAAACACCGAGCATAATAATATTCTTAGCAAACACATGACTTCTGTGACCGGACACATTTAATGCTGCTCGTCGCTGCCACACTCCACTGCATTCGCACATACCAATTAAAACGTTGGCCACCTCATTCTGTCAGCTATTTCAATTCAACTACCGGTTTCCTCAGCGACAAGGTTCATGCGCAATAATATGATAACATGTTACAGCCCCGCCCTGAAAATAAAGATACAGTCAAAGGAACTATTGTGCAGATAAATGTCAGAACACTAAACCGCAAAGAGGAAACACAGGTGATTATCAACCACTGCAGATCATGTAAAAAGCTCAGCGGGGCACAAGTTTGCTCTTGAGAAAGGTAAATAAGAGTCAACGTCTCTTTACGCTATGTAGCTGCTGGGTTGCTATAAAGTCCCTGATGCTGCGTTTCATGCTGTGCCTGACGAGTAAGATGTGACATAACATGAAAATCCCAGCCACAAATCAGGATGAGCTGATGTAGCAAAGGGAGGGGCGGAAGAATTAGAGCCGAATTATGACAAAGCCTGAACAGTCTTCATCCACAGCAGTCATTTTAAGAAAACGAACGGAAAACCAAACGTTTAAAAACAGTCACAGAAAATCTCACCAGTACAAAACATCCACATCGCTGGTTTTGCGTCGCAGCCCGAGACCATTGCTGCTGGTAACTTGTACGGGGCGCATACCTTCAAACAATAGGAATATTAGCCTCAGAGAGGGTGAAAGCGATATGACAAGAGCACACATTTTTAAGATTTTAACGACTCATTGGAGTGTTAAACGTCTCAGCCATTAAAGCCAGACCTGTCTTTCCCACACCATATTGCCTTTCAAACACATTACCCACATTTTCGCGTCACCTCAATGCTCGCCACACACTGGCTGTCTTTTTCCCTTTGTCACCAACTCCACATCAGACGCCACCTAAATCCCCCTTCTATAGCCAAGGCCACGAACTACTATTGTAATCAGATTCTAGCAACATTCCTGTGATTTTTGCAACAATGAGATAAGATGCAGTTTCCCCCCCCCCTATACAACCCCAAATGGCCAAGCCATCTGCCCAGTCATCGATTTCAACAGAGCTGAAATGTGTGAGTATTTCAGAGTACGATTCTTTTTTTTTATACTTTAAAGACACAAATGGGAATTTCAGATACAAGAGCAAAACTGAGCTCGCTGCTACAGAAAGCAGAAAACAGATTACAAATTCTTCAGACACGGTGGCTCCATTACTCCCCAAAAAACAGGAAGATTCCTGCACTAGAAATCCATTTATTTCCCCAACTTCCTCTTTCGAAAACATAAAAAACAGATTCAGACACATAAATGTGTCACGGAACATCTGCACGTTTAGTGCAACACTGACCATGCATTCTAGAAAGCCCGGGGTCCTAACTTTTTTTATTACTTGCCACGATAAGACTTAAGACTAAAACTTCTTATCCTACTTATAAGTCAGAGTTTAACAGGAACCACTTCGGAGCAAGAAAATGACTCGCAACAGGAAAAGCTCCGGGTTCTTATGAGCGACCTGACATCGACTCAGCGCTGTGTAAAACAAGTCAAAGACAATTAATCAAACGCCTACTCCTCATATTTAGAGAGAGAACTCCTGAATATGGCTGCCTAAAGTACAAAGCATGTCCCTTCCTCTTCCTGATCAGCTATTCCCCCTCCCCCAGTGACTAATGCACAAACCACTGCTCCATTTCAGCAGATGTTGACAACCACGGTGGAAAAGACCAGTCCAAGATGTAGTATTAAGTTGAGTGCACCTGCTTGAAATGCTGAGCTACAAACCAGTTAAAAACCTCAAAGTTTCCAAGTACGACAAGAAAAACTACTTCCAAAAGATTAGAGATAGGAATAGAGAAAGGACAATTACACAGTTGTTTTTAAAAGCTGCAACTCGAATTACGGTAAATATGTCTGGATTTATTGCAAGAGAATCATTTTCACTGTAACATCTATTGTATACATGTAACAAATGAAGCATTCTTCTATATTTTCGTCGGAATCTTCACAAACAAAACAAGTCTGGCTGGCTGCGTGTCTGTTTTGGAATCCACGTAAAACAATTAGTGGCAGATTTAGGCATGTGATCCTCTTCATGTCCCGGGCTGATCCAAACAAACGCCAATATACTAGGCAGGTGGTTAGTTAATGAGATGTCTGTTACAACCTGTGCACAGAAAAACAAATGGCCGGCCATCTTATCAAAGGAAAAATAGAAATGTAAAAGTTAATTGTCCAGATGAGGTCAACCAATCATAAAACTGATGCAAAAAAAACAAAAAACAAATGGGGAACAGAGAATTTCTTGCACAAGAGGCCAACTTGTTTAAAGAATCTGTTGACCAAACATTACGCTGTATTCTACATTATAAATTTTTATTCAAATGAAGCAAACTACTAAGCTACTTATGATAAAATAAGCCTAAACTACTCCTACGAAATGTCACTAAACTCAAGTGGCTTGAGATGGCAGATTTGGGGGAAAATATTGAATTCAGAGATCAGCACAAAAAAAAAAACAATGACGCCGAGCAAAAATAGAAGCCAGTGTTCAACACGTTTTCACCTTTATGGAACTTAAAATATATTGCAGTCGGGAGGTTTTCACAGCCCACACTTGAGTTTTCTTGCCACAGCTGACGAGAACCAACACTCTCACATCTTATGCTTCGTTTCCCTCCGCTTCCTGACCCACTTCCTCCTCTCTGGGCCCTGGGCCACAGGAAAGCCAGTTGTACATTTCGCAAGACCTTGTACTGCGGCACAACAAGCAGAGGTTGATGTGTCTGGGACAGTTCGCCAGTCCAAACACAAGTTGTAGTAAAGGCGACCCCGGGGGTCATTTCCCACCAGCCTTCACCTGCTGCGCCGAAACCAACGGCAAGACTCAATGTGAGCCCCTTCGAAACTCCTATACCACACGGGTACCGAGTATCCTGGTTCAAGACATGGAACAAGTATGCAAGTCATGCTGTTCTTACTGCGGAAGCTGCAACCCCAACCACCGCAACTCAAACCATCCTATTGTCACATCCCAGTGAATGAGCTTGTGGTGGAGCACAGACACAAGTGAGACAAAGGGTTATTGGGGCCTCATCCGGCGATCAATGCGAGGCTATGGAGAAGATTTATGGCGAAGAGATGGAGAGGCCACAAACTTGTCTTTCATCAACCATCATCCTACAACCTTAAGGTGCAACCAGTTTCTAATGACCGATTAAAAATCAAGGCAAATCCCCAAGTGTGAATTACAGCATTGACATAGGAGACACCAGACTAACAGTCAACAAGGAAACACAACTAAACTGTCTTTTTACAATCAACCAAAAATCCCAACTTTCTCAAATTTCAGTGAGTCACAAGGAAAGTTTTGAAAGATGCTTTATGCAACCATTATCTCCAGGTAAAAAAAACAAAAAAACAACAAACTTTCAAACACCAGTATTACATGCTAAACCTCTCATTAATGTACACACCCATTTGAATGGCTATACATGTGGTCTTTAGTGTCATTTAAGTATTAGAGGCAATAAACGAGCTCTTGAATGCAAACCAAATACGCAAAAAACGACAATCTTTGCAATTATAATTTGCTGAAATTAAACCCGTGTGTGGCCTTCCAGCTACAACGTGCAGCACGATGACTGCCTGTGGTGCATGGATGGATTCACGCTCGCAAATACTCCACGTGCAAGTCGAAGCAAGCAAAGAGGGGATCTCTGCACCATTGCAAAGCTCCGACCCCCCCCCCATTAATCTTCCATATAGCACTGTGTTAGTGGGTCAAGGCTGGAGCTGTGAGGAGGAAATGCGTGCCGCGGATACTGAATCCAACGCAACGAAGACCACCCCCCAACCCCTTCCAATGTAACTGAAGGAGAAATCGTTCTCGTGGAGGCCAATTGGTTCCGGTTTCAGGAGAATATTCAAACGCCAGTTGCCAGCGGCCAGGGCGCGGCTGTGGAGCTGCCTGCACCTCCGCCTGGCGTGGATCTATTGGAGATAAGTTTTCCTGCCGCACCGTGGTGAGCTACCCCACCCCGCTCAACACCGCCACATTTCGTCAAACAAATAACCCCTCAAATTCCGCCAAACGGCGACACAAGGGTGAAATGACAGGAAACTTCCCCCCCCTCCCACGGTGTCAGTAAACTGCCTTTAATGCGAATGTTAGCTGTAATAAAAAAAAAAAAAAAAAAAAAAACGGGGAGTTGAGGCGAACCAGACTATCCCGATTCATTTTTAGCTAGCTAGTGCACTTTCCTGCCGGAGTTGGGAGTGACAATGAAGAGCAGCAGCGCCAATTTTCCGCCATAAAAAAAAGAAAAAGAAAAACCCCCTTTGGATTATCAGAAAACGTAAATCTAATGCGTAAACCTACCTTCTGCTGGGAAAATGAACGTATTCCTGAAAGCCGATTGATACAACACAACCCAAAGCGTATCCCAATCGATTCGTCCCTCAGCCGGAGCCGCTGCTGCGCTGACACAAGCCGCCCCGCGAGCTTCGTCCTCTCCCTCCTCTAAGCCCCGCCCACTCACTGGTTTGGCGCACTCTGACTGGACCAGCTGTCTTTGACTGACAGCGGCAATCAGCTAATCAGAGCGAGGATCTGGATAAAGGAAGCAGCGCGACACCACCTCGTTTCTTCAGGTTACAGACATACCAGGGTTTTTTTTTTGTGTTTGTGTTTTTGGTGAATTTACAGTGTTTTTATTTACTATGAAAACTGTGATAAATCTGTTCTAAATGTAGCTGGCATTATCCACCTTTTATATTCCAGTCAATTTAGAAATTTGTTTAAAAATGCAACAATTTATCAGCAATTGGGGTTTCTATTGTTCTGTTGATGAGATAACACGTGAGAAATTAATTTCCTCTCTAAATTGCTACAAGCGAAGTACCCCAAAGAGCTATGATATATGATATGATGTGTAAAAGATGTTTAGATATCCTGGATACATGAGACTCACTATTGATTGAGGTCTGGTAAAACGATAGACACAAAATGCAAAGATACAAGCACTTTGAGCCAGCTTAATCAACCGTAATCAGAAACTATGATTAACTTTGTGCGAGAATAACACCACATACCTATACATAATTATTATAATAGATGGGCTTTAATAATATTAAACATGTATTTCAATTATCTTTAAGAACACAATGTCCTCCGAATGTAATATACCACCACAAGATGGCGCTATTTCACAAATCCAAAATGAGGCAGACTCATTACAGCAGAAAACAGCTGTAGTCCATCATCTAATCCACATGTGTCAAACTCCGGTCCTCGAGGGCCGCAGCCCTGCAGGGTTTGGATGTGTCCCTGCTTCCACACAGCTGATGGCAATGAGCAGCTCGTTATCTGGCTTTGTGCTGAACTTGGTGATGAAGCATCAGGACATTCAGGGGAGGGAGACGTGGAAAACGTGCAAAGCTTCGGCCCTCGAGGATCCGAGTTTGACACCCCTGATCTAATCTGTTTTCCCTCAACCCAGTCAGGTTGCTGCCCTGGTGCAAGTGTTTGTGGGGGCATTGGCAACCCTGTAAATCAGGGCAGAGATACCAGGAACACATACTTCAATGGGTTGGGAGTGTTGGGAATAATACATAATCAATAAATAAATACCTCATTGATGTGTTTTATCTACATTTTTTGCATTTCCTACAGCAGGATCTGTTCAAGGCAATGCAGATCAAATACTGTCTCAGAGCTCCGAAACAAAAAGCCCAAATACTAGAATTAGCACACAATCCAAATGTATCTTGAATGCAGAAATACACAAGACTAGGCAGCCAAAGAATACGTTGGCCTTAAGTAACACATTTATGTTGCTGACAAATGAGCAGCTTCTCATATGTACATTTGAATATACACATTCCCGTGTGGTAATTACTTTCACATTTATGGAAAAATATCTTTATATATAGCCTGCAAAGGGAATAAAAAATAATCAAAATATGGAATGTATTTGCTATGTTTTATGAGTAGAGAAGCAGAGAAAGAAATGGGAGGTGGTGGACACAAAAGAAAATGTAGAACAGCAGCTTATTCACTGGAGATTGAAGAAACACAGGACAATATCTGTGCTTCTTGGGATTTCTCTTTTCATCTGTGACATTATCAGTTTGTTGATAAACATCTTTAATTTGGCAACGCATGAATGTTTATTGCTTTGTGTCTTAAAGACCATCATTTTGTTTTCTTATCCATCTTTGGTGTTATCAGAAGTCAAATTGGACTCAAATTATTTTTCAGCTTGGCTCAAGCTCAAGTCTTTAAGAATGACAACAACAAAAACTACAACGATTAAACAGTGCAACGATTCCTGCAATGGATATTCTGCCCCCACAGAGCCGTGACTCAGATGTTAGCCAGACGTCACATGAGACTGAAAACAATGAGTGTAAAGAAATGAATCCATGTTAAGAACTGCTGCAGCGTCTGTGAGCTGTGTGACATAATGAAACCTGCCAAGGGGTCTTCAAACTGTGCAAGAAGTGGTGCGATGCACATCAGAAAACAAACGACGGCCTCAGTTGATGTTTGAAATGTTCTTTAACGTATTCAGATCAGTTGTGCAGCACTGAACTGACGAGCTCAAGTTTGATGCTCTTACCTCTTCTCATTGACGTCTTTCTCTCCACGGCCTTGTCTGGGGATTTCTGAGCCGAGTCGAACGCCGCCTTCATCTGCGCCACCTTCACAGACTGCTCATCCAGCTTGACCTCCACTGGCTTGGGCCGGTCCTGGTGCTGCAGCTTTTCATGAAGCTGAATTGTCTCCTTGATGAGTTCGGAGACCGGCCTGGGTTTTGGAGTGCTCTGGGATTTGTCCCTCCTCGTGACGCCGTCGTGTCTTTCCCGACCAGATTGGTCTGTTGTCGCGTTTCCTGTCAAGTTTGGATTCATGCTGGCTGGGACCTTGTGGCCTTCCTCAGTTATAACCGAGCCAGCGTTCACAGCTGGGGCAGCTGCGTCTTCAGGAGCGACCTTCACCATGCTTCTCCATGGAGCTCCAGCCGCTTCCTCAGTACCAAACAATGGGAGGTCGGTTTGGTTCCGCAGAGGTGACCTTCCACGACCACCGGCCGTCTTCTCACGAGTGATAGAGCACGAATCTGTGATTTGCCCATCACTCTTTGTAGGTGGGGGCTTTGCTTCAGACAGTGAGGAAGATGTGGATTCCTCAGAGATCACACCACTCACTTCACATGACTTCCTTTCATGTGAAACAGCTGATTGTAAGTCGCCTGAGCACACACTTGAAGAGGGGCCTTTATTTCGTATTTCCATGTCATGCTCCCTGACCGAGGTATGGCTGCTGTTGAGATCTTCAGTTGTGGTCAAATGAGATTTAATGTGTAAACTCTCACGTGGAGCATCCCCAATGGGTTCATGTTGTAAATCTGAGGTTGCACTAGAAGCAGTGACTCGTTCTCTCAAATCCAGGTCCTTGTTGTGTTGATCTATTGTTTTATGTCGTTTCAAGTCTGCAGAGGATGTGGTGTTCTTTAAGGCACAGCTTGAGTGATCAGTCCTCTCACTAAATTTTGCTGACGTATGGAGGTCATGGGTAATCTCTTGGTGACTCTCTCCATGGATATCTGTGGTGTCCGCACTGCAAGAATCAATTTCTATTGGTTCAGAAATACTAGGGCTGGTTTCCTTTCTGTTTCTTTTCAGAAGCTTCTCCAGAATAGAGCTGGGCTCGGTCGATGAGACTGGATGTGATGCCGAATCCAAGGCTGAGGATTGAATTATACCTGCTTCAGTTGTATCGATCCATGAATTAAGCTCCATTGACTCTTCATGGTCATCAATGCCCGTGACCTTTGCGAACAAGGAGTCATTCAGAACTGGCTTTACGTCCCTCGTTTGCATTTCTTCTTTTTCATCATGCTGCGTTTCTTCTTTTGGAGGTTTGAAGTGAATGGTATCACTTTCGCTCAATGAAGACTCTCTCTGCAGAATGTTTTTCAAAGGATGTTGAGCTTGAGCTGAAGGCGGTTCCTTCCTCTGCTTCAAACGCCCCTCTGTTCCTGCACAAACCTTAATGTGTTCATTCTGATGTTCAGCCATCGTGGTCTTATTCAAATCTCCAACATGCAGCAACTCTCTCTCTGCATGAGCCCCGCATCTGCTGTTCTTTGGGATCATAGAACTCTGTTCATCAAAACAACTCACGTCCTCAGAGTCTTCATCCTGGTCCTCCTCATGCAGGAAGGTTTTCTCCACTAGATAGTCCATCTTGGCCTTTGAAGATGCTCCAAGCTGCTCTCCAGTCTTCTTTTCTTCCCTCTTAACTGGACTGAACCGCTTATGGACACCAACACTTTCTTTTAGTCTCAGACTACTGTTGTAGTTCTTGTCCGTCTCTTGTGGAACCAGTGGAGCAGTCCTGCTGCCTCCTCCTCCTCCCCCTCCTCCTCTTCCCTCCTTTCCTGCAGCCCCTCCCCGTCTCACCTCCTCTGCAGCAGGCGGGTTCTCCCACAGATGTGTTTGCTTCTCACTCAAAGGTGTTGTTGGCTCCTTGCTGGGGCTCCAATCCAGATCCTGAGTGTCTGGCTCCCCTGAGTTTTCATCAGCGTTACCAGCGTCTTCCTCACATGAGCTTTCTCCCTCCATTACATCATCCAGTTGACTGCCCACACCTCCAGAGTCATGGCATGACTTTGTTTCCTCCAGTCCTTCCTCAAGGACTTGTTGTTCTCCTTCTGGTTTGTCTTGGTTCTGTCCCATATTGGTCTGCAGAGAAGGACATGGCATTAAACTCACAGCAAAATGTCAAATCCTCCTAAATTACGTCACATGTCTGCCCTGCAGCGCATTCATCTCTTATTGCTTGAATGGGGTTTTTCTTGAATCGGAAATGCCACTTATGTTTCTCCTGTCAACAATACACTGACAGAAAAAAAAAAAAAAAAACCTAAAAGAAAGAAATAAACAGAACTCTGTCAAGTAGAAAAGCAGAAAAAAGGTGCTGACACGTCAAATTGGCCTCACAGTTTGAGCGGACAAGAGAACATGTAGCATGTGGCAAACAATTCATAGTCACACCAGGGTAATTTTGATGGAAGTGGGTAATTGAGGAGCTTATGACCTGAACTGCTATAGTACGCTCACAGTCCAGTTACTCATGCACTGGAAATGTTTCTAACCGGTTCAACGAAAAGTCAGATTACAGTCACAAGATTCATGAGCAAACTCTTTTTTTTTTTTAGGGAACGTCACCGCAGGATCAAATTGTTTGTACTCTGTGTTTTCCCCTTTAATCACTAATGCAAACTCAATTGATTATTTCAGATATCACACCTCATCCTTAAAGGATACTCAGCATCACATTGTTTCAGATTAATGGATTAATCCACTAATCTCTATGTTGATGTCTTACTAAGTCTTATGACATGGCACAATTTTTCCCACACTCTTCCTTTATAAAAGTCTATTTGTTTGGTCATATGTTTTGATGTTAGAAACTTCTTACCGATTTGGTTTTATGCCTTTTGCATTCCCACTATTTGTATTAAAAGGAGTCGTGACGTCAGCTTCTCAAATAAAGTTACCTGACAAACTGAAACCAACAGTAGCTTATCATCGTACCTTGTATAGATGCAACCCTAAGCTTGATGATGCCGATATAGAAAATGTGCAGATGGTATTTGTTTGGTAGCTCAGTTCAGTATTTAACTTCAAAACAGTAGAAAATTTTGTCACTGGATTTCTAAAGGTCCAAACGACCAGGTTGACACATCTCATACACTATTAAGTACTCATGTTCTCCAATGTAATGTGTTTTTTGAAACAAATATGACTAGAGATTTCCTCTAATGTGTCAATGGATCAATTGCCACTTTCTTAACTCTCAGATTTTCACATTTCATTCGGATTATAAAATGTAAATATGTGAGAAGTTTAAGCCTTGGTTATGATTTGAACTCTAAACTCTATTTCAATGGCTTGCATAGTTACGTTGTCATGTCTTTAACTCATTGTTAGTTTGGAAAAAACACACAAAAAAATGGAAGTCACTAAATATGGGCACTTGCCTGATGAAGGGTTAACAAATCTGAGTACAAGGCAGGATTCTCAATGATCATGTTTGCAGAGACAAACATTTCCAGGACATAATCTAATTGTGAAGCTCGTCTTCGCCCACTAAACTGCAGCAGTAAGCGGAGAAAATGATGAAGCACAATAAACAATGATCTGAACCATGAGTCCATGTCCCTTCCACAGCCTCATCTCCAAATGTGTGTGACAACATATGACTGCTCCGGTCTTATCATCTGACAGGCCTGCACACTGGCCAGACGCATGGCCAAGGAAGCTAATGTTATCAATCTGCAATGGTGGCATGGCTGTGGTGATAAGGATAGACACGGAAAGAGTGAAAACAAAAATCTATGATTATACAACATAAATGGAAATCGGAAAACAGGATGTGTGAGAACATCTTAGGATTTGTTTTCCTTCAGTTTCCGAGTTCTCTTAGAGGCTTATAACTCCATTCTATCGACTATCTCAGTGGAGGAACCCCCTTCCCCCGAAGACAGTCCATCCCTGAAAACAACTACTCCAGTTTTCCAGGCTCTTCCTTCCTAAATGCCCAAAGCTGATCACTTGATCACCATGTGATCTGCTGCCCCAACATACTCAAACATACAGGGATCCAAAACCAAAGAAGCAGCAAACTTCTCACAAATCAAGGTTTCAGCGTTTGAAAAAAAATACACAAATGATCCTTTCCGTTAAGCTCTGAGGTGTTAAACACAAGAAAATGACACAAGCCTGGCCCTCACAAGTTTTCTGATCCCGCAGCATGTAGGTATCATATTGATCACCCGAACATATGTTTCACACACTCACCGGTCAGATGCTGAAGCCGAGTGGATCGCTCTCCCTTGGGACTGACAGAGTGTGCTTTGTTGGTTGTTTGGCGATCCTCAGTCCTCCCTCAATTGCACAAGCAATGGGAGCCTTATATTACATCCATGTGATGTCACAACACATTTGACTAATACAATCACCACACACTTGGACTTCTGGCTTGACTTTACGCTCAGATGACAAGGAAGGCATCTTTAATATTTCCATCTCTGTGAGGATTTAGACTGGACTTGAGGTACACACGTGATAAGCTCTATGCCTTATTCTCAGTTGGAAGCTGCTTGGGGAATAAAACTGATGACAAGTAAAGATACAGGAGTCAAGAAACTGACTGTCCTGAATTTTTCCTCATGTTTCCTTTACCCAACAGTGTTTGCATGCCAGTGCAATGAGCTGCACAGCTTTAATGATTTCACCCCGGGAACTTAGTTTAGGTAAATAGGAGGTAGTTTAAAAATAAGTAAATAAAAATAAAGCTCTGTATGGGATAAATGTGAGCAATTGAAGCCAAACTAGGTATGTCTAGGAGTGTGGGAAGTCATCTGCAAAACAGGCCAGACCATTTCTTTTGTTTCTCTCGGTTCCTGTAGTAACGGACAAAACAGGATACGTCCTCAGATAATAAAACAAAAGTCGAGGTACGACAGCCAGGGATTAACCGGCAGAAGAAGGGGAAGAGGGTCCAGCCCACACCCAGCAACAGCAGACTGAAGGCTTCTGTGCTGGCGGAGAGGCGGCCAGTGTTCTCGCCAGCCCATGTTTTCTGTTTGTAAAGCGTTACAGGTCACTTTCTGTCTCGTCTAGACAGAAATCTGCCTTTAATTAAAGATAATACACCACAACAGGCCCCTCTTGAGCAAGCCTCATTTGGTCCATTTAAAAAGCTCACACGTTTAACTGTCGATTTGTTTTCCATTTCTCGCAGTCTCAGGTTTTCAATTATTGTAAAAACAGACAGTGGACTGGCTTTTCAAATTATGAGCGCACGCAAACTGAATGACATCCCCACCACCTCACTTCTCTGCGACGTGCCATGTTTTTTCCACACAGGGGTCGACCTTTTAGTCCACTAACACACACATTCATATAGGCCTGGAGTAACAACAGCGTGTAACTTAAGTAATTCACTGATGTCATGCAAACAGTGACGGGAAGCTAAACGTTATATAACCTGGCTGTTAGAGGGAGACTGCTGCCAAAGTATACAGATGTGGGACATGATGTAATATCAGGGTAAACTCTCCATTAAGTAGTACACAACACAACATATAGTTAGATTTGCCTACATTATGTGGCGTCTGATCACATCCCTATTTTGTGTTTGACGAGTGTCTAAAGAATTTCAAACAAGGAAAAACTAAATAGTTGAAGGCGTATTATGCCCAGAAGCACAATAAAAAGAAAAACAAGATCTGCAGTAAATTCTGTTAAAGAAATGTTTATTTCCATCATTGACACTTACAATACATATTTTTCTTCCAACATAAAAAGTGCAATATGCATTCAAACTACAGCAATGGACAGTACAAAAATTACTGCATACTTAAATATAAAAAGAAAATGGTTACAAAACTGTGAAGTAACCTATTGTGATAGTTTGTCACCTCAGCGTGACAAAAGCTTTAAAACTCATCCAGGGTATGAGCATCAAAAAGCTTAACAGCGATGCGCCTGATGACTCCACCAAGTCGCGTTCATTTCTCCCAAAAGGTGCATAAAAGATGACGGTAATTAAATATGTACGTGATTGACATTAGGATTCATACAGTTTGTACAGCTTCAATGGTGCTTTCCAATTTATTAAGACAGCCCAAAAAAAAAAAAAAAAACTTTGGTCTTTCACATTTCAAAAAGCACAAATGAGTTGAAAACGTTGGCAAACCTTAAAAAAGTAGATTTAAGGTAAGGAAGGTTTGGAAGTAATGTCTTGTGTTTCATCATACCGTGCATACCGACTCCACGCTCCTCTCTCCCCCCCCCCCCAAAAAAAACATTGTACATTGAAGCGCGTGATGACGTCAATAACGCCACTCTTATTTTGGAAGATAGCTTGCAAGTGTACCAATATTCACTTGATAAAAAAGAAAAGAAAAGAAAAAAAAAAGCAGTGCAAAAGAACAACAAACTCAGAAATGTTTCTGCTGTGTTTGCTGAAAACAGTGAGCGTGCCTCTGGTTCATGTTCCGACCTCGTCTCTCCGCTTTCACCCCGCTCACTCGCTCGGAAAAGTCGCATGCCTTAACATACGAGTCCGTGTTGAAATGAGTGCAAAACAAATTCTCTCACTTGAAGTCGGCGTCTGCAAACGAAATCGAATTAAAATTTTAGCCTGCTGATCGTCCCGGCGAGAGCTCCGCGGATGCAACGTGAGGTAACCGTCCATTTTTACAACCTTCTAAACATCGAGGAACATAAACTGTGGTAAACAATTCTACGTTTTCAACACCGGCTCTTCCTGCCAAGCTCTCTGAGGGACTCGCGCCGGCGACCACTTTGCACCCGGTATGAAAAAAATAATGTAAGTGCCAATGGATACCAGGTTAGAGGTTATCGAGCGCCTTGTTCGTCTCATCCTGCAGTCTAACACACAGCTCTGTGCCTCTGGTCTCGGAGGTAAGGCACTTTGTTTGTCCGTGAATCAAACAGCGTTGGAGGTGAACTGATGGCTTACACACTTGTCAGATACAGCAATACGACTTCTTCTTCTTTTTTTTTCTGAAACAGCAGTTTGAGAAACAATGTGGCAAAAGGAGCACAAACACTCCTTACAACAACACTTGGCATTGTTTTGTTTTTTTTGTTATTCATTTCCTTAGACGAGACTCGAGTTTGTTTCCAGAATCTGCACAACCTCCCCGAGAGCCAGGCGATGGGAGAGGAGGGAGTCGGTGGAGTGTGTACATCCTCCACTTGATTTGTCAGCTTCGGGGCTCACTCGGTGGCGCTCTCTCCGGGGTGTGCTGGTCCTTGCGGGGCCGGGACGGAGCGGAGCTGGAGGGAGAATCCCACTCCAGGCCGTGCTCCGGCTCCGGGGACAAAGAGAGGAGCAGCAGTGTCCCCGCGTCCGAGGAGCAGGCCGAGCACAGGTCCTCGGAGGAGAAGGTGAGGCCACCCAACTTGGCCAGCGAGTTGGACCGCTTCAGTCTCGAGGGAACCGTGAGGCCGGCCAGTCGCATGCGGGTCTCGATCTCCTGTGCCCTCTGGCGCACGAGGCCGGGCTTCCCCCTGACGCTCCGCAGGCTGTCGCTGCTGGAGCTGCGCGTCAGGGTGGAGCCGTGAGGCGAGGTGGTGGGCGTGAGCAGCCCGGATCCCACCACCCCCAGCAAGGCTTCGTTGGTCAGTGGCACCACCAGTGGCTCCAACCGTACTTGGCAAGGTGTCGACGTTTTACAGAAGTCAGTGGGGAAGCCAGGGAGCTGCTCTTCCTCCCCGGGGAGAAAAGGACTGTTCTTGGACAATTGGCAGGCGTGCAAAGACTTCAGTGGACTCTCTTGGGTCGAGCCCGAAAGTTTCTCCAGTCTCTCGGCACGACGACGCACCAGCCCAGATCTACGGAGCTGTAAAAGGGTCTCCTGTTGTTGACCGAGATAGCAAGCCACTCCCGACTTTTCCTCCTCCCCATCTACGCTCACCAGCGCCGGGAGAGCCTCTGGAGCGGCTGCAGACTGGCCCTCGTCGAGCTCGGCTTTTAACCTATGGAGACTGACATCGTCTTCCGGCGTAATGTTTTCCAAAGATCCTTTTGGTTGCTCTTCTCGGTCAAGTAGAGTCGTGGAAGGAGAGGGAGCACAGTTGGCACAGTTACGGAGCAGGCCGCCGGGGCACTGCAGTCCCACTGAAGACTGGAGGCCTTCAGGCGAGGTACGGGACTGTAGGAATGAAGCACTTGGGACCTCAGGAGGACTCGGGTTAAGGCAAAGCTCAGAGGCCAGGGATGAAGAATCTTCTTTGTCAATAGACTTGGTCTGATCCCACAAAGGTGGCATCGGAGTATCGGCTGGAAGAAGGATGGACGAAGCCTTCTCCTAAATAAAAGTAGACAAAAAACAAATGTCAGAGGAACCATTGTCCAAGAGACCTTCATTTGAACAAGAGCAATATTAATGTGTCTAATACAGTAACTTACATTGTGGTCGTGTCGAGAGCTGAAATGGTTGTTGTTGTTGGAGTTTTCATTGAGGGTTGCCAGGTCCATCCCGTTACCCTCTGTATCGCCTTCTACCTCCACATCTTGTGTTTCACCACCGCCTCCTTCTCTGCCTCCTCCGTCGTCTGGCTGCATCAGTACCTCCATCTCCGCCTCCTCTTTTTGTACGTCTTCCTCATCCTCCTCCTCGACCGTGCTGAACTCCAGCCTCAAGCGGAGTTCCTCCAGCGGCTCGGGGCCTCGGCTACAGGTCTGTGCGGCAGTTCCCTCCGCCGTGGGCCCGAAGTGAGGGAGCGGCGGGCCCTCGCGCCCGTCGAACGCCTCGTCGTCCAGCAGAGCGTCTCGCTCGACGTCCTCGATTTCGATGAAGACTTTTTCCATCCCTAAAAGGGGGGGGCCGCGCACGGGCGTAGACGGTTCACTGTCGAGCGCCGAGTCGGACAGCCGGCGGAAATAGTAATTGTTGTAGGCTGGGTCGATCTCCAGGGCAACAGTCCGGCGCGGGGAGGGGCACACTGCGCCTTTATTGGAAAGAGCCTCGTCACAGCAGGGAGACATGCCTGGCTCCGGAGTCGAGTGCTCTCCTTCCTCGCCTCCACAACACTGAGCTGAACCCTGCAGCCCCTCGGCCATCTCGCAGTCTGCGTCTGGATGCCACAGTTTGTTATGCCGCTGTTTGCTGGAAATACAGAAAAGCAATCGCTGAAGGCAGAAGTAGCAAACAAAACAAAACAAACAAAAAAAACAACTCGACTAGAAAAAGAAACAGTCCAGGCCAGTGGCTCTCAACCCTCTAAAATGCTCGCGATCACTGGGAAGATCCTCTGAGATACTTTGTATAATTGAGAGCCGTGATTCTCAAGCAGGGTGCCCGACCCACACTGCACTGAATTTCTGCCACAAAACTACTAAGATTAACCATTTACACTGAAAATGCATCATTTATCTTAATGTTTTACAGTATATTTAGTGTCTTCAATATACATACAGTAGAGCATCAGGCAGAAATTAAAGATGAATGGGCTAATTAAAGGGTGGAGCTACATAGAACGTGGTTTCATTGTAGGAATGGACAAATTAGGGCCGAGTCAATCTTTTATGGTGGAAAAACTGACTTAACAGAAGTTTAAAATGGCGCAAACTGAAGCGGCACACCAACACCACCCCGAGAAGATGTGTAAACCCCAAAGAGTTTATCCTGAGAAAAAAAAATGATTCGTCATTACAGAATATATACGAAAACCTGTATTTTACCTGAGATTCCTTCAACATTTCTTTTGTAATTGTACACTGGCAACTAGAGGAACTCTGGGGATTTTCCATGAGGGGGGGGGGGGGGGGGGGGAGGGGCCATTTATCAAGGCTACACAACAAGTTTAATCGAGTGAGGGAGAGTACCTGGCATCTAAAATGCCCTCGTACTCGGCCAGCTGTCTCATGAAGGCGGGGTTGGGTCGCGTGATGCTCCTCTTTTCCCGGACAAAGTTGTACGCTTTCTCCAGGGACCAGCCGTATTCCTTCATGGCGTAAGCGATGACTGTCGAGGCCGAGCGACTCACTCCCATCTTGCAGTGGACGAGACACTTGGAGTGATTCTTCCTGTCGGGTTAACATTACATACAAGTACATGAACACGTTTGTACAGCCGTAGTGCCGTGATGAAAAACGCTTACATTTGGAGTGATTTTCACACATGCTGGTCAGTGGGGTTTTTTTTTTTTTTTGTGTTTCAAAACTGAAATGTTGAAACGGATATAAAGAATGGATCCAAATTAAAGATCGATCGGCTTGAATGATGTGTTTTTCCAGTCTTTTTCAACATAATTCCAATTGAAATAGTTTTCTCATTCAGTCATTTTTACCTTGCTTTTCTAATTACGCAGCTCTCTGGACAATTTTTCAACCTCTCTCATCTGGGTAACTTCTCAGCTCACTGACTCCTTTATTTGTTGCTTATTTCATATAAGCTGGGGTTTTAGAAATGCAGCGTTTCATTTCTTGCACTGAAACAGAGAGAAGTCTGTACTTCATTGGACAGATGAAACCTTACACGATAAAAATTTGTGTTCGTCCAATCCAGTCTTGTTCTTAAGTCCTATTTATGTAGTTGGGTAATGAAAGCGAATGGGCAACATGTTTTCTGTTCCATCACGACTCACTTTGCTTTTACAATGAAGTTGTACGTGTCATTCCAGTGAGCCAGCAGGTCAGTGGCCTCTTCATCGTACACTCGGATGTTGTGATAACTGAATGTGCCTGGAAAGAAGTTGTCTATTTCCCTGGTAACGTTGAGAATATAGCCCACCCTGTGGAGGAAATGTGACGTTCAGTCATCAGCAACATTCTTTCTCGCTTGAATCATAAACGAAAATATGTTTGGTGCACAGTAATCTCAAATAAATCACCCCGACTCCTGCAGCTCCTCCAAATTAGATGCATTCCATTCAGATCCCTACCAAAAAAAAAAAAAAGAAAAGTAGAAAACATATTTCACAATGAGAACATTAGCAAATCTTTAGAAAACTGATTGATTGCTTCACAAAGAAGACGACATGAACGCCCGTCTCTCTCTGAGAATTGAAAGGGAATCCTTTCATCTGAAGTCCTTTACAGGAAGACCAAGTTGCAGCACACGTTTCTGTAAATGTAAGAGCCTCTGCATCAGTTTTCTTACCAAGTAGACATGGTCAAAAATGAGGGTCGCTTTGTCCATCTGGCCCAGGATCAGCAACATCTCATTGTCAATGTACTCCTTGTACTCCTTCAGGTTGCAGTTCATGTGTTGCTCCAACTCTGTACGAATCTGTACGACAGTAAATAATAAAAAAAAAAAGATACAGCATTACAAATGGACGAGAGCCTGTCACAAATCGGGAAGGATGTGAGAAGATGCAATAAGCTTTCAGCCTACAATTGCCTAAATCGCAATTAAGAGATGCCAATTAAGGAGTCAGAAGGAGCAAATTGTGACCAGAATTAAAGATGAAGAAAGAGCAAAAACCTAAAGTGTGACTGCAACAGAGTTCAGCCGTTTCTCGTTTCCACTCTGCAGCCTATAAATCTACAAGATCTCCAAAGCTTGATCAAAACCACATTACTGAAAATACTGAAAGATAGAAAAACCTATGAATGAGTCACTTTGGAAACGAGGGCTGCAGACCGACAAAGCCATACTTAGACTCTACGACCATAATCAGGTACGTTTTTTTTTTTTTTTTATGACAATTTGATTGAAGGAAAGAACTGCCCGGCTGATCTGAAAGGTGGGGGCGCAGATTTTGCAGTGAAATTACAGCAAATTTCAGCTGAAATCATTTTTGTGAGCTGTTAAAAAA
The DNA here is from genome assembly GCF_963422515.1 of Blennius ocellaris. Classification (NCBI taxonomy): domain Eukaryota; kingdom Metazoa; phylum Chordata; class Actinopteri; order Blenniiformes; family Blenniidae; genus Blennius; species Blennius ocellaris. The sequence continues at coordinate 15,855,909 of NC_137656.1, forward strand.
CTGAAAAGAACCGAACGCGATAGATTTCGAGGTAAAAAATGTATTAAACAAACCTCGGAAATCATGACACAATATAATTGCAAATGAGAGCTGAACTGTTCAGAGAGACTCTCACGTCGGCACAACTGGAAAGTTAGAGAAGATTCTGCAGGAGTAAACGAAAAATAGCCAGCCTGCTTAAAAATGCTGCGATCCAGAAAGTGATCTGCTACAAAGATGAGAAAGCCGGTTTGGTGATTGTGGCAACTTTCAAAGAATAACTGACTATTGTTTAAATCACGTTTACGTTCAATAACTAAATAGTAAAATGCATTGGCTTTTTATCAGCTAGTAATTCTGTGTGTGATTTTAGAGGCACATGCATTTTGTTTAGTTTTTTTCCACTTCTCAGATCAACAGAGAAAATTAATTACTGCAAGATTTACAAATTAGAAGTGAATGATCATTAATGCACATGGAGTCAGAGAACAAGAAAGCAGAAGCTACCTATGTAAAGCAATGGCTTACTCAAAAAGGGGGTGTGTCACTGTATTTATTTATTTTTTTTACCTGTTTACAGGTGACGTTCTCAAGGTCCTGGCACATCATGATGCTTCTGAGTTTGGCTTTAATAAGGCACTCTGTCCTTTCTCTCTCCGAAGGCCTGACGGAAAAAAATGAAGTCACATCAAAAACCCCACAACAGAATTGACTCCCAAATTGATACGCCTGAATCTTTTTTTTTTTTTTTGTGAGATGTCGTGGCGTTGGAACTTGAGCGGACTGACTTGTCGACAAACATGGTGGGCGAGTCCGGCCGCGTCGTCTCCAGATCTTTCATGGCGTTCCACTCGTTGATGCAGCTCTGGTCTGAGGAAATGCAGCTCTCGTAATAGCCCGTCCAGGTGAGCGCCATGCCTCCGGGGAAGTAGTTATACCTGCGCGACACCTCACATGCTTTGTGCAGCACCTGCAGCGCCGACCTAGATCATTGGGGTTTTTTTTATAGGAAAAATAGAAAAGAGTCGTAAATGATTGATTCATGTCAGAGCGGTAGTGACGCACTAATCAAGTGAGTGCGGTCCAGGCGTCGTCGAGTTGTGTCTTCATGCCAGCAGGTGGCAGAGTGAATCAGCGCCGCTTGAATCTGCATCACTGTAGAGATTTATTGTGGTGTGCAATAAGGCTCAACTGTCTTAAGACAGCCAGTGCGATTCCAGAAGCTGATTATTACTCACCACATAGCCTGCACGGACACGGGTTTGAAGACATGAGTTCGGCCTGCCGTGTTCACAGTAAAGCCCCTGAGGAAGCAAGCAACACAGACGGGTTATTCGCCGAGCTGGAGCACCATGGAGCTGCAGCTGAATTCACTTCAGACGAGGTCTTCGGTGAGAGGTGCGACGTGAAGTTTAAAAATAAAAATAAAGGCAGTAGATTTCAATTGTTCCAGCTGGGTCCTCCGTCTGTACAGCGGAGATCAAAGAGTGAGAGAAAACGTACCCGTCTCCATCCAGATGGATCTTGGTATCACTCCACAGAGGTAGCACCATGCCGATGGAACAGCTTTTGCTGGGGGGGCGACAACATCATAAGAAATAATAATACATTTATCATATTACCCGAAATGAAAAAGCAAGGTAACGCTTGTTTTTACAGATAATCTTAACCTCAGGACAGACATTTACAGGACAATTTCGCCTACTTTCAAAACGTAGCAAAGAATTTGTTTAAAAAAATCTTGTTTTCGATGCGATTTGCTCTCAGTCGCTCTTCCTTGAATGTTCGACGCAGTGAGTTTCAATATGATTTGCACACCCTGAAACTGAATATTGAAACCTGAGTGTGAACTTGATGTCATTTAAAGGTACAACATTCTATTGACGAGAAGACAACGTCATACAAGCAATACTGATTTGAAATGAAGCTCATTAAATTCATTTTTCTTTCAATTTAAATTCAGTGACACTATTCCTTTTCGTGACTCCAGGACGGGTTTTTTTTTTTAATGTACCAGTCTTTGCTGTTGAAGTCGATTCCCAAAAGGATGTTCTCCTCGGTGTCCTGTCGCCCACTGGTGTACACCACCACCATGTACCGCACTCGGTCCGACCATGCGCTCTCCAGCCGCACCGCCTGCACAGGGAACAGCCACCTCACGTCAACGTGCTCCGTGTTTTACTACTATTCAAAACACATTTCCTTAATTGTGCAGAAAGACAGACATGTTTTTATCATCGAAATGTAAAAATTGTCTTAAATGGTTGGACTTGTGAAGTAAACTTTACCACCTATTGTTTTCGACAAGCAAGTAAAGTCTATTAAACTCTGCAAGGTGTCCCAGGATGTGCAGATAAAAACACTGTGTGCTGCCATTAGTGAGTATTCAACATGTACGAGAACAAGAGACGTGTTCAACACAGAATAAAGCGAGTTTCGCACTCCTTCATGTACCCACACACTATGGAAACATTCTGTCATGCCCTCCTCGGTGTGTTCAAACCTGTTCTTATGGGCTAATAATTACAGTGAGCAAATAAGCTTGCGAGGAGCAACAATAAAATGCATTCTGTAGGGCTTGATATGCCAGATTGAGATTGACTGGCTCTTGTGTGTGCACACTTTTTGTTTTATTGTTTAAACTCTTACCAGTTTAATTCTGTCTTCCGAGCGAAGAATGTTTATCATCACCTGCAGGTGTTGAGGTAAGTCGCCTGTAAAAAGAAAAAAGAAAAAAAGATGGCACATTGAGTCTTGTCAGTGTGTGAATGGACTCCACTGGAGAGGCTGTTTGACTGGAAGACTAAGAGATAATATTATTAGGGGTCTAAAGCAATGCTGGCGACAAGAAGCTTATAGAATCATTACAGGATTTACTGTCGTCTAGTAAAGTTGCACTGCTCCCTCGTGTTTAATAATAAAGATTTCGAGGCATCGGGCCAAAACTCGAGTCAAACTCCTGGAAATGATTATCCATAACATGTTCTTTGATTTTTACTAGCTGACGTATGTTTTTAAGCAAATGAATAAAAATTAATTGACAGGCGCTTTTTTTTTTTTGCGCAAGACAAATTTACATGTGTTTTTTTTTATGAATTTGTATCTACTAATGTAGACATGCCTATGTGGCTGGATAACAGAGATGACGTCAAGCCGTACAAGTAAAGATCTCTCTGTGTCTCACCTTAATTTCCCCTTACATCGTATTACTCTGCAATGTTTTAGGTCCGGTGTGCTTTCGAGCTCATCCTGACATTTTTAACACCATTTCATAAGATGTAAATTAAACACATGTTGGACAGACGCTGTGGTGTTTATATACGGTATTTTGCGAGATAACTTCCACATGCTGCTTTGGGCTGCTCAAAATGCAACACAGTGCATACTGGATCATTGGGGGGGGGGGGGGTTAGCAGCTGAACACCCAAAAAGCAGTCTATAACAATGCACAACGCCGTAGACGGTGGTTCCTTAACCACATAGGAATGAATATTGTTTACGATTTGAATTTCACCGAGATAGGAAGCAGATATCTGATGGGTCTCTTCCACCATTATACAGCATATCTTTTCAAATGACAAAAGTTTATTCGAAGCAGTGGGATAAGAACCCAGTAAAATCACAGAATTAACTGTGGGGGGGGAGAAAACAATCCATATTTTGTTCCAATTTTAACAAATAAGCCTTGTGATTTTAATTAAATGAAAAAAACATTACGACGCGTTACACATGAATTAGTCGCACTGTGGTTTCGTGGTTAACACTCGCCTCGCGGCTAGAATATCTTCTGTATGTGTGAGTATGAGTTTCCATGTTCCACCTGGGCATGCTCACATGCAGGGATTTTCTCTGGAGAGCTGGTTTCCCCTCATAGTTCAAAAACATGTGTATAGGTTAATATGTGCCACCAAATTGCATTCAGGCATGAAGTTAAGAGTGTGTGATTGTCTGCCTCTCCTGTGTTTGCCTCGCAACGGGCTGGTGAACTATCCAGGCTCCTTTTCATCCATTGTCAGCCGGGACTGGCTCCATTCAACAACTCTATATTGGATTGACATAGTGGGTATAGTAGATGAAGGGATGGATAAATGAGACCATCTTAAGGGGATAAAAGTGGCTAAATTGCATTTTGACAGCATCTTAAGTTACTTAATCAACTTCCATCCTACTCAAACAGATTTCATCAAAGAACAGCCGGAGTATTTTGATTTAACTGCCCATCTCAATGGAAGAATGATGTGGAGAAAACTATTACAGTGTAATGATGTATTGGAAGATTTTGACGTACGAGACAGATCAGAAGAAAAGTGAGCTCCTGAACCTCACAAGTTGCTGCAGCAGAATAAAAACAGCTGTGAGCTACAAGGGCCAATACAACGGCTTTTATATACACACATTTGCAACTTTCAGATAAATAATATTAGACATTTCAAATGTCTTGTTGGCCACAGGAAGAAACAGCCTTAAAATGTTTATTTTTTATTTTGAAGGTTTAAACCTTGTAGTGCCTTGTTTATTCTTATAACAACTTGCTGATGGGACAGAATACACATGGACCCTGTTACCACTGTTCCCCCTGGTAGCTGGACACTCATTGTAAGGACTACAATATATTTCTTAAAGGCCACAGCTACTAAGAAGGAACACCACTATTTTCCAAGCCAAATGCATGAGGATAAAGTAGGAACAAAATATTTCCGCGTTAACCGACTAAATGAATGACAAAATGAACAAAACCTGATACCAGAGGCCTGCAAAAGTCAACCTGGGCTAAATTACCATCATGCCACAGAGCTGTCACTGTATTGCAACTGTTGCACTCAATATCATTTAGCACAGGGAAAAAGCAGAGGACCGACAAACAATAGGGCCTCCCTCTAATCACTGACAGAAGTTTTGCCCACAGTGCTACCAAAGGCTGGATTTACACACTAATCTGCCTAAGCGATACGTCTGGAACATGCTTATCAATGAGGCAGCCTCCATCCTCACGTACAAACATCTGCTGCGGCGTTAAGGAGAGGGCAACACAACCACGTTACTTAACCTGGGTGAACAGTCTGACGAGGAGGAGGAGGAGGAGGATGATAATAGTCTCATGCCTCACGGTTCTCACCTGCATGCTTGTGATGAGGGTGTGCTTTCTGGTCCTGATGGCTGCTTCCTTGCTGCAAGAAGAGAGCGGCACCTTTCACCATGAAGAAGCTCTCGCTCAGGCTGCAAAGCATATTGGAAACAGGAGTTACAAGCCTCGAAACACTGACAATGTACGTTACGCATTGCTGAAAAGGAACAGCTCGGTACAATCTCTACACCTTCTTGACGGAACCAAGCTCGGCATAGAGACACAAGACAAATTACTTTTTTTTTTTTACCTTCACCAAGACGGTTCCGTTCAGATAACACACAGCAGACAAGCAAGATTCAAAAGCATAAATCAGGGTTGTCTGCTGCGGGTGAATTACACAATTACTGAGTGGAGAGGCCCAGCCGCCACGTTACAGAGGCAGGCCTCAGGTCTGCAGCAGTCATGAATCAGGCTTTTATTCTGAAAGCTTAACCACCCTGCTGCATTGTCCAGCACTCGGGTTCGCCTTGTCAAAGCTTGTGATCTTTGATGTAATGCAACGCAGACCCAAATAATCCACCAAACTGCAGTGGTACGCAATGTTTACCTTCCAACGCTGGGCAAAAAAAGCTGCAATTATCCCTTCACACCTGCCTGTAAAAAACCTTACAGACCTTTTTTTTTTTTTTTTTTTGCAGTTGGCTCTGGAACCGTCAACCCATGACACAAGTGAGGAACTGCAGTAAAAAGAAGTGAGTCGTTTCCTCCAGGCTGAATTCAGCCATTCCATTTCACTGAACGACAATGTGTGCACATTCATAAATCTATCTTATGTGGCAGTAGGGCGGAACACAAGCGCCGTGTGTGTGTGTGTGTGTGTGTGTGTGTGTGTGTGTGTGTGTGTGTGTGTGTGTGTGTGTGTGTGTGTGTGTGTGTGTGTGTGTGTGTGTGTGTGTGTGTGTGTGTGTGTGTGTGTGTGTGTGTGTGTGTGTGTGTGTGTCTCGTCTGGCAATGCAGGGGCATCATTACGGAAGTGAAAAAAAAGTGACGAGTGAAAGGATCAAAACAAACTCCGAACAGGTACGACAGAAACACCCGTCTCCGGCTCTTATGAAACACACTGATGTAATATACCTGCTGCCAGAATAAATCAGATGGACTCGTTGTACTGAAGAGCCGAGAGAGAAGAGCACTGGTGCTTTTCACATATGCTAGATTCACAGAGAAGCTCTGCTGTCTGGGTCTTCAGTTTTTTTATGTCCACGTTGCATTAAAAAGTTCAAGATGTGTAGCTGACCTATATTTGTGTGAAGTTAAATTAAACAGCAGTTCACCGCATAGTTACGGCTTTAAATGAATTAGGAAAAAACAACAACAAAATATAACTCGTGTGATCAGCTCCAGAGGTAATGTCATATGTCATGCCGACGGAGTCACATGCTTTGAGGTTGAGTGAAAGGGAATCCATTATGATGGAGCGAAATGCACCTGTTAAACTTGTGCTATTTATTATATGATCAAAACTGCCCTCACTAAAGTAGCACCTTGCAAGGAATTTGTCCTAATATTGTTTTAAAAAAGAAAAAAAAAAGAGATGCATACAGGGTAAAAAGCCTGCAGGAAACACTTTCTGGGAAATGCTTCAGCTCACCCAAGTCAGCAGTGATCTTCATCTTAGCATGCACACTGCACATAAATGTGGATTCTAAGTTGAATTAATGATTACCTAGAAAACTATAAAAACAAGCTTCGCTGGTCTGAGCTGCTCCTATTTTAAACTGTGTTTCTAGAACAAATACTCTTGAACTACTTTGGGCTCCAACATTTTTGAAAGAGTGAAAAAGTATGCAACTTTTTTTTTTCTGGACAAGGCCGTATCTCCTACAAAACCAACATGCTGCATAATTAAATGTCTTTAGTCTAAATAAAAGCTCCTCCATCTGCACATTAGTAGATCTGCCATCCGACAGTGAGCCAACAAACCCTACATGCAGAAGAGCAGGCAGGGCCAAACTGGGCGATTTTAGGTGGGAACAATGGATTTCATTCTGTACACCTCACAATAAATTCCGTCCGCCTCCAGCACCGCTGAGAAAGAAAAAAAGTTTCAGTGACAAAGCCCGGGGGTGGACACTTCTCAACATGAGCTTTCGTCTCACTCTGGTAGATTTTTCTGTTTCCCTTGGCTCCCTGTTAGAGATTGATGAGGCTGTCGGGAAGGTCTATGATAGATAATATGAGGCCAATGCAGGCAATTGACATTGAGGCGAAGGTTACAGGCTCACTCTGGTAAAAAAACGAAAACAAAATGTAAAAGTTGTGACTCTTTTATTGGTGGTTTGTGATTCAACTGTAAGTCTACAGATCTTAAGGAGTGATACCTGATAAGGAGGAAATCGTTCAAATTTGCTCTGGGTGAAGTTAGAGGAAACTTGTACTCGTCTATCAATCAAGAGCCGTTTCCTGGGCCACGTTCTGACACCCTACATGAACAGCATCAGCTCTACCGTCTCCTGCCCCGAGGTGCCCTGCCAACCAGCTTCTCTACAAACGCTATGGCTGGCTATGACGTCTGGAATCAAGGCAAACAAACACTACAGCAGAAAAGGTTTGGCGGATAACTTACATGATTGTGTGCGATTCGAATGTACCGTGATTATACCTTGTTTACCGAAACAATCAAGATTGTACGCTTGACAAGCAAGAGGGACACAGCGGCAGAGACATAAACAGCCAGTGAATGACAACTATAATATTAGCCATCATATGACTGATTCAGTGTAGTGGCCTGAAGCCCCACTACGCTTGTGCATGTAAAAGATCCATCTACCAATCAGAGCACATAACGTGCATGTAAAGTTACAATACAGAAAGATACTTATATGAAAACTGAAAAGCGTAAACAAGTTCATAGCAGATCAAATCTCAAGCAGGTCCTGAATCTCAAGTCTCGTCTGGGTCGAATCAGATTTCTAAGCCCCCCCTCACTTGAAATAGGTAAACTCAACTCACATGCGGTTTATCTCACTCTGGGTCAACACTGCATTCTCCACAAAGTAAGGCATCATCTTCATCATGGCCTCCTGAATGGGTTCTACCACCAGATGCATCCTGCAGGCCTCTCTGGAAGGCGCTACCTCCTCTTCGTCAGCGTCAAGCGACAAAGTGCAGAGGAGCGGCGACGGCTTCAGGTCTTGGCCCTCCGCTTTTGAGTGACAGACTTGACAGCAGTCTGCCCTCCTTGAGTGCCGCTCAGAGGAAAAGCGCCGTCTGTTCAGTCGCCACTCCCTCTGGCTGCCGCCTCCTCCTCCTCCTCGTCCTCTCCTCTCATCTGAGCCTCACTGTGTGCGAGTCAGCCTCCCCGCCTGCAGGGACATACTGCAGCCTCCGCCCGCTGCCTCAGGCACTCGCAACCAGTCTCCCACGTCCCTCAGCCTCGGTCTTGTTTTGTCTGCGTTACAATCCTCTGCAGTAAACTGAAGGTTGAACATCCTCGCCTGCAAGCACGAGATTCTTTTGTAATACAAGAGGCGCGTTTCTGTTCCTTCGGCAGTGAAAGGGAAGTGATTTGTTTCAACCATCAGGTCAGAACCAATGTAGCCAATGAAAATCTTTTATATTTCCAGGATATTGTCTTTGTAAAACCCAGTGAGAGTGACCCCCCCCCCCCCGTCTCCCTCCTTCTTCTCAGAAAGAATCACAACTACCATGAAGACAAAAGAAAAAAAGCAGACAGAAGAGTCTTGGCCCCCCCAAAAAACTTCTTAATGGGATGTCTCGATGTGCATGCCACACGAGGGGTCAACAGAATCCAAGGTAGTGCTTCCAGGGAGCTTAACACATGGGCCAAGCATGGGGTGGAAAGGGCAGTGAGAACTGGCAAGGCCCCAAAACTCCCAAATCTCATTATACTCGGGCTTATAAGGGAGGGATTATCTTGTCTCTCTCTTTCAAATGGCCAGCGTTGGCTGTCAATCACTCTCATGCATCGCAAACAAGCCACAATGTGTTTGATTATTAGAGAGCATGACCCGACTGATGAAGGAAACATCCTGTTCCAAATGCAACCTTCTCAATACAGGCAGTACACGATGATTTAGAAATCTGGTTCTTCAGATTTCTGGTGGGTAATTTCGGAAACACTTTTTCTATTTCCCCCCCTTTCACTTTCTTGCTAAGTATTGCATTCTGCACGCATGTACTCTGGGCTTACACGACTCCGTTAATCTGTGAGGATTTGCTGACAGACATGAACAGCAGCTCTGTGACACAGATAACAAGACAGCCCTCCTATTCTCCTTAACAATAGCCTACATCTTTAACGCCGGGTCACCAGCGGACGACACACTCGACAAAGTGACGTCGGTTCATTGACGTTACGGGTGGGAACCTGAGGGACCTGGATACGGGGCGTTTCTTCTGCCTTTGTGGTCAAACTTTACAAACAGAAGGCTGATGGCACGTCGGCCTTCTGTTTGTAAAGTTAAGATATAGTTAAAATATAGTTTGTTGCTCCAAAAAAAAGTACCCAGGTGGACCTGGAACGGGCCAAACGACGACCAGATGTCCCGTAAGCTCGAGCTCCGAGTCACCAGGTGCACCGCGATGTGAGAGAGGTGCCCTGGCTTACGCTGAGGACTCACTACAAAGAGGCTACACAGACGCTGCGGTCAGGCTGCTTTATTCACGGTCTAAACAGTGTTTTACACACACCAGCACAGTGAGAGGGGGGGGAAAAAAGCTCCTCTTGAGGCGGAGTTGCATAATACTGGCATTTTCTCACTGACACCACTGAAAGTGGCAGAGAGAATGAGGTAAAGAGAGAGAGAGAGGGGCTCAGAAAAAGGAGGGTTGGATCTCTTCAGGCATCACTGGTAACACGAAGTGCCCGAACGTCAGATAGATGACATTCCCAAGCTTCCTGAGCTTGCGCGGTTTAACACCGGCTGTCTGCATATGTACTTTCTCCTCCCAGTTTAACACATTCGGACATATCGCGACATCTAAATGACGACCTGCCCTTACAAGTGTGCTATTCAAATGCAAAACGGAGAGGAGCGAGTTTAAATGGAGCTAACCCTGACCCATAGAAGTCTTTTATTAAGAGTTCTCAATCCTTCAATGCTCCTCGTGCAGGAGCAGAGACACCGACACTGTTTTCGTGGATCTGACTCATCTTCATGATCAATGTCGGTCAGGAAGAGCAAGCTCAAAGACTCCAACTTGGTGGCCGTATCACTGTCTGCCATCTCGCGCGCTTGATCGATGCAACGATCTAATCAAAATAGATTTATGTCTGCTGGGTAAAAAAAAAAAAAATCTATCTGATTTGTTCAACAGTATGAACTTGTCTGGGATTTTATTTACATAACATAACTTCTTGGCTCGTCTAAAAAAAAAAAACGGAAGACCTCTTCGGGCAAGCGAGAACTTGCATCACGCATTGGCTCATTCTCACACACATCCACTGCTTAAGGACATTGCACAGATTGTTGCATAACTGTCAGGGAACTGAACTCTTTGAATGACGCATTTGATTATCTCCCGGTCACAAGTGCTCCGGTTCCTAAAACTTTGCTCAGTTCACACATTATGAGGAATAAAAGGATTCAGCACCCTGTGAAAAAAAAAAAAAAAAAAAAACTGATTTGGAAGAACAATGTACAGTCACATTACAACAGAGGCCTTTGTCAATACGAGTGCCACAAAAAGACCTGCTCTGTTATAAAGCGTCATCACTGTGACAAGTCACGCAGGCATGTAGATGATTACTAAAGTCACAGTGTTGAACTCATATGAGTTCACATTTTTAATATAACGCAGCTGTTGTCCAGTCATATTATTGCTGAGGGTTTCATGTTAAATCTGAACATCCTGAACGGTTTGATTTCTGCGATTAAAACATACAGAAACTGGCTAAACAGCACGTTATATATAATAAGACATCAAAAGATCCCATATCTCTTGATGATAGTCTCTAACAGCTTTTACCAGATAACTGACTTTCTTATTTAACGTAACCGAGTCATCATGTCTCAGTTTGTGAAGCACTAATCTGTTCTCCAAAGATATCATAAAAACACACACACACACACACACACACGTATAAGTGACTATTTTCAACCAAGAATACACAAACACTGCAGCCAAGTGGTTTCCTAAAATAATCTACTTTGCTCTAAAAATATATTCATGGTCTTGTCACACATTTAAAAACGCATTGTAAACCACCTCAGACAGAGAAGGCACTGATTGCAACAATAAGAGCTGCTGTGCAAATGCTAGATGCTTATGTTAATAGTGTCATTATAAATAGATTAATATGGCTGGGAATTAAATAATACAATAAAGACTTATTGGATATTTGCTTTGGAATAAAAATCCTTGTGAATCAATGTTGTTTTTAAGAAAGGTGTCTTGTGCAGGGTCGCCATCTTTCCCTGTCGAAACAAGGGGCGGATGGAAGATTGTCTTAAAATGCACCAAATATGAAATACACCAGTGTTACCAGTACGATTTGAAATCAGGAAAGGCACTGGTCTTGCCTTTTAGCTTCCCTCTTATGGGGCTAATACACCAGGTCGTGTGATCCCCGCGTTTGACTTGGCACAAGTCTTACCCTTCCTGACAAAACCTGCACGGACGACGGTTAAGGTCCAGTCGGGGACCTATGGTGCCGGGCTCCGGGCTCTTGGGCAGTGGGATTCAAACTAGAGTTGTGTTTGACTCAACGAACAACAAAAATCTTTCAGTTCAGGACTAATTTACATGACTTTCGTTGCGTTGTGGGCGTCCGTTTACACGACAACGGTGTTCGTGGTAATTGAAAACTGTTTCCACAGTGCAACTTTTTGAAAAATGCCGGGGCTCCTGCGTATGCGCACCACGGCCGTAGTAAATAGTTTCTCTGTTCATGCACGAGTAGATGGACGATGACAAACATGGTGGCCTCCAGACTGGTATGACTCCCAGTCCATGGTCTAGTTTTATAATCCACATTGGTATTTTTTGTAGTTGTCACCCCAAATTGCATCCAATTGAATCCATACATACGAATGTTGCATAAACTCCATTGTTAATGTTTACAGCATATTGTTCTCTGCATGTATGGGTGTGGTTTCATTACAAAAACAACAAACAGTGCCACCTCGTGGCCTGGCACGCAAACTACACTGCTTTCAGGCTTTTTGCGGTTGCTATGGAAACTGACATCTTTTCCAGAAAGTTGCCAAGAAAATTTGAAACCTTTCTGAAACAAAAATGCAAAAACGATGCATTTCACTGGAAACACTGGCGTGTAAACCGGGACTTGGTGTCGCTGATGATTTCTGATACAAATCTGACGAGAAAAGCCCAAGTGACACCGCTAATGATGCAGATTGAAAACAAGTTTTTTTTTTAAATATATATATATATATATATATATATATTACAACTAACATAGATATACACATAACCTATTGCTTGAAAGACTGCTGAAAATATTGTGGTTTTCCACAGCAGATACAAGATAAACCAGTGTGCTATGATCATTTTCAATCAAATGTTGTTGGACCTCTGACTATGTGAAATTATTGAAATACTATACAACATGGGCCATTTAAGTGACTCAAATCACTCAATAACAACAGCACACCAAAAGTAAAACAAGGAGCATGTAAGAAACCTTAAAGTCAGATGTAACTTACCTCTGATTTATTCGCCGTTCATCTTCACTCCCAAAATCCTGCAACACAGATCGAAGAAAAAGGAACATTGGCAAACACACTGGGGAAGAATAGCAATACTAGTAAACACACCTAACCAGGGGCGTAAAAAAAAGCAAAAGTTCATACATGATTGAAGAACTTTTTAGAAAACTTGGGGAAAAAATTCGATTTTGAAGGAAAATGTTTTGTTTTATTTCAAACATGACAGTTTTACTTCTGTCTGTTGTTGCAAATATACAATGTCTTTAACCTGCAGCTCATATGTTCTCTTTGTAGTTTCTTGCATCCAATAATGCAAGAAAAAAAAAAAAAAAGAACCTTGCTAACTACACTTTGGGATTCCAAATCAGCATCACAGATGTCCCGGCTCAGGTCTCATTGCATTACTATTTTTTTGGGGAAACCGGAGTGACTTTTATTGAAAAATTAAAATTTTCACATTATGAAATGAAATAATGTTTGTACACAAGTAAAGTTTTATCACAATGGGAATTTACTGGGGGAGAAAGTTGTTAATAGACTTCGATTCTACAACGTTTTCAACTCAAAGAGTTTCGTTGCTCAGAGTGCAAGAGGCTCAATATTCCTTTGAATTTACTTGGGAGTTCAGTGTTTTTCCCAAAGGCACTTGAACGCATGGGTATCCAACCTGCCAAGCTTGGGAGTGGAGATCATCCTGTTCTACCACTTGAGCAATGGCCACCCTTTTGGCGCGGATATGAATCGAAATTAGGACCGCTCAATTAATTGAATTTTAATCGTGATTATGATTTTGGCTCCAGACGACCTCAAAATTCATATAATCGAGGAAAAACGATTATGTTGTCGAGCCGATGAACGGGAGTCGGAGGCGGCGTGTTCAGCAAGGAACTCCAAACTTTACTCTCCATTAACCCACACTTCTCAGTAACTCTTCTTTTCTCTCTCTCTCTCCAACATGAGAGCACAGCTGTTACACCAAAATACTATACTGCAAAAACAAATTTCTTTTCAGCTGACAAACCAGCAAATACTGCAGGAAAAAAAACTGCGAAGGGTTACATTTTTAAATATGTCACGATACTAAAAATCTACAATTGTAAAAACAAACATATCCACTAACATACGAAGATGACGCTGGCCCAAAGTGGGCTGCACGATGACACGTAAGAATTTCAAAGGAACGAAGGAAAGTAGCTTTAAGACATGTCATGTTGTGTCAGAAAACCTCACTCGCCACTGCTGTACAGCTGCTTCCAGTTTATTCTGGGGGGGGGGGCAAGAAAAAAAGGAGAGCAGCATTTGTAAATAGCACGCTCGGGGATAAAAGAAAAACATTGCATGACAAGGTGAATCGCCATTACTCTGGCTCAATTAATCTCCCGTGCACTACCTGCCTCATGTTGGCATCTTGTCCACCCTTGTTTACCTCCCATCCTCTCCTGCTGCCCTCCCCACAGTAGCCCCCCCACCCCACCCCCACCCCTCATGAGCAGATGACATCATGGCTGCAGCAGATTTCTGTCAGCTCTGTCTGTCACACCTCAATGCAAAAACCCTTCGACCACACCGAGGTGCAGAGCCATGGCAAGAAATAAATCCCTACAGCAAAAAGCAATACGTTTGTCGTATGAAGCTATACTGTGACATTTGCAGTGTTTTGGAACGTGCAGTCATTTGTTTTACTCCTGGCTTGATTTTTTTTTTTTTTTTAAGTGAAGGAATCTCAATCACTTATGTTACATAAACACAATTCCAATGTAAATCTGGATTGCCTGACGGTGTCATGCAAAGCTAAACAAGATGAGCTTTTTATGTTTGGAGCTGGTGGTTAGCGCCCCCGTCTGGCAAATAATAAATCTACTCGACATAAGCAAAAAGGAACTTAGGACTATAGTTTAGTGTCATAAATGATTACAGCCTTAAGTGAGAGAGCTATAAACAAGAAGTTGAGCGAAACCGTGGCTCCTTGTTCTTCGGAAAGAAACGAAAGTGTAGCTTATTTCCACATGCGGCTGTGTGCGAAAATGTAAATCTACTACTTTCCTTACCCCGAAGGAGGAGAATCAAGAATATGCCACTGTGGAAATTAACATTCAAATATTTCCTGTCTTATCTGTGTGTGAAACAGACGACATGGTTCCATTCAGTTCCCACTATCAAGTATAATAATGCCGATTTTAATGAATCACTCACCTATAGCAGGACTACAATATTTGCCATTACTGGGAATAGAAACATTCAGTAATGTGAGAGAAAAACGTAGATTTTTAATGCCAATCAGCCACATCATAAACAGCTAACATTAGCTACAACTCTTACCACTAAGACTTCTCTTACCAAGCCAGCATTTACTCGTTGACATATAATTTTTTTATTTTTAAGAAACGGGTCGATTTTGTTGTTTAATGCCACTGGAAGGATAACTTGACCATTGATATCGCGGCTAGCCGCGGCGAGGAGGACGCCTGCGAGCAGCCGTTAGCTCGCAGCCGAGCACAACACGGGAACTCAACAGAGCCGATTGAGCTTCAAAAAGCGGGCCTCCCTCCGCCTGCATCCCGCCTCCGTCCCCCCTCAGTCTCCCCTCGCCGCCCTGCGCACACTCACCTCCCCTGCTGCCGTGGTCGCTGTGCTGCCCGTGGAAGCGGCACTCGGGGTCGGGGACCGCTGCAGAGTAACCAACGCCATGGCTGGAGGCTGAGGATGAGGATGATGATGCGCCGGCCGGCCGCTGTGGCCTGCTGGAGCTGCAGCTAGCTGCTGGGGCTAACGGAGCGAGTGATAGACAGGCGACCGGCGGGAGGCTGCCGGGCGCGTGCACAGGCCGGTGTGCGCGTGCAACTGCTGCCGCGCGCGTGCAAAGGCTTCTGTGCGCGTGCAGGGCACTTCTTCACGGGACACGTCCATCGTGTCCACTGGTTTTAGAATGTTTGAAAATTTTGAAATGTGTGACAGTTTTAAAAATGTGTGAGAATTTTAGAATCGTGATTCTCACACTTACATGCGCTCCCTCTAGTGGTACCTGAGGGCAGGTCATAAATACTTCTGTCCAAGGTTGCATGCATACATATATATATATATATATATATATATATATATATATATATATATATATATATATATATATATATATATATATATATATATATATATATATATACGCACAAACAGAATGAAAACATATAACACATATGAAAGTTATATTCAAAATATGTATGTAAGTAATAAGTCCACAGGGTAAACCTCTGCTATGTTCAGGTCAAGTGGTGAACAGTGGTGAAGTTTTGTCACTGACCAAGGCTATTGAAGCCACCTGTTCCAAGTCTGTGTAGTTAAAGAAGATAACAATTAACAGGATATGTCAGAAACAGTGAACTTGTTCCCCAATGAAAATTCAGCTTATTTTCCCAGTTGCAATTTCCTGATCAAGCCTAAGCAAACACGTGATAGTTAATGGAACAAATCTTGGACGACATTTTGCTGAAACCTTTCGCAGTGGCGCATGTGCAGGTTGTTAACATGCGCCAGGTCATAAACTGCTGATTTACAGTAACAAGGTAGAGTTTTTCGACTTGTTCTGCACTCTGCTGCTCGGGCACCGTAGTTTTCATTGATACGACAGTCCTTGAACGCACCGCTCAGAGGAGCTGCTGCAGGCTCCTCCCTCTGCTTCAGGCTCCTCCCTCTGCTGCAGTCAGCTGGAACCAGAGTTGTTGTTGAAGACTTCACAAACTCTTCAAGAAACTGCAGGACATCACTGACGAGGTAATGGAAACGGCTGTTTTGATAGAAATACATATCCAGTCTATCCATTTTATCGTGCAAAGGTTCCACCTACTGTAAACCTAATTGTTTATACTATTAGGACCTGCAAACACTTGTTATTGTGCATGCACGCGTGCACGATTCAGTTGTTGTTCGGCAGAAAAAGAAAACAAATCCTATTTTCTACACATTGCCTATCACATTAGAAGTTTATATCTATATTTGAAGTTTTAAAAGCTTTAGAAATGTCAAAGGCAAGTTGATTATTAATTGGTTAGATGTGTAGTGGTTGGTTCTCTCTGCTCACGGTGAAAAATCATGAGTTTGAATCTGGGCCTCGGATGTCTCTCTGGGGTGTTTGCATGTTCTCCTTGTGTGTGAGGTCTCCCTGGGTACTCTGGTTTCAAGATACAGTACAAAAAACATGGACCACCTGGTAGCAAGGGGTTAACAAGTGGTTCCAAATTGCTGTAAGTGTTCATGTGGTTATTTTTGTCAGCCTGTTGAACCTGTCAAGGTGGGATTGGTGCCAATCGTGTAACCCTACACTGGGTAGAGTGGTGTACAGTCATTATATGTTCAGTTATTTATCAAGAAATACTCACACATCGATGTCTAATTTTGCTTTTAATTCATCTCTGGAAAAGAAAGTGATTTAATTGCAGGCAAAACCCACAAAAAATAGCATTGTTTCACTCATTAAACAAACAATATCTCCTGTGCCTAAAAAACTAGTGATGCCATTAAAGGATTTTGGAGACTTTCACCACCATGTGCGTGTGTGTGGCTCAATTATTACATTTTCATAACTGCAGCATGCCAAGTCTGTTAAATAAATAAACAACCAACCAGACCACCAGGAGATGTCCTGGTTATCCAGGTCGAAAGATGTTGTGATTGTGGCTTTACTGTTAAAAAAGACCCCAGTTATTCGAACAAGTCTCTTTGCCATTAAAACAAAACAACAACAAGAATATGTAATGCAGAATACTGGCTTTCAAATTTAAAATTTGAGATTACAACACAGCTCAACAGTGATCTGATTGGTTGTATCCTTTACATGTAGGGTTTTATTTGTATTTTGGCTGACATGGCTCAGTGTGTGTGTGTGTGACATGTTAGTGCAGACATGCGGGTGGCAGTGATTGGAGCCGGAGTCATCGGCCTGTCGACAGCTCAGAGCATCTATGAGCAGTTTCACTCGTCTGTCAGTCCGCTGACCATTGAGGTGTACGCAGACCGTTTCACTCCACTGACCACCAGTGATGGAGCAGCAGGCTTCTGGCAGCCTTACCTCTACGATAAAGGCAACATCCAGGAGACGTAAGTACGGTCTCTGATTCCAATCTCTATTCACAAAAAAACTGACCTGCACATTAACCCTATAACTGTGCGCTCATCTTCAGAAAGTGGAATAAGGAGACCTTCCAGTACTTGCTGGGCTTCCTCAAGTCACCAGAGTCTGTAAACATGGGTATATTCCTCCAGTCTGGCTACAACGTCTGTACTGAACCAGCAGCGGTGAGTACGGTAGTTGTTCTTGGGAAAGGATCAGTGAGTTTGATGGCAAGATAAGTTGTAAAAGACTTTTACAACTGAGAACAAAGGTCCTGTGCACTTAAAAGTACATTCACAGCGTAACATAAAAAAACAAACAAACCCAAAAATGGATTCATTACACAGCAGTGCACTATTTGATTTAAACAAGGTGTATTTGTTTGAGAACATAATGGACTACAACATTTAGGTTTTCCATTCTGGCCAGTGAGAAGGTTTTGAAAATGTCACAAAGAAAACAATTTAAATTGATTTACCTCTCTGCAGATCACACTGTTTTAGTCAAAGTAGCAGGACTTCCTTATTGTGAGCAAAGCAGCCATAGCATGAAAACCAAAGAGATGCTTCAGCCCACAGGAATCATGCAGCCTTACGTCTGATGAGCCATCGCCAACATTAACCTGAAGAAAATTACTAGAATTATTAGCATTCCAGATCTTTCAGCACATTGAGACACTCAAATGAATCCCAAAGTTCAACAGGTGTCCTGAAATTATTTTTATTTTCATTTTGAAAGAATCAACTTGCTTAGAATTTTTTTCTTTAAATTAATAAATGGAGACTATTTTCCCCCCCCCAAAATGCTCACAAATATCTGGAGTTCAATATCCATAAGTGATCATGCTTCTAGTTTACTGATTCAGACAACAAATGCAAGTGGCCCCAGTATCTAAAAGTGAGTTTCACACCAAAGGACAAGAGCTTTGTTCAGACGCACAGAGATGCATCTTGTAATTAGGACAAACTAACAGAGGCAGACCTAACTTAGGGTTGTGTTTACTCTCAGGGAGGTTTCTTTTTATTGCTGTGGCCACATCAGTAGTGAGATTCTTTTTGTAACTGTAGGATCCTTCATTCAAAGACACCGTCCTTGGATTCAGACAACTGACGGAGCGAGAGCTGCAGATGTTTCCCGGTTATAAGTAAGTTCTCAGTGAAGCTGACATGACAGTAAAATACTTCAAGAGTATGAACCTGTGAACACACAAAAATATAGAAATTTAGTCACGACACAATCCATCACGCCCATAAAAAAACCCACTGGGAGAAAATGCAAACTCCACACAGAAAGGCCAAGAGGTGGATTCAGGGCTCAGAGTCCACATTGTATAATAACCTATGAAAGAAACGACCGACCGATTTTAGCTTACTAAAAGGGTTTATCTGAATCGGCAACTTATGCCCTGCACATTATCAGTGTTCAGTAATATTGAATGGGATCCTTTAAAAAAAACAACAAAAAAAAAGTTTAATATTTATATAATCAGCTTTTACACTCTAACTGGTCCGTGTCTTTTCATGTGTGCAGGTTTGGCTGGTTCAACACTGCTCTCATGGTGGAAGGTAAAACATATCTACCTTGGCTGATGAAGTGGTGAGTGATTAACTTTTATATTGCCAAAGTAAAACGCTTCACTGAGTCAGGTTAAGATTGGATTTGTCTTCTGTGTTCACTGCAAGTTCTCTGTGTGCACACAGTTTGTGATGCCGTCTGATAGGGACAATGTATAGTACATTTTGTTGCCAAAAAAGCATTTGTGTACATTTGTACAAATCAATGCACAGAGAGGAGAAAGAGTTAGAGTAAACAGCTGCAGAATCATGGGAGTGACCTACATTTTTTTTTTTTTTTTTTTGCTTCTCTACCTTCAGAGTGGAGTAAATAATTGAATAATCTTGGACGCAGTCTTGCTTGTTATACATCATTTTTGCACACATGTTTTGGATCGCTGGTTCTGACGAAAAGTTTCCCCGTGCTTCTGAAGTGAATTCCTCTTTCCAGGTTGCAGGAGAGGGGTGTGACATTTCATCAGAGGAAAATCGAGTCATTCAAAGAGGTTAGTTAAGGATTCCTAAAGCATTTTTACATGTTTCACCGTTCCATTCTTTAATATAACTAGTCAGTACAAGAGCTGTGTTATATTGTATCAACAGACAGAGCGTAGGTGGAGGCTTGTCAGTCGTCTCATGTCGGTCGAGTTTGAACTGACCTATGGATCCTTTATCTAACTGAGTGGTGTGTGATTAAAACATATATGGCCCTCACTACGTCTTTAACACACCAGCTGGCTCACTGTCATCTTTTTTGTTTGTACCATAATGTTATCTTTTATCACTTTTCATTATCTTCAGTTGGCTGAGGCTGGAGCTGATGTGATCATAAACTGTAGTGGGATGAGATCAGGACAACTCCAGCAGGACCTGGACCTGAAACCAGGCCGCGGTCAGATAGTGAAGGTGAGACGAGGCCACGTCTGCTGTCTGTTAATAGATCATATCAAAAGCTATGAAACGTATCGGGGAAAAGTTGTTTGATTTTTTTTTTTTGTATCTCCCCGTTTTAGGTGGAGGCCCCATGGTTGAAACACTGGATTATTACTCATGCATTTTCCAAAGGAACCTACAATTCTCCATACATCATTCCAGGGTAATGCTGCTGATACGATACGATAAGCACTGAATTACAGCACCACATAGACATTTCTAGCATTTTCTTTACAGTGCTGATTTATACTATCTAGATAATCATCAAGGTTAGATTTTTAGAAAAAATAGTCTGGTATGCACAAAAAAAAAAAAACTGAATGTTTATTGACATAGACTTTTCTGAAAGTTTCACGGAGCCACTACAGAGAGGCTGAAGAGCCGGTTGTGGCCCCATGTTGCAGACCTCTGATCTCAATACTTTTCGATTTGCTTTGGTCCATATGATGCATGCTGCTCTGCAATGTTTATTTGGCTGGACAATGTTATTTTATCCAAAAATTCAGTTGCACGATAGGCTGTCGCAGCAGAGGTCACATCCATGTCATTGGTATCTTCAGGAGTCGTCTTGTGACAGTGGGTGGAACTTTCCAGTTGGGAAACTGGAGTGAACAGAGCAACTCCGTTGATTACAAAAACATCTGGGAAGCCGCCTGCAAGCTGGAGCCCAGTCTCAAGGTGAGACGATAACATGAGGTCATAAACAGGTGTTAGGCTCTCATATGTGGTTAATCATTAACAAGAAGGGTTCAGTATTGTCAAAATATATTTCACATTTATTATACATATAACTTTGTGGTCCATCTGGTTTATCGTGAGGGATTTGGATGTAAATCTCACTTGTGGTAGAAAGGATAAGTGAAAACTCAACAACAATAATAATTTAGAGCAAAACTTAAAATAAAAAAAAAGCACACAATGCAAGTATTTCATAGTTTTTGTTATTCTTATGCTTTTTATGTGAATAAAATCTTCTTTTTTTTATTTTTATTTTTTTTATTTATTTCTTTAAACCTCAGCATGCCAGAATAGTAGAATCCTGGACCGGCCTCAGGCCTGCTCGGAGCAAAGTCCGCCTGGAGAGGGAGACCATACAATCTGATGGAACTAAAATGGAGGTAAACTTCGTGTGAACGTCCTCTAATACGGTGATGTCCAGTCTTGCTCCTGGAGAGCCATGGTCTTGCACATTTGATCAATTTCCTAGCTGTAAAACACCTGATCGTGACACTTTGTTTAGGTGTATTTAGATGTCGCGCTATATTCGGTCAGCTGGAGACTGGGTTACTTTCAAGTTTGGAACGTCCCGTTTTCCAGGCTACAGCTTTGCCGTGACAATAGCAAGGAAGCAACATGGCTGCCTCTCGCAGTACCACTTGATTACTGCTCAGAAAAAAGACAAATAGCATACATCAACCAAAAGTGGGTTGAAATGATGTTCAGGTGGTGCAATTTAGATTCAGAGTGCATTTATGCTTTTCTGCTCTCAATATATCTATTGATCATTATAACCATTTTGATATATAGCTTTATATTTACAAATGGCATGTCTGTTGCACTGAAGTGGAGTAGTGAATGTTATTAATCAATGTGTACACATACTCGTAGAATTAGTAATGAATTTTTGTCCGTGAGTCTTTGAAAACATTGTGATACTCTTTCAGGTGATACACAACTACGGCCATGGGGGTTTTGGACTCACCATTCATCGGGGCTGCGCCCAGGAGGCAGCGAGGCTCTTTGGTCAAATAGCTGAACAAAAAGGCCAAAGTCCCAAAGCCCGTCTGTGAATATGGCTCCAGCAATAGTGATTACTGCACTCCTTTTTCAAATCCCATCTTCAGTTCTTATATACGCTGAAGCTAATGAAGTTTGTTATTTACATATCAGAAAATAACTACTGAAGTCATATGATAAATGCATTCAACACCTGCTACAACTAAACTTTTGTTAGCGAGCCTTCCTTCTGATAAATGGAGGTTCTCTGGGTGCAGGCGTCTGCAATTTAAATTCACTGGGAAAAAAATGATCTGGTAGTGTGTGTTAGATTTAATGGGGAGCGAGGGATCAACAGTAAAACGTGTCTTTACACTGGCTGCCTTCCTCAAGGAAGTTTTATTACCTTTACTCAGAGAGAAGAGACTCCGTTGAATCGTCTGATAAATACCTGGTGTCTGTACATCTACAGTACGGTAATTGGAACTAAGTCTTCTACCTCTCTGACCACCCTCCATTCTCCTCTCCTGAAAACCTCTGAAACTATCAGGTGTCACATCATTATCAAAGGTCATTTTCCATTTAGTCTTTATCTGGAGGGGTCATGACTATAAAATCAGCATAGCATACATTTATGGTGAAAGACAACACATTGCTTGCTACAATAATACATTATTAAATAAGAGATGGCCCGTCAATATACAGGAAGATTATGTAGTAATTGTAATGATAATACCTGATAAACAGCTCAGTGATTTACAATAACAGAACGAATCCAGTCCATGTTTTTGAAAGATAATTTACTATTGTACACATGAATATCCAGTGCATTGACAGGAATCTGTGCACACGCACACTTAATGCAGCTCCATATCTCAAACACTGACAAGTAATGAGATAGCTTTCTGGACCTGTGGTCGTCAATTTCTTTATTAGAAAAATTAAATAAACACGATAAAATAAAATAAAAAAAACATTGCTGAGGGCATTATTTGTAGGATCAACTCAGTCTCCATATCATCTCCATTACAATCAAAGCAAAGACAACAACTAAATCAAGAATTTTACCATTATGTACAGAAAGACCAACTGTAACATCATGTTGAAACGCAAGTCTTTGTCCCTGTGAACGTGTGATCCAGCATGGTTACTAGTTTGTGACATCATGTTAATGTAATGTTACAGATTGAATGTGAAACCTTGCTGAATAGGCTTGCACAGATTTTCATAATGGTGATAGTTTTAAATTTCCTAATACTTCAAGGTTTATAGTGTCACTGATCGCAGCCCAGAACATTGGGACTTTTTCCCCCGTCTGTGTTATAATTTGATAGGATTGTATATGTCACTAAAGTTTTCATACTCTATTAAATGTGTCTGCAGATTTGACTGCTATTTTTTTTTTTTTTTTTTGATGTGTCGCATAATGATCAATACATGAGGGAACACTATCATAATTACAAGAACAGTTAATCGCCTGTTTTTTCTGCATCCATTGGAAATAAACAAGCTCCTGTGAAGTAACCCTGAATGAAGGGAAAACATGACTCAGGATTTAAAAACAAGGCTTATTGTAGGTGAGAGTCCTTGCCTTAGAGCACAGTAACGTCCTCTCACCCTGACAGCAGCTCATGATAAATAAAGTAACCTCTGATTTTATCCTAATGTTCTTCTCATCTGATCATCTGAAATCATCCTCTACTCCGAGAAAGCCGTTTTAAAGAAGCCCAGTTTGTAATCGTATTTAAGCTGGCGATTTGTCTGCACAAGATGATGCTGGGTTTTGTTTTTTGTTTTTTTTTATATACGCATCTATACCTGATATGCTAACTGAAGCAGCTTTCTCATAGGCTTCGGAGCAGCTCTCAGCTACAAACTGAATAGGTAGTTTTAAGGCTTTTTGAAAAGAAGATAGTTGTTTGAACTATTAGCGTTCCCTTCCTTTTTTACGCCCCCATTGCTTTTCTTGCATTAGAAAAGCAAGGATTTAAATACGCTGGCTGTATTCGAATACAGAAATCTTGCCACTGTGTTCAATATTTGCTCTTGCACCAATGTAGGTTTCTCTCTCTCTCTCTCTCTCTCTCTCTCTCTTTCCCCAGTCACCCTGTGTGCACTTGTACAGAGGCAAACTTGTGACAGCAATGGTGTTTTGAGACTATAAGTACAGTGACATGTAAAAACATAGTGCTGCCTGGCTCTCTGAAGCCACCGCGGTGTCTACACTGAAGAATCACAGGAGGGGGCCGGCGAAGGACAGGGACCAGCTGGTTGAACTTCCTCAGCACCCCTTGTCTCTTTCCTTCACTGCGGTCACCTGTTGGTTTTGTGCTGCGGCCAACATCCCCTCAGCCCTGGGAGCCGGAGGTGGAGTGTCCTCCTGCACTGTGGGGGGAGGCGCGACCCTTCATCTCCTGCCCCCACTCCCGGTGGCTGGACTCCTGCAGGCCCCGGCCGGTCGTCTCAATCGGCAGCGCGCAGGAGGCGATGCAAGCGAAGAGGCAGCAGCAGCAGTACACCGAGAGAGCCAGGTACACCGAGTACTCCAACATCACCTTGCAGAATGAAGCCCAGGAACCAAACATAACACCGTCAGATTTGTCATCTTCTCACTCTCAATGCTGTGTTGCGGTGAAACTGGTAGGCGAGTGATACCTGAGCAACAAACGGTGTGATGAGGGCCCCAACTCTGGCCATTCCACTGCTCATTCCTAAACCTAAAGCCCTGGTTGCTGTTGGGTAAACCTGCAGAGTTTACACACATAGAACAATCAGTGAAAGATCGACATAATTATACACAACGACACAAATCATCTGCACATGCAAGTCTGCAGATGGTGGAAAGAAAACTCAAGCAGAGAGTCTGATCTTTATGTGTGTATTGATTTGAGTAACAGCTAAACTGTTATAATTTTAGATAATACCTGAGTAAATTGTGACCGTCTTACCTCTGGGGTATATACGTAGGCGGCCTGGAACCCCCCGGCAATAAAGGCTCTGGCGATGAATATCAGCACTGTCATTGAAGCTCTGTAAGAGGTAAACCCAACGTGAGGAAGTGTGGATGAACAGAGGATCTGCGTTTAATAAATCATTCAAATTATGGCACCTCACCTCCCAACACAGCCATAGAGGGGAATGATGCACAGAGAAAAGACGAGGAAACACAAAGCCATGGTCTTCCTCCTTCCCAATCGATCAATAGCCCACAGTGTCACCAGCAATCCTACAGTACATCAAGATAAGCGGTTACTTTTTACTCCCAACATCATGTTTACACAACATGGAAGTTACTTTGTGACTTCAATCCACAGTAACTGATCAGATTAAAAGTTTCATATACGCATCGTTTAATTTCAAGTCAAACATCAGACTTGAAGCCGTTAAAATGGGGTTGCAGTTAATCTTGTTAATGACTGGAAGATACTGGGAGGTACTATCTCTGTGAGGGATATGTCCACGTATTATAGTTCACACTGATTGGCTGGGTAATTTAACTTATCTACTTAGATGAAATGATTTTTTTGTTGTTATGAATTTCTATCACACAAATTAAACTTAAATCTGTAATCTCTGAAGGTAAATTTTACTGCGATCTAATTATAGAAAAGCAAAGAAAATTACATTATATAATGATAACAGAAACAATATATCAGTTGACATTATACAGCGTCTTTTGGAATCTTTGCAGACTGAAAATAAACATACATTCCAAATGTAAAAATATTTGTATCAAGAAAGCTGCGAGACTTGATCACATCTCGTTGCTTCCTGGTGAAACACCAGCCGCCTTCCTGATACAAATAGAAATTCCAAAGCCTGAATAGCTGTGACAGTCAGTGGTCACAGTGAAAATAAAGCTACAATTATCAGAAGAAACTGAGAAAGTTGAATGTGTTTAAATGACACGTACCTGGGAATTCCGACAACGTTGTCCACAACAGGTCTTTATAGTCGTCAGAATTCAGGTATTTACACTCTAAGCTGCATCGGAGCTCCTTCTTATTACCTTTGATCACTAGAGAGAGACATCAGACGACAGACATAGTCATGCATGGCACAGTCATGTATTTCTTATGCTCTTTTAAAACATGCGCGCATCTCCAGCACCTGAGATTCTCTGACTTACTTCCACATGCGCCTCCTTCCTGAAACAACTCTGTCGTAAGCAGCACCAATCCGTAATATGCAAAGGCGTTTGCAAACCTGAAAACGCCAGAAATTAGCACCATACTTATTTCACATTGGAGAAAAAAAAAACCAACAACATAAAATTCAAGATCAGTGCACAACTTTGGTAATAGATATTCACCAAATGAACCACAGCAAAACTGTGGTACAACGGAAGTGTGATGAAAACAGGTCTCGAATCTTCCCGCGATCCTCCTATTTGTGAAGAACAAATGACAATGCGCGAGAGAGTTACGCCTCGATGCTGGGTTGAAATACAGTCGGAGGATGTGTGAGTCGTGCAGCAGAAGCAGACCACACCTGTCTGGCAGCGATTAGCTTTCCCAGAGGCATAGGAGCTCCATTTTCCGTGGCGATACGCTTCAGTGTGGCCAGAGCCTTTTCTTGATTTCCTGTCAGCACATCGTATCGAGCACTCTCTGGCAGCCACTGTTCCCAAACCCCAAAATTAAATTACAAAATAAAAAAATAAAAAAATGTGTTACCACATGTGTGCTGTTTTGCTTTTGTTCAAAAATGATGAGACGATACTTACAAAGCACAAAATTGCAAATATGAAAAGAGGAATGGTGGAAAGGCCGAGCAGCCAACGCCAGCCCAGAGTGGGCATCACCATGATGGCTAAGAGGACCTCGAAGACGGTACCCAGAGCCCAGAATATCTGCAACAGCAACAAATTACAAGCTCCAAGAGGGAAAGAATCTCCGTGTCAAAAATATTTTTTGAAATGATACAGTACATCATACCTCAATCAGCAGGATACACGTGGCTCGAGACTTCATTGGCAGAAATTCAGCATACAGTGTCACCCTTACAAAATAAAGGACACTTCACAGTTAATACAATGTTGCTGAATGCCGCATTTGCGTAAATAAAATGATGGCGACTCACGATTGTGGTGCTCCCCCAATGCCAAAACCCACGAGAGCCCGGAGGACAAGGATCCACCCATAAATCGGTGCAAATGCACTCAAAATGCCATAGAACATCGTCCACAATACGCTCATCTTCAGACCCTGTGGGTGCATACCGTCACAACAAACAGTATGCTAAATAAATACTAAGGATTACAGATTTTCCTTCATGCACATGATTATCTCCTCATCGTGAATGCTCAACTCCTAAATTACAAATAGAAATACAATCATTTCAATCACAATCTAACCATTAAACTATTTAACAACATACTTTTCTACAAATTGAGAATCATAAAACTTACTGTTTTTCTTCCATATTTGTCCGATATGTTTCCCCAAAGAGAAGAGCTGATCATCATCCCAATGAACACTGCCTGCATGGGTAAATAATATTTTTTTTTTAAATGGGTGTATGTCAGTAGGACTGCTCATGTTTCATCAGCTCAGCTAACATGATTGAAATGCTGCACAGTCTCTCCGACAGGCTCTAGAAGAGTTCATATGTTACAGTTTACTGGTATTGTATACATGTTCATGGTCTACACATACAACTAATTCATGTGATTTTTTTTCTCCAGATAATTCATAACTATGATACATGGTCACTTCTCTAGTTCTCCTCCTGTCTCATCAAAACCAACCATGTCAAATTGATGACGGCGACAGAAACTTCTATAGATACTTTTTTTTTTCTAAACCTCAAGTGTTGCTTTTGCTAGATTTCTGGAATTTGTGAAATTCTGTCTTTACACTGCTTATAGAAATCCATACACTAACTTAGTTTAATGCTTCATATTAAGACTAAAAATAACCCGTTATATTGTAGAATAGTAGAATTAATCAATGGATGGTCTTTTGAATCAATCAAAGAATGTTTTTTTCAACATGTGAAGGGGTGAAAAGTCCTTTTTTACACATTTTACTGGCAAATAAAGAAGTTTATTTAAATCTCAAAAGTAAAAAAAAACACTACAGGGATGGAATTTGCCCGTCTGCTAATCACTGCCCTATAAAATGTTTAACAAGACATTGAGCGAAAATTGAACATTGTACAATCACTGATTGAAACCATCACTGAGAATCTAATTCATGGCTACCAGGATGATGGCAGAGCACAGTGCGCAAGGGCGGCCAGCAATATGGAACCCTTACCGATGTAAGCAGCGCCACCTCCAGGCTCGGTAACCTCCACTCACAGTGAAGCTGTGGCGCCAAGATGCTGAGGATCATCATTTCCATCGCATCGGCCATCTGAGCAAACGGGAAAGCACAGTGACACTTTGTCAATCAGCAGACGCTCGCACTGGCAGTGACAACTGACTGCGTGATGTTTTGGTAAATTAAAAGACCATTCCTCACCCACGATAGACCAGTGAGGATGGAGAGTTTCCATTGAAATGTCCCGAAGCCTATGGCTTCTACAGCATCTTCTATCATGAATGTGTCTGAAGGAAAGCAAAAGATGTGAATCTTTAAATGCCCATATTAATCCAAATAAAGACTAACAGTATATGTAAAAAAAAAAAAACACAACTTAGTTTGACAGAGACCAAGTCCTGTAATACTGTACCATCAGTCGGATTAGCAAACTCTCGAGGTACAGGAGCTGCCTCCGCAAGTGCCACAGACTCCAGGTCAGTCTGCTCTGCAACCCTGACATTCTGCTCTCTATTCTCCACATCTTCCGCTGAGTGTGTGCTCTCACCTGTGCGACGGAAGCGGACCACACTATAGAATAAAAGAAAAGAGAGATTATATATATATATAGGACTATTACAGAGCAGAACAACGTCGAAGGACAGGTTTATCTTCAGTGTGGTGGGTCAGAGGGTTTTTTTAGAGGATGTGCGCCAGGGCAAAACAAATGAGAGTCAGAGACTGTTGCCAAGGTGATATGAGTTTTGTTTTTTTTTCCTGGATGTGATTTTGTGAATGGGTGGTTTGCTATATTTCACATGGTCAACTGGTAGCTTTATAAAAACTCTTCTGCTTATCAACTGGCAAGCTTATGGAGGTGAAACGCCCAAAGATGCTCACCATCTCTGCAGCTTAATGACTCCACCTTCGTCCACATCCCGATAATTGATGGTTTTATTTCGGACAAAAGGGTAAGAGACAGTAAGGAGACTGCCAGGAAGCTTTAATCACTGTAATTACATAATATGGCCTACTTGCAATGGGAATTATCAGTGCTACAGAAGGGTTTGTGGGGTATCCAAGGTCTTGTCTTTCAAAGCACCATAATTTAAATTCTTCTACATACAAGTGAAGATGTAATTATCCAGCAGTGAGCTACTCAATAATAACAGTCTTTTCTATCATGCCTATCATTCTGTCTATCATTCTATCATGAACTTGTGAGTGCCACCCCCTCCCTCTCTATTTAAAGTAACCTCAGTCATATTTAGGACTTGTAGGCAGTTGCAGAATATCGCCATTATTTTTGTTTTTTGTATTTGATCATTTATCCGATCTGGACTTCGATAGACCAACAACGTGCCTCGGGGTTGTAATCACATGTGGTACTGACTCATGATAGCCAGCACAAAAACAAATGTGGAGGTGAAAACGTATGAGCTCCGAAATGACAACAAACCCGCAACCTGATCATATAAAACCAGCAGATAGCTTTCTTTTGGAAAATCCTCCCGACTGTGAAAAATAACAATAATAATAATAAAATTCCAAAAATCAAAACTGCACCACCCGGCAGAGCTCGAGGATGGGATGTTGATTTTTTTTTTTTTTTTGATTTCACCACAATTCACAAATGAGTGTTGAATAACAGCCGTGGCGGAGTGTTGCCCTTAACGCCTGCTGCTTTTGAAGAATGTCAGGCTATTTGCGGTCCAGCTAATCAAACTGGATGTGAAGCCGCGGTGGGGGGGGGGGGGGGGGGGGGGGGGGCGGTGCGGGCGACGGGTCGGGCAAAACGTGCTGGAAATAGACAAAACGAAACCGGGCGTCATTGTCGTCTACTCACGGCAGCTGTCTCAGTTGGAACAGATCATCGTCCATTTTCGTGTTTTCTCGGCCGGCTCTCCGTGTTTGGCCTCATCGCCCTTTCACATTATCTCGCCGAGCAGCGCTTTCAGCACCGAGGAGAGCGACCTGCTCCGGGTGCGCGCCGGGAGCCAATGAGAAGCCCCGCGCGCGCGCGCGCGCGCATGGTCACGGCTCCAGACGCACGGGAGAGGGAGCGCGTGCGGATCGGAGGAGGGCTCACGAGGAGCCCACAGTACACTGCTCATCAATGCGAGACTGATCGCTCACGGGCCGGAGGAGTGACGGGGGCAACAAACCTCCCCTCCCTCGTGATGCCATCGTGGTGTCATTTTAAATATATAATAGAGCAATGGCAGGCAGCATTAAATAAATTAACTGTCCTCCAAACTGGTCAAATGCGTGTCGTCTTAAAACAGAAACATATTTATCAGGACGTTTATCTAAAGTCTTCTTATTCTTCTTTTGGGTTTCATGACAGTTTGCATCCTTAAAGTTGAATCACTCGTTTATGAGTTTTGGTATGAATCAAAACGTACTGGTCACTTAATTAGGGCCACTTGTAAAATGTGATGCCATAATATAGAAGAACTAACTTTTACATAAAAAAAAAAAGTATATTCTTAAATATTATCAACTGCATTTAGTTGTATTGTAAATAATAGGTATAGATGTGCACACAGAGAGGGACAGTTGTCTGAGCTTTCACGTGCTGGCAAGAACGTCATTGGTTCAGTTACATCCGGGCCTTTCTGTGTGGTGTTTGCACGTTCCTCCCATGTCTCCCATGTGGAATCCACCCTCATCCGCTGGGATCAAGAATGAACAGGATGAAACGGTTTGGAAGATGGATGGATGTGATTTGATCAGTTTTGCATCTCATTATGATGCTTGTGACTTTCAGACATTTAATAATTTTTTGGTTATTCCGAATTTTGTATATATCAGCCTGTTTCGATTTTGTTCTGCCACGTTTGGTATATTTTACTGTCATGTGTCATTTACATTCTTTAATTTGTTTTTCCATCTCTTGTGCGTCTTCCATAAACATTCTGATTGATTTTAATGTCTTTTGTGGACACGTATTATTTTTCTTGACGAACCTTCGTCCTACGGGCCCTGCGCACGTGTCCGCTGTGTCGTCACGTGTACCGCGGGAACGTCACGTGATCCAAACATGTACGCCACAACCGCGGAGGGAGTCGGAACGGTAACTGTGTAACACGGCAGTACGCACCTCTACAGGTTCCGACTACAAACACAGCACGGATGGCGGGGGTTCCCCGGAGAAGTCATCATGTGGTGCAGACCAGAAAGCTCCAATAAGCTCGTTGGAGAGTTCCTTGGCACTGGACCCGTAATCAGGTAAAACCTCTACCACCTGGCAGGCGCGAGCTTGCCCGGTGCTCCCCGGGAGGTAAAACGAGGGGGATTCGGGAGGAAACATGCGCAGACACGGCGTTTGGTTTAACGTTACTCGCCGAGACAGACATGTCAAGAGACATGGGAGATGTCGGAGACACGGTGACACTGCTACAGGTCGTAGTTTGATTTTAATCAGCCGCTCGGATGTTGGTTAGCGGAGGAGAGCGAGTCCTCGGTGGGCAGCCCGGCGCTGCTGTGGGTAAGTTAGCCTGCAGCTAGCTCCTACGCTGTTAGCCGGTTAGGTTACTAGTTTGCTTCATTGTAAATATAACAAAACAAGTACTGAAAGTGAACAAAATCAGGGGGCATGGTGGCGTACGGGTTAATATTTAAACTCTGAGCGAGCGTTGAGACTGAGTGTTGCGCTTGTATGCTGGCTGGGTGCTGTTTTAGCCACAGATTAACAAGTAGTTCGCAGGTTAGTGGGTCATGGCTTTAATTTGTTTTGTCTGGCGTGTTGTTCTTTCTGTCTCCATCAGGATGAAGCCAAATGCACTTAGAAATTTAGTTCAAACCAATTGTGGGTTGACAGTTCTTAGGAACAGACGATTTTTACTGAAATCCACACAGTCCATGTGCACTGTGTGGAACTGTTAACTTGCCAAAAGTCTGCTACACGCAAAGATGTTTGTTTAAAACAGGGTTTGCGGATTCACTCATGTTGTATTTAATTGTTGCTGTATTTTATTCTCACAAGACAATTTAAATGTTTGTTTACAGCGGATTAGACTAGTTGTGCAGCTTTTTTTTAATCCCTGAAACTCTATAAGACAATGTGACATCATGAACTGGACCTCACTGTCGACACATGAAATTTTGCTATTTATTTCCAACCTTTCATCTGCGGAGGCATGCAACGCTACCGAGCTTCATCCACGTCTCTGTTTCAGAAACAAGATGATAAAAAACTGGGGTGTCATTGGTGGGATAGCTGCCGCCTTTGCAGCCGGAGTGTACGTTCTGTGGGGCCCGTTCACTGAGAGAAAGAAGAGAAAGAGAGGTAAAGATCTCTGTGCTCCGTCGATACGCCGATCTGACTGTATGCACTGGGTGCAGTGACTGTACTGTGGTGTCCTCACAGGTATGGTTCCAGGTCTCTTAAACTTGGGCAACACCTGCTTCCTCAACTCCTTGCTTCAGGGTTTGGCAGCGTGCCCGTCTTTCGTCAAGTGGCTGGAGAAGTTCTCAGGTTTGCCTGCAATCCAGTCATGCAAGGACAAGCAGCTGTCCACGACACTGCTTCAGCTCCTCAAAGGTGACTGCAATAGTCTGTTATTCAAGATGAAGTGTAGAGGTCATAATGCGAGGATTTAGTCACACTGAAGCCGTTCGTGTACAACAGCTTTGTCCAGTGAGGATCCTGGAGCGGAAGACGTGCTTGATGCCGGATGTGTCCTGGATGTCCTCAGACTCTACCGATGGCACATCAGCTCCTTTGAAGAGCAGGTTAGTCAGTGATTCCAATTAGTTTTTTTTTTTTTTTTGGTGTATTTACTCAAAAGAAAATGTTTCTATATATGATGCATGATGTACTTGCAAGTTTAACAGCTTGGTGTCCTTGGTCTCAGGATGCCCATGAACTTTTCCATGTTCTCACATCTTCTCTGGAGGAAGAACGGGATCGACAGCCCAAAGTCACACATTTGTTTGACATGCAGTCCCTGGAGGCAAGACGTCCTTTTCTTACATTCACCTCCTGCACCTGAACCTCTTATATTGACATGATATTATGACCACTGGCAGGTGTTAAAAGCAAGGGGGAAAGGACACACACTAGTCTGCCAAGGTCAGGATGTATGTAAATTAATCCAAAGAAGGAAAATAACTGTTGACAGTGACTTAATCTGAAAGAAAAGCAGATTTTTATCAATTTGAAGCAGGTGGTCATCGTGTCATGGCTGTTCGCCATATTCCCATTGGCTCTGCGCGGCACTTCAGCACTTTTGATCTTTCATCCATTTGATTTTTCCCGCAGAGTCTCCCTGATCACGATGAGAAAACTATGACCTGCAGAAGTAGGGGTAGGAACTCTAAGATGTGTATTAATTAATTCAAAAGAAAACAATGATGGATTTCATTTGTCTTAATTTCTGTCTCTTTTGTTTTGGCAGCCCCTCTTCATCCAATACCAAGCCTGTGGAAGTTTCAACATCCTTTTCATGGTCGTTTAACAAGCAACATGTCCTGCAAGCGCTGCGAACTGCAAGTGAGTTTTAGGTTGTTTTTTTTAGCCACAAATAATATTGTGTGATTGAGTTGTTGAGGTGGTTTCTCTCTTTGTTGTGCGTTTCTCTAGAGTCCAGTGCGGTATGACTCTTTCGAAAGCCTCTCCCTCTCCATCCCTTTGCCTCAGTGGGTAAGCACGTGAGGATCGACACTACAGGAGTGCCGCTGTTATATGAAGTCCTTATTGTTGGAGAAATGTACGTTTGTTCTCAGGGTCGGCTGATTTCTTTAGACCAGTGTCTTCAGCATTTCATCTCGTCAGAAACCATCAAAGAAGTGGAGTGTGAAAACTGTACCAAGGTACATCTAGTCTACATCAAGTGTTTTCTATGTGGCACTTCACTGAAAAGCAAACTGTTAAAAATGTTTGTCTGATTTTTTTTTTTTTTTTTCCATCTGCTTTGGGTTTTCCAGCTTCAACAAGGTACCACAATAAATGGACAAATTCTTGAGAGCCAGAGAACCACGTTTGTTAAGCAACTAAAACTGGGGAAGGTGATTGTTTTTATCTTGTTGCTGTGGATTTTTGTTTTTTTTAAAGGATAGATTGTCTTGTTTGGAGGTTCCAGTGCAGCTCAAGCTTTAGTTCTCATCACTTTGACAACAAATGGAAGAACAGCTAAGATTTTCCTTTAATATCCGAG
The DNA here is from genome assembly GCF_963422515.1 of Blennius ocellaris. NCBI lineage: Eukaryota > Metazoa > Chordata > Actinopteri > Blenniiformes > Blenniidae > Blennius > Blennius ocellaris. The sequence continues at coordinate 15,890,356 of NC_137656.1, forward strand.
TGAAGCCTGCTTCTTATTTTTGCGTGTTTCCTTCCCTTGTAGCTCCCTCAGTGCCTCTGCATCCACTTACAAAGACTGACGTGGTCCAGTGAAGGAACCCCCATCAAACGGCAGGAACACGTGCAGTTTTCAGAGTATCTGTCGATGGACCGCTACAAACACAACCTCTCCACCCAGCGGGGGCCTCCGGCCCGATGTGCCTCCAGGAGCATCAAGGCCGAAAACTTTGACGACTCCATGGAAAAGCTAAGTCCGTAACCTTTGTTCCATCTCAGACTTCGGTCACCTTTATGCTCGTACGTTTTGTGTTTTGCCATGGATTTTTATTATTTTTTTTAATGTGGTTATATTTTCTCCTCCCAGATGCAACGCATCACAACAACAACAAACCTTTTTCCAACGGCACCTGTTCCTCCGTGTTTCTTCACTCCCCTGGCGTGAACCAACCGCTCAGCCTCTCCTGCGACTACAGGTAAACCCGTCACAAGCAGTTAGACGCAGGCTGAAGAGTGACTGTTGACAGTGACGGTGCGTTGGTGTCGGTGTCTGTCCTTGCAGCTCCGCCGACTACCTTTTCCAGCTCACGGCCGTGCTGGTTCACCACGGCGACATGCACTCGGGACATTTCGTGACGTACCGCCGCAGCCCCGCTTCCCCTCGCGGCCCGTCGACGTTCTGCCCCCAGTGGCTCTGGGTGTCGGACGACTCCGTACGCAAAGCCAATCTGCACGAGGTGCTGTCTTCCAGCGCGTACATGCTCTTCTACGAGCGAGTCCGACGGCTCAACTTCGCCCTGCACTCCGAGGAGTAAGCGGATGCTCGCGACGTCGAAGCGCAACCGACTTCCGCCTTTCCGGTGACACTCTGCGTCCGCGACGGCGCCGACGGGAGGCTTTTCAACCGCGAGGCCAGGGAGGAACGCCAACCAGGAAATGGGAATATTCATGGATCGGCGTGATGTTCCGAACCCCTTTTGAAGCTGCTCTGATCAGAGGAGGCGCCCCAAAGATAACGGACCCACAGAATTTATCTTTGACCTATAAGCTACTTCCTGTGACAACCTCTGTCGTGTAATATTTTTGGCTTTTAGCTGATGGAGAAACGGGAACATGTGACGAGGACAAAGCGGACAAAGGGAAAACCCCCGCAGCACACCGTTCATATCGAAAGCTTCCGTCATTGTTGTCGAAGCTGTAGCTGTAGCAATTATCGACTCAGTTCTGTGAGAATTTTATGACGCTCCAATATCTATTGGCACATTTCAAATGTCGTATTTAAAGTTGCTCCTCTGACTACGTCCGTTCCCCTGTACAATACAGACACAAGAGTAGCTGTGTAGGACTCTCGGATGTTATTTAAGAATTGTTACATATGAGAAATCTAAAGAGTTGTATTTTTCTGGATCTGTTTAAACGGAGTTGCCTATTCATTCCTGGCAGTGTTTGGGAAAGCCATGTATTGGGAATAACCTTTCACAGTTGAGCTTGTGAATTTGATAGTTTGCTTTTTTCCCAGTTATATTTACACCATCATGATACTGCAGAGCTAGTTGTGATTCAAGTGCCATGTTATCTTTATGATGGACATTTTTAATGAAACCGCGAGTGCTACGACTAATGTGACCATCCAGCAACAAACCCCTCCTCTGGAAATACAGAGATGTAGGTGGTAAAGACATCACCTGTAATCTGTCTTTTAATAAACCTTGATTGTGACTGCGAGTTATTTGATCCCGTGTAACTGACGACTATTTTCCTACTGAACTGTCAAAGTAAGAAGTGATCCGGTGCAGAGCCTGTTCATGGTTTGTTTGCACTAATGTATATTCATGTGAGATTATTTGTATTTGTGCAATTTGTGATTGTTTTCAGATAATAAAGAATAAACTGTACTGTCATTTAATTTAATGACCCAATCTTTTTTTTTTAAATGTTTGTATCCGGCCACACAGTGGATCAGTGGTGAGTGAGAGGTTCATGGGTTCAAGAAGATGAATGATTATCTTGCACGTCTCACAAATTGTTTTATACCTTTTAGTTTTAACAGCAAGTAAGGGGATGAATCAAATTATATAGGATAATCTGCCTCGCATCCTGCAGATCCTAAATTGATTAAACTTAAATTCACTTAAAATCACATTATGAAAGTCAAACATGGGAATGAGGCACGGCGTCTACAGTGTTGTGTAGAAGTTGAACAAACTGAGCACTGTATAATGCTAATTCGGCATTTCTCTAAAATTGTTGATTTTTCTCTCCCATCTTTTCATGGCTGCATCTCAAAGTTGCAGGCTGGACGTGAGCAAGTGCAGGACTCTGGACCGGCCGCCAGGCCATCACAGGGCAAATGCAAAAAACATTTTTTTTTTTTTTTTTTTTAATGTTCAGTTTAAGTCAACGTTTCCACAATGTATAGCTTCATTCATCAGTCTGTGGTTCTTGTGTTCAAACATTTTCCGGTACGTCAGTTCTTGCAGCCCAGTTGGATGCGTCTGAAGGTGAGGTTGATGCGGGGCAGGAGGACCTTCTTGCGAACGGGGAGACTATGGTACCAGAAGGTGTTGGTTGGGGGATTCATGAGGAGAAGGCTGCCGGGAGCCAGCTCCAGCTTCACCGGGTCGATTCGGCGACGGCGGCTCTGTTTTCCTCGAGCATCTCTGTGTCTGAAGATGAAGTCTCTCGCTGCCCCCAAAGAGACGGAGGCGATCGGCGACAGAGGGTCCAGCTCCTTCTCGTCGTCGCGATGCTCGCCCATGTGATCTCGTCCGTCTTTGTACCTGGGGCAAAGACAAAACGGTTCTTCGCTGTGAAACTTCACACCCAAGCTGTGCGCTCGCTCACAGGCTGGTTCTCACCTGTTGACAAGGACGAAGTTGAACGACTGTCCTGTTGTATTTGTCACGACATTTCGAAGGTATTCCAAGGTCGGAGTCCATGGGCAGGCTAAACGCGCCACTCCAGAATATGTATAAGTTAAACCTGCGTCTCCATAAGTTGCCTGCTTCCTTGGTATGTTGTGCAACTTTCCGAAGACGTGCACCTTTGACTCTTCTCCTGCAAAAACAGATAATTGTTTGATTACTTCGCAACATCTCACTGGAACTTTACAGAGAAAGCGTTAATGTTGTACCTGATGCATAAACAACTTCCTCCTCCAACTTTTTAAAGAGCTGGTCTGCTTCCTCCTTCGAGAACAGCAATGCATAATCACAGTCCAGCCCTTCTGCCTCTATTTTTTCCCAGGGAACAGGATTGGAGAACTCTCCAGAAGCTGTAGCCTCGTCTTCCTCTTCTTCCTCTTCCAATTCTCCTCTCGTATGTCTGTCTGGTTTCATCATCTTACAGGGACTTCTTGTCGGTGCATCATTGACGCAGGAGCGCTTATTTTGTCCTTGAATCACAAACCTTTCCATCGCCAGTAAGCTGCTGTCTGCGGCACTCAAGAGGAGTTAATTTGAGGCCATTATATAGCTGTAGGAGAGAAGACAATCAAACTCTTCCATCTTCAACGCTGATTTATTGAACATCCTTCTGCAATTCAACACATGTATGTAAAGCTAACTCGGAATTGTTTGCATGCAAGAGTGACTGACTGTATGTCTACGTGTCCATGGTCTGATTCCTGATGGGATAGGCTCAAGCCCTTGGCATCCTAACTTAGTGGTGGAAAGACTCTTATTATTAAAAATCAGAAAAGTGACAAACACTGCTTCTAAGAAGCAGCAGTGGCAGACGCTCAGAGGGGCTTTGCCAAAGGTTATGAGCTAGATGATAATAAGCTAGATAATAAATAAGATTTTTGAACTATTGCTGAGGGATAGTGGTTAATACCCCCCCCCCCCCCCCCCCCCCCCCCCACCACCAGTTAAAGTCTCGGCATGAAGGTTGCATGTTCTCTAGTGGGTTTCCTTCCACAGTCCAACAACTTGGATAAGTGTGATGTCATTTGGTTTGCATTGATCGCCCATCGATTACTCTCTTTTACCTAATTACTTCGATTTGGAGGTTACACTTTAGAAATCAGCATATAAATGAAAAAAATAAAACAACAACTATAAGAGCACCTGTTTAGAAATGTAAGAGAAAAATTAACGTAAGGTGGAAAAAGACATATTATTCAAATTACGTTAAGTGAAAGTGGGAAATTGGAATCGTGAAAACACAATCCTGCGTCAGTAGCTTCTAGCTGCAGTAAACAGCTGCCAAACGTTTGTCTTGGACGCGACCCGGCTCATTTAAATATCTGCTGACGTCACGGGCTTTTTTTTTTTTTCTTTTGCGCGCGCCCACCCGGGACCGTCCCCCTGCAGGGCTGCTTCTATTTCTACACATTAAACTCCTCCGTCTCGTGTAACGCAGTCCACCGGCAGGCTGTCTCTCGGCAGGATGATCGGACAGAAATCCATCAGCTCGTTTTTCTCCGCAGTCTCTAAAAAGAGGACTTCGAGTGAGTTGAGCGACAAAGAGGAGGATGTCAACGACACGGTGAGTCGCTCCTCTCCTTCAAACGCTTTCGGCATTCAATGTTAAGTGTCATGTGTAATGCTGAAGTAGCGATGTTACTTTAGGAGACGCTTACCTTTTTTATTTTTTTATTTCGTGAGAATCGCACGCTGGGGGAATTTCCCGCGAAATCTCCCACCTCGTGCCCCTTAAGCTGCGTTCACGGTCCCTCCGCGTTCTTGTTTGCTAATAAGAGGAGCATGTTTCCACCGCCTCCTCTCCGACACTTCCTCCGGCCACTTTCGCCTCGAGTGGCACGGTTTTCACCCGCCTTTCGTTTCGCACGTTATACCAAAATATTACAGAAGAAGCAGAGGTCCGGTGCGGGGGATCCGGAGCCCTGCAGCGCGTCGAAGACGCCTCTGTCCCCGGAGCAGCTGGACCGGATCGCCCGCAACAAGAGAGCGGCGCTGGAGAAACTCTCCTCGGCTCAGACTCCGCCTGGATTCGCAGACACCTGGAGAGACTCGCTGTCGGCCGAGTTTGGAAAAGGCTATTTTAAACAAGTGAGAGGACGAGGTGCACTTGTTGTTGTTTTTTTAATCTCTGTTGTTTTTTTGATAACTCCGCCTCTCTCCGCCACAGCTGATGACGTTTGTCGGTGAGGAGAGGAAGCGCCACACCGTGTACCCGCCTGCGGACCAGGTCTTCACCTGGACACAGACGTGTGACATCCGAGATGTAAGTTCAGCCCCCAGATGACCGTCGGTAACACATGCCAGTGCTCACGAAGCACACGAAAACAATGTCAAAAGTTCCAGGTAAAGATGAACCCAAAGGACACAGATGATGATGTGATGCAGTGAATAAAGTAACGGTTAAAAAGAAAAAAACTTGACATCAGTCGAGTTAAACAGTTAAGGAATCCTCATGAAATAGAATCTCTGATCATCACAATTTGAGCATTTCAAAATCATCCAATCGTTTTCTGTCACAGCTGGATGGTAATAAAATGCATAAAATAACAATTTACTTAATAACTGTTCTGTAATAACTGTATCATTTGAAACGTGTTAAAAACAACAACAAAAAAGGAAGTTATTAAATCAATTGCATTAACCTCTCTGGTCTGGACTTGTCTGGTCTGGTAACAAGATAGTGTCTCATGGAATTTTTTCCGGAAATAAATGAATATTTACTGTTCTATTTTAGGGTGCTACCGGTGGATGTAATTTCAAATTAACCTTTCTCATCCCACGTGTAGAGTTTTGTTCACTGGTTCAGTTTTCATTTACCTCACAGGAAAAAAGAGCGTCATGGTACAAAATAAGGACTTTTCTGAACTGTTGGATATTATCTAGTTTCTATATCAAATTTTGTTCCCATCCAACTTAAATAAATGTGTGAATTCCAGCCCTCTGCATCTGCTGGGGAATTGTTTTGCGTGATGTGTCATGTGTGATGTCCACTCTCTGTGTTGGGCACTTATTTGGCTGAAATGCAGGGTCAGTCGGCCGGCCGCTCCTAAATGAATATAGAGGAAACACACTGGGATATCTGAAAAACTAATAAATGGATCTTCATGGAAATTGGCACACATGTGCATTTTGATCAAAGGAAGAAGCCCTTTAATTTTGATGGTGATCCAATCCAAGATCGCAGATCACCTGTGTCCCATGTGTATCCTTGGTGTAATTTTTTTTGTACAAAGAAATATCATTCTACCAGTTTAAAAGTGTATATTTTTAGGTAATGGAAAAAAGGCAGATTTTGGATGGATTACGCAAGGATTTGTGAGGAGCTCACCATTACTAATAAGTGTGGGGCGAACACTTCTGTGAAGTCTAATCGCATGTTTTTTGCAATTAAAATGATGTTCAGTGGCAAATGGTTATCAGATTGTATTTGCCCGGCGAATATAAGCAACATTATCTTCAAATCTACATTTGGAAAATATTTAAGCTCTTATGTGTTTTAAAGTCAGTGGAAGACGAAAATGCAAAAATGACAAAGTCATGCTAGTCTTTTCCACTTTTATCTATCCATTAATATTCTATTTTGCTCTTTTCGACCCTAACAAACGTCACTCGCTGGCATTGTGTTCTAAATGTACCTCCGATCTGTTTATCCGGGTTGTACCTGTGAAGCCCAGTGTTGAGCAGAGAGATTTTGGAGGTCCTGTTCTAAAATGGCCCATGATTGACTCTTGCTTGACGTCAATCGTTTTAAAAATTGCGTGTTTACATTCAAAACTCACTTTGCCTTCATTTTAAGAAAAAAGTGACTCTACTTTCAGGTTAAAGTGGTGATTCTGGGCCAGGATCCGTATCACGGTCCGAACCAGGCCCACGGATTGTGCTTCAGTGTTAAAAGACCCGTACCTCCTCCACCCAGGTTTGAAATCTTGACGTTTTCTCGATTTATCTCTCTTTAGTGACTGATAGCTATCATGTCTATCATTCTGATCTCCACAACTATATCTTGCTTTTGCTCCCAGCTTGGAGAACATGTACAAAGAACTGGCGTCGGACATTGAAGGCTTTCAGCACCCCGGACATGGCGACCTGACTGGATGGGCCAAACAAGGTACTCTGTGGGGGAGAAACAAGACAAGCGGGCTGAATGTTGACACAGTTGCGCAACAAGAGACGATCCAGTTCACCGACATTAACCGACCTGCTGCTGTAACCCCGCTCTACAGGCGTGCTGTTGCTCAATGCCGTGTTGACCGTCCGAGCGCACCAGGCCAACTCCCACAAAGACCGAGGCTGGGAGACTTTCACTGATGCCGTGGTGCAGTGGCTCAGCAAGAACCAGGAGGGGCTTGTCTTCATGCTTTGGGGCTCGTATGCTCAGAAAAAAGGGGCCGCTATAAACCGGGTGCGTCCTTATGCGTTCGTTTATAGTGCAAACACTTTCTTCCAGGCGTTCTCATTATGTTGTCTCACCGCATTTTTTACCCGTTTACAGAAACGCCACCACGTCCTGCAGGCGGTGCATCCTTCTCCTCTGTCCGCTCACCGTGGCTTTTTTGGCTGCAGGCACTTCTCGAAGGCCAACGAGCTCCTCCGGAAATCTGGAAAATCTCCGGTCGACTGGAAGACACTTTGAGTTGTCATGCGTGTAATGTTTTCATGCATGTGACGACAGACGTCGACCCACCCATAAGCTATGTTGTAGTAATCATATGTTCCACTTTCTTCTGACTGAAAGAGTTCATGTTTCCAGTTTGTTCTTGTCAGCCTTTCTTTCTCAAACTCCATTGTAAATATGGTTGTGTACACTTTTATGGCACATTAAAGTTTCTTTATATGCTTTTTTTTTAAAACTGAAATGTGGAGTCCTTTAATGTGGTTCCACACACTTTTAGCAGCTTTTCAATGTGCTGAGGGCTTAATATGACTTTTTATGATCAAATAATAATCTCAGCCTTAAAAGTCTGCATCTTTTCTTAAATTCTAGTTTAGGTATCAACTTGAACAGCAAAGTTAAAATCACGAGGCACAATACAGCAGTATTCATGGTAAATTATACTTAATCATTATGCTCTCACCATTTTCTTTAAAATGTGAAGTAAATTAATCCAAACTGTTATTTATTAACTGAATGCTTTAGAAACCACTATAAGGGTTGTTACAAAAATATAATGCAGTTTTACAAATTAAAATTGTCTCAAACTATAAGATTTTTATAAAAGTCAGCTGGACCAAATAAAGAAACTACAGTTGTGGGGTGCAAAATCAGAATACAGTCCAGATCTCCAGTGCAAACCTTTTTTTTTTTAAATTGACTTTCTTGTTCTTTTATATAATAATTACGTATTTTCCTTCCATATCAATATTTAAACATTAAAATCCCGCTGTGACGTCGCTCTGAGGGCGTGGCTCCGTCACTTACGCGATGACGTCACCAGGAAGTGGGCACGGGTGGGCTCCTCTTTAACCCCCCCCCCCCCCCCACCCTTTGACAGTAGGACGCTTTGGCGGTGATGTTGTCTGTGCAGTTGAAGAAGAAGAAGTGACACGATGCCTGCAGCCAGCGTGCCTGTCCGGGACGTCTCCGTCCACTACCGCCTCCTCCAGCAGTATCTGCACCTCCTGAAGAAATACCCCATCCTCACCAAGTCTGTCACCAGGTCTGCCCCCCCCCCCGAGCCTCGAGTTTCTTACCTTATGAAGCCGCTGCACCATATGTTTTTTTGTTTTGTTTTTAGCCCTTGTGTCAGTCTGTTTTTAATAGATGTATTTGAATTGTTTGCGTTGACCCCTGACCGGCCTGGTGTCACCGCGCTCCGCTTTCAGCCAATCAGGCTCCGTCTGGGGAAAACCACCCCTGACACTTGTAATTTTTTTAAATTCAGGACCTGTTGCACGTTGTTGAAAAGTTTGCGTGTGTCATTTTCCAGCGGCGTCCTCTCCGCGTTAGGAAATCTCCTGTCTCAGGTGTTGGAGGCGAGAAGAAAAAAGGGCAGAAACGGATCAGAAGCCGTTGAGCTCGACGCAGCCGGAGCCGCACGCTATGCCATTTATGGGTGAGGACACAAGAAGAACGATATAATGCTTTATTGATGGGGGGGATTTCTCCCATCTTACTGATAGTTTACCTGAACAATGCATACTTGGCCTCCAATTCACAATGAGGGTTAGCAGTTATACATAGTGTAACTTCACCAACAGTCTGTTAGTCCAGGCATCAATAAGCCTTATGACGCAATCAGTTCACCCTTTTCCCTTCCTTCAGTTGCTTTGAACAATCCTGACTGCACGTTCTGTCTTTTCATCCCAATTTGACCTCCTTGCCCATTCTTCTGCTTCTGCCACATTAATTTGTCAGTAGTCAAAATATTCTGGCTGATCCATGTACACACAACAATATTTGAATTCATCAAGTCACAACCCTCCTGTCTGAGGCTGCTGTCAACAAATGTAAGTGCACCCATGTGTTTCTTTGCAAATGTCCCAGTGGAAACCTCTCTCCTGCCACAGGTTGTTCATCACTGGACCCGTCAGCCATTTCTTCTACCAGCTGATGGAGGTGTGGATGCCCGCCACAGACCCCTACTGCATCATTAAACGTCTCCTCCTGGATCGCCTCTTTTTTGCCCCTGGCTTTTTGCTGCTCTTCTATTTTGTCATGAACATCCTGGAGGTGAGTCCTCTCAGAAACACACCGTCATGCTGAACGCAGAACGTATCGAGGTCCTATTACATTTCCACAGTAGGTATTTAGGAAACGGGTTACAAAAATGACAAAAATGTGTCTTTTTGAATACATATTTTTCTATATTATAGTCAACTATGAAAGAATACATTCAGAAATGTATTTAAAAAATGAGTTGGTTTTTTTTCATTTTCTTTTTCCTATATGCTCCACATTTGCAGCACAGGCAGTAACTCAATTTTAATTATTGTTTGAATATATATCAGTTTTACATGAAAATGTAACAAGAACTAAGAAGTCTGATTGCACTTGTTTAATTAATCTGAAATAAACATGTTTGCTTCCCAGAAAAAAGACACATTGTAATGAAATGTACTTAACATATTTTTTAAAGGGTTACATATTGCACACACACACACACACATAGTGACAATCTTCTTTAACAACTTTAGAAGAAACTTGGATTTCAGTTTCTTCTCGACTTTGACAGAAAGAGATGGGGTATTAAACTGCCAACTGCAAGAGCAGGTGATTGTCCATTTTATCACCTGAGCCACTTTCAGTTCATTTTCAGTCCCGCTGCCGTCCTCGAGGCAGAACAATAACTCCTGGTTTACCTTGGCTCCTTTGCTCGATGGCACAAAAATAACAGTAGGACTGACTGGGCCCAGTGTAGAGACTGGCGGTACCTTGACGGAATATTTATAAATCCATGCTTGAATCCAACGTATAATAACTGGAAAAAAGTCAAAGTCTATTTATGCAAGTTGTTCGGTGTCTCGTTCACGTTCCTCAGGCTAAAGGATGGGAAGACTTTGAGAAAAAGATGAGAAACAGCTACTGGACCGCTCTGAAGATGAACTGGAAAGTCTGGACCCCGTTCCAGTTCATAAACATCAACTTTGTGCCTGTTCAGGTCTGTAATTCTCTCGGCATCCCGACGATGACCGGCGTGGTTGAATTCCTACGCCATGGTTTTATTTTCCTGTTTTTTGCTTTCAGTTCAGAGTACTGTTTGCCAACATGGTGGCCTTATTTTGGTACGCCTACCTGGCGTCGGTGAGAAAATGAGGCTCGGGGAGGGTTCAGCGCTGGAAACAAACATGGAGGAAGCTGCTTTGCCGCATTTCTGACTGCCAGAAAACTGGGATTAACACAACCTGGATGTTGACGTTGCATCTCTGAGTCTGTTTCTAATATGGACATTTAACAATGGCTTATTGGCAACAAAAGGGGGAAAATTAAGAATCTCTGTGCTAAAATCCTAAATCTTGAATTACATTAATAGCATCATGTCTTATTAATAGAATAATTATTATTTCTACTGGTTCTGATCTGTAATAGATGCGTGTGTGTGTGTGTGTGTGTGCGTCTGTGACCTCTGGACTGACAAATGACAGGAAAATCCATTGAATGGTTCTTTATTACAAGTTATAAGACAATTATGACATTTTTGTATGCATTCATGTCTGCCAAATTGAATAAAACCGCCAATAAATACATGACATGGATCATTATTAAACTAAATAATTTACACTTTCGGTCTTGAGTTTTGTGTTGACGAGTCCTCCTCAGCCCCCTCTCAGGCGGAAGGTGAGGAAGATGGTGCTGTGCTCTTGGACGCCATAGTCCGCCAGGTACCCCTCATTCATCTCCTTCCCCTCATGGATCAGCCTCTGCTGGCCCGCCGGGACCCTCTCCCTGGCCTCCACCTTGGCCTTGAAGCCGCCCACGGTCTCGTTGGGCGGGATGTCATAGGTGGTCGTGATCCCCTTCTCGTTTTTGAGGAACACCTGGATGCTGGTGGGCTCGACGACCAGCAGGGACAGCTGGGAGCCCGACTGCAGGCCGCAGTCGCACAGCCGCTGGGTGGGGTCGCCGAGGGTGGTCCTGTGGCCGTTTTCAAAGACCAGCCTCTGGTTCTGAGGGGAGATTTCCAGGGTTTGACAGATGAGTTTCTTCAGGGAGCCCACCGTGTCCTCAGGCTGGACCCTCAGGGTGCGAGTTGTCCCGTTCAACATTTTAATGATCAAATCCATGGTCCAAGAAATCTGGAAGACATAGTAAAGGTCATTAGAATACATACTCTTCTAATTGAGCCATTTGAAAGGAGAAAAGTTTTCTGAAAAGCTGCAGGTCAGGTTTATCTTTCTCTATTATAGTCATTTTTAAATGCACACAAACATAAATGTGTTCAACATTGTCCAAGCGTGTACAGGTTTGTTAATGGTTTATTTATCCATGACTGGAAACCTAAAAGCTGTTTATTTTGACACGCAATCCAAAAATGCTATGAAAGATTGCTGTTTGGGTGAAAATAAACCAGAGGTTTGCTTTAGTTTTCCTACGACCCAGGCGAACTGTCAGCCTCAGCTTGTCATGTCAAGAAAATGATTTTCTAATATATTTAAGCACCTGCTTGTATTTGCTCACCAGTGTGTTCATACAAGTGTGATCTTAATAGGTGCTCTCTATTCACAAGCTGTTTCAAAGTGCAATAGGTTTTTTTCCATCACTATTGGCGTCTCTCAATATATAAAAGTGAAGATTGTTGTAATGTGGATTATAAATGCAATGTATTTAAGTCAACACGCCGAACAAGAGCCATCAGAGACTTCTGACATCCGCCACAATGTTTCCCGGATCACCTCCAACTTTTAACGGAATCTTCAATTTCCTAATATCTCCCTGTGGTTAGAATAATCCACATTATGTGCGCAGTAGTTTTGACATAATAATGCGAACAGACATACAAAACGCCGATGATATTTGTCGGACGTAAAAATTGCTGAAATATAATTATTATTTCCTTATTATTACCTAAGAAAAGTCCCACCAGCCACCAATTCAAAGGGGGAGGAAAAAAATCAAAAAAGTTTGATTAAAGTCAGCAAATTTGCTGGAACAAACCTTTTGATGACTTCTATGCAGTGAATCGAGAAAGTTCTAGAAGTTTCCCGGAGAGTCTCTGAGAGACGATGCTGTGAAAAGTGGGAGTGATGCTTCCGCAGGGTTTTCTCTCAGCGCCTCTTGTTTATATACAGTCGGTCTCAGCTGGACTGGACACTCCCATTTACTTTAAGATTCGTTTTTCCTCCTGGGCCTTAAATAAGTTTCACTTTCCATTCTCAGAACGAACAGGTCGATGCTGCAGCGTCACCATCCAACAGGGACTCTAACAATGTGTCCCTTCACTATTCTTCACTTTTTACAAATCCAAAAGTGTTTTCCACTAGTTTTTATTTCTTATCTTAATTGCTTGTTTCATGGGATGAGCGTATTGTCCTGATAAGAGGATCCACTTTTTGTTTTGTTTTTTTATTTGTTTTCATACACCATATTAAAAACAATTGAAACTGATTCTTCATTTACGTCATCACGCCATAACGTCAGCTGAGCTGCGTCATCACAACCTGGTTAGGTTTTGTTTTTTTTTGTTTTTTATATAGAAACAAAACAGAAACAGAAACGATTTATTGATTTCCCTTGGGCTATCGAAACAACAAAAATGAAACATTAAATTACGTAAACAGTCTACTATTTTTTTATTTTTGCAACAGTTAAGTCACCATTATATATATAGAACAATATGACAACAAAATACAATCAGATATCAATACATATCAGTTGTACCAAAAAGGGAAGTACTTTCAATGTTCCATGTAACTGACACTTAATACTTAAGCAATTTTCAACAAATTGCATATATTTTACACCCTTTCCACAGGTGATACAAGTGTTTGTGTATCACGTATAAATACAAATATAATTACAATATATTTTATCAAGCTTTTATTCTTTGTCTTTGATTATATCCAATTCCACAATAATTTTAAATATATTATGAATTGTAGAATGTATAAAATGGAAACTCAAAAACACTATTCTGATTCAGATGTAATTTTTGTGGCATCAGATTTTTTCATTGAATCCCACTGCGTTATCATTAAAGGAATTTAAAGGAATAAAATATACATTTTATTAGAATATCCTATCCCATTTTTCCCCACCTTCAATCTTGATTAGGAAAAAAGGAACCATCAGCATTTTCAGGATTCTAACCCATTTAATGCCAGCTTGTTTACTCTTATTTGCTTAGTAAAGAATCTCACCTTTAGTTCATGTAAAATGGACATTACTTTTCTTAATCCAATTACCCTTCACAATGTCTATCCTCTAGCAGCTTATTACCTTATTTTGATAGAGTGCATAGAGCTAAAACCACTTAAACTTAACAGAATAGAAATACTGTGTGTGTTTGTCAGTGATTGAGAAAGACCAGCTCAGGCTGAAGGTGTGCCAGTGACACAAGTGACTGGACAAGTAGTGGCTGGTAATTGTACTGCCTCTTTTTGTCCCCGACTTGAGGTTCATGGTTGTGAAAGTGAATGGACACAAACATGTGTTGTGGGTCCACAACAAGGGGGGGGGGGATCTTTATTATACACTACATTTTTGTTTCTTTACCTGATGGTGAAATTGAAGACACATTCTCTCAAAGTATGAACTGATCTGCATGAACACAGTCAAAATTATGTGTGACGATAAAATGCAAAAGCACATCAGTGTGCATGAATGTGCAGTAAGTGTTAAGCAATAAAAATGAAAGATGGTTCTCAAACCGGGGCCCATTCAGGGGGGTTTCAGAGGTCACAAAGGCCCGAGGCTTTCAAAATAAACTTTGCACACAGTTTAAAAAAAAAAAGAAGAACAAAACATTTTCCACAATCTAAAGCAGGCCTGGGAATCCGACCATTGGCAGATCACTTTAAGCCCATGAGCAAGGCCTTAAATAATGACAAGCAATCTTGGCCATACACAGTAGAGATCTGTAGGTTGCAGGTCCGATTACACGTCTCCCAATGTCCACATTCTTCTTCTCATCAGACGTCTACGTTACACTGTAGACGACAACAGACACATTTTTCCTCAAAGTAATAAACATCACGGACACATTTACAAAAGTCAAAACTCGGAGTGCTTCAGCATGGCAGTTCGGTCCTCCCTCTTCGGTAGAGGAATATTTCCTGTTGTAAGAAAACAAAATGTCAGTTGATGTAGATGAGTGAGTTTTAAAGATATTTGATTGATATGTAGTGTAGCTTTTTTGTATAAATATGTTGGAGGGGATTTTTTTTTTACCTGGTGGCGCAACAAAATATTCTTCAACTGTGTTTTTTGAGAGCTGAAGCAGTTTTTCTGCGCAGTCCCCCGCCGTCGCTGCGTCGTTCCTCAGGTATAAAACCCTGAAGGAGCACAAACAAACACAGGATTTGGGATCCTTCGATAAACAAGTTCTGCAAAGTGTTCAAACTGGAGCTATTATTTCATTAAAAAAAAAAAAAAAAAGGTTCCCAAGCAACCGTGTGTGCACTGTGTGTGTCATACCGGTCCTCCAGAACCGAGTCCATTGGTTCCACTCCCGTCGTGTCCACAACGTGAAGCTGATCTGCAAATCGGATGGCTTTCTCCAGACAATCCAGACCTTGTTTGGTGCGGAAATCAACCAAGGCCAGTCTCTCCAGTTGATCCACCAGGTCATTTGGGACTTTGGTGGGCTGTGAAGTCAAATCAAGTTTACGTACATTTTAAAACCAACAACTGTGGAGAAGAGTGCTGTACGATAACGACAGCTTAAAAGACAACATCAGATCAAGGCATCAAAACTACGACAATCAATCAGAATGAAGACGTTTCATCTTGAGTTTCCTTGGTTAGGACAACAGTCTGCACAAATATGAGGGATTTAACTTTAAACTTACTCTACCTCACAAAATTATGCATCAAACACTAGGTGCTCGTCTAAAAAACAAAAGAATTTTGCAGATAAGACAGTCCAGATCAGTAGGTTGAGATTAACAGTCACCGAGTGCGTTTTAATATAAATGGTGCCTGAAATCATCCAGTCCAGCACTTATATGACAGTGGTTTTGAATTAAATGTTCTACCCTTTATAGGGTACTGTACTTATACACTGAAAAATGTAACCAAAAAAGCAAAAATGTGTGATTTTGTCACATCTTATAGTACTTCTGCCTCATCATATTGAATACATTAATCACGTGCATTAACCAGCTTTCAAACTGTTGAAATCCTATAAAAAATACAAACAAAAAACCCCCCTAGCAAAGTTGCCAGAGTTTGGCCACGACCTTTTAATCATGACTTCAATGGATCCAATAAGAGGTTTGTGGGCTGTACGATCTCAACGAATGCTGAAGTACAGACACATTTGTATTTGTATGATCAGCAGGAGTTGCAATACTTAAAAGTCCCTGATCACACGTTGAATCGCAGTTGTGCACGGTGAGATTACCGGCGGCAGCTGGTCTTCAGGCACTGCCTCCCACGTCGGAACCTGTGGCACCTGGACGAGAGATCCTTAGGTAACTACACTGACAGATCGGTGTTGCTTTCACGAATAGCTGGATGTATATATAAAAACGTGTTGTACCTTGGGGTTATGAGGTCGTGAGCAGAACGGACGGCGGAGAGTTGTGCTGTTGCTCTGCAGACACTTTCTTCTGTTTGTTGCAGGAAGTCCATCGTCTGTGAACAGCAGCTCCAAGGAAGGTCGAGCTATTTTCCGTGACACGCCGGAACATGTGCGTGAGATAGCGAAGCTAAACGCCGACATTTTCAACACACTGAGTTAACCAGCTGTGTTTAAAATTCAACAGCGTGTTGTTTTTCTCCCAAGAATCGTCTACTTATTCTGGGACCTAGCTCCTCATGGTTGAGCGGAAGAAAATGTATTTTTTTCCCAGGACATTGAAGGCACCACTCGCCTTCCTCTGTTTCTGATTGGTTAGTAGTCCTGGCAGTCAACACCTACTGGACATTGATTGGTTTGACGCCGAATGACGTTGAACCAATCAGACGTCGAGTCATGCCCTGAACCTTGCTGTCATGTAATGTTTGTGATTCCTGTTATTCCTGCTATCTACGATAACAAACGCTTCAAACATCCACTTTGACAGCGACATGTGGACAAATATGAAGCATTCCTGAGCAAAATGTCTTTCAAATAAACCCATTGGGGGGAACGACGGAAACAAACTCGATATACATTGAAACAAAAATAATTTTACTTAAAATTAAAAGTGAAAAACAAATCTTGACGTGATTTAATGACTTAATATTGATTTATTCTCGTTTTTTCTTCTTCATTCTATTAGCATGTCATTGACTGTCGTATAAAGGGTAGAAAATGCACAATTTGGTGCATTTGTCTTCTTATGTCATTTTGTCATATCTTAGATATGTGTATACTTCGTACCTTATTGCTTTCTCAAGCAACTTTGTACCAAAAGTATTTGCATATTCAACAAAACAAAAGATAAAATTAAAAGCAAGACATGGAAAGCCTTTATTGGACTTTTTTTCTCTCTCACAGCAGATTACTAAATTACAATCATAAAAATATACATATCGTTCTGTTTGTACACACAAAAACTTAACTTGTATATCTACTGATCGATGCATCTTTGCTGAGATAAAACGATCAATTCCTAAATTCCATGGATGTAAACTTTTTTTTTAACCTTTTCTATTTGGTCAAATTTCTATGGGTTTCGAAAAAGCAGTTCCATGAAACCGACTACAAATCCAAGTCAGGCTGCAAGGAGAGATAGTTACTCATTTTATTAGATATTAATTGCCCCAGATTTGTATGTTTCTTACAAAATTAAAGAATATTCAAGCTATTGTTCAACACATTATGTATCCACTCTGGCAATTACATTTTCATCTTCAACTAAAGCTTATCCTTCACATGAGCTGTTTTCATCATCAACATACAGCATCTTAAACTAATGTATTATATTATTGTACAAACCTAATCATATATTAAATATGCTCTTTATTTTGTACTCCTTCTAATCTGACTAGAAGTTTACATGCTTTGCTTTGAGGCTAATCGATTTAATTAATTCAAGCTTCAAACAATACTGAGACAGTAGTGCTCATCCTTGTGTTTAATAATAAGAATAACACACTTGCATTTCAACTTCTTGTGAGTTTGAGCTTCTAAGAGGGTACATTTGCCTCACAAATCTGAATGCATGTGCAGTATCTTGGTTGTGGTGGTGTGTTTCTGCATCTGCATTCCGTTCGAATGTAATAAAATGCACACATTTGTTTGGAAAAATAATGATTCCATTTTTATTTTTTATTAATAAAAACATAGACCATTTAATATATATGCATGTCTGAACTGTTAGTATAGAATTTGATTGTTATACAATACACATGTAGTAACAGGCCACAACATAAAAATATTAGCTTTACAAACAAAGCAGCATCTGAATGACAAAATAAATGAATCAATAAATACATAAATACTTTGGCATATAAATGTTACAATAAATTAAAACAGGTTTTCTGACAGCAGTTGGCATTCACAAAGAAAACATCAATACAAACACTTGAAGAACAACCCACCGAATTCTGAGTGAGATAGTTGGAAACAAATTGCCCCAAATTAAATTTTGTTTAATTGTTACAAAGTCCAAATCTATCATAACCACAACACAGCTGTCAATTTGAAAGTTTCTGTTAATGTACCTTTTATTTTCATCTCTCTGTCTAAAGAATAGAAATGAACATCAAAACTTTTCATTTGGTCACTGTGAATGAATATTATCACTGCCTTATCTGCACTCCTCCTTGTATAATCATATTTAAGATCAAATGAACATTTGATTGAACTAACAGGCACCGGACAATATAAGACCATACAAAAATCAAAGTGGCTAAATGGCACGCCTTACAAAATACACAGCGGTCGGCTGAATAATTAAAAATAACTCACAAGGATTATCAAATGAAGCCCAGACATCCATTATTCACTTAAATATCAGGTTATGGTTATAATCTCATTCTCCTAAATTCAAACACATTTGGCACACATAACAAATCAAGACATACTATTTGGCAGACAAGGCAGCTCAAGACACTGAAAACACTGAAGGAGGCTAAATCAATGACTAAAGGCTAAATTAAACTGAATGCTTTGTGTTGAACTGACCTGGAGCTCGTGTTACAATTTGGACCACAAGTCAGTCTTGTGACTCAGTTAGTAGAAATCAATTTGCCACCTGCGTGTGGTGTGTGTGTGAGGAAAGTTAAAAGTCTGAGGACAATCATTTCATCATTAAGGGAAAGGAATAAGTGGATATCTTAGTGATATATATCGTAGACTTTGACTATTAAAATAATTACTATAAACTATTATCACAATGCATTTTCTCATAAATATAGTCTCTATAGGTTGAATTGAGTTCTGCATTTTGGTTTGAGATGTGCAACTAAAACCATCTTATCTCAAAATATTCAGTGCACTCTGATGGACACTTGAGGGATTTCTGAGAAAAATATTTAGAAACTAAATCCAGTTTTTTTTTTTTTTAAATCACGTTAGCTTTTACTTCAATATACTGACAAATATTGAGCGTCTATTCTCTTTCACCTGTTGACAACATGGAAACATCGTGGCTAAGGCGCATAGCAGCGAGTTACGATTTTAAAGGCTTTCTGTACGTGTGTGCGTGTGTTTCTGTCTTGCGCTGCTACAGCCGCTCACACTCGTACTTGGAAGCAAAAGAAGACAAACGGGACAGTCACTTGTTCTCGATCAGCATCTGCACCTTGCACACCAGATCTCTGGCCAGGGTTAAAATCTGCTTGATGTTGTGGTGCTCAGCCATTTCTGAAAGAGAGAGAGAGAAAAAAAAAAAACCCCAACTCAAAACAAGACAAGTTTAACATTCTGACCAACTCTCTTGGAAAACCTCCAACTCTCAACAGGCACAAGCTTCGCCTCATGCCAGTGAATCAGGTTTGGATGAATGCTGCACTTCTTACTGTTTTTCACATTATAAGACATGATTGTATGGTAACAAAAAGCACAACTCTTATTTTTACTTGCATAGGTGCTTTTCTTTAAAAATATTGTAAAAAAAGTTTGTATGAATGATGCAAATGTCTTAACTTTACCATTTGTGTTTTTGCACTAAAGCCCATTTTAGAATTTTGACATTTTCTGTATTACGCTGACAACAAATTAAAAATGTTAAACATGGGTTTTGAAGAGTCGCTCTGTTCTAAACTTACTCCTTTCCATCATCATGACTTTTCTAAAGATCTTTACGGGAAAATGTATTGCCATGGCACAGATTTCTCTTGCTGTTGTGGCATCCCACAAGCTCAAAAAGCACTTCCCTCCTGAACATTACAGGAACTTGACAACATAAAGAACTGCTCAGGCTGATGTCACGGGTAAATTATCCCACTTACAATTCATAGTGTAAATCTTTTTTTATACTGAAAATGTTATTTTAAAACAATTTAGATTTGACACACAAGCAAATCTTTGTCAAGTCTGACTAAACAAATATAGATTATAACATTGTGGCAATGAACCATCACAACAGTTCATTTGTCATTAACTTTGTCAAACCTACTTTTCAATTTGAGCGCAGGATATTCAAACTTGATCTCAAGGTTTCTATTTTTTATGATGAATGCATCAAACAAATCACATTCACTGTAAATAACTGCACCCAACTGCAAATAAAGAAATCTCATGAAAACAGCACAGCTTGATGTAACAATTGAAGTCTGTGAATGCTTTGTGAATGCTTTTTATCAAATTCCCCTCGTGGGAAAAAAACTCCCAAAATCCTTCAGTAAGAGCTACGAGGCTTTTGTGTCCAAGAAGAGCAACCTTGGACTGTTAAGATAAGAGACGCTCCAGAGAATTTGAAATACGATAAATCTTTTTTTATCAGCAGACCAGAGTGAGACTTGGAAAAAACCGATGCAGGCATTTTCTCATCGAACTCATTTTGAACCTTGATATCAACAATGCGGCAGTAAACAATTATGCTATCAGACGTGGCCACTGTAATATTATAGGATCTCTGTAGAAAATGTGCAGTCTCTTGAAACCTTGGAAAAACTGCTGGTTGTGTTGTTATAGCAAATATGGTTTGGACCCAGTCTAGAGAACACCAGGTTGACCGGGTTAGATAGATACTGAAAGCCAATCACTCAAAATCTCTCTGGTTCAAATGATTGCTTGCTGCAAATGAAAGGCTTGCATTCAGCTTTTCAGTTGTGACTGAATCACTAAATAGACTACTGTAGTACTCACTGCACCGATTGTCATTTGGGATGAAATTTTACAATCTGTAGCGCCTGCGTGACACAGATTCAGTTTATAAACCTCTGATAAGCTTCGCACAGCTAAGACCTTTCATTTCATTTCCAGGTTTCAAACGGGACTGATTTGCTCAGCAATGGATGTGTCCCTGTTTGGAAAAACAGACTAGTCAGCGAGTGCTTTACCGACGACGAGCCTAAACCAGGACGCCGTGTATTTTACTGACCACTGAGTAATACACCACTGAGGTGCTCCTTGCTGGTGCATGAATAGAAATACAGTGTGATGCACATGTTTTAGGTACTTCAGATTATATCACTGTTGATGAGACATCGAAACCCAAAGTGACTCCAATTTCATTCCCATGGTAGCATAATTCCTCATGTACATGCAGTTTGGGTATATTTTTTTAATTGATATTATTTCACAGAAGGGCCACATAGTGTCATGATTATTGCTCTTGCTTCACAATGTGAATATGTAACTTGTGGATGAAGATGTGACGCTTTACACATTAACCTCAGCTGCAGCACATTTTACCATTAAAGAACTTGATGATGTCTGTGAAGTCCATGTTGTTCTCCAGGATGATGTCCCTGTACATCTCCACCAGCGACAGAGCAATGAACAGGACGAAGTGACTGGAGGAGGCGTACTTGGCTGCCCAGATAGTTTCCCAGACTGCAAACACGTCATCGTACACCAACTCTGGAAGACAAAAGAATGGAAGTCTGAATGCATCAGCTCTCAAGGGTTCCATGTCTGAGATGAGCTGCAGCAGCCTTCAGTGGAGGGAGAGAAGGGAAGTAGCAGGTATTCGCTAAAAAGGCAGAGCTCATCTGTTGAGAAAAGAAAGAAAGGGATTTACTGGGTGAGCCAGGTAAATATTCAGTATGGTGAGCTGTGAAGCCCATTTATACTGTGACAGCCAATTATTTCTGCAACACCCCACGGATAGTTTTCCAAAAATAAAGCTCCCTCCTATATCTTTCCCGAGCCTTAATAATTGCATGAATTGTTAACAAGCAGCCAAACGGTTTGGCATTTTATCCACAAACAGAGCCTAAAGAGGAAGCGCTGCTCCTTCTCTAATTGGTGCAAAAAACTCTTTCACACAATGCCAACTCTTCACCTCGTTTGAAGTCGAGGAGAAACCAGCGGTAGCAGAAGTAGAAGTGGGTGTAGTCTCCGTTCTGGTGCATGAGCTCAAACAGCTCCGAGTCCAGAATCTATACCAAGAAGGGATCAGAGGAGATTCACAGCAGGGAAACGTTGATGAGATCAGTTGTTGGGAGGACGATGTGAAAAATATGACGGTTCGGGAGTGTCAAACATGGGGCCCGCGGGACAAAACAGGCCCACCAGAGGTTCCAGTCCGTCCAATTAGATGATACATAAAGAGGAGAATGACTTTTTTTTTTTTTTTTTTTTTTAAAGCAACTACTATTCCAAACGTGTTGCAGCAGCTGTGTGGCATGAGAATTAACGAGGGTTTTGGCAAACAGGTACTTTTTAAGATGAATTCCATATTGTTCACATTTTTTCTTTTTAAAAAAAAAATGTGTAATAAATTTGAGAATTTTCAAAATGAAATCATACTTTGCACAGAAATAGAAATGATTCAGGGTTATGATTTGATGATTTCCAGTTGAGATCAAATAGGGACGCATGTGACTTGAGCTGGAATTCGTTTGACACCCCTGCGCTGCACAGGCTCATGCTCAGGATGTACAAAGGGTTGGGATGGCACTGTGTCACCTGGATGAGAGAGCGCATGTTTGCAAAGTGAGTATCCATAGCTCCTCCGTGTGGAAAGTTTTGATTCATTCTCTTCATGAGTTCAGTGAAGCAGCTGAAAGCCAGAGCCTCTGGAAGGAGAGCGGAGAGGGAGATGGAGTGAGAAAGTGAGTAGGCAAACTGTCGTCTGTTGTTCCATCAATAACTGTAAAAATACACCAAATGTCAGAGAGGAGGGAAAGTAAACAGTGAATCAGTGTGTTGACTCACCATCATCTAGAATGACTAGGAGCGGAGCCAGCAGGTCACACATTCCCTGTACGTAACCGATGTCAAGATGCCTCCAGATATAGCTGCAAAAATACAATCAAGATAAAGGACTGCTGCCGTGAGTCATGTGCATCCGTCCAGATTTACAGGCGATTCAATACTTCAATATCAACCCCCGAAGCCAAGCAAATTTGTGCTCTACTAAATCTGTCATTGATCACATGATTGGGCACTTCAGTTGTAAATATGCTCCTTTTCTCCAGCAAAACTTGAATCGGCGTGTACTTCACTGAGCACACGGCTGGCATTTATGACAGATTTCAGCTACAGTTTAGAAAACCTTGAGTTTAGAAATTACTGTGGTAAATTGCATAGTGATGCTCGCCAAATAAACATGCTCGTGGCATGACAGTGTTTTGAAGACATGACGGCATTTAGGAAAAAAAAAAAAGATGAATGAATGAATGAATGAATGAATGAACCTTGTGCGTGCTGTAGAAGATACATTCAAACAAATGAAACAGTCAACAGTGGTTACCCTTTAACATAACGTAAGAAAGGCCATTGTCGTTTATGTATACTAAAAACCTGTCCTGTAATCTCCATTTATATTTACACTGACACTGGCATGTGACACAAGAGTCTCCTTGTAACATCACAAAGATATGCAAGTCCAAACAGTTGGTTTTCAGGCATGTTTGCTGAATGCAGTGTGTACTTTCTCTACAGACCAAGCTTTTCTTTGTTTATAGAATGTATGTATATACAGTATGTATATAAGATAGACTACTTTGTTACACAAAGACCATTAATCAGTCCTATATTTTCTATACGTATAAAGATTTTGTGCATCTGAGGTACACTACTGTTGTGATTAGCCACAAAATGCACCTTTGTTTAATAATCGATTTATTCTTGGTTTGGTGCAACACAGACAAGAACCCGACTTATTAATCAGAAAATAATGAGGCAAGATGTGCGTGTGTAAACACTGTTCCGAAAACAATGAACAATTTTCTCATTGAGCATTTTAATATCCTTCATTAAGCCTCAGCTGCTGTGAGTGTTGTACCTGCACATGATGTTGCGCAGTTTCTCCAGGTTTGCGGGCGTGAAGTACCAATAGTTTCTGTCACATCGCTGGACGTCCTTCTCAATCCGATGCAGATTTAATGTATACGAGTCCAAGCATTCTTGCTGAAAGAAAGAACACTTTTATAGTAAATAAAGCACACTCAAAATAGAGCGTCTTTGCTTCAACGTATTTAGCAGGATCTTTTGAAAAATGTGCACGTACTGTGAAAGTACTCCCAGCCGATTCTTGAGAGGTCACTTTGTTCTTTCTGCTCTCAGATGAAGCCGAGGAGTCAAAAGGAGGATAAAGGCTCTCCATCTGTGGCTCCTCTGACAGGATGCACTCGTTGCCCTCGGGCCTGAGCTTTCCCCGCTCCTCCTCCTGCCTGAGATCAGCACGAGGGGCCGAGTCCTCAGCGGAAGACCGGGTTTCGGAGTGTCCCTTCCTGCTTAAAGGCACCATGGAAACTTTGGCTTTGGGGATCTCCTCCATCTCTATGGCTGAGGGAGACTCATCAGACTCAGTCATCACCTGAACCTCATCTTTCTGAGAGATACAATAGGTCTCTCTTGCTCTCAAGAGTCCAGTTTCTGCTGGAAACTGGGCGCTGATAGCGGGATTGTTTTTCATTTCAGTGCCAGCACCTTCGAATAATTGTTCTTTCCTCTCTCTCAATAAACCCTCTTGACTTGTACCTGAATGATGCAATCGTTTCATCTCGTCCATGTTTCTTTCTACAGCCTTTGAAGCTTCCTCATTCCCTATTTCTTTCCGAAGACTTAATTCATTGAGTTCTGCTTTGGGTGGTGCGGGAGCTACTGTCGCTGCTACTGTGTCTTCAGCAGGTACATCTTTTTCTGTTCCCAGTGATTCTACAGATTTACCTTCTTTAATATCGGTATCCACATTTTTATCTTCAAGCTCGGCATTGTCACTCTGAGCGGCTTCTGGCTGTGCAGCATATTCCTGTGTTTCAGGTACCGAATGCATCTCTTTTATGTCCTTGCCATCATCTGTAACCTCTGCGGTCGAGGTTCCTGCAGTCTTGGCCACATCACATGTGATTTTCCCCTCCCCTTCTTTCACGTCACCTTTCAGCTGCTTTCCCATGTCCTCTGTCAGATCGTCACTCGCTCCGTCGGCAGGTTTCACCGAGCTCTGGGACGCCTGGGGGACTGCAGCAGATTTCGGGGTTGTATCGGCAGCACCGCTATCCTCTGTGCTGAAGGAGCCGTCCGACAGGCCCGAGGTGATGGAGAAGTTGCGCGAGGACGGATGTCCAGAGTCGGGAGAGCTGGTCCCGTTCTGCACGGCTCCGTTTGGCATCTTTGGGGCCTGTTTGGCCTCTTCGTTCTTGGGCTCGGTTTCAATCTGGTCCACCTCCTCGACAGACTCAAACACCTGAAAGAACAAGCCAAAGGGAAGCAGACTACTCCAGGGGAAGGGATGGGAGGACATGAAGAACTACCAGGAGAGAGCATGCAGGAATGAGGAGTATTGGTTCAAGATGTTGAGATCATGTGCATTAGTTGGCATGAAAAAATACAACATGAACATTGAGGTAGATTGTTAGATTACTTATACAGACAGAGATAATCACTGCAGGTTGTAATACGATCAGTCATTGGTACCTGTGTGCTGCTGCTGGAATCGCTCTGCAGTTGAACCAGGCTCTGCCTGTCGGAGCTTTGGGAGGACTGGGACTGCAGAGTAAAACACATTAGAGCAGAAAATACACCACAAAATTATGAATTTATGTCATATTGCATGTGCCATGCTCACAATAAAATCACCAATTCATGTATGCTGTGCTTAGACGTTTAAAAATATACAACAATGGCTCTCAGTGCTGAGAGAATTTGTGCACTTTTCTCACTGTGGAAGATAAATCTAAAGTGTTACAGGCCATGTCAGATGCACACAGAATAGCAAGCGACACAGAGTCCGCATTCTGGTCTTCACACTCGGACAGTCAAGAAGTAAAGCCACCATAACCGTCCACAACCACTCCACAATCTCCTCCACAGTTCAATTTAATTCTTCTCTGCAGGCCAGCCTTACAAATCATTAATCTAAACTTCCATCAATTATTAACAAAGCTTAATGCGTTTTTAATTACTGTGTAGAAAAATGGATCCGAATATTTTACCAGTTTACTGTTGTTTTGATGCTTCAATTAATCACAACATAGGTACATTTATACTGCTCCTTCAACAGACAAGAAAGTTTTCCCCATTAGGATTTCTTGGAAAAGAAAGGGGCCCATATTGGAAAAGTTTAATTGCCGCTTGCTTTAATAATAAATGTTGTATCACATTTATATTACGTATATTTCTGCTCCCTATGAAGCGCATCGTATTCTCTTAGGGATTTGCCTGCATACTTTTTAGATCTATGCTCCACTGTTCGTAATGTTTCAGTGTGGGTGATTTCTGTGATCTGCTTATGCTTCTCTTACTCTTTTACCTCATTGCTCACAGTGGAGTCGTGATGGGTCATTTTCTGACTGGAGCTGTCCATGCTCGCTACGGAGGAGCACTTTGCTAAAGCCGCGGCGTGCTGCTCTTTCTCACGCTGGCGGACAATCTCCTCACAGCTGAGCCACTCGCGCATGGTTTGCTGGTAGTGCACTCGGACCTGATCGTCCACCTGGGATAAAGGTGAGCAATCCGGGATCAGCAAAGAAGGTGGAAAAAAGGTTGGCGGGCAAAGATATAATTGTGAAAAACAAAAAACAAAAAAACAAACCTCTTTCCTCTCAGCCTCTGAACTCCCAAACTGGTAGTGACCCAACAGGAAGGGCCAGACTTCTTTACGCAGGGAGGGCTCCACGCCACCAAAATACACCAGCCGCAGCAGCTCCTGCTCTTTGTAGGTCTGGAATACATCTCTTGGGTTAAACTGATACTTGAAATGCAAGACAAATAAAAAGCATGTTTATCTTGTCAATATATCATTTGTATGCAGATATTCTGTGATGCTGGGCTTTTTTTTCTGTAGTAACCGAAGCTATATAAAAATATCAACATTGCGCTATCATAACAGCCTTTATGTTAACAGCAGGGATAATACAACATTTTTCAAAGCTTCCAGAGCAAAAGTTTAATTTCTCCAAAATGTGGAGCAACAGATGTTACTGCACTTGGAGAAAATTCTCTGAATGTTGTTGATCTTTGCTTTTGTTGTTCTTCTTGTCGTCTGTATGCTTCCTTTTTGATCCTATTGGAGTAAATCAAGTTTCGTTGTGGGAGATCTAAACCCACAATCCACTGTACCATTGTTTTTATGGTCAAACTTTGCAACACTAAACACTAGAGAAAAACAATTATTCAAGCCTATAAAGATAAGCTGCAAAGTAATACAGAAGCTAAATATTTAGACTTTGTAACTTCCCATCTCTGCCAAAGGTGGACTAGCTTACCTCAGTAATGAGCACATATGCACTCATGTTAGTCATGAAGAAATAATCAGCGATAGGAGGAACATTTAGCATTTTACACTGTCAAGTCAAATTCTGCTAGACGTATCAGCTCTCCAGACTGACAGGACAATAAGTCACGCCTCATGCACACGGATGGTGTGAGCCATGCGATCAGCATAGGATGAATACTGATGAGACAAAGGATTAACAGGATGAAATAGAGGCGCGTGTGTGTGTGTCTCAGTCAGTGATACTCACAGAGCAGTCTTGAAGGAACGTCTGCCACACATCAGTGGTGAGCCCTTTGTAGGCATCGCAGGGCACGTCGGGCGCCACAATGGCATGATTGACAAGAGCGGAGAGGTGTGTGCGCACAGTCGACAGGTGACGGCAGTACGCCAACCCTGTTTGACAGTACAGTTAATTAATTATTACTTCTACAGAAGAGCGTGCTAATTGAAGCCAAAACATTTCCATAAAGAAATGTTAAGAGGAAATTGCTTGAAGGGCTTTTTTTTCAGAATCGAATGAACACATACAGCCATAAAATGCCCTTGAGATGATTTGATTCTTCATGTTGTCACACAGCAACTTCAGAGGAGTTCTGCAGGAAAACGGAAAATAATCGCTTTATTCATGCGTAAAAACACGTTGACATTGTCAGTTCCCCTTTCTTCAAACACTAAGATTGAACTGCCATTTAATTAATCATGGATTAGGGATGTTATTCAAATTGTCTTGAATCCCTATGTGCCTCTGTGTCTGATGCTTGTAACAATGTTTGGGCTGACCTTTTATCAAATGAACTATTGTGCTGTCGTACAGACACAAATGGCTCAGCAGGTTTCCCCCCCCCATTGCCTGCAAGTACGTCTTTTATCTGCCATATCAGTTAATTCTCCCGGGAGGCAAATGTCACATCGTCATCTGGTAAACAGCTGGATTCTTGTCTCTTTCCCCTGCGGTTGGAGATCTTGGGGAGTGGGTGCGTCTTTGCAGCTTTTTTGAGTGGGTGCCCTGGTCTTCATTTTCACAGGTCGCTCGAGCAGGGAGATTTTTTTGGTTGCTCACCTCTCGTGGTTACATCCTTTTGGCAGTGCACCATCGGAGAAGCTCCCCTGAGAGCAGGAGGAACACGACGACTTCCTGAGAGTGGGATGCCACATCGGGGCTCCCTGATCCATCAGATCAGGAGGAGTCACTGCACACACACACGCACGCACGCACGCACGCACGCACGCACGCACGCACGCACGCACGCACGCACGCACGCACGCACGCACGCACGCACGCACGCACGCACGCACGCACACACACACACACACACACACACACACACACACACACACACACACACACACACACACACACACACACACACGATCATTGTCACTTTAAAGAGCTGCACACACTTTCAGCAGCAGTTACATTTGCCCTTAAATGATTAAAACAGCCGTAAACAGCTTCGCATGAGTGTAATTATGCAGATCAGTTGTGACTTGCCCCCATTACTTTAAAGCACATTTTGTATTTGATTCCTGTGAAGACGACGCACGTAAAGAACATTTAAGCGGTCTGAAATGGATGCACAATTTGAAAGCATGAAGGCATCGCCGTTGATTCTGTCCAAACAAAGAGAAATATCAATTGAGCATGATCCTGTTCCCAGTTCAAAAGTTACATTTCATCTGAAATCATTGGTTAAAAGGTTACTGCACTGCAATCAAGTAATGCAACGTGGCTTTAATATCGCCAGGCATCAATAAAACTGGCTGCAGGCGCACAACAGGCGAGGAGGATATTAGATGCAGGGAATTAAAGCAAGACAAGCTGACAGATAGACGGACGAGCTGAGGTGTGATGGTGTTACAGCTGTTTCCTGTGACTGATGGGGATTCTTGAGGACAGCTGCAGGACCTCTTCGGTACAACCAGGGTCCCTGTTTTTGACGTGGACTGTCCACTCAGTTGAATTGAGAGGGAGGAAGTCAGATGGGTAGCATGGGTTACAATCACTGTAACAAACAACGAGCGACGTTTTCATGAAAAATAAACAATCCGGTGAGGCGCCTCAGCATCTCGCATGTTTATTTGGTTCCACTCACCAAACTCTGATTGACTGTTTGGGAAGAGGATGCGGAAGACATAGTCTGTGGCCTCGTCCTCCTCCTTATCTGAGACCGAGTCTGAGGATCCAGATCCCTGAGGAACCCTCTTCCGCAGCTTAGGAAACACTTTGCCCTGAAACAACAAACTAACTTATCAAATGAATGGCAACAACTAAAAAACCTTATCCAATGGAGCTCATTTAAGCCGTCCTTATGAATTAAAAATGACGAGTGTCTGTATGATTAATCCTATTAATAGTGGCTGAACATGTGTGGGTGGATTTCATTACTCAGGATAGCTGCTTTCACACTGCTGTTCACATCCTCAAAAAAGCATCCAGTCATTCACCAAGACATTTTTTTTTTGTGGTGGTGCAGAGAAAACATGAAGTCACACATTCGTCACTGTGACTCCCGAACAATATTGCAGAAGGACTGTAGTTAGAGGACTGGTGTTGGCAACATGCATTAGTTAGGGGAGTGTTTTTGGGAGTGTCTGTGGTCTACAAATGTTCTCATCTGTTCACTTTGCCAGCATGTGTCTTGGATCATCATAGAATGAGGAGTGATTTATCTTCCATTAGCCCAGTGGTTCTCAATTATTTTCTGTCAGGCCCCCCCAGAGGACAAAAAATTTTTCAGGCCCCCCCCCCGAATTGTACTACCATTGAGAACCTGATAATATTTATTTATTTATCTGTATAAACCACTGTGTGATTTGCTGGCACCAGCATTCTGCATACAATCGCCTGATTATCAAAATAAATTAATAAAATGAGCTGGAGGCCCTTTTTTTTATCGTTCAAGCATGAATAAAGACACTAATACTGAAAGTTGCACCTGCCTCACGCCCCCCCTGACACCCCACCACGCCCCCCCAGGGGGGATCGCCCCACCATTTGAGAAGCACTGCATTAGCCACACATTTATTCTACATTGGTATATTCTTGACATGTTTTGCACAGATTGCACAATTCACAGAGTTCAATCTCTCATAAGAAATGCTACTATTGGAATTGGAACTGGCTTCTATCATGAAGATGTGTGACTTCACATTTGGAGATACACTGTCATGTAAATCAATAATGCACATTGTCAACTATTTGTCTGATTTTTGGTTGAGCCACTATAGCCAAGACGATGAAGGTGACTGAGTGAATAAGGATTTTTTTCGAGAGTGATTCTAGAGAAAGGGTTAAAGTACTGACCTTCCCCCTCTGAGACCAGAGTGGAGGATCCAGCTGGCCGTGAGGAAGAAGGCCATTCTCCAGGCAGGAGAGGAACTGGAGCAAATGGCCTCCTTTGGGAAAGCGAAGTGGAGGCCTTTGGATCCCATCCTGACTGACAAGCACCACCGTCCCCCCACTGTCCACTGAAGGAGGTAAAAGAGAGATGATTTTCTCATTAGTTATGATAACGTGTTGCCTGTAAGGTTGATTGCGGGTAAAAAGAATAGAAGCCATTAATTAGCACCAGAATTGCCAAAATGTTAAGGCTTCTATACACTTACCTTGCTGATGACAGTGCAAATAAACTATCTCCTCCAGAGGGATTGTCATGGCATAGTCCCAATATACACTGAAAAACATGGAATGAAACACAATCAGTATATCTACAATTCCACAGTAATTTGTAGCACATTGAGTAGATGTCAAGCTCAAAACGAAAAACAAAATCCAACAGTAATGTTTACCTATTATCTGCTACTCAATCTCAAGGGATGTTAATTTTATGGCTAAGAAAAAAAAAAAGTCAAGCTTGGGCACACAGAGAAGCAGCCACAGTTGCCTAGTGCAATAATCAATTTTGGGCTGAGAGAAACCATGCACAGGCACAGGAACATAACATGGTTTGCCAGCCTGAGAAATGTCTGACGGGTCTCAGTCAATAAACCATCTGTTGGCTGCTGGTGTGCTGAAAATAAGACTCATCAGATCAGCAGCGTTTTATTCAGTGCACCGAGCCCCTGAGCCACACAAACAAGCTGCATTTTTCAATAACTTGTTCAGTTACACAAACAGCGTAAGGTGTTTGCACTTCTTTGAGGAGGCACGTTACATGAGAAACGTTCTTATAGCATGAGGAGGTTCACTGATTATCACCAGATGCAGGTTTTGGAGAGACAGTCATTACAATCACAATCTATTCACAGCTGGAGGATTTTGCACCTGCGTTCATAGTCCAACTCTCCAACTGAGCCGTTCATGAGCTGATTGGGGGTCCACTTCAGTGTCATGAGGTCAGCAGTCTGGTGCAGAGAGAGGTAGCCTGGAATAGCCTCCATGTCATCCCTCTAAAACCCCCACGAGGATAGATGTGATTAATGTGAAGGGGGAAAAAAAACAAAAAACGCAGCATTGGTCAGTAGATACAAGCCTGAAAGGGACTGTTGTGATGCTGGAGAATGAGAAGAGAATCTACATATTGGTAACACATGCAAGCAACAAAATGATTTGTTTCCTCTAAGGAGATGGAGATACAAAAGGCTCTTAGTATTCACCACACGTCCTTGTGTTGCTATTATAGTGCAAACTAATGAAGTCTGGGATGCTTAAGCCTCAAAGTATGGAGGCTTTCGGGAATACATCCAGGATAAAAACGTCGCAGAGGAATATGACAGTTGTTCTGAGATATATAGGATGACGGTGTAATATATCAAAGCTTTAGCTTGCAGTGCAATATTCCTGAGCTTTTAATAAGATTGTTTCTGTGAAGGGCCGTATCTCCATGTCTGCAGTTGCTGAACATGAAGTAGACATTTACCGGTTGCACGAGGACATTGTTCTTTCCAAACAGAAGCGTTGCCCTGTTGTTTTGATGAAGTGACTCCACGTATTCACGAGCGGATGGTGAGGGAGAAGGTCGTTCATCCATGCTGCTGCTGGAATGCCGCTTCTGGATCTGCACATTATCCAGACAGAACACATCAAGTCAAAAAAAACTCATGGCTAACATCCAGCCATTCATTTGCACCAGTGCAGCCTCCCATGATCCCGGTGCAAAAGACCAGTTTATTTCGTGCTGCAGTGGGTGTTCTGAGTTCCTGTCGTTCACTGATAATATCACGACTGAATGGTTTCAGATGCACTTGTTTCTCTCACCTGGGACACGCTGTTCTTCAGCTAATGCAATAATCTTCGCAGGTTCTTCAGGCAGACAGTGAACATCTCAGAACAAAATGTAACCGACTGTGAGGCACTGCACGTCTGCTAATACACTGGGAAGGCACAGGCTGAGCAAAAACCTTTCGGTGAGTAATACCTACACACAGTGCAGGCCGTTTTGTGGGAGAATCCAGCCTGCAATGGGCACTGTGGATGCGGTGCCTTTGGACCAACTCATCTGCAGACGGGTCCGTCCAAAAGTGGTCTGCTGTCTTCATCTTTGTGTACTCCAAAGCACAAGGTCCAACTGTAACAACGGTGTAAATATTTAACGTATTTTTTTTTTTTAGACACAAGAGATACACCAAAAATCAAGCGGCTACATTTTGGAACGACAGGTGAAAATGCAATCGACAGGGCTTGAAAGGTGGTGGCACACTGAGAATGGGCTTGTGGCCTTTCTATGGGGAGTTTGCATGTTCTCGCCTCCATGAGTATGGGTTTAGTTCCACAACACAAATGGTTGCAAAGTCAAATTTCATTACCTAACAAAGATGCAAGGATAGGACCGTCCACTGGGTCCATGAGAACAGCTTCTTTCTCGTAGTATTTACTAGAAGACAAAATGGAACAGAAAAGATTTTGAGGGGACATAAACATTCAGTGACACAGCTGGACACGTCAGGATTTGGTGTTTTGGTGTACCTGCTGTTCTCCACCAGATAGAGGACAATCTTGTCCAGCACCTTCTCAAACAGAGCCGTCCTGATCCAGAGGTTCTTCATTCCATGTGGCGTGAGGCTGGGCAGTCGGGGCATTTTGCGAAGGCTGTCTTGGCTTTGCAGGCTTTGGCTGCGCCTGCAGACGGTGAGTCACAACTTTTAATGGCAAAAAGCATGTTTTTAAAAAATTCCATTAATTAAATTCCACATTACATGAAGCTAATAGGAGAAGAGATTCAAGTTTCAAATGGCTCATCCACGTGAATTATTCAAAAGCTTTTCACAAAGGAAAACCTTCAGACAGACATTTGTTTTTGGGGACAATCAAACAGTCTTTGAAGGGAGCTTTGAAGCCTGCTGTGATGTGCGAGTACGCGCTCGTGCGCTACGGACGTCTCACTTGGTCTCGATGATCTGCTCCAGCTCCTGGGCCTTTCTGCACAGCTCCTCGGCTGGGACAAAGCTCTTCCCAACCTTCATGAAGAGCGCTGCTATCTTGTTGCTACGCAGAAAACCTGCTGCCCGCCGCTTCAACCCATGCAGAACACATGCCTCCACTGCAGCTGTGAGGACACAAAGACACAGTTGGAGAAAAAGAAAATGTATCTTCCCACTGCATGTCAAAGCAGCTGAGCAATAAAGAACGCAATAATCCCACATAATAACAAAATGATGAATAGCCGCAGTTGGAAGCAGAAAAGAAGCTTTTGTGGCACATGTTCTTGCCAATGAAACATCAGTATTGTAAGTATGCAAGAACAAATTTCCAAAAATAAATGACTTGGAAGCAGGAAATAAAGTTGAAAAAACACAATAGTTTTGTTTGTTATTTACTCATGAAGGTAAAACAAAGAAGGACTAACATTCACTGCATTCATTAGCAGCTGCGCTTAAGTTTCATACGTTTACAAGTTTTCATGATTATCAAGTTTAGAAAACATTCAATTTCTTAATGCAAAAAAAAAGAATCAAGAAGTAAGATACCCATATCCTAAAGAGGTTTTATAGAAAACAGGGTCTTGGCATGTTGTCAACATCAACAAATCAGTTGGTTTGGCTTTTATTTGGACTTTTTGAAAAGCACAGAAAGTACTATCTTGTGACCTTAGAGCCATTAAACTGCAGCCTTGAAGTGTGGGTATACTGTAATGACTCATTATGCAATCATGATACTAGGACTGCCTTAATTAGTCGTGAATGGAGTTAAATTACATCTAGACACCAAGGAAATTAAAGCGTTGGATATATTTCTTTTAAACAGAATAAAGGCTCAAATTGGACTATATCTCGCTATAATTTTATCATAAAGCCGAATTGAGAAAATAAGTTAAGTTGCCTGGCGACTCAAGGCCAAGAGACTCCCTTCTTACATGAATCTGACGTAATAATGCCAGAATGTCATGAACAGGATATGCACCGACAAAGCTCGCTGCAGCAAATTACACCTCAGTTGTTACATCATTTTTCAAAACTGGAATTGTATTTTCTTTTTCATGAGACTCACTAGTCTGATCTGTTACTGGCCTCAGTAGCTCAATAAAGTTTTTTTTTGTTTTTTTTTATGAATCCAATTTGAAATCGAATTATATCAGACATTTAATGGGGGGAACTGTACGTGCATGTGAGTGCAAGAAGACCCATCTTCAACACCAGGTATTTCTGTGTGGCATTTTTTATGTTCTTCCTGTAGATTTTATGGGTTCTTCTAAAACATTGGCTCCAAATTGGCAGTAGGTGTGAATAAGTATGTGGGTGATGATCTGTGTTTGTCCTGTGATGAACAGTATCATGCCCATGGTGTACTCTTTTTCCACTTGGACATCTGGGACAGGCTCCGGTTCTCGTGAGCCTCTCATGGATAAAGCTGGCCGAGACGCTGGTGGATGCATAATATATCAAACCTATAGAAGCACGTTTAGGCTCTAAAAATCTAGCCGTTTAACTCCATCGTACGGGAGATTTTCAGAATTGTTTATACAGAGGTTTTATGTACCGGTAATTACCAAATGCAGATGATCTTTTCCAGTTTATCCCATGGCATGTTGACACACTTCCACAATCACTTGACTGCGGTGAAGAACAGACACCCTGCTTCCCTCTCAGGCCTACGTGGCAGCGCCTGAAGCCGTGTTGACATTTGAGTTCGCTTTCAGGACTAATCCTGTGGCTCTGTTCACATGGGGTCAGGGGTAGGCTGGGGTTGCCATGGAAACCCCTGTTGATGGAGCGATCGAGGTCTGGGAGAGATGAGCGGAGGGAGGGGCAGCAAAGACTCATCAGCATCATGATCTCTTTCTCTTTTCTCTGCCGCCGCTGTTTCCTCCATTCTCCTCCTCTGTACCACTGCTGTTGTTATACTCTCTGTTTGTAGAAGGCTTCGTCTCATCATAGGTGATGAATGTATCATGTCATCTTTTCTTAATCTTCTTTTCCTTCTGTCTTTTGGTCCTGATCTCACATCATTATAAGGGCAAGCGGCGAAATGTCAGAACAAAGTGCTACATTAAAAGGTCTCTCGATGGAGTTTGTCATACTTGCTAACTAGCCTCTGATGGCACTGGGCCAAAAATAAAGAAGAAGCTCCTTCTTTGAATGTATAAAATAAAAAGTGCTTCTTACATTCATGTTTCTCACACTTTAAAACACATTTTGAAAACTACTGCGTATCCACTGTCATTGCAGCTGAACCATAAAATGAGATTAGCAGTATGTGAGAGTTCCCTTTAAACAATTTTCTTTTACCCTATTATATAGCTATATATTTATATATTTTTTCACATACAGAGACTTTAATGCATTTAGGTTTGATCTGGTCTCTCTTTTTTTAAGAATTATAGTCGCTAACAGTATGAGAAAGGAAGCATTGTGTCTGTGGGATTCCTCCTTCACACAGCCCCTCCTGGTAAAAACAGCGACCACACTAAATTACCTCTAATCATTGTGCATCTGTGGCGACTGAGGACACTGGGGGACTGCCAGTGACACACAGCTGACTAACATTTCACCCTGAGCACCCAAACCAGATTTAGTGTGGGCATTTGAGTTTGTGAGTGGATGACTAAAAAGTACCTGATAATGTTGACTATGAGTTAATTATTCATTCATAAAGCGAGCAATAGGACAGAGTCGAAATATAGTTTGCCTTATTTTTCGATGCATTTGTTTTTGTCATGTAGTGGCTTTTAAACTGTAAGAATATATAACAAAACCAAGGTTTTGTTAGCTGCCTGAGAAGGAATCAATGTCGTCATGTTCTGCTGCCCAAATGTTACACAATAATGCTCTGAGCTGCAAGTTAGCGGCCAAACAGTGCATAAAAGACAAGAGGGACACTCCGGTGACAGGGTCTGGGTATGCATTTGTTTATTTACCTCACGGTTCAGGTTTGTGCTCTGATGTGATGTGATGCCCCTCTAACTCCCCTCTCAGCTCAGGTCATCGTCTGACACAACCTTCATGTCCCACACTCCGCTCCATGTTGCTCTGCAGCTCATTTGATCTTTCTTTGTTGTCAGCTGTGAGCCGTCGTCTCTCCTATCCTAAATGTTTGTTGTCTGTGCCAGCTTGTCTCTCTTGTCAGCCACAGTTTCAGCATCTCGTTCCAGCCTTTGTTTTTTTGACCTTGCCTGTATTGCTGCTTTGTTGGTGTGAGTACCTGTTCCTGAACACTGCCTTCCCGGTACCTGAATGAACCGTACTAATCCGTCACCATGCTTGTTCTGAATTGATTTTAAACACTACGCTTACGGTGCTTTATTTGCTCTCATGTTAGCTATTGATTTGCATTGTGGAGCAACATTATTATTGAGCATTCATCCGGACTGACATGAAGTCCTGATAAATTATACTGACATAAATTATTGAGTAAGTCCAATACTTAACTTGAGATTATGTAGCAGCTGTGGGGTCTTTCAGCTGAATGTCTGGTGAAAAAGCTTCTCATTTTCATTTGGTCAACAGAGGTTTCTTTATGACAGTGTATTATAGTTTCTTCCAGTTCTGCATTTTGGTCTGATCCTGGGTCAAACATGTGGGGCTGCATCGTCTCTTGAAGTCCCACAGCTTCACTTTAAGTTTTTCAGCAGTCTGCTGATGAAGTGACATTTTTAGCTTTAATTGCTGTATTTTCTTATTTTGACCCATTGTCAAAATATTTTGGTCTAAAACAGTTTACGTTAGAACAGAAAGGGGTGTATTTCCCATGGCCCACCAGCAAACTGTTCCGAGGTAAGACGACAGTGAATTGATTTTTCTTACTTCTCGTGACTATTATAATGTGTCAAGGAGTGAGGTCTTTCATGTTTTTATCTTTGATGTACAGCCGCTCATTGTTCTTCAACATTAACTCAGCGGTGGTTCACTTCCTCCATAATGTCTACATATTATAATCTACAAGGGCAGCTCATCAATGAGGCCATGAGGGGAGGAGTTAATTGCTCCTCCAGGGAATTAACCACCAAGCACCTCTCCCATCCTCCACTCACGCTGCTCTTTGAACAGACCACAGCTGAGAGAGGACGTGTAGTAACAAGCGCCTCTATGAGGATGAAGAGCCGTGAGGAGGAGGAAGATGAAGCCGGCTGGAAAAAAGAACAGGGAGATGAGCGGGCGATCCTGATCGGCAGTACGTCCACAGGGACACACTATAGAAGCTCCTTCCCCAGCAGCTATTATCGATTAATATCGACACGGCAGTCTAAGTAACGCAACGACTCGACATGCACAATCCTCACGACACTGACATAATGATAAAACTGAAACTTCCAGCCACTGTAATGAAACCTGTGCTCTGAGACAAATTATTTTCATAACCTAGAAGAGGAAAACCAAAAAAAAAAAAAACAACTCTGGGAGGTTTAGTCAGCCATTGATGTGAAGGAAAGGAGGTCCAACATCTTGTGCTGGTTTGAGAGGATTTCAAGCTGTGCTACAAATTTGTTTCACACTATGAAATTCAAATAGGCTTAATGATTTTATGCAAAAACCCAAGAGGCACAGCAGCAAACTGGTTATATTTTTATATTATCTTGATTGGAAGAAGGGATACTATTCTTAGTTTGACCTTTTTCTTTTACACTTCTAATATCTTCAGTTTTTTTTAAAATGAGCTCAATAATGTCCATGAAACTGTCATTGCAATGAGTTTACCTTTATTATTTATTATGAAATATGTGCAATTTATGTGGAAAAATTGTCACGCAAATAAGGTACAAGCAGGGTTTCATAAATGGGATATTTCCTGGATATTGTTACTGCTGCGTCTCCCTGTGAGTGTTTACACAGCGGTACAGTGATGACGACTCATTCATTTCCTTTAGGGGACATTTTGTTGTCGCCCTCTTGTTTATGTCATGAAAGCACAGTCGCACATTTCAGTAGATTTCCAACAACCTCATAACACTGAAAGTGCAGTCTTTGTCTGCACACATGGGTTCCAACTCATAAAAATAACACATTCTCTGCAAGCTGATAGTCACTTTATTCGCACTGAAATCCCCAAATATATCGAAATGTGGATTGCAGCACTGGTCTGAGCCAGACTTCTGACGGGTGTGAGCGTCTGCACGTGGGCAGTGTGTTTCTCACAATATTCAGACTCTCTCTCAGAGCGACTTGCAGCCAAGAACAACAACATTTGGTAAAACACAGCATTTATAATGCAAATTTCTAAAAGACACTGGGGTATGTCTCTTCCCGATGCTGTGACTCAGTTTGGAGCACAAGTCATTTTCCAACCCCACGGTTGGTGGTTCAATCCCCCATTGCTCCCTGATCATCTGTTCCTGGGGAAATCCAGGTTTCTACCAAGACTGATTGAGCAGCTTGTGAGGCAGCTCACAGAATGTGCAATATAAAAACTACTTTTATTTGTTATTTTACACTGGGTTTTAAAACTCTTTCCACAGACAGAAAGTTGTTCAAAAGTTGCTTGTTTTTGTTGTTGTCGTTGTTGAGAAGTCAACTTCTTCAAGACAGTAGATCCAAATAAAGCTAAGAAGCAATGCAGTTGAGACTAGTTTTCACATGTGGACCCAATTTAAAATGTGTTGCTGGCCAATAATAACTGGACATCAAACTGCAGTTTGACCATGTGATTTAAGAGCCATTGAGGAAAGATTTCCATGTATCAATAGGAAATGGAGTTGTTTTTTTCAGACTGGCTCAGTACAGTATCTGTTAGTCTGATTTATTTTGTTACTTTTCATTTGTTGCCCATGCTTTCAAAATCCCCTGGAAAAACAGAAAGGGACTTAATCAAAATGTAAGTGGAAGAAAAAAGCCAATCTGCATAATGTGCAGCAGTTGGAAGTTGATGAAGAACCACTTCAGAGTAGAATTTCATGCTGAATGAAATGAAAACGCTCACGAAGACAGCAGGCACTGCCATGCTGAACAAAACAAGGAAAAATGTCTTGAAAAGGACAGGAAGCTTTAATCTTACGTCTGTTACTCTGAAAGAAGTATTATAATGGCTAAAGACATGTAAACAAGGGTTTTTTCCAATTATTCCATTTGTGGAGTGCATTTATTGTGTCACATTCAACTATTACAATTATCTGAATAATGTATTTGTTATGAAAATGGGCTCAGTGAAGGCTAAAAGGAATGAAGGACGAAACAACCTTTGTAATTCTGATGGCCCGGTGATGCATTTCTGCTGATATTATCATGTATTTGGGCACATTACACTTAAGTTATGAATAAACATTATGTGAAGCAAATAATAACTGAAATGTTTTGAAATGTCAAACTTATATTGAAGTCTTGGGGAATATAAAACGTGATAGATTTTAAACTGACAAACAAAAAATTAAAACACGGCGCCAGGTCCTCACAGTGATGTCAAATCTGCCTGCGTACACACTACTCTGATCCACCTATCACTTCATGTGTCAGGTGTAGTATGGAGTCATCAAAAATTCTGTAATTGATAGACGGCAATGTTATTAAAACTGATCATTAATTTTGTTTTGAATAAATCACATATTGTGAAGCTTGGAGACATTTCTTACAGTAACTTCAATGTTAAGACAAAACCAGGCCTTTTAAGTGTTTTACAGCTGAAATGTCAGCAAAAACCGTGTGACTCAATAATGTGTTTGGTTACTCACCACAAAAGGACACAATATGGCTGCTGTCTTCGTGAACAAATTTCCTGGTAACAGCTTCCTCCATAATCTGTTTCACCTGTCAAAGACATAGCAGACGCTTGGTGACTCATTCATTAATATGCCACAACTGGTACAAAACAGGCTGTGAGACAGTGATAAATATGTTTTATTAGATAATTAGAAGATTTGTGAATCTAATGACAGTGTGTGAAAAAAAAATGTGTGTGTGTAGGGGGGGTGTTGGGGGCATACTGAGATGAAAAGTAAAAAAAAAACCAAATACAGAGAAAGGACTAGGACAAGTGAAGTTAGAAAATGAGTCACCAGCTCTCATCTCGAGGACCGGTGGGGAATCGACGTTGTATAATTGGAAGTGGGGAGGAGGGAACGCAGAGGACAGTACACCAGTCACCTGACCATTGTATCTGAACATCTTATAACCCTCAGTGAGAACAATTGATTAAGTTGCGCGCATGCAAGCCTCACTTCTTTTACCAGAGGCGGACAGGGTCAGACTCGTGCTCACAAAGGTAACGCTCATTAACTCGCTGTTGTCGTCATGGCGGAGCATTCTTGTCCCTGCTGACACGGCGACGGCGACACACTGATAGTGAAAACAACCGGTGAATGACTCTCTCTGGTGGCTATGGAGACCCCCCCCCCCCCCTGTGTGGGTTTTGATCTGCAATCTGCAGGGGGAAAATCAACCTCCGGTCATCGCTGCAATTTCCTGTTGGAATGAGTCTGTCCACAATGAGTCTATCGCATTGCCGGGGCCACCTTCTCCACACATACATGCACGGGTTTCTAAGTCTCTCTCAGGTCATTCATCGACATTCACTGCAGCCTCTTCCCCCAGTCACCACCACCACAGGTGAATTCCAATCCGATTTCTTACCCTCAATCTGTTGTAACCCTCAAAAATACATTTGAAAGTGTTTTAACAGAGAACCAAACAAGACACACACCGGTGCTCGACTGCACTTTATATACTATGTACTGTATATAACAACCATATAAAACGCATTTTCCAATCTGTACTTGATCCTCCTGTTTGGGGGTGTGATGATCACACCTTTTCCTCTGAGAGGCACTTTTCTAGTCATGAAGCAGCCAATGATCCCAGTTAGAAATTTACAACTGGATCATAAAATTCTCAAGGTGATAAACTTCTGGCCTTGGGTTGGATTTTCCACCAGGACTCAATTTTACGGATCAGTGATTTTAATAACTAGTTTAGTTATCTGTAGCTTCACACAGATGGAGCATAATGCCTGTAACATTTCACTGATGGTGTTTGGGTCGTGTTAGGAATTGCACAAAACCAAAATTTAACTGGATTTGTTCAAATATATTTAGGATACAAATGTAGTCATTGAATTAAAAAGACTCAATCAGCTTGCTAGCTCGCTTTATTTCAATTGTGGATATTACTTTCAGCTCATGTGGTCTACTCTATATAAAATATGAATATTTAAATGAATATTTTGTATGCATAATGCAAAACTGCGACTTTTAAAAGACAGAGGTTAGGGTGGTAGGAAATACTAATACTTGATAACCGTTATTAAAAAACAAACAAACTGGTGGAGTTCTATTACCAATTAATGAAAACACAACTATCTACTTGGAAAAGTGATTTGGCTGGCTTAATTGTCAATTCTCTTAATTATCATGTCTTACAGGTGCAAATGACTGTATTATCGTAGTGTTGCTGTGACATATTACTGGAGCTGTCAGCACTGTGTAGGTCAGCCTGATTCACTCATCAAGTTCAGCAGGTGTTACATCCATCAGTTTGTGTCAGCTGCGACTTGATGCTCAATTCCGATTCTTTATTTGCTGGGATCCAATTTTTTTGCTGGAATCCGATTTTTCTGCTGGGATCATTTCAAATGCGATCTGCTGTGTGAACGTGATCGGACCCGATGTTTTTGGGCCCCAGAGCGCATGCGCAGAAGACGACGTGAAGTGAAGTAGAGCACGCACGCCAGTCAGCACAGCATCACTGTGTCCAGCCCAAACAGCGTAAGACCCACATTCCACAATAAAAACCAACCCAAATCTTAGCCTGCCTAGGAATCATGTTAGTACCGTAAAACTATTATATGTACAATAATGAAGACAACATAAACACACAAATGCACGAAACCCCCCCCCCCCCAAAAAAAAAACAAAAACGTTAGAGGTAAGTTAAAAGGTAAGAGAGTTTGGCTCCCCAATTGGGGGACACCAGCCATATCTGGCAACGCTGGTCGGCCTGTGTAGATTAATGTTGAAGTGGTTGTTAAACACAGGACGACAAAATCAAGACAACACGATAAGGGAAAGAAGAAGGGTAATGAAGAAAAAATGTGATACACCTGTTTCCCCCTCCCTAGTGTGTATAAATCCACTTCCCTTCCTCTATGCCTCTATCCCTTCCAAGACATCCCACAATTCTCCTCGTGTTATCTTTGTGATGAAACTTTCTGCTGTCATACAGTCCTTGCTATAGCAGCTATTCAAGACAGAAATGATTAAATTCATAATAGTAATCATTATGCATTATGTCCCAAAATAGTAGTGCTTATTAAAAATACAAAGACCTAATAGGGCTTAATGATATAAACTAAATGACATTCTAATAGTGACACCTGCACATTCATATTGTAATTCCAGTGAAGGAGAATTTCTGTTTCTGTGTTTTGTCCAATATATATTAGCAATATTGAGAAAATCACAAACTGAACAACACAACAGACCAGACAAAACCCCATGGTAAAACCAGAAACAAAAGGAAATAACACATTTGGGACAAAGACATATATACTCTCATATTGCAATATTGGTAAGAAGTCGTGAT
The DNA here is from genome assembly GCF_963422515.1 of Blennius ocellaris. Taxonomy (NCBI): domain Eukaryota; kingdom Metazoa; phylum Chordata; class Actinopteri; order Blenniiformes; family Blenniidae; genus Blennius; species Blennius ocellaris. The sequence goes on from NC_137656.1 coordinate 15,933,515, forward strand.
TATAAAGCTCATGCTGTAATATCTCACAGAGAATATCCCATTAATGTGGATGCATAAATAATAATTTAAACATGTTGGGTCTGTCCACTGATCCCTGACTTTTCTCTTATTATTAATACGTGATGAGGACCAAAGTTACCCTGTCTTACAACCACTTGGGAATAAAAATCAGCAATGCCTCAAGACCACATTCAGTTTTGAACGAGACGAAAAAAACAAAAGGAAAGCCCAAACACTGAATAATGAGGCAATGGTCGTTACACAAATTGAGTCGCGTCAGTGGCATTGTTCTCTTCAGCATCGTCAGAAATGATTCATGCTGCCAGCACAACCGAGACAGTGGCAGTCTGAAGTGATGAACACCCGCTCTGCTCTTCATCACACTTGTATAAGAAGGCACGCATCCGCGCAGGGCAACATATACAGTGAAGCACAGGGGACTTAAATGTACCTGACCTATAGAAAGCTGATTGATTTGCTAACTGGATATGGCACACATCCTCGTGCCATCCCTCATCTCTCTCATCTGGGCTACAGATCAAACCCCTGAGGGCTTTATATGGTGAAGTGCCTCGGCACAGACAACCCGCGGGTTTCTATGGAGACAACACGTGTCTCAAATCTGGCTGAAAGATGCATAAACAACGTTCATTCATCTTTGTTGATGAAGGCAGGTCTATAAATAAAGTCACTAAAAATATTTCTATATGCGCTGCGTTGAGTAACTTCAGCTAATGTTCAGCTGTCAGGTGTAATCGAAAACATTTCACCATTGAGGGATTCATCCTCCTGTGGCAAAACATACTTCCATTCACGCTGAAGATAAAACACTGAGCGTGCTGTGACACCAGTCATTATATACATGTGTCGCAGGAGCAAGGCGTGATGGGCTTGCTCTAACTAACTGCTCTTGCTGGAGGGTATATGAGCCAGTGTGATAAAAGATCTTCTGAGTATTCCAATTAACTGCAGCAATAGCGGAGCCAAGAAATAAAAGCCAGGGAGAAAGCCCCATCCATTAACACCCACCCTTCATTATTTATCATCTCTTTGGCCACTGAAGGATGAAGGGAGCACACAGTCGGGGGGAGGAAAGAAATCCAAACAAAATCAGGACGATAATTCCTTCTAATCTCATAAATGCAGCGATTTACAGAAAAGATTTCAGAATTAATATATAGTGTGACATATCTAATCGTGAGTAAATGTCGGGAACACGACTTGAGCGTCAATAAATCCATCTGCTGAAAGCACTGACTGAAGTCTCAACGGTCTCATTCACCCTCTTTCCTGAAGCGTTTCATTGGGTCTCGTGCGCTTCTTTCACAGATAAAGTTAAGAGTGCCACCTTTTTCATGAACAATCTGTGGACTTTCTGAGAGCCTGGTGAGGTCACGGCTGAGCTCACAGCGTCAACGTGAAGTAACCATTGATGACACATCCTGTACCACTGGAAGCCGAGCAGCACAAAGCAGCTGCATTCAATTAGAACCATTTCACTCAAAAAAAGGCCATCAAGTTTGTTTCGACGTTACCAAAACCCTCACACTCAAGCTTCTTCTCTCAGGAGACGAATACATCTACCCAATAGATTAAAAACATGGATGATATGGTGCATTCATTTGCAACAGGGAAATGGGAAATATACTTACTTTTACTTATAAAACAAACCCGAAAGTTGTCCAACTCGGGACTCGCCACATGGACTTAATGCAATTGTGATAATTCATGCATCTACAAGAAAACAACCAGATTATTTCCTCATGATGCACTCTGCCGTGATCAAATCTCATCGTCAACAATGTGAAAACAGCCAGATCATGTTAGCCAAGTGCAGTTCGTGAGCTACCGGAACCAGCAGTGGTTCCATACGAGTAGAGAGTGACGTCCGTTGATAATTCTGACTTGACAGGGCAGAATTTCAACCGTGTGTTGACTTACATGGGTGATGATAATGTTGTTTGTCCAATTTGTTCGCCTTATTGTGTTGCTGTGTAAACACTCACATTTGTCATGGGGGGGGTTTGCTGACTGGTTCGTTTCCAAGTTCAAAGCTGTATAACAAATGACTGTACTACATCACAAAGAATAACAGCGGCTGTCCATTGTCAACTGTGCACCAAGATGAAGCAGAAAATGTCTTTTCACTATCAACACAGACCAAAACTGGTCTTCCTCAGTCAGAGAAAAGCAAGCAGTGCAACTTAATGGTCTGTTTCTTGCGCTCCTTTAGCAAACACAGGTGTGTTTTTTTTGTTTGCGGTGCATGTGTGATATTGAAAAGGACAGAGGGAGGAGCACGATCAGAGAGCACAGGACGCCTGAGAGAGAGAGACACACACACACACACACACACACACACACACACACACACACACACACACACACACACACACACACACACACACACACACACACACACACACACACACACACACACACACACACACACACACAGGCCCAAAGCGAGCTTCTCTATCAAAGCTGGGCCAAATAGGAACTCTCATTCAAACCAATTTTGAGTCAGAAAGTAATTCTGCCGTCACAAATGGACTGTGCTCTTTGGATAATGGCCCACATCCAGGTATATCTTATATCTGAGCAGACTGGTGGCACCAAACCAGCTGGACATGATGGATGCGAGTACACGCAGCATGCAGACACCATATGGCGCAGCCCACACGGAATGACACGCTCACGGAATAAATGGCACAAACAACAGCATTTATGTCGAGTTCAAGTAGAAGACATATTGCTAAAAAAGCGATAAACAATCATGTCCCCCAAAAAATAATGCAACTCAGAGTTGACTTCAGCATATGTGAGCAGCGAGGTATACCTTTACAGGAGGTATACCCCACCATTTGTTTCCCTTAAGCTTGGATCAATTGGGAAGAAAAACTGAGTAGATGGATGTTTTCCCGACTTCATCAGTGGACAAATATGCAAACTTAAGAACTGGTTTAACATAAATAATCATTGAACTTAAGTAAAACTAAATTTGTGGTATTTGACAATGGTAAAAGGGACACATATGCACAGTTTAAGGTAGACGGTGTGGAAATTGAGAGGGTTCACGAAAGTAAGTTTCTTGGTGTGATAATTGATGATTAAATAAATTGTAAATCTCACATAAAACATATTCAAAACAAAATATCAAGAAGCATCTCAGTAATCAATAAAATAAAAAAACATACTTGATATTGATATTATTCATACATTATGTATTTACTATTTTTCTTGTTAATTTGTATATGTAGGTAATGTATGTACAGTATATATATATATATATATATAGCACATAACACATCTATCTATCTATCTATCTGTCTGTCTATCTATCTATCTATCTATGATAGTTTTTCATTCACTGACAGACTTAAAGACATCCACAGCCTTTATTCTGAAGGCTTTAGTGACCTCCTTAGATCTTGACAGGACGACACCTCACGTTTTGGAAGCGATGAGAAAAGACAGAAAGCATAGTGAGACGGCTTAGCCCCGTCACTCTCCAGCCAGGTTCAAAGATGGGTTTACTCTGGAAGCTTTATGGATTTAAAACGCTCAAAGATACATGGTCGTATCATTGCATGAGACAGGTCTGCCTTTTTAAATGTTGTTCAAGTCATTACAATCAAGGAATTTGGATTTAGCTCCATCTCTTATGTTGCATTTGCTGCTTAAGTGTTAAAAAGAAAAAAAATCAACAACATTTCAATTGGATTGGTTATTACTTCATGATATTGAAATTCTTGATCTTATCCAGATTAATGTTGATATTCATTAAGTACAACATGTGGATAAAATGATCTATCATGCTAAATAAGAAGCTGTTTTGCTGGTCAGTCCAAAGACTCCATCAGCCTGCAGTTTATACTTAGTAAACACTGCAAGGAGTGGCTGTGAGTGACACAGAGGAGCCAGCTTTAATCATGGGAAGGGTCTGGCCTCGCAGATAAGACTACAAACCAGACTCAAGAACAAAACAAATCACACCAAAGTCTCTAAATCCCTGCTTCACAAGATGCAGCAAGTGATTATTTATGTTTAGCAGAAATAAATTCTCATGATTAATGAGGCAATTACAGCAGCAAAATTGCATTTTTTTTTTTTTAACTAGGAGATCTTGAAAATGGCAGAATCTAGACAGAAAGAGTGCAATAAACATTTAACAATGCACCTAAATAAAGCTGCTTGCAACTGAAAAAAAACAACAACACAAACGAGAGAGTTCAGGTTGTATTGGAAAACTCTGATGATTGATAATGTCTGCTGTAAATGATTAGAGAGCTGTGGGTGATAATTACAAAAAATAAAAAATAAAGCTATTTGGACAGAGGGAAACAAACATATTCGCAATGGCACACACACACACACACACACACACACACACACACACACACACACACACACACACACACACACACACACACACACACACACACACACACACACACACACACACACACACACACACACACACACACACAACCGAAGGCATAATAGCTTGAATATGAGCTGGTAGAACTGTAAATATTTTATCACACTGTTATGACTGTGTTTCTATTATTAAAGTAAATTCTGGATTTGAGTTTTAGTTTCCTTCCAGTTGCACCAGCTGTTTACATAAGATAGCCTACATACGACAGAAATGAGTTTGTAAAACCGATGGATGAATGACAATGAAGAATAAAAACTAAAGAAATGAAGATGTGTGGACGTGTCCCACGTCTTATAACGAATCAAAACATCTCATGCTGCAAATGTGCTCAAGTAAAGTTATGACAACCATAACGAAGGCTCAATTAACTCCTTCCCATGCCAGGATGGATGAGGGAAGTCATGTACCACCTAAAATTGTGAAAAAACAACAACATACTTTGCCAGAAAAAGCTGAGTTTAATACAAAGTAGTCTACAGCCTATTTCTCTACCATTACCTGCATCAGACTGTAAAGACGCTTTGCATTCTTGTAAACGTGTAGTTCAATTGATGCAGCTGAGTATTGTTTATCATTTGAATGTTTGTGTATATGTATGTGTGTATACAGTATATATCTATGAATACGTGTGTAAATTAATATCCTTGCTGTTTCATGTATGTATATACACATTTTGTCTTTGTCTTCCCTTCAAGGTCGCCTGTCGGGATGGGAGGCCATAGGGTTGGAGTCTGTATACTGTTCTATATGGTATTTTGTATGTCACTTGAAAATATAATAAAAGGATTTATGGGGGGAAAAAACAAAACACTGTTGACGAAAACCAAAGGAGATGCTTCTGTATTTGTTTGAACTCCAAACATGTGAAATCCACTGACATGCATTAAACAAACACAGACACATGTGGACGTTGTGTGGAAAGGAAAACCACCAAATGATTTACCTAATGATTTACCAGGAGGTTTTTCCTTCTGCCACAAACACTGACGACAGACAATCTGTTTCCTTCGTGCTGCTTCTCCACCCAGAAAAAAAAACACTGAGCTGCAGCACTATCCCTCAAACTCTAGAGCCCAGAATAAAAATGAATAGCTTTCAAAGCAAAACAATAGAAAAAAAATGAAAAATAAACTACTTTTTTTAACCACAGCTATGACTAATGTAACAATAAACAGTTTGTAAAGATGAGGAGCGCCACATCCTCATCCGTCTCAGATGTCATTATGAGGAGAAAAGCCTCAAAAGACTCCCCCCCTTATTAGTTTATTTTATTTTGCATGGCACAGCCCATGATCCTGCACATGAACAGGCTGAACAACGCAACACAGCTTCACACAAACCGGCGTGTTTGTTTTTCCGACTCGATAAGCGCACAGATGAAAACACCCACCTCCTTCTTCACGGTGCGCAACAGCCTCTGGCGGGTTTCTGCTTCTAAAACACGGGACAATTAAAACAAATAAACAAGCAAAATGTTTACAAATAAACTTGTTGGATTTGTAAAAAAAACCAAACAAACTTGTCAAATGATTGAATCCTTTGCTCCCACCTGCCATGATTGTTGCCATGGTTCCAGTCTCCGGTCTGCACGCGGCACGCTCTCATCAGTGGAGTCGGAAGGCTCGCGCTGAGCCCAGCCTGCCTCGAGCTGAGGTGACCCACCTCCACGTGAACACAACGCCCCTTAAAGACACACACCGCTATCTATTGGCTGCGACGACTCACTAATCAAATATGCTTCAAGTAAAGCCCTGATCAGTCAGCGGGCAGTAAACGTTAGCTGCCTACGAGCATATTGTTCAACTACATTATTTGAAATGAGTAACGGTTAGAAAAAACAAAACAAAACAAAACCGTTTGAGCTCTTTATTGTGGTTTTGTAGGGAACTGGCACGCTGCACGTGGATAATTCCTGGGTCTTCCATCTAACAGGGAAAAGTGTTGTGTTTCCGCCATCTGCTGGTCAATATGTGAAAATACTTTCAGAGGATGAGACTGATGGATCAACAAGTGGGAGAGCAAGGAAAAGGTCATAATAACATTTCGTGAAATATGTGGCTACACGGTGGTTTAGTGGAATTTACATCCCTGTTATCCGAACAAAATAAATAAAATACAAAAACGACAGTGTTCTGCCGTTTTTCTTTGATTTATTTTAACTTTGGCTTGTGAGTTGTATAAACGTCTCTCAAAATATTTTATTAAATCATGTTTTTCTCTTTTTTAGAGACATTTTTTTTTAGAGAAAATTTTGACCATGTTCAACTTCAAGCGAATCACAGAAAAAAAGTTAGAAAAATACAAACAAAACTTACTACCGCTACGAACTACTAAAATCAAATACACAACTAGGATCACATACATTACAAGACTACCAACATGTGTCAAGTAATCCACAATGAAAAAAAAAACATGTCTCAAGTAATTAAAAAAAAAATGTATGTAAGATTTTATTTTGGGTTTTTTTTAATTCATAAAAGAAAATATTATGTCTGCATGTGGATAAAGTACTGTAGTGCTTAATTTATCCAAGAACCTTTTTTAATATTCGGAACAAATCCTAATGGTAACATATGCTTGGTCTCATTTATGGGTGAGCATTATGATGGTAAGAAACAAAACTCTCTAGCGTTTAGTGAGAAGCACAATAATATACAAATCTAGAACATCTAGAAATCATTTCAGACTTCTGTTAGGTCGCTTCACTTTACCACATTTGATAAAGAAAAATGATGCAAACTCTTCTGATCCGTCATGATTTGAATCATGCTTTAACTCAAACTGTCCAGAAGATGGAGGTGGTGTCATTTCGTGTTTATACCAAAAACGCAAAGGAGAGCCAATCTATCTAAATGAATTGTAAGTTTTCAGTTTCTGTAGAGCGATGACATCAGTTTTACACTTGAAAGGTGCCGTGAATTCCCCACCAGTGTCAGAATAGGAGCAGGAGGAGTTCGTAAGCTTCACTGAACTAGAGTAACAGGTCCTGGGGCTCTGGGTCCAATTCTCCCTGGAGGACAAAGCTGTCAGGTAAATCAGGTGGTGAATGGACGGAGCGATAACACGAGATGACAGACTGAAAGGAAGGGGCTGAATCCCCTCCTTTTCACTGCTTTTCCTTATAAGCATGAGCTTCAGTCCAGGATTCCCTCGCTGGGATGGCTTTAGATAATATGGGGTAATAGCATGTCTTGGTAAATGTCACAGCAGGACTTCTGCCTGAGTAAACAGCACACTGGAGCTCTTCTGCAAGCTGGCCTTTACCTAAGTGTCAAGGGAAATCTGCATTTGCATTTGCTCGTTTCAGTTGAGAGAGAAATAATTTCTCTATGCCAGCGTATGACGTCTGGAAAGATGCTCTGAAGTGTCAAGTCTATCTAACCAGAGATGCTGAATGCTTGCTTCTCTGAACCACAGCGAGACACAAAACAGTTATTGTGATGAATGGCAAAAAAACACAGGTAAAGATGGACTTAATGCTATTCATGTGTACACGTGTTGCATTCTGGGGGCATTACATTGGCTTACATTAATTCACTGCCAACTGTCATTGAACTGCAAACTTCAAACTAAACCTCATACCGTAATCGTGACTTGAGGGTTACCAACGCCAATTCAGTGATTTCCCTGATGGGGACCTCGGTTTGTGTCTGACACGAGTCTCCATGTGCCACTGTGCAATCAGGTTGAAGTCACCAGCAGAAGAACTGGGCCTCGCACACTTCATACAAACATGAACAAATGTTACCTTTTGAATAAAAACCCAAAACAATTCAACAGAATTTCCAATCAAACCAGATCCACTTTTCAACAATAGCAATCATCATATCTGTCTGTAAAAACACAGCTCAGCGTGCACATGTCCATGTGTGATTAGAGGAGACGTGCTCAAAGCGGTAACAAGGCATGTGAGAGAGGCTCCTGTCAGTCTGATGTTCTTCTGCACATGTGTGCCAATGCAGATTGACAGGATTGTATGTTAGAGAAGCCAAAGCTGTGTGTGCTTTTGTTGTCATGTTGTTATGAATTTGGCCCCCAGGCAACCGCAGCCCCCCCCCCCCCCCAGCTAACTGTTTACTGCTTCCCATCCTGGCTCTGGCAGTGAGAAGACATCTATCTATCTATCTATCTATCTATCTATCTATCTATCTATCTATCTATCTATCTATCTATCTATCTATCTATCTATCTATCTATCTATCTATCTATCTATCTATCTATCTATCTATCTATCTATCTATCTATCTATCTATCTATCTATCTAAAAAAAAACAACCCACTATAGGTGCCACTTGGTTCTTACATAAGTGACAATTGTATGAAGGTCCTGGATGTGCTGCTATCTCAGGATCGTATCTATTTCCCAAAGTAACTTAGTTTTCATGCACTTTCTCTCGGGTCACAGACCCGCATGACTGCAGCTCTCTGGGTATCCAGTTAGTGGCTTTTTGAATCTGCCCGGTACTAAAAGCAGTAGATTTCATTACAAAGTGTTTTTATTAGATTTTCCTAATGAGTCCAGTTAAGCTGCAGTGATTGTATTTGACTGTCTTCACCAAACAATATTACAATTGCAAAGGACCAGGAAGCCCGGATGGTTCAGAATGGTATTTATAGCTTCCTGCTGCAAACTTTTGAAGCGGGCTGAATGTCCGTGGGTTTCAAGGTGAAACAGGTCTTTGAAACACATTTTTGAAAAGTATACTGGTGTATGAGACATGAAGCTGCCCAATGTTTAACAATTTTTACATCATCGCAGCGAATACTAGAGACATTTTTGATTCAGAGGTATATTTTAATGTCTTAGCAAAGTGTAAGTTCCATCTTTTTTTCACGTCTTGCATAAAATTAAAGATCAATCCTTTTGGGGGGGGATTAAATTCTCCCCATTCATAATTACAGTTACATTTAAGTACTCCTGCAAGATGCAGTGAGGTGCTGCAGTGCAGTACAAGGGGCTTAAGGACTTCACGTCAGTGACCTGGTGACCTGTCAGCAGCAGGATTCAAACCTCACAGGTTCTGGGCACAAAGCTGCTTCTGAAAGCTGTGGGCCACCACACTCTCCTTCTGCAGGAAACAATGGATATGTACAGAGAAACAACACTGAGGCAGCACTATAATCAGCATGATGTAATCTTATTACTGTAAAGAACACACACTTTTTTTTTTTTTAAAGAGGAATAAATATCATTTAATTCATGAAAAAAACATAAATCAAAACCAAATAGTGAAGTAATGTGTCACATCATTGTGATTTTCGATGCTCTTTAGTATATCCGCTTCGAAACTTGATCATGAGGTTTCATCCTTTTTTATTTAATTTTATTTCATTGCACGTATTAAATTTTTTTACAGAAGCAATAACTTTATTTTAATGATGGAGCTCGTTATAGCTAGATTTGATAAGGCTATATCATGCTTTGAATGGCTGAAGTGGCGAGAATAAAAAAAACAACTTGGCTCAACCTCTTGCATTCATCTGAATAATATCTTTTTTTTCACCCCCCATCAGACTGAACTTACTATTACAAACTAAGAAAATGATTTGTCGCATGCCTATTTGCCTCGATCAGATTTAACTTAATTAGAAAACAAAAAAAACAAAAACAAAAACAAAGGCTCTGTCCATGTGTGTCCACTAACAGGTATCCCCAAGTGTTTGCTGCAGCCCCACAACTCCTCCCACTGCTCCTGTCGTCGTTAGAGGAGAATCATCCTCCTCTCCGTGGAGCTGATCCTCTGGCTGACTTTTCACAGTCCAGTGCCCCAACAGGACTTGGTCATGGCCGGCAGTCTGACCCACCACGGCTCACCGAACCCGGACAGCTACAGCCCCAACAGCCCGGTCCCGGTCCCGGTCCCGGTCCCGGTCATCACACAGACGGACTCCCGGGACAAATGGAGCAAAAAGATGGATTTTCTCTTATCTGTCATTGGCTTTGCTGTGGACCTGGGGAATGTGTGGAGATTTCCTTACATATGTTATCAAAACGGAGGCGGTGAGTACTTTTATTTGAATTTTATTGTTATTTTAACCAGATTTAAGCGTTGCATAACTTTACATTTCACGTGTGAAGGCAGTTAGTTAAAAAAAAAAAAAAGATATATATATTTCAAGTCTTCAAATAATTCTGCTCAAATTTGTTATTAATTATTCTTAAAGTATCCTGAAGTTTCTGGAGAGCACGGATTACTTATTTAAAAAAAGAAAAACAAAAGTTCACTAACGATAGCGGATCGATTGTTTGGAACCATTTCTGAATTGTTGAGCCTGAAAAAAAAAATCATATCAGGAACTTGGAGGGGAAAAAAATCGGGCAATAAAAAAAAAGTGCTTTGAAAGTGTCAAAGATAGATGCAATATGTGTTACGTAAGTTGGGAGTAGATTGTCTTTTCTTAACAAATTTCCATCAAGTGGTTACATCTCAGCAGCAAACAGATTTAAATGCATGAATAGATTGATGCACCGTATTTTATACAAAAGGCGACCAAGAATTAAAAAACACAAAATGCAAATTCAAAATACATACTGAAAGACTATAGGGTCATATCTCAGGATCCCGTAAATAGAATAGAATAGAATAAAATAGAATAGACTAGTATTTATTCTCTGGAATATGACAGACATGCATCTTCATTTTCTGCATTTGAATTTACATTTTGAACAATCCGTTCATATAATTCTGTCTTTTTTCCCCGCCCCAAGTGTTAAAGTTAACAATCTTTTGGGATTCCGTTAAAAAAGAAAAAGAAAAACTAAAGACCTAACCTGTCCTTCTGCATCTCTCTGCAGGTGCTTTCCTTATTCCTTACATTTTGATGGCCATCTTCGGTGGCGTGCCGCTCTTTTACATGGAGCTGGCACTGGGGCAGTTTCACAGGACCGGAGCGATCTCCATATGGAAACACATCTGTCCCATTTTCAAAGGTAAGACTGCACTCAGCACCATTTTCACATTCAGATCAAACGATTCTATCTTGTGAAATCTGAAAGTGTGAAAAGGGCAATTATAATTCCTATAAATCATTTATACTCTAAGCTCAGTTGAATTATTGGGATCTCATTGTTGTTGACAAAACAATCTGGCGAATGGTTTCAGCGCTGTTTGTCTCTTCTCGTGTCCTCCCGCTTTTCTTTCAGGTATAGGATATGCCATTTGTATCATCGCCCTGTACGTGTCCTTCTACTACAACACCATCATTGCCTGGGCCCTCTTCTACTTCTACTCCTCCTTCTCCAGCATCTTGCCGTGGACAAACTGTGACAACGTGTGGAATACCCGCGACTGCACCAACTATTTTGGCCTGGACAACGTCACCTGGACGAATTCCTCCAGATCTCCGGCAGAGGAATTTTACACGTAAGTGCATGTAAGTGTGAGTAACAGAAACCACGTATATAAATAGCTTTACAGTAATACTCTACACAAATACTGTCAGCCGGAGTGTTTGTACTGGAGCTTCGATCTTGTCTGATGAAAACACGGGCGACGATTCATGTGTGTTATTTCAACAGGAGACACGTTCTCGAGATCCACAAGTCCTCCGGGCTCCGAGACGTCGGGGGTGTCCGCTGGCAGCTGATGCTCTGCCTTTTTCTGATATTCACCATTGTCTACTTCAGCCTCTGGAAGGGGGTAAAGACCTCTGGAAAGGTAGCCGTGCTTTCCCCCTCTGACCATATGGAGGAATATTGTGCATTTTCTGTAATTGCATAGGTTTGATGTGTGGTGCCCTCATCTCTCTGCTTCTCTGATTTATCCATCCTCCGCCACCTCAGGTAGTGTGGGTGACCGCGACTTTGCCCTACATAGTGCTTTTCATCCTGCTAATTCGAGGAGCCACTCTGCCGGGGGCCTGGAGAGGCGTCGTGTTTTACTTAAAGCCCCAGTGGGACAAGCTGCTGGAGACCAGCGTGAGTTGAATGAAGTTGGTTGATCCGATTGTTTCTGTAAGGGATGCACATTGCTCCAGTCTGGAGATAAAACAGCAGCTAAAAGAGCAGGATCATGAAACATTTTTGAGAATTTCATCCACCATTTTAGGGATTTTTTTTTGGTAAAACTTTCATAAAACAGCAAGTCTTTTTATTTTGCTTTTTATAATGCTGATGTAGATTACCTATGAGCACTTTTTTTTAACTTTCCTTGCCTAATGTTTGAATCAGCCATATTAAAACATTAGAAAGAAAACACAGAGCAAGTGAGGGATGAAGATATTCTGAATAATGAATGTTCACATGCAGGTAAGAATAATAACACATGTTCCACATGAGTTTCAAGTGTCGTTTGCATTGTTTCAGTCTGACCAATTATTACTGAGTTGAGAATCACTTTTTAACATCTATATTGTATTTCGTTGCGACAATAGCTGATTAAATAGAAAAACATTTAATATTCTAGTTTCCTTCACTCTGTACAACTTTCTAAAAATGCCCTTAACTCTGCACCAAATCAGTCCAGATATCTAAGATGGGCACGAGTCACCTGAATGAGTGTCCCATTTACTGCACAAGTGAAGCCAATCGCCACATTTGGATCTTCCACGTATTGCTTGTAGTTTCCAACGAGCAGTACATTGATTCAGTCTGAGCCACTTCTCCCCTTGAGAATCTACTCGTATTCCTTTCAGATCTCTGAATCGCCCTCAGCTTCATCCCCGGTCCGCCGTTGTTGTTTGCTCGACATGTGTGAGTGCTTTGGTTTGGAGGGGAATATGGATGAGGTGAAATGAGATGCATAAATAAGCCACAGAGCAGGATAATAACATGCATAATTGGTTTAGATTTTCTGCCCATTAACAAAGGCTTCCCCTCACCAGCATCCAACGCCGCGCTCCTCTTTTTAACGCCGAATGCGAGCTCCTCTTCAGATCTCCCTGCGTACAGCTGTGCGGCAGCGAGGTTTCTGTGTGACACAGCAGCTCCCGTGGTTGACAACATGTAGTGAGAGAAGTTAAGAAATTGATAAATGAAAGACACCAAAAGAGATTGAAGCCATTTCGCTGTATTTTGTATACTTCAGAATACTCCCGCCCCTCGGTAGACGTCTCGGGACGAGTGCATCATGCAGTCTCCAAACAGTGAGACGTGTGTTTCTGTTTGGTCTCCAGGTGTGGGTGGATGCTGCTGCGCAGATATTCTTCTCTCTGGGTCCCGGGTTTGGAGTCCTGTTGGCTCTTTCAAGCTACAACCCTTTCACAAATAACTGCTATCGGTAAGAACAAGCCTCGACACCCACTGAATTATACTCTTATTCATGGAATCAGTGTGTGACTTCAATACAGGAAGGGGGGTTTCTTTTTTTACTTAGTGTGCACTCTTAGAAACACAAGTGTCTATTATTTTAAGATTTCAGTCAAACGACTTTGATCGTTATGTATATCTAATTTAAAACAAGAACAAAATGTACTGGAGAGGTTAGAAGCTACTAAGAGTTTGTAGATTAACAACAAAACCTGGCTTGTTTGTACACCACACACCTTTCTTGTGGAAAATGAGATTTCCCACTTCTGGCGGTCAAGATTTAACCTGATGTGCAAAATACATCAGATTGAAGTTACATAACTAGTAACGGTACCAACCAAGGAATACCCGAAAACAAATCAAACTGAGTAAAGGAATCCTGCATATGTCCAGTGTGACACGTTTGGGCTGATACCCGGGGACCTCGGTGGGCATGTTGGTACGGAAGCTGTAACCTCCTGACCACCAGGAGAAACATTTTTTTTATCCAATTCCCACTTTTTTATAAATTTCCTAATATTTGCAAGGTAATTAGAATACTAAAAACATTTTTTGTTATCATTGAAAAGCCTTCAATGTCCTCTGTCAATACCAACATGAGTCATTTTAGTAAGATGCAATGGGTGAGAGACAGCCAGGTTTAAAAATGTCCACCACAGAGGACAGATTTGAACTACCGGTTGTTCAGGAGGATAAGGACGTATTGTTAATGATTTGAGTTCACCTCGATGCAAAACACTCGTCTCAATTACACAAGCAGAGGTTATTGCATGATATAAACCTAAAGCTGCATTCAGGAAGAGTTCAAATTAGATTGTAGGTTGAGTTGAGTGTGTGTGGAGGACGGGAGCAAACAGAAAACGCTCAGATCTTGAATGAAACTGGATGCTACACGAGTCTCACGTCTCTGAGACCTTTTTAAACTGATTTCCATCACATCTCACAGATATAATGCGTCACCTCTTAGTGTTTTCATGACTTTAATCACAGAGAGAGTTGGGTAGTCAATCTAATATGTGCCTCATTGATTTGAGCAAAAAAAACCTACAGTGGTAGTTTACACTTTTACCCTTTCTTATTATATATATATATATATATATATAATACTTTCATTAATAATTTTTTAAGATGTGATTTCATATTTCCTCATTTCTTTAATATGATTTCATATTTTTACCCTACAGGGTTTAGGGTTAGGTTTAGTAAACATTGGCTGTGTTTTTTTTTCACAGCGAATGAAACGACACTGAAAATATTGAGACGAGATCGTTTACTTGTTACTCGTTTACTTACCACATTAAATTCCTTCCTCCACAGTGATGCCATAGTGACCAGCTTGGTAAACTGTCTGACCAGCTTTGTGTCGGGATTTGTCATTTTCACGGTGCTGGGCTACATGGCCGAGATGAGGAAGGTGAGGGTTGAGGATGTGGCCAGAGATAAAGGTCAGTAAATAAGAGTGATAAGTGAAATCAACAAAGAAAAATAATAATGTTTTTGAGGTTAGGAATCATTAAATACTTTGTTTTATTCATATTTAATTTTGTTCCGCTTTCCAGGACCAAGTTTACTCTTCATTACTTACCCCGAAGCTATTGCTAACATGATGGGCTCTACCTTTTTCGCAATCATCTTCTTCGTGATGATGATCACGCTGGGACTTGACAGCACGGTATGGACTGTCAACTGTTTAATATTGACTGTGTTCTCCAATAACACATGCACACGTGTGGCTGTTTATTATGAACAAGTGAAATATTCTGCTTTATCAATCCATCAATTCACACATCAAACATCTGTTCACATCACACGGAATTCGGTATTATCCTTGCATGAATAAATTGTTTGTTTTTTTCATCACTAAAATTGGCTTTTTAGAAAGCACCTTGAACTTAAGTTGGAAAAATTGTATTTTATTCCTTTTCTTATGTATATTTTTCTCAAGTAGATGACTCAAGGTCCATGTTTACATTATATTTTAATACCATAATCACATTTACATGACCACATAAAAAAAAATCCAATCATGATAGCAATAAACAACAGTGAATTTAATTTGTACGATTTCTCTGTGGAACATGAGCTTTTAACCACTTCATTACTGTGGGTTTCCCCCCCCCCTTCAGTAAGTAATACATGCTCAATTTTAATGTCTTTCAATTCACTTTAAACATGCTCAATAAATGTTATAGCCTGGCTATCTGGAGAAATTGTGACTTTCCAGTAATAACGTCTGTGTGTGTTTCAGTTCGGAGGCCTGGAGGCGATCATCACCGCTGTGTTGGATGAATACCCGGATCATTTCTCTCACAGGCGGGAACTTTTTGTTCTTTGCTTGGTAGTTGTCTGTTTCCTGGGCTCTCTCAGCACTCTTACAAATGTGAGTTTTTCACACAACACTAACCTTTTCAATTAATAAGAGATTACCGTTTCCTTGAATGAATTAACCCTTTGGGTCAGGTAGTTATAGATACAATGTCGGGCATTTATACTACACTAATACTGAAATCTGCAGGAAGTTGATTTCAGGCGTCGATTATCAGTAGTCCACATGAGACAGCGAGTGACGTCTGATTCTGTTATTAACAGGGTGGTGCCTATGTGGTGAAGCTGTTGGAGGAATTTGGAGTTGGATGCTCCATTATTGCAGTGGGTTTCCTTGAGGCTATTGCAGTTTCCTGGTTCTATGGTAAATTTAAAAAAAAATCATCTTGATTGACTTTTTTCAGTCTTTCATTTGTAACTTGATAAGGCTTTCAATCATGTATTTTGAATACGCAAAGTCAAACAATGTGACTTCTGTCTTTCTTCTGCTTTCAGGTATCAAAAGGTTTAGCAATGACGTGCAGGCGATGCTCGGCACATCTCCAGGGCTATTCTGGAAAGTTTGCTGGGTTGCCATCAGTCCAGCATTTCTGGCGGTAAGAGATGTACTCTGAGCTGGAGTTATAGTAGACACAGTCCAAAGCCTGCATGCCCTTTAACCACTTTTGATTTTGGCTTGATGCTTTAGTGACCATGCAATCCTCAAAAAAAGAAAAAAAAAGAAATGTACACCCATGTCATGGAATGATCAATTCCCTGTTGCAGTTGACCAAATCCATTGACCAACAGAGCAAACTATGCATAAAAGCTTGGCGTAAAGCTCAAAAGACGACTGGAACAGTGACCGTAGACCAAACTGCTTAATCCACACATCTTCTTTACCTCTTTAACCATTTTGGGTTGCTGGAAATGAACTAATCTCCACTGATGACAAGTGAAGGCAGGGTTCACTATGGACGCATGCACGAACCTACCTCCTGGTAATTTAGTCACCAAATAAGCCTGAACTCCCTTTTTGGAATTTGAGAGGGAATCAGGAGAAATCCCACATTCGTACAAGGTTCTCTCAATGTGAAATATAATCCATAAAACCTTTTTTCCACAAAACACAAATGTCAGTCTCCCTCCTCTACATATCTTTTATTCACATCCAGCTCCCTGGAGGCCTTCCCTGTTGACATTCAGCAATATAACACCAGTGTGATTTTCTTTCTGTGTTTATTAAATAGTGGAAGACTTTGACAGGTAGATTACCCACCTCCGGTATTTTCCTTACTGACCGATATGAAAATTCCATTCACATAAATGGAAATGCTAAACATGGAAATGCTCTATATGCCCACTCTCCTCAGTATATCATAGTGAGCTCCCTGCTGAAAGCGCCACCCCTCACACTGTTCGACTACAAGTACCCAGACTGGAGCATCACAGTGGGCTACATGATGGGCCTCTCGTCCTTCATGTGGATCCCAATCTACATGGTCTACAAGTTGGTGTGGACGCCTGGTTCTCTGAAACAGGTCAGTGGAGAAAGAGAAAGAACGAGTGGAGTGCAAACAAAGGAAAACACAAACTTTCTCACACATTTTCTGCTACCCCCCCCCCCCCCCCAATGACTGCATTGTTTCCTACTACAGAGGCTGGCAGTGTGTCTGAGACCAGAGAGGACAATACCAGATATCCACACTGACAACCTCAACATGGCTGCTGTCCCATGAAGAGAAAACACCTTTTGTCTGCTTTTAGACTCCCATCAAAACCAGTTTGAAGTTGTACGTCACTGAATCTGAACCCGACTCAACGTCAAGGCTGCTTTATGGTTACTGTTAAAAGGTCGTTGCTGCTAAATTGGTAACTGTAAAAGGAGCTGAGATAGCAGTACTCAGTTCCTTTGCTGTATGTGTGATTGTCTGTGTGACTCAGACCTGCATCACCTGGATAGTTTCTAGCTTTCATATATCACCATTTTCAAGTGTTCTTGTGATTTTAGGAGTCGATGGCAAATTCTAAGTTTGTCTGTATCTATCTTATGAGGAGAGGAAGCCAAGGAACATTTTTTTTTCTTTTCCAAAGGTAACAGCACACGGTTTTTATTGTATGGGAACATTTCTCCCTGAACTTATCAATGTAGCCGCACATTGTATGCGATTTCAGATTCAGTGGAACCAAATTTGAACTCGCTGACTCTAAATAATACTGTTATTTCAACAGTGCTGTATTTCAGGTCCCATAGTGCACAGTGCTTGTGTTGCAAGCGCTTGATATTTCTGATAAAAGTGTTTACCGTTTTCCGACTAATGATTCCATTGGATAGAAGTGAGGTAAACAGGCAAAGAACAAAACAATATGATAATCAACTGACTATAATTATATCCTCACGGGACCAATGACTTCTCTGTGGTGAACATATTATCCACTAGCCATCTCTCTGTACTCTTTGTGCTTTTCTGCTTAATCCCGTTGTATTTTAACGAAGACAATGGGCTTTCCATTCACACATTATATTAGAATATTAGGTGGATCGCAAATTTAAAAAATAAATAAAATGAAAAAAATGATATATTTTGCCCCCACCAGGTCCCAGGAGGATAAATTAAAGTCCTTCATTAGTTGGATGGATTTCTGCTTTTTAACAGGCAATGCCCAAGCACTTTACCTAGGTGTAGTCATATGTGTGTGACAACAGATTCTAAATTCAAAATGCCAGTTTGGTCTTCACCCGACTGACTTCATTTGACACCAGGCTGCCTGATTTGCCTTAATCTGAATAAGTATTACACTATATGTAAAAAAATTATAATGTAAATTTCCTAGTGACATATTATAATAGATTATTATTGTGCCTCTCCAGACAAAATGTAATTCTCTCATGAAAGACTGTTTTTTGCAGATATGCTGTAAACTTTGTTTTAGTTGAAGTGTTGATGTATCTATAAAAGTTTATATCTTATTTACCTTAACAGAGTAATGTGATGAGCAAGGTGATGATTGTTGTGTGATTTATTTCCTGTTGTGGTTTCTGTTGAAAGATGTGCATGAAGTACAAATACAGTATAAAGTACATACTAGGTCTCTGTGCATTTTTTTAAATCTCTGAGGTTGAACACAATTATTAATATAAAAACTGCACAGTATTAAATTCCACTGCTAATCATTAAATTCAGTGTATTCCACAGCGCATTGTTTTCTTGCAAATCTCTGTGCGGCGATCTTCTTTGTGACGGTGGTGGCTGCTCCCTGCTATTAGATATTCTAATTAACAAGTTAATTTGCAGCATCCAGAATCCATCAACATACAAGGGAACAGAGCGGCTGAAACCTTCAAATTATCCCCAGCGGGATTACATGATCTCCACTAACAGAGCCCCTCAGATCTTTACTTAGCTAGTTTTTATTCAAGGCGGAGCCGATCACTCTAAGGATGACAGGTATGAACACATACATGAGAGCAGGGAGTGTTTCTGAACATGCGATTCCCTCAATGGGCGGTTGGTTGATGGACGTGCAGATCAAAGCCCTTTTGTGTCAGTGACTGCCATTGAAGTAGAAATCAGACCAGCACAACAGACACATAAAAGAGACGCTGCTAAAAGGGCAGAACCTCCACCACCTGAGATGAACAGCTTGACAAGCAGCATCCATCCTTCTCCTATGACCACTTTATCGAGAATAAAGTGGCAACAAGCTGGTGCAGAAACATTTCTTTGAACTGTGGAAGGAAACTCGGCACCGGGTGAACCTAGACACTTAACCCACAACCTGACATTCAACCCACGTCTATTTTCATTGTAAAGTGACATCGATAACCACTACAACACTGTAGCACCATGTTGAAGAATAGCAGATTCAGAAGAAAAATGACATGGATACTGTTAAAACGCCTGATACTATAAAAAATGATAAAATATAGCATTTGTAATTTGGAAATTACAAACTGGCTTATGCCGTTTCTGGTTATTGTGCTGATTTATCTCGGAGTGTCCCGTGCTATTAAAAAAAATTATATTTGATATGTGTTTTTTCAGACTATCATCTCAAAAGTGGCGCCTAGAGATGAATGCAAAATGGAAACATATTTAGCTGTCCTTCTATACTACTTATTCCTGTTCAGGAAAGCTGGAATCACGGGGTGCTGGAGCCAAACCCAGCTAACTGTGGGTGAGGGTTCATGCATACATGTTTTTGGATCCAGGTTTTATACAGACCTCTGGCAAAATCTGCGAGGACAAGTGAGATCCACCTTATCTAAATAAACACATCTTGGGGAACAAAAGAAAATAAACTAATCAATTAACTCTACTTGTTTTGAGTATAAGGATGCGAAATTTGCGTTGAAAATTTGAGACATATTTGAAACTTCATGAAAGAAAGTATTCTCTTATTCAAGCCCTTCCTTCTGCATCAGTTATTGAAACATGCATGTTGTGCATAATACAATATGATGCTATATTAACCTTTAATATGAAACATTTCAACATTCAGAACAAAAATGCAGAAGGTGAAATAAAACTTAACTGATTGGCACAACTTTTGTCCACAATACCTACAAGCAATAGATTATTGCTAGTAACATGTTAGATCTCAGTGTATTTTTTTAGTTTCTTTATCATTTAGATTGCATATTTTTTTATATGGTTTCCATATATTCAGAGACCAAGAAATGTTAACAATTGCGCCATCTACCTGAACCTGCACTTGTAAATCACCCCCACGATGACGACACATCATTTCTGTCCTGCTAACATTTAAAGATAGCTTATTATCATCAACCTAAAAATGTCTAATTGCACTACACTACTTGCTATTTCTTCTATAAAGTTGAAGTATTTGCACAATGTTTTGTAATAAAGTTGCTGAGCAACCACAGTAAATAATCCTGATCTTAATATTGACCAAAATTGGCATTTTTTTTCAGAGAATTTGGTCCAAATGGGGCCAGTGGCTGATCAAAACTGAACTTTGGACACGTTTTTTTTAAAAATTGGGAGTTCAATCTGTGTTTAAAGCAGTGTGAATTTAGTTAACCGACATACAATACTTCATTCAGAGGATCTTGGTAACACAAAAAACACTGACTTCATCTCTTCCCATGATATCTTTTCACTTGAGTTTTTAGGACAAACATGAACTAAACAAAAATCATAAAGACATGGCAAGTGAAAAATCTTAAGGGACAATATGTATTGATTTATTGGACAAGTAAAGATGTTATGATAGCATTCATATTCATTGAAATATGGGTGGAAACAGACAAATAAGATTAAAGTCAGTTACTTTTCAAATAAACAGAGTGTATTTTTCAGTATTTCCCCACCTTCATTTACAAGTGTATTTTCTTATTGACCTCATTAACAACATCAACAGTCAATTCAGCTTAAATACTTCCACGCATCCAAATTAAAACAGGATCCCTGACTTCACGTTGAAATGAAACACTTTCTTTTTGTGATGAATCAATTCAGGAAGCCTCCGGTTTTCATTCCAGGCTTCCGTGGGTGGCATTTCCTGACGCTCATTAAGCTTCTCTGCCATGTAACCAAGAGTCATAAGAGTTTATAACAGTGTGGACTCTTCTTTAGAAGATGAAGATGAAAGGCCACGTACATCAGTCATGCAGAGTAATTACATGAGGATATAACCTCAAGGAGCTTGACCTTTCCATCTATTCTTCATTGCTCTTTGACATTTCACAAATTGTAAATGTGATGAAGGCCTCACACTTGTTTGATGGTAACCGGTAAAAGAAGAATTGTCATTTGTCCTTTTTTTTTTAACACCTATTCCAACAGAAAACACACAAAGGTTTCAGTGTCCTGCGGGACAGGAAAAACTAACTTAAAAAAATGAATTAAAAATACATATACTGAACAAAAATATAAATGCAACACTTTTGCTTTTGCTCCCAATTTTCATGAGCTGAACTCAAAAATGTAAAACATGTTCTATATATGTACTAAAGACCTATTTCTCAGAAATACTTTTCACAAATCGGTCCAAATCTGTGTGAGTGAGCGCTTCTCCTTTGCCGAGATGATCCATCCTCACAGACTCACCTGTGCAGTATTCATGTTGTCCAATCAGCATCTTGACATGCCACACCTGGGACGTGGGATGGATTATTTCGGCAAAAGGAGAAGTGCTCACTAACACAGATTTAGACAGATTTGTGAACAATATTTGAGAGAAATAGGCCTTTTAGCATACATAGAAAATCTTAGATCTTTGTGTTCAGCCCATGAAAAATAAAAGTGTTGTGTTTATATTTTTGCTCAGTGTATATATACATGCATATACAATACTTACAAATGTCTTTATTTTATTTACTATTATCACTAATTGATTTGTACAAGCAAAGGTTGTTTTTTCAATGTTTTTTCAGGTATGAGTGTTAAAAGGCACCAAGCTGCACAGTAACACAGCGGCTTTAGGACCCAGATCTCTCAGCGGAAGAAGAAACACCTTAGCTCCAAACATCATCACCATCATCATCATCATCATCACCATCATCACCATCACCTCCTCCAGCCCCTCCGCAGCCGCGATGCAGCGCCTGGTCCCCGCCGCGGTGCTGCAGTGTGTCGGTGTGTTGGCCGGGGCTCAGCAGGAGGAGTCCGGCCTCACCGAGAGGTCCTACGTGGTCCTGGAGAAGCAGGATCTAGGTGAGAGCTCGCGCTGCGATGGGGGGGGGGGAGGCTGTCACTGCAGGAAGTGAAGGCAGGAGGTGGCCGGACAGGACCGTGTTTTCATGCTGCTTCTTTGTCTGCATCCACCGCCGTCACAGGTTTAATCCTGCCTGCTCTTCCCTCGTTTCCCCTCTCCCACAGTCGTGCTGGGGAGCGTCCTCGGAGTTCTGCTGCTGCTCATGATCATCATGGCCGTGTGTGTTTACAAGCCTCTGGCAGGTCGATGAAACTGGAGCTCGTGACAGAGAGGGAGGGACAGACCCGCCCCCCCCCCACGTCACAGACACACCTGCACGGACTGCAAACACACCTCACTGAAGACTCACAGGATGACTGTGCTCCTTCATCTCAGGATATCTGTGTATTTCCCCCCCTAATCCACTGGACGTGATTTTCTGTTTTTATATTTAGTGCGAGTACTGTGCTTTGAGTTTTCACTGTGCAAAAAGAAAGAAAGAAAGGTGAATGCACTTCGAAATTCTCTGCAGAAATTGAGTCGGTTGTATCCTAGATTTTATTTGACTGAAATACATGTTTGAGAATAGTACGTCTAAGGAGCTGTGCACCAGACTTATTCTGACAAAGTTAAAGCGTCTGGATGCTTCCAATAATGCCGTTTATGCATCTGGATCTCCAATAGCCTTTAACAACTAAATCTTTGGACGTGAAAGTCATTATAAAGTCAGACATCAATCAAAATTGAGCCTAATGGTATTCTGCTGTTTGTGATATTGACAATCCTGCTTTACCAGAGCAGAGGTGAACGTCAGAAGATCCATACATCAAGCTTATTATCATTTGGATGTTTAAACTTCAGCAGTTGTGTAAGAAATTCAGAGATTGACACATGGTTTCACTATTTAAAAAAAAAAAAGTTCTTTATTTATTGTCTCAAGGGACAATTAGTGAGTTTAAACCATAATCAGGATCTCTAACTTGAGTTCTGTCAACATAAAACTTTTAGCTGCTTTACAAAGTCACATCAGTAATTTATTTAGTCTACACTGTGACACGACAAGTCTGAAAGACAGCGGTCGGTGCAGACAATGCGACTGGGAGCTGATTATTCCCGGAGGGACTATTTCAATTTCCCTGTAGTTGAATTAGCTCTTAGTTTAACTTGGTTGAAGACTTCTGTCTCACATGTGACGAGGCAAAGCTGAAGCGGTGCCGAAACTCAAAACAGTTAAGAAACCAGCTTGATCCTGTTTTGTTTTACTGTCATGCAATATTCTCATCATTTTTGCAGAAGTAAACATTTAGGAATGACAAGTTGAAACACTGGAGATAGGACAGATCACCAAGTTGCAGTGAAAGATGGGGGGGGGGACGTATTGATAAATCCCAATGTAAGATTTATGGCAGTAACAGCAGGGCGTATGAATGGAGAGGTACGAGCCAGAGAGAAGGTCCAACCCACAGTCAAACATGCTGGTGGGAATAGTAACAACTGGGGGTGAAGCTTTGAAGAACTATTAAAAGATCAAGGGGAGCTGACCGGCGTGAACCGTCCTGAACGGTCACCTGACCTCAGCCCCATCTCTTCATCTTTTAACGGCAACACTCACAAGCAGAAAGCCAAACATTTCATCTCGAGGAGGGTTTGGATCATGCAGGAACAAAACGGAATGATGAGACTCTGCCCAAACCAGAGGAGGAGCCGTCATGAAAACAAGGGTAGAAGAAACTAGACATTCTAAAATACATTTGGGTGTGTCTGATACGCAACTGTCGGACCTGACTGTATAGTTATTTATGTCTGTATTTGTGTTGAAACACTTGTAAATGGAGTAATATTGAAATTATATAAAACATTCACCAAACTAGATTATACGAGGGAAATTAATTGTATGCCTACATGGTATTTCTTTTTTTCTTATTTATTTTCTCATGTGATTTCTTTTTTAGGGGAGTTCATATCTGGGAGGAAATATTATGCTTTGATTTTTTTTTTTTTTTGGAGGGGGGGGGGGGGATGAAACACTTATGCTTCGATAATACAGTATTTGTACTCTGCAAGCATTAAATTGATAAAAGTGGGATTACAAAGTCAAAGACTGGTCATTTTTTGATTAATCTACACAAGTGAAAATTGTCATTTTGAGCAACTGTGCATGTTAAACTAAAGTAACCCTGAGCATCAAAATAATTAGATTAAGTAGATTATTGCATTGAAATGGATCAAACTATGACGATGGACAGATGGAAATATAATATAATATAATATAATGAGATTTTATCAGAAAACATACCACATCCGACAATTTGAAAATCTCTCATCACAGCAGCAGAGAACCTGCAAGTATCATAACGATGTTATCATCTGTAGCATGAACCTTTGCATTGCTTGATTCTACACAAGAAAAATAGGAGTGATGACTGCTTTCATACATATTTCTTATTTCATACAGCAAAGCTAATGGACAAAGCAAACGGGGACTGAACTGGAACTGGAAAATAACCTGCTCCTTGTTGTCCCCATAGTTAATCATTCTTCTTTATTTAAATGATTTGGGTGCCCTACTCTGAACTATGTGAATGTGAATACTCACCAGTGAATTTAGAAACGTTTTTTTTTTTACTAATCCCCAAGTTATTGAATTTATTTGCAACAATTCATACAAAAGGCCTTTTGGGTGTGGAGTTTGTATGTGCTCTATGTGCATGCATGGGGGTTTTCTCAGGTAACTCCTTCCCCATCCAGAAACATTGCTTTTGAATAAGTGGTCTCTCTCTAAACTGAACTATAGGATCATGTTACGACATCAAGGGTCTTTGAAGAAATTCATGCTCTTGGAACATTTGGTCAGCTGAATATTTAACTTGCATGCTCACGGTGTGAGAGTCAGTACAACTAGTGTGACTAATAGTTCTGGCAACGTGGAGAACAAGGATCTTTGATGAGGACCGTTTTCACATAAATAATGCACACACACTCCAGATTTAGTCCTCATGGAAATAAAGTGCTTTTATTTTTAGAACGTTTTGACAAAAAGAGTCTCTTCACTTTTTTTTTTTAAACAATTAAAAAAAAAAAAAAATCAGCTTCAATGATGCATTACAAAGCTTTGCATTAAATTTACCAACGGTAGGCTTTTTGAAGTTAGCTGTTCAGCAGTTTGGCAACTCGGTCATTATTAAAACTAGTCGTCGTTCAGCAGAAGCTCCTGATGCAAACAAAAATACACAGACCTTTGACAAGTGGTTGGTTGTTAGTGAACTCATCCGTAGTGGTTATTGAATATCGTTCAGCATCACACGAATAAAAACAGGAATTTCACCTTGTTTCAAATTAATCTTTTTTTTTTTTTTTAAACACAATTTGTTCCAAAGGTTTAGTCCAGGTGGCACAACAGAAATATTTTCACCATCATATCGTTTCGATCGCACCAAGTGTCATCAGAGCAAAGCTATCATTGGCACATGCTGGAGCGACTCATCCTAAATATGGCGGCCATGCTTGATCTGGACTCTGTGCTTGTCGTTTCTCCCGCTCAGAGGTCTTGAGTTGTTCGTGGCGACTAAAGGCAAAACCGTCCTTGTGGGGGGTAATCTCTGCGACACCGCGTGTGTCGCTGCGTCGAGCTGCTTGACTGTAAATGCGCAATCAGGAGAGTCTCTGCTTCTGCACGTTTGAACTGAGGTGAGGTTGATCTAGTGACCGTGTATAAAAAAATAAGTCCTCTGGTACAACGAAGATCAGAGCAAAATCGGGCCGGGAAATTCAAACCCTCGTCCCCACGGCAGCGGAGACGTTGTCACCGTGCAGCCAATTCTCCACGCGCTTGTTTTTTGTTTTGTTTTTTTAACCCATCTGGAGAGTGTACATTCACCGACTGTAAGAAAATGCTGTCAAATATCTGATCAAAGGATCATGATAAAATCATTACAACAGACTGATATGCACGAACTGTACCATTTTGCACCAACGAACAATTACAAGGGAATCATTTAACAGTTTGAGAGGAATTACATGATGGGGGAAAACATGTTTGGAACCCTGAGATTTCTGCTATTCAATATGAATTTTAACAAAAAGTGTCTCTGTTAGGGAGGCTTCACAGCGAACACTCAAATCCTTCCTCTCGGGTCAGCAACACTTTCAAAATGTCCTATTTTCTATTTATTTTAGCTTCCAGAGGCGACACCGACTGGGGCCAGAGGGTCATATTTAAGTGGAAACTCTCTGAAGTTCTCCGTGAGTACTCAGACTGACTTACCTAAACCCCCTCCACTCTAGACAACAATGTGTTCAGTACAAAGGGAGTGCCGCAGTAATCCTGAATTGGAACAGTAACTCGCAAAAAAATTTAAAGTACAACCCTACAAAAAGGGTAGTCCATGAACGAAGACTGAAAAATGGGAGACATGCGACGCCAAGATAGAAATATATAAAAAAAGAGTATGCCGTTACCAAAAATACCTCTGGGAAGATATTGAACACCAGGAGTTTGATATTGCCCGTGTGAATATAATCTGTTACAGAAAGAAATCTGCGGTTGCATAGATGACTAGAGTGGTTAGGAAAGAAAACTGAGGTGTGGTAGTTGCATCTGGGTCTGGAGAAGTTGCATTATTCCCTCTTATTCCTTTGATTTTAATGATCATTATTATTATTTCTATTTCTCGGTGAGCGATAGCTGCAGTATTCTCTCGAGCTCCTCCTCCTCCTGCTTCCTCATCCTCTCCTCATCCTCCTGAGCTCGAGTGGAGAGCTCCATGGCCAGGCGGAGATCCGAGTCGGCGCTGGAGGCCGAGGGGGAGCTGGCAGGGCTCGACGGGTCTCCGTATTCCACCAGCACCCCCTCTGGGATGCTCCTAGAAGGACAGTGGCGGGGGGGGGGGGGGGGGGGGGGGGGGGGGGGGGAAATGAGTGTGAGCGCCATCCTGTCACATACAGGTATAAAAGTGTCAATTAAACCCCAGTTGAACAGACGAGCGCAGCTGCTCTACGAACGAGATGGACTCGCCGTTACCTGTCACTCTGACTGCTTGGCATGAAGTCGGTGAGTTCCCCATCAGTCTCTTCCCAGCCCCCCTCCTGGAACACACACAAACATAGGCCGTGAAGCGTGAGGAGGATTGTCCAACCGGTGCAGAGGGTGAACCGCCGGGCAGGTCCGTCTGTTCGGGATTGGAGCGACGACTGCTCGGACCTGGCTCGGCTCTCTGCGAGACTCCAGGAGACTCTGATGGATGGCGAACTGGAGAAGCTCCTCGTCGTTGCTGGGCACCGTCATGTGGCGACTGCCCCCGCGGCGGTGGTAACTCAGAGGCACCTCGAACACTGAGGGACACACCTGAAACGGAGGCGACGCTGAAAGGAAAAAGAAAAAAAAAAAACAATTTGAAGAGACGCTGCGGTTTGCATTTCAATACGGCAAATAACGAAGTGGCCTTCCTACCGGCTGCTTCGTCGTCCTCTCCCGACGACGTCGGCGTGGCGGCTGCTGATGAATTCACCGCCTCCTCAGTACTGCATTTGTTTACGTTTCCAAATGTGATCCTGGCATTGAGCACGTGAAATAGAGGAATCTCTGCAAAGCAAAAAAGCCAAACATGTAATAAATATAAAAGAAAATAATGTGGGGGGGGGGGATAAAAAAAAAAAAAAAAAACGGGACTCAAAACGGAGTGCAAACCTATTTTAACAGGAAATCCAGGAGGAAACTTTAGAGTTACAAAATCCCGGAGCCGAGCAAAGTGGGAGCTGGTCCGAGCCATGAGGTCAATGATGGGGGTGACCTGCTCCACCAGGGAAAGGGGGTGTTCTTCACTCATCCACAACGTACCTTTAAACCTGTGAGAAGAGAGAGGCTTTCTTTTTTTTTTTTTCCCCCCACCAAATATACTCTCAAATTCAAACTGGGAGAAAATAGTCCCTTGACGACAACTGACACGACAAGCGTCATACGCTCAATACGCAGCACATCAAAATGTAAAGGGAACACGTTCACACTGTCGCTCCAGTCAAGACACGAGCGTCAGTCTCACTTCTGCGTGCGGATGCTCAGCTCAATCGGACGCCCGATGTCTCTATCCTCCAGGTCGAAGCCGGGGTCAAAATATTCCCCTGGCGTGATCGCAGTGGGATTCGTGGCAGTCGCGTACTCAAGAGTGAGGTCCTACCGAGCAGAGCAGTGACATGACATCACCTGCTGTGCACGAGATGAATGCGTCACTTGCGTTGGATTACTGAGTGAATGTTTTACCCCTTGAGCGCTGATGTGCTGCTCCACGGTCCCCAGCAGAGACTCCAAGATGTTCCTCTCACCTATGTAAAATAAGACATTCTTTAAAATGCTCCCAATTCACTCGTTTCCTTTTAAAAGAGCAGGAGTAAATATGGAAAAGTACAGTCCACCTACTTTTAATCCGGGCTTTTTCCTCGTCTGTGAGATGTTCGGTCCTCGTCCGGATTACAACGTTTACATTGTTCACACTAAAAACCTGTGGAAAAATATCCACGATTAACTAAAACGTCGTCACGCCATTACGCGTCTTGATTTGAACAAATGATGCATTTAACTCCTGCAGACCTTCGCTTCAAATCCGTTGACTACTTCGGTTTTGTCCGATCTCCAGCCCCAAATCCAAGATTTGCTCCTGAGAGGAAAAAAAGAAAAGAAAAAGAAAAAAGACGGTGCTCACTTAAAAGTAAAAGATGTAGATGGCGTGATCCAATGTGGTGAACTCAGAAGGGACCAACGAGCACCAGCTTCATTAGGTATTTAATGTATAACTCGCCCACCAACTCAAATAGAGTGTGGATGAGTCCGTTTGAATACTGCAGTTTAAACAATAGTGAAATGATGAAACGAGGATTAAGGACACCTTTTTTTTTCCCGGCGAACGGACGAAGTCACATTTATTTGTATTGGGTAAATAAAAAAAAAAAAGAATGGTAAAAGAAAAGGAAGTGTGTCTTGCCTCTCAAAAGCAATATCCTTTGTGTCCAAGTAGGTGTTCACAATCGGACCCGTCAACCTTTTGGCGACTTCCTGTTCGGCCGGCTGCATCGACTCCAGAGTGACGTCTTCGATTTCCTGCGAGATGTTGAAGCGCTCGGTGTCCACCACTTTGTCATCATGGTTCACCTCCATCAGCTCGGCACACGTGTCTGCCACAAACAATTACAGATTA
This sequence comes from Blennius ocellaris, assembly GCF_963422515.1. NCBI lineage: Eukaryota > Metazoa > Chordata > Actinopteri > Blenniiformes > Blenniidae > Blennius > Blennius ocellaris. Next base: position 15,963,354 of record NC_137656.1, read on the forward strand.
AAAGCGCATTCACCCCTGAATAAGAGACTCGGGGAGAGACGTTAAAACACCAACCGTCTCCCCTGAAGATGTAGCTCCTCCTCCCTCTGATCCAGGTCATGTTTTCGAAGCCCAGCAGCGTGGCATCCACTCGCAGGCAGGCGCCACTTTTCCAAATGCGACACACGTCACTCGGGCAAACCCGCGACACGAGAGGAACTGTGAAACGAATTAAAAGTAAAACTAAAGGGTCAGGTATGCAGTTTTTCCTGTCCGACCGTCGTGGTTTTTAGCAGATACAGACTAATCGCTATTGGGAGAACATTTTCTGGTAATCCCTTTGTGCGTTTTGATGTTCCAACACAACTTACTCCAACTTGTAAATTCCCACTTCATTTCCATATAGAAATCTGGAGACTGGGGGGGGGGGATAAGAAACACAGGGTCATTTATTTTGCTGCCGAGCATTTCGAGATGTAACTGCAGAATAGATCAAGTAAAACCTCTCGAATCTTTGCTAGCAGCTCAGGCACTCCTCCCAGAGCGGTTGAGGCTTTGAGGTAGTCTCTTCTTTGCAGCACTAACTGAACCATCTCCGGATCGCCGGTGCTGACTGCTTCCTGCAGCACTGCATGCAAGACGAACAAGGAGAAAACAAACCACGGAACCTTTTAAGGAAAACGCATCGGCTTCCCGAGAGAAGCAAGTATCCATTTAGGAACCGCGACGATAGGAATGACCAGAGAAATGTATGAAAGTGAAGCGACAGTAGAACTTGTGATACTGGAGATCCGAAGCTTTTTATTTATTTATTTTTTGTTGAAATCACTAACCTGTCCAGTTGTTGGCGTTTTCTTTCGTCACTTGAGCACCGTGCCTCAGGAGGACTCGCACCGACTCCAAGTGTCCGAGCGACACGGCCAGGTGGAGGGGGGTCCGTCCTCTGGGGTCCACAGCCTCAATGTCATTCTGAGAAGACACAAATGACATAAAAGTGAAGGCGTACACCGGTTTAAATTTTACCTGCCGTTACCTCCAGCATCATTCTTGTACTTTGACCACGTGAGATGGAATCGCAGTTGTTAAAATCCTTATGGAGCCCGTTGGACAGTGCTCTTTTTACTTTTTTTTTTTATTAGCTTCTAGGCTTATTTGATGAGAGTTGTTTTTAGTTAGTTAACTGCTTAGTTTCTTTACAGCACAATTTCATTAGTAAAAAAATAAATAATTTTGCCTGTTGTCCAGTTGTTCCGTTCTCGTATACGATAACTTCACTTTGTTATTTATCACCCTCTTGCCACTTGTGGGCAGCAACAATTGGTGGGATTTGTGTCATTACAGGTTGGACTAAGTAGACTAAATATTTCAGGCTCGTCCCAACAACCTGCTATATAATGAAATGAGGCATGTAATTGAAGGTTGTAATCCTACAACTCAGAGCTGAAATTCCACACCTATAAATTGAAGGCTGGCTTCCTCTTCCTCATAATAACAATAATAGAAATAATAATAATAATCCAGAATCAGTCAGTACATCAACATCATGTCTGTTTCTCCTTTGAGTCATGCTGTTGAGGTGACAGCATTACTTATCAGCATTGTTTGGCAGTATCAGTAAAAGCCGTTGGATCACAGTAATGACACAGCAGCTTAAATGTACATACAACAAACTCCATAAGGACCTGCAATCTGGGGGGGGGGGGGGGGGGGTTAATTGCATTTAACTCCTTACTGCTACACATGAGTCACTCAGAAGACGTCAACCCTTGCTATACATGCAATGCAGGGAGATTTACCGAATAAGAAAACCACACAAGGTTTTAAATTGCCCGTAAGTGGGATTGAGTGCGTTTGCCTTGTGATAGATGGGAGACCTGTGCAGGCTGCAATGCCTGAGGTGGACTTTAGCACCCTGTCACACCATGATGTTTTTTTTTTTTTAACATTATAAATTCACATTCTTTGTTGCCACTGTAAAGCACTTTGCCAGATTGGTATCACACACACTACCATGACATTTGAAATGTTTATTTATCGCCACAGACTAAAACCATTTGGCATTAATTCATCAGGCAGCAGCCAATGGAAACATCTCATCGACCTATAAAGCACTTTATCTTACATTGAAGACCCTGGAGGGTCAAACATGCATTTAAAGACACGATTAACTACACTGAAAGCCACCCGAGACAAGATTAGAGAAAACATGCTGTACTGGGACAACAGCTCCACTGAGCCGGCGATTCTGACACTAAAACAATCTGTAGTTCACCAGATTGGAGGTAAAAAATCAGCTCTGTATGTGGTACTTTTAGATGCAACCACAGATTGATTCTGTCCACATGCTAAACCAACAGACCCAGAAACATTTTCACTTTCAACACAGTATTATCCTTGAAGGATGGTGTGTTTACACTCAAAGCCGAAAACATGCATACCAAAGCCACATCATAACAAAACAAAGTGAATCACGAGTTCCCGTGAAAGTAGAAGAGCGGCCAAACTGACAGAAATGACACTCTTGTGGATAAACTTGCGCACATTTGACATGGTGATTGTCAGACGACACCAGCAGTCCTTTGTTATCCAGATTACCAACGGTGTTTGGTTTTTGTTTTTGATCCGGTGAATCGTGTTAGCAGCGTGTATTTACAGAGAGATCCCCGTGCGCAGATCCGAAGTGATTTCGCGTTTCGGACCTGTTGTTTGTCCAGCAGAGCATCTGTCAACACCGCTGGCCTACTTTGCCAGGCTACACCGAGCTAGCCGGGTGTTGTAGGGTTAGCAAGCACATTGTTGTTACCCCCCTCTCCTCTCCTCTCCCACCACCATCACTGACCTGTGCCGAGGTTATTTCTTCTTCCAGCCTCCTGTAGTCGTTCTCCCACACCGATGAGTGCAGGGGGAACGTCCCTCGGATGTCTTCGCTCACGTTAGCCGTGGACATCTTCCTCTTCCTGGAGCCCTCTCAGTGCAAACTTAGCCAGCCTCCGACAAGTCCAGCCATGGGAAACGCTGCGACAGTAAAGCACGGAAATGCAGGGAAATGACGGGCCATGCTCTTAAAATGTAAAAAAATAAAAATAAAATCCGATCCGGGGAGCAACTTTCGCCCCCCGAGCCTTCCCCAAAATAAAACTTTGAACGAGGAAGTGCCCGCAGCGGTGCCAGTAGTGACAGGGGGGGGGGATCCGACAGAGAACACTCACTAACAACAACAAAAATACCAAACTAACGCGGCTCACTGATCGCCTTTAAAACCGCACACTATTTATGAGTTACGCCTAAAATATCTATAAAGTCAACATCGGACATAGAAGTGATTTGAGGATTTATAAACCCACCGCCTTAAGAAAGAGAAATCGTCAATTCCAGTTTGGGCGCAACCATTGAGTTCATTCACACGGGGGTGCTAATGCGACCAACCCAAATATCATCAACGTATAAGATGACTTTGCATCAAATAGTTGCTCGTAAATGTTGTTTTTTTTATCACGCATTTATGATGAAATCATCAAATAAGTAAACATATTGAAATCAAACGTTGGAAACGTATGTTTTTACTTGTCACGAAAAAATGGAATCAACCGACCCGCCTTGTTGAGAAGTGGTTGAAAATTTGAGCCTGGACCGCCCGTTCAGGCGGCTGCGATGCCGGGCCGTAAAAAAAAAAAAAAAGACCACTGCCTGCCTTACAAACCTGTTAAATGTATTGTGTTATAAACACAGAATAGACAACTGCAACTTGAAACAAGGAATATATTTGTGAAGACTTACAACATTTAGTTTGATTACTTATAAAGTAATTATAAACATGGATGGGTGCATATATAATACATAGTGGCTTTTTGAACAGGCTACTTACTTAGTTTGGTTAGTTTGGTTTTTTAAGCCTAGTTTTTATATTTGCAGCTTGTCAAGTCGTTTGTTGTTGTAAAGGTTGACATAATAATAATAATAATAATAATAATAATAATAATGATGATAATAATAATAATAATAATAATAATAATAATAATAATAATAATAATAATAATAATAATAATAATAAAGTATAGAATGATTTGAGAGTTTTAAATTAATAACTGAATCCTAAAATAAATCGTGGTTCCGAGACGCGTTAATTCATAAATTAAATAAAAAAACTTTTTTTTAAATGACAAGACTGTTTGAAAATGTAAATTCAACACCCGTAGTCCCATTAGTCACTGAGCAGCAGGCGGTGAATAGATCAAACTCACGTCTAAAATTGTTAGCTGCCCTCAGTTTAGCCTGTCAGGTTTTGCGTCGTCCCAATACATTGCAAATGGGAACACAAGTATCATGTTGCATAATCGTTCCAGTCCTAAATATGTCTTCATACATCAGCGTCGCGCATTTATACTCTTCAGTGATTGATCCCACTTTGAGTGTGAGGTGCTGTCCATTATATTGCCAAGATGATTCTTCCTGTGAGTCTATACTGCGGGTACAATGGACCCGTGTGCAGCTGCCGCAAGGACCGCTGCAGCGCCTCCGTCCGCCTCAGTGAAGAGTGAAGTACCAGCCGAGCTCAGCTAGTTAGCAGGACAGGTGGCTGCTAAGTCAGCGAACTCCCAGGCGCACAGCCCCGCTCCTGTCCTGTGAGGACATGTCGCGGCTATAATGCAGACGCCAGCCCGAAGCAGGAGGCGATCGGCGGCTACATGCTTTCTGTTCGCGTCGCTGTTTAATTAGCTGGTGAGAGCTAACGCGGAAGGCGTCTTCCACATCAATGAGAAGCACAGCGGACGCTGCACCCCGCTCGGTTTAAAACACATTTCTGCAGGAGCCAAGCATGTCCAAACGCCTGAGGAACACCGAGGTCTGCGCAGACTGCAGCGTCCCAGGTAAGAAACACACAACAGCCCGCAGGATTAAGCTTGTTTGGCTCTCATTTGCACGATGATGTTTGGTCCCTCAGTGGCCAAGGCTGGATTAAATCAGATTATCAGAGGTGACTGACCTACTCTGCTCTTTATTTACAGTTGGTAAGGTGTGTCATTTACTGTTCGTGTGCCAGAGCAGGCTTTTCAGTACTTTTAACACAACACTAAAACAGGTACAAAACAAACTACAAAGATATTAAGATCATCTAATCAAAGAATTATTTGCCTTAAACTGAACCCCCCCCCCAAAAAAAAAAAAAAAAAAATCTGGAGATTATAGAAAGAGTATTTAAATAAAGAAGCAGTAAACAATGTCTGTAAAAATGTAAACAATTAAGATGCATGCTTCTTCCAGTGGTTCAGGTCATTATAAGCATTTCATTCTCCTTATATGCTAATGTATTAATGTTTAATTCAAAAGTAAACTCAAAGTTAACAATACGATTTACAGAAACATTAAAAGGGGATGACAGACCAAAGGTATTTTTGTGAACCTTGTTCAAGAAATAAAGCTTACTACTATACAATCCACTTGTACACTATTTAAACTTCCTCTGATGATTGTGTTGTCAAGCCTGCTGCTTTTCTAGTCTCATGCAAGGACGCTGATGTTAATTTAATTTTTATCTGATTTATTTTGTTTACAATATGATGGAATACTTGACAAGAATAAAACAAATATCATACAATATTAAGCAGTATGTGGGGAAAATTCATAAAGAAGAATTAAAATAATACAAAATCTTAATTATTCACAAAAACAAAGGTCTTAAGATATGACTTAAAATAGGTTGCAGTCCTGGCAAGTCTGACCTCAATAGAAGTTGAAGTTGTTAAGCATGCTTTCTAACAGCTGGGTGTTTAAGTTTAAAATCTAATAGTCTCTTTATTAAATTACATGCGAGTACAGAAGGGAGGTCCTCTAAAGTACAGTCAGGCTGGCTGCTTCATCCAGGAAATGTCAGTAGGGCTCCGGACTTTCACTTCTTGTGCACAACACGAGTCATGTGTGTAGAATGAGGTTCATTTTTTTTTGCTATAAAGGCATATTTATGTCAAACGTAGGTAGTTTGCTTGTGGCATATCAACTTTCCGAGCTTCAGCTTTTCTATTTTGGACAAATTTGCTCTTGTACTGGCCCTGCTTTGAGGTGCAACATCGTCTGTTCTTAAACGGGATGATGATCGGCACAATCCTTGTGACCAGTAGCTGCAATCGACACAACTGGATATAAACATGGCCAAATTTATTTGTGCTTACAGACTTGAAAAAGTAGTATGTATTTAATCCCTTTAGGGGAAGACGTGACACACTTCCTGCCATTTTTTAAATATGAGGTCCGGCGACAAAATGCTCTGGAAATCGTTCCAGTTATTTATCATCTCGGTCACAAAAAAGTTCTCCAGCAGTATATCAGCTGTTTCCTTTTCCCCCCCACCTAATTTTTCAAGAAGCCTCAGTTTCACATCATCCAAAAATTAGACCTCAGAGCAATGTGTGATGAACATTGGCAAACAACTGTCAAAATGACTAAGTGTGACTCAATGAGGGAAGGCCTTTCTTTTTTCTTCGCTTGTATCATTGATCAACATCAGAAAAATAATAGCTTCAGTGATTGGCCACAGATTTTACCCTTCAGATAAGGCCAGTATCTTCTCGTGGCGGTCTGAATATTAAAAGCAGCTTTCGGGGTGAGTGATAAGCCTGTGCGTAAGCTTTTAAAATCAAACACGGGGAAGCCGAGTAAATAGCTGTCGCATTGTGTCTGAGGTACTTTGAGAAGTCCCACTTATGCAGCAATGACGTGATGTTTCTCAGCAGGCACAGGAAGCAAAACAGGATGCTGAGAGAATTGACCGCATACTTCTTAGTGCAGAGGAGATTTTCATTTGTTGTCGCACCGCTGGACATGTCAAGGTGGCGGTGGGAGACTGTTGATTTGTCCCAAATGTATAAAACACCCTCGCACCGATAACTTGTCGAGTTCAAAACAGAAATCAAGAAAACGGCGTGCCCAGCGTGAAACACCTTGTCTCTCATCACGTCATTGGAATGAGTTAACCCTCAGGTCTCCACAGCAGCTGGCCTGGGTGGCCCTACCGTATGGCCGCGACCAGTTGTTGGGTGTGAATATTTTTAGATATTTAAGATGTGGTATTAAATTTAGCAGCACTTGTCGAGGAAAGGGTAAAAGAGGCACGTCAGCACTATCACTCGGGACATCGGGAGGAGACTGTGAAAACTGGGGACCAAATCTTGAGCGGCAGACTCCTGCAGCTGTTGCTCCTCCACCTCAGCTGCTGTTTGGTGGTTTACAACCCCCCCGTCCACCCACCCACCCCTACCCCACCCCGTCACAGTGCCAGTTTCTCAATCTGCTTAACACTTCATTGGCTCCAGCTCTGTCGTATGGATTTACAGTGTTTTTGGTTCGTGGGAATGTTTACGGTCAGATTGTGGGTACGGATGCCACCCTGTGACATTAGTGCTCCAGGAAGTGTGTTGAACAGGTCAAGGTTAAGGAGCCCTATTTATTTTGGTCATCGAGCACTCCCTCACTTCTCACTGGGCTGTGACTATTTCAGACGCGAGTGTATTACTTGTGCAAACAGCTGGAAAGCGCTCGCATTTGAAAGCCATTTGTCTTTGTTAAAAAGGAAGCTACGCTATCGGGTCGCCCTCCAACTGGTATTCTTCACTTCCTTTTTACACAATGCGTGGTGGCTTCACCTAACAGTTAGAGACTCTGTGTAGCTGGTGCCTGAACGTAACGGATGTTTATGTGTATTTAGAAAAATCTTCTATTAAAAGCCACCCCTTTCGCTGGCCACTTTTCATTTCTTCTTTTTTGAATTGGTTTGTTTGCATGAAACCAACTAATTCATTTGTGAAAGAAGATAGAAAAAACAATGACACTTGTTCTTTCTGTTTTATTACATTTATATGCTCACTGGCCACTTTCGAGATGTGCCTTGCTAGTAATATTTTTGCCTTCTGTTACTGACTTATTTCACGGCGGCAGAGATTCAACAAGGTGCTGGAAATATACACTGATTATGACGTCTTGGTGCGGCGGCTGCACATCTATAACGTCCCTGTCGACCACGCCCTCAAGGTGCTCTATTGGAATGTCGTCAAGAAACTTGCTTGAAATAATCTGAGCTTTGTGACACATCATGCTATCCCTTTAGAAGAAGGTGGACATGGTCCGCAACAACACTCAGATGTGCCAGGGCGTTTAACTTGCCACTGAAGGGCTCCGAGTGCAATCCCACCATCTGAACAGCAGCATTTTTCTCTTGTCTAATTATGATGAGCTTGTGTGAACTGCAACTTCAGTTGTTTTTTTTTAGCTCGGAGGAGAAAAGGACCGAGACGTGACTGTGTTGTTTCGTGCTATATAAATAAAGTTGAATGAGTGGTTGTTTTTAAGTCGTCATTTCTAACCACTCTGGCCATTCTTCTGACATCAGCAAGGCACTTTGGCTCGGAGAACCGCCACTCACTGGATATTTTCTGTTGCGTTTTTTGTCAGCTCACGGTTGTGTGTGAACATTTGAGTATATCAGCAATTTTTGATCTAACCAGACCAGATCTTCCTGTCTCGATGTGATTTATTGACCCTTTTTCCACCATTTTTGGAACCATAAGTCAGACCTGTCAGTCAGTTAATCACACCAACATGTTGGTTTGCCTTTTTCTCAGTGGTTTTGTAGCCTTATGTTAAGTCATGGTAGAAAAATCAGCATCTCTTTAAAGCTCGTCAGTAGATTAAACATATTAGGTGCTTTAAAAACACTTGCTTCACCGATTAACTTGTAACTCAAAGTGCTTCAAAAACAAATGGGCAAGCATTTATTTAAAAATTAACCAACATACACACCTGCACTATAAGCTAGTAAAAGGTGTTGGAACCTTAAAAGGGATATTGGAAAGTTTTCTACTAAAATCAAATTGATTAAAAAGGAAACAGTCGATAAAGCATGAAGTGACCTATCGAGGGCTACCTGGGACCGGCTCCAGCGCCACTGAACTGGACAGAGTCCAGGCCTGGTCAGTCCTGACTCCCGGGGTGATGGTGATGACCAGTGCGGGGGACTCGCTGCCTCACAAATCATCGCCGTTGTCCTCACTGTGTCAATTTCCTCCCCATCCTCAGAGCCGCGCTGGGCGTCGGTGAACAGAGGCGTGTTGGTTTGCGACGAGTGCTGCAGCGTTCACCGGAGTCTGGGCAGACATAGTTCTCAAGTCCGCCACCTGACGCACACGCCATGGCCTCCTACTCAGCTCCAGGTAAACAGAGAAACCCCCCGATACGTTCACTTTATCTGCACGTCTTGAGCCCCTTTTATAGTTTGCTGCACTTTGAGGCTAAACCTGCTCTGACGTCACACTCGCTGTATTACTGCAGATTTAAATCCAGCATGTTGGATTTAAATCTGCCGTCGGATCCCTGTGTTGTATATCCCCGTATTGAATTTGTTCAAATACAGCGAGCGCGGTGCAGGACGGGGATTGTTGCGGCCGGTCGGCACTCTGCAGCTGAAGTCAACGGGACAGGTTTTGCTTATAAGGTTTCTCATTTTGCGTAGATGGTGCACACGTTATACAGCAACGGCGCAAACTCGATATGGGAGCACTCTCTCCTGGACCCTGCGTCTGTGATGAGCGGGAAACGGAAGGCCAACCCTCAGGACAAGCTCCAGTGAGTCACAATAGTTTTGAGGAGTCGTTGTAGATTAAAATATTCCTCTGAATTGACTTTTATTTCTTTCTTTCTTTCCGTTTGAGATTTTCGAGATGCGTTGTTTATTTTTCCCCCTAATCTCTGTGTCTCATGTTGCCCCAAACAGCCCAAACAAATCAGAGTTCATAAAAGCCAAATATCAAATGCTGGCGTTCGTCCATCGCATGCCTTGCCGGGAGGATGACAGCTCAACGGCAAAGGATTTAAGCAAGGTGTGGGAGAAAAATGTGCTCACAGCAATGAAGAGAAAACAACATGTTTTTCCACAAGGCCTCATTGAATTTTCGTCTAATGTAATCTGTCTTCTCTCTTTTTTTTCTTCCCCCAGCAACTTCATTCGAGTGTTCGCACCGGTAATCTGGAGACTTGTTTGAGGTTGCTGTCCCTTGGAGCACAAGCAAACTTTTTTCACCCTGTAAGACTTTAAAACCATTGTTTTACTCTTTGCATTAAACTATACAGTTTTTTTTTTTTTAACTGGGCATGGTTTGTTGCTCTAATCAATGTCTCCTGCAGGAAAAGGGAAACACTCCTTTGCATGTAGCTGCAAAGGCAGGACAAGTATCTCAGGCTGAGCTGTTAACCGTTTATGGGGCGGATCCTGGAGCTCTGGACAGCAACGGCAAAACTCCCATTGACTACGCCAGGTGGGTCCTGAAACCCTTAAACAAAATAGCTTGGTCCTCCCTACTTCTTTTCGAAATGCAACGAATCACAACTTTAAATGTGTGTTTCCAGAGAAGCCGGGCAGCACGAACTGGCTGACAGGCTGGTGGAGATTCAGTATGAACTGACTGATCGACTGGCATTTTACTTGTGTGGACGAAAACCAGGTAATTGATGACGGAGTATTTAAAGTTGTTGTGCATATCAACCACGCGGCTCTCCAAGCAAACGATACAAACAACTGCTCGTGGTGTTTAATTAGCCTTGCCATGTGCATAGTGCCTCTGTACTATTTTAAGAGCTGCTAAGAGGACGGGGTTTACATTTCCTATAAGTATCAACAGTGATGTGGGAATCAGCCAGAACTTCTTTTTGATACCTTTCAGATCATAAAAATGGCCAGCACTTCATTGTTCCACAAATGGCCGACAGGTAAGAAAGCAGAAGCTGTGAGTGGGTGTTGGTACGTGTTGACATTTAGAGCATGTATTTTAATCAACGTGCGCTTGAGTCGATGAGTTTAACCTGAATGGGGCCAACAAAGTGAGCGCAGTGAGGCTGGTGCTTTGCTCCCAGGCCTGTTGTGACACGCTGTTGAGCTTTCTGCAGTATCTGATATCTGGGCCAGAAGAGACAGGCTCAGTCAAATAGTTGACTTGGACAAGGGGTCTATAATTGCAGTAAATAGATATGGGGCAGTGGACTTGGGATTGGTTTGTAGGGTCGATCCCCATTGTGGACGGGTCACCGCTGTCCTTCCACATCCCAGCAATAGGACTGGTCGGTGTGAGAAAAGCATTTCCCCAAAAGGATGAATAGGATATGATTCATTTAGTATAATTAGTGGTGTGACCTCAGACCACTAACTTTGAGCTGTAGTTATAAACTGATGGAACAAATTGTACTTTTCGATTAAAATGAAACGTTTGATCTCTTTTAAATGCCGTCTGTTTATGGATCAGAAACATGTGAGTATTACTAAAAAGGTGTCTTTTATTTGGATCAGCATGATCAAGTTGCCAGTATTTTTTTTAATGAGATTTTTTTCTTTTCTTTTTCTGTTGTAGCAGTTTAGATTTATCAGAACTTGCAAAAGCAGCAAAAAAGAAACTCCAGTCTGTAAGTACGTGTGATTTGAAAAATTTCAGTGCTGTGCTCTTTGTTTGGTTTTAGAGTCTCTTCTTCTTCTTCTTCTTCCTGCAGCTCAGTAATCATTTATTCGAGGAACTGGCCATGGACGTGTATGATGAGGTGGACAGAAGAGAGACCGATGCAGGTAAGAAAAGCCGCTTTCAGCGAAGACGTCTGCAGGGACACTTTAAAACAGGGTGTCAAACTCATTTAGCTTCACATATTCTCTCATTCTTTCTGAACGGGGCCAGACTGGTAAAGTGATTCCAAATTAAACCTTTAGATTCTGACAACTCCAGGGGTTTTCCTTTGTTTTGGCGCTACAAAGTATTGGCATCTGCATTGCTGCCTACGACAGTGTTTCCTGCTCAGACTGATGTAGACATGCCACGGTCCTGCAGGTTTTTGCACGCACGTTTCCACGGATTCACTTCTGACGCTACTTTGCTAGCAATAAGGTAACTCGCTCAACTGCTGGATCACTGATCTCACTGCTGTGAGAGTTGCTGCCCTCTGGAGTTCAGTTCTTGACGTCACCGTTGCCTTAAGATGTCTTATCTTCCCCAACCAGTGCGACCCCCTCTGGACAGAACATGAACAGCAGTTGCTTTAAGGAAAAGAGTCGTTGATGTGTCGTCTTTGTTGTATTTACATTTGGCTGAAGTCTCATCTGGGGAGCATGTATGATGCCCTTGCTTTAAACTCTATACAAGTACAAGAGGTCGATTCAAACCTTCATACTACTCATTAAATGCATATCTATTTATTTGCAGTGTGGTTGGCGACACAGAATCACAGCACTCTGGTGACGGAGACGACAGTCGTTCCGTTTCTCCCAGTGAACCCGGAGTATTCATCAACACGAAATCAGGTACCACAGCGGTGCACAGCTTCCCTTTGAGCTGTTTCTCTTTTGGCACATTTACTTTGCATTCAGACGGATAACGCCGACGTGGGTTTTTATATTTCGCATTCAGGGTCGGCAGAAGCTTGCCAGGTTTAACGCACACGAGTTTGCTACTCTGGTGATCGATATTTTAAGTGACGCCAAGCGGCGACAGCAAGGGAATTCAACTGTTAGTCCCAAAGGTTAGTATATTTCTTTTGTTGATTATTTTTATTTTTATTTTTTCAAAACAAAATCCTCCTGACACTGAAGCGTAGAACGATGTGCATTCACCGTTCCTCTTTGTGCTCCTTCAATACAGACAATGTTGAACTTATCCTGAGGAGCGTGGCGACCAGGCATTGCAGTGACAGTCAGGACAACGACCAGCCCGACTATGATAGTGTGGCGTCTGATGAGGACACGGATCAGGAGCTCCCCTCCAGCAAAGGCGACAGGACCAAGGTACTTTGGTGATATTTTCACATGTGCAATCTCTGAAGGGTGGAGTCCCTCTTTTTTTGTGGCTTCACCGCTTTTGTTTTTCCAATATCCTCCCCATCGCCAGAGCCTGGACTCCGACCTCTCGGACAGCCCGATTACTATGCACGAATACATGGAGGTGAAAAACGCACTCTCCGCCTCCGAAGCAAAGATCCAGCAGCTCATGAAAGCCAACAACTCCCTGAGCGATGAGCTGCGGCTCATGCAGAAAAAGGTATCCACCTCGCTCCACCAATAAGATCACTAACACCGGGGGGCCGGACTGGGCGAGGGGAGGGGCGGGTCACAGCAGTCGGTGGAGCGCCTCTCGCGTTCAACGCGAAACCCCTCTGTGGAGTGGAGGCTGCAGCCTGTGTGCTGCCGTGAAGGCTGAGCGACATGAGCAGGACGGCCGTGTCGAGAGACCAGGCTGCTGCGACACCCTGCCGGTCCACCCTCTGCTGTGGACCGCATGGCCAATCTGAGCCTGAATGTAAAGTCCACATGTCCTGCGTGCTGGTTTGTGTTGTTTGTAGAAAACCAAAAGCATCCTTGTTCCAATTGAATAACACAGAGTTTAGGTACTTGTTTTTTTTTTTTTTTGTAATATATAAATTAGAATCTAATGTTACTAACAACCAGCATGTGTTAGGGGAAATGCATGACAACACAATGTTTTCTTTTGTGTGTGTTTTTTTTTTTTTTTTTAATATATAGTGACTAACTGAAACTGTATGTGTGTGCCTTGCTTCATCACATATACTTTTGTTTACTGCATAGATTGTTTTTGGATAATTTTCATTGGTTTTGCTTTTGTTGAATCATTTTAGTAAGTGTGGATTTATTGTTGTTTGTACATTTCTTCGAAATTTCACTGAAACCAGTTGCAAACTCAATTATTTTGATACCGTAGCATGCCAAGTTTTCAAATTGGTACAAATGACAAGAATGTGGACATTATGATTTTGACCATTTAAGCATGCTGCAACTTACAATTTTATTTCTGTATTTTTTTTTTTTTTTTTTTTAGTTTTGTGGTTGTTTGTGGGAGGATACAAATCATTTCACTGTGCTTGAGGCAGTCTCTCTCTCATGTAAACAGCAGCATCTTGTGTAAATGTGGTGGAGAGAACATGCATCTGGTTGTGATGTATTTTGGGTTTCAGTCCAAGATTATGAAAAAGAAATCATCACATTTTAACTTTAGTATGACTCAAAAGTTTAATCAATAATACCATTGGAGGTTTGTAGCTAAACCTTACTGCTGTTTCATTTTCAATAAGCAATACACACAATGTTCTTCAATTTGTTCTGAATTTAAACTATCTTCAGTATTCAAGGCCAGTTCAATCTCGGCAAAATGCTCTTTTCTTTCTTTTTTTTTTAAATTGTTTAATGTCTCTTATCTTTTCATAGTAATTCTGTCTTTAATACAGCTGTCCTTGACTGTGTTGCTTACTTTTGCAACAATCTTTTTCTTGCTTATCACTTGCTTTGCATTTTTTCAACTCAGAGAAAATCCATCTCGAATGCACAGATCACGTTATTCCTGAGATTTTAGGTGGTTCAGATGAGATTTTGTCTGTCCTCGTATAACCTGTATGCTCTTAATGCTTACAAGCTCAACCTGCAGCTGGCCCAGTGTCCAGGCTATTATTCAATGAAGAATCAGCAACTTGAAAAGCTGAATAGAATAGTTTTTAATAGAAAAATGTACGCAGTTACATTTACTTTGGGCTTAAAGGCCACATAGAATAATGCCTGAAAATTTTCTATATTGACCCATTTCCAGTGAATATTTCTTCAAAGTGTATTCCTGGTTTCACTGGTGTTTTCAGTTACCGTTCACACTGGCTGTGTGAAGCACAGAATTGTGAATATTTGAGTCACTGAGGCAGCTTCAAGTGTGCAGCTTTATTTGTTGAAATCCAAACGGGAAACTTTAATGTTGGCAGGAGCAGAAGTTCACAAACAAAATCTATAACTCTGTGCTGTAAACTGAAGTAGGTCAGGTCAAGGTGCACCGCTTGCTTTGCCGAGAGCGCCTCTTAGTGTGTTGCTGACCGTCTCTTCCAGCTGCAATCTCTGCAATGCGAGAACACATCCCTCAAGCGGCAGGTCACTACCAATATCTATCAGATCCCCAGCGGTACAGACTACCCTGACCCCTCCAGCCCCTCGGCCCTGAAACGCCGGCAGTCTGCACGGGCCAGTCGGCCCATGTCTATGTATGAGACCGGCTCGGGCCTGAAGCCCTATCTCCCTAAAGGGGAAACTCCCTACCCAGAAGAGGGTATCCCCACCCTGCAACCCTTCCCACCTCATGTAAGTAACGCCCGTTCCCTGCTCTCCTTCGCCACTTCCTCCCTTTCCCCCCCCATGACTTCTCCTCATGTCTTTCCCCTCTCCGCAAACATTCCATTCTTCCCTTTCTTTGTGTCCATCTGTGTTCATCTGCTGCCTCAAGGACAAGTCGGCAACACGCTCCCGGCCTCGTTCGGACGCCGTCGCTCTCGTCACATCTCATTTTGTTTCGTTGAGCGTAATACACACATTTCCTGTGTTGCTGTTTGTTGTTTACAGGAGTGGCAGTCGCTTGTTAGATCCAATCTAGTTGTATAAGTAAGAAGGTGCTGTTGTTATGATAAATTTTGAAGGTTTGTACTGTTTCAAGTTGATGAAGCATTAAAACTACCATACAAATACTCTGTGTTTTTGTAATGCATGATGAATTCACACACTCACATTAACTTCATCTGTTCTCGGGTCGTCTCTTTCCTTGAAACAACTCTTTGGATACATTTGAGACTGCGTTTTATTTTTCAGCTACTTTTCTTTCAATGAAATCACTCCAAAGCTCTTGATTTTGTTTTTTTTTCAGGACACTGCTCAGGAAAAGTGCTGGAACAAAAAAATGTAGGAGGAGGATCCATAAATCTAATCTACAGAGCATGGATTAGTCCTGAAAAACACTCACAAAATGCTACGTTTTGAATATCCAAAATCCATGGTTCTGTATATTATCATTAAAAATTTCTTCATATTCAATCTTTGATAAACGTTTTATATTTTGATATATTAATTTAGGCAGCGTAGTGATTGAGGAAACGTGGGACATCTATACTCCATTCAGATTTCTTTTTTTTTTTTAAGACCATGTCCTTAAAATGTGATTCAAACCCTGTCTTTAGACGGAAAGGGGCGCTTTTGTGACCACCTCCTCATCCCTCCCCTCATTCCCATCCACCCTGTCTTGGTCGAAGGATGACACTACCCAAAAGGTTAAGTACATGCTCACTAAGTCCACAGTTTGTGGGATGCAGCAAATCCACCCACAGCTCAATTTTTTTTTTCTTGCTCCTCTGCCTTCCCTCCTGCTCCACGTCTGCCCCGCTGCATGAGCCAACCTTTTTTTTTTTTTTTAACTCTACATCAGACATCATCTGCAATCACCCTCATTGCACTGCTAAAAAAAAGTGGATGGTTTTATAAAAAGCAGAAGCTCTGCTGCTGATTGTTGAGCTGAGCAGTGATGCAGCACCTGGACACTATTTTATAACATAACTTCACATGATTATGATATATTTATTTAAACATTTTCAAAACTTGAGTTTCATCCTGTGCTGGTAAGAATGTTGTTTTTTTTAACCCGATGTCTAACAAACATGCTTCTCTTGCACAGCGAGCTTCTAACAAAACCCAAACAATGTTGATCCAGTGGCCATTTAAGCAGAAAAAAGTTTCATCTAAGCATTTATTTGCACTAAGTGGATCTACTGAAGGAAGTGCAGGTGTGCGACTTTGCATTTTGTTCCGCATGAAAGAATTGGCTCTGTTTTTGGGCACACTTCTAATGGTATGAACACGTGCAGCAGCTTCAAGTTACTTTGAATGTCTCTGATCGCTGTGAACCCCCAGTGGTGTGAGAAGCAGGTATTGTGTTAAGAGCTAAATAGTGTATGAGATTTAGTTTCCTTTGCGGACTCATCCGAACCCCAACTTCCTGTCCTGAAATATTCACCCTCTGGGGTTTAGTTTACTCTTCAGATTGGGGACTTGAGTGAAGCTCGTGTCTGATGAGATGTTTCAGTTATGTTGCTGATTAGTAGCTTTGACCTTCTGTTTTACTGTCATATATGAATCCAGCCTTATAAAAAAAAAAAAAGTCATATACAAGTTAATATGTTGATGTATTTAATGTTTATCACAGTGAGTTGGTGACAGTCATTTTCATATTACTATTGTGAATAAATTGCCACAAATGTGCTTATCTGTGGGACTAATTCTGTACGGAAACCTTTTGAATTACTAACGTGCTCTTGCTTCACAGCTTCATTGGCCTGTTCAGCAACACCAGCATCACTTTTTCTTGTTATTCCACTTGGACTTGGGTGTACTGTTTCATGTTTACACAGTGAGAAGAAAGTGGTACATTTACAAGATGTGTTTTTTTGTTTTTTTTTCAGATTTATTTGACATGATTTATGTAATGCTTCACAGCAGATATTCAGTAACAGATGTTTTGCTTGGGATGTCTGTCATCCCTCCTTCTAGGCGTCAAAGTTAGAGAAGCAAAGCAGCATGCCCGAAAGCGACTATGACAACACGTTCAATGACTCTGAGGTGGAGGACTCGAGGTAAGAGCATCATTCCGAGTGATGCATTGAACCCAAAGTCGCCACGATGCTAAATGAGGCTTTAAGGGATTTTTAGGTGCAAGGGAACCACTACAGGCACTAGTGGTCGCTTTAATTTCTTTTTCCTGCCTTTGGGCAGTTTCTGCAGGAGGAGCAGGTTGAGGAGCTGGATGGGAGAGGGCCACTCGATACCCGAGCTGGATGATGTGGCGATGGAGTCTGACCCGGCGCTTCCCAGCACAGAAGACGTCATCCGCAAAACCGAGCAGATCACCAAGAACATCCAGGAGCTGCTTCGCGCTGCTCAGGAGAATAAACACGACAGGTCAGGATGAGAAAAGAGTTACTTCACATGTTTTATATTGACTTTCATTTCCTTGTTTTCATTTCAAAACCTACGTTCCTCTTCATGTCAGTATTATGTTTGAGTCCACGTCCTTCAGTTCCTTTTTATTTCCCTGGCATATTCACTCTTCCTCCTCACTCTGCTGTCGATGTTACTTTGGCCTCCGCATCCCTCACTCCATCAAAGCAGACCATATGAGCGTGAAGGCGTGCGTCGGCTCAGGCACAGCCTGGGATGTTTCAGCACTTTGGTGCCCTGGGCTGAGAAGTCGCCGTCTCCCCTTCAGCCGCTCAGCCTCCGGTCCCCTGACCCCACCTCCTGGTACTCTGGCTTCTGTCCCTGCCTCCCAGGCACAGTTTTATTTTCCTCTCCCTTTCACCTTCTCTTCTGTCTCACCTTCTAACAGCATCTCTTGTTTTTTTTTTCTTTGATGTGCTGAAGCACGCTTGAATGTTTTTGAGTGACCCCTAATGTCAAAGACTGACTTCACATTTACTTAAGTTAGAAAAGGTAAGATACAGTTGTGTGAGATTTTTTTTTTTTTTCTGTTACTGCATTTACCGTTAAATAACTTTTTATTTGATGCCATTCTGGAGTTCAAGATGATGACGATGCATGGTGTGTTGTCAATACTAAGCATTCCTTGTAATAACCGTTTATGGAATTCGGATGTTTAAAATTTGGAGCTACTAATGTTTTTCTTTAACTCCACTTTTTCAGATTAATGCGAGTATGACGACAAAATGTTGAGCTGATCTGTTTTCCTATTGCCCTCACAGCTTCATGCCCTGCTCAGAAAGAATACATGTGGCTGTAACAGAAATGGCTGCCCTGTTTCCCAAGGTATGAAAACTATTTCTATGTTTTTACCATATACACTAAAACGTTTAAACTTTAATCTGATTATGGTGTCTGGTTAAAATAGAATAAAAAAATATCAGTATAAAACAAGTAAAATATAAACTACTACAGGTTATGTTTGGCAGCATCACAAACAAAGATAACAGTATGTAGATGAATCCACACAAAGCTTTGTATTGAGATGAACCTTTCCTTTGCAGAGGCCTCGCTCGGAGACGGTGAGAAGCTCTCTGCGCTTGTTGACTTCCAGTGCATGCCGGCTGCAGAGCGAGTGCCGGAAGGCGATGCCCTCGGAGGGCTGCCCGGGACCGGACATGCAGCTGGTCACTCAGCAGGTCATCCAATGTGCTTATGACATTGCCAAGGCTGCAAAACAGCTTGTCACCATCACGACAAAGGAGAATACCAACTAACAGCACTTACAGGGCTGCAAAGCAATCAGCATCTCAGTTTTATAACACATATTTTGGAGTTTAACACATTTTTCTTTTTTGTATTTGTGGTATATGCATGCATTGGTTTTTTTTATTTATGAATATGTTTTGACAATATTTAAAGCCAACATTGTACAGAGAGATCAAGTATCAAGGGAGAAGTCAGGACCTTTACATGGCAACACCCAGCTATTGTTGCAGCACAATTTCTCTTGAGGTAAAATAGTTCCTCCAGCGAGCAGTCGGGGGATGAATTACTCTTGACATAAAAATTTACAAAATATCTTGGGGCAATCCTCAATTTCAGTGTTTTTCATTTAGAGTAGAGATGAAGCACAACACAGTAACTAGTGACGGCCTCAGTCAGGGTGCTTTTCTGCCTCCGCTTCCCTCTTTCAGAGCCTCTTCGATTGCCTGCCCCTCCCACTTCTTTGGGAATTGCTTCACCTGCTTGGAGTCTTTCAAAAGCTTATCAATCCAAGCTTGCGTTCTCCCCCCAGGAAGGCTGGTGCCCTTCAGGCGCCTCCCTTGGTTTGGGTTTATTATGTTACGTTTAGCCTTGGATTTTCTTTAGTTGAGCACTTTCCATAAATTATTAGTTTATTTAAAAGCCGTACCTGTGTCATTCTCCCTTCTTTGTTCTGCTCTCCAACGAGCCGGGCATAACAAAATCCCTATGGCGATGCAGGTTAACGCGATCAGTCCAAAGCCGCACTCGGATGCTGAGAAGCCATAAATAGGTTATGAATTTGTTGCCGTTGGATAATATCACGTCACTCTTGTAGCTAAAGGAGCTTCCACGTATTTATTGCACTGTGTACGCATCATAAACGTGAACTATCAAAAACGTACGGACCTTTTGTTCAACTTCCTTTAAATGTTAGGAACTTCGGTTAGGCACATGTTGTAGCGTTGCATTGCTAATGTTTGCTGCATTGAAAAAAAAGAAGCTATATTCTGTGCTCTGTCCAAGTGTAGCCTGCAGTGCACGGATTGCAGATATTTTATGTGTGCACGTGCGTCAAGTCAATAAATGCCAGTAACTCTTGTTCGGGGGGGGGGGGCACAAGATGTATTCTTGACCAGCGTCAAGATGTTGCTGTCTTAAGTTATAATGACTCGGTGTGTTTCTGAGACCTGACGTGGTGCTGTGTACGGCGGTCTCGTGTGCCATTTCACTGCTGGTGTATGTAGAGCTGATAGCCATACTTGTATGTATGCCCATGTGTCCTGTGCTCTGTTCCGTTGCTGCTAGTTTGGTATTTATGTGCGACATATGGGACAGTAACTCTGAATGTCTCCTGTATTATTGTGCAACCTGATGTTCATCCTCTCATCCAGTGTTTCAGGATTCATTTTCACTTCGAAATCTGATCAAAGTAAATGTCCTTCTCTGTGCTAACATGGTGTGCAGGGATGTATGTGATGCAGCTGGGTGGCTGCACTTTGGAAAAAAAAATAAAAATTATTTTCTAAATAAACTTAATTTATAACTATACTGTGTTGTAGGTGGTCATATATTTTTGACGTCACGCTTCAGTTTTCAGCACCAAGTAACACAACACTCATCTGATTTGATGGTAACAACTTTATAAATGTTCCACATTCAAATGGAAAATGTGCACTGTGTAACTAAAATACAAAACAAATTTCATCGATACAAAGGTGAAAGACAATAAATTAACACGATATGGCCAACAGAACATGCATGCATGTTTCATCTTTGAAAAGGCACTATAGGATCAAAACGTTCTTTCTAATTGGCCTTCGAACAGTGATGGTCTATGAATGCAATAACTTGCAGGCTGAAGGTTTTCATCTGGTCTATATTGAATATTTCTTTATCGCAAGTCTCTATGTAAACATTGTATTGCTATATTTTCCACTGAAACTTTAACTGTGTGTTTTCAAGAGTCATGACAACATTTCGTCATATCAGTCTTAAAACAAATCCAAAAATCCCTTTAGCTTTAATCTGAACATCATTTGTATGTATCACAGTGGAATCATGTCAGTAAAAGTGGTCCATAATGACAGGAGGGGTATCAACAATGCAAACAGTATTTACAATAACTAATTAAAAAAAAAAATCCGAAAATGAAGTGTGAATCTAGTCTTATGTCCAGGCGGATCGCGGTCTGCTGTGAATCTGAAAGACACAGTTTTAGATACGTTTTAACAAGGA
The DNA here is from genome assembly GCF_963422515.1 of Blennius ocellaris. Taxonomy (NCBI): domain Eukaryota; kingdom Metazoa; phylum Chordata; class Actinopteri; order Blenniiformes; family Blenniidae; genus Blennius; species Blennius ocellaris. The sequence goes on from NC_137656.1 coordinate 15,984,616, forward strand.
AAGAAAACCCTTTGAAACCTCCACTCCCACCATGCAGGACGAGTCAACAGCGGTTTTGAGTTTTATTGTTTACCTTGTCCTGGTAGCCTTTGTTGGCCATCCTCTGCATCTCAACCTGCAGCTCCTCTTCTTGCATTTGCAGGGCCTTTCTGTGCTCCTCTTCCTCCTGCTCTATCCTGCGCTGCTCCTCCCACTGCTGTTGGTGCTGCTGCTCCACCTGAATCATGTAAATACAAAACAAGGTCACGAAAGCACACGGAGTGGCAATGTGCCCCACGATGTCAAGGTCTGTGCTCACCTGAGCCTGAATCTCCTGCAGTTGCGCCGTCCGCCGACACTCTTCTTCCCCCTTCTCCTGATGTTGGATCTTCCTTTCTTCCTCCAGCTCCTGGATCAGCTCTTCTCGTCTCTTCAGGGACTCCTCCTGAGCCTCGCGGTTCTTCTGCATCTTCAGTTCAAGCTGCTGCTGTCTCCCCACCAGCACCTTGCCCACCCCCCAAAAAAATAAACAGCAGCTTGTATTTCGCAATCTTTGACATTTTTAACGCCAAAGTAATCGGAGACAAATTTACCTCGTGCATTAGCCTTTCTCTGGCCCTCCTCTCCTTCTCCCACTGAGCCTCTCGTTTCTCCCATACATGCTGAGCTTCTTCCCTGAAGTAGGCGGTAAACGTGAACTTTGCATTGAGAACAGCAACAGGAGTGGGGTCCTGTAACGTCACGCAGTGAATCGGGGAGCTTACCTGTGTAAAATGTCAAACTCGGCCTCCCTCTCTCGCTCCAGCTGAAGCTGCTCTTCGATCACATGTTTCATCCATGCAGCATCTGCAACAGCTCTTTCCCTGCGCACGGTCTCCAGCCTCCTGTCCTCATGCTCTCCTTCCAGCAAGGCTGCCAATATTTTACGGTCGGCCTCCTGGATGACACGTATTGATTGGAGTTGAGCAAAACGCCAAGGATGGGTTGAAAGTGGCCAGAAATATAACACTGCATTATCGGTGCATGAGGTGGATTTACCAGTTCCTCCTGTACTTGCTGGGCTCTCCTCTTCAGCTGAGCTCGATATTGACGGATCAAGAAATGACTGGTAAAACAAAACCATGAAAGTCATCGCTGCCTCGAAAAAGGATCATAACACTTACAGAAAAAAATGCTTTCTTACCCCATCTCGGTCTTCTTTTTCTTTTCCTCCACCTTCCTCCTCTCCTCTTCCAGGTTGTCCAGCTCCCACTGCTTCACCAGCAGAGCTTCTTGCTCCTTTTTCAGTCGAGTGGCCTGAGTGAAAGCACAAATCAACGTTGTAGCTTCGAAGCGCCTTCGCAGGTCCATTCTTGCCCAGACAGAAATACTTTGTTGAGATTGTGCCTACCTCTTCTTCCCTCAGCTTCAGCTCTTCCATCTGCTTGCGCAGCTCCTCCGCTCTGTTACGCTCCTCCGCTTTTCTTTTCTCCTCAGCGTGCTTCATCCTCTCAAGAGCCTCTTTCCGGGTTCTCTCGTACTCATTTTCAAAGCGCTTCTTCTCCTCCAGGTCCACCACCTCTTTCTGCATGTTTGACCAGACGGGACACTCACAATAGGTGTCAAAACTTTCTCAATTATGCACCGTGAGGAGATCAACCAGAGTCGATCGCCGACTTGATACTGTGCTCACAGAGTGCATGAACACAGTGTAATTAAAAATGGATTTAGTCCATTAATAATGAGTTACATAAAAGGATAATGAGAAGCTTAATGACCCAGTCTATGTATCATCACTCGCCTAACAGGGGTGGTGTCGCTGTCACTTAGAAGTAAAAACGAAGACCGCTTCATAATTTTGTGTCAATTAAAATTGATTGCGTGCGCCATAACCTGACAAAAAAATATGTGGCCTTGAACAGATATTATCACCCCGAATCAACACAAAGTGAAGCATAGCGGCGTTAGATTGCCTTACCTGTTTCTTCTCAGATATCTGGCTGTGCCACTGGCTGACAACATGATCTTCGTGTAATGCTGACTCGAGCTGCAGACGGAATGAAAAAAACAAAAGGAGACGGAGACACGGATGAACCCGACTCTCAGTGGAAGGGATACCAGAACATTTTATTATCTTAAGTCGACGCTGGACTCGAGTTCACTGAAGGTCTGAATCACAAGCCATCTTGGATTCCAGATCAAATAGACATCTGGCCAACAAGTGTTTGTTTTCGCTACCTTCAGAACTAAAAAAAACTAGATTCTTGAAAACCTTGATCAGTTAATCGTCAGTCCCAATCTGAGTTACAAAGTTTAACTATTCACCATCTTTGCATCAACAGTGGAAGCTCTCCTACCTCTCGCAGCTGTGGGGTGTTTTTCCTCCAGTGCTCCCTCAGCAGCTCTTGAGCGAGCTGGAAATATAGAACACAGCAATGATACAGATCACACACTAAACGTGGCACGGCGCCAGGATAATGAAATCAGAATCGATGCATCTGGTACCTTTTTTTTCCTTTCCTCCCTTGCCGAACGAAGGTCCTCAGTCTTCTGCGCCAGCTGAGCCGCCACTGCGCTTCTGTCGGGCGTCAGCCCCCGGAGCTCCGCCTCGTACTGGTCCTGCTCCTCCTGCAGCATGGTCCTGAGCCGGCTCCTGCGCTGCTCCAGTCTGGCCTTCTTTTCCTCGGCCAGTGTCTGTTCGTGGTACGCTGACATGCTGAAGAAAAGTGAAGCAAAGAATACTCCCTCATTTCTTTTATCTGGGATCTTGGATTAATTGTCGAAATTTGACATCGCCTTTCTTTTTTTTGTCTCAGAAGCCGTTTTTATTCCCAATCACAGCAACTTTCCCCAGGTACTACAAAAGGATCACACAAAGCCTCACTTTGAATTCTCGAATCAGGATTAGAACTCAAGTTACAGACGAACCTATACCAATACGCCAGCAGAGCCACCGCCATCGTCACAGGCAATACAACACCCTGGGCACCATCTCTGTCACCTCCTCACCGAGGAAAGCTGTACCAGTCTCTGAAACGCAGGACTACCAGTTCACCCAGAGTTTCTTCGCTTCAGCAATATGTAAAAAAAAAAAAAAAAGCACCAAAACAATCAATACATCTGACAGGAGTCCCCAACATCAAACTAATGAGCAATTATACAGATGAATAATTGACTTTCTGTATATTTTATACCTTACAACTGTATTAGTCCACACATGCACACACAGGAAGAACATGCAAACTCCACACGGAAAGGTACCGACCAGTATTTGAATCCCGATTTTCTTGCTGTGAGGCAAGACTGCTACCCGGTAATCACTGTGCGCACCACCGTGCAGCCCTAGGTCATCATCCACTGATCCATTACTCTGAGAGCAGTGAGGGAAATACATAGTAGGATAAAACATAAAATAATAATAATAATATTATTAATATTAATAATCATAGATAAAATACTAGATTTTAAGGACATTACATTTTTTATTAACATGTGAAAGGAGGAAGCCAGAAGTTCTGAAATACAGTTTTTTTTAATTTTATTATTATTTTATTGTTTCTATCATAGGTTAATAAGTTGGGGTGGGTTGGCCATAGAAAAAGTTGTAATTTCTACTGTAACATTTATTGTCAACATCCATCCATCCGAATGGAGACATGTCTGGTTCGACTCATCTGGTTGTCTGTCCACTAACAAGGTCAAAGAAATGCAATTCAAAATTATTTACGGGCTTCAAATTACACCACTGTTACAGAATAGATTTAACCCTTCTTTTTCAAAGTATTGTAATGAGTGTAAGGCCATTGAGGGGACGTACTTCCACTGTATCTTTGACTGTCCTTTCATCAAACTATTTGGGGAAAATGTGTGTAAAGAAATGTCTGTAATATTTGGTAAAAACTTAGATCTTCAGCCTGTATCTTGTATTCTTGGTTTGCATTCTGCTCTTAAGCCTCAATCCCAACATGATGAAGCCCCTTGATGTCCTTTTGTTTGGTGAGAGAAGATGCATGTTACTCAAGTGGATCTCGGACAAACTTCCTCAGCTCTCAATGTGGATACAAAGTATAATAGAACTCTTACCCCTGGAGGCAATGACCTCAGGACAAACCCTCTTCGTTTTATAAAATACGGGACCCCTTGTTCACCTATATTGGACTACAGAAAGCAGAAACCTTGCGAAGAGGCCTTTATGGTCTTATTTGGACAGATATTCCCAAAGAGGCTCGTACTCAACCGGTTTTCAACCCTTAGTCAAGCAGAAAAGCCGTTACTCTGTACTGCCTGAAGTCTTGGATTTGTAGTCATTTTAATTGTAATTCTTTTTGTAATGTCTTGTTATTGTTATTACATTTACTCTTTAGTCAAGGGTTTTCGTCTTCTGTTTGTTTTAAAATATTGTCTTGTCTGGTTTTCTCCCCCTCACCACCCTTTTGTGATATATGCTTGCTTAATTCTGTATTTCATGGGTTGGTTGTAGTGTTTTGCTTTTTGTTTTTCTTGCCTGTATTGTTTCAAAGGTGGTAATCGGTGTAAGTATTTCTTGCTCGTTGTATTTAAATTAAAAAATAATAAAGAGATCTTTAAAAAACAAAAACATCCATCCATCCAATCGATCAGTTCATCCAAATCAAGGTCACAGTCAAAGCAACCTGGACAATCCACCAGGTGAAACACACTCATTTTCACAACTACCATCAATTTTCAGTCACCAATTATATCTAATACATACCTATGGACACTGGGAGGAAACAAGAGTATCTGGAATAAACCACGCACACACAAGGAGCTCATGCAAACGCCACACAGAAAAGCCAAAGACAGACTTAAACCACGATCTTGCTTGCAAGTACAAGAATATCAGAGTCTAAACCACCACATCACAATGCAACCCTTATTAATAACATATTTACATAGATTATGATTAGATTCTTACTGATTTGAGTCACTACACAATGCCTTATTCTACATTTACTCACCTTAAATACTAATTGTGCCAACAACATTAACCAATATTAACTCCAAGTTTAAAACATCTGAAATATAAATAAAGAAAATGGGACACAATCTGCCTTTTAAACATTGTTATCAAATCATCACTTCATATATTTGACATCAATGAAATCCCACAATGGTATATACATAAAATGTACACATAAAGAAGCAGTGGAACAATTGGTAGACCTCTTCCTGGGGACCTCAAGGTTCTGGTTGTTTCATTTGCTACAAGGAAATCTGAAATATATTCAGGCCCCAGACCATTCAAAGCTTTACAGACAAGAAGTATTCTGAAGTCAGTCATTTGACACACAGGCAGTCAGTGCAGGGATCTATGTCCAGGTGTGTTGTGCTCCACCTTCTTTGTGTTGGTGATGGAGCTCCATCAGGTGCGAAATGCTGTCTGTGAGGAATATGAGCTCATGTGCACCTTTGCTGGTAGGACTGCCGGGAGGTCCACGTCTCCTGTTTCTGGCTGCGGACACTTTGCTCTCTCAGATACTTGGCATGCCTGTCCCACTGCTGCCGCCACCGGGCCTCCTGCTCCCGCTGCCGGGCCATCTGAGCGGCCAGCCCCCGGGAGCGGCTGGGCGCGGAGGCCGATAACGTGGGCAAAGCCATGGACCTGGATCGACGTCCACACCAATATACAACATGGTCAAAGCTTGTATGTTTATTTTACGCAGCCTTTACCCAAAACAGAGCTGAATGCTTACAACTATTTCACATTTCAGAGATGAAGCATCGACTGCACGAGCCCGTTCGATCAGAAACATCACAACAATGTCAATGGCTTCCACTTCATGTCACATTTACGTTGTTACGGGGCGTTTAGCTTCACAATTATACGGACATCTTCCGCATATAACGAGTTCACTTAGTCTTAACTTGACGTTAATTCAAATAAATGGATGCTTCTGCAGAAAACTCACCTCTATTCAGGACGCGGTTTTCCTTAGTTACCTTTTCACTTCCTAGTTACTCCCACACTACGGGATGTAGTAAAGGTCAAAACTAGCCTGGAAAACGCGAAACGTAATTCCTCAAAACGTTGCAGTGTTTTCCCACGTTACCCGGTTAAGATTTTCGTCAAGACACACAAATAAAAAAAATTCTTTCGGAAATCGTGATGTCGAAGTAATAAGTAGTTTACCGGACTGTTATGTCAGAAACAGGCCGGGGCCCTTGGAAGAAAATGCAAATAAATGCAAACAAAAGAAATGTACAAAGACAACTAGATGTAAAATAGAATTACGAAAAAGTCACACAATCAATATAGAGATTCATAAAATACCTCTAGTAACATAAAACACGTGCACAAACACAAAATGAAAAGGCATTTTAAGAAATTGCATGGAATACAGTTGTTGTAATCGTGTTATATTGTATTTGATTTTGGGGGATTTTACAACATATTAGAGTGTGTGTGTGTGTGTGTGTGTGTGTGTGTGTGTGTGTGTGTGTGTGTGTGTGTGTGTGTGTGTGTGTGTGTGTGTGTGTGTGTGTGTGTGTAAGAGAGAGAGAGAGAGAGAGAGAGAGAGAGGGGTGTGTGTGTGTGTGTGTGTGTGTGTGTGTGTGTGTGTGTGTGTGTGTGTAAGAGAGAGAGAGAGAGAGAGAGAGAGGGGTGTGTGTGTGTGTGTGTGTGTGTGTGTGTGTGTGTGTGTGTGTGTGTGTGTGTGTGTGTGTGTGTGTGTGTGTGTGTGTGTGTGTGTGTGTGTGTGTGTGTGTGTGTGTGTGTGTGTGTGTGTGTCTCCTCCTCCTCCTGGTGTCACTGACTGCGCGGCAGAGGAAGCCTGACAGCCTGTTGCTGTTTTCACTTGAGAGGTAAAGAGAGTGTCTGGACGTAAGAGATGGCTCTGCTAATGGAGCACCAGTTCAGACAGCTGCCAGCTGACAGACAGGTGGAAACCAGACCATTTCTGGAGGCTGTGTCATACCTACCACCATTCTTTGGTAAGTGAACTCCCCACAGTGTGACACTGCAACCACCATGTTGACAGTCCCACATATATAGCTGGGCAGAAATAAATATAATAAAAAATGGCTCTAAGACAAGCTTGTCAAACTCATTTTAGTCCAGATTCTACAGACAGGTCCATTTATTGTAGTGCGGCAGTGAGGTGGTAATATGATTACCATTGCATACCAGTATTCTTTTTTTTGTTGTTGTGGGACAACACTCTTTGTAGGAGGGGAAAGAGATACTAATACATTGTGAAAACATTCTCACATCATATATTTTCTTTACAAAACCTGAACAAGTTGAACATTTTACAGTAAAATTCATACACAGCATTTTGCAATTTTGTTTATTCCTGTTAGTGCAAAATATGGTGAACTCTCTGAAAACTACCCTCCATTTGCATTGGTGTGAAGCCTTCAAAGTGCATGTTTTTACAAATTTGTCTCACAATATGGTTTTCTTCATTTGCTATGAAGTAGTGAGTTTTCATAGTGGTTTGTGTTACATCTGCTACTCTTACTAAAACACCTCAATCTCCATTAAATAAATTTTCTACAGCAGTTACTTTAGTCCTAAAAAAAAGAGAATTTCTTTTTTGTGAGTTGTACAGAATGCATTGTAACCAGTGGCGGGCTGGCTTTTGCCCGTGGGATTTTTCTTTGACACTGCTGCTCTACAATGTCAGAGGTTTCAGCAGAAAATTAGGTTTTCTAAATAAATTTCTTGCAACAGTGCTGGGTTATGATTGGATTCCCATGGTTCTTATAGTATAGGCCAGATTGAAGCCGGCAAAGCAGGTGACATCAATTATGTACATTTATAAATAATGTATAGTTCAAGTCCTTTTGACTGTTAAATTGGTTGCCCAAACACTTAAAGGCGCATCGATTTCAAACACTACCATTTGATAGGGTCATTTTCAACACCTTTGTAAAACTTTCATGATTTATTTGTTGAGCCTCATTTTTTATTTTAATTTTTTTTAACAATACAAAAGTTATACAGAAGAGAAATCAGTCACACTTATCCAAAGCTCAACTAAACAATGCCACTCTTTTCAAATGATAATCTTTTTTGGATCGTATTTCTCTCCATCAAGCTGTCCACAATCCTTTAGCATGCATAATTTAATCCACTGGCCTGGATTTTAAGTTGTGAAAATTGATTAGTACGGTGTTGGGTTCCCCTTGCCCATTCACCAGTGGCACGGTGCACCAGGGCATCTTTGTGTGACTTCATTCTGTATTAATATGCCAAAGTCCCACTATTGAATCTGCCATGTGAAACCCTTGAGAGGAACCAAGTCCGATGTTGACGTTAAACTCTTTCCTCCTTGTTGCCATTGTTTTTCCTGACCTGGAACTTTGCAGGCCAACTTTCCGACAAGCCATTAATGTCCTGCTCGCTCACAGTGCTGCATTCACGTAGGTGTTTTGAATTAGGCTGACTAATTAGACCAATTTCTATACAGTCCTTGATTGCAACCGTCACATTCCCGTCGGTTTGGTTACAGACAGAGTCTGCATTGTTAAATCTAAATTATGCATTTATATTTCAACTATAACCAAATTTCTCACTTTAGCAAACTCCCTTCTTGTCTTTATTTGATATCAACCAAAGATGAAAGTGAATTAGTGTTATTATTGCAGTCTGATGTTTTCAATAGTGACTGTGTATTTTTCACGAGAGAGTGGAAAATATAGAGAGGGCCAAATAAGCCGAGGGCATCTCTGAAACCAGATCTGGTGCCATCAGAGTCGCATAGATGCTCCTGATGGGCACAATGGAGAGGATTTAGTCAGGAGTAGTTTCCACTAACAGCTCAGGAGCTGAACGCTGTCTGTTGTGCGACCTGGTTGACCAGGAGACGTGTTTGGTTCTGGACTCGAAATGTCGTGTCGATGTCACCAAATGCTCAGCTCACGTTTTAGCCCACTTAAACCAACACGCCAAACGACGATACCATGTTGTGACTGCAGATAAAGCAATGGTGTCACGATTCAGGTAGGTTCACTTTATTTTCAGGGATAATTGTCATAAAAAGATTTCTGAACAGACACCATGAACACTATCCAATGGGATTTTTTATTGCAGGACATATGCATGGCCAGCGTATGGCCTACAGCCCACATGTGGCCTTTTGACCATTTGAAAATAGAACAAGTTATGTTTTTCATGACTTTTCATGATAAACAGGCTGTTTACTTTCAAACACTTCAGTTTGATATATTCTCAAAATTACGTATTATAAGTGATCAATAAGTGATCATTGGTGCTCAAATAATTGTCTCTATTAAATCATTCAGAAGAAACTAAACTAAAAATATGAATAGAAGATCTGTGGATTTTGTGTGCATTTGACTTTTTTCATTCCCACCTTGTAAATATTTCTCCTCAGACTGCCTTGGCTCCACTATCTTTGCACCGATCAAAGCTGACATGTGTGGAAACATCACAGTAAGTATGACTACTATAAGTAATATCTGATTTTCTCTTCTTACTATTCGCACTGCCTTCATACATTTGATTATGTTTCATAGAAAATCAAGGCAGTCTATGATACAAACCCTGGCCGCTTCAAGACCCTTCAGCAGATTTTGGAGGCAGAAAAGGAAATGTACGGCGGAGAATGGCCCAAAGTCGGAGCAACGTTGGCACTTATGTGGCTAAAAAGGTCATTTACATTTTAAACAATATGAGTTTGTTTAATATGGGAAGAGTTTGCATTTGTCACAACTGTGACTGTCTGCTTTTCCAACAGAGGTCTAAGATTTATACAAGTATTCCTTCAGAGCCTGGTGGATGGTGAAAAAGATGACAACAACCCCAACCTCATTCGCGTCAACGTCACCAAAGCCTATGAAATAGCCCTTAAAAGGTACCATGGCTGGTTGGTGCAACAACTCTTCAAGGTGAGATCAGAGCAGCTGGCCACATTTCTGTGAAAGAGTTGTGACTTTGAATTATTTCCTGGAAATTATATATTTTTTTTAACTCATCAACGGAGAGTAAATTTTGCCCTTTTTTCCCACTCTCTCAGGCAACTCTTTTTGCTGCTCCTTATAAGTCGGATTTCCTGAAGGCGCTCTCCAAAGGTCGGGATGTCAAGGAAGAAGAATGCTTGGAAAAAATCCGAAAATTTCTTATCAACTTTACTGCCACTGTTGATGCGATTTATGAGATGTATAACAAGATGAATGCCGACCTTGACTACACAGTGTGACTGCAGGATGCTCCTCTGTCTCTTACATTACAGTCACCTAAAACCTGCAGTCTGCAGCTCTGCAATTTATTCATCGATATGGTTCACATCCTCTGAGAGCTCACTGTCGGATGGCATTTATAACACTGTTATTACACATCTCATATTTGTGCATTTTTGATCATCTGTGTGCCTGTGTTGGCTTTTCCATGACTCATTTTCCTCACTGAACTCAAAGATGCCTTTGAGCACAGTTTTTTACTCCTCCATTGAAAAGTCATATATCCTTAGTGAATAGTGGGATTGAATTCACAGGCATAGTTTGACTACTGTCTTAAACATGTAAAAATATGCTGAGTATGATAGTACAATTTGAACCAAATGCATATGTACAAAATCATTATATAGGTAATAAATTTCATAACGGATCTCAATACAATAAGTGAGCCAATAAACAAACATATCAAGAAATGCAATGCACGAGCACTTTGTTTATAGTGTAACAGTGCATCTCACGAGTGTGCACAATGTTACACACACATATATATATTCATAAATTTGATTAAAGAAACCACATTTTATCTGGTCTATCAAAAGCTGTCCAGGATTTTAATGAGGAAGTTTATACTTCTTAATTGAAGGGTTGTACATTTTCTAATATCATCTTCAGTTAGCAATTATCTTTATTACAAGCAATGCAAAAACGGGTCTTGTGACTCAGTGTATACAGTAATTATATTTGTTAACTCTTTATTTTAAATATTTGGTTAGTTGTTTTTAGTATTCCTTATAAATGCCCTCCAGTGTTGTACTTGTGCCCCTAAACAAGAGGCAAAGTTCACATTTAGGTGACTATCTCTTTTTTTAACCTTTAGTCAATTATGTTTTATACATATCAGCCTGTGTAAACGATGCAGGCAAACAAATATGAAACATTGCGACTCTTCAAAATATGATAAAAAACTAAACGTTTTTCATCACAAAAGCATGATGTGTTTCACAACTATGTTTATTGATCTTTACCTGGAAAATTACACAAGACTTTAGAAGCTTAGCTCAATGTTAAGGGGGTATTATAAGACAAAAAAGCTGGCTTGATGTCTCGTGAGGCATTGTCTCGCAACGTGTGCCTTCTCTCATTATGTTGCAGTGAGTATACAGTGCAAAATATGTCTTTCTTTGAAAAAAACCAAAACAAAAAACAACCACACATGTTCTTCTAAACTCAAAATTTGAAATTGCACATGTTTCCATTTTTTTACTATGCTTTTTTTAACAGACATCTATTAATTCTACATCTGTGGATTTCACTACTAAGTTACTATGTATTATTGCACTCATAGACAACAATTGTATTTTACATTTTATGCCACTATCAGTTCTGACAACTTTAGATACATTTAAATTAAGAGATCAGGTAATAATGATATAAAAGGCTGTTTACATGTCCCTCTTTCATTTATAAGACTCACTAAGCCAGAGACCTGTTGTGGTGTTTTGAAATATTGTTTTTCTTTCTGTGCTTTTGTTTGCATTATATCATATGAACAAGATTTGCATTTGGAGTTAATTATTCTTTTCGAATGTGATATTTCTATATTGATATTGATTTTATTTTTAATGTTTAGTCTAAAATTATAGGGAATGGAGTGATGTGTTACAGGGAAGCAGCAGCTTTGTAGCTTAAGATTTAATCACAGCCTTGCAAGTTGCTAAAACTCCTGCTGTTAAGATCTGCTCCTTTGAATTGTGTACACCCATATGTAGAGGAAGAAAAAACACATAGCCGTTGTAGTGTGATGCTAATGAGAGTGTTCCCTGTGAGGTGGAGTGATACTGTGAGGCATCTCAGTGCTGTAGTGCTTCATTTTATTGAATCATTGAATGTTCAATCAGATGTTTCTATCAGAGCTCATGTTTGCATTTGAGCTTTTTGATACAGTAGTCTGTCTGTGATCTATATGAACTCCCCTGCAATAAACCATCCATCTTCAATATTGCTCTGTGGTGGTTGAAGTCAATCCCAGCTAGCTATGGGTGAAACACACAGGGAGAGCATGCAAGCCCATGACAGAAAGGCCTCAAAGGCTCAAATCAGTGATATTTTTACTCAGAGGGAAAACTGCTTACTTACCACTACAGCTGACTGAAAAAGTTAATAAGCTTTACACAAATATTGGATGCAGTGGAACGTTCCCCTCACTGCTTTTCTTTTGCATGTGTGACTCTTTGGAAGACTTGACACACCCTATTTACAGAAACCTGTGCTTCACTTCGGTGTAGTGATGTGATACTGAATCACTGAGAAATATGTTAATAATTGTTAAGCAGCTAATTATACGGGGCATTCAGGTTGGCAGCCTCCCATGAGAGGGAAAGTGGGAAAAAAAGCCCCAAAACAAAACACACACACACACACAGAAAAACCCATATTTATTTTCTGTCATCATTTAGTAATGATACAAAATCAGTTCAAGGGAAGTGAATCACTGAAACAAACTGGAATAGTAACACCAAACCTCAAAGCTGTTCTCCAGAAAATGTTGTAAGAGGAGTAACAATAGCCACAGTCAGGTGAATCAGTCTATGGGAGTGTTTGTAACTACATTTTTTGAAGGATGAAGTTGCGTAAATGTACTCATTTTAATAAGTCATGTTTAGTTTTGTGTGATTAAAAGCTGTGTAATTATTATTTTTTCTTCTTCTTCTTGTTATTATTATGATTATTATTATTATTATTATTATTATTGTTATTATTAACTCTGTTTGTTTTGTCTTTTGCACTCTCGTCTGCTCCTAGCGGCCATATGAGTAGCTGCACGTCAGATTTTGTCGTTGGCTTCAAGTGTCAGGAAAGGCAGTGGTCAGTTCAGTCATGTAGTCCCACCCAGTCAATCTGTGAAAGCATCGCTTGTTTCTGCCTCTGGAGAAGAAGAGCACACGAAGCAGAGGTAAGAGAGGTAACAGGGAAGTTCAGTTCACGCACTTTTTTTCTGACGGGAGTTACAGGAAAGTTGAAGAAGGAGTCAATGAGTACGAACTGAGAAATAAAAGTTTGAGATCTTTCTTAAAGCTGAACGAGGCTACGGAGTTCAGTTATAACAAGAGCCAGAACAGAAAACAAGGTAAGACACACTTACTTTTCTCAGAGAACCAGAGTAAAGTGTTTCTGCCATGCAGACCTTTATGAAGAAGGAATCAGATTTTTATAGTTTATTTGATTTGATAATGAAATAAAAAATTTTTTTACTGCAATTAAATCAGTTAAAACCTTTACTTTAATTTTTTTTTGTAACTTTATTTTGTAAGTTATCTTTTTGTTTCTTTAATTCTGCACAACAATAAACGTTTATTTATCTTTAAGTACGTATTCTATGTGTGAGTATCACAATTATAATCCCCAATAATAACTAAAATAGATACCATAGATCTTGTTTTCCTGTTTTGCCTCCCAGCAGCCCTCTGACTCTGGATAATGTCACATCAGTGACAGCCGGGCAGGAAGTCCCACATCTCTGAGGGGACATTAGAATCACTCACAGTTAGGAGCTCTCACAAGTGGATGTCCATGTCCTGACCCAATAAGTGGACAGTATGTGAGCTTCGGGTCTACTTGATGTTTTATTATCCCATTCCGTCACTCTGTCGGGTTAATACTCTCTAGACACCTTCACTAAATAATGTACCATCGGTCTTTGTTCTTGCTGTGTTGCAGCAGTTTATCAAGGCCAGCCTCCCTTTGTCCCTCCGTCTTTTCTCTATCAAATGCCCGCTGAAGTGTAAAGGCATGATAATCCCGTGTGCCAGACAGTCCTGTGAGTCACTCCTCTCCCTTCATAGGACCCCTGCCTCCTTGTTTGTGTTGCGCTTTTGCAGCGCAGTCCAGTTTATACAGGTCTCATGAACAAATCCTGGAATGTCATTAGTTTGGAAGGGAGCGCTCCTTATGTGAGAGTACTGTAGTAGTAAACTGCGTGGAAGAAATCATGGCTTTACACCACTTGTAAAGAGCAATTGTGTTTGGACTTTCCAGCTCATGTCCTGAATTGAACAGACTGGTGGTGTGATTCTTCCTGCGAGAGAAAACATGCCTCGCTGACCAATCAGAGTCCAGATTCCTATTAGTTTTGGCATCAATCCCTTGTTAACTTTTCCATATATCCCTTCCTCAACATTGGATGATTCAGTCAAACTAGTAAGTCTCCATATGTTGGAATTGTGAATATAATTGTGTATACTTTATTTTCCAGTTTCTCTTTTTTTCTGCAGGGCGGCCACATGCTTCAGCATCATCTCCAGTCTCTCCTGAAGAGGAATCTCGCACATCATTGTGATAAAAGGGATGAATGAGGTACAGAGCAATTCATTTGCTGACTTAGCCAGTCAAACATACGCTGGACCTGGATTTTTGATTCTGAATTTTTGCAATAGTTTTTTTTTCTTTTTTCTTTTCTTTTATTCAAATTTGCTCTTAATTTTGGCCAATTTAATCAAAGAAAATCTTGTTTCTCTAGAGGTCCCGGCAATATTTCTTTTATCATTCCTCACTATTCATCTAAGAAAAGAAAAAAAATCACCAAAAATTAAATCAAAATTTGCGGCTCTCTCCCACCTTGAGGAGCAGAAAGACTATTTTACATTTCACAGTCCTCATTTTGAAAGTGCTTCTGTAATTAAGGATCAAAGCTCTGCACTTTACTGCTTCAGTATTTTCAGAGCTTTTCACATTGTTACACACACTCACATATACGCATGACAGCCGTCAGGCAAGGTGGCAGAACTGTCGGGTTTGTGTTTTGTCTGTGTATGGACAGGGTGAAATGGGGGCTCGTACTACCAATATTGTCACTGAAATTTGACCTGCATGTTTTAAAACATGAAAACTTCAGCTTGAGATAGATAAAAACAAGACTACTTTAACACCACTTGGTGTCAGGCTCACTACCTTGAGTGACATTTTAGTCTTTGTTCCTTTAATGCTACTCAGATAAGCAGGTAGATGGTCGTATTTAAAACAAAGCAGGTACGATGACAGACGATTTGTAAGTCATATATTTAAGCTGACAGTTATTGTGTCATGAAATATGTATGAGGGTGAAATGTGTCTGCTTCACACTAAACACGAGCGGATTCTGACAGGCTTCTTTCACCTGAGGTTTCTGGCATGCAGTTTGTTGCGGTACATTTTGTCTTGGTTGTTGTTCCAGGGCCGTTCCACCCTTCTCAAGCGGTGCCACCTCGCCTTGTCCAAGGCCGACACCCGTGGCTCCGTCCCCGCCAGAGCCGCTGTTTCTGGGGACTCGGAGAATGACGTGGCTGCTCAGTCTGACGGCGAGGCGGCCTTCGCCCTGTCTGGACTCTCAGACCTGTTCGAAGGTGAGGATAGCTCCCCGTCAACCCAGGACACCTGTCAAGATCCGGTCCTGGTGCTGGTTCAGCCAGATCAGCCTGCAGACAGCAGACAGAACCTGCGGATGAAGTTCCACGGTGCTTTCAAGAAAGGCATTTCCAATCCAATGGATCTACTAGAAACTACCATATACGAGTCGAACGTGGTTCCGGGCCCAAAGAAAGCACCCATGGATTCACTCTTTGACTACGGTACCTATAGAAACACAAGCAACCAGAAGAGACGCAGGAAGAAGCTTCCAAGAGGGTGAGAAGAAGGTTTCCTGTCTGTCCAAATACCTGTGCTATAAACTGTGTGTCCCTCCAAATTGTTTCCATGCTGAAAGGGGCGAGTTTGGAAAAAATGTTGTCATAAAAAAGGAGGCCTCTTACAAATGCCACTCTGTAGACAGAGGTGTCCCACATGAAGAAGTATAAACACACACACATACAAACACTGCGGCTGTGAAGCAGTCCTTCATTCAGGCCGCTCCCTCACCTAACAGAGGGCATGCTGTTGGTTCCTCTGCCACTCCTGAGGTAATATTTAGGCTGTTTCCTGTTCCTGGCTGCCTCACTTGCCCGTTGCACTCAGAGGTCCATTTATTGGCACCGTTAAGGGTGTGGGTGAAGGCTTAAAGGATCGTGCATTAAAATGTGATTTAACTCCCAGCTTGGTGTCAGTAAAATGTGAAAAGAGAAAAGTAACTCTGAACTTTAAAAGGAAATGCCTCCCTCTGTTTGTGTAAAGTACAACATGAAACACGGACATCATGCCATGTGTGTCTCCTCTCAGTAAAGCTGAGGCATCTTGCGATGAGGACCAAAGCTCGGACCCACCGAAGGTGATGAAGATATTCAACCGCTCTCTCCTCTTCGACTGTGTGTCACGGGCAGACCCCGAGGCCCTCGGTGGCCTTTTGGAGTACCTGCAAAGTCATGAGAAGAGATTAACTGATGAGGAGTTTAAAGGTACACGGATACAGACACTCTGGCAGATTTTAACTTTTACATTTTGAGTCCAACTTGGCAGTTTGAAGTAGGAAGTCAGCTTTATCTTATTTTCGCTTTACATGTGACCCTATGCTGCCCACCCCATCCCTCTTTTTCTCTCTAAATGCTTTTTTTGGCTTTGAGGATGTGAGCCGGAAAAGATGGAGTGATGTCAGAGGCCTTTGTCCCAGTGAAAGCAGGCCTGAGGAAAGCTTCCTGTGTGTGTGTGCCCCAGAAGTTTTTAGGTTTTTTTTTCAGGCTTCTAACAAGGAGCAGAGAAAAGTCACAGCAAACTGCTGAGAAAGTCAAATACGACTTTGCAGTTGTTTCCTTTTAACCTGAAAGCCTAAACATAGGGTTAAAACTGCCTGATCACTATAATTCAAAGTATGTATATTCATTTGTAATTTCCAGTAACATTTCTTTTTTTTTTTTAGTACAAAAGTAGAAGGCAGTGTCACCATTCAAGGGGTGACAGTTGCATAACTCAGCATACAGCAGCAGGTTCACTTCATATGTGTTCAGTCAACAATGCAAAAGTACAAATGGACGATCAACAACTCACAGACGGGGTTCAAAACAAGGTTGCAACAACACAGGAAGAAAAAATTGATCTGTGAGACTTGACTTGATACAGGTACCCAAGACAACAGATCCCCACAGCTTATATATATAGAAGGTAGAAGACACATGAGGAGAGGGAGGAACAGGAAGGTGAGGCAGACATAGACCTTCATAGAGGAGTAGAGAGAGGAAACTTAAGTCTGACATGAATTGAAAAAAAAAAATGCTTTAAAAAATAATAAAAAAAAACACCCCAAACATTTGGAGACCAGGGATTGAGGGCCTGGGACCAGAATGACTCTAAATTCTACACAAAAATAATTGTATACTATTGGTCTAGAACTTGCAAGCATTCTGGACTCTCCAAGACAAGAAGTTAAAACCAGACTTGGAAGACTCATTTGAGACAGTGACTGGAGACGAGTCGAGCAACCAAACCCAGCTCAGCATCTAGAATCATAAAGAAAGTCATAATGTAAGAAATGTATGAAAATAGATACCAGAAGCATTTCAATAGAAAAGGTTTTTTGACAATTATTTGCCCCCAGATGAGAAATATATATGAGCAATAAGCCCAAATATACATCATATAGACTTTTATGGGTACATTAAGAGTGAATAAACAATCTCTTTGGCTATCAGAATTGTGGAATGCATGTATTAGAACCACAATGGAAATAAGTAATCTCTGACTTTTTTGTGTAATCCTCTGGGTTTTTTTTTACATATCATCAAAATGATTAATATATATTTGTATGTTTTATTGTGTCTGCACATGTAGAAGATCCAAATAAATTCATTCATTCATTGAAAAAGTCATAGAACCCAACAAGACCCTAAAAAAACAAGAAACAAAATAATGATCCTGTTTTTTTTTTCTACATTTGTGAGTAGAATAAACAATATTCCTGTTTGTTCTTTCTTCGTACAGAACTATCCACTGGTAAGACATGTCTGCCTAAAGCTCTGCTGAACCTTTATGGTGGTCAGAACCCGACCATTCCACTGCTGGTGGACATCGCCGAGAAGACCGGAAACCTGAGAGAGTTTATAAACACTCCCTTCAGGGATGTTTACTACAGAGGTACAGAAATAACTTCATGATGATCATTTATAGCTGCACTGAAGTTATTTGGATTTTTAAATTGCTTGTTTAAAGATGCTAGGACTTCAAGGTACAATATATAGTTATATTTTCCTGTTTTATTAATATAATGGGTATGATGTAATTCCAATGATGGGTATGTGTTGGGTTTAGGTACTGAGTTCAGTAAGGTAACCAGCTGCATCCTGCCCAGCCTTGAATCAATAGGAAAAAAATGGAAAATCAAATAGAGATGACATGGCAGAGGCTGAATTTCTTACCCCCCCAAAAAATTAAAAAAATTAAAAAGCTGAAGACAAACTGGATATCTCAGTGACTAACTACTGGCACATAATCCACACAGGTTGCATTACTTAAATTATACACCTTCCACATCTTAAATTACACACCTATTGAAATCTTTAGTGTGGGCGTTTAATTGACTGTTACTGTCACAACTGAAGCGTGGACTCAAAGGCCGGACACAGCAGGATGTGAGAAAAGTATTCATTTGTTCTCAAGGGAAAAGGGAAGGTACAGAGTGTTGCGTTACAGCAGGAGAAGGTCAAAATCTTGAATCTCCATTGAGGGCTGGGCAGGAATCTAGAGAGTCTAGAGAAGGTGAAGCAACGCAGATGAACGAGCAACAAGACACAGAACTGAAGCCCAACTTTCATTGGCCAGGCGCAGATAATCACACACTCAGGCACACGTGAAACACATCAGGGGAGGAAGCAGCAATCAGACACGAAGAGGAGAAATCACGGAGCCTGAAACAAGCGACTTCAGTATAAGCGAGGAAACAATACAGAAAATGGTGACAATAATAATCACTAAGCTGCTGGTGAGGCAAACTATTTAGAAATGGAATGCCTTTACTCTAACTAGGTATGTTTACAGCAGCCACTCACAGTCCTGTAAATGAGGCCTTCCAAGTTCTTTTTGGTTTGGACTCACTACGTACGTTGTCTGTTGTGAGATGGAATCCAACCCATTCATCATTTAATGCCATTTAAAACCAAAAACCTGCTGTTGCTCTTCATTGTTACCTCAGATGTGCCTGTTCATACAACCACTTTTATTACTCTCTTTTATGTGTCAGTGTAAAATGTTTAAAAGCACAGTGTCCATGGGTGTTCACCCCATTAAAACAACCTGCACAGAAATGTTCAGCATCGTTGCAAAGCTTGTGAATCTTTGATTATTATAATTTTTTTTTTAAATTGTGTTTGTGGTGATGGTGTTCTTCCTGTGTAGTTGTGCTATTTACTTCCAGAATACACATTTACTTCTTCACCTAAGTTTTGGATTTACATGCTAATGTTTACTTGTATTCTGTTCAGCACGACACAAAATGAGAAAGCGTCATCCGTATTGATGTTTCTGTGCTGTGTATCGCCACCAGGCCAGACGGCGTTGCACATTGCCATCGAGCGGCGCTGTAAACAGTACGTGGAGCTGCTGGTGGAGCAGGGAGCCGACGTTCACGCCCAGGCGAGGGGACGCTTCTTCCAGCCCAGAGATGAGGGGGGCTACTTCTACTTTGGTAATAACCGTTACGCCTACACATGGACGTTGTGTTTAAACAGAAGCGTTCATTGCACTTCTGTTTCTGTGTTTAGAATATTTTAACAGTATGAGGTCATGCATGGAGTTAAATAACTCCATGCATGACCTCATACTTTAACAGTGATGTGGTGTGTCTGAGGTTTTTTTTTTAATGATTTCACCAGTCTCGTTTTCAGTTTCCACTCTTACTCTCTTCAGTTCTGCTGACAGGTATTATTTTCTCTTTTGTAAGACAGATCTTACAATAGTGTTTCGTAATGTGTGACAAAGCAGCTACTCGGATCAATTAATTCGTATTTCTTTGTTCTGACAAAGAAACCTCTGTCACCATGAAGAAATGAGATGACTCTAAATTGCGCTCTAGTGCTTTTTAACTTTTTTTTTAAAAAATATTCAGGATACTGGTGAGGTCTGGTGGTGAACTCCACTTTAGACACGAGAAACCGTCACCAGTAAGAAAGGCTGACATTTAAAAGCGGTGTGTGTTCTGCTGTTAGGAAAAGTAAACATCCTCTGCTGGAGGGCTTCACTGACCTGCAAAGAAGAAAGCAGACCAGGTTAAACTGAGCTCAACATTGCCCTCTTTTGGCTGCTGTTTAGATTTTAGCCGAGACATCACAGCATATAGCTCACCAGTGAGGCTGTGGTCATTTTCCACAAGTGACTTGTATGTTTTATTTATGACTGCAGACCATAATTTCAGATTTAGATGCATGGAAAATAAATATTAGTACAATGTTAAAAAAAACAACCACATTTTTATTTACATTGTTGGGTCGAGGGTCCAGCCATCCGTCAATCTCCTTACCATTTCAGGGTCTCAAGGGGCTTGAGCCAATCACAGCGGACTATAGTACACTTTGGACAGGACACCAGTCAATCACAGAGGAAACACAGAGAGACTGACAATCACACAGACTCATACCGATGGACAATTTAAGAAGACAATTAACCTTAAATGCATGTTTTTGTTTGGGTGAAATGGTTGACTATGTGTTTGCTGTGTTTGTGTATGTGTGGATGTATGAATGCAAGTGTGAGGGAGTTAATGCTCTAAATAGGATATTTATATCTTTTTTTTTTAATGTTTTTATGAGTTAGGATTAAAATGTGTTTCCCACCTTTTTATATGTTCTTATTTTTCTTACTTCCCATGAATAGAAGACGAACGCTTAGCATTCTTGACATGAAGATTTGCTTCTTCCCCTCTTACGTAATGTAATACAATGATAACACAAGATTATTGTATGTAATTAATTTAAATATTAAACTCTGAAACATTAAAACAAAGGTGGACTTTCAGTGTATTTTATTTTTTTTCCCTACTCAACACAAATTCAACAACACTTCACTTGATTACCGCTAAGCGCCGTATTCCTTACTCATCACAGATGAGATGATTTCTATTTGCAGTTATCATGGTTGTCATTCCCAAATCCCAGTGTGTCCGGGCACAGTGTGAGTAATTTGCTGCGGAGCTTTGCAGCGAGGTGAACAGGAACCTGGCAGGGCTGATGGCTAATGGGATTTAGGCTCACGCTAACACTCTGCATGCACCCGTGCAAATCCATGAAGAAGAGCGTTTCTATGCGAGGTGACAAAGTAATCTGTCACCCATGGCAACGGCTCATTTTCAGCAGCTGCTTTTGGCACTCTGGCCCCATTGCGCCCCTCCCTCAAACAACCGCTAATTGTGTTGTTTTCATGGCAGGGATTTAAGTCAGATCTTTGATCCATGTTTAGTATGCTTTGTGAACGCATACGTACGCCAGCTACAGTTCTTAATTAACCCTCCTGTTGATTTGCTTATTTTTAATCTGCAATACAGTTGTCCCAATCCTCTGTGATTTCAGAATTTAAGTCAGAGCTCTCTCTCTCTCTCTCTCTCTCTCTCTCTCTCTCTCTCTCTCACCGTCTCGCTACCTTTCTGTGTCTCCCAGGTGAGCTGCCTCTCTCACTGGCTGCATGCACCAATCAGCCTGACATCGTGCACTACCTGACCGAGAATCCTCACAAGAAAGCTGACCTGCGACGCCAAGATTCACGCGGGAACACGGTGCTGCACGCGCTGGTGCACATCGCAGACAACACCAAGGACAACACCCGCTTCCTCACCAAGATGTACGACCTTCTGCTGACCAAGAGTGCCAAGCTGTACCCAGACTGCAGCCTGGAGACGGTGCTCAACAATGATGGCATGTCGCCTCTCATGATGGCTGCCAAACTGGGCAAGATAGGGGTAGATACATTAACACTGGCACAATTAAAAGTGTTTCAATGGTGTCTCTTTTTTGTTTTGTTTTCCTTCTCGTGGTTTAAACAAATCTAATATCCCTTCAGGTTTTTCAGCACATTATTCGCCGTGAAATCAAGGATGAGGACGCTCGTCATCTGTCACGTAAGTTCAAGGACTGGGCCTACGGTCCGGTGTACTCCTCCCTCTATGATCTGTCCTCACTGGATACATGTGGAGAAGAGCCGTCTGTGCTGGAAATCCTTGTCTACAACAGCCGTAACGAGGTGATTAAACTTTCATTGTTATTCTAATGGCTGAAATTAAATACTGGGTTGCTGCTGGGGTATTAGACACGTTAAAACAATGGGGAAGACATGAAAACATCTCCATAAAACATAAAGAAAGTCAATCAAATATCATGTAACATGCTTGTGTGTCCAATATCAAGATAAGCTTCAATTTACATGAATGACATTGTGTCACATTTTTTGTCTTGTTTTCAGAACCGCCATGAGATGCTTGCAGTGGAGCCCATTAATGCACTATTGAGAGCCAAGTGGCAGAAGTTCGCTGCTGTCACGTTCTACATCAGCGTGGTTTCCTACCTCATTACCATGATCATCTTTACCCTGGTGGCTTATTACCACCCAACACAAGGCGTGGTAGGTGTGAAGGATGAAGACACTTGAATGAAGACACAATGTTTGAATAAAGCAGATATTTATTTTATATTCAGAATTTTTAGGAACTCCTCATGCACAAAATGTGTTTGTACTCAAAAGCTTTACCGCTATAAACCAAACAGCGTTTACCTGACTGTTTAAATGTTCCTCTTCAATCTGCTGCCTTCCCATAAGTTAGATAAGAAGATTGATCCTGCTGCCATGTCATTATGCTGAGTGTGACGCTACAGCCAGCAGCTTCCTAGGTTACAGCAGCATGAAGTGACAAATGGCGAGAATAACTTCAACGCAGTTTTTTTCCTTCGTTGCACATTTGAATACAACAACAGCATTAAAAATGTGACAATTTGTGACTTAACCGTTTACTACAGGCTCATATTAAGCTCAGATAACCAGCTGCTGGTTTTATAAGTTAATTCTAATAGATATTAGATTGATAACAGTCTCCTCATCAAACTCTGTTTGCCACTGTTTAATCAAATCAACTTTTTCTCTTGTGAATTGCCTCTATATGATGTACAGTACTCTCCACATGTACAGTGTTATAGTTCTAAGACTGGGCGGAATCCCGGAGAAATGAAGTCTTTTTTTTTTTTGCCCTTTCAGCCTCCGTATCCGTACATCACATCATCTGACTACTTACGGATGGCAGGAGAGATTGTCACACTGGCATCAGGAATCTTCTTCTTCCTCACAAATGTGAGTGAACGTGTTCTGACGGGCTTGTTGTGGTTGGATTACCAACCACTCGCAGCTCGTCTTTTCTATCGCATCTATACCAACAGCATTGTTGTCACTCTTGCAGATTAAGGATCTCTTCCTAAAGAAATGCCCCGGGGTGAAGTCCTTATTTATTGATGGATCCTTTCAACTGCTATAGTGAGTCTCCTTCCGTTGGCCTCATCTTCACCTCTGCTCTATCTCATGCTGCTTTTTTACATTAGACAGATCTCGCATCCTTTTCGTTGAGTCATTTCATTACCTTCTTGGTCTCGCCCTTAACATGTGTCATTTTAAGCTGTAATTAAACATACAATCCAAACAGAGAGCAGAGGGTGTCACGCTTCACAACAGTGTTGATTCAAATCGTTAGCTGTGATGTTCAGCTTCACTGAGGGAGTTTCTCTCTGTCTTTTCCAGCTTTATCTACTCTGTACTGATCGTAGTCACAGCTGCTCTCTACCTGTCTGGCATCGAGGCGTACGTCACTGTGATGGTGTTCGCGCTGGTCCTTGGTTGGATGAACACGCTTTACTTCACCAGAGGGCTGAAGCTCACCGGCACCTACAGCATCATGATACAAAAGGTTTCATAATAAAAGAACAACAATCTATAAAGTGAAAAGTGTGAAATGTGTTGCCACATTTTCTATTTCTCTTTTTTTGTACATAGATTCTATTTAAGGACCTTTTCAGATTCCTGCTGGTGTACGTGCTCTTCATGATTGGCTATGCATCTGGTAGGAAGACACAGTTGTCACTGCTGACTTGCATCTTTTATGTGCGTCTGAACACAGACTGTAATTCACTGTTTGTTCCCCCCTCCCCCCCCCCCCCCCCCCCCCCCCCCCCAACATGCAGCCTTGGTGTCCCTGCTGACTGTGTGTCCTCCAGTGGGCACAGAGTGTGAAGGGGGCTGCCCCACCTACCCCAACTGCAGAGACCCAGACACTTTCAGCACCTTCCTACTGGACCTCTTCAAGCTGACCATTGGGATGGGAGAACTGGACATGATACAGAGTGCTCAGTATCCAGCAGTGTTTCTCATCCTCTTAGTCACTTACATCATTCTCACCTTTGTGTTGCTGCTCAACATGTTGATCGCTCTGATGGGGGAGACGGTGGGGCAGGTTTCAAAAGAGAGCAAGAAGATCTGGAAGCTTCAGGTAATCTGGTTGTTCGTGGGTTCCGTTTTTAACTCACACATCAGCTTTCTGTTACATGTTGATGCTGGTTTATTGGTCTTCTTCACAAAGATGTGATTAGGGTAGTTGCTTTTGATGGGTGCATCTTTATTTTTGGCAGGATTGTAGTTAAAAACAATTTTTCAACCTATAACATCATGAAAATCCATAGTCCTTTTGTCCTCCAGCCATTTATCACTTGGATAACTGCATGGTACTCCGTGGGCTGGTCGCTGTGAGGCAATAATGCTAACTCCACATAAGAGAGAAAAAGTCAGAAGATCTCAATAACACAATTTCACTGCAATCAAAAAGTAGCTTCAAAGGCTTGATCAGAGTTGTCAGACATGATGAGTTTCTTTCCTGTTTCACAAAGTGGGCGACAACCATTCTGGACATTGAGCGTTCGTTCCCAGTCTGCCTTCGCAAGTCTTTTCGAGCTGGTGAGATGGTGACTGTGGGGAGGAACTCGGATGGCACTCCAGACCGACGTTGGTGTTTCAGGTACTTTGTGTGACTCTTTTTCACAGTCCCCCTCAAGCTGATGTCACATAGCACTAAGTTTTGTTAACCTCAGGGTGGATGAGGTGAACTGGTGTCACTGGAATCAGAATCTGGCGATAATCAATGAGGATCCTGGCAAGAGCGAGACTGTCCAGACCAATGGGCTACAGCAGGGTGTCAGAACGCTGAGAAGAGGTGAAACGCTCACTGTGATCTCATGATTAACTACAAAGACAAATTCAATCAAATTAATGCGAACCACACTCTTTTCACTCACAAAGATAAAAGAAATTCCTTCTTTATCTCCCTCAGATCGCTGGTCCACAGTCGTCCCGCGCGTGATGGAGTTGAGTAAGGGTCCTCATCCTCGTGATCTGGTGATAGAGATGGAGCCTCTGACATCCAGGCACTGATGCATTCAGAGGACCTGCGCTGTCCTTGTTATAAAGAGGCAGCAGAACGCCACCGGCATCAATGAGATCAGTCTGCAGGGGACAATTTGGCCAATAAGTGTACTAATTTGCACACATCTCATGTGCCTTTTGTTCAGGGGAAGGAAAGTGAATACGAAAGCAACATTGTCAGGGTAATAGTCCGGAGGACTGTACACGCAGACACACTGGATTAACACATTTCTAAAGAATTACTGTTATGAAAACACAACACAGCCAAACACAAACCCCGAGATAAAAGAAGAAGACAGGTGCATTATCAAGCTGTAATTTGTTAGTGTTCAGTTGCCACATAAGAAGAGGAAACATAAATATGTGCTGTACCTCTGATCGCTCAGGGATTTAAGGGAGTAAAAAAACATTTCTGCAGTTTCGCTGTCATTATATTCTCACAGAAAATGTCTTTTCTATTCACCTCCAGAGACGTAATTACCACATTCTTGTATTAGCAGTGTAAGCAATTGCTTTGATAGACATCTACAGTTATAATTGCAATGTAAAAATATTTCTTCTACAAATATTCCAATAAATATTTATAGTTTTATTGAATAGAAATCAGTTTTTTGTTTGTTTGCTTGAGCCATTCGGTGAGCTTCCTGTATGGCCATAAAGATTAAACTCTATGTGCTGATTTGAATGACCCCCCCCCCCCCCCCCCCCCCCAAGCAGCAGAGATTTAATGTATAAAAGCAGGATATATATTTTAGTCATTATAATTTAGTTTTGTTTTTATTGTAATTTTGTATTATTTAATAGTTGCTTAGACTTAAAGAGTCTGAGGCTTGGACTGCAAGCTCAGGCTTTGATTTGAACAGAAACAATGCACTCTGCCAATTTCTGATGTGTGCATTATTGTATGAATACAAAGACGTTATTCTGAACAAGATGGGCATGATGAGCAGGTTATAGTTGTCAAGCAAATATGCAAATGCAAGACAATAGCCTTCCGTGTTATGGTTTGTCTTTGAATTTCCAGAGTTATTGTTTCTTTGCAGCTGGGGTATTTGCATAATCAACTCTCAGTCCTCACCATTATGTACTTCCCCCTATTTGCTGCAGTGTTTTCATTGCAATTGGCTCCTTGCCCTATATAGCATTTCTTTATGCGCATCCACTGCATGTATGCATGTGTTTCATTAAAAGCACATAGACCATACAATTTATTTTCACAAATTCATTACTGTTGAAGGTCACAGGTCACATTGTTCATTATGTTTACATCCTATGTTTATACATTCTGGTGTCATTTGTATATAATACTGCACAGCACAGTAAACACTGCTATATTTTATGAAATGCACAATTATTTTATCTTTCAATTCTTCTCCAGAGGGAGAAAGTCTTTTGTTTCTGAGAATGTTTTCCACTGAGTACTGGAATCAAACAAAATGAAGAAGGTCATATTCTATATTATTTTAAAAGTTGTATTTATATCATGATATGAAGAATAGTTGGGAAGAATCTGGGGGTTTGTTCAATGAGATGACACTCGGGGAAACAAACTGAAGGTTAGGACCGGCTGGCTGGTATAAATTGTCTTTCGTAGAGAATAATCAATGTTTTCATCTCAAAATGTTTTCCAGTTGTCAGTCCTGTTTCAATAAACAGCTTTAATGCCTCCACTAAAATCGAATAAATGCAATACTTATGAACTGTAAAAAGTATAAGCTTTCTTCAGGTTTTAGGTATTATCTGCAGTTCCTGCTCTGGCCTGGTGGTGGCAGCAGAGGTTTAAGTTCTCCTGCTTCTGCCTGCACACGTCCTACCTGGGCTGGACAGAGGCTCCCGGGTCTGCTGCACTTTCTCACTATGGAGCGCACATACTGCGTATGTATATAAATTTTAATTAGAGCAGTAAATATTAGATTGTCGATGTTATTACTATAAAAGCTTAGAGCCCACTGTGAATTCAGCGCACTTGTAATATATGTCTCAGGTCTCGTTGACCTCTCTGTAACACCTGGCCAGTAATTATGGGCTTTTGCCGTTCTACTGAAACCACAAGCTGGCAACAATTTATGAACTGGTTCATTGCCTTTCACCTTTCATCATTACACCTCGCATTTCCTCTTCCTCTTTAAAATGTTGCATTAGTGATGCTCACATTCCCCTTACAACCCCCCCCACGCCCCAACCCCAACTCTCTATAAGGCCAGCAGTGCTGAAGGACACCGGGAATCTCTCGCCACCTCAGAAGAGGCTAATCCTCTTTGCCCCAACTTTAACTGGGCCACTAATCCTCCAGGTTTATCTAAGCAGTGAGCACCTAGCGCTGCTGACAACTTGGCCTGCCCTCCTCCATGCAGCCTGTTAAGTAGGGCAGGGCCTGGTCCTGCAAGTGTCACTGTCAGCAACTCTGGAAACACACACTTGCACAGGAAGTGTGAGCTGTTAACAAAATGGCTCAGTTGCTTGCAGCATGTGTGCACTCACTGCCACAAATGTGTCTCAACAAACCGAGTGACAGCCAAGCAGGATCATGCTGTAACGGCCCTCATTCAGCAAGCGCACATAAGGGAAAGTTGACAGTTTCAGACCAGAAGGTCTTAAGTAAACTAACTAGCCTCGATATTGGCAGTACAAATTGTTCAGCCTATTGTCCAGCCAGTTAAGCTTTAAGGTGTTTAGGCTGATGAGTCTCAAGCGGATCCTGAGCTGGACCCTGGCCAACTCATTCTTTATTCACCAAACAAAACTTCAGACTGTCTGATGGCTTCAAGTGCAACATTCATTGTCTGCCTGAGGTCCTGCAGCCAGACGCAGACACAGAAACCTATATTGCTCTCACAGACACCAATCCTTTCTTCTAATTTCATTGAAAAAGTGACAAATAAATCATTGCTGAATGATTCTGCACACTGAAAGAAAGTCTGGCTGTGGATCACACCAGGGCCGTTGCTTTCTGTTTTGAAGTCAGCGCTAATTCTTTGTCTGAGATGACTCCTTGAAATTCCCTCCATGATACCCAGAGAAATACTTCACCACAGTGTGGTATTTCTAAATGGAATGAGCAATCACTGGAGGGACTGGGAGATGAGGAGTCAGAGACATATTGGGTAGGTTGCGTGTGAGATGACCTTTCAGTTCATCTCAGATGAAACAAGGCTGCTGAACCCGAAAGGATTCAAAGTGTCTAAACTGACAGGCGAGGGTACGTCCGTGGCAGAGTCTCAGCCTGCTGCTCGGCCTCCATAGGCATCTCTCATGATTTATTGTGAAATTGCCAGGGACTCAATGTGGCGTGCAGGTGAATGAGTTTTGCTAATAAGAGAAGCATTTCTGCTCCACAGAGCTCTTTTTCTGTCTGAGCGAGCGTGTATGAAATCAGTGTGCAGTCTCGCAGTACCACACGCTCTGGTGGAGGCGGCTGGCTCATCAGTCTACGGCTTATCTGATGTTTTAGGTGGGTGGAGAGGTTGGGAGCGAGGAGGGGAGAGGAGACAAAAAGTGTCTAAATTGAGTTCTTGAATGTACGTATGTTGTTAAACATTTAGATGTATAGTGGATTGCTTTTCTGACTGGAAGTTTGTGACAGTGAGTGACTACTCTCAGACATGAACATAAAAAGTATTTCTCTGAGTGACTGGGATTTGGGACAGTGGGAAAAAGATAAACTTCTCTTTGGACAATTGCCCTTGCTGAAATGTTTATAAATCCAAAGTAAAAGTACAAACACAGTTTAAAAAAATAACATCCTTATTTGTGCCAAATTAATATATTACCCTGGTAATATAATATGTTATTTATATATTAAAAAAAAGATAAAGACCTGAAAGAAGTATGTGTCTTTAGAAAAAGGTCAAGCTGTCACTTGGACCAATTGTATGTGATGTCCAGCTTTTCTTAAAGAAATTGCATCTATGATAATTTTTTTTGCTATGATTTCAATTTAAAAGCGAGTTTATGTACTCTGTGAGGAACAAATGGGTGAAATATAACAGCAGCATAAAGCTCAATGCATCGCTATTTTTTTTTTTTAAGATAATCTATAATGTGGTGGGTCCTCAATTTATTATTAAACATTTGAAAGCAAAATTAACAAATGTGAACGTTACCAAATATTGTTACCTGCTTGATGAAGAGTTGATGTGTTGACATGAAATTTGTGAGTATTGTTACTACACGTGTTGGTTTATACACATAATGGCAATGTTATTTGTCATTATGTTGCAGATTTTATAATAAGATAGAATAGATAAGACCTTATTAATCCCTTATTAAATTATGTTTGCTAATCGTGTGTATTGTGACAAATAATTGTGTGAATCAATTTCTCCAAAGCACAATCCAGAAATCCACCAATGCTTTCCAAACGACTGCACAAACAACACATGTTTGTTGATAAACTGTGACGCCCTAATGATGCCACAACATAGGCTACTGCTGTAGAGGTGGAAAAGGTCACGTTAACAACAGGATTGTAAAGGCCGGCATATGGTAGTGATGTGCGAAGGGAATCCTAAGACTAATATGCTTACCTCCATTACAGGAAGGTCTTCTGAAGGGTCTTACAGGTTGTTTAGAGAAAGAGGAGAGAGAGAGAGAGAGAGAGAGAGAGAGAGAGAGAGAGAGAGAGAGAGAGAGAGAGAGAGCGAGAGCGAGAGAGAGAGAGAGAATAATTATATAAACTGGACAGACGTTACAAGTCATCAGCTTTATTTACTTATGTCAAACAATAATACATAGGAGAGGAGAGGTCAGATGAATCAACCATCTACATTATGAAAAGAAATTTCAGTCCTGAGATTGACAAAAAGCAGGGAACACACAAAATATCTACTGTGATCATTGGGATGGAGGAGGGACTGTGGCAGTTTCAGCAAATTGAAAATGATGGTTGTTGGAAGATTAGGGGGAGATTGCAGAACTGGAGAGGGTAAGCAATCACTGGGATGCTTGGCTGTAGGCACATTCAAAAGTTGAAAACCCCACCACTAAAGGATTTTACAGGTTTTTCTTTTTTTTTTCTGAAATATTCAGACTTCTTATGTTGAAATCTAAGACTCATATGATCTTTTTCCTTTTATTTATGTTTTTTTTTTTTAAAGCAAAGTATTCTTTACATTTTTTCATCCTGAGGAGACAAAATCATTTTTTTAAACATAAATACAACACTGCAGGGAGAACAATAAGAGAGATGCTTTATAGGTTTCCCATTTCCATATATATTATTTTCTCAAGGTTGCAGCACCCTCAGACTTTGGCAGCGTTGGTGCATTTGAGATCATTTGGGAGGAAAAAAACAAAAAAAAACCCCAGCCCTGTTAGTCCACAGGAACATTCAAAGAGCCTCACAAACAGTAAGAGGAATCAGGAAGAAAAAAAGCAAAATCCCCAGACTTTTGAGTTAGATTGGATACAGCAATATGCCCACTGCACAAACTAGATGAATATTTGTAGACCATAAGCTTTTTCAGCTGAACATACAAGGTTGTGATGCTGGGAAATAAAGCACGGTAAGCTCCTCGAATTACGTCCTGCTGTATGCCTTTTAGAAAAGGCCTCTGGGGCTGTGCCTTTGGGAAAAAGATCCTGATTTATATCATCATCTGTGCTGATTTCTCTTTTAAAAACTTCTGCTGCTTTTGGGGAAACCTAAAAATCAAATGGAAATTGTGTGGCGCTCGCATGTGACCCACCAAGGGTCATTCAGTTGCACGAAAGAGATGGCAATGTGCTCTGTCTGTGTGGAAACAAACAAACAAACAAACAAACACACCCCACAGCTTATGATATTGTGCAATATGGCTTTATAAGGCGAGTGGGTTAACTATACAAGCCTCCCCAGGACAATCTGAATTATTGATTGAAGTATTTTCTCGCTAGGTAGGAGAGGACAGGCCTTGTGAATTTATCTTCTCTTAGATGTTGAGGAGAGATGCGGGGAAGAAGTGCGAGATGCGAGCCCCAGGGGCCCAAGGGCAGCCAGGGGACATACATGACTGAGGTTGACCAAAGCAGTGCTGAGTGGGACTCCCCTCCCACCCGTCCGTCATCTGTAGGTTGGAGGAGCTGCGCCAAGACTCTACAGCGTGAGCAGCTGCCTTGTTTTTTAATCCCTCCCTCCCCTCCTGTCCCCTCTGTTCTAAGAGTGAAAGAGCTGACCCCGCTTTGAAGGGCCTGTCCGTTCTCCTTCCTTCTCAGCAGTATTTAAGGTACAAGATATGCGACGAGACCTTTACACTGGCGAAAGGTCTTCATGGACTTATTGGGATTTACTGAGGGATTTTTACAACCAGCATAAGTCAATTTCTCTCCACTTTGCCCTCGGGCCATCCTTGTGAGCATCTCATTGCCCTTGAAAAGCGTGTTAACAGTCAATAGCAGTCTGTGGCCACAGAGATAAGTTATAGATCTAAATGTCCGCATTCAGATTGCAGTGTTGGTGTAATTCATCATTTCCTGGGCAAGGTACCTTAGAATATTTTAAGCAGTGTTAAACGAGTTCCTCACAAATGAACAATTTAGTAAACTGAGGCACAATAAGTCTTTCAGAAGTGGCGATGAGTTCTTCATAAATCTGAATGTGACACTGCAGAATCATCGACGGGAGCCTGAAAACAGCACCAGGAACATGGCAATTATCCTGATTACTGATGCTTCGAGGCTTCTCTGACCCCAAAACCCCTCCCTCTCTATCCTTCACTCCCTCTCTCTCTCTTTTTGCTGGGATCTGTCACATTGCGCAGGGCCCCTCAGCCAGGCGGGGAGCAACCATGTATAATCCAACAGAAAACAAATCCCCGCGATCAAACACAGCCCAGCTTTTAAAGCAGGCCTCTGAGCCCAGGCGCCATGGTGTGGTGCTGAGGCCCTCCGAGACGCTGCAAGGGCTGTGATTTAGCAACACCCCCGCCCCCCACCTTCAAACCCTGCTGTCCTCCCCTTCAACGCCAGCCAGCCAGTCCTAACCTTCAGTTTGTTTAAGCACTACTGAACCCTGTTGGCCCCGGACAGGGGGAGGGTGGGCTTAGATAATGACATGCCATATGCCACTCTGCCTCTGCAGCTGAGTGAGCCGTGGCTGGATCAGCTCAGGCACAAATCTATTTGAAAATTTAATTCTATTATCCTAATATGGCCTAAGCGTCCATTGTCCAAATCAGGAATAGTGGAATGGACCCCAGTTGTGGGGCTACGACGCATCCCATCAATAGGAGCTCATTAATGTGTTAAGGACCAGGGGACAGACTGTTTGGAGCCTGCACAACAGAATATATCATCACAAACACACAGAACCTCATTATGTTTAATAAGAATACAATTATCTAAAATTTCTGCAAAATAATACCTTTTTAAGTTTGTGGGTTGTTTTTTTTGGTTCTTTCTCTGTCTTATTCAGTTTACCTTGAAATGGTCAGATTCCGCTCTGTCCCTAATAGGAAATCCCTTGCTATTTGAAAAGGGTTATATTTCAACCCTTTGACTGAATGAATACTCTCTACTGGCAGTGTCCAGTAGCCAGACGTCACCCAATATTCCCATTAGCAGAGAGGCCTGGTGCCTTAGACCTCCACTGGTGGGAAAGGCCAGACATCAGAAACTCCACAGCCTCAAGTGTCTCCTCTCCACTTCAACATCATGTGACAGGGTTTAACGCTTCAATGCAGAAGCCAAACGGAAGGGATTTGGGGATGGGATGTATCTGTAAATCTGTCAAAATATTTCTACAAGACAGAAAATATGCTGGAATCAGACTGTGGCTGGGGCATTAAGCTGTTGAAACAACATGAAAATTTTTCACTGGAATGTTAAGGAGGCTTACTGTGCAAATTTAAGCCAAGGGGCTTGGTATTCCTTAGACTGAAATCTCTGTCAGCCTTCAAAGACAGTGACAAGTCTACAAATATCATTAGCTCAAACTTTAAGGCTCATGGATGAGAAAAAGCAAAGGTTATCTTGAGGGAGACCCAATCTATTCGAGGAGTGCAACACATGAAAGAAACCAATTCCTGCTCCTTGTTTTTTCTTTCCTTAAATCTAATATGTTTGACAGATTCTTGGGTAAAATAATGTCTTTTTCCAGTGGTGCCGCCTGCCCTTTATCTTTGGGTGGCCAAAGTGTAAACATTTAAAATGTGATCTGTTAAGACACACAGCGTTCAGTGTCCGAGGTTCAGCACCGTTGTACAATACAGGATCTCCACTCTGGATCTCACAGAGCTGTTGACACAAGGGGCCCAACTTCCGACTGCTTTCTAGAGGACGCATGTTAAAAAAATGACAGACTTCCAAGCCAAAACATGGCTTCTGAATATATTCTTAAAGAAATTTATTTTACACCTCAAAAAAAAAAGAAAAAAAAGAATAAGGATTAGGGATGTGGTACATTGGGAATGTATTGACAACTGTAGTTTACATTTTTTTGGTGTAAGCTCAGAGAAAAAATGTTAATACAGTCATAATAATTGCACTTCATAAATCTAGACTGATGCCAGTATTTCCCCACAACAAAGCTCTGGTGCTCTCTCCCTCTCTCCAGTTAATAAATTCAATTTACCACTGAAAGTTGACTGACAAAAGAAATGCTAATTTAAGACCAGAGGACTGCTGCACTGATCCAATTTTTCTCTTTCACTCGAGTCCCACAAGGCAATAAAACATCGCAGTAATTTAAGTGCAGTACATTCAAGGGAATCTCACAGTCATAATAAATATTTCACTGCTCTGAATCATCAAGTTAAGACTGGCCGGGGCTAAATGCAGCCCAACCAGGGATCGAAATGGACAAAGACAGCAGTGAACTTCGTCTCATTTCCGATGCCAGAGGACAGGGCATGATTGTTTTCATTTTATGTTTTGTTTGCAGGATTAGGAGTGAATTGTACCCCTCAGGATACCGTCTCCATTTGTTTCCAACCCTTTCCGTCCTCATGAAAACACCTGATGGACGAAGAGGCCGCAGTGCTATAACTACATTTATAAAGGAGTCATGCGAGAACTCGATCTCTACACTTGCCCCACAGAAAATCCAAAGCCTCCATTATAAGGGAGCAAGATGTGCAACCAATCTCTTGTACATTACTCAGATATAATGCTTATGGGACTGGTGAATCAGTCTTTTCAGTATCTGTGGTAAGAAATCTTGTAATGACATTAAAAAAAAAAAAAAAAAAGTCTGAGGATTTTGAAGAACAAAAACTAAAATAGCACACACACGCATGCGCTCAGTCACATACACACATTAACATACATATAAGGTTATGCAGATAACCTCCCAGTCACATTCTTCATTGTAACATTTCTTTTTCTTGTATTTTTTGCAACATTTTCTTTTTAAATAATTATTTCAAGATTTATTGTAGATTCCAGTGTTGGTTAAGAGGAAAGAAAAAGAGCTCTCTGAATAGGTTCTTACAGAACCAAAGCAGCAACTACGCCTCAAACCAGGGCATACGAAACTGCACATCAGCTTGTGGAGGAATTATTGAATCAGAAAAACAAATGTGGATTATAATAAAATAAAATAAAAAAAAAAAGCATTTGAGACACTTTTCCCCATAGCAGCCAATACATATAATATACCTACAAATATATCAAACAACAAAAAATTGTTTCAAGTTTTTCAAGTTTCTTAAATATATCATATCCAAACTACCCAATTCCAAACTTCAAAGTTAACAAAATTCAAGCAGTGCAATTTATGTATCAATTATAACAGCAATAATAACTAATATTTTACTATCCTTTTAATTCAACCTTATGATCCTTGTATGTAACACCCGAGTACTTCCTACAGTCTTACTCTTCTCAGTTGTCAGTACAGTTCATATGTGTACCTGTTTAAGTAGAGGTTTGGATTTTGTGAGCAGCCCTCGACTTTGGCCCTTTTTAGACCATTTCAGTGACAACCTACACAGTAGCTTCATCTATAGTATTTGGAAAAGGGGATACAAGTGGCGTATGCACTTCATCTCAAGCTATGATTCTCATCAAAACAAGTTCAGGCAAGTAAAATGAAACGAAACAAACAAAAAAACAAACAAAAAAAAATCTTAAGAAAAAAAATAAAGCAATCCAAAAATCCTATTGGCAAACCACACAATGGAACATCAGGAGAATCTTGAAATCCCTTTTCTTCCCCACTGGCGATCACTACCACCTCTTGCATTTGGGATTCCCACCGGCTGCCTTGTAACTTCAGGTCACACTGCTCTTCTCTGAGCTCCCACACTAGTAACAGCAGTGGTGCAACAAACAACTCTGTACCCCAAAATACATCTGCTCTTTGACTTTGATTTTCTTCACATATTGACAATACTTGATTCTTCCCCTCCTTTCCTTCCCCCTCTATCTGTAAACAGGGAGGCGGATGTGTGCATGCTGGTGGTCTAACAGACGTGGCACAGACACAGTCTCGTAGCCTTTGCCAAGCATCTGCTCCTTGATGCAGGGTGGGTGGATGTCGTTGATCAGGTACTCCAGAGACTGCAAGCTGCTGCTCAGCACTGATGTGTTGCACAAGCTCTTGCTGGGCAGGCTACAGCACAAGCCTCCCCCGCTGTCAATAGCAGGGTGATGATGATGGTGGTAGTGGTGATGGTGGTGAGGGTAGCCCATCTCTCTGTGCCCTGTGGCCGGCCCTCCTGTAGAGGTGCCCATAAGCTCCTGGGGGTTGTAGCAGTCACTGTCAGGTGTCACCAGCACACTGTTCCACGGCGGTGCAAAGTATTGACCCACTGAGAAATTTCCATGCATACCCATACAGTTCAAAGGGGACGAGGTGACTTTGTCCAGCCCGCCTCCCCCACTAGCACTTGCTGTTAGGTGGTAAGGTCTAGAAGAAGACGAGGACACTTGGGCCGCCATGAGCGCTCCCCCCGGAACACAGGTTTCAGGGGGGGACTTGCTGATGGCGCCCCCTCCTCCGCTGCCTCCACTATACATACGAAGCACAGCCTGTTGCTGCTGCTGCTGTTGTTGTTGATGCTGCTGCTGCTTTTGCCACAAGATATAGTCCATACTATCTGAATACATGCCGTTCTTCATCGCCTCTGCAGTCTGAGCTTGCAGTCCTGGCCCTGTGTACACCATGTTAGCCTGGGGACCCAATCCTACCACATAGCCTCCACTTGAAGAGCTGCCTATGATAGCGGAGCCCTGCTTGGAGGGGCTGGAATTTGATGGTACAGTGGCAGCCCCCTGACACGCCTGCTGCAAAGCTTGGGCTTGGCAATGCTGGTTGATCTGATATATGATGCTCTGAATGGAGGGGAGGTTGGACTGTGCGGGCAGGGCCAGACTTCGGCCCCCTGTTACCGGAATCACTGAGCCTGCTACAGTGACATTCGGGGGAACTGAAAGTCCGGGGCCTTCTGGAGGTTTCGAGGGCCCAGTGTGGTAAACCATCTGGCCATGCCCACTGGCTAAAGTGCTACTACTAGAGGGCGGATATGGGGCAACAGCTATATGGGCTGGAGAAAGTTTAGTCCGTCTGCCTTCGGAGTTTTTGAGAACACCTTTTGAAGCAACAAAGGTAGATGTTGACGATGACGATGATGATGAGGAGGCCTTGACAATGGCGAGGAGCCCATGGTAGCCACCTGTGTGGAGATGTGGGTAGGGACTATAGCGTTGCCCTGTGGTGTCATATCCATTCACAGTCCGGTTAAGGTGCTTGTGCTGGGGAACCCTGATGTTGGTGGGGAAGATCTTGATGGACAACGGGCTGTTGGCCGTCTTCTGAGCGTAGGCATCAAGTTCTGCTGCGGTGGGGTAGCGTGGTGAATGTGTGGGCACCACCAGTTCACCTGCAAGGCAAGCAGAGAAAAGGACATGAGTTCATGAATAAAAGGCAATAGGAAACATAGATGTCTGAATGAGGAAGGTGTGGTTGGTAGACATAGGGTGTAATCAGTCGTGACAGCTATAAAGCCAGACAAATCAATCAATTGTAAAATGCACCTACAATAGTAACAGCACTACTGCGAATACATGAAAGGCAAGTTGGAAAATGTCAATGACTTGCAAGAGCAGTTGAAAAAGAAATAGCAGGCACACTTTAGAACAGCCTAAACACATTCTGCAAACTGTAAATGAGGACTGCCATTCATGTGATATCATTTCCCTCCTCCATTAGAGCTTTCCATCTCATTTTCTCACCCTCCTGTGGAAGTTCATCCCTAGACAAATGGATCTTTTTTAAAAACTCATTCTGTCAAAGGCTGGTACCTTAGGCGATGTTAAATCAGTGCATTGTGAAATTAATTCGGACTCTCTTTAGCATTGAATTGGGTTAGCCTTGGATATCAGGCAAGGAGGGATGAAGCGGAGGGAATAAAAGCTTGTTTAATTGCAGTGGCACATTTGAGATTTATAAGTGGTATCAGTGACTGGGTCTTACCCTTGGCCACAGAATTTCCGCATTTATTCAATCCAGGGGCACGAGGAGAGGTCCTCGCTAAAACCAATTAAATCTCCATGGGGAATTAGTAGCCTGGTTGAGGTGAACTATATATCAGAACAGAGCCAAGTCAAAAATGCTTGAGTGCTGTTATTTGCTAAATTGGTCAAGGATAAAAATGAAAAACATGGCCCTGTTTTAGAATACTTTTCACATCTGAGATATACAAGCAATCTACCCCTGTGTAAGTGAACTATTTAATTGATGAGTACAAAATAGAAACGCTTGACCTTTTCCATAATATGATTTTGTTTCCAAAGGCACACTTCAATGTACAAAAACATACAGGAAGGAACAAACAAAGAGCAAATGCTACCATCACATAGAAGTGTACATAAATGCCATATGAAACCACTCAAGTTTCAAATTCAATTCACCAGAGAAGGTGGTGAGTGAGCCTGGCAATGGCTCTCGCTCAATGAACCAGGCCTTGGCCATTGTGAACTGAGGTGGCAAACAGGAAAAATGCAATTTCTAAAAACCCCACCATGTGTCATTGTTTGGGGGCTGGGCATGGAGGTGAGAGGCCACGGTGAGATTGGATTTAAACGACATTATTCAGGCAATTTCATGGCTACTTAGCTCAGTGCAACAAAAAGGGTGGGGAGCTGGGAAAAGAACTCAATTTACAAGCAATATATCAGCTGCCACAAATGACTTGCAACCCCTTCAAAAATGACATTTTTATGCAAAAGCTAACAAAATGCACAAAATTTAACTGCCATTACTATGCCGTCAGCAAATGTCCTGGCGACCTAAGGAGTCTGCGGGGTGCAGGCTGTGACTAGGACTCACTCCATTTCCTTTCCGATTGCAAAATCATTTTAAAGAGACTCCACAGCCAAGTAGTCACAATTCTCATTTCTTTGCTCCCATTACAGATAGCATGGGGAGTTCATTTCAACAACCTTATGGGTCTCCAACTGTGAAAATGATTAAATCTACAAGATCCATATCATAAAAGAAATAAATTTGGAATTTAACAGCAGAGGAGACAGACGGAATATTTGGAGCCAAATTTAGTATGAGATTTATTCCGGTCAGGTTGGCTTATTCGATGTTTTCTAAATCAGAGACACTGTTCTTCACTTTACATTACAATTGAAATTTTGGAGAAAAAAAAAAGACTGCAGGATTTAAAGACTTGGTTTTAATCAGAAAATGTGCTACCATAATGGCCTGGTGTGAGTATGCCAGGCCAGCCTATCTAAGATCTAACCACCCTTACTGAGGGAAAGCTGTGCTTCCCCGGTGACAGCAGTGCCATTTGCTTTGATGTTCTGACTTGCAGGAGAAAACTGACAGAAGACTTATTTCATTTGCTCAGAAGAGAAAAACATGCTCATTTCAAAGTGCATTGCTGGTCCACATGCAAATGGAAAGGCAGCATTTTTTTCTGATCTTCTTTACATGAGGGCAGAGAAGAAAAAAAAACATCTTTGATCATCCCATGGTATAAATGAGGGAAGATACTTGGCTTTCAGGCATATCAAGGGCCTGTGCCCTGCCGCCCCTACAAGCCCCCAGCTGCAATATGCCCATCATTCCACCTAATTACTGCCACATGAGGAAGAAAACTATAAAAACAGCCAGGAAATTCATTAAAGGGTGGCTAATTCTATTCCTTCTCACTGACTGAGCCCATATTTTCCATGCCTGAGCCTGCATTTCTTCTGAGACAGAGAGAAGAGAAAGCCTTCTCCCTCCGTCTTTTCCCAGCTTGGCCCTTGTTTGTCAATAGGCAGAGCCTTTGGCACACCAACCTGGCATCAAAGGGTTTCACACTTCACAGGCCACAGGGATTAGAGGCCTTTCAGGCCTACAAAACCCATCTCAGCTCCACAAAGGCTTCCGGTTATTAGAACCCACAGGCATAAAGGAAAAAGAGGAGAAGAAGGAGGCAAATGAGCATCTGGATGCTTCTGATTCCAGCTTCCCCTTTAAAAAGTTCCATGGTATAAATTTTACAGCAAAGTTGATTACAGTAAGTATGGCCACAAACCAGAGCACATTTCACTCTCTTCCCCACTTTTTTATACACACTGTGTGTTTGATGTGCAGGGTCTCTACATCTCTCTACTCCAGTGCAGTAAGTCTGTAAGTGAGGACGTGGAGGTTAAAGGAGAGAGTCTCTTTTTAGGATGACACTCTGTGACTTATTAGTTTAGGCTACAGTAGATCATAGCTATGAGCAGCAGCATACAGATGGTGTTGGCTGATAAACACCCTCTGAGGCAGCCAGCTCTGCCTCGTTTGTGCAAGCCCTCACCTTCGCACAAGTTGGGGGGGGGGGGGGGGGGGGTTCCTGCACCTGTGTGCACACTCAAGCATGGTTGTGCATGCAAACATAATACAGGAAAACAGGAAAAAAGTGAAAACATGTTCACGACCACAGACAAACAGGCAGACAGAGAGAGAGAGACAGACGTGCGCGCACACACACACACACACACACACACACACACACACACACACACACACACACACACACACACACACACACACACACACACACACACACACACACACACACACACACACACACACACACACACACACACACACACACACACACACACACACACACACACACACACACACACACACACACACACACACACACACACACTCCTACATTTGTGTGTCTCATTTGCCATCAGTGGAGCATGTTGTTATCCTCTGCTCAGCGCACTCTCATGAAATGTAGGGCAGGGACAACAACAGGTGCCTGTGCGGGCGACAGCCTGCAATGCCTCCTGGGCTAAATGCTTCACACTCGCTTCATTTCAACATGCGACAGCCTTGTAAGGATTAATTATTTCCCCTGGGGATGGAAGAATATGCTTTTTCCCTTCCTGAGAACAGGGCTATGTGCACTCACAAGCACATGAAACAGCTTACAGTAAATGAACAGGGAAACCTGAACTCGCACTGTTTTTACAAGAAGCAAATGGAAATAAAAAAAAAAAAAAAACTTTCACATGAAAGGAATGTAAACAAACCAAGCATATGATTGAACTGCATTAGAGATTAGATAAAAGCCCAAGCAAACACATGCATTAGTTCTAAGAGATCACGCGCCAGGGAACGGAGATGGCAGGGAGGCAATTAATGGGCTGACCTTCGTCCTTAATCACCCAGTGCCTGGCACACAATGCCCATGTGTCAGAGCAGCACATCTCTAAATGCCACCCCTCATTAGCACGATGCACGCGGTGAGAGAGGCTATCTGTGCAGTGTTACACTCTCCAGCGGTCAGACAGAGATAGCAAGGCAGGGATTGGATAACATGGCAGCACAGAGCTGGACTGAGCTGGAATAGGCCATGATATGATCTAGAAATCCCATTTCACTTGGAGGATGGGCACTCTCCTTTCTCTCCATTTTTGATTGGCATGAAACTCCCCAAGCGCAACGTCCTTGGTGTATCCAGTGCTGTCACTGTGATTGTGAGTGTGTGTGTGTGTGTGTGTGCGCGTGCGAGTGCGTGTGTGTGTGCACATGTGCATGCGCGTCCATTTGGTGAAGGGGGTACCCAATTCTGAACACTCAATT
This sequence comes from Blennius ocellaris, assembly GCF_963422515.1. Classification (NCBI taxonomy): domain Eukaryota; kingdom Metazoa; phylum Chordata; class Actinopteri; order Blenniiformes; family Blenniidae; genus Blennius; species Blennius ocellaris. The sequence goes on from NC_137656.1 coordinate 16,026,071, forward strand.
AACACTCCTTTAATTAGCCAGCAGTACATTTTGAATTCTGATGAACTAATTTTCTTGGTGTGAGGGTGGAAGTGGCAGCAGGGAGAGGGGGAGGCCTGGTAAAGATGAGGTCCACTGGGTACAAAACAGCAATAAAGAGGGAACTGGTTAGATTAGACTGTAAAAAATCCATTAAATTCTGTGCACTTCTTCCAAGTGAGAGGTCAAATTGTGTTGATCACAAGAAGCAAAGGCAGACAGAGAGAGTATGGGAGCAGGGAGTTAGGTGAGGAGGAAAGGAGTGGGGGTAGCAGAGCAGTGGCGGGGGGGGGGGGGGGTGTTGCAATGAAGATATGGAGTCAAAGGCTGTGTGAGAGTGCAGCTCCAAATCCAAAAGACCATGAGAATGCTTTGCATTTTAATTAGAGGTTTAAATGAATAAGCAGAGGAAAAAATCTGAGAGAACAGCCTGAAATGCCCTTGCTCTCATTTATTAGTGCTCCAAGTGTTCTAAAATTATGAGCAGGTTGAAGAAGTTTCTTTTTATTAGTAGAGAAAACATTGGGGCACATCAAAAAGCCCTGAGCACGCTCTCATTCACTCCTGCAAGGGGGAATCCTTTGATCCCCTCTGACCATGTACACGGGTGAGGAAGACGGCTTGTTTAAACGAAAGGAGAGCACTGTTTGGTTGAACTGCAATGACGCGTTCACGGGGCAAGTCAGTTTTGCACATTCGTTTTGGCTGATTAAACCAGACTGTCTATGATGAAGTTAACACAAACAACATCAATCAAAGGATTATCAGAATACCGAAACAAAACAAGGGGTCAGTTTGCGTTCACCATCCACACTCCACGCTTGGAACACTTTCCTCCAAATTAAGAGAGCGCTGCTGGATGAGTCCTCTGCACATTTACAGTCTCCATGCAGCTGTGTGCTGAATGTTTTCTTTCTATGATTTTTGTCTTTCTGCAATAAAGAAACCAGTCAGACTCAGTCACATGGTTTGTGTTTTACAGCCTTGAATGGGCAGGAAGTCTCTTCTTCCACGCTCTTTCTTTCCACAACTAATTGACAGTTTGCCTATAACTATGCCGCAGCTAATCCATCTAAATTATTAATTCGTGGCTTAAAACTGTATTCATACCCCTCAAATCAGGACCTTGCAGCTTGGAAAATGTTCCTTCCTAGGAACATTTTCCGAGGGCATATTGAACCACATTGTTCCTTAAAGGAACCCTTGACCTTCAGCTATTGTTAAGTTCTTAGCAGATAGGATCGGCGTCTATGACATCCCTTCTCCCCCTCCATCAGGCTGCTGCAGAAGGATGGGCAGGCAGAGGGAAGCCAGAGGCAGCTTCGCGTCCTGAACAATACCTGCCTTGTGCTAATGGAGGTGTCATCTGGTACAGGGCTGATTAGTCAGCGATTACAGCCAGGCCTCAATTGCCGTGACAACTGCTGCAAACACAATGGGCCCTGATAGAGCCAGCTGTTTGGTCCTCTGCAATTAACCCTGCATCCCACTCGTCTCCGGCAGTGCGCTGCTTCTAATTGACTATCGGGCACACAAAGCAGGGGCTGTCGGCCAGACCCCCTGGACACAACCCCCCGCCCCTCTGCTGAGGTGGAGATGATAATAATAGAGGCGTCCTGTGGACTGGGCCGCCAGTCAATCAAAGCCTGAGCCCCACAGGAGCTTCCTGAGGAGAGAGAGTGGAGGAAGCACATGTATGAGCCAGTGATCAACAGGGTAGAGCAGCTTCACAGGGGGCAGACATGTTGAATATGCCCTCAGCCAAAGTACTAATCAATTCAAGTGCACGTGAGGGGAAAGGAAACCCTGCTGGTTGCTTGATATCTGGAAAAAGCCATTTTTAGGAACACTCATCTCCCTCTGTTCATCTCAAGGTTGATTTTCTGTGCAACAACATAGCGCGAAAAAAAAAAAATCAAGCCAATTATATGTCAGGCCCGCTATCTATAATTGCAATGATAAAAATCAAAGTGCAGTGATTTCTCTGAGGATAAAGCTGTCTGAATTCAGCGTCTGCTTGTGTCATCATATTCATCAAACAAATGCACACTGTAAGACAGTGGAAACAACAATGTGCTTTCAATACAACTCTGTCTTCTCGACTGCCTTCTTGACACAATGATTGCAATTTTTTTTATATGAATTTTCTGTATTCTAAACTGAACACATTGAACAAGCTTTATTTCACTTACTGTTACTTTTGAATTCAGCATCAAACACTGAATTTCAACAGAATTATGCATTAAATCAAATGATTCACTATGTAAATAAGCACAGTGGTTGGATAACATTTTTTCCACTGGGGTTGCCATACTGCATCGCATATTGGGCTTTTAACCTGCCAACATGTTTCACAAATAGCACAGAGGATAATGAGAATGTTAAAGCAATCTGCACACTGATCCTTCACAGGCACGCAGACGTGGCATCATGTCAAAAATGGATTTAATCATTAAAATAGATCATTAAAAAAAAATAAAGAAAAAAAGAAAACTTGGACAAAACTCCCAGATCTAATCTTTCATTTCATTAAAGCCAATCTCACCCAAGATTTAATCTATCTATTTTCTGCACAAGCAGATGGAAGAAACACCAAACTGAGAGCCTAATTTGGGCTTCCTCCTCACAGACTGCAGCATGAGGTCATGTAGGCAGTGCACGTGTGCGGTTAATACAGTACACAGAGACAGCGATGAGGTTGGCAGGTACACATAACAGTGTGAAGAGTGAAAAACAAGGTGAGTTTTCACTTTCTGCACAAGGGGTCTACTGCCTAACATTATAATTATTTTACAGTCCCACATGTGTGAATTCTGTGATAGTGGACAATGTGTCCAATAAAAACTACTAATTAGGATTCCGGTACAAAGGATCCTACCCGGGAAATGTGAAATATTATACCATCGGGACACTGTCATGTTTACATTTTCTCGTTAGAATTTATCTCCAAAGCCAGATGTTACTGAATCAGCTATGAAAATTAATTAGCTGGTTTGATGTGGCAGCCTCATGCTCCTTCCAGACAGACCTGGCTTTTATGGGCTGTAGGGGAAATTACTGAGAACTGATTGATCCTGAAGGACTTCTTGGTACACATGGCCTCACAGACACACACACACCCACCCGCCCACACCCACACACACACCCACACACATCTTGCAAAACATGCAATCAACTATATTTTACCCTCCTGATTAACATGATGTTTTTCCTTTTAAAAAGTATATAAGTACAATAATACATTGTTAGTTTATAAATGAGTATGATTTCCTTATTCATATGCAGGTGAATGGATATAATTTACTCTTTATTCAGGCGGAGTACAAAGGCTAAATCTCAGTCAAGGATTTCTGACCTCTAAAATCCACCACTCTCGAAAACAACAGTTGTATCCACTGACCCACAAAACAGTGAAACTACAAACAGTTGAATTTACCTTTACATGTCTCTATCTTTTTACTGCTCCCTCTCTTCCCCTGTCTCTTATTCCTCTTTGCAACTGCTCCATATTTCTTTGTGCTTTCTTTCTTGCTTCATCCCTCTCGCTGTCTCTTCATCGCCCTCTTCTTCTCTTCACCCCCCCCCCCCCCCCCCCCCCCCTCCCCCTGTCTCTTCTGTGTCCCTCTCCGAGTAAGTGAGTTTCATCTGGGGTGCTTGCCGGGCGAAATCACCTCGGGGCGAACACTTTATTATCTGTAGTCAAAGCGTCACCACAAATACCATTCTACACACACAAGTGTCACTTTCCATTTGTCTGCACTCTGGCTGCATTAGCAGAGCCTGGCCGGCCCAGAGCCTCATCTCAAACGCGCCCAGCAGAAGAAAACTAACAGCGTGGGAAAGCACTTGTCCTGCATTCCTGCCCTATTAACGCCACTGGCAGCACCAGAGCAGACCTACTGCCTGGGAATTAAAACACTGCTATCAGCTCTGACCTTTAAGAGGATCTTGTATGAAATGACAAAATGAGAGGACAGAAAGTGCTGCACATATCTTGCATGCTTCAATGTTACGTTTAGGGAAGAAGAGTTGGAAAACACGCGCACAACTACACGGAGGATGCCCCTTTAATTTAGAGGCTATCACTGTGTGCGTTAATTACTGATGATCAGGCTGGCTGTCTGGCAAACACAACACCAGTGGATAGTCAATGTCCTCTTTGAGCCACAAAGGAATGCAGGCCAGTCGCAGCCGAGTCAGGCTTTTTGTAGGACACCCGTGCACCAAACAAACACTGAAAGTGGGACAACATGTTTACCTCACACTACACACTGCACTTCATAAACAAAACGGCCAAACAAAAAGAACCAGCCCCATGTTTGTTCCCATGACAATCAACAAAAAAGGCATTTCAATAGAGAAAAGTCGACCCTGAATATTTCACGCTGTGAGCAGGGTCCTCATGGCCACGACCTCATTTCAGGCACAAGTTTCACCAGGCTCTATCTATTTGCAATAATTTATGGGCCTCAATGGGCTACATAATAGATAAAAAATGAAAAATGGCAATATTCACTAAATTGCTTTCTGTTTAATAATCAAGTTCTGCCAAAGGGCTCATTGGAGTGCATGGTTATGTATAGATAGGGGAGCTAGCCCCTGGTTTGTAGGCTGTCTGTGATGAGCCAGCCCTCCAGCCTGCCTGGGCCACCCTCATTGTGCATACAGCATGGTCTCGAAAGCAGAGCTTTATCAGCAAATACCCCAAGTCAGCACAAGCAGCGGGGTGGTTATGCGTTGCGACTGGCACACCAGCCGATATTGTCATGTACGATTAGGCCCGTGCTCATGAGCCTGTGAACTCATTCCTATGGCATCAAAGTCAACCCCGCCTCCTACTCTCCTCCATTTATATCCCAGCCGCTCTGCTGCCCTCACCTCCTTCCTTGGGTTCTTTTATTTTACATCCCACTCTTCCATTTCACCACATACCCTCAGTGAATCTTGTGAAATGCTGAAAACAGATACCGAGGGAAAACAAAACAACAGGTTAGGCTGGTTTGATTTTCAAAACAAATCTCTGCTCCCTAATTAACTCCATCCAGTGGGGTCATCCACAAGTTAAAGCGGGCCAATGCAACAAAGAAGCAGCTGGTGCCAGTTGTTTTGTCTTGGTACATCTCTCCAGATGACATGGCTGATAGAGAGGAACAAAGCACGACTCGGAAGAAAGAAAGACAAACTGTGAGGCCAGTTATGGGGAAACATCAGAGGGCGAAACAGAGATTAAACCATCAGCGATGGGGCAGACAGCAACACAGGACACCAAGCCATGGGAAAATAAATCAACAAGTTAAAATCCTGACCTAAAAGATTTATGTCAAGCCCTCCTTGTGCTGTCTTTAAAAGAATATGCCATGCTGTGACACTATTTTCTCAAAGGGCTATATGTACAGCCAAGAGCCAGCAGCTTTCGCAGACATGCACTAACTTAAATGGACACAACAACAATACACACACATACACACCGACACAGACAAACACACAGGGTTGGACTAAAAGACCCCAGAGGAAGAGATTGTAAGTGCATACACAGATAAGAAAAAGAACCGGAGCAGAGAGCAGAAAAGGGTGAAAAAAGCGAGCCGAGTGGGAGAGATGAGGGGAGGCTGGAGGCGCCTGGGCAGGCCTGTCAGACCAGAGGAAGTGCTGGTGCGCAGGCCTGCAGGTAAATGGAAGAAGAAAGGCGCCTCCAGGCTGCCTGAGGCAAGCCTGGGCCCTTCTGTTCTATCATTTAGGAGACAAGTTCTCCACTGATTCCCAATTAATATTTAACACTGCACAGACAACAAGGCACTCCGCGGCAGTACACATGCCGAGGAGAGGAGAGGAGAAGAGAGGAGAGGAGAGGAGAGGAGAGGAGAGGAGAGGAGAGGAGAGGAGAGGAGAGGAGAGGAGACAAAAGAAAAAGAAAGCATTCATGGTAAGAAGAAACATCATTTCTATTGACGTTGACGTTCTCAAGAGGGGATTCATTTTGGAGCAAGGTATATGGTTTACAACTATTTTTAAAGCTGAATCATTTATGGCTCCTAAAAGAATGAGAGCTGCAAATTATTGAGTGTTTCTTCTTCACAGTTTCTGTCAGTGAATAGTTTGCTTTTCCACTTTAAAGTAACAATTCAAGTTGAACACTATGATTTCAGCAGGTCAGTAACAATACAACTGCTCTGCAATGAGATGGCAAAAACAAGCATCTGTATTCATGCAGACAAAGATCTTACTACACACAGTTTCCAATAAGATTATGGTTTGTGAAAATTGTTTTTTTTTTGGAAATCCATTTCAAAGACTTGAGGATTAACTGAAGTAAACTGAAACATTGTCTCCCGATGTATATGCCACAAAAACTAGCCATTGACCACACTTTGATTCTCACCCCATCATCATTATATTAAACACTGCTTGTACCTGACAACCCAGAGCCACATGGACAAATTATATCTACAAACCAGTCAGGAGGCAGAGTTATGTGCTCACAAGAATGTAGACCGGCACCAATTTGAACAACAATAAATAATACAGGCAAAACACCCAATTTGTGTTATCTGAAATGACGACACACAATGTGCTCACAGAGACTATTTTTCTGGGAACAAGCCCGAAACCACAGAAAGCATAGAAAACGTCTAACGGGAGTGATGATTGCAACATTTGCTGTGGTCACTTTGCAAACCTATGCTTCTCCGCCAAACCCACTGCACTTATTAGAGTAGATTACAAAAAGCAAAGCCACAGCCATAAAAGAACAGCACTGCTTTGGACCAAAACTCTAATATTGCTGGATCTTTTAATATGTTCACACATAATTGCATACACATATTTGCACTTCTTAGAGAAAACATTGTTCACTGCTGGTCAATATCTACATTTCCCAAGTCTCAATAAGGCCATTGTGCTAGAGTACAGATGACTATATACATTTATGCCAGATATTATGTATTCAAATATAAAAATATGACCCACTGGGAGCACATTGTAAATGTGGATGAATACTCTCCTAAACAGCAGGTCAGCTTTTTATGATTTGTTTCAAACAATTCAACATTATGCAATATCTGCTACTATCGATATGCAAGATATTTGATTCATTCTCTTCTCTTAGATGTTATTATGTTTTAATTATTTAGATATAGTAACTTAAACTAAAACGTAATTTTAAATAATCATGGAGATAATAGTTTACATTGTGAAAAAATACAATTAACTTTTCTTTCTAAGTCTTGGCTTCAAAGTAAAAAAAAATTGAGATTTGAAGATTAAGACATCACCCAAAAAGAATAAATATCTTGCCGGTAGTGTAGTGTGCTCTGCTTGTTATTTCCTGAGGGACAGCAAAAGGCTGCAGACTCTCTCTGTAGCCTTGCTCACATCCTCCAACCCGCCCCCACTCTCTGGCAGGGGAAGACAGAGGGTGTCGATTCCTTGCACCTGGGATGCCCAAATGCCAGCTTGGAGTCCTTGGAACAAGGAATCTGTTTTTGAACCCAAGTCCTGCTGTGACCAAAACTACAGTAGGGCCTCTCTTCCTCAAGCTCACCTCTCAAGGCAATAAGATTGCTTCGCCCCCTGTGCTCACAGCAGAAGGCAGAGGGCAGAGGGAAGGCATGGCTCTGTGGGATGCCAGCAGCCGGAAATGATTCTCTGTGTGCCAGCACTGAGACGCCAACCTGACAGAAGAGGCAGTGGTATGCATGGGCTAAGGCTAGTACAACCAATATCACATGGTTGTCTCTGCGAGATAACACTCTGAATTTCACAATCTAGAAATGTGATGAACGTGTGAATGGAAAATTCGGTCTGGTTATGCAAACCCAGCGAGCGGCAAAATGAAAATGCATAAGTAGGCATCTAGGTGCGTGGACGGTGGCTGTGGATAGCCGTCAATCACCTTTCACCATGAAAAATACCTCAAGACCTCTGCTTCCTTGCTGCAGACTGTGGAATAATGACAGCCTCTGTGGGCCCTCCGTGGAATTCCAAATGGGAGTTAGAAATGAGGTAGTTCAATCAGTGGGAAAAGGTCAAGTGCATGCAGATTCACTCTCCCTCGCTGTCTCCGCTCCTTCTCCCCTGGTTCCACTTCATGCCCCCCACTGCCAGAGTACTGAGGCAATCAGGGTGAAGGTTGTTATTTCTGCTGCCGGTGACCATGTTAAAATATGCGGCAAGAAAAATGCCCCCCTCCACCCGACAACAGTCACTGAAATATTGTGCTGCAATTTGATATGGCCAGCTAATTCCACTGTTATGTCTCACAGTTGCTCCGAAAACAGTGGAGAGGTGGCGGGAGGTCATTACCTGAACATATTCCCTCTCGATGACCGAGCAGCTTTGGAAGAGAAGCAGCTAAAAGAAAAGCAAACTAATGGCTCTGGCAGGCCTGCCTGCGGAGGCACAGGGCTATTAGGAAAACTACAATCCCCTGGTGAACCTTTATGTCATGTCCTTAGGCCATGTGTGACAAGGCCAGGTTGTATCTGTCCATCAATCTGGAAGTGGCCTGAACCTGGGCTGACATGGCACGGACCCGGGATATCAGACCTTCTGGGAATTTTTCATCCACACCTGGCTGATTGGCACCTTGGGCCTCCCGGGTAGTCCAGAGGGTTATAGCTGCAGGTGTGCTCCTGTGTATGCATGTGTGCCGGTCAAGCAAGACACATTTGCAGAGAAATTCTGGTCGACGCGCACGCGATCGCAGACTGGTTTTAACTAGGGATAAAACGACGGCGCCTGTGTTTGACTTTTTTGCCGTTGCATTCATTGAAAGAGTTTTTGTTTTGATTAGGGGAACAAAAGTCAATCACTGTGTGTGCTGTTGAGTTACATCAAGGCCCTTCTGGACATATAGACATCAGGGAACACCCAGGTTTATGTCAAAGTCTTATCCAATTGCAGGACAAATATGGGAGTGGCGGTGCGGTTAACGGAGGTTTTATCTACAGCAGACCTGGATACAATGTGCAAATGTGCACACCCAGTGTGACAATTGCTTTTCTAGAAAATGTCATGCTGGCATAAATTCAGCAACTAAGTAATGAATAAACAAATGAAAACCTGCTGAAAGTTGAAATTATATTATTTTGTAAAATAGCCCGGCAGAAATAACTCTTATCAACCAGTCAACTGACTGGACCTGTTATTCTTTAGCTGACACATGGTGGAGTCATAGCTTCCTGGGCCAGAGGAAGCTGTAAAGGGTCTTTTGGGCCTCCTGTTTCGCCATTTCAGTGTTACTCCTCACAAGACTGAAGTACCCCCCCCCCCCCCCCCCCCCTCCCCCCCCCCTCCATGAGCAGGACTTTAATGTTCACCCATGCACCCGGTATCTTCCATCCCGCAGTTGAGGATGACAATCAGGGAGAGGGATGGACGGCAAGGGAGGTCACAGTGGCCAAGGGTGGCTGGGGTCAGTGGCATCTATTCACCTCTCTCCCCCTGCGGGGCCTTTCTCTCTCATCTGTCTGGATGGGTGTCCTCTCTCTGGGGCACAACACGATGAGAGGCCCTGGCTTTGCTGCCGTCTCTGCCTTTCATGTCTCCATCTAGGGCAGGGGTAGAGAGACATGGAGTGGAGGACGAGGGAGGGGGCAAGCTACAAATGTCACCCATAAGGGGGGATTTAATTAAAAATGACAGGGGCTGGCGCTGGAGAGTGCAGGCACATATGCGTGGAATTTGGGCGCACTGAAAGCAAGTGCCTATGATTTATAATTCAAGTAATGCTCTGCACTCCTTTTAATTCTACAGCCAAAGAAAAAAAATATCAAAAGGCTGCCCCTGTGAGGCTAATCCAATATGATATTTTTAAGGGCAGGCGGTCAATAGCTTTTTGAAAAGCCAGCTTCTCTGTCTCCCTTTTTGCTTTTCTCTCTCACTCTTCTCCAAGTGTCTGTCTTTCCCCATCTCTCTCTGCTCCTCCTTCCTTTCTCTCCCTTGCACCCTCTGCTCTACAGTGCCTCAACCAACCCCCCCAAACCCAGACACAGAGCCGGCTGTGATAATGGAAACATCCCGCTCTCCGCCTCCCGTTTCTCCTGCTAAGCTCTGTGCGCTTGGGGGAAATTGATTGTCTGGCGAGCCGATCTGAACGCTTCCAGCTGATGGTAGAGCCAGTTAAGTCCTTTTTTATTGAGGGTATGAGGGATTTTTAATGGGAGTCGCATCAATGAACTGTGCAGCCACTCGGCATCTGCATGCACTGGCTTTTTCTAAAACCCTGCTTGCCCTCTCATCTCGACTGCTCTGCCAGCCCAGTCAAAACACGCGCACGCACGCACGCACGCACGCACGCACGCACGCACACGCACACACACACACACACACACACACACACACACACACACACACACACACACACACACACACACACACACACACACACACACACACACACACACACACACACACACACACACACACACACACACACACACACACACACACACACACACACACACACACAGTAAAGGACAGCAGATGCAAATGACACGACTCATCTCCACCTCACTGCCAGGTAATCCTCCTCCTGTGCTTTTACTTATTCTGTCCATTTGAAGACAGTATTCTTGCATTGAGCCTCCTCATGGGAGTTGATGTCATCTTACTCGTTAATGACCATTTTTGCTTTTTTTGCTTTTTTTTTTTCAATTTGGTGCAAAATGGGCCACAAACAATCAGTCACGGGGACCTGCTCAGCATGATGACCTGAGTGTGCCCACTCCTAAAGCCAGCCCCACTGTCTGCTTTTCTGCACCCCTTCTGGGTCTGGACGAACAATTGCCGTATTGAGGCCAAGTGCTGCACAGTGGTGGAAATCCAACACTTGCTAACCCCCTCCTATCCAAGGACAGAAAGGAAGCTATTATGTTCAAACATCCTCATTATGAACCTCAAGTCAGTCGCTGTGGTAGTCCTTCATCAAGGGGTTTAACAGGTTGGGGAGGAAAGGGAGACAGGAAGACAGAGAGGGTCAGTAACAGGGAGGGCAGAGGGAAGACTGGAAACTGTTCTTTTTCCCATTGATTTAAGTCCTGACTCCCACTGGCTGCTCCTCAATAAAGGGCCTCAAGAGGAAGTGGGCTAATCCTGCAAAATTGGAAGTGGGAAATCGATTAAGATTGCTGAGGACGCCGTCCAATTCCGTCTTCTTCTCCATCACTACTTTCATTTCTTTTCATTTCATTTCACCATCAACTCTCCTACATCCCGCTACCTCAACACTCCCTCCAACCTCATTAGTGAGTGCAGTTGAACCCGATTCAGCAAATGCACCTGGAGCTCTGTTTATCTCTCCAGTACACTCTTTCTTTCACACTGTCCATATGAAACATCCACACAGATCAGCAAAAACAGCTCCATGTCAGATGATAGCGGCAGCACACAGTCGCCGTGTTGCTTGTGACTCTTCTCTCCTCTGCAGGAGGCAGTTAGAATGTGATGTTGGGCTGAGAACTTGCTAATTGGCCAGCAAGCTGCTGAAAAACAATTTAGGCATCTCTCGCAACCTTCCCAAACCAATCAGAGTTTCTTTAATAGTTTGGAAATGTGCAGAAAGTAATAATTCAATGTTCAATTGATGCAAAATGGCAAAACTTTGCTGTTCTAGCTCAGCTTCAATTAGCTTAGGTAAAAACCAGCAATATTAACACATCCATGCTCTCCATATTGAAGTACATATGCCTGTCATGTAAACAAAAGCCTCTAATGAGGAGTGTTTAAAGAGGTGGAAAGGCCTTGATTTCTAATCGTCACACCAAAATGGCCTATCCAAAGCAGCTAGAGTTAGAGAGAAATTCACCTCCTCGAAGTCTGTCGGTTGCAGTTCTCTCTAAGCTCAAACTGGTTGCAGCTAGTTTTGCCAGCTCTGTAACTGTTTTCTAGCCTGGCTCATCACTGTCCCTTTACACCATTTTGTGAGTGGACAGAGGGTGCTGCTCGGGGAGCAAACAGTGCAGCTGTCACGCTTTACATGCGGCCGGCACGGCCAGGGCCAGACACTGTAAATGTTTACAGACCCTCAGGGTCACCCAGGGCCAGTGAGGCACGTTAAACACTGTCTGCTCAGCCCTGTTGCCACGACTGCACAATCAGCGCTGCTAAACAGCCTCTCCCACAATGAATAGCCAAACAACATGGCAATCCAGGGTCTAAGTGCAAAGTGAATGAAACTGTTTAGAATTCCTTGGAGTAATAGGAGGACTGCAGTGAAAACAACAGAAACTGGAAAGTCTATCTTCCTTCACTTGACAGTCAGAGTTAACTACCCATTTCCATCATTCACCATGACTGATAGATTAAACGCAAACAACTAACACAGGCCTTTCTCATTCCTTAGCTTTATGCTAGCTGAACTTTTGACCTTCATCACTCAGTCACTTTGTTTACTTACATTTCCGTCCAAGAGCTTGCGGTGGCTCCAGAGTCTTGCTGGCACACATTGGGTGCTGGGATGGAGGGTTTTGCCTCCTCTGCAGACAGGCCAGCATGGTGAGGTGGGCACAGTACTACAGCCGAGGGAGTTCTGTGGCCAATCTGGAACAGAAAAAGAGCAAGAGAAAGAACATTGCGGTGAGTTAAGCAGGATGATTCGAGGTCAGCGCTCCATGGCTGTGTCTTGGTAAGCCGGTAGGAGCTGGCTCTGGGCTAGATGGGCTAGGTTTCTCACCCAGGATTTAATTGAGGAAGCATGCCTACAGCTGCCTGCCTCTCAGCTCTGTGTGCTGAATGATAAACACACACCTGCACTGGGGCAGCACAGCACGGTTGACATGGGTTCAGAGCACAGGCTGGGCTAGTCACTCTGCAGCTTCAAACAGCACATCCGCGCAGCCATTCAACCACATCTCCTGTCTATGAGACCATCCTCAAAACAAACACAGGGGCTCACACAGAAAGCAGCAATACTCAGACTCAAACACATTCTTTCCAGGGTAGTGTGCATGTGGTGATTGATGGCGTTATCTATGGACAGCAACAAAAAAAAAATGGTAATGCTGAGAAAACAGCAGTCTGTCTGCTCCAACTTAACATGCAACAGCTCTGGGGGACTGTCAGAAAAGGCCTGGGGGATCGAGTGGTGTCTGGATGTATATGTAGCTGTGTGTTGAACTGAATGGTTGCATGTGTGTATGTGTGTGTGAGCAAATGCGATGAGACCATGAATTGGGAGGAGGGAGACTGCCAACCGTACATCAGGGCTGGTGACGGCACTAATCAATCTCCCTCTAGGCCATAAATCTCCAGTTCTGCACTCCCCCTTTTCCCCAAAGCCACCTTTACTCAGGAGCAGGGAAGCAGTTGCCGCTAGTCTCAGTACACACACACACACACACACACACACACACACACACACACACACACACACACACACACACACACACACACACACACACACACACACACACACACACACACACACACACACACACACACACACACACACACACACACACACACACACACACACACACACACACACACACACACACACACACACACACACACACACACACATATATATATATATAAAAAATTGTAGCCTCTCTGACTAAGAACCCTCCACAATCGAGATGCATTGACTGTATAATTCATCAGCAACACAGCAACATACCAGTGTCACATATCACAATGATGACTGATTACAAAGTATTCTACTTGTATTATGTTCCAGATGAAAACAGCAAAAGCAAACCATTTAGGTCCAGGGAGTGTTACTACACAGCAAGGATCGGGATTCACTCCTCTATTGTTTACCGGCAGATTTTATTGTTCGTTTCCAGGAACCATATGCTCTTACTGTATCGAACGCTGCAGAAGCCCAGTCTCACCTACAATGGATAATGGTCGTGTCTGCTGCCTTAATCTGAGCACTGCATGCATTTCTTGTCCAAAATGCATCAAAATGAAAGACCACTGTTTCCATCTGGGTTGGTCTCCTCCCATATTAAAACAAAGAACAGAGGCAAATATTTCATCTCTGCTGTCAGCGCCAACGTCTCCTGCCATGATGCGTGGCAGATTATTGAAAAATGATTTCTCATGCGCCTGTCACTGGCTTGTCCCCTGTTATTTATTTTCTCAGTGAATCACTAAATGAACATTTAGCCACCTGATATCAGTCCATTACTTAGTTTTATAGATTATCATTTTAATATGAAAGAAAGCAATTACAATGATTATGAGATAAATTAATGGCAGTCCATAAAACGCTGGCTACTCGTCTCTCTCATTTAAAGAATAAAGCAAATCCTGGGCCTTCAAATGAAAATGATCAAAATACAAAAGCACTTACTGAGGCATTTAATCAAAATAAATGACAAAAGCGTCCCTGAAATATCTGACCATGGTGTAAAACCATGGTTGAAAAAGCCGCACATTTCTGGAGTACAATATTATTTTTCAATTTCATGATAACTGAAAGTAAATCCAAGGATAAAAACATTAATTCATTCATAATAAACGTTTTGTAAACTGGAACATCATATGTACCCAAGATTTAAAAACAAGAAAAGAAAATAACTCTAATTTAACCTTGATTTAAAAAGTTAAAAACAGCAGCGACATTTCCATAAATTAATTTTCATTCACCAAAGCCAAAAACAAGTAACGTGTACAGTTTTGGGATTACCATAACACAGACACTAATTTGAATGTCTGTATGAAGCTCATTACTTATATTATGTTTTAGACATAAGATGAGGCAGTGAGTTCAAAGGGACAGCAATCTTTTCAAGCAACTTCAAAATTCATAAAATGGAGAGAGAACTTTATCTTTTTGTCTTTCATACAGTTTTATGAGCCTATCCCAGCTGATGACAGGTGATGGCAGGGCTCGCTTTGGATGAGTCACAAACCCATCACAGGCAAAATACAGACAGTCAGAAAATCAGAGAGACACAATTCAGAATTTACCATCAGAATCAAACACATGCTGTTGGAGGAAACTGGAGAACGCAGAGAAAACCCAAGGCATGCACAGGTAGAAAGTGAAATCTCCACACAGAAAGGCCCTTGAGCCCAACCTGGGCTTGAAACAGGAATTTATGACAAAGTGATATTTATGAGGCAGTGGCCTACATGTTAGAGACACAGACTCAAGATAGCAAATTTGAATTGCACAGCTGTGAGTCTCTGAGCGAGGCTTTCGACCCTGACCAGCCCCCCACACCGTGCAATCCCACTGCATCAAGTATGTGTATTTAATGTTGACTATTCAAAAGGGTTTAAATCATTCTTCTGAAATAAAAAAAAAAATCAATGCAACCATGTTGATTTGATCAACCGAAATGAGACACAGACATGCATCTTCTTTATTAAATCAGTTGCCCCATTTCTCATATACTCTCATTAGAGAAGTGCTACGTTACCATTTGGCCCTCTGGTAGAGAAGAGGACATTTTTATGGTTTTCATAATGATCAGTCACTCGTTTCTTCTTTTGAACACTTAAACATCAAGAGCAAGTATTACAAGTATGCATCCAACATGACTTCTTGTGACAGAAACCGTTTTCTCCAGCAATTACATTTGACCTCACACCCTGAAGCTCATTGGATTCACTCGACACTCACAGTCATCTGTGTCCTTCTACAGCCTGTCAGAACAACACGACAACAATACTTTAAGCGAAAATCAGGTAGTGTGTGAAACGTGCTTATTAACATGTATCTTAACAAAAATAAATAACCTTAAGAAACCCCCCCCCCACACACACACACACACACAGCAGTTGGAAGAAGAGAGGGACCACTCTATGTCTCGCCAGGTGCTCATGCGAAAAAAAAAAAAAAAAAAAGGTCGCTCGCCGTGCCATTTCCTCTTACACACAGGCAGGCCTGGCCCAAACACACTGGCACTTTGAGCTCATTACTGGCTATTCACATAATCCTTTCTCTGTGTCCTCTCTGTGAGGATACTAATTTCACAACAAGCCCATCCACACAGTCCATTTGTTCAAAGATAGTGGTTGAGAGAGAGAGAAAAGGGACACGTGGTGTAGATTGAGACTAAAAGCTAGTCTTAACGGGGGGATACCGCCACAGTTTTCCCCTCTCTGAAATGAAAGACAATCGTGTAACTACCCTCCATTTTTCTCCATTTGCTGCTCACCAAATGTATTCGGAGGCATTATACTTTGCTGAAAGAGACCCGCTTTTTTTTTCTTCAATTCAATTTCAAGAACCAATTTTCCCCTATTATTGCCTTTAAGAGCGAGGCAGAAGGAGCAAGTCGTCGGCTTGTTTGTCATGTCCCTCTTTCCCCTCATCTCCTCCCGTTAGGTTATTGTACTACTTAGCAGATGTCTATCAGTGGCAGGAAATTAGCTCAAAACCAAAACCCTGTGACCCGTCATCCAGCTGCTCTCAAACAGCCTGTCTTGTTGAGGTCAATCCCTGTGAAGTTGCTGTAGAATGTGTGTGAGCGCACACACCCGCTAACCTATACGCTGCTCAAAAAAAAAAAAACCCCACCTGCACTTCACTCACTCATCAAATCCACTCACAGGTCTCCTATTACACCAGTGGAAGGGATATCTCAAAAGCCAGGATGTCTATCGGCTCTTTCCCGTTCTGCTAACGCTGCTGCAGGGTTTGCAATGGGGGCGGAAGATCAGTCCCGAGAGATGAGGGAATAAGCTGGAATCAAGAGGCGGTGGGCTTGGCAGAGGGCTATTTCTTAGTTAAAAGGTTCTTAAACTGCAGAGGAGATCAGAGGAGATGGCTCCTCGCGCCCAAAGCTGTCTGCTCAGATAAGCATCCTGCCAAGTGCGCGGTGGAACAGGGTGGTCATGGGTGAATAAATGTAATGTGTGTGGTTTTTTTTTGAGCTACACATGTTTGAAGTCAAAGAAAGAGCGAGGCAGTTTGGTAGTCAGGGCCGGGGCATTTTGGAAAGAGAATGAGAAATGCGTGTCAAAAAAAAATCAAGAAATAAATCATGGCATTGAACGTTTGGTCGGACTCAACCACCTACACGCTGTTTTACTTCTGCAAAACCCCTGAACACTCTTTTTCAGCAGGAAACATTTGACTTTCATGAATTTGGACTAATCAAATGAAGATCCAAGTTTTTAAGTAAATACTGCTGAGTGTCCTCATAATAGTATCATAATAAAAATAACACATAATTTACACCCAGTGGAAATTGTATGAGGCTGATCCAGGTATCACAGAATGCCCCATATGTAGGTAATGTTGATGGATGCATGTCATGTCTGTATTGTACCACGGAAACTGAAAATAATAGAGTTCATTTCACTGTGTTGTAACCGCTGTTTGTTGTCACCACAACCTTGCTATTTGCAAATGTAGAGCCAACACAATGTCACGAGTGTTGAAATCTGAGAGTTTGCAGAAACATCACAACATACCGGCATATCTAATCAAGAACAACAATAAATAAAACTGAATTGTTAAGGGAGAAAGGTGTGAAAGGTGGAAAAAAATATTTTTTTGAGATAGAAAACCAATCAATGTGCATCTATAAATAAAGGCTCTCCAATGTATCTCCCTTTTCCAGTGTTGGAGGAGCAGTGATTCAGGTGCCAGGCAGACAGCCTCTACAATGATTGAGGGCGGGGCTTCAGCCTAATTGAATGGTGACCCTGCCGGCTCACTATGGGACGCCCCATGCAGTGCTTTTAACAAGCTGCTGTGTCTCCCCTCTTAATAAGCCCAAACAAGTTAATCCAATCGACACACTCAAACCCTTTCTTTTTCTTTAACAAGGCACTGCCTCTACCCCGTTAATCCCTGGCTCCCCCTTCTCCGTCACCATACCGTCACATGAATGGAGGGAGAGTGAAAGGCTCCATTAGGGAGGACTGGCAGTGAACCCCTTTCGGCTTGGCACTTTCCACACACCAGCACCAAATAATTTGCACTCATACTGTATATTCAAAACACCCACACACTAATGCTCACATGTGTCTGATATAAATCGGGTCTATTTAGATGTGGCACACAATGAGAGGGTTATGTTTGGCGACCCTGATCTGCACACATACACCAAACAACAAAACCACACACACAAACAAAAATTCTGAGGGGACGTTGGCCGACAGGCACGCACTCCGGGACATAAAAACGGCATTGTTAACAAACCCTCCCAGCTCCACAAACAAGAGCCACTGATTCCCTAACAATACAAGCCCCTGGATGCACTCACCCACCAGCTCTGCACAACCTCACACCAGCACAATAAATAACCTGCACAACAAAAGGCCATTGTGTGTAAAAGCCCACAGTTTAGGCATTATTGCCATGATATACAGTGTTGGAATAACATATTGGCAGCAAAGTCTTACATATATATGATGCAGCATGTCATAGTTATGGGGGTTTATACTGCCTTGTGTGCCATGCAGTCATATTTATGAGAGGTTTTCTGTGTAGAATATGAAGGGCATCTTGGCAAAAACACTCCATTGTTAGCTTTTTATATTCCAGTCAGCTTCAATAGCTTCACCCATGGGATGAAGGGTGAGGAATGTCTCGCAGTCCAATAGCAGTGAGTCGTCTGTCATCTCTAATCAAAACACGCATGTCTAGACTAATGTCAACCCTATAATAGCAATGAGGGCTAATTGACTTCACAGTCAACTGCTGCATCTTTGTGCTGGGCTCAGTTTCATTAATTAACGGCCTCATAAAGCAGTGAACTATCACATGGCAGCCAGACTCTAAACTTTCAAAATGCAGCAAGGCAGAGGTCCCCAAAAAAAGAAATCCACTGACATCCACTGTGCTTTGAAGTGTGCATATCAAGCTTAGGTCAATGTGCAATAAACATTGGGATGAGAACTGAATGTGAATTTTCTCTTTCTGAACTGCAATCAGAACCAGGGGAGAAACTAAAGGTGGACTCAAGCTACCGTTGCATGGACAGTGAAATGAAATACAAAAGTCTGGTCACTGTTAGAACTGGTGTCTTCGCTGCAGTATTTGGTGGGATTGACCAAACGTTACGTGTCTTTACACACTGCTATTTTTAATAGCCCACTTTGAAAGGTGAGCGCTGTGCGGCAGTTATAGTGAGCTTAGCTTGATCAGCCTGACCTTCACATCACCTGAGCACATCAGTGGATTACTCAGCAGTTTAGGGACACTGCTCATAACCGAGTTAAGGAACTTTCTGCTATGACATAAGAGCAAAGTCAGAGGTAACAGTACCATCTATTAAGCATTTCTCTAAATCTTAATCAGAAAACTATTAGGGAAATGGAAATCATCTAAAAAAAATAAAATAATTTCTTTACATGTATTTATATTATAAACTTGAGCGGTTAGCATAACTTTAACAAACAAAAACCCCAGCTCATGACAGAAAAATGCTGCATTTGTATATTTTGAATTTGGATTGACAAAGCTGCGACCTAAGGTCTTACACACACTTCTAATATCACACTATGGAGAATTGACCCCTTTAGAAAAATCTGCTCAGTTCTATCAGAGGATAACAATACAGTCTTACAACACGACTGAGATGCTGTGCTTCTCTCATGCAGGCAAGGGAGTTTGAGCAATGAGAATGTGGCTTAAGACGCTCAGACAAACCACAGGGGAAACTCTTCTTATTGCCTGAGTCTTTGTTGTACTGTTCTACAGGGTAAGAGCATCACTTGCTGCCTTCCATACAAACACTAATTCGCAATTGTGAGTTTCACATTGAACTGTTGATCAGAGATACACCAGCTGATCATAAAACACCTGGTAAAGAGCATTAAAGCAAACAGTAAATAAATGTATAAGTAACTAAAATGGACTGAAATCACTTACAAACGACATAATACTCGAAAAACCGCAAAAACCAACAGCTCTTTTTTTATGATTTTGAATGCAGATTCAGCTTCATTGGGAAACATTGACAAACATAAATCACACTGGGATTTATGTTTCCTCTGTGTACCCTCTTACACACCATTTGTAAAGCATTGTTGATGTTGCAAAATTTCTTATCCAAACGTGACACAATTCTTTATTGTCTCAGACAGGTCCATTCAGAGCTTAACACAACAATAAAACAAGGGTTCCTTTTTTCCCCCCCTCTACCCATGTGCTCCCTTGAATATTCAAACATTGTCTGTTTTTTTGTGTTTTGTTCATTGTTTGTCGTGCTGTCATTCCTCAGCCTGGCTCCTGAACTTCAAAGAAAGGCTTATGTCAATTTATGATGAAAACAGAGGAGTGAGGGAGGGAAGAAAGAGAGAGGGAAAAACCTTAACGCAAAATGGTCCAGCCCTGCCTCGAAATGTATGCCTATTAATGAGTGTTCAATAAATCAATATAACATAATTAAATTCAAACAATGTGATTTTCTTTTTTCACTTGCTTTTTTTTTCACTCCAAACACTGATCTCTACAGAACTTAAGGTGACCCCAATTCCCATGGTCCACAGGACAGCGCAGTCTTTCTCTGGAGGGTGTCACAGATCCAATACTCAGTCATGCATAACATTAGTGTGTTGTGAAGCCCACAAGGCAATCAAATAGTGCACCGTAGAAATGTTGACACTGATCTCATTTGATGTATCTCAAGTGTGACAAAGCCATTTTTGCTCTGCTGGATATTAAGGACTAAAAAAGAGAGGATGACACAAGTGCTCTCAGCTAAGCTAGCTGGGAAAGGAAACTGGCTTTTTTTTTTTTTTTTTTTTTTTTAAACGCACATTTCCTCCTCTCTGCAGTTTCTGTCACAGAGACTCAGCAGCCTTTGCTTTTACTCCATAATGTTTGCCATCCAGCTGTTGTCATCTTTCTCCCTCTTGAAGCCGGACCTGGCCGTGCCAGCAAAGGGAATCCAATTGGACAGAGTGGGAGGTGAGCCTGCGGTTGGTAATCACCTGCTGGCTAAAGGCACAGATGGCGCAAACATCAGCAAGATGTTGGTGCAGCAGCGGTCCAAGAAGTCTCTCTGACAGGCTGACAGACAAATACAGAAATCTGAGAAACCCACAGCAAGCCGAGGAATTACCACATGCAGATTTGATGCTGAAACCTGGCAGGCTGGCAGTGAGTGAGCTACCTGAGGTGCAAAGAGTTATAGGACTGATCTCCATGCTGTTTTCACAGGCAAGGTGTTGAAGGCGTTGGGAGTCAGGGATCAAGGAAGGTGGAAAGTGGGCAGTTTTGTAATGATTTGAAACTACAGACGCTTCACATGAAAAATGCTACAAGATATGGGTTCATGTTTTCAGCGGGTTGACGAGCCAGAGAAAGAACGGAGAGGCAAGGTCATTGAAGAGATAACAGCATAGGCGTAGACTGATTATCTCCTGGCTTCAAACAATTGCTGATACATTTTAATGGCAATGTAATTTATTTGAAAGACTAATTAACTCGCTTTCTGTTTTAGATTTCAGCACACTATTAAGGAGTACACGGCTATCCCTGAGCTGCCATGACTTCTTCTGACACACTGGAGACTGCCACTTTAGAGCTCCATCAGGATTATTAGGTGACACACAATGGGAATTACCTACAACCATTTGCATCAGCACTAAACTATCCCTAAAACTATGTGAAAAGCTGGTTGGCTTTTCTCTCTCAGCTCCAGATGAAGGAAGTTGGCCGGAGTCGTTTCGTTTATTGATGTTGCTGGCAGAGATCTTTTTTATGGTAGTAGTCAAGGCTCCCAACACATCAAACATATCAGAGTAAAAAGGCCCCGGAGACATTCCACTTCTTGAAGACTCCCCAGCAGATGAGCTCCTTCTGCTCTGCGTGTTACTGCTCAGTGCCTTGGTTTGTCCTTCACAAGAGACAGGTAACACTGCCAAGACCCAGTAATTAGTGCAGATGGAGACTGTAATACCGCTTCCCCTCCTTGCAGAAATGCCAAGGGAGGCAATCTATAAATTCCTGCATATTAATGCAATTTAAAACCACTCCAGACACCTTGCTGGAGGCAGGTGATAAAAAAGGTGAAAGGCAGACTACCTGGCAAACAGCTGCTGCTGATATGTCCGTGACATCAGTCCTGTCTCAGCAACTTTCTGACCCAGCATCCCCAACTCACACCAAAATAACTGGATAATCTCTCTCCTTTCTTAAAAAAAAAAAAAAGCTCTCAAAATCCTGACCTTAGGCCTTTCAACTGGGTCTTTATCAATAATTAATCAGTAATCTAAAAACCCATTTTAGTTGGGTCATCTTTCTGCACCATTGTCCCCTGCTTCTCCTCTTCCTCCATCTATTTTTTCCTCTTTCTGTAAGATCTAGTTAGAGATTCCATTAGCATGAGAAAGCAGGCTGGTAATTGTCTTCACCCTACTGAGTGATCCCTGGATAGAGGATTAGGCTGAGAGAAAGCCCTATTTCAACTCGGAGCACAGATGCTGCCCAAAGCCACCCACTCCAGATTAGATTAGACTGCAGTGGGATGAAACCAACTGGTAACTTCAAGCAACATTAAACATAAAGCGTGGACAGGAGGTTGAATCCAAAGCCTTTTTTCACCTCTCACTGTGCGCTGTGACCCTGCTTGTTTTCAATTGTCCCCTCCATTTTTTGAGGGGGAATTTTGTTTTTAATCTACTAATATGCTTCCCTGTTAAAAAATAGAGAATGTGAAAGGGAAGCTTATTTTATCTCTCTCTCTGATATACACAGAGTATTTAGAGTTGATTCTCACTAAATCATCCCCCTGGGCCACCCTGTCCGTCACTAATCTGCCCGCCTCCGCCCACTCATAAGGAGGTGTCACATTTCTGGCCCTCCTCCATGGGATAAGCACTTCAAACACCAGCGCTTCTCCACTTGACCTTTCCACGGAGATGATCGATTAAGCTCATTGGATTTATTCCATAAACAGGCAACCATTACATCAAAAAAGCAAGGAATTTACCTCTGAGGCAGAACTTCAAATCCATATAAGCTTCACGAGGATTCCAATTTTTATTGGCTTTTTCAATCCACTTCTTGCAGCACATTAATAACCACAAAGGCTTTTCAGAGAGCAGTTAGGGTATCTGAATCACAGCTTTTCTCTACCTGTAATTATTGAAGCAAATCGCAATAACAACACGGTGAAATTCAACTGCTATCTGTGCTCCATAAAACTGGTGATGCAGAAAAACTGTTTTGCTTGTTCTCCTGCAGAGGGAGGATATAGCGGAGAAGCGAATGACTGAAAAGACGGTTCTGAAGCCGTAAACAGTGCAAATGCGGTTGCTTTGTTTCAACCACCGCATATATTGTTTGAACTCAAACAGAGCCTTCTTCGCTTTGCTTTTCACCTGTTCAGGAAGCTCAGTAATAAACCAAGGAGCACCGAGGCCAGTAAAAGGTCTGCTTCTTGCTGGCAGTGTAAGCCATTAAGTTACAACACCGCAAGCTTCCTGTTTTCATGCTTGAGCACCTTCAACGTGCCTTGAGCAAGGACAAGAAACAACAGTGAGGAAAAGCCAAGAGGAGCATTTCAGTTTTAAATCACAGCAAATCACACATCACTTTCCATCCCATATGTGAATGTTAAAAGGAGAAATCTGAACCAAAGCTCATTTCACCAGAAAAGTGGCGATCCTCCTCTAAGGAACCCTACTGGACTCCTCCTGTTCGTGATCACAGTGGCCAGCAGGCTTTGCTTTAGCTCTGAGGGACCACTGCTCTATGGTAATCATATCCTATTTGAATAATGAGGCAATACCGCCATTCCTGCTGCCCATTCCCCCTGCATCCTTGACTGGAGTCTTTGATAGACACTAATTCTAGCTCCATCTATAAAACTCCTCTCATGCATTTTTAATAGAATCTATTACTTTAGGATTAAATTATAAAAGACTGTCCTCCTTAAATTTTTTAATAGTTTGCATAATTGGTATCAGGGCCTGAATGCGGACCATAAAAACCCAGTTTGCACAGGACTGAGCAGTAGAACACACAAAATGCACAAAAACGACACACAAAGCCATACAACACTTTCAAATATAGGTGCTCATGCATGAGCATATGGGCAAGGCCATTATAGCTTTGGTGTCACTGTCGGGGAGAAAGAGGTTGTGTGAGCTCTGAAAGAAGAGGACAATAAGGTCAGGGACCATGAAAGTTGCTTTTGGCTGCTGAGCTCGGGAAGGAAACTGACACAAGAATAGTCACCTGATGGAAATAAGAGACACAAACCAGGTGTTTACGGACACCTGCTGCCACTGATGAAAACTGTGGCCACAGCATTCCCCACCAGGGCAAACAGCAAAAACTAATTAGGAGGTTTATGGCTTTCTTTTGGCCCCACTGTCACTGATAAGTGTGTTCAGTGTAACGTAAATGAAAATGTATTTCCCCTCACTGTTCGCAGTTTCAGGGAGATCAGCCATGAGTTAAATGTCATCTGTACTCTCTCGTTCTCTGCATCTCCATCTTGGCTCTTTCCAATAACAGACAGAGCATACAGGAGGGCAAATGTGTCTGAGGCATCTCCTTTAAACTCGAGCCCCCTTAGAAATCTATGCACGTCACCATCCCCCAAATTAGCACCGCAGGGACACCCTCCTCGCCGCCCCCGCCTGCTGGCGGCAGCTCTTTGGCATATCTATACCGGGGAAAATATTTCACACTGTATGAATTATTAAGTGTGGGGCCAGTGCTAAGCAGTGTGGAGATAGACCAGTTATTCACAGCTCTATTGGGACGGATGCGTTGGAAACCCAGGCCGCACGCCTATCAGATCGTTTGTCACGAGCGATAGACAATTTACAATGAGAGAATTTTTCAATTTATTCATTCTGCTGCCACTGCAGTTTTCTACCTCCACTCATTCCACTCAACAACCCCCCACACCAACGTTTAACTATGTCACAACTGGTGAGATGGGACTCCATGGCCAAACCTTGCATCGTCCTCTCTGTACGATACTGTTGCTTCCCATGGCTTTTTTTTTTTTTTTAAAGAAGAAGGTGAAATGTATGAAAAGGACAGAAGAAGTATGTCATTGATCTTTACTTGACTAAAAATGTGTTGTGGACATCCTGTGACAGCTCAGTCGCCAAAACCTCCCTCTCTCCTTCTCTCCCTCCCTCCCATTAAATGCAAACAAAGGAGATAGGTTACTGAATTAAAGCTGGTGTATTTACACTGTCCAAAGCAAACCTAAACAAAAAAAAAAAGACAAAGCATTATGGAAGTCTTGACATGATGAATGTGTACATCTATTTGGGATTTGTACTGCAAGAAAAAAAAAGCATCAAGAAACTCAAAGAATTGCAATTGGATTTTTGATGGGAATTTTAGTTAGAAGAAATAAAAGGATCCCAGAGGGCAGGATCTTGCTTCTTTTCACTTAAGAGGAAATGCCAAATAACACCTCCCACGCAGACAGACAGAGGACCGCCGCAGAAATGTCTGGCACACTGCAATTTCAACATTAATTACTGTAGGTGAACCAGTTGTAAAAACAGCCACAGATTTCATTTTTGTTCAGAAATACTATCTGTTAAAGGGGATGAACCACAAAATAGACCAGCCTCAAAAGCGCAAAGCTGCACTCTGCCACCGCTTCAAGAGACAGGATCTCAAATTCACGAGAGACAAAACACGAATAATGTTTTTCAAATGCTTTCTGTTTCACTCTAAGCTGAATATATAAGAGGAGTAGAAAATTACATCAGCAGCTTTGTTGCACTAAATGCTCATCGAGAACAGTTTGACCTGCAAAGCAGTCCAAAGTGTTTCTCTGCATGTGATGCCCTTTGAAAGCCTGATGCAGACGGGTTGCAGTGAATAGGTCTTGATGTGAAAGGCAGCGATGTTAGATAAATGTCCTCGCAGCCAAGGCCTCTGCCCTCTTCCTGATGATGCATTCTTATCCGCAAATACCCAAATACCCCCTTCACACACACACACACATGCACACACACACACGCAGCCAACAATCCCACTGAGGGCAGCATTTGTTTGGGGACAAGGTGACCCTGTTGCCTAGGGGCCTGTGAACAGGCACAATGAAGGCCTCTCATCCTGCACACACCCAGCCGGCTGCGTGGGGCTGATGATGGGTGGAGGGGAGGAGGGTGGGTGTGTGAGGGGCATCGTAACACCCGTCTACTGCAGTTTTAAAACCCTATTCAGGAAGCCCCCTGAGATAGTTCCTTTCACACCCTGCACAGACGGAGCAAAATCCCCGCTTGTAACCCAGAGTCATGCAGTCAACAGATGGAGTGGCTATTGAGTGAAGGATCGCGCCGACAGAGGCGCCTCCCCATCCATCCCCACTGAAAACAATGGGGCAGCAGGTCAAGAGTGCTGTCTCTTGGAGGAGGGGTCAGGGAAGAGGGGCATGCTTTGACACAGTCCAGCTATGCAAGCACTTTGAAACCGGAGGAACTGAGAAAATCTTTCTTGGATGAAGGGAAAGAGGGGAGGAGGCTTGTGGCAGCGAGCAAGGCGCTTGAGCTGGCTGCCGGTGATCAAACTCAGGTGGAAGGGGATTGTGTGTGAATCTGGGACAGAAGTGTTTGTGTTTAACCTGCAAACAAGAACAAAAACACATCCCTGCACACACACACATTTGCATGTTCAGAGGAAACACAGATTCACAGTTTAACGCACTTTTCCAGGACCAACTGTTTGTGAAATGCACTCTTTTTTTCTCCCAAAGAGCCACACAAAAAACACACTGAGCTTCATTGTTGGTTGAAAAACACTGCAATAATGCAATATACACAGAAAGAGAGAAAACCTTTACCACTGCAAAAACAATTAAAGTTTCTTGAGGCCATTAAAAGAATACAAAAAAAAGATGCAATACTGAGTATACAGTATTGCAATGTTCGGTCACAGCTCTTTCTACTTCTTAAAGTGCATAATCAAAAAACAAATGCTTCATTTGAACTTGTATTACTATTCAAATGCTCAGTAGTTGTCTGCGTCAGATGAGATAAAAAAAAAAAAAAAAAATCCATCAAGACTGAAGCCCATATGAACAGTGATGTTGATTTGTTCAGTAATTGTGAAGAATGGATCGATTTTTTTTTTCTTTTAAGAATAGAAGAGCAACGTTCAGCCAGAGAGAATAAAAGTCTATGAATAGCTACATGCTCAATTGCTCATATGTGCTTGCGTGCATGGGTGCGTGACAACACAGATGATCACTAAGCAGTCGTAGGGAAATATACACCCATTTCCACTGACCAGCAGTCTTGCTATGATGTGGTTCTTCTGACCTGGGAGTCAATTAGTCATAGGTTGAACTGCTTCACTGGGTTTCCTGAGCGAAGCCAGAGAGGAGACGAGGAGAGAATGCAATGATCCCATAACTTCAGCATGTTTATAAGGCATAAACACTCCTGCCACTGAAATGCCAAATACTGCTGCCACATGTTCCTTATCCTTGAAAGGTTTAGTTAATGGGGCTATTTTGCAAAGGAAGACACTCATTACAGAGCAGAGGGTGTCAGGAGCATTGCAGCAATTCTCTATTAACACCCACTTGACAAGAAAGTACAGAGACTCAAAACAGACTTCCAACCACTCGGGAAATGTTCACAAATCACACCTAATTAAACACAGAGAGCCTAGTCCACAAAACCAGGGTGCAGAAAGCCTCATTCAAGACAGACGTGAGAATCACTCCTCGGGGTTGTAGGAAACATACATCGCAAGGACAACATTATTTCGTTTACGTGTGTCTCCTTCAAACAAATTGTCGGTTAAGTATAGTGGCACAAAAGCTTGAACCGTTATTCTACCTTCTCGAGGTCACGTCACAATACATCAATGGTTTGCCATTTCTCAATATGTCTACGTTATGCTATTTGAACCCAGAATTGAAAAAAAATAAAGCCTATTCCAACCAAGCTGATGGGATCAATAAGTACACAGAGGGAGAAAATGGCCATAAACACAGAGGCTTTTATTCAGAGTGCCCTGATGCAGATGAAAGCACAGTACGCACCTGGAGAGCAAAGCTGAAAGCAGCAGAAGACAACAGAGCCCACAAAGTTATCAGGTGGGTCCAGAGAGTGCACGCTATAGTCAGGCTTCAACATCATCTATCTCCACTGCAGCTATTAGATTGCTAATAGTGTTGGTTTTAAGGAGGTTCAGCTTTCCTGCCACAATGAGACAGATTCAGCCTCAGTTGCCCATTTTTTTTTTCCTATTCAGTGTGGTCTCACAAGGTCCTTTTGGTTTTCTGCAAACAATACTGCTGAGCTGTGGCCCTTATTTAAAAGATTAATAGGATGCTGTCTTGGCAGAGAAGCAATCAGTGAGGTTTCTGTGACAGCAGAAAATGTGTGAAAACAAGGCAAAGAGGAGAGACCATTGTCACGGTTACCAACTGGCTGCCGCAGCTCAATTGAGATAGCTGTGGCTTTCAAGCCCAGCTGTCAATCACAGCAGCAAGCATCAATGGGGAAAATTTGAATGATAAAACGATAAGTCATGAGCAGGCGATTTTGCTGTCATCGGGACAGGGGCTGTTTGAGAGTTACTCACTATGGGTGCAGAGATTTTACCACAGCCATATGGAATTTGGTTTTGCATCAAGTTGCAGGCTTCACCCCTCAATCATGACAGAATGTGTAATCACCAAATGTCTTCCTCTCAATCCCTGTTACAATTGGCAGTACAGTGCTGCCACTAGAGATGGGGGAACAAAATGGAAAGCTGACTAAAAGACAAGCTTTAAGTGACACTTAATTTGAGATACCCAGCCATTCTCTCAGCTCCAGTAAACAGGATCCATCAAACTTCGCCCACAGCCTGTATGACTCTGCAGCTGTCTGTGGGGAGAAGCACAGTATGCCTGAGAGGCCCACAGTTATCAAGAGGACTGATAAAGAAATCAAATCCTCCACCAGTTCCAAAAACATCCTAGAGGAGGTATGTGACTGATCTATACATGTTCAGAGAGCAAATCTTCACCTCAACTTAGTCTCCAGTGACAATCGCAGCACTTCCATCAATAAAGGGACACATCGGGGGTGCTCAGTCGTCTAATGGCTGACGTGCATCATCACATTGCTGAAACGTCCATGGTCAAACTAATGACCTGTGATGTACGCGTTTCTCTCCACATTGTGCCTCTTCTGCCCTCAAATGAAGTGAAACCCGTTTGAAATGTAATCTCATATATTTGTGGCAGATCTAATGACAGCCTCAGAGAAGCTGACAGAGCGGGAGGAAAACCCAAGTGAGCTGGTGAAGAAGTGAGAGAAAAACACTAAACAGCTGCTTTTTTCCCTGCTTCCCTTTGCTCATCCCAGGAGAGAGTCCCATGCGATCTTCCTGATCCTAGTTTGTGGCTGACAGAGGGGACCGCAGCTCTGCTCAACTCCCCGCTCACATGGTTCTGTTCCCCCCCCCCCCCTCGTCACTCCGCTGCGAGGAGGAAGAGGCAAAGGGAGGGGGAGCGGCGGGGGGGGGGGGGCACATCAAGGAGAGACTTTCCCAGTGGGTTCTCGTCAGTTCCAGGCCATTGCACCTTGCTCGCTGGGATTTTGTTTACACACACGTGCGCGCGCACACACATGCATGCACGTCTCCATGCAGAGGCAGATGACTATTAATGGATACAATAATGCGATGTGGTTTTTCAGCTGCGCAGTCGCTTGTTTTTTTTTGTTGTTTTTTTTAAAGAACTGTCAGATTGAAGTTTGTGACAAAATATAACAATTTGATGCCTGGCAGAGCCAATTTAAGTGGCACAGGAGCAGATAACATTCAATCAAGACTCAGTGATACGGTTGATGTGGTCAGTGGTAATGCGTAGCCAAAAGGCCTGACACACTTCCACGGTCTTCGGGGACAAGAAGGGAATGGCAGGCTGCCCTTGTGCGTTGAGTCTGTGCAGATGTTGCCTTGGAGAGCGACTGACTAGCTGGCTGCTGTGACAGCTGGACAGCTGTTCCTATATACGTAGCCACAGAAGCATGCCTCCGAGATGATGGTGGGGGGGGGGGGGGGGGGGGGGGTTGGGCGGTGCAGTGATGTATGTTTAGTTTATCTGTATGAAGTTCCCAGGACATGCAAAGCTGTCAACTTTAGCAGTGGTGCATAAGCACTGATAAACATAAAGATAAAGATAAAGATGGCGTTGAAAACGATACGGAAAGGGAGCACAGATGGGCCACTATCAGGAGCGGCTGACGCTCTTTAAAGAAGCTCCAACAAGAAAGTGATTTTTTTTTTTGGTAAATGGTAATTATAATTTGTCTATCCAAAAAGTCAAAACATTTAATGTGATCCAAAAGGTCTGTTTTAGTAGCTATGACATTTTATCATCATAAACAAGTAAAAGTTTAATATGATCTTCACAGAGAATTTTAAATTAATTTTTCACTTTCATAAAAGGGAAAAGGGAAAAAAAAAACATTTTCAAAAGCAGTGGGGATAATTGGCTAAGCATTAAAACAACTCTGGACTTTGTGCCAGCATCAGTGGCTGCTGGTGATGAAAGGCAGTTTAAATTGGGGTCATGTTCAGATATTGTACCTTTATTCTGCCACTTAAAAACACAGTTACCTACAATTACACAGACCTGCAAGTGAAAACTGCAGGTTTCACTCAATGTGTTTCAGATATGCTTCCCGATCGAGAAGTTGGGGAAAAAAGAGAGGGAGACGGTTGTAAAAGAGCTGAAAACACTCAGCAGTATTAAATGTTGTCACCTGCTGAATAAACACGCAGCAAATCATGAATTAAACAGCTTGGATTGATTCCAGTCACTTCTGCCAAAACTCAAATTTGTCTTAAGCAGGTTGGGCTATTCATTATGCCACAAAAGGTCAGCAATTTGTTCAACTCAATAAAAATGTTAATAAAACTAAGAGCTCACAAGAAGCAGCACTTATAGCCTCTGGTCGCCCATCAAAAGCCATGAATATGAGAATGTGTGTGTTTGTGCTCGTACATCTAAGTGCAATGTTGCTGCTGCAGCATTACTTGGGTCAAAGGTTGCACAGCCGCAGCTCTCCGGTAGGAAATATAGTATTGGCCAGGTCACAATCCCAGTCAAACTCCACCACCACATATATACATCTGCATGTATATACGCCAGCACACACACACTACTGTATTCCACAAAAAGCAAGACTTGATAAGTTGCAACAGAAATCTGTAATTTCAGATCATCCGACTCTGCTAAATAAATGAAGAGCCCCATTACAATTTTGCATTAAATCTTTTAAATGAAAAAGTGACTGTGGATGCAACTCTGAAAAGACTTGGGGGTGGGTCATTGCTAAGCAACCAGTCATTATCCTCCAGAGTGGAGCGAGGTGACCAGCCATCCGTCTAACTCCAGTGGTTCGCCTGGCTCCTGTGCAGCAATCCACACACACACACACACACACACACACACACACACACACACACACACACACACACACACACACACACACACACACACACACACACACACACACACACACACACACACACACACACACACACACACACACACACACACACACACACACACACACAAAAAGCCTCCCTTCTTGCCTCTCTCTCTCTCCCTCCCTCTCTCTGCCATCTCCCCGTCCGAATACAAACAGAGATAAAGAACGCTGCAATCGCTCTTGACACACAAATAGGTTAACACAATAAAGCCGGCTTTGCCTGGCTCACTCGAGGGAGGAAAGCAATTCCAGCAGCAGGCAGGAGGTAATAAAACAGGGTTGGGAGTGTGTGTGTGTATGTGTGTGTGTGTTTCTTTCAATGTGTGCGTCCATACATGTCCTCATGTCAATGTTCCTATGTTTTTGTATGTGAGGAGAAACAGGCAACCAGAAGCTTTCTGGCCTCAGGGCCTAATATCCTAAGGATTTTCAACCCCTTCTTGACACAAATAATAACATTGGAGAAAATGACAGAAATTCCAGGACCCACCTCCATTTAGATTAGGGGAAAAAGTAGCTTTACATTCACAGTATGGCTGGCATGCATTAGCCATATCCAAACCCATAAACATGTCCCTGTGGGTCATATGCCTTCTCTCTTGTAAATGGTCTCGAGCTTGGTTAAAATTCAACAAGTAAATTGAATGAGTTTTATCTGAGCAAGCCTCGGCTCCCTGATGCAGCTGCCAGGCCTGGCAATAAATGATAAAAATCTCCAGAGTTTTATTAAATCGTGTTGTATTCACACTGAAGTCAGGAAAATGGCGAGGTGGCTTCTGCAATTACAGCCCAGACCAGACAACATTGTTTTCTCCAGTCAGTGGAAATTTCATTACCTTACAGCAACCGCCTTAGAATTGGGTAATAGCCTCTTTTTGTCACAGACACAAACCGTCT
Source organism: Blennius ocellaris (assembly GCF_963422515.1). Lineage (NCBI taxonomy): Eukaryota > Metazoa > Chordata > Actinopteri > Blenniiformes > Blenniidae > Blennius > Blennius ocellaris. Next base: position 16,058,327 of record NC_137656.1, read on the forward strand.
GTGGGAGGTGTGACACCCCATAACCGTTATCCATTTGCAACAATGTGCATCGAGCCCGTCACAGTCCGGATGCTGGTCAGCATAATGTGTACCGTTACTCAGTGATATGGAGGAAGTGAATGGACAAAACAGCGGTCAATAGCTAATTCCTGAAATGACTGTAGTATAATCAAAACCATTGATACATGCAGCTGACGCATCACTCCCCGGGCTACACATGCCCTCTTCTCTCAAAAGTCAATACACAGAGAAAGGACTAGCACATTTACCCATGGAGAGAGTGAACTGTAAAGAAACCCTAATTAAAGCCCCTGGAAAAGTTGCACACATTTAGGTCATTCAGGACAGCCATTTGCAAGCGTCAATCAATGTCCCCACCTTTACCGGCAATCCCTTCAACCAGGTAATCAAACAGCAGAAATGTAAAGTGGTGGCCATTGTCAACAGGGAATAAATTACCAAAGCATGAAGGGAAAACATTTTATCTGTCTGATGTATTTCCTGCTTCTGCGGAAAGCTACAAAGCCCAAGGGAGAGCAGTCAACCAAAATGCAGGGAGATGGAGATTAGGATGATGTGCGGTTCCTTGTTCCATTAAAGTTTGATCTTCCTCAATAGCCGAGGAGAATCAGATATCTCCCATTCAAGATTAAAGTACACCAGCATAGAGGGGGAGATTAATCAGAGGCCTGCATGAGATAAAAACAGCCTTGCTTCTGGCATGGAAAACAGTGGCAATAAAGAGTTCAGCTGATAATGTGAAACATGGCGAGGCACAATAGCAAATCAAACAGCATGTACGGGCCTCCAAAACAAATCAAAGCAGCGACTCCACTGCGATACAGTGGCTGAAGGAGTACAGCGGGGGCTGATCTGATAGTAACCAGGGCCTTCATTTTATTACTGGTTAAGGTTGTAGAGGGCACACGGAGGATTTTCCCATGTTGCTCTCTGTCGCCAGGCTTTCGTTCCCTCTCCTCCTCTTCTCCTTGAGATCAATGGCGCTGGGGTGATTTCACAGCAGCCTGCACTGTCACCCAGAACAAATCAATGTGACCATGAGGAAGGCAAGAGCGGCATTGTTTTTAAGGAGAGCAAATTCGCTGTTGGAGAGCTTGTCAGATTTGCTTTATTCTCTTTCTTCCCCCAAGAACTCTTTGGAAGGAGCATGACTAACCTCACTTTTTCTGACTGGCTTATGCAGCAAAGTATAAAACGTGCAACACCCAGGGCCTTCCTGAAGTCCTCATTAAGCACATACGAACTGCACAGTTCCTGTTGATTACATTTTGCATGTGCCAGAGCATTTTCACACAGAAAATGTGGACGAGCTGCTCCTACCCTTTCCAAATGAAAGACTATACATTAACCTCAAGGCCTGGCGAGACGTGACTTCCATTCAGCCTGACAGGGGGAAGAGAGGGAGGAGGTCAGGGGATCATTGCTGTCTGTCATGCACTAAGTGGCTGCAGATAACCCTGATGAGGAGCTGCCAAGGTCTCATGAGCATTGAGGTAGTCAGGTAAACCTTTGACTACCACTAAATACCAATTTACCAATATGCTGGGAAAACTGCTGCACACTCACTAACTAATTTACCGCTCATCAGAAAATCTGCGGGAGTGCATGTATGCAATCATACACACCGAAATGCTAATGCATATCATCAGGAGAAGAAGAAAAAAACAGCACTGTATTAAAATCGTAAGCCATTTACTGCAACATCTCAAGCGAGTGTACATAAACAATTTTCTTATTTTCCAATAATGTGAATTTTACAAAAAAAAAATGTATTAAAGGGTATAAAAAGAGTCGTCATCTGCTGTCAAGTATTTATTAAATGAAATATCAAGCAGTGTGACTAAATTACATTCTAAAAGGTCTGTATCTTAAACAGGTTTGTCTTTATTATATATAATTCATAAAATGTGGAAAACTGGGAAAACTATATATGGCCAAAGAGAAGCCTGAATTATCTCGAGGCATGCATTTGAATATTTCACCACCACACTGAATAAACTTCAACAGACCAGAGAGAAGACGGCCGCTACTTTCCTGACATTGTGAGAGCAGGTAATAACTGAGGGTCAATCATTCAGGGTTAAAATTGTTACAGTCCAAGTCTGCAGTTTGATAGTCATCAGTCACTACTGAACACGGCAACAATATCAAAAACAATAATGCATTGCAGCACCATGTGTAAACACTTACTGTTGCGTACACGGACAGAACAATTCCCATAGTGTTGCCAATCAAATAACATCAAAACCACCACATCCTTTGCAAACTGAGACTCTCTTTCACCTCAGTTCATTCAAACTGACTGGCTGAGGGTTTGTTTGTTCCTCTACAGTCATCTGCATGTATTGCTCTTGTTTTATGTTCTTTTTTCTTATGTTCCGCAACCACGTCCCTGTTACTGATGTGCAAGACAAATCTAGTTACAGGGACAACAGAGTTGATTTCAAATCATGTAAAATTACAAAGTACAAGAAAGGGCACATCTCTTTTGCTTGGTTGCGCATGAAAAGTGTTAAAACAGGAACGGTTATAGACTTTTTTCTGATATGAAACACTTTGATCAGGTACTTAATGAGCTGCAGCTGACGTGGCTTTGAGAGAAAACATTCACAGTCCTTTAAATGTCCAGTGATGTTTCCAGGCAAGAGGCTCAGTGCTTTTCTATGATTTCAGCTCGTGAAGAAATCCTGTCTATTCTTTTCTCTGACAGAAGTATTATTTTCATCCACAGTGTGATATTTTAAAAATGAGTGTCCGGACAATGAGTTGGTTTGGTAACATCTAGAAAGCTGCTCCTTCCCGCACACACACACACACACACACACACACACACACACACACACACACACACACACACACACACACACACACACACACACACACACACACACACACACACACACACACACACACACACACACACACACACACAATTTTAGTCATCTTAACTGCCAAAATGGGTTTCGCTGCCTCTGGGTAGGTGTTGAGACAATAAAACCATGCAGGGATTAAAAAAGATTAATACACAGCGCAGGAAATTAAACTTCAGCGACTTTAACGATATTCATGAGTGGAGCTCCCTTATTCACTTGAGGCAGGCACTTTAATAAGCAAAGAATACAGTAAGGAGCCAAAATGCTATCAATCAATCAAACTGATATGCAATTTGAGATGCAAATTGATCAAATGTCAGGCATTTCTGAGCATAATATTTTTGTTAATGGGGTGTCAAAAATGTTCTCCACCTCTCAAATAATAGCAGCTGAAATTAGTGCAGCAGGTTCAATTTTACTAATTTAATCCAGGTGTTCTTTATTTCGGAAGTTAGTAAATGTGAGGAAGAAACTGTTGGTAAGAACAGCGTTTGAAGGACATTATAAAAATAAGTTTGCTACCCAGAAAGTGGCAACATCTTCTATGAAATAATAATGACAATAAAACGGTAATAAAATAAGAGTAATAATGAAATGTAGAGTGCAACAATAAATGTGGTGAAACTGGGAAGAAACAAGTGTGAGTGGAGACCTGAGGCTGCAGTAGGACCGCCGAAGAATGATACAAAAAAAAGAATAAAAAACCAAGCAAATAAAAAAAAAAAAAGCATAAAGAGGCAAAACAGGAACCACAAGCTCCAAAAGGTAATTCAGTGACCTAGATATTAAAGCTTTTCTGCCATTCCATTCTCCCCCTGCCTTGTCCAACCATCATGTTGAGTTAAGGCAAGCATTATGCTGGGAAGACTATTTGTTTAGGTGAGGAGCAGCCGCAGAGCTAATATGAGCACAATTTGCTCAGCAGGTCATAGGCGCAGAGTGGAGGAAGTAAATGAGGCAGTTCTGCCCCCTCGGGTGTAGCTCCTGCCTCATACATCACTGGATGTTTTATTCAATACAGCCAGGAAGGCTCTATGGCAGGTGCCCTGACTGTGGGGGCGCCTGCCCTGCTGTAGGGGCCCATATTACATTCTGCAAGCTGCCTATCTGCGGGGCTGCTGGAGAGAGAATGACTGGAGCCAGTGAGAAAGATAAATTCTGAGGATGCTTGAAGTCTAATGATAAAACATACTGTGTGCAGCTTTTGCACTGCACAGTCAGCATAATGTGGAGACTCATTTATGTGCAATGTGAGCAATGAAGTTAAATATTGCAAAGCAACCTCAGCAACCCATAAGGCTCAAAGTTCACAACAGTTGAACAGCGAAAACTTTATCAGCCCACATTCATATTCATGTGGATTCCACTTATTCAGAGAAAATAAGAATATTTTGGCTGCATTCGAGGTTTTTGGTTGCAGGGGGGTGGGGGGTGGGGGGGGGGGGTGCATTGCTGGAGAATTCTCAGGACAATGACAAATTATACGCAGACCACAATGCAGCACGCACACACACACACACACACACGCGCACACACACGCACACACGTCGCCAAGCACAAAAGTTTTACGCACACGTCTCCAAGATTTTTACGAGTTCCGAGATAAAAGCTCATCTCGCTATACAGGTGCACTATAAAACAGATTGTACATCATTAACACTCCAGGGTGAAACATCACTAATTGCAGCAGACACTATAGTTACCCTCCCCACACGCAGTGACGCACGGAGGCGTACAGATGAGAAATTCGCACCTTTTGCCTCTGAGACACAACTCTTCTCGTGCAACACACCCCTGTCTGCGTTGCCTGCGGTGCGCTGCCCTCAACAATACACTTTAATTGCTACCTATACTTGAAAAGCCCAATATTACACATCAAAGCAGTTCCTAAAGCCATTCAGCGGCGGCTGTCTAACGAGTCCGTTTTGGGTTTTTTTTTTTTTTTTTTTTTTGACCATACTTTTTATTGTCGGTCATGTACGAAAACAAATTGTTTGAATATGATACATCTATGAAAGAGCACCATCCCTGCAATTAAAAAAAAAAAAGCATTTAAAGGAAATTCATTAATGGCATTTAAATTGACGCACCGAGGCTCCGACGTAATTAACTGGTTACAAAGAATCAACCCGGAACATTCACAATCGGTGAGACGTAGCAGATAATGTGGAAAATATATATTTACCATAAATTGCTCCGTAGTGCAAACTAGAACTCCATGCAGATTGTAGCATTCACTGAGCAATCTGCCTCATACTGCTGCGGTTCCAAATTAAAAAGGATGCATTCTGTTTCCCCCCGAAAAAAAAAATCCAGCTGCTGCTTTTGTCGATGTCAAATGTTGATTAAGTTTATCCTCGTCTTCCAATGGTATGCAAATATACCGGTAACCCTGCAAATTAGATTCCACACTCTAGCCTCTAGCATGCAAAGTTAATAAGCTTTGCCTTTTTTTCTCGACTCGGCTGCCAATTTTTTTTTTTTGTGTGTGTGTCGAGGGCAAAAGCGCAGGTCGGCAATTTCAGGAGCGTCCTCGGAAGGATTGCGCACCAAAGTGCGCTGGGGGTTTTCAGCCTTTCGCCTCCGAAACAAAGTGATGCGTCCTAGTTCTTCTTCCTCTCGCTTGAAGAGAGATATCCGAAATAACGCAACTCTTATTGGAAAAGGCTGGGTGGCTGAACAGCTACACGGTAATTCCAAAAATCCCGGCTGTTACGCATGGGTTTAAAGTGGTCCGCCTGCTCGCTGCCGGTGACCTGACGGGAAATTTGAAATGTTATTATTATTATTTAGGCAATACAAGTGTGAGATACCCTGAAAGGAACGGAGACAGGGCCAAAAAGAGCTGCCTGAAATATCCTAAACTGATGCGATGCGATGTAAAATCCCGGTGAGCAGCAGGGCTCTGTTCCGTCCGTCACTTTCTCGCTGGTTGTCGGCAGCCTCTCCGCGGTGTCTCTTGCCTCCCGATTCAGATTCAAAATTTCCAGCTGAGATTGTGGAGCAACGCCGACAGCAAAGCTCCAAGAAGCCCTCTTTGGTACGTCAACCAAATACGAAGTGTTTTGGGTCTGGATGAAGAGCCTAGCCACTCCGGGCAGCTCCGGGACGCGGTCCTGCCCTTCTGCCGAGCTGCCGAGACTGACAATAACCCGGAACGCTGCAGACTGTCAGGCTGCGAGGACCGCCCACCGACCAATCAGCGAGCGGGGGGAATAGAAACATTCCCACGGGTCAGCCAATCATCGGTAATTGTAGACTGTTACCATAGAGATGCTCGGCGTCTACGCGTCTGAAACCACGTTGTTTATTACAGAAAACGAAGGGGTAGGGGAAAAAAAAAATTCATAGAAATTGTCATGGCAGAATGCAGATAAAGAGCATTAATCACTCTTTTATCCATTATAGTCGTTTTTGTTATTTTTGGGGGGGTTTCATCATCTTTTAAAGGACTACCTGGACTCGAACATGTGGTACTTCAGAAGTGCTCCCAGTTCAAGTTTGACACTTCAAAAAAACAAAAAAGTACAACCAAAATAAACTTGAATCCACCGATTATGAATTGGTGACTTGAAAATGCTATTTAACTTTATTTTTAAAAACATTTTTTGAAACCCCCAATAGAAACATTTTCCACACAGCTATTACACACGAACAATTATTTTTTATAAAAATCTAAACTTTGCCGCAAGATCAACAAGGACAAATATATTAGATATATGACATCATCTGATACTCTTCATCTTATCAGATCCTTTTCATCAAATCATTTTCATCTTTCACATCCAGACAGTGTAGGCTGTGTTTACCAACTGCCTCAAATGTTACGAAAACACTTTGTGAAGACAAACTTCAAAGTGTGTGACATATCTGTGGCTGTCTACTTAACTTTGCAGTATTCCGTCACTGACATTTTCAGCTTATATGAGTCAGGAAACCTTGCAAAACACCATTTTTCCCCCCCTGCAAAATGTCATTACAACAATAAGGAAGTGGACAGTTTATTTTGACAAAAGGCCCTTAGTATTCCTCTTTTTCTTGCCAGTGCACACAGACCCTGGAACACACAAAGGCAGTACAAGCAATCACACATCATGGACTCTCATAATAAGCTGACGCTGGGAAGTGGGTGATGCAGCACTCAGCTTATGCCAGTGCTGATAAGAGCCTGAAAGTATTACCTCGGTCTGGCAGCCCGCTCCAAGAAATCCATCCTGAGCCAGGTCATCAATTCTGCCCTATCTGATTGCTCACCAATCCCTGGCAGCTCCATGTCGCTGTCCTGGCTTCTGCCTTTGAAATTTCTCTATGACTTGCACTTTCATGCTAGTTCTTTCACAGAAAAGCAGGTATGCACTGTATATACACACTAAGGCTTTTATGTGGTCATACACCAACATGGCAAACAATGAAACAGAGGAAAAGATTCTTCCAAAGAGTTAAAATCTCTCAAACAATGGAAGGCCTGACTTCGTCAATGGCTTAAATGTATTAAATTCAATCACATGTCCCTTTTATTGCTGCAGTGGCTTATATGGCATACATTACACCCTGTGGAGTTCAATCATATCACCTACACTGTGTGACTGCAGAGTCAATCAAACAGATGAACAATTAATTGAAAATACTCAACCAGAGCTGTGTTGTGCTCCAGTGAGGCATCCAGGCAAGCAGGCAAATAAGCCATTTGATTAGCTGATAAGCAGATGACTCAACAAACATTCAAGGCATGTTTACTGTGGTTTGATTAGAGTACGCCCAATACGCAGAAGATTGGACACAAATACGTTGTGAAAACACTCAGCTGTTCCAATCCCCAAGGCAGCATGAGGGCACATAAAAACAATGAATTATTTATGGGGGAGACTAGTGAAATATCACAGTGGATAATTTTCTGTGGGCTATATTAAATGTAGTTTTCAAAATTATATGTCTGGGTCTGAGCCTTTCCCAGGAATCATTCCCAGTGACAGGATCCAGAGCCCAGAGATTGGATATGAAATCGTATTGGATATTCTGCTTGCCAAGAAACCTTTGAGCATTTAGTTGAATCACCAAAGGCAAAGGTTATTTACATGCTAATTGGGCTTCCTTCTTGCTCAGTAAATATGATCAAAGGACATTTGCTTTGTCTCTCTTTTAGGCATTAGCTCTGGTTCAAAATGAAAGACCTCACAATCAAGGCAAGCTTTTTGCGCCTCTCTTCTAAAAGAGGGTTCACAGCAAATCCAGGTTCAGTTCCAGCAAAAAAAAAAGAAAATCACTGCAGCATCTGTTTGGATGGGGGCATCTCATAAATAAAGCTCTTGTACGCTCCAACCAGAGCTAACATTAGTGTCTGTCTCCGAGCTGAAAGCCTTACGCTGTTACAATTTGTTCCTGAAAGTGAACTCAGTTTAATTGAGCAAAGTTCAAGACTCCACAAACAGCAAAGTAACAGAAAAAAAATCGATGGCAGCAGAGGCATGGAAAAAAGAGATAGCATTGATTTATCTGCCATTGATTCACCAGGATCGCTGCATTGTGCCCTGCGGGTGAAATGCACGCTGTCTGCCAACTGATGGGGATGAATTTGAAAAGGTGTCAAGTGGTTAGAGGACACAGAGGTGGAGGATGAGATCGCGGGCAAGGGAGAGAGAGTAGACTGAAGTGGGAGCAAGGGCAAAAAGTATCAAACAGAAGAGGGTGGAAGAAGAAGAAGAAGAAGAAAGGTTTGATAAGAAGGGATAATGTTGCAGGGATGACACACCGCGATGCCGGGCGGAGTCTCCATGGTGTTCAGAGAGGTATCTGACAGAAGTGAGAGGAAATCAACATGAAAGCAAGAAACCGCATGGATGAGCAAAAACACTGGAGTTCACGACTGCCGAGACACTTGTTAAATCCCAAATTGCTCTGCCCCTCTCACAATAGTAATATTTTAGATCACAGCAACACATCTGATCCCCAATTTAACTGGTATAAACATCGGAGGGAGTCACAATAGTGTGTGTGTGTGTGTGTGTGTGTGTGTGTGTGTGTGTGTGTGTGTGTGTGTGTGTGTGTGTGTGTGTGTGTGTGTGTGTGTGTGTGTGTGTGTGTGTGTGTGTGTATGTGTGTGTCAAAGCCCCACAGTTTCAAGTGCTCGACAAGACAAGCATCTTTTGCAATATTTCAAGTCTCAGCAATTGGCAAATACATGCGTCCTCTGAGACTTCATACTGACAGCCATATGTTGTTGAGAAGAGGGAAAGCCAGGACAGAGATCAGAGGCCAGAGCAGCCGCACAGACCCAGATGGAGCAGCGTAACTCCTGAACTTTGGTATCCTTACAACATCCCCTTGCCTCCTCTGTGGCTGCTGGCAATCTCAGTGAAACACAAAAAGGGAACTATGTGACCCCTTGCTTGTGCTGCAACCTTCAAAAACTGTTGGTTGTGTATGTTCGCAAAAAAATACAAACAAAAAAACCCCCCACCAAAAAGTAATTGTTGTTGCTATTGGAAAGATAGCAGTGATTCACATTTGATTTCATTGAACTTTGTCAAACACTTTTTTTTTTTAATCAAAGTTTTGTGTTTATGGAGTAGTAAACATGTTGTTGGCTTGTCAAAAAATCTGACACTTTATTTTTTAAAGGACGAGATGTTCCTGAACAGTTTTGGTTTCAAGTGACTCCGTGAGCTGCTTTGCACCCTTATTTTTAAACGCAAAGTCCAGCTTAAGTAAAGTGTGTCAATTTTTTTTTTTTATGTACTAAAAGGTAGTTTTTCTTGAACAGTGTTTTGGCTGAACCCTGGAAAGCAGTTTCCTGTGTCGACCAGTTAGAGATAACTATGTAAGACGCCACCTGGAGCCGCCGCACACACATAGGAAGCTGTTAGCAGATGGGCAGAATTCAGGTTAGTCTTTCGGTGGTGGATGAGTGTGTTTTTAGGTGGTGCTTGTTGTTGCTGTTCATTGGACTAAAGTTCATTGGGATAAAAAGACCCAACAACAACAAAAAACACTGGCAAAATCAAATTATTGCAACAGCATAAAGGTGTGAAAAGCAGACAGTGAACTGGAGATAACCATATTCATTTCCACATTTTAATAATAAAAAAAAAAATGACACAGATGAGCTGAAATGAAACCAGGTTCGTCTCACATTGTCTCCATTAAACAGATGTCTAAAGTGTGGAGAGGTCAAGCGGAGTGAACCCCTGTCACACCTGGTCTCATTAAATCCCACAGCAGCTCTTCCTCCTTGTAAAAACCTGAAGACACACAGGAAGAAAACAACGAAACAGTTTGTATTTGCTACAGTTAATGTTGAAAACTATGTTCTAGTAATTTGAAAGCTTTGAAGCAGAGGCTCTTGCATCTCGCTGTCACTACCCTGTAAGAAAAATAAAAACATCTTTTAACACCTTGCATAGTGTTTGTCAGCACCTCTGTGTTAGCTGCAGCTCCCGGCAGAATATCAAAAAGACTCACTTACCGATGTATTCTTTTATTTATTAAGTAATAAAAAGCGCTAAATATAAATATTTCATATCAAGTTAAAACATTTCCACAATAAGAGCAAAAACAGAAATCCCAGTATCACACAAAATATGAAGTGCAAAACAACTAAATTGATGCTGCTACTTATTGGAAACTCTTTCAGAGGTTACATATGAGTACAGATAAACATAAATACGCATGTATATGCCCAAAGATATGCATGCATGTACACACGCAAAAACACACTATCCCCAACCTAAAGATACGCTGACTATAAAACATGTTTTGTCTTAGAAATCCATTGAATTCTCCAAAGGGTGTTCCCCATTTGTTTCCCATTGCGACATGGATACCCATGGTTTAGTGTGCAATCGGCACCAAGTCCGTGCCAGTCTAGTCGGACAAGACCACATCACATACACAAACACAAACACTGCATTTACACTGTTTTCCTCCTGAACACAGCTGGTTGAGGTAGGTCTGCCTATTCTTCGTGTTGTGTGAGAGCTTCACATGCTGTATCTGCCCTCTCCTCATGCAATGCATTGTCACGTGAGCACTGGTGTCTTTGACAGCTGAGGGCCAACTGACTACACTAGAACTGAAGACCTAATTTAAAGTAAAAAAAAAAAAAAAAAAATCCACCATGGGAAGAACTGAAGAGGAACTAAGGAAGTCTTCCTCCGCAGTCGATACGTCTGTAAAAGTAAACGCTGCAACTATAAAGAAAGTCGTTTCGAGATCAAAGAAATCAACTCAAGCACAGCGTCTATTAAATATTGCAGAATTATTGTCACGCTTCTTCAGGGGAATAGATTCTGTATAAACCACCCCAGACTAGTTCTCACTGGGACTCAAGTCTCAGGTGGGCACATCTTGTTAAACAGGCCAATATGTAGCAAACGTCTGCACATATGCTAAATGACTTTATTTCTGAGTGTAGTGCTGAAGGACACCCTGTCCCATCATGTTCAGTGACGCAAAACAAACCGGATGAGCTGCTCCGAGCTGACAAAAATACAACTTGTTGACAACAGCTGCAGAGGCATCTTCAACAATTAAAAAAAAAAACAAACAAAAAAAACACGTGGGAAAGTCATTCAACTCTAATTCTGCTCAAGCTTTTAATGGGAGTGGAGGGAGCTTCTCCAATTGTCAAGGAAAGGAGTTTATTGATATGCAACCATATATGATTTGTTGTTGTTATGATAGCTTGTATAACGCTTAACCTTGTGTTGCAAGCAGGTGCAGTTGGGTTCTCTGACACAATCCCTGCTAGCTTTTTCCAACCTTTTTCACTTATAATAGCTGTGACAGTAAATTCATAACAATAGACTCATACCATTTTGTTAAAGGAAAGCTTCTTTAGTTTTTCTTTTACCTCTCAGTGATTTGTGTGAAGCTGCGGCCGGGAGTCTGTTAGCTTTTGTTTACCACAAACAGGAAATTGTAGATCTAAAAGCTACGAACAAAACCTTATTGGTGCATTTCAAGTTAAATAAATGTACTGTATTTAGTGTAATATAAAATTGTATCATCACAAAGCTAAATATTTGGTGACAATGTTTTCCTAGTTTGAGTAAACTACTGAGGATTCAGCTATTTAATATCAAAGTTTTTCATCTGTCTTCTTCATGGGTGCATATAATTGTACTCGCTGTTCTGGTTTTAATGACAGCTGCTCAAAAGTGTTAACGCTGATAAAAATGTGCTTCATCTGCAGTTTCTCTCCATTTGAATTAATGCATAGAATACATCAAAAGGTGGACAGGGCTTTATTTTTTTTTTCATCCCTGTTGCTGGTCGAATTCGTTGTGTTGCATTTTGAATTGCTCAGGCTTGTTCATTTTGAGTTGTGAGGTAGCTGGTTGAACACTTTCCATGTCTCTCCGGCTCCGTCAGTCAGGCTCCAGTGGACAGAGGGACCATCATCTTCTGCTTTGCGCAGTGCTCAGCTCGGCCCAATTTTGCACCTCCGTTTGCAAGTGATAGAGCACTATCAGTTCTGACAGCTCCCCAGAGCCACTGGGATTTGAGTGCTCCCTCCTTTCACCCACCTTGCACCCCCGAAACACACACACACACACACACACACACACACACACACACACACACACACACACACACACACACACACACACACACACACACACACACACACACACACACACACACACACACACACACAGACACACACGCACACACACACGCACACGCACGCACACGCACACGCACACGCACACGCACACGCACGCACACGCACACACACACGCACACCTTTCCTCTACTATCTGTCTCTTAAAAGGATGAGGGCTGAAAATGAAAGGCGGAACAAAAGCTGTCAAAGTAAAGAAAGAAACAGAGAACCGAGGATATCTGTAGGGATGCTAAGGACAATGGGATACTTTGTCCCTGGTTTCATTATTGGCTTGTGTTTAATTTGAAACAGACAGCTAATCACATTAGAGACAACCTCTCCACAACACTCGGGCACTCCTGTCTCCTGGAAGCAATCACCACGCTGAAACTGGCTCATTGGATTCTTAGTCCAATTACTTAACTCCATGCAGATCGTCCTTGATGCATTTAAATTGCAAGCTGGGATTATTACAATACTTTTATGATATAGGAGATTTAACTGCATGTATAATACAATCATGACAGGGGCAATGACTGCACTTGTTATGATGATGATAAAAAAAGATGGCCGTAATGACGTTAAAGGAATATTATACGACTTTTTAAGAGCAGCAACAGTGATCTGTGTGGCTTAAAGAAATAAACAAAAATTGAATGCCATTCAACAAACCTATCAATTGCATCGTGAATGACGAACAAGTAATGAACTAATTTAGACTCACAGATTCTGCACTACTTTTCAATATTACAACTGAAAGAGAACTTATTTGCTGTATCAATGCCCAACTTATGCAGGATTTCCATTCATGCAGATTCCAAACAAATGTAACTACGTATTTCCTGAAAACCAGGATCAAGCCAAGATTTAATAAACACGTGTTGGACAGGCCACCTTTGGCATGAGGTCATTTTCAGGCAGTTTGGTTGTTTTCAAGGGTTTTGTTAGTTACACCGATAATGCAATCTTTTAAGAACACATATTTACATACTGGACTTCCTGACAGTCTCAAGTCATAAACTAAATTTGACTGATTTTGTTCTATAGTTGTTAAATGCTCCATAATATCCATCCAGTAGGTTTCAGCAGTATATTATTAGAAGGTTGATGCAGTTAATCTTCAATCATAAAAACTATAAAAGAACTTGCTTGTTGAAGGGGCAAAATTCACAAACTGCATTTGTATACTAATCAGCTCCTAAAATGTAATTATAAGAAATATAACTAACAGTTTGGGTTTATACGTTTTATTTATCCAAAATGAATTTCATCAAATGATGATCTTTCACTAAACATAATTCTTTTTTTTTTTTATCTGCATTTTAATGCCTAGCGATACCAAACAATTGATGCCTTCAAAGGCAGCAAATAATGATGTTGGTTTGTTTTATTTTGAACAAAACAAATAAAAACAAAAACATTTTATGGAATTAAAATTAAAACTTAAAAAGGATTAGAAAGAAGCATCAGCTCATTAAACCCTGCCTCCTCTCCAGTTCATGTGTTTGAACCCTGTGATTAATTTTCCAACCAATAACCAACTCATAAGTTTAAATACTCACAATACAAAGCAAAGAAGCAACCAACAAGTAAATAAAGAGGTAAATAAACAGAATGCAAAACATTAAAACCAGCTGGTATATATTGTATATCCCTGTACCTGGTCGCTACCATTTATTTGTCAAGCTGTTTCATAGTTGGACACTGGCTGAGCCCCCCCACCCCCCCAAATGCCATTATTACAAATGACAGCATTCTCCCAAACTCATTAAATGTTACATTTTAATGTGTAGAGGTGCAGGTTAGATTTTAAATGTAAAAACCTTAAGAGGATTTCATCTTCATCAACACAATGAATTATGACATTAAAAAAAAAAGTTTTTTTTTATTATCTCAGTATTTGGGCTTAAACACAAATGAAAACGCAGGTTCAAAGCGGATGTTTTCAAGCGGGCTAATGCTCCCAGCAGGACATCTTAGCTCAAGAGCCAAAGTACGAACATGATCAGACAGGAATCTGAAAATGAGGTTCAGAGAGCAGAGAGCCTGAGCAGGACAGAAATATTCACTTCACTTGGGAGGAGGAACTCGCTGATATAAGCAGCATGCAATTAGCTCGGCTTAGAGGACACTTTGTAAAAATTAAATAGTCCACTTCCAATTTCACCATGACATAATTGACTTCCAGAGTGATTTGTATTTGTTACTCGGTAAGAAACTGGATCTAAGGAAGTTCCAGGTGTTCATTTACATGTCTGTTCACTGCCTCATGGCTGCGTGTCAGCCATCGGTTAAAAGGAGCACCGGCTGAGGTGAACTCTAAAACTAGACGCAATAGCCTGATGTGGATTATAATAACACCTTGACCCCTGTCTAGCACTGCACACTCTCCTTTCTCCAGCTGCTCCAGCTCCACTACGCTTCAGTTCCTTCAGAGAGTTTTCTTCTACACCCACCTGATTCTTTTCTGTCTTCCTCTACAACTGCTTCTAACCTTTGACTCTTCCTACCACTCTTAATCCCTTTTTTGTTTCAAGGAAGGATCTTGACTGCATTATTCAGTATTCATATTTCCATCTTCATCATTCCTCCTCACTCAACTCTAACCTCAGAAAAGCTGCCTTTCTTTTGCTTGGTGAATTATTATCCCATCTTCTGTGAGACCTTGCCAATCTATTAATCTAACTTGCCATTTACTGTCTTTTCTCTGCAGCTCTGTTAAAGGTTGGCTGCCTCTCCTCTCACTCTATCTGTCAGTCAGCCTTTGTGTGCAAATCCCACATCTTTCTCCCCCAGACTGAATTATTCAATTTGGATGCCATTTGTTTCACAACTGGCAATAGGGACTGTGCGTGCTCTCCTCTCTACAAACCGAGGTTCAAATCGCCAAGTGCATGCACGCCCATTGCCCCTTTGATTGTTAACGTTCTCTCGCAATACTTGTTCTTTTCTATTCTTTGATTGTTCACCCTTTGCTCTGAATTAGTGGCGTATTGGTGTGAAGAGTGTTTTAAGAGCTGTTGTCTCAGGGGACGGCTCACTGTTTCACACACTGAAATGAATTTGTTGAGGCAAGCATTTCGCTGAAACGGTGCCACTCAGGTTGACTAATATCAGCACGGAAAGAACTGAAGTGACTGCACATGAGGCCACAGGGCAGATTTATGGTTTGCTCATGTGTCTATAAAGCTTCAAACAACAAAAAATGTAATCTTCCTCCTACATCTGTATGCCGCTCGAAATGTGTGAGCTCGCAGATGGTTCACGCAAACACATCAACCAGCACATGTGTCAGGAAGACAAAAGAAGATAATTGTACGTCTATCTTTGTGTTAATCCCTGTGAGGTAGATTTGCACGATGAAAAAGTGCACAGAATTGAAATGGGTGCACAATTTTTTACTGTGCATGGAATTGAAACGAACTGCTAAATGTGGATTGTCTGCAGACATTAAAACTGAGAAACAAAAACTCCCGTGTGGAACAAAGAAACGTCCATTCGTATTGCCATTTATCCAGGTAGGAGGTATCGCATCGCTATTGAAACAGGTCAACTGGACTTGCTCAAATGCCTTGGGAGACCCTTCACCTTGTAAATCCATCGGTTCATGCTGTTTACTTGGCCAGGTTGGTTCGTGTTTCTTTTATTCATATTTGTCATGAAAGCAAAACACTAATCTCATGTCTACATTTTAAAGCAAAATGTCCATCCAAAGCCACATTATAATTGGAGGAAAGTTCATTTTAAAAAGCACTTTCATAAGCTGTCTTGAAAAAGGATCCAATTGTTGGCTGTCCACTGTGCACACAATCACACATCTCTTCTGTGTCTATAAATTCTGCACCATATATACAGTAGCAGCTGGAAAATACTGATATAAAGCAATATGAATTCCAATTTCACTGATTTTCTTTTTTGAAACTGTCAAAATCAGTCAGATTAAACCATTTCAAGTGGAAAGAGTTGACATTCCTATTCAAATGTAAATGTATGTGCTCATCCCTGCTAGCTAAAATCATTGACATTTGACCTAATGCACCAGTAATACTTCAAAGATCCCTGTGCTCCGAAGCTATATTTAAAATGTGAATCGATGATAGAGGTTCTTTCTGGTGCCAGTAATGCACTTCACCACCTAAGCTCTGACAAACATGGATCCTTTGGGCCCATCTAATCTCTGATGCCACGGTTTCTAACTCTTCTAGTAACACCTCTGCTCCAACTGCAAATGGAGGCAATCCGTTGCCCGGGCAACAAACTTCTCTCCTGGCTTCTGTCATGCAAATCCCTCTAAAGAAAGGGCAAAAAGTTAAGGAAGCCCATGCAGCCTCTTTGCAAAGTGGTGTGACAGAATCCCGATTCATTGGAGAAACTCTTCTTTCAGCGCAGCTGCTGCAGAACTGTTTCACTTGCATTTTCACTCTCTTGTCACCAATAGTTCTGTCTCTTGTAGTAAAGTGGTTATGTGGAATGGAAATGTGATGAATCAGGCGCTTTGTCAAGGGCACCTGTGGAACTGTGGTACTTGTCGTCTATGGATTTCACCAGTGTCGCAGGTCCCAGGTTGGCTTGGGATGAGGATTCATTAGGCAAGTGGAGGCAGATGGCCACGACTTGCAAAGCTGCCATGATGGAGCTTTCCAGTTGCTACAAGGCTGTTTTTAATGTTGTGGAACGGAAGTAATAAAAAATAAAACAGCCACTCCTTTAAGAACATTATCCTGAGAATGATCTTGAACAAGACTCAAGTGTTGTTGTTTTTTGGCAGTTGGCTGTGTATTGTGTGAAATGTTAGCAGGAGCAGTATTTTACAGCAAGCTGAAGTTTTTCCAACCATTTCAACAGTTCCTGCATACAGCCCATGTGTGTGAATTTTCACTGTTCATGAATTGCATGTATTCATACAGTTTTCTGACTGGCCATTGTTTTCGTAAACCAATAGAAACACATGAGACGTATCTCTTCCAGATGTAATGGCAGAAGTAATGACCATCTTACTGGAGTCAGGAATCTTTGAGTTTGTAAAGTTGACTTCTAGTGTCTTTATTCTTCTGAAAGGAAGGTTTGTGCAGCCAACTTATTTTTCTCATCTTGTTTTAATAATCGTTTTGTTTTTTTTTGTTTTTTTTTAAGAAAAAAAAAAGGCTCACCTTTTTTTTCTTATAGTTGTGCTGGGTCACAATGATTATTACAAATATCTATTTCAGGCTAACATTGGTACACAAATTGAAAGGTTATTTATGCGAGTTATATTTGAATTTTCCATACAGACCAAATGCATTGTTCATTTATTTTAAAAAAAAAAGAAAAAAGAAAAGAAGATGGGATCAAGGTAATGATATTCAAAGGCGAATAATACAAAAAGGAAAAGGGAATGACTCGTCTGGCAAATTAAATCTACAAGAGCCTCCATGTACCTTGAGACCCTCACAGGGGCATTTTCTCCTCAGTGGCCTTAGAGCACCCTTCCTCCTAATGGAAGGGAAGCAGAACAGATGGGACACAAATTGCACTTTCATACACCTCAAGGTTCAAGGCAATTTCCCCTCTGCGCCTGTGAAGTTCTCGGATTGCCTCTCCATCCTTTGAGCCTTTCACTCTTCAAAGGGGTTTGGGTTTGTTCAGTGCCCTGACTCACTCTCTCTCTCACACACACACACGCACGCACGCACGCACGCACGCACGCACGCACGCACGCACGCACGCACGCACGCACGCACGCACGCACACACGCACGCACACACACACACACACACACACACACACACACACACACACACACACACACACACACACACACACACACACACACACACACACACACACACACACACACACACTTTTTGGTTCATGATCACAAAGTCATTTGTTTAAGTCATTGTAATGATGGCATGGATACCATCAAATATATTGTCTATATAAATAGAAGAGTGTGATTGCTTTTAAAAGACTCTTGTTTTCCCTGACAGATGAGCATTGAGTGCGCTCTGATGTCTTACATAAAAAGTAGCTTTTTCTTTTTCTAAGTTATTTTACATGGGGGGAAAATTTTGCTGGATATTTGTCACTGTTTACCCAATCCATCAAACTTTATTGATATTGATTGTTTCATGAAGGTTATTGTCACGAGGTGGCAATAAGGCAACAGGTAAGGGCACCAAATGGTGAACAGATTGCAATAAAAATAAGGGATATACCAGAGATACTGATTAATGAAATTAAGTGAACGAAAACCAGATTTAAAATGCCCCAGTGAAGAAGAAAAACAAATATCTTTAATGAAAAAAGGCTCCTAAAATGAATGTTTGAATGTAAAACCAGGGAAATCAGAACTTGACATACAAATGTAAAAAAAAGAGAAAAGAAAAGAAAGAAAGAAAACATTAAAAACAGATTAAAAATGGAAGAAAAAATTCTAATGAAATTAAATAAGATGAACTACTGGAAAAAACCATTATGAATATGTAAATGTGTCTATCTTTAAATAATAAAGGAGGGTATGTTTTAAGACGTCACTTTCATGTTTATACACTTTTATTTTCTGTTGTCCGACATTTTGTTACAATGGGATGATAGTTTACTGTGATGCTCTGTTCCTTTATTTCAGAAACTATTAAAGCCAATAGAATCGCAATTTATGCAAAGTGCGTAGATTTCCTACTTTTCATTTGATGTTTGGTGTACATCGAGCGGCTGAATAGTCCAGGTGCTAGCAGAGCCGCTGTGGAGGTAATAAAAGACCTCCAGCAGTATTGTTTATGGCGCCATTAACAAACAAACATTAGGGCCCATTTGACTAAATACTGCTGACAGAGAATATGGTGATCAATCACCATGGCAACCATCCCTATTAATTAATATTGCAGGAGGAGATTTAGGGAATGCATGAATTATGAGGAAGTGGAGCGCACTGATTTTTGTGTGTAAGTCTTTGGGGTGGGGGTTGTAGTGGATTTTAAGTGGGGGGGGGTTCCACTATAGCATCTTTCATTTCTGGCCTTTGTCCGACACTGGCAGAAGTAGCCTTGCTCTGCATACCAACCAAGGGGTTAACTGTGTCCCCAAAGCAATTACAGCCAATTGTGGAGCTAGTTAGTAATTAGTGGATTACATGTAATGAGTCGGCCGTTGCCATGGTGACTGAATTTTTCAATGATACTTGTCAAAATGAAGAGCCCTTTAAAAAGGCAATGGTTTTAACAGATGGAGGCAGATAGACCCCGTCCATTTAGTGGCATCATCACTTTAGTTTGTTGTTGAATGTAATTCGTTGTTTTCATGTACACCTAAATTGAAAATATGCAAAAATAAAGTGAAAAAAAGCCCCATTGTAATTAACTGTTGGGGTCAATGTAACTCGTACAGGAGGCCAAGCATAAGATGAACCCTCATCTGTGGATAATAGCACTCAATGTGGGCGGTTTGAATGCGACCACAGACACATTTTCAAAGTCCCCAAATGCAACCCAGCTAAATTTTGATGTTTATGTCATAAGAGTAATACCAAAGCAGCTTTGCTTGATGAACAACTTGTCTGCACTCAGCTTGTTTGTTGTTCAGTCAGCTGTCAACCATAGTTATTAGACTGTTCAGTCATATGCATATTGCACATATACAGTACCATCTGTGCTTTTGTCCCTTCAGGGCCAGAGCTGACATATTACAGTGAGAAGTCTCTTATTGAGTAGTATAATGGATTCCAAACTACAGCATTTCATATCCCATGTAATTTGATCGCTATTTAGTCCGGATATCTGATGCCCATTCCTCTCCCTTTATGAAACCGTCTGTGCAAACAGGGCCAGAATCCAAAAATGATTTATGACAGATTCATGAAGAGAGGCCAAGGGGAGAGAAACAGATTAGGTAAAAATCTGGAGAGATAAAGATGAGACGTCTGTCTGCTGCTGAGGGCAGCGAGACAAGCCCTGTCTGTATCAAGCTCAGGGAAATGTGCTCAGGGCCCTGACAGACAGCATCGAACCATCTCAGAGCTGACACAGACATCATCTTTCTTTTCTTTTCCTAGGGCAAGGGGAAAGCTGTGACATTGCCAATTATTCAGTCCTTAGATGGCCGTCTTGTGCTTTATTTAACTGTTCCTGTGAATGTTCAATATACAACTTTGTTGAAAGCTCTCGTAGAGCTTTTCTCTCAATAGACATGTCATCGAATTTCCAACCAGAATGTGACACAGGAGAAAGGTATATCATGTCCAGAAGTGTGTGCAATTGAAGCACCTGATAGCAGCTGGAAAGGAGAGGTCTGATCCTGTCAGCTGAACACATAAGGAGTGGACAGCATGATTTATCCAGTGTGCTCCTCTGCGCTCCTCAGCTGCTAATGCTGTGGAAGCAAGTGGAATCAACAGCAGCAGTGTTCAGATGGCATAAAGATATCCCTGTCAAAACATTAAAAACCCTCTCTTTGACATTCAAAACCCCCTATCATTAAGGGGCTGTCTGTTCAAGTCATATCACCATTACATCACCCAAGGCACAGGGTTGGCCAGACTTTGACATCTAATCACACTGAAAGTCTTGATATTTTCTTGCTGTGTAAACCAGAATTTGTGTGACAAATCAACAGTAAAACTGTGTTGATTCAGCCCATTTCTCCAGTTTTCACCTTCCATCTCCTTTTCATTTCTCCCGTTCTCGCAGGTATGATGACTGTCAGCCATAATGCCGGTCAGCATGAGCCTGGTTGCAGTAGAGCAGAGTGCTGGAAGGCCTGTGCGATTACCCCTGCCCCCCCCTGCTGCGAGCACTGCAGCGGTGGAGGGACTGAGTGGGAGAGTGGTGAGCTTTTAATACCACGCACAATAGGGCACCTCAACCCCAGACAGGCACCATATTTACACTGAGCTAAGGCTCTCCCTGAGCCTTATGACAGAGCAGGCAGAATGATCACCCCTTGCCTTGTAGCCAGGGATCCATAATTCATGAGAAGAGGTGGATGGGGTGCAAACAGGGCATGCTTACAGAGGGGGGTGTGCTGCCTGAGGAGTGTGTCCTGAGCCCTGTGTGTCTAAGTAATTAAATGGGATTAGGTATGCGCTGAACCCATTTTCAGAGAGATTGGCTGGCAATGCCATTATTATTGGAAAGGATCAGAGGGGCTTATAGGCATTGAGGAGAAAGGTAACTGAAGAGGGAGGTTTGAGGAGATTTATTAAAAGAAAACTACTTTCTCAAATGTGGGTGGCAGGTTGAAGACAATCATCTTTCACATCCATTTTACTCTCTTTAACTAAGAAATAGGTGAAGGAGGTTCAGGTTTGCTGCTGAGAGACACACTAACCGGCCATAGAAACCAGGGATAACTATGTCCACAGACTCTGTCCCTCTGCTCTGCCCAAAACATCCGTTTCTAATTTGTGTGACAATGCCGGTGTGGATGGCACCTGATTTGCAAGAAGGTGCCCGGAGCAGAATTCATTTGAATAAGCACACATCCGAGTTTTCAGGGATCGGGAATAAGAGCTCACAGACAGACAGGGCGCTACCTCTTTCCCCAGGAGCTCAACACCTCAACACACTCTGCTAACAATGTGTCTCAATGTGCACCTGGACTGTAATCCCAGCAATACAGCTAACAAAAAGGGCCATACACGATCCTGCATTGTAACCCAAACATCTTATTCCTAATCTGAATGGATAGTAAATCCCAGCTACTGTACCCTACTGAGGAATGATTTCCTATTGCCAGAAGAGCTGAAGCAACTTCTTGTTTGTGCCTCCCTTTTCCCTTACCGAGAGAACCTTTTGGCGACAGCAACCCTGGGAGAGATGCAGAAAGCACGTCCCCTGGGGAGAAAAGCTGCCTCAGGCTTCAGAAAGCCTATTTACAACAAGCTGTGCTTGTTACTTTCATCAAAATAGAGCACTGAGCTTTTCTCTTGCCTTGTTTTTTTGTGCTTTTGGCAGGAGGTTGTTATTGTAAAGCACTGACTCCATTGTGCTCAGCAGTGCGGTGAAAGTCTAGCTGTCCACGACTATGGAGAAGACAAGACAGGAGAGATGCCGAGATGGAGAGAGTGGAAGACACTTTTTTTTCACGAGGACCCTGGTCTGTTTTATAGACTTTGAAGGAGTGTCTGTGGGAGGAGTAGAGAAACCTGCTATGTCACCGAATTTTCCCAACCTTTGATCTTCAGCTGTACTCCATCAAGATCAATTAGAGGATCGGTGGTCTCTGGCGGGCACGTTTGTCATAATCTATTGGGTATGGTGCATTCCACATATTGAAGGAGAGGACAGAAAATCAATAAACTGGATTGGGCTGCCAGGCCCAGAGGGAGGTCTCCTTACCCTGGCTTGCGTGGCTCAGGCTCAACTCTCCTCCATCAAGCCTCTCTTTTTACTTCTCTTTGGGCCATCAAATTGAATTTCATCAAAAGGTCTCAACAAAAAAGGGAAGGCATATAACGCATGGCTTTTGTATTCTACTGACTTTCCATTTGCCCTCCAGGCAAATATGCAATCGCATACTGTATAGTCAATGTTCAGGAAAGCTAACTGTTTGCATTTGATTTTGCCAAAAAAAAGAAAAAGAAAAAAAGCAAACACCATCTGATTTATCACGTCAGTAAGTAGACTGTCCTCACCCGGAGACGATATACCCTCACTTTTGTTTGTCATCATCAAACAAAGATCATCCTGCATGGCATAAGTAAAATTCGAGAAGATTTCAGGATTGTGTTACATTTTAAATGTGCGGTGAGACAAACCCATTGATCTGACAGATCTTTTGAACCTGCACATTCTTGTTTGCTCTTATCAACCCTGAACAGAGGCAACAGAAAGAACTATGGCAAGAATCAAGGTCAATGACTCCTTGACAACCGTTCCATCTGTGAGGTATTATCATTTCATTACCTGCCCCCGTCAATAGCCACTGCTGTTTTCTTTTTGACTCCATTTCCATAGTAACTATTGATTCATTGTTTATAAGGGGCCAATCATTCTTCAACAATTGCCTCTTAATGGTGCAATATCAGTTGCAGCTTTCAGCTGTTTGGAAATTGTGTGTGTTCAGAGGACAAGGCTAAAGGCAATACATGCTGTCTATTCTTCCTGGGAGGTAATAATCATTGAAACACTATACAATTCTCCCACAAGGCGGAGATTTCCATATACATGACTTACTGCATAGCTGATCTGGTTATTGTCACTGTCACCATCAAACCCAGTGCTCACACCCACTCCTCAATTTCTCCACCCTTTCTCCCTCTCTTTTACTTCAAGTATGTAGAACAAAAGAGAAAAGAAATATCACCCAAAGGAGGTGGTCCACCTACAAAATCTATAAAGTCCTCCATCAAAATCAGCTCCCTTGCTTTATGAGGACATTAATCTGCTGCTGCGGTGCTCTGCTCTTCAAAGCACCTTGACAGTGTGATTGTCCTTTTTTTCCCCCCTCCTCGTGGTCGCTGTTTCTTGTGTGCTTTGTTATACAAAATCTCAAAAGTTTATCAAACGGAGGGGAGGCTGTAAGAAAGAGACAGCGCCTCAGAGAGAAATAAAGGATGGAGATGAAGAGAGGACAAAGATAGATGGAGAGGAAGAGAGGAGGGAGGAAAGAGCAGCACTTCTGAGTAACAGCCCTGCCAAAATAAATCCTCTGTGGGAAAAACAAAACATCCTGTGAAATAAAACTCTAGCATCCCCATCCAAAAATGCTGCAACCTTCATCTATTACTCTCGAGTGTCAGATAAATGTCTGCAAGAGATGGAGAAGTTGTCCTTGCAGTTGTGCTTTCTCTGCCTAAACTCTGTATGTGCCCTCTCCCCCGCCAATATGCTCCTCATACAGCATTCCCACACAGACGCCACATACACAGACACTCACCTGCATATTACAGCTGGGTCAGCCATGTGAGAGCACCTGGGATAGACTGTATACTGGTTTAATTGGCTGTCTG
Organism: Blennius ocellaris; assembly: GCF_963422515.1. Taxonomy (NCBI): domain Eukaryota; kingdom Metazoa; phylum Chordata; class Actinopteri; order Blenniiformes; family Blenniidae; genus Blennius; species Blennius ocellaris. The sequence continues at coordinate 16,082,751 of NC_137656.1, forward strand.
TAGGTGGAGAATGAATGATATCTGTCAGACCAGCAGGGGAAAAAAAGATGAGGCCAAGTTAATGATCTATCATTCCTGCTGGATACGATTGTCTTGACATTGGTCATGATGAATGCTGCTCACAGACGCTCCCCATCCGCTATTACAATCAGATCCATCTCTGGCTGTGCTCAGTGGCCCCAGTAAAGTCCGCCGCAGAGATTATTTACAGCACACGAGGAGCCGCTCTGTTCTTTAACAGCCTGCCAGAGTGGGGAACGGTACCCGGAACATGAGCTGAGCCGAGCCACTGGCACTGCACTGTTTAGTAAATAAATTAAGCGAGTAAATGAGGGCGGCAAGAGTGGGACCCCAGTCCTGTTAATTATGGCTTTGGCTGCAGCTCTGGGACTGCTGAGCTAACAGGTAGAGTCTGTGAAACGCAAGTTTCCGAGTGGGATTGTCAAACTAGGCCCTTCTGTCTGTTGTGGGGAGTGCCGGATCTCAGAAGCAAATTATGTGGTGTCAATAGAAAGGAGGCAAATAAAATGCGCGCAGAATAATCTTCACTAAGAATGCTTCACTCCAGTCGTTTCGTTTAACAGCCTGTCCTTTTTTTTTTTCCAGGATTCACTTAGTAATCACAGATGAGAGATGTGCACATCTAACAAGGAGAGCGACTTTGGTCTACACAGCTGCCTTATAAAAAGCAAACAAGCCATAAATAAAAGAGAATTTTATAGAGCGGTGTCTGTCGGGCATGTGTGGTTCAAACAGGAAGATGTAGAACGGCGAGGAGAGGAAAGGGGGATCTGTGAGACATCAGAGACCACAGTGCATGACATTACCTATTATGAATACAATGTGATGCTATTTAAATGTGATGGTAGGAACAGGTTGGCTCAGGGTGGGGCCGGTGTCACAGCTCGTAATGAGATCCTTTGATGTGTCAGATAAGGGGGAACTGAATAAGGGAGAGGGCCCTCTGGGGAGGAGAAGTGAGAGGACACCAGACCACCACCAGCAAAAGGATCAGAAAAAAAGGAATAAAGAGGAGAAAAGTGTGGGTGGAGGCAGGAAGCAGCTCCACAGTACCCAGACAGAACATGAAAGGTTTTTTTTTCTTGGAGACAAGTGATTGCCCACTAACCACTCCTCCCTGAGTTACTGCTCACCTGTCAAGCTGTTTCTGTCAGCTATTAACAGTGGAAGATTTAACACTGGAGGTTTCTGGTCATTTTCCTAAACACACAATGGCAGTTAAAATCAGGTTTTTCTTTCCTGAAGCTGAAAGGCAGTTTTGTTGGCTGAGGTAATTGCTGTCACTGTTTTCTTTTTTTTTTTTTTTTGTCTTGTAAGTAAAATCTTTCTGTTGTTAGTAGCAAGCCATCAAAAATAAAGTTTTATGAACAATAACCCTCAAGCAACTACACCAGACCTATTTCAGTAAAAATACTAACGTCAAATAGAAACATACTTTGTAGAAAAGCGGAGTGGCTGATTGCCTTAAATGATCTAGACTGAGAGTACGCAAAACCTTTCGCGATAACAAAAAATGTAAAGATGTGCAGTACAATGGTGAAATAGAATAAAATGTAGAACACAAAATTTGCAGGTGAGGTCGAGCAGCTTCTTTCCATTTCAGGGCTTTTTTATTCACACAGAGTCCATAGTGTAGACAATTTCCCAGCATGCTCTATTCGTCATTTGAGCAAAACACGGAATGAAAGAGAGTCGGCATAAAAATTAAGATGTGACCTATTTATTCTATTAAGACATAATGTAGTATCTAGTATAGTATACTGGATATAGTATAAATGCAAAGAAGACAAAGACAAAATATACAAAATGACCAAACTGTCAGTGCAAGAAGTCTAATCATGATAACACTTTAAATGAAAATGGATCAAAAAAAAGCTTGGAGCCTTTAAACAGTCCTATTTGTGGCCTCTGGATCCAACTGGCCCTTCACACAGTCATCATCTCTATATCGTACAGCTAACAATTAACCCATTACAGGTGTTTATTGGAAATTAACCCTTTCATCCTGACATTTTTAAAGCTTTAACTGTCAAATACAGTATGAATAAATACATTATATATCGTGAGTAGTTTTTAAAACCAACAGAGTGAATTGGCATTCAATAAACAGTTAAGCCTAAAAGACATCTGGCGACAAACATTTTAGATTTCACAATTGAGGAATATGTGTGTGGACAGACGAAAGTACGAGTACACACACACACACACACACACACACACACACACACACACACACACACACACACACACACACACACACACACACACACACACACACACACACACACACACACACACACACACACACACACACACACACACACACACACACCAGTTGCCTGACCTTACCGGTGTTACAGTCGCTCCAGGTGTCTCAGACGAGTCTATCTACGCCTCGTTGCCATCAACAGGATTCTCCACCCGCTGTCTCAGAGTGGCCTCGGCTCGCTTTCTTTTGACAGAAATCAATCAGGCCATCAGGAGTCATCATCCGCTTCACCATGTGTTTCTGAGTACACAAAACAAAACAAAAAACAACCCATGTGCACAATGACATAAACAAAGGCCCCCAAAATCAACACAAGGTCCCCGCTTGATGTTTTTATTTTATTTTATTTTATGGCAAACAAAGTGCAAAGACAGAAACGAATAATTTGACAGAGAGAGGGAACGTGACAGTGTGTATTGAGAAGCCTTGTACTTTTGACACCTGCAAGCGAAGCTGTGTTATTGAAGCTTACTTTGAAGGTAAGGATAGAAGAATAATCAAGACCTGTCTTTGAAAACACAGAGGAATCTCAGCACAAGATGTTCTTTAAGATGGAAAAGAAATTGGTTTTATTACAAGTGTCACCTCATACAAATGTACATACAAAGGAACCAGGAGGATGCATAGATGGTGTTTGATTTTATCTCAAAAAAGTTTGTCAAAACAAACTATTGCACCACACTTGATTTTAAGCAGCGTTATCTTGACCTGATCAGCGCTCCTTTTGTTTCTATCTAACCATCACGGCAGGTGTTGGGCTATCGTGAAGACGTTCGCCCCAACAGAGCTAGTAATCTTCTGAGCTGCTGCGGATGAGGTCCAAATATCATAATCAATTATCAGCCAGCTCAAAATAATCAGCAGCAATCTCCTCCCGTTGTTTTACGCATACGGTCCACAGCATACAAAACAAAGGATAAAAATCTACTGAGCTCCTGGCCTGTAATGCAACAAATCGCCAAAGTTTTCAGGAAGACGGCGAATACCACAACATGAAAGGACGTGAGGGGAAAGTCAAACCCCTACTTGTGTGGTGTAGACAACAGTAGGTTATTTACAGTCAACGTCTGGGACAAGGAGTTGCATTTCACCTGGAGACCCATAAGCTTGCAGAATCATCAAAGCAGCAACTGCCACAAGCTGGCGTGTGTGGGCCCGTGTGTCACACCTCAATTCCCCCGAGTCTTCATGTCTGTTGGCAAGCAAATGACTTGGGGCAAACATTCACATTTACACACCAGAGGTTACGTGCCTTTCCTTTATTTCCCATCAGGAGTGCTCCATATGGAAATCTGACTCTTACATATTGGTTGTTAAAGCACAGCCACCTCTGATTTATAAACTGTCTGAGATATGGTGCAGTGTACATTAGAAAGAAAGAATAAAAGAAAAATCTAAGTATTTCTGATTTGAACTACACAGTAAAATATATGAAGGCCCTTCCAAATAAAGCCAACTAGAATTACCAGTTATTATCAACCATGAGAACAAGTGAAAGTTGAATAAATATTTTAATTATATCTGGAATATAACGTCAGAGCAACCTTACTAAGGACAGTTGGAGCTTGTCTAAATGGTTGCTATTAAGAATATATCTGGCTTCATAGCTCTTAATAGATGATTTCATTTTCTTTTGTATATACTAATTATTCTCCCATGTCAAGTCAACTCCACTAGATTGACATTTATCTTTGTATGAAGGCTGGAATCTGAAGATAACTTACATCCACTTTTTCAAAGTTATTCACTTGCAGAAGCTCACGTGAGTCAAGTCAATGTTGTTTATTGCATTTGAAAACTCATCCATCCATCCATCTCATTTACCATTTAATTGTGTGCAGGGTCACGGGGCACTGGAGCCAAACCCAGTTAACTATGGACAAGGGCAGGATTCATCCTGGACAAGTTGTCAAGGAAATCAGAGAACCCAGAGGAAACCTGCATACACATGGGAAGAACATGCAACCTCCACACAGAAAAGCCAATGTTGACATTTAAATCCAGAGAGAGAGACAGAGAGAGATAGAGAAACTCTGAATCTTGCTTTCAAACAAATAACCTCTCCTCTCGGGTCCAGGTCTCCACTCAGCCTGCACTGACATCCCCCTCATGCTGCAGCTGTGACCTCCGATCTCTCGCTGCACCACATAGTGGGAGGAGGTTAGGAGGTGTAGCAAGTGAAGAACATGGCATGCAGTCTGTGTAAAGAAGGCTGTTTTTGCATGGAAGCTCGTATGTTTGGCAATACTGAAAAATGCTGAAGTTTCAAGAGTTTCCATGCAGTCTGTGTAAAGAAGGCTGTTTTTGCATGGAAACTCTTGAAACTTCAGCATTTTTCAGTATTGCCAAACATACGAGCTTAATTTCAATGATCATTGGCATACTTTAGTAAAAAAACAGTTTATGAAGAAGAAAGGACAATGTAGTCTTAGTCACTCATCTAGTTACCAAACGGGAACTGTTTCATCCAAATCAGAATAGCGGGGGTTGGAAGTCTGCTCAGGCTAACAAGAGGCACAGTGCAGTGGTAACCGAGTACAGGTCACTGACCCAGAGATCACAAAGTCACTAACATTAAGGTGTATGTTTGAGATTTAAAAAAAAAGATTCTACAAATATTGGACACAATCACATGTGACAAAAAACACAAAACACACTAACTTCACATACTGTAGCTGCTAAAGTCATCTTATATCTATGATGCATATTATGATTGTAACACTCTTGATCCCCCGAAAAAACGTTGAATCAAAACAGCTATTACTTGGCAAACTCATTTTGCACTGTCTCTGATCTGTTGAAGCTTTGGTAAACACTTTTTAAAATCACTCTCCATTGTTTTGGAGAGGCAGCAACAAATGAATGACCAATTCCAATGAACTCAAAGTCCAGTATGGTATAATATATGAAATATTTACACCAACAGATATATTATCAGAAAACATCTTAATGAGTTTCTATAAACACTCTAAATTTTTTCAAAAGTTTAGAAGACAAAAAGCTAAAACCTGCCTTCTGGGCTTTTTGTGAGTGTCTGTTGAGCGTCTGACCTCTAGCACTAGATTTACTGTGGTGAGTTGAAAACAAGCTCCTCGAGTTCCCACTGATCACCAGAGGGCACAACATGCTCCCCCAGTGGGCGGAGTCACAGGCCATGAATCTTTAAGGGCCCTACATCAAAGAGCACAGATAAAGAAATCTGATCATTTATTAAAAAAAAAAAAGAAAAAGGTTATTTTAAGGTTTTGCACTGAGAACAAAGGGCTCTGTAAATCATTACTAATCAGACATCAGAAAGCAAATTAAATCAGCGGGCCAATCAATGGCCTCAGATCGATCATTGTAAAGGACAGCTGATTTGGCCCCAGAGAGCTGTGGAATCCAGAGGCCATGCAGGGAGCCACAGATCTGTGTCCACTTTATAGCCACAGCTGTCAGAGCTCATTCTCGTCAAGGTGGACCACCATTTCTGAGGATAGCTCAGCTGGGCTTAACTAAAACAAAGAGGGCAGCGCAATGTGGAACTGAAACCAGTGTGATGGAATCTCAATGGAGATACAGAAGATGAAGGCAAAGTTCCCCTCAGTCCGTTTCTACCTCTCCTTCTCCTTCCTGTCAATGTGGATGGATCTTTAATCTGCAGATGTGCAACAGATGGTTTCAAGTTCACTGATGGCTCATTTCCACATCTTTAAGGTCAAAGACTGTTTTTTTCTTCTTCTTTTTTTTTTTTCTATAATAGCAATGAAACATTCCAGACAGACTGGAATGAAATTGTGGCCACACAGAGGATAAACTTATCAATAAATTAACCATTCATTCTTCCTCAATCCAGCCATCTATCTGTCTATCTATGCATTCATCTATCCTCATCCATCTGTTTTGGATTTCACTTTTTTTGCCGTGTTATTGCTGTGGATGGCAAAGTCAGTCTGTCAGTCCTTCCATCTGTCCATCACTTTGATTCAGACTGAAATATCTCAGCAACTGTTGGATGACTAACTGTGAAATTTTGTGGGGACATTCGCAGCTCCCAGACGTAAAGCCTTCTGACTTTGAAAAGCCCTTGACTTTTTCTCTTGGGCTACGTACAGCATATTTGTATTTTTGAAGGAAAACATAACTATTGTCAACTTGATGTATCTGCTGATTTTCTTCCTCGTGTTATGCATGAATTTTTTTTTTGTGGCATCAGAGGGGGAAAAAAATGTCACAAAACTGGCAGCGAAAAACATAAAACTTGAGCATATTAAGTATGTATTTGAATAATTGGACAATGTCATATTATAGTGAACTACCTATTACTACATTTGGCCTAAAACAGCACTTTCTCATAGAAACACCTTCATAGCATGAAACAGTTGTGTCATTATTTTCACCTAAATGTAATTTTGGCACCAAATTGTGCCCTCTTAGTTTTATTTCATGCAGTTTTCACTGAAACCCACATAGAAGGGTAGCAATATTAGACTTTGGAGCTTAAAGATAACATTTCTACCCATTTTAATGGAACACAAGCTGAAATGGTAGTTCTTTTATTGATATTTTCAATTAGAATTACTTTTGTTTTGAGATTATAATGATGAAACATTATGAGTAAAAACTAAATGTGTGCATTCAAAAGACCTCTCAGCTGTTTGGTACAATGCTAACCATCCACAAATAACAGTTTGGTGGAGAAAGTAGACGTTACATTTACATTGACGTCGCTATATTAAAATCTTTACATCCACCACTGAACAGAATAAAACACACAGTTGCAGTCACTCTTCATTTCATCAGATTCGTCACTTCATAGTTGAATCTTGCGCTTCAACGCACAGTTGTTCCCTGAAACATACAGGGTATAAATAATGATGTGCTTTACTAACTTCTCACATCCAAATAGCTCCTGTCGGACTGCACAGTGGTTTAGGTTTCAGTACGTTTGTCTCAACGTGATGATCATCACACTAACAATACAAGACATTCAATTCAATTTGTATAAAATATCTGCACATTTCTCAGCAAAGTACATATAAATTGCTCTATATAGAAAACTGGTTTTTTCCTCTTTTAAGTAATTAAACTGGTTACAAAAAGGCACATCACATGAGTTTGAATGTGGGAATAAATCACATAGTTGGAGAAAAAAAAACACTCATTAAAGCACAAGAATCCCAAAGTGATTACAATAATGTGAGTAACTGCATTCGTTACTGCATGTTGCCCAGAGTCAATCGAGATCAGATCAAACAAATGAAAACCCTTTTGGATAAACTCGTTAAAGACAATGGCTCAGTGGGGAAACTAGTAAAAAAAATAATGTCTCCTCTTCCAGCTGTAAATTTGATAAATCAGCACTTTTGTTGTCCCTTTTAGTATTTAAATGTAGAGCAAAGCACCTGGTCAATATTCATCCCAGAAGACCTGCTTCAGTGTTAAACGGGGCAGGAGACAAATCTCCAAGTCTCAGTCAGTGTCGCCCTCTCTTTGCATGTTTTATGAAATATATAGTTGTGAATTCCACAAATGTTTCACCTTGTTGGAGGCTTACAATTATAGCACATAGCCCCGAGGCAAAGCTAATCTCAAAGTGAAGGGAAATCTTTTATCATATCAAGTGAAATTACTGTGAGCTTTTCTCAGCCCATTCCGATAAGATACCGATCAGCCAGATAGATTGGCTTTTCCATTATCTGCCCGGAGATCTTGGAAGGCATTGGGTAGATAATTTGCTAATGTTTCCTGTGACCTCCCCAGATTTAAATTATGTCTTTGGGTACATGTCAACTCAATCCTACTGTTTACCAGGGAGCAAGCACTCAAAGTGTCATTAATATTCACTTCAACATGGCTTTCTTTTCACATATTTCTCTGCAGTATTTACAGACTCAAAGGAGAGTGGTGTCTGTGCTACTTGAAGGGTATGGATGGAGCCGGCTGAATGCTTTACAGACTTTGAGGGTGTTTGGAAAGAAATGACAGAGCTGAAGAAACTAGGGAAAAATAGGAAAAGTAGTGAAGCACGGATAATGAAATAATAATATAATGTATAAAAAGTAGGTGAAATCACCTTTAGCTGCTGAAGCGGTTGCAGAAATGCTTAGCTATTCATGCACAACCTATATTTCAGTAAACAATAAAAATGTATTCTTGTTTTGGTTCCTATATTTTGAAGTAAGGGTCAAATATTGAAGATCTAATTAACTAAATGTAATGAACTGCTTTGATGTTGGAATGAACATAGTGAAATAATTCTAATAACAGAGTCATAGTGTCGTTTCTCATTAAAGCATTTGTTTAATTCTCTGCCAGAATTTATTTTTCTTCTTTTTAATCATAAGTACGCGGCAGCACTCCATAAACACGAAAAGAGGTTAGCTGTTTAAATGCTTCTCATAAACAATTCAATTTCATTAAAATATGCAAACATGTAGACATAAAAAGCTGGGGATGATTTGTTTTGTCGTGTTCAGTAGTTGCTCTCCCCCACCTCAGAATCAGAATGATGTGAAAAGACTGTAAAGGATTAAATTAAACTACCATTCAGCAAGCAGTCACAGCCATTTACACCAAATGAACATTTTGTATCAGACCAGTAGTCTGTGTTATAGGAGCAATATTACCTGCTATTGCTGTGGGTTGCAAACATTGCTGTAACGGCCCAGCATTACTCAGAGGAGAAGTCCTATAATTGTGATTCTGATTTGACAAGTGCTATACCTCTAAATAATTCTACTTTAACTAAAACCAGATGTGGAAGCGTAATAAAAAATATATATATATTCAAATGCAAATACTGTAACATATGCAATGTGAAGATGCTGTTAAACACACTTGAGTAGCTTTTTTCAGAATCTATTGAAAGCATTAGTCAATTTATGAGTTCAGCCACAGTGTTAACAGCAGGCGTTCAATTCAATCTACTCGTATGAAATGCACGTTAGAGCACATCACTCGGAGAAGCGATAAAGTATGTAAAAATGACACTGTGGCAATTTATGCAGCAGACAATTATGCTTCTTCTGTTGAAGAAAAAAATTAATAAATCAAACATTTTTGATTCTCGATTAAAATTATGGGAAGACTCCAAGTGTAGCAAAGTACATTACATTGTGTACATTGTAAATATGTATGAGTAAAAGTATATTCTTTAAAAACTATTTAAAGCAAAGTATATTCTTTACAAAAAACATAATTACAGTAATGTGACTGTGATTGTAAATTGTTGCCCCCAATTCTGATCAAAACGTCATGAAGCATCAAGTCCATGTAACGTTTCAGTGAGGACGCTGGTTTCCTTTGACCCCACGACAGACTGGTAAAGCAGGTACCATATGGAGAGCACGCGAAGCATTGCATTGTTGTAAATCTTATTATAAGTGGTCCAACAATGCCTGAGCGACAGCTGAAATTCAGCCGATCTGTAGTACACAGCAAGGGAAAGAAAGCTAACCAAAGAGAAATGAGGGCAACTGTCATTTTATCCTACAATCATATATTTTAAAACCTTGCTCAAATTTTCATTTAGCCCAGCACCACCCCCTCCTTCTGGAGTTATTAAATCAGCTGGAAGCAGTGCCGTTCTGTCACACACGGTATTAGAACGCCACCCCCCCTCCTATTACCAGGTGCAGCCCTGTGATTTAAAGCTTTGATTCTGTTCAAATGACAACAAAGGTGAGCCCAGAGCTGACGCTCCTAATTCATCATTCCCTGCTTGATAAGAGCGGGATTAATGCTTTTAATGCGACGGTCGCAGGCAATCATCCATTTTAATGCTGGCTCCCTGGAGGATGCAGCTAAAAAGGGAAAACACCTGAAACACAGGGTATGAAGAGGGCACATCATAAGGATATACTGAGCTCTGTAGGGCTGCTCTATAGATCCTGACAGAAGCAGAGCGCTGCCCTGCGGCCTTGGCCTGTATCCCAGGAGCAGATGGTTGCAAGACCCGAGGTAAAGTTTGACCTGAATGTCGAAATACAAAATTCGAAAAACACCACTAAAAATCCTTATTTCCTTTCCCCTGTCAGGACCACCGCGAGGGCGGGATGGGGTCTATTGACCATTTGAGATCTCTTTGCAAAATATTGACATATTTGGGACATGTTTTCCTGCCTTAACAGCTGATTATGGAGCCACGCCATGGATAATTTAACGTCTGCTGACTCCTCCACCCTTGTTCTAGAGCCCCTAACTTGGGCAAGTGCATGGGAGTTGGAATGAAAATGATCCATTATCCACATGTGTCTGAGCAGAGGGAGCTCTTGCCATGCTGCTTCTCTCTGTAGCTGTGATCTCAGCTTCATAATAGGTTGAGTAATCTCCAGACCAAATCATCAGCAGAAGACAACTGTTGAGCTTTACAGGGAAATATGAAATCATCTTTCAGACACAGTCTCTTTTTCCACTTTTCAAGCATGTAAACAACACACTGCACATGACATGAAGGTCTCTCTGAAACGCAGTCAATCATACATTGAGAAAGAAAGCATTTGATGAGCAAACAAGAAATAAATCAAGCTATCATCCTATAAATATATTCTCTGATAATGCTTTTCAAAGCGTACAACAGGTCTTTCCTGGGGTCTGCCAGAGAGCCTCATTTCTAATGTTTGGGAAGAGATAGTGCTAAAAATGTAAAACGATGGACAGTAAAAATGGATTTTTAAAAATAGAACATAAACTTTAGTGCAAACCATCAGTGTGACAACTACAGCAGTGTGATACTCATGTGAAATAAAGCGATTTCAGCATTTAAAATGAGAGGTTGAGGTTCCCACCTTTTGAAAACCTCTGCTTTATACAGATTGAGAAAACCGTGAGGAGCAAGTTTCCTCTTCTTATTCAGACGTGGAATATTGCCCATTACCTTGAGCTTCAATAATGATAAATGAGTTACGGAGTTCAGCGGAGGGGACGTCGAATGATAATCTAAACTAATGACACACAACAGGAAATGTCATCATAAAATAGATGAAAAATAAATTAGCCATATTAATCAAACACTGTGATTATTATGATCTAGAAGCTTCACAATTTAGCTATTTGTTTTTAGAAGGTTTTATCTATATTTTCTCTCCATTGTGTTACCTTCATTCCCTTGAGACATGAGACATGAGATGTGACATACACAGAAAATTGACGTTTTGTTTGTAGAACAAAGTGTTGTTTTCTAGATTGTTTATTTCCTCTTTTGTGAGGCTCAAAACACACGCAAAAGACACCACTAAAGCTGAATACATTGAAAGAAAAGCTCTAGATACATCTTATCCAAACATTATTGGACATATTTTAAATTAAATTAAATGCTCCAAACACAATTTAGGCTGAATGTGAATTTTAAGCATGTGTGGGTTCTATTGCTCAGTTTCAGTGTCATTTGCCTGTCTAATAACTTCAGTTTCAGACCATTGCCTCAGTTTCATTGTTTTTACTTGTAGCTCTTTGCTGCTACAACAATAAATTATTCAATTAAAATTTCAATTACTGAGGAAGACTGTTTCGAGGCAACACTATTAAACCAGTGGAAATATACACCAACCATGCATAACATTATGACCACCATAGAGTCCACCAGACCTTTGAATGTGAGCTATGATAACAGTGACATCAAGACTACATGTATTCATTTCACACTTGACCGTTGCTGATAAATATAGACCACTGCAGGCCAGACACATCCCAAAAGAGCAGTTTAGGGGATGCTGTAATGAAGCTCATTCAGATCATTAAGCTCGCCCATATTCACACCCCTTAACACATAAAAAAGAAATTCACTCAATGCCTCGTGCATCCCTCCCACTGCCTGGATAATATGAAAATCAGTGTCGTTCACTTCACCTGTCAGTTGTCATAATGTTATGACTGATGGGTGTATAGACACCAAACACTTCTAATGATGGACAAGTCAATGCACTGACAGACAAAACAATAGACATCTAACCAGTGACACAGTCACATGAGGTTAGGCGCCCAGGCAGGAGTCTGATGGTTTTAACGGCCTTTCAGATTTCAGTAAAAATGTCCAAAGAGGACTCACGGTGGACGTGACCCTCAGTAACCTGCAGAGAGGCGGCAGGAGAGCACGGGTGTTGGTTGACACTGCAGCTTATGCCCCGGTGCATTTTCAATACTATATCAAAGCCACACTTTGTTGAGCACACCGACATGTTTTGAGATGCAAGAGGTGGCATTTAGGCTTTGCCAGATTATCTTAAAGCATGATAAGAAGCATCAGGCGGGGAGGATGACTCACAGACTTTACACAATTTGGAGTGTAATTGGCCTGTGAGGAAATAGTGACTTCATATAACTGTGGCAGTTAACATCCTTATATCATATATATACTTTTTTTTTTTTTTTTACACTAATACCCACTCTGCCCAATTGAAGCAAGTTGTACCTGTGTGTTATTGGATCACAATGACCTGGAAGATGGACCTTTCATCTGAAGCTTTTAAAACGTTCTAGTTGTATATTTGTACTTAATGTACCTAGCAAAATGTAACATTTAAGAGCAGTGGCGTGTGTGTGTGTGTGTGTGTGTGTGTGTGTGTGTGTGTGTGTGTGTGTGTGTGTGTGTGTGTGTGTGTGTGTGTGTGTGTGTGTGTGTGTGTGTGTGTGTGTGTGTGTGTGTGTTTTAAGTCCAGAAACAACCTACGTTGTGACCGTGCTCCTAATCAGGGCTGGAGGCGAGGTATGGAGCTGCAGGCCGAGGCTCTATGAGCTGTGATGTTTCATTATTATCCCCCCTCAGCTACATCGACAACACAGTAGGCTGCTTTAATTACTCTCCATCAGTAGGGGAGTCAAAGCCACTTCAGAGACACACTCTAATCCCCCCCTCCCTTCTTTTTCTCTGCAGGGCACTCATTGTCTCCTAAATATCATTTCCCTGAGCTCTCTGCACACTATTGGATTAAAATGTGGAAGTTTTGCTGAAGGGGTGAGGAGGTGGGAATGGGGGGTTGGCATTTGGATATTTGAGCTCAGCCTCAGGACCCGGCTGTCTCTGGTAACAGCATTTTAGTTGCATCTGCTCTACAGCCCACAGAAGAGATGCTGACTCGCATCAGCGCTCCACAGTTAGCCCAACAGACACAGATTATGGCCCTTTGTGCACAAACAATCGTTATCATTAAGCTCTTCACAATTTCAAGTTCTGTGTCTTCCAGTCATCAGTAAAAAAAAATACTGCACTTCAAACAGTGTTAACTACATAGAAAATGTCCCCAATGTGTGAAATAAAACCAAGAAACAAAGAATTGTAATCCTCATCAACCCATAAATTATATATAATAAACAGCATGTCAGATTATTTTCAGATTTCAAAAACTGTTTTCGTTTTAAATTTCATGGCAGCAAACAATCAAAATATAAAAATACTGATTCGTCTGTTTAACAAAATGTAACGTCTTGTTTTCTCGTGGATATAGTCTAAAGATTAGGGGAGAATTTCTGAAGGTTTGAGAGAGAAATGTTGTTCAATTATTGTGGAATGATGTTAGATTGTAGCTGGGTCACAGGGAGAACATGCCAACCCTACACAGAAAGACCTCAAGCCCCAAAGTCAGACCGGTGCGAGTCTCACTGTGCACTTAGAGTGTGAACCACTACGCCACCATGCTTTTGAAAACAAATGTGACCCAGTTACATCTGATAGCCTCGCTGAATAGTCACTGTCCCCTGTACGACACTGTGTCAGTTGCTTCCAAACTCTGTTAAAGAAAACCTACAACAACAACAACAACAACAACACTATCAAAAGGCTTAAGATGAATCAAGCTTGGCAACTTTGCTTAAGATTTTTCATCCAAGAAGTTGGTCACCACATAAGTATACATGAGTGGGACACAGTTTTGAATACAGCTCTTGATAAATTGGTCCCCTGCAAAGCAGCATCAAAACTCTGCAAATCAATACAACCTCTGTGGAAACCATGAAGTAGTACTCTACCTCACTTATGGTAATGGTGAACAATGGTAAACCTTTTATTCGAGGGTACAGCGCTGGATTGTGTCACGTCGTACAGCGGAGACTGATGAAAGGTGACACACCATAATGTAAAGCCTCGATTATAATCATTTTCTCTGTACATTTTCATCTAAACGCCCAAAAAGTAGTGACAAGTGACCGCACACATACTGTATTCTTTTGTGTTTGAATTTTCATCAATCACCATAATCTTTGCCGTAGAGATCTTGACCCAGCTGAAGAGTTGGAATAGCGTTTGGAAATGTAATGGCCAATGATGCTAATTAGCATAATTGTCCCTTCCAATCACCAGCTGATGCTGAGTACTTTGATCATTTGGATCGTCACTTGAAGTTGAAAGTGAACAGTTTTCCAAAAGCAATTAACTACAGACACAGTTGGTAAAATTACATAAAATCCAAAGGGAGTTTTTTTTTCCACAAACCTTCATGTTAGAGGAATAAATAATGGAAAATAATACATACATTTTTCTTAGTGTAGAGTTGTGTCACATTGTTGTGGCTGAATAAAACTGCTCATATTAACATCAAGGTTTTTCTTCCTATGGTCCATAAGTACATTGTGCTAAGGTATACTTTGTTTATCCTGTAAAACCTCAATTTGTGAAAATAGGAAGAAGACGTGAAATACTTAGAACATTTTATCACAAAAATCAATTTCCTGTAGAGTAACTGGTACCTGAGTGTAAAGAGGTACCGTAATTGCTTTGCTGATGAAAATGTAGCTGTTTTATCGTAACTGAGGGAAAAACATCACACATGACTCTACTGCATTTATGAACACAGATTCAGACTGAAGCTTTTAGTATTGAAACACATACGTATGCGTTCATGCCATTGAAAGCCAATTTGGATTTAAAAAAAAGAAAATGTTTGCTCTGTGAAATGGCTTGCAGAGAGTGTTTCTTCTCCGATGATAGGGAAGTGAATGTTCACTAAACCATTTCAGATGGGACAGCTCATATTGTCCCCTTTTATTGCCCATGATAAAGCTGTATTAGGATTCCCTCTTCCTGCTCCTGTATGCATGCCAAGGGTCTTTGTTAGACTGAATGTGGAGCCTATTCATTTCAGGGAGTACAAGGGAACACAGTTCTAACACAGTCGAGAGTTTTGACTGTTGTCAGTGAGGCACGAGGCTGCTCATGTAAGCAGGAACCAGAGTTGGTATACAGTCCCACCCCCCCCCCCCCCTCACCTTCCCCTCACTGGTCTGGTGACCTTTGAGTGCCCCCACTCCAACTCCTATGCTGGTGGGTCTTAGTAGACTTAACAATAACAGCCAGGCTGTTTAATACCAAACCCAGGTTAACCTTCTGGCCCCACTTGGCCCCTGCCTTCTGTGGCGAAAAGAAAACTCGGGTTGATGTTTCTTGGAGCTATTTTTTACGGCTAATGATGCGGAATAATATTGCTATTACTAGCCGTGTGAAGCGTCAGCAAATTCATTTTTGCTTGGCAGTGTTGACTGTCACATACAAACAAAGAAATTACAGCTGCCCCAATTCCTCCTCGTATACCCTGCACTGCTGTGCATTGTGTCCTACTGTGTTTTCTTGCATAAATATGATTGTACGGCACCGAAGGTAGCAGATGTTGCAGGCATCAAACAATACAGAATGGGTTAGAAGCTGTCATTACATGGGAACTGGGTCACCATTCAAGCCTACTTGCTTGCTTTGACTGTTTCGAGTGACTATTGATTTTCTGACGAAAGCAATGACTTCATTAATATCACCATTAGTCTGCCATCTGACACAAATGGGTAGCTTGGCTGCTGGGCCAGACAATAACTCAAGTGGATATGAATCAGAGATTGTATGAATTAAACATACAGTACATTTCACAGCAAATGTGAATTACATGTTGTAAAATTGGAAAATGTTGTAGAGCCGCCTTCACTCAACTGTGTTCAAACAAAATCACCAGAGGAAGAAAAGGGGGCCAACATTACCTCTGCCTAAGCGTGCACCAACATAAACAGACATTACCAGCAAATTCTCCTTTCATCGTTCAATTTAAACTTAATCTCTGAAAGATGAGAGAAAAATCAACAGATCGTTTTTCAGCAGGTTTTCAAAACAAAAACAACAATGAAGGAAGGATTATTTTCCCTTTAATCCGGGGGCACCAGCTTAGCTAAAACAAAAGCAAGACCATGGGAACGCATAGAGGAATGAGAAGCCCAGCAAGCCCAGCTCTCCAGCAAACCACAAAAGAAGAACAATGACAGAGTGCGTGTGCGAGTGGAAGAAAGAACGGGAAACGGGATTTGAGATCTATATTAAAACCGCAAATAGCTTTTAAAGATTAGTGATGGGCAGAAGGAGGTGACAGCAATGGAATGTGTGAAAAGGGGATTGCTCCTCCCTACAGTGACTATTTTGATATCAGGAGGGTTGACAAGCATCGACTTGATTATAAAAAGGCAATGTGTGGTGAAAAGCCTTGACAAGTTTCTTTGAGGCATGTAGGATCTTTTGGTGACTGAAAGGAACACAAATCAGGATTATGTATTACATAGCCACATTCAAACAGCTGGCATTAGGAGCTCTGAAGTGTCTGGCAGGATACTGTTGTTCAAGGATGTGCTTCCCTCTCTTTCTGTGTGCACTGTAATTACCCTGATCTGGGCTTTAAGAAAGCTATTTCTCACGAAGGCATGCAGCCACAGTCTGATTACGCAAATTCCTCATGAACTGAATGGTTTACTGACCGTTTAGCAGTGTTGGAATAGCACGATATCAAGTAACGCATTACCTTTACCATCAGGTAGTGTAAGTGGACCTCACTTACATTGTGATGCAGTGTTTGACTTCTGCTGGGAGCAATTTGAAGTTCAGTGTCTCTCCCAACAACACTTTGACATATGGACAAGGCTTGATGGAAGATCAAACAAACAACCTTCAGATTAGAAATAGTCTGCCGTTTTGTGAGTTTGTGGCTTTTGTCATAGATGAAACAGCTGTGGAGCTGCTGTCTCTCTGGTTGACTGGCGTACGCCTTCCTGGCCTTGAAAAGATATTAGCCAACCTTTATAGAAACTGTCTGCTCCATATTGGTACTATATCAGAGCTGTTTAGAGTGTTGTTTTTTTTCACTCTGCTTCTCACAGCAAAATAAATAATTTCCATTCGAGAGCTCTTGTTATACAAAACTATGCATGACTGACGAAAGTGCAAAAAAAAGTTGCAAATAAGAATACCTTTAAAAAATGACATTAACTCTGACAATTGTAAATCACATGGATTCCCCACCATTTCACTTCTAACAAATTATTTTAACCAAATTTAGACGTAAATATTTTCTTAGACTGATCTACAATGTGCTGACAGCTGACCTAATCTGCCACCTCCAGTTAAAAAAAAAAAAAACGAATAAAAAAACGAATTTAGTCTGCAAATATGTTTTTAGGATCATGTTACTTTCTGAGGTGTAATTATTAACCTATTCAATATTCAAGTACAAATTTTCGGTTACTTGAACAAAAGAGTTATTGAGTATGCGAAAAACAACTGTAAAAAAAGAGAAAAATTGATATTTGTGATTTTGGTTTTGGACACTTTTCAATTATTAATCAAAAACTTAATTGGGGCACATAAATGTTGTTTTTGTCTCCTGACTGTACATCCTGTCCCCTGCTCTTATTTAAATCAATCGGCCATCACAGGCTGTGTCGTTGCTCTGTTGTCAGAGTTGTGTCTCACTCTACAGCATTTGTCAGGATTAGAAAAGAGTAATCCCTAACCAAACTCCAGAGAATGTAATTTGGAGATATGTGCTGAAAACTGAAAGTGTGTCAGCTTACTCCCACAAACCTTCTTCCACCCCATCTGAACCATCTTGCTGTCCTCTGCCAGTCACAGACGCATCCAATAGATTGAAATTCTGGAAAACGCTAAATAGAAACCAATTAAAAAAAATAATAATAATTTTAAAAAGCGAGAAGTGGAACCGCCAAGTGCCCTTCAACTCACTTTCTCATTCCATTTCTGAACAAGCCATCCTCCAGGCAGGTGAGGTGCTCATGATGTCAGGCCCCATCACTGATATCCGTTCTAATATCCCTCAACACTTGGCTGTCACATCACCACCCACCATTAAGTCATTGCTTGTGTCCAACACAGGGGATGATCTGTGTGCTCTGGCCTTCTCCCAGCCCTGTGCCTTTATCATACCCCAACCTCTCTGTGACAGACAGGACTGATCTCCCCTGCAGCAACCCTCCACCCTGCCAGTAAAAGGACAGCAGTGGAAAAAGCCCCCCAGGGCCCACTGAGGATGGACTCATGAATCAAACATGCGCCCGAAGCTTCCTTCTTATCACCGAGGTCAGCCCAGGCATTAATACGCCATGGCTCCAGGGAGCTACCTACTGTGACCTCCCCCAGTTTCCCTGAACAGAAGGGCACAGTCCTCAGGATCCAGTCCAGTGAGAGAGCGCCTCCCTCCAACACAGTCACTTCACATTAGGTCCACACACTGAGAGAGGGGGCGACAGAAAGATAGAGATGAGAGGGAACAAAAAGAGGTCCAGAGATGAAGCATGAAAGTTCAAACAGACAAAGAAGGTGAGAAAAAGAAAAAAAAAAAAAAAAAAACTATATTCCTTGTTGCAATGCCGGGCCGAGAGTAACACGTGGGGAAAAAAAAAATCGACTGTGTATACAGACCCTTTCAAACACCACCAATCTTCATTGGCCAGACGGGGTGTGATATATGTGACTGTCTGCCAGCGTAAATTAGGCAGTCCAGCCTGCTGTGTGGTAAAGCATGACGGGGCCGGACAGTGCACTAACTCAGGCGGCCTGGTGCCATGCACACCAGCTTCTCTCTGCTTTGCTGTGCCATAAATCACCAGCTGGGGGAAATGAATCGCTGTCCGTCCGAGCTGGATGCACCAGCTGGCACCGCCATCACCTGACCAGCAGGAGCCCATGCCGACACTGGAGCGGCTGAAATCAAGAAAAATGAGGCATGGAGGCAGACGGAGCCATACCCCCGCACTCTCTCATTAGTCTCTTCTGGGCTTCCTCCACACTGAGCTCGTCTGAAGTGAAAGGGCACACAAAATATATTTCAGAGTGTCACCTGAGGGGAGGAAAAGAAGGGGAAGAAATGATCACCCTTGGTCTCTTCATCTATGTAGAACTGAACTGGTAGACAGTCTTAGTGTTTCTGAAGCCAGAGCTCTGAGAGACAGCAGGAGGGACTGCAGCTCAGGGAAAAGTAGAGGCAGTGCGGGGGGACAGCTTTGTGTTCGCTCTTATTTAATGGAGTTATTTTACTGAAAGTAATGACTCAACCCTATTGGGGATTCCACTCTGCATTCAGATGTAGTTAACGGAAAAACATGTTGATGAATAGATTTTCACTTTTCAATATTGCTGAGTTGCTGGTGGAGAGCCCACTTATATGCTGACCGCTGCGATTATGAGAAGCTGTGTGGGCGACAGAACTGAGGCACTCATCAGGAAAATGGGTTGAAATTACATCAATACAGCTACATGGAGAGTTTGAGAGATCTAAAATAATATATACTTGATCTTCTATGGACATAGGGTGGCTGTTTACTTCTGATCTCCTGAATTAGAGATTCAACACATTCATTTCTACATCATATCAGACAAAGCACCAGTTAAAGTCAGTGATCGATTCAGCCGCACTATGACAATTAGGCAGTGTAAATGAACAGTTACTGCAGGATCAACGTTGAATTTGACACTTGTGATACAACACAAGGTTGCTGTGTATGATTGGCAAGGCCAATTTCCTGCGAGCCCCCACAGCAGTTTTAGGCTAAATTTTATTGATGCGGCAGCCGTCCTGCAGAGCAGCAAGTCCATCACTGTCTCAGATGCGGAGGATTAGCTCCTCTTTCCCGCTCAGATGAATTTGCCCGTCACGGTGTCTTGATGAATGGCAGGAAGGCAGAGGAAATGTTCTGTGGGCTCATTGGAGGTGGCGAGGTGAGGTCTGGCCTGGCAGCCTGCCCCAGGCTCACACCCCACCACAGTTGTGACCTTCCACAGATGTCCAGGTGTATGTTCACATTGGCAGGCGGCTCATCAAACGGCTGGTCAGTCAGTAATAGACCACGGCATCAGTTTGACATCTGTTTTGACAAGGAATCCGATTCCATCAGCGTGTCTCAAGGTCCCTGGATACAGCAGATAGTGTCCACTACTTCTCCTCTATTCATATGAAAAGGGTACGTTTAAAGGTCAGCATAGCTGAGGCAACCTGCACCTGCCTCCTGCTTTAAAGCAGGAGGCTTACGCTGGATAACAATCTATCAATATTAAGCTCCGTTCAACATGATCTTTATTAAAACTAAGTCTTAATGAGAAAAAGGGCTGCAAGTTATGGAAATGTAATTATACCAAGCAAGGTTTTATTACCCACCGGTTCGAAGGTATCTTTTCTTTTTTTTAAATCAAAACATTCCTATTTTACCTTGGTAAAAGTGGCTCAGTGGCAACTAAAACAACCACTCTCCATTTCCTGTCGTCTTCTCTGCAGCTGCTATTGTCACCACCTTCAACCCCCAGCGTTCAGTTCACCATACCCACTCCATTTCAGCAGTAATCATGTAGCCATGCAAATGCTGTGCACTGAGAGGTTCATGTTGTCCTCTTCGGGACATCATTCCCAGCTGCCTGAGCCCTTGAGTTGACCACCCAGGGGAGGAAGAAGAGGAAGTCATTACTGCCATCACAGCCAGGCACAGTCTCACCACTGCCAGGCAGCCCCTCCGACTCATAAAGTCCTTGACAACTTCACTAAAACATCCAATTTCAGTCGGACCCCATTTATAATGACAAATAGAAATCAATCACTCCAACCATCGCACACTCCTCCTGAATCCGCCTGCTTATTTGACTGCCCAAAATGGCACAGGGGAAGAAAAAAAGAAAAAGGAATCTTTTTCTCCTAATGCTGGTATCCTATCCACATCTCCGGGATATTCATAATTCATCATCTTCGATTCTTGACATCTGCCACTGATTGTGCCAACGGGTTGGCTGGAATTAGGCACTCCTGGGAGCAGCGTTAATGTGCTGATGGGCCAGCACATGCACCCCGGCGCGGGAGGGGTTGCGGGTGGGATGGAGAATTGAGGCCGGAGCGGCAGGAGCCTTTCACACTCCTAATGTGTAATTAGGAGCCGTTTTGGAGCGCTGCCTTCCTCCACTGAAATTAGCTGCCTTTTATTAATCAGGCAGACCCGTTCAATGGCACGATAGGTCTCCCTATAATCTAACACAAAATGTTGTTCTTAATTACAGAGGGGGAGAGACATCACGTAGCTCATGCATGATCCCCTTGGGTTCAATTTCTGAGCTGCAGAACACAGGCAAATTGAACATCTACTGCAGCTCAGCGGTCCACATGCTGTGCTAACCGTGATAGTCAGTATTTTATCAATCATTCCTGCAACTTGACCATAACATCCCGCATTTAGTGTGCTTTTGAATGATGCGACCAAACACTGTTGCTACGAAGCAAAGAGCAAAACTCTTAAACAACACAGTCCATAAAATCATTTGCATTTGCCGAACGTCAGATCCACTTGAAGGAGAGATCGTACATATTATGTGATTACAAGCACTGGTCCTCCTTTGCAAAGTGAAGTGCTGTGACCCTGACCGCGCTCATCAGCGCTGATGTCCTCATGACTGTAGATGAGGACTAAATACTTCAGTGCTCATCCTCTCTGCAAGGGATTTTTTTTTTTCCCTTTCATTACACATGTAATGGAAAAGATCACAAGTACATAAAGAGGTAACCCGGGGGGGTGGCAATGACAGGATTCCTGTTAGAGCAAGATGTAACAGGATTTGTTGAAATGGGATAATAGATACATCTGAGAAGAATAATTTTCAGCTGTTAATGTCAATTGAATTGATCATTGCCTCAGTAAAAACAAATAGATATTCACAGGAAAAAGGAGAAATAGTAAACATCTTTCACATCTATGAACATTTGCCTTCAGTTTCACACATCAAAACTGTCCTGTTTGTTCACTGTCAGAATAAGAAAATCCAATCTTTTATCGCGGTCATACATTTTGTTTTGCTAATCTCCGACCTGATTTATTTCACAATTCTTCAAAATTGCTTCACCCACTATAATATCCTCCTGTCAGTGAATGCAATCATGCAAAATGGCCACTTTTGTGTTTCTAGTGTTTCGCTAAGCCCAATGCATATTTATGAATACTGTTGTAGAGCCAACCACCCCTGCAATCGTTCAAGGAAATGCACAAGATAAATATATGACCAAAATCTTTAAAAATGACTTCTTGACTAAAGTTTGAGCCACCAAGGACTCCAACTGCTGATTAACAAACGATCACCATGCAGGAAGGGCCCTGCACTAATGCACAGTGGGTGATCAAGGCCCTTCTTCTCTCCTGATGGCAATGCAGCAGGACAATCACAACACTGAGGCATCGATGTAGCAGCAGTTTGAGAGCGGAGTCTGACACTCATAACTTATTGATGGAACCCAGAACAAAAATAAAATGTGATGTAGGGTCAATGGGTGAAGGTCCTGGGATTATCTCCGCTCAGCTTCAAACGGTGTCCATTAGAACAGCAGCTGTCACAAAGTGTTCTCACAGGAACAGAGTCTGAGGAATTGAAAACTGTCAATACAATTAATGGTTGTAAAAATAAGCGAGGGCCAAACTGTGACTGAATCATACCACGCCATTGCTCTTCTGAAAGCCCACGAAGAGAACCAGAATCAAGTAACTGTGGAAGGGAACTATTTTAGATAAAGGCAACAGAACTTCAAAAGATCAAACAGTCATACTTATTGATTGCAATGTTCTGTACCAAGGCTAAAATATGCTTTCTCTTTAAAAGATAAAAGACATATTTTTTGAACAAAGAAATTTCATATTTTGTGAAGAGATCATATTGTAACGATATTTGTTATTTATATATTTAAACAGTATGTTGATGAAATAGCAAAATCAAAAAGAACTAGTTTGAGCACCAGTTTAAACACCCCGGGTGTTTGTTGTATTTCAAACAGTTTGAATCCTCAGGGGTTCTTTTTCTATTTTTCTGTTTTTTATTTTATTTTAAAGCACAGTATTACATTAAATAAAATAAAATAAAATAAAATTAAATTAAATTAAATTAAATTAAAAAAAACCTTGGGATTCAAACTTTTGTCTGAAATACACTCGGGGTGTTTAAACTGGTGCTCACACTGGTTCTTATTAATTTTGCTTTTTCATCAACATACTGTTTAAAGAAAAACAGTGTTATTATCACAATATGATCACGTCACTAAATTAGAATTTTTTTTTGGTTACAATTATTTGATATTTCCCCCCAACTTTCTTATTGTGCATGGGTCTGCAAGGTTACATTATGGTTAGCACTTCAGAGACTTTACCTTGTTCAAGTCCAGAATTTGTGGTCTTTATGTGAGGAGTTTGCTTGTTCTCTCTGTTTTCTTTGTGTGTGTGCATGTCTGTGTGTTTTTATTTAAAACCAGATAATTCAGTTTCCTCCTATAGTCCAAACTATGCATTGTGAGTCCTCTGTTAACTAAAATTACCAGTAGGTGAGAAAGAAAGTACAAGTTTTGTGTCTCTTTGAGATGGACTGGTGTGTCTGGGGGGGAACTCGCCCCAAATCATAGTCAACTATGAGACTTACTTGTTCTCAGAGTTACATGCTTCAACTGTCCGCTGTGAGAAAATTACAGCTCAGACTTGTCTGGGACTTCAGTTCAGTTTATGAGTTTATCTTTGCTGGTTTCTTGTTTTGCCAATGCAGTTTATTTACTCTAATTTAACAATTTGGATAGAAGCAAACTGCCAAATGATATTACAATAAAATCAAATATCACAATATCAAACAATTTGAGCTTATTGAACTTTGAAAAGTTATTGATGATTTAAAATTACTTACTTCTTGGTATTAAGCATTTATCAATACATTTCATGGCAGATTTTCTGCATATTGCTTCCTTCCAGTTCGGTATGAGAACAACACTAACCTATTGTCACCTCTCCAGTAGATAGTGACCTTGTTAGCAATCCACATCCACAGGGTGTGGAGCAACATTAGCATTCTTGCGGAGTCCTATTCATGTCCCCTTAGAATTGAAAGTCCAATATTTACTTTCCTTTTAGCTCTTTAGGGTATTTGGCCAAAAGCAGCTGCAACATTCAGTCAATAAAACGAGAAAAAAAGAGAAAAGAGTAAGGTTACAGGCTGAAAAACTTACACCGATACTGTGGAGTTCTGATGAGTCCAGTGTTATGTCTCATCGGTTTCTCTTCTCACGTCAAATCTGACTGCATTAGAATAATATACTGATGAGAGGAGGTGCATTCAAGAATCCAGCCACACAGTTAGTGTCTTCTCTCTTTATTTCAGTTGTGTAAAACAATGTAAAAGTAGGCTAGGTTTACTTTTACATTGTGTTACATATAAATAAATAAATAAATAAATAAATAAATAAATAAATAAATAAATAAATAAATAAATAAATAAATAAATAAATAAATAAATAAATAAATAAATAAATAAATAAATAAATAAATAAATAAATAAATAAATAAATAAATAAATAAATAAATAAATAAATAAATAAATAAATAAAATAAAATAAAATAAAATAAAATAAAATAAAATAAAATAAAATAAAATAAAATAAAATAAAATAAGAAATCTCATCAAAGTGGAAACCGGGGCCAAAAGTGTAGTCCCATAGGCTACTTCCTGTTCAAATTTTTTTTTACATTTGCTTACAGTTTTATTTCCTTCCAATAATACAATGACGGAGAGGAACTTTACACAGTGATAAACATCACTGAGAATTCATGAAAAGTGGGATGGCACAGATTCAATCAGATTCCCGCCACCCCCCACCGGTACCCACACCATCACGCCCCTCCATGGTGCCATGGACGCTCCACCCCTGCTGTCAGCTCATACTGACCTTCTGCCTCCTAATCAACACAAAACCAATGGGAGAAACACTGCAAATAATCCTTATTATGGCAGAAGTAGCACTCTAGCAGTTGGAGTTATAATTATCATTCAGAGTGAAAGCAGGATCATGTGAGCACTGGCAGAGTTTCCAAGTTCTGGCCCAATGGACAGAGAGTAAACTCCACAGGGGGACTCCCCAGGGAGTGAGACATGCTGGGTTTGAGAGGGGTTATTGGACTGTGCTGTCTCTCTGACTGTGAGCCACTAGGGACCAGAGCAGAGGTGCCTGATGGTGCACTGAAGCCTGAGTGTGACACCTGGGCTGTCTGTCACAGCCACAAACACTGACAATGTGACACTTGACAGGATAGGAGTTGAGGCTGCAACACCAGAAGTCAAGACCCAGCTGACAGTAAGGATGAGAGGCGTGCAGTTCAACTCAATAATTTCCCCGACTCCTTCTTTCATTTTCTTTCTTCTCCTTTCTGCAGGGCTTGTGGCCCTTTAAATAAATCGGGGTCCTGAAGAGGCTGAACCCATCAATTAGAGTCGTCTGATGAGCCTGTGTGTGTGTATTAATCAACAGTGTGAGGCATGTGACAGGCTGAGCGGAGACAGGACGGAGGGCTGCTGTGCCAGAGAGCTTTAAGAGCAGCTCTGACGAACAAGCTCTTAAGATGAATTTCCCAGTCTGCATCACTAAACTAAACTGATATCCAATTATGTTCCCCACATCGACAAGCTAACAGAGCAGCTGTGAGCGCAAAGGCTCGCAGTGTCAGAATTGGCCAGGCACAAGGCAGAGAAACCCAGGACCTTGAAGGAGATGTCACAAGGAGGCCGGAGTCAGCCGCTTGAGTGAGCGATGGTCCACACGCTTGCCTGAAAGCATGACATTGCCGAAGGGGGAAAAACACCATTTTATCATTCAGTGCGATTCGCACCCTCTCTCCCTGTCAAACATGCCATATGTCCCCGTCACAGGTCGTCTTGCTGGCTTATCGAGTGTGACAGGGCTATTCACACACTGCTCCCAATCAGACACCATCTCCTCCAGAAAAAAAAAAAAAAATCACCACTATAGCACAGTGACGGGCTGTCAGGCAGAGGGCACCAACCTCCACAGGGCCTTGGCTGAGAGTCTGCCCATCTGGGAGAAAGGGGCAAAGGCCAGGGGTTACAATGGGAGACACAGTGCAGGCATTCGCACATGCATACACCTCATGCACACTGCTGCTGGCACTTTTTTGATGTTCTTCAGTCCTCAATGAGGCAGTGTTGCCTCGAGTGATACCATGCAAAATTCCCTTTCTAATGGTTTTCCAACAGTAATCTGGGTCCCCACACCTGGAATGACTCCCCAGAACTGAAGAAGGTCTGTCATCTCTCTCCCTGGCTTGTTTCATTTTTGAATAAATGTGTGCTACAACGATCGAATCAGAAATTAAACCCTAAATTGTATCATGGGGGATTTAGCCAATCCCAATCAGGGGAGGCCCTCTCTTTTACTCCTCCCACATTTAGGCAACTCTGCTCTAACACATGTCTTCCCAAGATGGGCATGTGTGGGCGGAGTCAGCTGAGCTCACACAAACACAGCAGATTCTGAATGCAGCTCATGTGACAATCAAAGCAAACCTGAATTTGGAGTAATAAACTTTCAAATACAACATTTTTGGTCCAACAAGACCCATATGAAATTGTTGAGATCTGTATAATATGACCCCTTTAAACGAAAGTAAGAACACATGTCAAGCTGAACTTTCATCCAAAGTGTGGTTCATACAGCTTTTTAAATAAGGAAGATTATGACACAATAAAATAAAATAGAAACAAGAGGAACAAGAAGGGACATTTTTTTTTTTAAATCACAATTTGCCAAATTTGTCAGAAACAATAATCAAATTTGGGAACTGGAGCATCAAATACCTTTACTGATACTGCTGTGTTGTTTTCTGTGCTTTTTTTATATATATATATATATTTTAGGTGTTTTATCTTATTGTATGCAGACTTCCTTTTCTTTTTTCCTTTTTTTTAAAAACTTGAGTCTCACATAAAGCAGTAGACAGCAGGTATAACTCACCGTCCTCCATTGCTGTTGCTTTTGTGTACCATACAAATGGTGCCACAGGAATCTTGGGTCGTCTTGCTTTGAAGACCTGTAATAGAAATTGACAGAGGAGAGTATAAGTGAGTAGTGCAAAGACTAAATGAAATGTGCCTAAAGTGGCAAACACAGTTCATATACATCGTTAAAAAACAAAGTGATCCCAGTGCACTATTACTAAAACATACATACAGCTTCAATGGATGAAACATTTCAAGCAAGGAAACTTTGACAAATCAGTGTAAAAACAAAACTGCTATTGTTCTGTATGAAACGCTGTCTGAGTGCACAGAGAAATACATTTCACAGTATAGTGGAGATCAATGTGACCGTCTAACAAGTCATTTACCTGACAGGAAGCAAAAGCATTTAAACCTCATGAGGGACTTTGCACTGGGACCTGATCACCGGCCTATTTTCCTATGCACCAGACCATAGGAGCCCCTCATGTGTTATGCTGATCTGAGATTACAGGTCAGGATGACCAAAGGTGACCGAAATCCTTCTGTGAGCATGGATCTCTGAGCTTTGAGGAAAATGATCTGCATGTCTCGATGCGCTCGTGGAGCTGGAAAATGTTTACTTTGATGCCAAAGAATCTCGCTGGTACTTAGCCACTTGGCTACAAACACAATAACACTGCAGATGCTGAATATATTCACTAAGTGAGCAATCAGTTGCAAAGTGGGCTGAAAATTGCACTTATCACCTCCCTCTGCCTCCCCCCATGATGATATGCATAGAGAAGTAAATCAGAGAGCAAACGAAGGAGCAGAGGGGCCAAAAGAGAAGTGGTATCACCTGATCGGTCTTATCTTAAAAAGCAGCAGGATGTGGCAACTCCACTCTTCAGAAAAAGAGATAGAACCCTCCTGGCACATTTTTATAAGAAAGATTTCTGTGAAATGATTGCTAATCTATGCAAAAAAAGCAATCAGTGACTCATTCATAATGCATGAGCAACGAGATACCAATTTTGCAACGCTTTTAGATTATTAGATGTTATCGTGAATGCAGCAGATGAAATATGAACACACCTACCTGTCCCATTGTAATTACATGACTGCACCGGTCCAGAGATACAGTGCGAGAAGGGGGGATGTGTAGAAAGAAACATCCAGGAAGACAGACAGAACATCAGATAGAACATCCATTACTATCTGACTGCAGATAGCTTGAGATGGGAATATTTGTTTCTAACAGCTTTATGTATCCATTTGTGCCATGATTTATCAACCTAAAAGCTGTGGTTTTAAGTACATTTGGCTGACATTTTAATGGTCCATCAATCACACGGTGTCATGTGGTAACATTTTGAGATCATCCTCCTCCCCGAGCCTCTGAGGAGCAAATAAAAAAATAAAAAAATAACTGAATCCAATAAATTGGCTGCAATCCCAGGGAAATGATGAGAACCTATTTCGAATTCAAAGCAAGTTCAAAGTATGAATGTTAGATAAGCTGCTTCTCAAATTAATGCAAATCAAATTTCATTTAGGATGTTTTTGTTCTATATAGACAGTCATACTGAATATATTTCGGCACCAGTATCGAAGCAGCAGTTTAAAGTCTGACATAAATATATTCCTGTTAGAATTGAAGGGGTTCAGATTATTTCATGCAGTGTGTTCTTAAAGTCAGAGAGGAGACCTTAATGCACATTAATAACAAAGAGAATGTAATTAATTCTAACAAATCTTTACTTGGGAGACACAAAATAGTCCTTTATTTCTCAATTTCTATTTTGCCGTATACTGAACATACTGTTTTTCTCCTTTCTTATTTGTCTTCCAGGAATGCAGGAAAATGTGACAATTGGTGACCATTCTTACTTATAATTATTAATACTTTGTGCTTTTCACACAAACCACTGAGCAAATCTGGAGCAAATTTTTAATGGAACGTGCAACATATTCCCCCAGAAATGATCTTGATGAAAGAAGGTTTTAAGCTGCTGCAACTGCTTGGCAATCAACGTGCAAATGTCATGCAACAGCTGTATGACAATTCTTGATCATATAAATACCAGGTTGTTTGAGACGATTACAGACATCTGCAATGACTTGGAGTGTAAAAAATAAACTAGGGCGGGTGGTGCACTGGTTGGTGTTCCCCCACCCAGACTCTAAAAACAGTGTTCAGGTTAACTGGTGTGTGTGTGTGTGTGTGTGTGTGTGTGTGTGTGTGTGTGTGTGTGTGTGTGTGTGTGTGTGTGTGTGTGTGTGTGTGTGTGTGTGTGTGTGTGTGTGTGTGTGTACACGCGCACCCTGGTTGGATCAGCTCCAGCCTGAGTTGAATAGCGCAATGCTGAAGATGGATAAATACAGATGTTTAGGGATATTTTGTAAATCCCCTCACAAATTATGTTCCAATTGGTCACAGTCCAGTGTAAGAGTGCAATAGGAGCTTTACGAATGAAGCGTAAAACCTGTGGTGAGTCTTGACCTTACCAATCTGTTTGGTGTTTCCAGCACACTCTTCCATTCAACTGGTCCCACATGAGGAAGGGAGACGGGCAGAATAAAACACCCTTTTCTTCTTCCTTCTTCTATTTAAACATTGAAAAAAAGAGGCCTCACTTTTTTTCTTTTTTTTTTAACTTGAGTGTTAACGTGTCTGGATAGCACCTGGAAGCCTTGTGAAAAGCACTGACAGATTTCAGACTTTTACATTCTGGGCAACTTCGACACAAGGGATTTGCTCTTAAAACGGAGCACGGCGAGGATGAAGGGTGGTATAAAAATCAATAAGGCTTTTCAAAGGCAACATGAAAAACCAGCGCCTTAGCCTGCAATTAAACAAGAGCGCTCCTGGCACTGAGGGATGACAGAGTTTGTTGTAGGTGCCTTAGACTTCACAGGATCAATTACAGGATCAATACAATGACATGATACAATTCCATGATGGAAACTGAGATGTGAATTGGAGCTGCTCTATGTCATGTGTTTCAAATGTTTACAATAATACAGCTCATGCACTGTGGGCTTGTTCCACAGTCGTGAAAAGAAACCTGCTAGACCAAACACATCCACAGGTGTAAACCTCATTTGAAATATTATATCCAAGTTGAGAACAATTGAGAAAAGGTTTGCCATCTGAGGAATGAAAGTGGTCAAAGCACAACCCTGAAGGAACATGAGACAATGAGTCAAATAGGAGGAAAAACATCAACAAACCAAGGGGGGAAAAAAACCAAAACAGCGAGGACATACTTCTTGGTGTGGGGTTAAAAAACATCCTGACCCACTTTGAGAAACCCTCTGCTGAATGATTTGCATTTTTCACAGGATATACTCATTAAAGTCAGTATTTAAGATGAGAGTCAAAGGTATGTTAAACTGGAGTGGATGTGGATGCATCATAGCAGCTGCATCAAAAGTCAGTATACTGACTCAGTAATAGGCTGAATAAGTGAATAAGCTACGCCATTACATTTTTTTTTAATCTAAACCATAGAAGCGCAAAAACAAATTAGTGCTTTTAATACTCAAGTCATTTTAAAATGGGGGAACATCTCAAAAAAGTCGTGAACATTATTTTGAACAAGAAACTGCATTTCTCTAAGTGTTGGTAAGTGTAAAATTAAATCTTCTTGAGGTCTTTGACAGCGCCCTTGTACCCTGCCGTCTTGATCGGACCCCTACTACTAACACCAGCCGCCAACCCCCCCACTTACCGAAAGGGCAAACACCCCCAGGAGGATCGTACAGCTCATCATGACGGAGAGGAGCTCATGATGTTGATGTTCCCTCTGTCATTGTGTCCGGATGAGTGCGGGGAGAGAGGACGGTCGCACAAATCCTCCCTGCTGTGGCCAACTCTGCCTCGTTTCTCAGCACAGACATCGAGGCACAGAACAATCAAGTCATTCAGAGGTTGATATATATGTAAATGTATAAAATCCTGCAGATTTCAGACACTGAAATCTCATCAGTCAAATCAGCCGGCATCTTCATGATATAGCTTGTCAGTCAGGTCCAATTCTGTATTCAAACTTAATGGGTCCTGACAAGCATTTCGCCCGTCGACAGTGGACCAGAGGGAATGTGCCACAGTGAGCATGACCACTCAGCAAATTCACATTAAACATTTTATTCCTCCTGCTTGGACGAAATGAATTATTCATCCACGATTCTCTCACATTGATCCATCCAGACAAAACTCCCTCAAACCCCAAAACATTAAATGTTAAATGATTCGTACATCCACCTCCTCACTGCTGGGACAGCACACCGGATTCACTGTATCTCTCTCATTCTGACATTCTCCCTCTATCCTTGACCTCTTTTCCTCACTCCCCCTGTTATCTGAAATAATCTCAGGCCCTCCTTAGATTCTATTCATCAGAGCAGAAAGAAGAAGGCGCTGACATTGATATATATATAAAAAAAATAATAATAATACCATCTGTGCCTTGCAGGGCCAAAAGGAGTGAGAGAGAATGAGACAGAAAAGAAAGAGAGGGGCTTCAAATAAAACTCGCCGTTGTCTCCTTCTTGTCCCCCCTCGTCAATGCCATTTCAATTGAAAAGCGCAGTGGTAATTAAATTCCAGCAGGGGTTAGGGGCAACTGTGCGGCACGCTGACGGGGGGCTGCCCCGACATAAAGATGACACAATTCAAGAGGACAGAGGAGGGCGCTGGGCGGAAAAGGAAGGGAGGGTGACAAATGTCGTTTATTCACGTACACTGCCAGATTTGTACTCCTCAATCTTCATGACATTTAAAAAATAGAAAATGAAATGGATATTCAAACTCAACCGAATCCCACAATGACCTTTTCTCCAAATCAGGGATATTCTAAACAGATCCGTCTTCCGCATCTGCGGCATTTGCAGAATATTTTGTAATGCTTAGGAGGATGAGCGATTACGTGGAGAAGACTTTGGAAAAGCTGCTCTGTGTGTGTGTGTGTGTGTGTGTGTGTGTGTGTGTGTGTGTGTGTGTGTGTGTGTGTGTGTGTGTGTGTGTGTGTGTGTGTGTGTGTGTGTGTGTGAAGGACACTGGATGTTGTTGATTCACATTATAGTGGCGCTAATCCACAGACTCCATAGGGGCCACACACTCCTGCTGTCCCCCTTTCCCTGTCCTCTATTAGCGAAACAAAACAACCCGTCTGTCTTTAACTGCGGAAAACAAAACCACATCACAGAGACAAGTATGCATTGCCAAAATATGTTAGAAATATAAGACACTCTTAGAAGAAATTGAGCGGACATAATAAAAAAATCTCCACAAATCATTTATGTTTGAAATTAAACAGCAAAATAACACTGAATGCTCAGACAAAATTTTACAAGACATGAATCCGTGTTAATAATTTCACAAGAATGATGCCACTCACATGTAATTAATTCTCTGAATACATTTCCGCCAGCTTGTCATTTCCAACTATCGTTCCATACGAAATCAAATAAAAAAAAAAATCCATCCATTATTGTATATTTCAGAGTGTAAAAAAAGCATGAACACGAAACCAATTTAAATGATGGCTTTAAAAATCTGGGGGGAAAATGCAACTCAGCCCAACCAGTGAGTCTCTTGCACATCAATCAATTTTATCATGGCCTTGTCTTCTAAATCAAACCTTACAAAAGCCATTGATGCGACTCTGATGCCCCCTATTGGACAACAATATCAGTGCATGAGATTAGCTCTAAGTTCCAGTTACTTGGCCTGAAACAAACTGCATAGTTGACTTGCTGGTTTTACAATAGTAATAGATTTATTTTCCTTCAGTCAGGAAAACCCAAACTTAATATTCATGGTGACTCAGTCCTTCTGTGCTCAGTGTGAGACCCCTCCAGGTTCACTCAGCCCTCTTCAGGAGTCCAGCATACCTCCGAGTGTTGAGTTAACAGCACCAAAGAGTCAAACGGTGCTCCTGTCCTCCGGTTCACCCTTTAGGTGAGTCTCAGTAACGGTTTAAAATCTCCAGGATATCCTGTTTTACAGTAACAGGTGCGTGCTGCTGGACGCCCGGCCCACCGATGCTCGTTTCCCAGCAGTCAAATCCGCAATCTCTCAAGTCTTGCACTGTGCTCTGGACCACCGAGGAGTCCGTTTCTACAAAACAAACAAGTCATCATAAGGTCATGTCAGCATTTGTAATAGAATTGAAAAAACAAAACCACTTACTGCGTTTGAAAGAGCAGACTGATGCAAAGCCAGGAATTTATATCAAAATTATTGCTAACAGTGCTATCAAGCTAAATAATACCGACACATACAAAAAAATAAGACTTCTTGTTATTTGTGTGATTGGACCAACCACCAGGTGGTTCCCTCTGTAATATACAGTAGAAAATGATCCAAAACCCAGCAAGTTCAACAGAAGTTCCACATAAAAACACAACTGCCCAGAGATACTGATGCTACTTGCATGTCCAGATAAAAATCATACTTTCCTCTTAATATCTTATAAGTACAAAGAAGGAACAACTTTTTTTCCCCTATCATCTCTGCATGCCTTGTTTTGCAGATGCTCACATTGCTTCAGAGTTAACAGATATATCACAATCCACTTAAAAACATAGTCCACAGACCAAAATACATGCAAAGAAAACAAATCGAGATCAATTTAGCATCTATTTGGAGGCTTTTAAACTTATTAGGATTCAGTATGCTGCGGGCGTAAACAAAGACTGAACTTGCAGGTTCTTTGCCTGTTTGCTTTATCAAAGAATAATGCAGCGGCTCCTCATAACCATTTGCACAGTAGGCCCAGCACCGGAGAGGCCTCATGCTTGTGCTGCCTGATCATCATTTCCTGCCACTCAAATAGTTGTTTCTGAGACGTAGACAAGAAGTGTTTGAGAAAAACTGAATATTTGCTGTCAGCGGGAGTCTGACAGTTTGACTCATCAAAACTTCCACATCAAATCCAATTCATCACGAGACAAATCTAATCAAATATTCAGTCTCACCTTAACCAAACAAGGGAACTGTTTGAACTACATGGCATGCATAAATAAATGAATAATTACAAAAGCAGGGAAACAAAAGCATTGAAAAAATAGAAATAGAAAAAAATCTAGAAAGAAATTAAAAAAACAACCTAGAAAGATATTTAGAATGAAATCTCGGAAGAAATCTGGAAATCTCGAAAGAAAAGAATGTAGAACGAAATCTGCAAAATCTAGAAAGAAAGAAATCCAAAACAAAATCTGGAGGAAAATTATGGGGGGGGGGGGGGGGGGGGGCAGGCACACACGATATCTAGAAAGACATCTCAAAATCTAGAAAGAACGAACTCTAGAAAGAAATCTCGAAAGAAAGTAGGCAGTCATGAAAAACACTGGCCGACCTGGTCTCAGGAGTGTGATGCCGCAGCCTCCTCCCCCTGCACCGGTCAGCTTGCTGTGGAGGCCCCTGGCCAACGTGACCCGGCAAAGAGTGTCCAAGGTGGGGTGTCCCACCCCCATCACACTCAGATGATGCTGGTTAATGTCAATGAGCTCCTGTAAATAAAAAAGCGCAGCCGTGATTGATACCTGCCGCTCCTGTGCAGATGTGAATATAGACTGACTGAATACAAACTTAATTTTAATATCAAATGCTACATTTAAATAACAGACATCACCTCCAGGATGTGGTAGTGCTCTCCTGTGATGGGCTCACACGTCATTTCTGACAGGACTTTCTCACAAGTGCAGGAAATGGCATCGACTGAGTCAAGCACAGGGCCCATGATGGAAGGAAACTACAGGAGAGGAAAACAAAGAATGCTAACAACAGCAAATGTCGCTTGTGTAAAAAAATAACAAGTATGTGCATGTTGTGTAAAAATGCCAGCAGTTTTATTGATGGTTACGATTTATACAAATCCGGATTGAAAAATGTCAGGTTACACTTTGGCCTGATCACAACACTGCCATAACACCACCCCGGCCCGTCACCGTCTGAGGCAGAAATCGGCACACCTGCTGGTGTCACCAAGGCAACAGCACACAAGGGTGCTGGCTAAGAGTTTAATTTTAATATTTTATGAAGGCACTCAATGCCACGCTCAAGAGTATCTGCCATGCAAAAGCACCTCCCATTATATTAATTACAGTGTCGGCAAGTAACACACGGGGGAGGAAGAAACCATTTAGTACCTTGTTAATTTTGTCCTTCACCCTGGCAACAAGTACCTTGGTGCTACGTGGTACCTTCGTGTTAGTGAGGAGGATTCTTAATAACGGCACCCTGAAGGCAAAACAGACAGATCAGAGAGTTCAAGCAAACAAGGTATCACTCTTATTACT
Organism: Blennius ocellaris; assembly: GCF_963422515.1. NCBI lineage: Eukaryota > Metazoa > Chordata > Actinopteri > Blenniiformes > Blenniidae > Blennius > Blennius ocellaris. The sequence continues at coordinate 16,118,345 of NC_137656.1, forward strand.
TTTACCCAGGCAATATTTGTTTTGTGTGATCACCAAAGTATGCTGTGCTCCCACTAATTGACTCTTAAAATGATACCAAATTAAGAAAAGTTAATCGGCAGTAGCACCTGCTCAGTGGTATTATCTTCCCAGCCAAGAATCTCAGCATGCCTCCTACATTAAAAGGAAAACCAAGAATCATTAAAGAGAATAATGATCAGACAATAATGAACAGTGGCGCAACAATATTCAGATATTTCCGTAAAGAGTGATGCGTTTCACAGAGGCAGGTAATCCACCATATGTTACAGCATGGCATGCTGGATAATGTCAGGACTCACCCCACGTTCCCACAGCGTTGTCAACTCCTGAAGGATTACCATGGATGATGATCTCGCCTTTGAAAGCCCAGCTGTTGATTAGCTCGAGGTCCTCTTGACACCACCTGCAGCCATTTAGAAATCTAAAGAGGAGACCTGTACTCTACTTTTCTCAGTGACCTCTCCATCCTTGACGTAAACACCGAGATACTCAAAAGCAACATGGCTGCATGTTTGCCAATTATAATCTCATGTTTAATGAGCCAACAATTAAATTTTAAATCAACTTTGCAGCACAGCACAAGTCCTTTATACCTTACTCTAATGTTCACATTGGAAGATTGATTCTCTTTTTTAGCATTTTTACATGGAAACAATACTAATTGAATACAAATATCATGAATAAGCATATGAAAAGCAGTGTTTGTGTGCTTTTTGCTGTGTCAATTGATATATATAATAATAATAAGAATAATAAGAATAATATAATTGATAATAACAATAATAATAACTATTTATAAGGCACCTCTCTAAACATGATATGGTGCATGTGATACACAGATATACATGAGAGGTGTATTAGAGGTGGTGGCTTAAGGATTTGTGTGCTAAAAAAATGTCAAATTTATTTCTTTAAAAATGCTCCGACACTTTCGAGAGTCCAGAGAAGACAAACAAATCAGAGAGGGCTCCACAGTCTTTTAGAGACAATGTTGTGGGGGAAAATTGTATCCAATCAAAATATCTATACACGGTATCACCACCAATATACAAATGTTTGACTTCTTTTTCTTTTTTTTTTACATTTCTTGGTTAATTCTCCTAAAATGTAACTGTATTAATAAGATTTGTCTGCTTAAGGCAACTATCATGGTTTCTGTTAGCATGTGAATGTAACTGTGATTGACCTTCAGCTATTTACAAAGTTGTTGTTCATGGTCTTTTTTCTAAAACTCAGGCTGAAGCAGGTCATGTTAAAATATTTGCACTGCAAGGCATCCATAAAATACAACACAAAACTAATCCCTCACCATTAACCCACCTGATCGTATTTATGTAAAACAGAGACATACAAAAGCACGCTCATTGTTGATGATGATTACCTGCTGGTATGATCCGACTCTTTGAGGGGAGAGGGAATAACTCCACTTGCACAGAGCAGAGCTGCAGCTAAACACACGGAGAAAGCGGCGCTGGACCCCAGACCTGCTCCAGTGGGCAGCTCGGACCACACAGACACCGTCAGGCTGGGGAGCTCGCTGGGGAATAACCAGAAAGACTGAGCTCCTGTTTTTATGCCCTGAAAAATAGCCGTTTATGAGTTGGATTTTAAAATGACCACGATTACTTTTTGTACCACGCTTAAAAAAAAAAAAAACATTAGATGGCAGTTACATTCCATACTTTATGTGTATGTGTATGTGTACACTACTATCTGCAACAGAAACTCACTTGACATTTCTGTCAATGTCTGTCAGGGAAGCTACTTTTGGGCAGAAAGGAGAATACTCTAAACTAATTGTCCAGCTCTTCTCTCGAGGGAAAAACACATCCAGACTTGTTAAAGGGTGCAGAGTGGCCCAGTGCCAGACTCTCATTAGTGGCCATGCTGTCAGAACCCATCACCTCTCTCAGACACGCCAGCACCGTGTCAGTGCCGATTAAACCTCTGGACAACCTGCAGCTCTAATGTTCCTGAGCATCTTACCGGAGACGCTGAAACTTAACAACCAGCCTTTCCACTCATCTCTACTTACTATTTTTATTTTGAAGAGTAGAGTTTGTTTTTTTTGTTGTTTTTTTTTGTTTTATATCTCCATGAGCGCATTAACTAACATAACTTTGAAAATAGATCTTTCATTAAGAGCTGACAAACAGTAAAACACAGCAGAAAAAAAAAAAAAACATCAGTCTGTCCCAGGGCAGCCGTGGCTACAATACATAGTTTAGCACCATCCGAGTATGGAGTGAATGAATAATGCAATGTACCGGTAAGCACTTTGAGTTCCCAGCTATATAAAAGCCATTGATTGAAATCTAAACTGCCCGTAGGTGTAAATGTGTGTGTGACCGAGATGGACGAGTGATGTGGTCAGAGTGTCCCCCACGTTTGCCCAAAGGTTCATGTGAATGCAAGTCTCTGGACTGGCGACCTGTCCAGGTTGTATCCTGCTCTCGCTCATTATATGCTGGGATTGGCTCTATTGCTCTGTGACCCTGCACAGGATCAAGTAGTATAGAAACTGGATGGATGGAAGACGGCAGTAAATAATGACATGAAAGTAAAAAATAACCCTTTCAAGGTCTTGAATCTTTTGTTTTTCAACTCTAAGAAAAGAACCAAAGACAAACTTTTTCAGGATTCAGATTCAACGCGATTCAAACAGACACTAAAGTTTATCTAAAGTGGGGTTGTTATTGAAAAATAATGTATCATAGAAAATAAATCGACTTGGGAAATGATATCAGTTTGTGTACACACACTCACTTCAAATATGAATCACAAACATTTCCATGCTTCACCTTTAAGGCACCAAACTCCATTGATAGATACGACAACTGACAGAACAGAGATTCTGTTGCTACGATGGAAATCAAGCATCGAGACTGAAAGCAGTGGAAGAAATGTGCATCTGTCCAGGCATCCATCTTCTAAGCTGCTGAAGCCAACTTTTGCAAGGGGAAGGCAGGGTACACACTGGGCAGGTCAGCAGTCCATCACACAGCAAACTTAGAGAGTCAAAGTACGACACACACTCACATTTATACCTATGGGGAAGTTTAAATTCACCAACTTATCTCAAATGATTGTTTTTGAACTATGGGAGGAAACCTACACAATAGAAAGAACAGACTCCCCACACTTATCACCTGAGCCCACCCAGACTACATCTATGCATATATTAGTCACTGTTAAGCCTTCTACATGTTAATATTGACTTATTTAATTTAATTTCTGACTTATTTGATATTTTAACATTATATTATATTCATTCCATCCATGTTCCATTCTGTGTTGAGCAATGAAGTGAAATCATTTCTAAATAGTTTCTATTAATAAGGTATGTCCCTTCCATGCTATTCTATTCTACCACAGTGCAAGTGTATAGAACCAAATGCGTCAATGTCAAGACATTTGGCATTTGATCTGGCAATCCCTTCATAATCACTGCACAGAGGATATACAATTTCAGTTTTTGGAAAACATGACAGGTCATTTGAATAAATTCATGAATGTCTGCTTTGAAGAATGATTCTTAAGTGTTAGAATAACCGAAAGAAGAAAAGTCTTCAGTAACACCCCTTGTTGTCCTGCCAAGTAAAATTAGTTTTTTCACATAGGCTTTGGGACAGAATTATAACCTCACCATTTCCACCAAAAAAACTGCACTTCATATTACACAACCCTTTTAATATACTGGAGACCTACAATTCCTTTCCCTCAACAATCCATCTGGAAACATAGTTGCGGAAACATAGTTGCGTTTCACACCTCGACTCTCCCTCACAAGTTTACTCAGTAACTGTGAGTGAGAAGATACAGTTGCAGCAGTCATTGCCTGCAAGTACCAAAAGTGTTGAATTTTCTGACACTGTTGCATTTCATTGCCTGTTGAAGACAATCAGCAAGGACACATCACATTATTAACTGTTGGTGCATTGTTTCTCAAAGACGGCTCACACTGGATTGTCAGGAAAATAAAGTTACTGATCAAAAACCAACAGAAACGCTTCGAAACTCAATTCACTTTGATTAGAGTCTGGATGTTTCATAGATTTTTTTTTTTTTTGTAACTAACCAGAGGTGGAAGTTACACATTGTAAATACTGACATTACTGTAATTAAGGTATTCGTACTACCATCAAACCTATGTTTCTGCTCACACCTTGTAATCTATTTAAATACCTTTGAAATTATAAGTCCTCATTTAAATGTAGTAGGAGTTCAGTGGAAATGTTCTGTACTTGTTAAACATCTTGAAGACAGAAATGTAATTTCAGTCATCACACATAACTCCACTCACCTCAAAGCAAACAGTGAGAGATAGATGTACAGGAAGGCCAGAGTAGCCATGTTGCAAGAATCCGAGTTTCCATCGGCTATACCAACAAACTCACGCAGGATCCTCACAAGTTCTCCATCTAAGCGCTGTACCTCATCGCTCTTACCTCGAAACACAAGGCAAAAGGCATTTCAGAACACAACACTTATTCTGACGGAATATGAAAGAAACTTGACAGTAAAAATGAAAATAATCTAAATGTCTGCAATAGCATGGGATCAGCTGCCTAATTTACCAACAACCAACACAAAGAACATCTTGGCATGTATTACACAGTGAGAAGCATACATTTGTTGCAACAGGAGAGAAACGGTATTTGTAGATGCTTGTGACCTGTGTTTCAATCATGTCCTACCACGGAAATAAGGAACAAGCTGCCTCAGTTCAGACACGTCCCAGCTCATGAATATGTCGATATTGGGGAGGTTGATGCTGACTTTGCTGGTGGTGGTGGCTTCCAATCGCAAGTACGTTCTCAGGTTCAAACTTACAGCAAGAGCCACCTATGGTGAAGACAAAGACAAAGCATGCAGGGGATTCATAATGTGAGAGGCAGAACAAATACAATAGCTTATCAAAACCATGAAAGATACGTTCCTCTTAAAAAAGTTTGAATATATGAAGGACTTTGGGGTTCAGCCATCCATTGTAGTCTTAGTTTTTATCATAGAGCCCCCCAAAAATATAACTGCCTCCCTTGATACCTGATTTGGTCTGTCTTCAGTTCAAAGTAGGTTTTGTGTGCTCTTTAAGGAACACTGACTGGCACTGAAATCAAAGCATCATTTGTTGTGCCATTTGCTGTAGATTTAGCCTGGTTGTTTACCTTTCCATGAACGACGGCATGCTCTCCGTGCAGGATCGCCTTCCCAGGAGCAGACACGTAGATCTCCTTCACTTGCATTTCCGTGACAGTGTCCAAGTGTCCAGCCTGCAGACTGAACCCACACTTCCAACTTTTCACTGACAGTGACCAGGAAGCCCAGCGAGCCTTAATCCTCTCAACCAGCGGCAGGCGACGGCTCTTCCTCAAAATGTCACGCCTTCAATTAACTTTCCGAGAGTGCCAGGAGCTTAACAAACCATTTTTACGGACAATACCGAGATGTCGTAAATGCTGACTGTCTATTGCACGATATGGTTTAACAGTGCTAAAAACACAGCAGACACGCACGATGAGGGACGGGTGAAGCTTTGACTTTTTCTGACCAATCAGAGCGGCTGATTCTCCAACAGGTTTCCTGTTGACCAATCAGCGTCCTTCTCTCCGTGGGTTCACGTTCATACGATTTAAAAGGAAACGCCCATTGCCTACGGAGGCTGCAAAGGGACAAACAAGTCAGAAACACCATTCAACTTTAGCAGCTGCCTAGCATAGCTCCAACATGTTTATTATCAGACCTGCTCACATCCGCTGGAGCTGCAGGTTAATAAACCAGCGCTGGACGAACATTCCTCTGTGTTGTTCACTCAGAAGGTATCAGCACGTCTTTGTTCTGTGTTAGTTTACAAACTTTGGGCTCCTGCTCGTGTCATTCCATGTTCAGCTGCAGGCTGGTAGCAGCTTTCATAACAGATCATGCTATGAGGAACATTCAACTGTGAAGACTTTGTGAAGCAATTAGGATCACTTGGGTTGTCTTTATTATATATGCAGTCAACCACACGTTGATTCAATTCTAACTTCATTAGGGTCATGGTGTGACACGTGAATTATGTACAAGCAGCTTCATCCAAATCATGAATTAATCACAATATATTATTGTCCTACAATAAAGATATCAACGACCTATAGCTGGCTTATTAATGTAGTCCAATGTATGATGAAACCAGGATGGTTTACTTTTCTTTTCCTCTCTATTCAACAGTTATGGAACCGATGGAGACAAGAGAATACCTAAAATATACACCAAAACTGGGGACAAAGGTTACTATTCAGTTCATTGATAAAACAACATATTTAAACAAAGATACAGAATAGTATTGCTCGTTTCAATCTATATTTTAGATCAATAGACATATCTTCTAGCTTTAATTGCTTCATATGTGGAGAGCTTTCTGTTATCATAGAACTGGTGTGAAGGCAGCATACTGTATATAGACGTACCATAGCATTTACTTTAAACATTAACTCTGTTTTAATTTAATGAATATCTTTTGAAAGAACCAAAGTGAATTTGCCTTTCACCAAGTAATTACTGCTTGGCATTAGGCAAACCTAGTCATCCACTGGTGAGGTAGTTATGTGCACAAAGGGACAGAAAAATAATGACTTGGAGCCTGGACGTATAAAACATACAAAACATTTCCCCTTCGCAAATTCCATCCTAGTTTTATGTCTACTGGTATCCTGTCAGTTCACTGGAGATTCACTAATCCTTTAAGTGTAATGTTATCATACACCATAGACTTTAGACCGGATTAGGATTGAGGATTAAACTTTTACGCTGACAAATAATGCATGGAGGCACATGTACGTGTGTGAGTGTGACATTCCTGTACAATAACATTCCTGAACTAAATCAAGTCAATATTTCTGTTACTGTTGTCACCAATATTGCCTGTATTGTGCTGATCATTTTCACCTCCATAGTCCTCGAGATGACTTGACTTTTGGTGTGCAGGTTTCTCAAGCACATTTACAGGAGAACGAAGGCCAAAGGAAGATCATGTATTTGAAGCCTTAGGAAATACCGATGAGCTGTCTTCAGTTATTGGGTACATTTCGTACTTTATGTATTTATATGTCGCAATGCACTTGTTTTTCCACTTGCCTTTTCCAAAGTTATAATCATGGTTTGTTTTTCCTACAGACTGGCCAGAGAATTTTGCATTGACAAAGGTCTCTCATTCACACATCAGCTGGACAAGGTTTGATTCTCATGTTGCGTTTATCTATCACCATTAGTGCCGATATTATACATTTACCAGCGATGTTTCTTTTTTCAATACAGATACAGTGCATTTTACAAGATGTGGGATCCAATATTGCTACCCCTCTATCATCAGCAAGAGACAGCCATATACGTAGGCTTGTGCAAATACAGTAGAACTTGATTTATTGCATCTCCATTGGTCAAAGGATGACTTTTTCTCTGTTTTGTCTTACTAAGAAAAAACTAAATTTACTACTCAGCCAATCACAGACCTGGAAAAATGGATTGATGAATTTACGGAAGAACTTCCTCCACTGACCAACTTCATTTTGCCAGTGAGTCTATACATGTTTGTAGTATTCTCATGGGGGTCCAGGTATTCCTGTTGCAGTAACACTTCTGCGTTATGCTTTATAGTCAGGTGGGAAGTGTAGCGCAGCTCTGCATTTGGCCCGGACAGTCTGTCGGAGAGCAGAACGCAGGTCAGTCTCATTGTGTTCCGAACTTCTAACATTATCACATTCTGATGAATAATTTTAATCTCGTTGTCTTGTTTCGCTGGTACATTTGGTTCTGACAGTCTTTTGTTGTTATTACAGTGTTGCTCCAATTGTAAGAGCGGGGGAGGCAGATCCAGATGTTGCCAAGTTCCTGAACAGGTGAGTCTGTTACTTTTAACATAAATGTGTAATTTTTCTCTCACAACAAATCTGATATATTTCTTAATATTCTCACTCAGACTGAGCGACTACCTGTTCACCATGGCCAGATATGCAGCAATGAAAGAAGGCAACAAGGAGAAAATCTACCAGAGACCTGAATGATCTTATCCAAATGCCTCAAATAAATCATGAGCATAATTTCATCTGAAAATGGTTGTGATTGATATGTAATTTTATACATACAAAAATACACACAGGAGAGGTCTAAAAGACAGTTCCGTCTTGATATACAGATTCCCGATTTTCCCCAATAATGTTTGATTAAACATGTACATTGGGCTAACAATATTTACAGGTGAATTGGTTTTCCAGATTTTTTTTCAGATTTAATAATGACTAAAGGTTTTCCATGGCTGTCTCAACAAACTACAACAATAAACATTTACTAGAAATATTATCTGTCAGGTGTGACTGTGCCTTTGTGGATATTCCATAATTAATTTTTCAACATACAACCATACACTTGCTTGTCGGGCCCGTTCATGGCTTCAGGAACATTTTGTATTATTCCAGTGCACAAGTCACAAGATCTGGCACCAGCCCTGGCTCCTCTGGGACAATGTACTGGCCCATGTCATTAGAGACAGATTGCGGTCCTCATAGGGCGGGTAACGCAGGAAGGTGACGCACTCAAACCGAGTGCCTCTTAGCAGGCATGATTTTCTGTGAGAGAAGCTATCAAAGCTGTAGCGGCCATGAAAAGAGCCCATTCCACTGGCACCTGTGGAGAAAAAGGAAATGTAGTTTTTGTGAGAAATGTTTTTCAAACCAGATAATTCTGGGATCAAGCTCTTATTGTTAAAATCGGCGTGGCTAAGACAACAGCACTTAAATGACCACCTCATTAGATGATTACCTTTACAGAAATCACCAGTGTTTCTAACTATATTAAAGAGATGAAGGTCTAAAGCTGAAGATATTTCTGTATTTTTACTTTTTTTATTTCACCGCCAACACTATTAACATGTAAATGTACTCTTCACTATTTGGAAATTGAACCAAAGAAAAAGACCTTATATGAGTGGATTTTTAATAATGCTTAACAGTAAAAACAAATTCTTTATCCGTGGCCTTAATAAAAAGAACAATTCATGGCTGTCACCTTGTGTAACACTTGAAATGTTCTTACCTACTCCACCAAAAGGCAAAGCCACCATAAGACTCTGCAGGGCACAGTCGTTGGAGCAAAAGCTCCCACTAGAGGTCTCACTCATTAGTCTGGTAATCACCTGCAAGGTCAGAATATATAATCACAAAATCAGAATAAATGTTGCCAACACAAGGCATGACAATAAATACAGGGTCTTGACTTTAAGCGTTACAATCTACCTTACTGTTGGTGGAATATGCGTACACACAGAGGGGTTTCTCTTGTTTATTGATAAAGGTAATTGCCTCATCCACACTGTCAACTGTCAGAATGGGAAGAACTGGGCCAAACACCTCTTGTTGCATAATTGGGTCGGATTCCGTCACCTCTGTCAGGATTGTCGGTGCTTCAGATGGAACAAAAACAGCAGAATGAGATACGTTACAGTTATTGCGTGACATTAGGAGAACAAAAATATAAAGTACTTACCAATATATTTCTCAGCCTCTATCACCTGCCCACCGATGGCCACCTTGCCAGATCTCCACAACACATCTCTCATTCGGTTGAAGATTTCCATATTGACCATTCGACCAAAGCTGCGGGATTCTCTGGGATCAGGACCATAGAACTGCATCAGGCAGCACTTTAGGGCCTGCACCAACCGTGCTTTCACATCTGCATGGCATAAAATGTAGCCGGGAGCCACTAAGCTCTGGCCAGCACTGTGGAAGCGCGCCCAAGCAATACGCTGCACGGTGGTGCCAATGTCACAGTGCTCGTCCACATAACATGGATTCTTGCCTCCCAAAATTAGGGTGACAGGTGTGAAAGTGCGAGCTGCTGCCAGAGCAATTCTGCTTCCATCCTCTCGGTTTCCTGTGGTGCAACAGCAAAGGTTAATACATTGCGAGCTAATAAAACTATACTCAAAAAAAGACAGAAAATAGGAGGGGGAATTAAATGTAATTCTGTATTTACCTGTAAAGAAAATATGGTCAAATTTGAGATCCAAGATTTCAGGCAAGTCACTCAGGCCTGCAATAATCACATGGAAGCATTCCTTGAGGAAAATAAGAACTTTGGATGAGATCATTGTCTGGAGCACAAATTTCTTTGTGATTCACCTGCAAAAATCAAATCAATCTCTAAATATCATAATTGATGAGTCGGCTATTTTTGCCTTGAAATACAGAATCTCAGATTTGGTTAAATATGGTATATTTGAGTCTTTTTGGTTAAATGTCATCTTTGATGAAGCACAGAACAAAAAGTACCAGCTGAGGCCGACTCATGCTAATGAGTCATTGAGAGCCGTTGGGCGATTGAATTGGATAAGATGGCTTTGGGCCGACTGGAGTAACTTAAATGGTAATAGCCAACTTGGCTATCAAATTATATCATCCGCCAGACAAATGAAAGCCATGTTTTGACAGAAACACTCATTTGTGCTTGTTTACTCACATTGTCCAAGTAGAAGGGAATGAGACGATGGAGAAGCTCTGCTGTGTGAGTCGTGCACTCAGAAGGGCTGATGATCGCACAGTTCCCTACAGGAATAATCAAAATGCCATCAGTGACATCAGAGTCAGGGTGTAAGTATGTTTGTGTGTGGTTGAGCGAAAGGATTTAATAGGCTTTGGATGCACCTGCTGCAATGGCCCCAACCAGAGGCCCCAGGCACATTTGGACCGGACTGCACCAGGTTCCTCTGATGAACACCACCCCCAGAGGTTCACTGATCACCACACATTCATCCAACGTGGTGGACTGCAAAAACACAGACGACCTCAGACTTGGTTTACAAGTCAAATAAAACATCAGGACTGACAAAACAGAAGGGAAAAGACACAAGTCCACTTTCCTCTTACAGAAAAGGGCAAGGCATTAACTTTTAATCTGCTTTGACGGGCTCAGCACAATGCTTTTCTTTGTAACAGCGAGCCGGAATGTTCACTCCAAAACACTTGTGCAAGTCATGAATAATCCATATAATGTCATGAAGAAGTTGTAGGAAGTTTTTTTTTTTTTTTTTTGGAATAAGGGTGACATTGCAAGCAATAATCTCACCAGGTTCCTCTCTGCATGCTGCGGCTGCATCCACGTCTTCAGGTTATTGATGGCATGAAAAGCTTCATTCTTGACAAGGGTCAGCTCAGCCACAACGGTTTCGAACCGTGGCTGAAAGAAAACGTGACGCATGTAGGAAAGATAACCACTGGTGCACCAACAACCAAAATGATATGAGACTGGTTCAGCCCTCACCTTGTGAAGGTCCCTTCCAAGGGCCTCCACGAAGTCACACTCGTGCTCCTCCAGCATCCGCACCACAGCATCCAGCTGGTACTGTCTGAAATTCTCCTTCAGGGTGCGTCCGGCCTGAAAGGCAAGCCGAGCTCTCTTCAACAGAGTCCCATACTCGGTAGGGTATGCTTTCACGCAGGGCTCCCCCAGCCTGGTCCTGGAAAATAGAACCAGTCTGAACATCACAGGACGATGAAGTACATTGAAGTCCAAATCTGATCACTTTACCTTCTGCATGTTAACCGGCCATTCCTCTGACAAACAAAGCACGCCCTTACTTTCCCACTCATGTGTATTCCAGTCAACAAATCTCCAGTGGTGAACCCTCTGAATGGAGTATTGTGGAGTTAAGCCCATGCAGTGAAAGTCCCAGTGGCAGGAAGAAGAAGACAAATCCAAGCAACTCCAGCCAGTCAGGTGATGTGCGTAAAACTAACAAAGCCGGAGTCTTATTAGAATCTAAGCACCTGATGATCGCGTAACCATAAACCCCAAGACAGGCAGCAAAGGTATCGCTGTCACTGCAGGTGGAAAATGCGTGACAAATCCTTCACACAAAACACAACTGGTTACTTTGCAAGCTGGGCTCCCTTCATGGCCAAAACGGGAAAAGTTATGAGTGGTTTACCTGCGCAGCGATTTGAACCAGCGGGATGGAGAAGGACTCTGCAGACTCATTGTGGAGAACGATCTGGCTCAGACGGCTTGCAGAAATCCTCAAAACAACTTCATGCTCACGGGGGCTTTTGAAGCTTAATCCGCCGTTGACGGTGACTAGAAAAAAAGCGTTATGGAACAGTTCTGTACTCATGTGCCTTCAATCACAGGGGCGGTTCCAGGAGAGAGAGGTGAGGTGGCCATGGCCTCTGCTGAAGTGCTCATTGGCCTCACCCGAGATGTGACATAAATATAATAAGACAGGGAGGCCAAGCTGCCAAATCATTAATTTTGAAGTTATTTGACTCTTTCCTTATCGCAGGAATGATGTGGGTTTGAATCCAAGCTCCCCTTTCTGGGTGGGATGTGCATGTTCTCCCTTTTGTGAGTTTGAATGGTCAGTCTGTAAGTAACAAGTTTTCAGTAACAAGTAATCCAACGCGATACTATTTCCAAACCAGGAATCAGATTAAAGTTACTTTTCCAAGTCACTGTGTTACTATTGTAGTGTAGTTCAGAAGAGTTTCGTCCCACAACAAAAAAAATCTATCTCCCAATGTGATCCTCTATCTCCCAATGTTTGAGAAATCATACTAAAGGATTTCTGTTCAAGACAAACGTATCTGTATTGTAACAAACTGCCTGATGTGCAAGTATTAAAACAATGATCAATTCAATTTTAAAAGCTAAAAAATAGAGTATGCCGTAAAACCACAAGAGTAATAGTTAATTTTGGGCAATAGCATCAGCCATCATTTTCAGAATAAAGATTTTACACTTGGCCATATTGAATCATAGCAGTATTCTAATAGTGTATATGTACCATCATCGACTGGTGTGGAACAAGTTCAGTAAATCAGCAACAACAACTGCAACTTGGTGTGAGAAAAGGCATGTGTGATATGACAGCGTGACTTCAGAGTCAAATGAGTTTCATGCTCGATGCATGAGGATTGGCCGGCCTGCAGTGAGGTGCAACAAATGGTCAGAAACCAGATCAACCATATCGGTTCATTCCTTATTATGTCTAACCACTACAGAAAGGGAAATAATCTTGAGTTCCTAAAAATCTGTGTGGAATTTGTTTTTCATTTGAACGTAACTTGTTTAAACTGCCACCAACATCAGGTCAACAGAAAATTGTAATATATATATATATATGGTAATCGGAGTGGTAAGTGGTAATCGGAGCACTCGGGGCAGTAACCCCCAAACTGGAGGAGTGGCTACAGCAGATCCCTGGAACAACCTCGGACATCTCAGTCCAGAAAAGTGCAGTACTTGGAACAGCAAAGATACTGCGCAGGACCATCAAGCTCCCAGGCCTCTGGTAGAGGACCCGAGCTTGGAATAGAAAAAACAGGTGACCGCCCGCGGAGGGCGAGAGGGGAATTTATATATATAAATACATTTGGCCATCATAGTCTTCCACACAATATGAAAACTGCATCATCATCCTGGTTAACTGCTTCAATACTGCATAAAGTTTTATATTGCTTCAGTTTCCTTCCACACAGTAAATCCAGGTATTTAAGGTGAAAAAGAGCCTCTAAATTAACTGTTATAAATGAGAATGTGTTGGTCTCTTTGGTTTTCACCCTGTGATGGACTGGTGACCTATTCAAGGTGTACTTTGCCTGGAACCTGTGTAATGTAGAATCATCTCCAGGGCTACAGCAACACAGGGTCGGACAAAGCAGTTTAGAAGATGGAGGCATGGATCTTCAAGTTACTTTCCCATTTTAATTCACAGATCACTCACCCAGCCAGGTAGCCTGAGCAAGATCAGGATCACTTAATGAAACAATCGTTTACCAGTCCATCAAGCTCACTGCTAGTCACTGGTATGACTGGGATGTGACTTTGCTCAACAGTGATTGGTGATGGAGAAAAGGAAAGGCACTATGTAACAGAAGCAACCATCCATCAAGATTCTGTAAAAGCTCATATCTAGTTCAGAGTGTGTCCTTCATTCACCCATAGTCAGTGTTAGCAGGCCACACAAGCCGTTTCCCAGCTTGACCGACAGACAAAATGTTCTGGACACATGGATTTGAATTAACAGGCGTCATAAATCAACAATTCATGTTTAAAAAAAAAACTAAAAAAAAACATAATCTGCAAATGATTTTAAATGGTTTTATATAATACTTGTGTACATGATTTACTATTACAGGAAAAAAGATATTTTACACATGGACAAATCTTACATGGGTATCTCGTGTTCTCCCCCTCTCTTTATACAATAAGACACTCCATACTGTAGTGCAGCTAATTTCAAAGACACTTTGAAAAAGAGATGGGAAATGTTCACGGGAATGGTGGCAACATTTCCAGGATAATTTTTTTTATCATACCAAAAAAAGAGTGGATTTCAAATTCAGCTTCAGCAGTACACGGGTACATTTAAAGTCTAGCCTATACTGTTGACATCATTTAGAACAGATGAGTGACCTCATCAACGGAGACAGACGAGCATGTGAGGTATCTTTCATCTCTCTTGCACAAAAACACAAATTTACTTTAGAGCATCACCGTTTCCAATTCTTGCTTGAATAGACAGAAAAAGAACGAGAGCTGAGGTAAAACCCTGCTGTGATTTGTCAGATCTGAAAGTGGACCAATCTCATTAGTAACCTCATGAGTGATCTCATTTATTTCATTAGTAACTCAGAAATAAATGTAATGCCATCAGCTTGTTTTCTTGCCTTTTCTTTACACATTTCCAGGGTTGCATGAAGTTATGAGGCTTTTTTCAATCTTTGAACTTGTTAGTGACATGGCACAAACCACCATTACCTTCTATATGCTATGTTACTTATCCAGAAAAGTATCCATATTCATTATCGACAGAAAACACTTTTTTTTTTTTGCATAATGATTAATTTGGTAAAGATTAGATATTTTATGTTAACCCTTTCTTTGAAAGGTGGAGTCATCTTTCTAGTAAACTACCAAAAAGTGTCTTCATGACCTTTCAGATGTAAATGAACCCTGTATTAAGTAATATTTAGGCTGATTAGGTAACATTCACCCTCATGTCCCCCCCACCCCCCCCACCCCCCCCCCCCAGTACAGCCACAATAAGCAAAAAAAACATGTGCAATATTTTCAAGGGAACATCAACTCAAGCAGTTACTTTTGATTGACCAACCAGTCCATGACATCATGTTGAAAGGTTCTGAAACCTAATTTTCTTTTTCTTTTTTTCCCACATGGCTTCAAAAGTCCTCAGAAATCAAAGGGCGTTGCAATAAGACCCTCCTCGTTTGTTGTTGTGGTGGTGGTAGTACAGTGGCTGGGTTACTGCTCCGTCTTCTTTAAAGGAACAGAGAATAAGTCCAGGACCATAGCCCCCATTTCTATGGCTTGTTTCCGATAAATGTGGTTCTTGTTTACAAATGAAACATGACAGTTTGATGTGGCGGCAGTTAATGAGGCACTCTGCATTATTCAAAGATCCATTAATCACGAGACTTCGATGGTGACGCTTTCCCTCATGTGACCGGAAACAGAGGTTTCTGTTCTTCTGAGCAAAAAACAAACGGCGACAAAACATTTTCTGTTCTTTTCTTCAAAAGTAACAAACGCTACAGCACGGACATTTCTTTTTAAGTTAATCAACAACAAATCACACATTCTAGACATTTTTTTCCTTTACTGCACCTGAACGGAGGCCGATTTCAGATGCATTGAAAACATGAAAACAAATTCCATCGGGAGGTTACCATCTCTCAAGTGACTGCAGTGTCTTTTAGCGGGGAGAAACATACGAAGGACAAAGATTTCCCTCAAAACGAGACATTATGGAATCAACGCAGGATCCACAGCTCCTCTGTGGACTATGAACACAGGACAATGATTTGTCTTCCACTTAGAAAAGATGCATTTTGTTCAGCAGAAATATTTTAAGACTCATCCAATATCAGCTTGAAGTTGTCTGTATAATGGAATCGAAGGTGTAAGTATATTATCGATGCATCACTTGGTTTTATTAGGGTGAATCGACCACGTGTCTAATGGCTTGCATTGCATCTGTATTGCTTTCCATTTCACTTAAAATGGGAGTGTTAGTTCCAAGAATGATTCTGTTAAGCCTGAGAAACAGAGATCCAGCCACAGTATATCTGTATTCTATTAAGTTAAATACCAGATATATTCCGTTTTTGGAGTGGCTGAGGGAGCTGTTACAAAGTGAACTGTGCTGCAGAGACAGCACCCACTTTGATGGGCAGAGGGAGCTGAAGTAGAGCTCACCTCCACAGAGCTCAACCAGGTTGTAAAGCTGACAAAAAGGAGAATTTGTAGATTCCTTTATGAGTCCGCTTGTGTTTAAGTGATTCCCCCTCTTGATGTCAGAGGCTCCAGTCCAGGTAAGCTGAGCCTCTTGCTTGATTCAGGCCGTTTGAAATAACCCTCCGGTGCAGTTCGTGCAGATTGTCCAGGTGCAACTGAGTTAGGACAGCTCAAAGCCCGTATTCATACTTATAGCGTAGCGCAGTTTGTCGCGCAGGATGCTCTTCTTGCTGTAGTTAGGCAGCTTGAGCAGGTTGAAACATGTCGATGAAGTAGGTAGTCGACCGCCCGGCTCCTTTTTCCGGATTGTGAAAAAGCCCCTAAGGACACTGCCAAGGGTGTCCCCAGTATCCTGGACACAAAAACAAGATATAAAATATGATCAAATTTAATTCATTACAAACACACACGTGTCAAACGGCTATACAGTTACGACCGCCTGTCCAATACTCTGTCGGGACTCTTTTTATTGCCAAAGTGGCCGAAGAATGGCTCTTCATTAGACATCCGACAGGGTGCTGTGGTATCTACCATCAAGATGTTAGCAGCAAATGCTTTGGGTCCAGCAATTTGGAAGGGAGACCCTCTATGAACTGCACAGTACACTGGCACAGGATTACTTTGAGAACTGAGAAATTTTGGCTGTAGGTTTGGAAATGCTCTGACCAACTTGTTTAACCATCACAACTTGACTCCAATCAAATCTTTACACTTTCTTATTTTGTCCGTCTTCTAACACATCAAATTTGAGAACAAAATGTTAATTTACTGATAAATATACTGTTACTGGTTTTACTTTAAAACACAACATAAAATAAAATAACCCAGAAGATGTCATTGTCACCTGATCATCGGACACTTCCACACATCGAATGGAGAATGGTGGCTTGAGGTAGGCAAAACCTAACAGAGGTGGTCTCGAGCAGCTGGTAACGAACTGTTACAAAAGCAATATATGGTCACATGACTCAGCTTTATCATTTAAAACAACAAGTCAATTATACACCCATTTTTAAAAGCAGAAACCTACTTTAAGGAACATAGCTCTCTCATCAGAGTTGAAGTCACTGGACAGGATGTCCCACAGCCAGATGATGACACGATGACTGCTGTGAAACCCTCCATAGTAGACCGTGTGTTTCCTGGTAAATAGAGGTGAAGCAACAATAATGACAACAAAGTAGACTAATCATCGTAGACTCATAAAGAAATATCAATTTTAAACAGTTTGAAAGTTTGATGAGAATCTCATTTGTTGTCTTCTTAGGCATTTGTGACGGCAATATTCACAAGACAACATCCATTGCCTGAATGACCACAGACGTCTCTTCCTGCTGCAAGAGCAAAAACTGTCCCGACATTGAAAGGCTCTCAATCAACAATATAGTTTGCGCTAGCTGCCAAACAGAACAAGGGAGAAAAATATATATCAAAGATGTCAATTTGTTACGTACTTGAGGTCATCTAGATCAATCTCAGCATTATCTCCTGAGACAAGGCGTTGAACCTCAGGTGTGGAAAACATGTGCAACCACTCTGGATTAATGATGCTGCGGAAGCCCCGAATGAAAGCGGCAGTTTGCTCCTTAATCTGCGTGTGCATCCGAAAGTGAGCCATGAGGTGGATGTAGCTGATCCTGTGATCGACAAAGATGCAAACAGAGACGAATGGTGATTTTAAATCACACGCAACATTCAGAAAAGCACAATTTTGAACACAAAACAGGTCAATATAGCTCCTGTTAGCAAATATAATGCTGGTCTGAATGCAAGACAGGTCTTTCTGGACATACATCTGAAAAAAATGTGATCGTCTTAGAGAGCGCATTGAATGGTAACTTCGTGAAAATACTTTGTGAAAGGTCGGATACAAGCGCTCAACATTGCTGTTAAACAAGCCATTCAAAGCCTTGAAAATTCTGCATTTTAAATGTTTTGGATAGCAGTGAGGATGATGCACTGTGGAAGGAGCAGGGGGAATTGGAGCACGACTGGAGTAACAGGAAATCAGGAAATCAGATCAGGAAATAACGTGAGCACTTCTACCACAAGAATTTATGAGATTAATGATAGCGAATTGATATGAAAAAGACGTATTGCATGTCTCTCATTGTAATAAACATGCAAGCATTTCATGTATTCCAACACTGAAATTATTGATTTTGGAGTAATTTCACATGGCAACTCGTTTAAATGTAGAGTTAAATTTATTATGGAAATTGGCTTGCAGGCCAAAAACTCTAAGAGCTATAGACTGTATATTAGGAGGAAAAATCTCAGAAGTTTGGCAAAATTGAAGTTAATAGTGTGTATACCAGTGTGTTTAAAAATATTAACAGCAGCTGTTTGATGCCATGTGCTTTTAATATCTTGATTTTTTGGGGGGGGACTTTTCCCTAAATATGAGCCATGGTATTTACAATTAATTTGACATACTTGTTCTCATTGGTGACTGGCATGGTTTTCCCTCCAGGTATCAACTCGTGACAGACAAGCTGTAAGGGTGGAACAAAAAAAAAAAAATCAAATACCTCTTTACACATTTGTCCATTTATAATGTATTAAATCTTCCGTTTTGTGCATCCATACCTGTCCCATCACGTCTTCATCATAGGACAATGTCAGTCCTAGATCTCCTACGTCTCCATCGTAACGCTAAAAATGACATCAATGGAAATACTTGTTATAGCAAAAGAAATGTAAACCAGAGTTGGTGATGAGAGGAAACGAGTTGAAGTGCCTTTGTTTTTACCTTAATGGAAGTGAGATTCTTGTAAAACTCAGAGTCCAGTGAGGGGAGCTCATCGATGGAGCTGTAGAAAGTGCTGTGATGATGCCCCAAGACTTGACTGAGGAAGAACGAGGCAAAAGGGACGTCCACCACAATGCCCTAAGTACACAGAGGTTATGATCAGATGAATATTACAAATAACCAAAAGACTTCACACTCAAAACAAGTAATAAATTGTTCTGTTAGAGATCAAATCTACCTCGTATATAGCTTTTCCAAGCATCTTTCCTACAAACTCAAATAGCTGCAAATGGTTCTCGTGGATGTAAGAAGTGGGTGACGGATACAGCCTCTCATTTCCACTCGTAGTCTATAAAAAAAATATATATATATATAAATATATATATACACACATATACACAATGTGTCATACACAGCAGGAAAAACCACCGCAAAAGGTTGACAGCTTCAAAAGGGCACCTTACCTTGAACAGGTTGAGAGCAGGATTGAAAACCTTCTTAATGATCTCCTCTAGAAACTCTTTGAAGACACCATCTTGATCAATACCGGCTTCGTCCACTCCAAGGTCGTTGACAAACTTCACACGGATAACACCTTTGATAGAATTCACAGGTAGCCGGCGGAGCTGGTCGTATCCATCCTTCAAATGGTGGAAAAGCCAAGTGTTATTCTGGAATAACTCACATAGAGCTGTATAACGTTTTTGCTTTCAGTCCCAAAAACAAATTTGAACACTTGACAGTTACCTCTAACATCCGGGAGCGACGGATAGTAATATGAGTGACGTGTGGAGATGCAGAGCTCGTCTCTACCAGTCCCAAGTTTTCCTTCTCCTTTGTAACGATGTTCCTGAACAGCAGCACCCGCTGGAATTACATGGACAGTGATTACAAGAATGACAATGACCGTGACACTCACTGTTAGATTAAAAGGAAGCCATTTACTCACATTTTTATGAGGAATGACATGCGGGATGTACTGCAGTAGAAGCTGGGCTCTTCTCTTGCCTTTTTCGAGCTCTTGGAACAACAAGCTTGGCTTCAGGTCTCTGAACACAACAACAAACACAAATGAAGGCAATATTTGATTACTAAGCAGTCTGTCCACAATCAAGGGAATGATACGACTATTATGGAGTTTGTATTTACTTGCGCAGCCAGTGTTCATCAGGAGTGAACTTTCGCCTGCAGTCCCGCTCGTAAAGCACCATCAGCCAGCCGTGAACACTGTGGAACAACTCCAGCTTCTCCCCCTTAGCATTTTCTATTAAACATTGGGACAACTTTAGGATCAAAAATCCTCCTTTCAAGTCGACACAATCTTCAATGAAGTCGTATATTCACCTAATATGCCATCCCATATCATCTTGTACACGAATGTGTTCAAAAATGAAGAGATAGTGATGAGTTCCTCAATCTTAAAGGACGTTTGTTCTTCATAGACTTCAATGTCATCCAGGATTCTGAAACATAATTAACAAAATAACTGAACAAAAAACCAATATATATATTTTTTTTTTATGAGTTTTTTTTTGAGGCAGGTTAAATTGTCATTCAATTATTCAATTTATCTCGGGGATTTTTAAGTTATTTTATCTCAGGTACTTTCTGTGTGTTTTGATAGAGGGTCACCTCTATCGAAATTTCGTTCTGCAGTGCATCTCTGATGTAAAGTGTCAGAATGACAATAAAAGTTATGTATCTAATATTATATAATACTAATGTATACAAATTGCACAAGACACAAAACAATATACCGTAGATTCTTCTTTTGGATAGCGTATTATTATAATATCAATCACATTATCACTCTAGTTAACTATTTGCTGCTATGGGACCGTTGCAAATCTTAACAACCTGCTGATCAAATTTAACAGCCAAACAACATGTCGTATGTATGTGCAGTGAGAATAGCTATCTACAGTGGGTGCAATTACGTAATGAGGTGACGAGAGCAGTCACAGAAGAGCACGAGCATAGCCAGGAGCTGCTTGGACTCTTCGGTGTCGTTGTTCAGACACTCCATGAAGAGTTTGAGGCCCCCCTGAGGCCCAAGCTCACAAATGAAGGCCCAAAGTTTTGGCAAAAGATCATCAAGATGTGTCAGGCCTGCAAATAAACACAAAATGTATGCTCAATGCCGTTTCCACAGTGCTTCAATTCAGCTTTACCAGGAGAAGATAAAACCGTGATGCTGACCGGTGAGTATCTGGAGGCGTATTTGAGTCAGTGTCGACAGAGCAGTCTGGTAAAGCACACAGATGCTGCAGACCTTCTGAACCTCTGCGGAGTCGACGCGCTTTCCTCCGACGGGTTTCAGGATGTTACGCACAGAAGCCGACTTCTGAAACGCTCGCTTGAAGAGGTCTTTGAAAACAGACGCACGGGAAATGTCATGAGTCGCTCAGCATTGGAACGCTCTGAACAGGTTTCATGGCAGAGTTGTGCGTATACTATACTTTTCACTGGGAGATTGTTTTGAGATGTGCTCGGCTGTGGGGGTGGGGGGGTGGGCTCCTGGCTCTCCAGCTTCTTCGAGAGGACGTCGTTGAAGAGCGTCCGAATGACAGACACACCCCAAAGGTGCTGGAGCTGCTTCGTGACCAGTGGCATCGACTCATTAAGACTGAAGAGACAAGAAGAGGGAGAGAGGAATGAAACTACCTGCATTTGGCATAGTTTTTAATACAGGCAAAAGGTGAACAAGTTTACAAACTAATTTAATGTTTCTGGCTAAACAGGCAACAAACCGCTGATAGACAATATGTATTTCACTTGGCTCTATATTTGGAACCTCGTCCCAGTGCAGTTTTGAGGTGACAAATCATTGAATTATTAAAGCAAATATGAAGAGTTTCACTTACCCATAGTCTACAGTTTGGGAGAACCAGCCCAGGACAGGGTGCCAGTGGGTTAGGTTAGACTTCTTCTGTGAGACATATCTCTGGCAGTAGGACAGCATGTCAGTCAGGTCCTTCACAAAGTGGTTGGCCTCGTCTTCGAGCACTTTCTCGTTCAGATATCCCAAGTAAATCAGATTCCCTATCATATGTGAGAAAGATACACTCAAAACAATGGCTGAAAACAGGATAGTGATTGTCATAATCTCTATGCAAGATCTGGTATACGGAAAGTGCTTCCATATCATCAAGCAACTGTACCAAGCAAGCAGAGTGTGTGGCTGCCCTCCAGGCACACACAGATGTCCGAACATTGCTCCTCCCGACTGAGAAACAGGATGAATTTCCGCAGCAGGTCATGTGTCTGAAGGGACGCCATGCACTGACGAAACAGAGCACAAACTTAAAAGCCTCTCTTACATGTCAGCAGCACCACTGAGCTAAGAGAACAAATAATATTTTACCTCTGGAGTAAGCACACTCAGGTGGGATATAATGGCGGGAACCGACATGATGTGAATGAGGAATGATCTTAGCAGGTTTTCTGAGAAGTGAGCTGCAATGACTGGCCTGAAAAACGTCAGAATCAAGTTAAACGTTAGCTTTAAATTAAATACCATTAAAAAGTGAATCAGATGTAAAACAACTTCAGAATAAGGTTCTTTTTTTTTTCAACCCAATTAAAACTGGAATACAAATTGACCTTAATGACAATGTGATGATGGCTGTCAAAGTGCCTTTGGAGAGAGAAGGCTTGGAACGAGCCAGGCCATTGGTCAGCAAGATCTAAACAGAAAAGATCACACGGAGTATAGATTTCTTGATGAAACACGACTGGCTGCCTTGAATATAATAGCAGTTCACACTGTTTCACCGAGTGTGTGGCGTAACACAGTACCTGCAGTACTGAATAGAATCCCTTCTGATTGAGATGCCCCATGATGTTTTCACAAATCCTCGTCAGAGCAGGTCTGAGAGCCTCGCCTTCAATATATAGAAGAAAATCTTATGAGTGTATAAAACGAACCGAGCTACACAACAACAAAATGTATGATTCTAAACAAGGACATCAACCTAATTTGACACTTACCTTTTCCTCGGACTATTCGCCATGTTGACGTGTCTGTGAAGGTCACCAGCATGGTGAGGTATAGAGTTATCATCTTGTTGTCCTGAAGTATGTCAGGCTGGAAAGGGGAAAAAAAAAAAAAAATCACACAGATATAATCTTGGACCACACAACACACAACATAGATATTAAAAAAATATATTCATTTGGCTTCAAATTATGACAAACCTTTAAATTTTTCAGGAGCTGACAACAAGTCCACAGCACATCTTTTATCTGTTTGAGCCAGGGAATAGTGAGGTCTTTGGAGAGAGCCAGGGAAACATACCAGACCTGAGGGCCAGATGTCAGTCACTAAAACAAAAGCCACATTTGGAATATGTTGAAGACATGGAAAGTATAAGAAACTGAAGACCCACTTTAGGTTCATTTTCGACCTCCATGCTTGCCAGGATGGCCCGGCAGAGCTTCTCGAACCTCTGAAACACAAGTTTATAAACATTTAATCACCCAAATGTGGATCATAAATTAAACTGTTCAGCATACAGCAGAACAAAAGAGACCGAATATTAGAACCCGGTATTATAAACAGAGTTGTGCTAATGAATACATTTAAGTATTTTCTCTAAATGGAATAGCTGGCAACTCACCATCTTATCCTCTAGGGAATATATAAAAAGTAATTTCCGCGCAATTTTGAAAATTGAAAGTGCATTTCTTTTCGATGTCCCAGTTTCAGAGGCTTGAAAATAGTCATCAACCTCTTTCCTGGTGAAAAAAAAGATTGGGGACTGTGAGTAAACAATAGTGTGACCAAAAAATTACTCATGTTTATTTGTTGTTAAATTGTACTTGATGTATATATAGCAAACACAGGGAAGACAAGAAGAGATTTTTTTTTTTTTTTTTTTTTTTAATGGAATAAGTAAACAGATTTGGAGTTTACCTGATTTGCTTCTGCAGTCTGCAGCGACAGAGAAATTTCCTGACCAGAGCTTGGATTTGGGTGGCAGCTCTCTCCTTCTCCTTCTGTCCCTTCCTCTCCTCTCTGGCCTGCCTGGCTTTGTCCAGGAACTCGGACTTGGAGCTTTGAGGTGCACTAAACATTGTGCCCTCCCTTGGAAAAGAAAGAGTAAAAACATGTTTTTTGTTTTTTAATGCCCTGGTGATATACATGCTGGTTTTGAATAGTCCGTAGACACTGATTTGAGCTGCACCTTCCTGACAAACGCTCGTGATCGTTGTTTTGAGTGAGCACAAGACTGCACCTACCTGCGATAGTGCAGATTACAGGATTTATTCTGGCCTTCAAGCAGGGCTCACCTGTCGCTATACCTCCTCAGTCATTTGGTTGTCCTTCGGGTCCGAGCAGGGGGGGGAAGGTGAAACACAACAAGAGGACTAAATAGTCATCTCTGTAGCAGCGAGCGACACAGTAAAGATGGAGCTGGGATAGTTAGCACTCTGGGCTAGTTCGATCGCCTGTCCGTTTGATAGCGGCTGTAGGACAACCTCGTGCATTAAGCCAGCCGCATTCAGACGGATTTTTGGGTTAGCAGTGATCCTGTATCAGTGGCAGACCGGTAGGCGCGAGGAACACACGGTTTTCCAATGTAAACATTAAGAGCAGATCCGTACAGTGACTGCAGCCATTAATCCCCTGTGTCGCATTAAATGGTTCCGGGTGATAGTTGTCTCCGCGTTTAAGTCGCGAAACGGGAATAATAATTGATGGTATTAACCGAGGCCTGAAGCCACTCAAAGTATTTTTATTTGTGCTGTGAGAAGAGTACTTAGTTTTTTCCAGTGATTTCTTTTACACTTTGCACTGGGCGGGTGTGGAGGGGACAGTTTTCATCGTTGCTCCTTCAGTAGCGGAAGCGTGCAGAGTTTGGAGAAATGCAAGAGGATATAATAACACTTTGAGTTTACTAAAACAATAATTAATCCCGTTTTTTATTCAACTCCAGCAATTTCCACGTTGCGTGTCTACTTATTTTCTTCGACGATTATGGACTCCACGGGACGTTTTTTTTTTCATTTGATATGGTGTTGCGACATTTTAAACTGTAGTATGGAATATGAATTACTGCAAATAATGTGCCATTATAGTAGAACAATGATATACCTGAGTGCAAAACACACTGACATTGTAAGATAGAGTACACTTGAATTTACTTTCATAGTTCATTTACACAGTGAATTCATAAATTGATGGATGTTTATCACAGGGAAGCATCACAGCAATCTGAACATTTGAGCATTCTGCCTTTCACAGAATAAGCTTGGTTAAAAACATACAAAAAACGTTTTCTACAGTGAAATCTAATTTCAAAAAAATTGGTTTGATTTTAACTTTTAAACTAGAATGGGCACTCCTGAGAGTGCATACCTTCGCCAACACCACATTTGTGTTGCAGAACCGAGTTGGCATCGATAGCCTGATTGCCATTAGCTGACTAGGTAGGTCAGGTAGGTGAAACACTGAGCAGGGAGCATCTCCATAGCAACAGATACTGATCTCCTTTGAGCTCCTCCATGAGGTGCCTCTGTCATCTGCTCGTATGGGAAATTTTTAGCCGTTAATGTCCCAAAATCTAATCGATTGGTCCATGAATGGTGCAAAATCATCTCCTCAAAAAATGTCATGCAATTCGGGTAAGTCGAAGTTTGTAAAAAGTTGGATAAATACATTCCTCCAAACAAATGCATACTTACATACATACATACATACATACATACATACATACATACATACATACATACATACATACATACATACGAAAACATTCTCAGCCCAACTTTCGAGGGAGAAGGCAAAGATGATGTTACTTTCCCTTTAAGGGAATACCGGTGACGTCATTCTGTAAGTGCGCAGCAGCGCACCGGAAGGAAGTGGGTGTTAGCTGACTGAGGTTAGCGAGCTAAATTTTCGAAGTCTGCTGTGGGGGTCTATGGTAAATATATTCGTCTGTTTTCAGGGAAAATTAGATTTTCAAGACACTTAGAGAGGAATGTTTGAATAGCCAGTGTCGTGATATTTCACATTTGGCCCGGTGGTGTATCAACGTCGACAACTTCGGTTGATTCTAACTCGTTTGCTCTCTTATTAGCCGTGTTAGCTGACATCAAGTTATTATGTTTTGGATCCAAGATGACAGATTACAGTTTCACATTTTACCCTTACTGGGAACATAATATGAGTTGTGATATGTCAAAACCTACTATCTGATGGCTGATGTACCAATATATCTCTTTGTCTATGACGAGTTGGTATTTAACACTTTATGTTGTCGTTACTCTTCAGGTTGTGTAAATTGGACCAATTGATTTGTCAAGAAAACAACAAACCTTAGTTTTTGTGACATTTTAAATATTAAAAGTTTTGATTTTCCTGCGATGTCAAATGCCAGAGCAGTTCTTGGGTCACTGTATTTTTGACCTCCTATTAAAGTGTTCTAATGGAACTTTTACATATTTGCTTTAAAAAAAAAAAAAAAAGTTAATTCTTAAAAAACAAAATATTCTTTATTCACTTGTGGACATACTATTCTAAAATTGTACAGCGGTCCATATTATGGTCACAGTCAAATATTTCATCAATGTTGTGCAGAAATATGTGCTAATTATTTTACTTTAGCAAATAACTGTTTAGTTAAACGAACTCCATTGAGAGAAAGTCACCAGCCAGAGCAGGCTGTTACCTGGAAATAATGACATCATTACATTGCAACGTAGTCCTGAACATTCACATGGTAATACAGTGTTATTACATTGAAGCTATCTATGTTTTTATTGTTGTGACATTAATTTGTCATCACATTTTCCAGCTCTTCTCTGAACACCATGAGGGAACTGATATAAAAGTGTATTGCTTATAGCTAAGTTTGCAATAACTCATACCCTTTTACACTGGACAATGCCATCCTTACTATGACGGAATCCTGAAGTTTCACAGAATTAATTCTTAATATCCAGCTGTTCCCGACTTCGACAAGTAGTGCTGCTTCTATAAGATCAAAGTGCCACATTGTGCTTTGTCTTGTTCTTTTGCAGGAAGAGATGTCAGGAGAGAGTGTGGTGAGCTCGGCAGTGCCGGCAGCTACTACCCGGACTACATCCTTTAAAGGCTCCAGCCCCAGCTCCAAATATGTGAAGTTAAATGTGGGTGGAGCATTGTACTATACTACAATGCAGACTCTGACCAAACAGGACACAATGCTTAAGGCCATGTTCAGTGGCAGGATGGAGGTCCTCACAGACAGCGAAGGTGAGCGACTGGTGAATCATTTCCAGATTACGTGCTCTCGCGTTCGTGTGTTTCGCCACTAATGTTTCGCTGCTACATGTCGGTAGGTTGGATTCTGATTGATCGCTGTGGGAAACATTTCGGGACAATTCTTAACTACCTGAGAGATGGCGCAGTGCCGCTCCCAGACAGCCGGCGGGAAACTGAAGAGCTTCTCGCTGAGGCCAAGTATTACCTCGTCCAGGGTCTCGCTGATGAATGTACTGCTGCTCTGCAGGTACAATACCATAGCATTTTATACACACGCACACATTGGTATAGGCTCTGTGAAAATCATTCTATATCAGGCTGAAAAATTATTTCTCACATTTTATTTGCAGCTATAACTGGAATTTAATGATATTTCTCTATTATTTATACCAGTATATTATGGCCATTTTACAGGAAGCAGCAGATTTGTAAGTGTGGGTTTTGTTATTCAATAAAACTTTCTTCCAG
Source organism: Blennius ocellaris (assembly GCF_963422515.1). Taxonomy (NCBI): domain Eukaryota; kingdom Metazoa; phylum Chordata; class Actinopteri; order Blenniiformes; family Blenniidae; genus Blennius; species Blennius ocellaris. Next base: position 16,146,121 of record NC_137656.1, read on the forward strand.
AACAAAGAAACCTACGAACCTCTTTGTAAAGTGCCTCTGATGACGTCGTCTAAGGAAGAACAGAGGCTCATTGCCACCTCAAATAAGGTAAAAGCAATTTCTTTATTTGAGGGTCAGTGTTTCTCAGGACTTTTTTCAAAATAAATCTGTTATTTTGATTCTTATTGCAAAAGACAAACTTTGTTGTCTTACAGCCGACGGTCAAACTGCTGTACAATAGAAGCAACAACAAATATTCGTATACCAGGTGAGGTGTTGAAAAAGAGTCAATATAAAGTGAGTTCAGCCCAGTTGTCCTAATAATTGTCCATTTCTAATCTTTTTCCCCTCCAGCAATTCAGACGACAACATGCTGAAAAATATTGAGCTATTTGACAAGCTGTCCCTGCGGTTCAACGGGCGAGTGCTCTTCATCAAAGATGTGATTGGGGACGAGATCTGCTGCTGGTCATTTTATGGCCAGGGGCGCAAGATTGCCGAAGTGTGTTGCACTTCCATTGTCTATGCAACAGAAAAGAAGCAGACCAAGGTAAGTATGAATGAGTTTAGTGGACAAACTAAATGAACTTTTATTAAGTTCTGCAGTTTGATGTCAAAAGTGAGTCAACAGCGAGAATGACGCCGCGCTCGTCTCTCTAAGGTTGAGTTCCCCGAGGCTCGGATCTATGAAGAAACCCTCAACATCCTCCTGTATGAGTCGCACGACGGCAGGGGCCCAGACAACGCCCTGCTGGAGGCCACAGGCGGCGCTGCAGGACGGTCTAATCACCTGGACGAGGACGAGGAGCGAGAACGAATTGAGCGAGTGCGCAGGATTCACATCAAACGACCCGACGACCGCACACACCACCACCAGTGATCTTTGACCTGTCTGCCTGCGCACCTGATCCTGGACAGTCTTTGCACCACACTTGTGCCTTACACCACCCAGCGCCTGTTTCACCTCCCTTCTTATTTTAGAGCTTTCTCCTTGGAGACCACCGTGAGATGAGTCTCTCTCTATTCTGTGGTTGGACTGTAGTGTGTTGGTCTTATATGTTAGCCATGATGTCTTCTCTCACAAATTCCTGCAGCCGTGCTCATAGTCGAAGATGTTTGTGTTTAGCCACTGCAGGTGACCACAATTTCAAGTGTTTTTCTGAGGACCTATTAGGATACTGTCAAGATAAGTCTGTTATTCGAGATTCAAACTGCATTTTGTCCAGAATAAAGTGTTATATGATGTTAGCAGCTAAAAATGAGTGTAAATAATTTAGCTTTCCTGTACCACGGTTCTGACGGGTTCACTGTGAAGCTCGGTGGATGAACCTGGTGTCGTACACCATGTGGCCACGTGGGGACACTGTTTTACTCTTAAAAGAACTTGGGCTCGTCTGCAGCCTGCACATAACGGCAATTAAACTTGCAGAATTCCTTCTTCTTTTTTTTAACACTGTTAAAAGTATCATTTGTAGAAGCAGCATTTGATTGTAGTGCTTCTGCTATATTTAGTTTTAACATTCATGCATTTTTGCTTCACTCCCACTAAACAAATCATTTTCAGTGTGGGGAACTTGAGCTGTGACCTGAGGTGTTAAATGTACCGGCCTGTTTGAATGATGGATGCTGAGGTTGGAGTGAATGACTGGAACCTGAGATCACCCTGGCAGGAAGGAACCCCTGTCTACAAGCTTTTAACAGGGAGAGAAATTAGAGCTGTCCTTCATCACTGCATTCATCACACAATGTACACAATGTTTGCACACTACAGGTTTGGGATGAAATATGTCTAACAATCACAGTAATTGTAAGTCTGTTGTACAGAAGTGAACACAAATGTATGTTTTATATTTATACATACTTTATCATGAATAAATTTCTATAAACGGTCATTTGGTATAGATTTTTATTTGTATATACTCGTCATCACCATATAAACTACAAAATGATCAAACATATGGCTCAATTCAAGGACCAGGGTCATGATCATTTGAAGCATTTTAAAAGTAATTAAAAAATATTCGAAGTCGAACGCCGGTCTTTACTTTCAATTAAATTTCCCGAAACAGCAGAAACAAATCCTTGCAAAAGCAACAAATGACTGATGTCGAACTCTGGCCAATATTTTGTGTAACCGAACATAGTGAAGTGGAAGAAAACTTTCAACCAGTGATTTGTATCTGTCAGCGTAAAGACACCATGTCTCCTCCAAAACAATTTAGGTCAGTTGTGTTTCCTGTAGAAATGTTGATCCTCTGCGAGGGGGTCTCCTCTCCTGATGAAATATGCAGGGGCTTCTTGTGTGTCTCCGCCTCTGCTGCACACTTTACCGTGTCCTGGCCCGGGTGGCAACCTGCCGTGACAAATGGTTCGATTCACGTTGCATCTCTTTGTTTGGTGATGAATTTTAAACCGGTGTACTTCTGAGAAGGCTCGACTCACCACCGTGAGGTGTCCGTTCTTGGCCTTGTACGCCCTGGGCTCCGGCCCCGTGCTGAAGTCCACTGCGCTCTCTTTCCCCGCCTGGATTTCAATCTTGATGCTGGAAATTGTTGCAATCAGATTGCGTCAACTCAACATTTTTCAACCCGCATCTGTAAGATTCAAGACTCAAACTCACCTTCCTTGAACTACTTGTAAGACGTTTTGTTTGTTTGCAATGACACTGAGTTTGGTCAAAAACTCAAACAAGTGGTCACACTGCATCACCAGATCCCCCTGAAACAACCAAAATAGAACGCAGTCAAACAAAAGGACTTTATCTTGAGAGCATATAGCCGACATTCATGCAGATTGTCAAGTGAATGAACAATTTGGAGCAAATTTCACCTTCTTTACAGTTTGATACAACCAAGGAAATGCTTTTAAATAAGAATTTGTTTTATCGCATTAGACACAATGGACAGTACACATCCTGGTAACTATCAGTTTGTTCTCCGGCCTCATAGAGATGCTACAGAAGTGTAAAAAGTTAATTCCCCTTATATGTAATGTCATACTTTTAAAAAGTTAACTTATTGGTTTTACAATGCGTGTGGACAGTTCACATATATGAACTATAATAATCTATATATAGAATAATGTCTTATCCATATTAAATTATATCATTCCTTATAAGCTTTATCTGAGCTAATGCATCTAACAAGCCAGATATATGCTTCACATTATACAGCCACATACCTTTTGTTTAGGGTCTTCACAGGTTATGTGAAAAACGATGATGCCATCAGTGAAGTTACTGACCGAAATCCCTGCAATAAATAACACACACCATCAATCTCTCCTTCCTGATGGCCATTTAAAAACAACGTTATTGCAATTCGGTCACCTTTGAGAGAAGTATATAGCACTCTCTGTTTGACCTTTGCTTCTTCGACCACATAGGCTGCAGTCTGGGTGAGGATGACCTGCCGTGGCCGTGGTTTGAAGCCATTCCTGTCATATTTGATCACTGGGACACTGTACTGCAGAAACACGGGGAGCTGCAGTCAGCTGCATTTAACGTCAGGCCAAATTACTTCATGATATTCTTGTTATTTCTTTTTGTACCTTAATGTGCTCATTGCGAATCATCTGGAGGATCCTCATGTTTATGTCCTGTTCACCTAGAAGAAGAAAAAACAGGTGAGATGCCTGTATCAAAACAGGGGGTGGACAAATGATATAACATGGTTAAAAAGATTTCCTCTTTCTTTGGAAAAGGACAAAACCCTCATCCCTTGTTATTTATGTTTAGATATTAAAAAGGAATTGGCATTGTGTGGTTGTATATCGAGTGCTCACTGATTCTGGTGTCCACAAAGGGCTGAGCGACGCTCGCTGGGTAGCTCTCCTTTTTGCCCTTGAAGATGGAACTAGTGATGAGCTTCAGCTGAAACTAAAATGAAGGAAAAAGTATTTCAAAAGACATTTCTGATCCTTCCTGAAACAACAGTCAGAAATAATGCCTGTGGCCTGTTTTACCTGCGCTTTCCTCTGAGGTGTGATTGTTCTCACATACTTTCGTACCATGAGACGGTAGTGAAGCTTGCGTAGTATCTCTGATGTCTAAAAAAATCACAGAGCTTGTTTAAAAAAGCAGAACACATGTAGAGTTTTTATTTTTTTTTAATTCATGTTGAATAATGACTGTACCTCTGTCAGCACCGGTGGAGGAGTCAACCATGTGTTTTTGTCTAAAACCGTCTTTGGCAGATTTCCTTTCAGTCTGTTCAAGTAGCTTTGCCTCACGAAGGCCAGATATTCTGAGTTATCTGTGGTCTTCGCCTGCCCTCTGGTCATATAGCCTTTGATGAATCTAAATTAGATTTCAAAATAGTATATCAGAAAAGATTGAGAATGACAGGTGTGACGATGAGAGTACGACTTTTAACTTGTTTCTCACTTTTTGATGACTTTCACCGCCCACGCCCTCTTCTCTCGCTCCTTCCTGGCCTGCACTCCTCTCCAACAGGTTTCAATTTTTGTGGCTGAGGATTAAAAAAAAACCCCAAAAAAACATATATGAAGTTATGTGATTTCCCCAGTGTTGGACACTGTAGTCATAATGTGTTGCGCCTTTTACCGGCTTCTTTTTGTTTTTTGAATTCTCCCTTTGCCCTGTATCCTTTGTATTTGGCTTGAAGACGAGTTGCTGAAAATCCACAGGACATTACTGAATGAGTGAGCTGCAGCTGGTGAAAACCCACAGGAGGGGTTCGATTTTTAACTCACCCAGCTCATGTTTACATTTTTCGTAAGCATCTTCTGTGGCATAAAGCGTCCTGGGATGACGGATGAATATTTTAGTCCTATAAAACGTAGATTTATTATTCATGTCGTCTGTGACCCGAATGGTTTGGCTTAGATTAGTGATAGAGCTGTACGCACCGTCCCATTTTGTACTCATCTGGCATGTAACCCAGATGTTGAACCAGCACCTCCACCCCGTCAGCAGGCATTCCCATCCAGTGAGGCCATGTAGCTGGGCACAAGGGTTTATACCTGCAAGGTGAGCCAAACAACAAACCATGCAAGAAAAATGCATGGTGCAATGATCAACAAGAGCTTGAATTTTTTTTTTAAGAAATTCCTGTGGAAAAATCTAAGTTCTGTGAACATGCATACCTCTTGAGGAAGACCTCATATTTGCGTCTGTAAGCAAAACCAGCTCGTCTGACGCGGAGGTGTTCCATCAGGCCCAGGTATTTCACCTGGTGCCTGATCAGTGCTTCATCAAACTGGCCTGATATCAAAAGAGACACGGACGCTCTAGTCAAATGAAAGCATCTTCATCTCTCTGACATGAACCTTCTGTTGATCAATGTACCTGGCATCTTGGACTCATTCGATTTTAGACAACGTATGTACCAGGCCTCTTTAGCCATGAGGATCTCTGTCAGCTTCAGCAGGCTGCTCTTAAACTGGGTAGCCACCTACAGACACAACAAAACGGCTGTGATCTCCAACAGCTCAACTGTCAGATACATATGGCCTCATGAAAACACAGTCAGACTGCTACTGACACTTTGATAATACTTATTTTGTTGCACTATGATATGGCATTTATAGAATCCAGTTGAAGCTGTGCAAGAGGGTGAACATACTGTCTCCGGCCTCCTCCTGCTGTCTGGATCAACGTTGGAGAAGCATGTCCTGACTATGGCATTTTTTGACTGACACATCAGCTATAACAGAGAAAACACAGAGACACTCATGCACACTGGTACCTTCATGCATTATAGTGTTACAGTCATTTCCATCAAACTTACTCCAAACTCAGCCTTTGAGTACTACTTGTGCAAGTTGAACCCTCACCCCTAACTTTAGGTCCAACCCAATCCTTAAACATGTTTTCACAATAATTAAAAAAAAGAGATTTTACTAGGGGATACTTGATTTTCATCCTGCCTAAGATGAAAAGTCCCTACAATGTGAATGTGTTAACAGATGTAAGTCCCCCAACAGTAATAAATGCACGTCCACACACACCTAAACCCATATTTACTAAATCAGCCACCCCCCTTTTTTGTTATTTGGTGAGAATTTAGCATGACAAGAAGAGAAAGACTTACATCTTTTATGTTTCTGTATAACAGATCATTATTTTTGTCCAGAAAACCTACAGTATCACAGAAAGAGAAAACAGGATAGGAATCAGTTAAAAAAAAAAAAAAAAAAGGTTTAAATATTTGAGTAGCTGGGCCTGTGCCTGTGTTTTGCTTTTGTTGTTTTGTTTTGTTTTTTTACCCACAACGCAGTAGGTGACCTCCCCAGCATAATGCAAGAGACGGAAATCTCCTCTCTCGAGAGTCTTACGTGTCATTTTGTCAGCCAGTTTGTGCCTGCAGTCAAAGAGGTGGAGAGAGACAGACGGATGAAGAGTGAAAAGATTAACAGAAGAGAATCCTAATCCTCAATCTCCATCAGCTCCCTGTCGGTTCGTTCACAAGACACCAGCCAACAGAACAACGATAAAATATGAATCACCGTTGAGGGAGTGTTCTGAATTGCACGATGTCATTTGTTTAAATAATGGCTTTCATTGAAATAACAAAACATTCACTTCCAAACCATGAGGAAAAGGAAATACATGTTAAACTGTGAAATAATCAGCTTTTCTCATTCAAGTCTTGACAGCTTGCAACAAGTGAAATATTTTGCATGTGTGTGTTATTTCTAAACTCACGTGACAAAGTGGGGGTGATTCCCCATTTTTTCCTCTAACCTCTCGAGGAACGTCAGATCTGTGGCATCACCTGGCCGAAGGCACTCTTCATCCTGCATGAATAAATCATAAACGATCATAAAAGCACAATTCATCTAAAAATTCAGTAATGTGGTTCATGTATGTAAATGTCTGACCACACACACACACACACACACACGCACGCGCACACACACACACACACGCACGCGCGCACACACACACACACACACACACACACACACACACACACACACACACACACACACACACACACACACCAGAATTGCAATGATTCCTCTGTGTTTCTCCTCAACCAGGTCACAGATGATCTTGTTGTTAAAGAATTGAACTGGTTCCCACTGTGGAAAACATAAAATTGATTAAAGTATATTGAACAAACAGCTCACAACTCCTCTATGTATTTGCTGGCGGTTACCTCGATGTCCTCTGCTTCGTACTCGTCCTGTTCAGCTTTGAGGGTCAACTGGATGAAAAGCTGCTGCAGCTTCTCGTTACAGTAGTTTATACAGAATTGTTCAAAACTGACAAAATGTTGAAGGCAAAGAAAAGTAATTACAACAAAAGAAACCATCTCCTACCAGCACTAACACAATAGGAACCAAAATATAGGACATACAAACAATACTACACACCTGTTCACATAGAAAACCTCAAATCCATATATGTCCAAAAGCCCTATGACCGTCTTACGAGAAGGATCCTTGTAGAATAAAGAAGAATGGTAGTAAAAACATATCATCACTGTGTGTAATTTGTTTTTTATTCCACATTCATCTAGTCTTCACCTTGTTCTCCATGGACTCATTGATCCTCTTGACCAGCCAGGTGAAGGTCTTACCATAGATGGCTTTGGCCAGTGCGTCTCGTGCATAGATGGCGTGATCAGTTGAGAATGGGCTGAGGACCTTTTCCGGTTTAACAATATCATAGACTGATCTCATACACAGAACCAAAAACTTAACACAAAAGTTTTTTTTTAAATAATAAAAGGAAAACGTTAAAATATGTGTGAACCTGATCTGTTTTGGCTTCAATCTTCCTGAAAGTGAGTCCCTCTTGGAGAGTGTGTGCATCTACGCCTAGGAGCTGTAAAGGAAAATAGCATGAGATCAAATATTTTTGTTGTTGTTGATTAATTGTATTTCTCTTCAAAATACTTATTGAGATGTTTGTTTCCATTTCTTACATTTGATACCCAGCTCAGTTCATCATTGTTGTTCAGGAGAGCCTGGCCTTTGCTGTCAGAGTCAAACTGAATGTTCCCCAAGTGGAGCACACTGGCAACAACCCCAAACAAGTACTGCAGAAAAAATATTATTTTGATAGTTGTGCAAGTCACACAAGCTTGAATGATGAGCAAATATCAGGTCTTCACAGGGGATAAAGTAAAACTCACATTAATGTTGATCTCCTCAATGTCGATGACTTGTAGTGCATTTTTAACAGTTTTCCAGTCATTTTTGTCATTAATAGAAGACACAATGGCACACTCCCCCTTTTAGAGAAACAGTGATTCATTTTTCAAGGTCACTATTTTTGATAGTTTTTTTTTTTTTTTTGAAACATCTTATTTTATTTTTTTTTAAATGGCTAAATTGTACATACTTGCGTTAGATAGTTGTATTTCTGGCAGTTTCTCTCCAGGCCCAGCTGTTGCAGTAAGTCATCTGATCCTCCGTCCACTAGCTGATAAAAGATGTGGAAGTTTCTCTCCCCGTGATTTTGATGCACTACCCTCGACTTCTCCAGCAGGTAGTTCAAGATGTGGCCTCCGACTGCATCCCCCTACGGGCATCATGATCCTAAAGACAGCAGCTCTACAACTTGCAGAAAAAACACAGCCTATGGTCCAGTGGTGGGATTTAACCCTTTAAGGATAAAGTATCTCCTTTTTGTTCCTGCTGTTTCTGTAAATATACAACTTCTCTTAGTTTTTTTTTAAAAATGTATATGTTATTATAGTATATATACAATAATTTATAATATATAATTTATATGTACCTTGTCAAGTTTACCGCATGTCTTGTATGTATATTATATAGCAAACTCCCCCAAAATTACCACACAAAAGTAAAAGGTCTCAACAGCTTAGTTCAGTTGATTGGCAATTCATTGGTTCATTCATTTCTTAGTTCATTTGTTTATTTGATCATTGGTTCGTTGGTTTGGTAATTGGGTGATCTGTTAATTAATTAATTTGGTTGGTTGGTTGGCTTGTCTTTCTGTTGGTCGGCAAAAAATTTTGGGTGGTTCAGTAAATTGGTTGACAGTTGGTCTGTGGTTTGTTTAACTGTTTGACTTGGTTGTTTGAGTAACTTTTTAAGCTCTACTTTCTCTCAGAACCACTTCAGTGCCTCTTCCTCGTGATACTTACCTGGCTGTCAAACTGGATGTCCATATACTTCCCAAACCGGCTTGAGTTGTCATTTTTTAGTGTTTTGGCATTCCCAAAAGCCTGTAGGAAAAGACGGCAATGTCTTTCAACGTGAATAATGTTTACAATGCCAGCCCCATCGGCATAATGTTAAACAAAATGTCAGACCTCTAATACAGGGTTGGACATGAGCATTTTGTCTCTGACTGTATTCAGCAGGGTGGTGCTTGGACAGCTGACAGCATAATACTGCAGAATCTTCTTGGAGGCTTCAGTTTTCCCTGCTCCGCTCTCTCCAGAGATGAGGATGAAGTGGTTGTTGAACTCCGTCAGCATCGTGTGATAAGCATTATCTGACAAAGCAAAGCTGTGCAGGTACAGGACAATCACAATGTTTCACAGTTGAATCTTTTTGAACTAGAATGACAGTATTTTGATGAATAGGCACAGACTTATGAGAAACATTAGGTTGGCATATAAGAATTACACTCACATGTGAGGAGGAAGCTCAAAGAAATTCACACCCATGTAGATCTCCATCTGCTTCTTGTTGTAGATGTCAAGCTCTTTATAAGGATTCACCGACACTATCAATGTACCAATGTAAGTCTATAAGGAGTTGAAAGTTACCATATTTATTACATAATGAACTTGTGATGAATTTAGTTGTTTGTAGTAGAAGAAGACATTCTGGGAGGGCCACAGTTCTGCATGCTTTAGCCAAGCCTCTTCCTTAACACACCTGATTATACCGAGTGGCTCATTATCCGGCTCACTGCAGAGCGACTTGGTATCACGTTCATTTGATACAGATATGTTGGTGAGAACAGACATTGAAAGCATGCAGGAATTTGGCCCTCCAGGATCAACAGTCCCATCCTTTGGTTTAAATCACAACTTCCCACACTCACATAGATAAGATCCTCGCTGAAGCGTTTCTTTAGGTTGCTGAGAAATGCTGCTTCTGTGGTTTCATCCAACAAGACAAAGTCCTGGATTCCTACCCGGTCTCTGGCAGTCAGAGCACCCTCCATGTCCAGAAGACCCTGTGCAACAAGTGGCATGTGGAGAAAATGCGTTAGGGGATCAGGAATAACAGAATTATTTTCCTCATGTTAAGACAGAAAATAATTGCTAATTTTCCAGATTGTAAAATGTATGTACTTCATGTAATTCACATTAACAACAGCTTTGAGTTTGCTAGAATTCTGGCCTTTCAAAGAGACCATTGATCACTGCAACAGACAAAGCACATAAAAATGACATTCAAAAATGTTCCATGATGTATTTTGACAAGTGCAGCTGAATTAATGAATGTGTGAATAAATGGCTCCATGGGGGAGAGCAGTGTTGAAAAAAAGCACCAGAAAAAGCACAAATATGATGTCTGTTCATACTATTGAAACAAGAGGCCGAAAGGTCTGATGGGCCTTTCAAGCACAGGTCTGTGATTGTGCCGAAGAGCAGACAGAAGATAATGATTGGTACACAGCAACACAGGGACCTTGGCTGGCAGCCCATAGTTCACATGAGCTAACGCACCAACTAAACACAACACAGTGTACAAATGGACTTGGGGAGCCCAAAACAGCGGCATAACGCATAGTGGGAAAAATTCCACCAATCTGTTTTGCATTCGCAGCACCAACACTTAGACCAAAGGTTTTCACAGCTTTTGTTGGTTTTGTGTTTTCTTCCCTCCTCTTTGGAAGCAGAAGTCCTTTGATTCTAAACTCTCTCTGTAAAAACATTAAAAAAGATAATCCATTGGATCTAATTGACACAAAGCCCTCCTTCCCCCCTCCTTCCCGGTGACTATACTCCGCCTATGGCCCTCATTTCTTCTGAGAAAGGCCAAGTGTTTTTGTCCTGTAAATACCACGGAGCAGAGACAAAAAAGACGTCTTTAAAATGCAGTCTACAATCCATTACACATATTCCCCCTGCATATCCATTCAGTAATTATTCATTAGAAAACATTTAACGTCAGAGTGAATTTCACACTAGGCAGTCGAAACACAATGGAGGAGATTTGGCCTATTTTGGGGTGAGGAGTTGGGGAGGGGTTCGCTGTACAGAGGAAGGGTGAAGGCGAAAGAGGGGGCAAGAGGGGAGCAGTATTTGTCTGATCTGAGAACCTCTGAAACGAGGCCGTCTTGAGACAACGGGGCAGACTAAATAGTGCAGTAACGGTCTGTGCCCCGCTGCTTGCTGTGACACTCATTTAGTGTGCTTTAGTGTGCCCCAGGGGCAAACAATAGAGGCTTGTTCTTAGCAATCCTGTGCTGTAATTTGGACTTCATTACTTTGCTCATATGGGGCCCCATGGCAGGATAGAGGAGGCTAGTCAGATGAGTGTTTTTTTCCACCTGTCAGTCCCGCACCCCCAAAGCTCTCACCCCTCACTCCAACAATGTCCCTCACCCCGTGTCCCCACCAATAACCCTCATCCGACCTCCTTCCCATAGTCTGCCTCCACCCACAAACCCACTTTAAGCCAATGAGACAGGTGAACAATATCATTGAAGAAACCCCTTTTTTGGTCGTCAGAATCAATCTGGCGATGCGATGGTCGTGGTGCTGCCGCGGGGTATCTGTGACACCCCCTTCCTTCATGGGAACAAACTTCTCTCGAGGCAGCACAAGCAGACAATGTGCTGGGACAGCGTGACTTAGGGAACTGCCATACAGTATTACAAGTAAAAACATGAACAGATAAGCTCCTGTCAAGAGACGGATTAATGAATTCAGTGGTGATAATAAGGCTAATGTTTCAGGTTTAAATTGAAAGGTTTGCTGTTTTCCTTTTAGGCTTCCTTTGGTGTCCTGCAGGTATTTCTTTTTAAGAAAGCTGTCAGCAGCAAGCAGAAGTGTTTCTAATGACTCTGAAAGGCTCAACACTGAATGGGCGTTCTTAGTCCAGAAGGACAAGGGAGCTTGAGCTGAGCCAAGCACCTGCCTTTTCAGAAAAGGTCTTCTCGTGCATGCATTTTTAAAATTTAACAAACCAAATAAGCTCGACTACAATTCTCCTTTTAATTAAACAATAGAAAGCCCAATCTGATGCGTGTCGGAGAGAATGATTATGTAATGAATCCTCAAAGCCAGTGTCAGATCAGGTGAATTGCCTTGCTACCACAGAGCACATCCAATTGTATTTTAATTAAGAGATGGTCCCGCATCTTGGTCTAGAGTGTCGGTGTTGTCTGAAACTGAGCAACCTCATCTTGTGAGAAGTCGCTGTAGAATTAGATGAAGAAGGGAGACGGATCATTGGCTAAAACACAATTTACAAACAAACAGGAAAATATATGTCCCCCATTCCAACAGATTAGTTGATATGAAATCAGTAAGGTGTCATTTTGGCCTCATCTGTTGCTTCTTCTTACTTCTGGTTGCATATATATAGTTTCAATCCCCCAGGACCATATTTTAGAGTACAAAACTGTAATCTTGTTCTCTTTAATAGCACAGATATAATCCCCCACGTTTAAAAAAATAAATAAATCACACATTCACATGTTTTTTTTTTACATTTTTACAGAATAGTGTAACCGCATTAAAATAGTGAAGTAGTGAAGACGGCAGTAAGCCATTGCTCCGTATCTATAAACGATCCATCATATCTCTCAAAAATAACAAATGCGTTGATGCATTGTACAGAATAAGCAGGTCTGATAAAGACTAGTTTTTAGTTACTTTGAATGATATTTGTTGCCAAACAGATACAATAGATCTCATTTTCACTTTTTTTTTACAATTTTTGTTAAGCTAATCTAACTGGCCAATGGCAGTAGATTTACCTGATGACAGTGGTATCCATTTTATCATTTAACTCTTTATGTGATAGAAGTGAAACAACTTCTCTGAGGTGGTAATGAGCAATTTCAATGCAGAGCACTAACAATGCAAGCGTTTCATAATTAAAGCTACGGTTTGAATGATACACAATAAAAAAACATTCTCTGTCTCTGAGCTGCCAAGTCTTCTGTAGCGCCGGTTCGTATCAGGACTGCAAGAATCCATCAATGTAAGGATCACACAACATTTTTAATGGCACGAACAAGAACATCCAACCTGCATTTCTGAAGCTGTATTGTTGCGCAGGCGTCAAGATCCGATCTTCCTCCCAGAGAAGTTAGACAACAGCAGTCTTTCCTCCCGTGTCTGCTTGCATGGAGACCCTCAGTGAAGTACAAGTTTCTTGACAATCAGTTGGCAATGGTAAACTTGGTGAAACTCAAGTACAAAAATGTATTTCCTGTCATCTCTGTTGTGTCCTGTAGCTCACTCATACATTCGGCTGTAGTGGAGCAATGCCGGCGATGCTGTGTGAAGGCCAGTGTACACATATACGTTTCTCCACAACATCTTCACCTTGACTCAGGGCCCTGTGGGCCAAGTGCTTAATCATTCATGTCCTGGGAGGTGGAGAGACGGAGAGATCTTATTCAGAGCTTTACCTGGGTATCTACTGCTCTGCTGAGTGTAACATAACAATACAGAAACAGGATCCAAACCACGCCAATCGAACCATCCCCCTTACCCACTCTTATTCTTCTCAGTGTTTCATTCTGTCGTTCTCTCTCTAAGCTCCATTACATCACTGCCAATAGCAGAAAGCCTCCAGTCTCACTCTTCCAGCTGGCACAGCCTAGGTCTGGTAACTGATCTTTGATTAACTGGGTACATTACAGGATAATAACCAACTGCCTTAATTTTCAGTATAACAATATTTGTCCGGAGATCTCCTTTGTGTTGCGCTGTAGCCTGAGCTGCCAGTGCTTGACACTTTTGGAAAATGTGACCAGGCTGGAGCCCAAGTGCAATTACCAAATTATTTGCTTCAGTGAGTACACTTATCGCCACCTTTATTTGAAATGTCTATTCTTATCACCGCAGGAATTGTGGGTGGTATATAATTAGAGAGCTGGAGCAATCGAAATGACAAGAAATGTGTTGACCTTTAGCTGAATAAGAGATTTGGTGAGAGTTGGGCACTTTGTGATTCCCATATTTTATCTCTGGAGCCTGCCTGACTGCGCTACATTTGTGTTATAAGCAGTTTGTCTCATGAGCTGCTGAAACACAAGGTTCATACAGTTTGCACACAAAGGCTGAAGGGACATTCATGGCCACTAAATGTACCAATTTCATAGCAATCCTATCCAATCTAAATCATTAACGCCTCAAAAATCTTTACAAATGTCTTAAATGTTCCAACATTTCCAACATTAGTTTAACACATCCATACTAATATCAATAAATTATCACAGAGACAGTGAAAGGCCAAGCTGATATTTAATAGGTGCACTACGCGGAGGACATGATTTGCTGGGGTGTTAGAGGGATATATCCCCCCTCTGATTTGCATAACTCCCCTGTTAAATTTTTTTCACTGCAGGGGGTTGTAAAATGTATACCCCCTGCTCAGTCACAAGCAGACCGGACATAACACATTAAAGAAAAGTATTTTAAAATCTAAGTCCAGCAGAGCGGTCAGCTTTGCGTTTAAATAAAATGTATTTCATTTAATAAATTGTATTCTTTGCTCTTTCATTTGATGTCCTCAACATGTGATGATTAGTTTTAGATTAATTTAGCATCATCAGGTCAATATTCAACAAGTTGGTCAAAAGTTTCAAAATCAAAAAATTATTGGTGGCAGCAATGTAAATATCAAGGGATCATGAAAGCGCTGATTCTGATTTCATGTCAGGTATACAAGTACATTTCTTGCAACGTGGTCTAATGCAATATAAATCACACATTCTTTCTTAGTGATTTTCCATTGTGATCATCGCAGACCCTTCACTGATACAAAGAATTATTCAAAGTGTGAAAATAGGTCATGAATAAAACGGCCATAAATGCTATCGCAAAAGCCACACCAGCCAGGGTGACTATTGTACAGCTTGTGAAATGTTTGAAGAGGGACAGAGTGAAAGCCATTCTTTATAGTACTTTTCACATACGTCACAATGCTGTGCCTGTTTCAAGGCTATTTATATGTGGTGAGAATAAGGATTCATGACTATATAAGTTTTAATTCAAATGTTCTTTAAAAAAAAAAGAGAGAGAGAGAAAATGATGACAGCATGTTGGACAGACTGGGTGGAAGTAACAACGTGTTTACTCCTGTAACCTGGTAACATCTGTTAGAAAACAGACTCTCCCAGGTAACTCAGGTGTCCTTTTTCTCTGCTCTGGTGACGGAAATGTGAGGAAAAAGCTCAGGTTTCACCCAGTTTATGATTAGATTATTGTTTGGTGAGCATTCAGTCAATTGGCTACAACATGTGACGAGATGAATGTTCGACATATTGAATTATTCACTTTTCACTCAAGAAAAGTTGTCAAGGTTACCTCTGTCATCGCCCCACCTCTCCCCCGGCCCAGCAGCCCAGCAATGCTTGTCCAATCTTAACAAGCTTTGTGCTACCCACTGGGCTCTGATTCAGCACGAGACCCGGCAAATCCAATTACACAGGAGTCAGAGAGGTTGATTTTCCCATTATAGATTCCATGCTGAGAATGAGAGCTGATGATAACACTCACATCACACCACTACTGCCCCCACCCCTCTTTCTCTCTCTCTTCTCTGCGTATTATTTTGTGTCCATTTCACTGTTTCCCCTCCCCTTATTTCTCTTTCTCTGTTCCTATCTAATTCATCTTTTCCCCAAGACCTTCTTTCTTTCCCCCTGTCCTTTTCTTAGGATCTTTCTTTCTTCCATAGTTCATTATTCTAATTGGTCAGAGCAGCGTAACGAAGACTGGGCCCCGTCATCATTTCAGTCCTGAAGTGCTTGTCATTGAGGTTATAACATACAGAACACTGGAAGACGATTTCTTACCCAGACACTACTTAAATCACGATTAATGCATTATTGTATCCCTCTATCAATTTGAATTTCCAATTTAACTTTTTTTTTAATAATTGTTCGTCAAACACCTCAAAATATGTAAATTAACTACTTTCACTTGTATGTTTTCTTAGCAAAACACCAGCATGTAGGGGGAAAAAAAACATTTGTCAGCCTGGATAATCCTTGAAAGACCACTGCAAAAGCAAAACACAATCTTTTTCAGTCAACTTGACTCAGGGAAGTTTGTGTGCCGTTATGAGAGGGCACCCCATGTGCAGGTCGTGCCACATAAAAAAAATGTAATTAAATTACTTTTGGCAATAAGACTCTTTTACACTCCATGAGCTGCGGAAAGAAAGAAGACTTTTGCTCCATCGTTAACCTACAGGGCACAAAAAGGTTCTGACCTCTCCTCTGACCAGGGCCTTTGGTGTTGACACAGGTCAAGTCAAAGGTCAATACCATTGACCTTTCTTAAAAATCCAAGATTGGGTTTTCTCTGATCCTTGATGACAACAGAACTGGGAAGTTCAGCAGTCTTTCCACATCAATGCTTTGTAAGAGAGAAGATGCTGCAATGGGATCTACATGGGGCTGTTGTGCTTAATCAGTATTGACTAATACTTTGTCGATGCATGAAACATTCAATCCAGTCAAGTCTTTCAGTTGCTTTATAGATGGTAAAAACCCTCACAGTGCTGTAATTCATTTAAGGGAATGCTTTTTTTTTTTTTTTTTTCAAACAAATGGCGAAGACTTCATAAAACACAAGAAAAGAGCTGGACAGAAGGACAAAGTGACATTTCAAGAGTATGCCATTGTCAGATGAAATACTAAGATAATTAAGCTTTTTAAACATGTACATGTTGAAAATTAGGGTTTGAAATTATTACTATGTAATAGTGTCATATCCTAACCTATATTTTATTGAAAGAAACAACTTTCATTGTTGTTGGAAAAAAGTCTTTATGACTGGAATATTATCACACATCATTCAACCATTTTATATATTGTAACTTTCTTTCTGAAACAATGCTGAACTCAATTCTACTGTATTCAATTCTACATAATGTGGTGATCCATTTATTTAATGTGTTTTGAATTAGATCCTGTAGAATTACAAGTAACTGTGGCTCTTATTTGAATATAGCAATAGTACAATGTTTGCAAATGAGATATTGTTTATAAGCAATATCGAATGAAAATATCCCCAAAGCATAAACTGAAACTTTTGAATATCTGAGCTCTCATTTACATGCTTATGAAGTCTGATGGTTATGGCATATTGCTGCTCTTTGATTTATTTTGAACATGAAAAATATAAATATAAACAAACAAAACGATTTTCTTGAGACAAAGTCTCACTTTTTTTGAGGGGGTGGGGGTATTTAGATATCAATATAACCACAAACAAACTAAAAATCATTTGCAGACACTAGATACTGACATGGACAAGATTTTCCTTTCTGGGTGCACTGACCCTGTTATAGAAGGCTGGGATTTAGTTATGCAGCACATCAAATGTTACCAATTACATGTATGTTTTCAGTGTTGAGCCCATTCTCAACATGTTATTATCAACACTGGACTGTTTCTCTAAACACGTGGATATAATATCTGTATACAGTTATTTTGCAAACCAGACATCAGTATTGCCAGTTAATCATTATCTCTACCTTGTGAAAGTGTAACTACACCCGGACCTGTTGTAACTTGTCTGGAGCTGAGTGACCTGTGACAGGCCAACCCAAGGCCTGAAAATCCGCACATCTCGGTTCAAGCTTTCCTGGAAAACAAAGCAGCACACTGATGCTGGGCCTTGGTTAAGCATGGCTGACAGCTGCTTCCTCTGTGTGGCCAGAGGGTCACTCTGGGTGACATGTTGTTCTAGGGGGACACTGTGTCTCTGCCTACAGAGGCGATTATTGGGGTGAGCTGACCTCGTTCTCAGAGGATCCGGTGTGTTTTCAGTAAACACTTGGTGCAAGACAAAAACACAGGCTCCTAACACAGGCCAGCCCTCAGGCGGTGATCCCATTGTTTCCCCATTACTCCTGAGCAGGCATGAGAGAAGAGAGCAGTCACCCTGTGTTCCTGAGCCGCAGGGAGTCCTCCAGCTCTTGGTGGCACCGAGTCTGAGTGCACCACAAGCAGCCAGGTCACGCCCTCTGCGGTACCCACTGGTCACTGTCGTTACTTTCATTGAACTGAACGCTACCTGGACATAAGTGAAAACCTTCATGATGTCACTGTTATCACATAGAAACAGGTGCCCAAAGACAGTCGTCTGCAGACAGCAGTATAAAACAGCTCACATTTCAACAGGGGAACGCGGGAAGACTACTAATAGCGGAAAGAAACAAGCATCTATTCAACAGCAGCAGATCTAGTCTTTTATTTACTTCAGGGGAAACCGATGGATGTGAACAGACACCTGGTATAACTTTGACCTGGTATAACCTCATGAATAGCGTACAGATTGTGTAATAAAAGTACTGTTCATCACTCTAACAAATCGCCACAAAGTCTTCATTCAGACAAAATCTATAATAAATTCTCAAAATGAACTTACCCAGTAACTATTTCTGACTGTGATAAATCATTGCTGGAATTTGGAATTTGGAATTTGTAGATTGAAAATTGGTGTTGTGAAATATGTTTCTTAACTTCATGACTTTAATTCATCATTTCATGCTCATTATACAATCCAATCACAGGAAAAGTGGCAAGAATCTGACCAAAACACACACATTTTATCATTTCTTGTTACAGTACCATCAAACAATAAAATACCCACTAAAAACACTACAATGTAGATACTCTCACTTGTAGGTTTGCAGTGCTGATGATCAAATATTTGTTGTTTCTTTGTGAGGGCAAACGTTTTATATTTTAAGACACCATGTTTTGCAATGACACTACATGCAAACTACTAAGATATTGCAAATAAGAGAAATTATCAAAAGTAATGCATGAGTTACTTTTTGAAGTAACAAGTTTTGGGTTGGTTTTTTTCGCTTTACCAGTCCACAGAGACAGACACCCAAAAACACTTAAATTCACTGCTAGTCATTTTAGAGATGTATCCTAGAAATGCACATGTGTTTGACATGTGGGAAGAAACTGGAGTACCTGAAAACCCATGCATGACATTAATTACCTTAGGACAGTCAAAATTAAAACATATTCAACAAAGTTAAACAAATCTGTTGTGTTTCCAATAACTTAAGTATCATAATGACATTAAATGCAATTATGGAACAGGACACTATGTTTCTGCATCATAAGAAGGTTAAAATAAAATAATACAATATGTCCACAGTGGAGTAATCCTACTGTTTGTTTTATTCCAAACCAAATATCAAAACCAAACCATGAAATCCTCACACTGTGGTTGTTTGGTATTTTTGTGGGAAAATTTGCAGACATCAATGCAGTTACTCAAAATCACAGTTGTTTCTCGTGCTGCTTGTCAACAAATCATCCCAGGTAGTCGAGTGTGTCTTCGATTTGTATCAACACTTGATCATTCACGGACACTGGCTGCAACACTTAGACTGTCAACTGAATTACATCATCATCACCATAACCATCATCATCATCATCATCATCATCATCATCACCATCATCATCATCATCATCATCGTGTTGCCCTGGCTTTCTCTGTTGCCCCTGTTTCCAGATCATAACACAGCGGGCTTTAGGACCTCAAGGGTCTGCTTTTTGAGGATGCTCTTGTTTTTGTCCGTTACGTTCATGCATGTAATCATTGATTGTGCCTATTGTGACAGGCCGATTTGCCATCTGTAGGGTCCCATGGGGCTGATACCGCTGTCACTGCAGTCTCCCCAAAGACTTTCAGGAATTCCCCGTTAATTTCCTGTGGCAGTTTAATCTGAAACTGGTAATGAGACCATACATTGTCCCTCACTGGGTTTCGTCAAATTATGCGACGTTCTAACATTAATATCTATTATGGAGACTCAACCATGCAAGTTTTTACCTGCTGGGGACATCTTTAATGGCGCCCCAGAAACAAAAGTGAAAAGGGTACATAAACTAAAGTAGCTACTGCTAATAACTGCTTTTCCACATAATATCACTACGATTATTTGTTTCCACAATTCGAGGGTTGACTCTATGGCCTCCCTTCCCTTATTAGAAAATAAGTTTAGTTTGAACATGCATTAAATCAGTGCAATCGTTTAAAACAATGCTGTGCATCACCAGGGACTGGATTGATTTGTGTTGTCACTTTAGACAGAGCTCTGTCTTGCTTCTTTTTTTTTTTTTTTTTTTTTGTCAGTCCTGGAGTGGACCTACTTTCCAGACAAGTGTAAGCATTTGCCGCCTCCTGCTGCAGCCCCCGGGGCCCCCTGCCCTCCCTGCCCGCCTCCCCGGCTCTTTTTCCCACTGCTGAGAGGAGCAGGACGCGGCCACGGCGGCGGGAAGCAAATTATCTACAAGCACTTCCCTTACAAAAAAAAAAGAAAAGAAAAAAAAGTTCACACTCACACACATACAGATGCCACCACAAGTGGCGACTCACAACGTCTTAGTCGTGATTGAGGGAGTTACAGGGAATAACCTCGCAGGACAGACGGAGAAAGGGGGAAAGGATATTTAATGGTTGTTATTTTGTTTGGTTTAACTCTGTTGGGTTTGCTTTTTTTATGTCATTTTCCGCGCCTGTGTTAAATCAGCTACAACTTTTTTAAAAACAGGCTGGATTTTAATTTTTTTTTTAAATAGATTTTATTTAACTTTAAATAGGGTGGACAGGATTTAGGCCTGGACGTGTGTTTTGTGCATTATCGACGCGCGCAGTGCGCACCGGCGCGCGGATGGAGTATCATGCGCACAGGAGAGAGTGAAACATAGAACCTGCAAAGATACACGAAATCTCATTTGTTTCACGAGCATCCCGTGCAAAGACCACACTGATGCGATGGATTATGAGTCGAATTGTAGAACAACGGGCGTTTGTTTGACTGCTACTGCTACTGCTGCTGCTGCTGGAGGAAGGACCTGAAGTCGCACCCGCAAAGTTTTGCAAGAAAGTGAAAGAAAGTGAAAGAAAACAAAAGATCCGAGGCTCGGTACTTCACTGGTTTCTTGGAGGTGTGGATGTCGCCGACGTTGGTGACAGGAGCTGCGTTAACACCAGCTGTCAAACTGATGGGACCCTCCTGCCCCCTGGGCCACTTGGAGCTGCGCTGAGGTCTCCACTGCGCATGTCCGAGCGCTGGACAGCTCCGGAGAGGGAAATTTAAAAACGGTTTTTTGGGAGAATCAAGTGCAACACAGTGAAATACAGTACAGGAGCTCAGGACCGGCTCTCACATTCTTCTTTATCAACCAAAACAGGTGATTTCTTTTACACTCTTTCCCTTTAAGTATCGCAGTTATCATTGGATGATTAGTTCAGTGGAGCCAGCTGTCATTTTGAAGCTTTTTAGCCTTTAACTATGAATTTCAGCAGTCAGCTTGAAGTGACAAGGCGTGTAAATCTAGAGTTTCTGACAAAATATGAGCTAATTGTTCTGAAAGTTGTTGTGCGGTGTGTTGAACAAATCTGAGCTATATTGTTACTTTTATTACATATATATCAAATATAATCAGGATGAGTTAATCCAAAATATATGAAAAATGCTTTAACAAAGGCACATCTTTTGTATGTGTTTATTCTTTTTTTTATCAAGCTATAAATTAATGATTTTGGTGGCTTTTAATTTGTATTTCTATATTTTTCAAAAACGTGCATGTTGTTTCATCGGGTTTATTTACTTGGAGAAGATACCAGTTGAAGAACATTATTGTTTTTGTATTTATTTGGGTTTTTTTTAAGTCTTATTTATTTATTGTAAAATGTGTGTGTTTATCTTTAGTTTGAAAATTCACCAAGGACACACTACTAAACTTTCCTTTTTTTTTTTTTTTCCAGTTTTCCTAAACTGGTACGACACATCCTAGGAAATGATAGAAGGTGGAATAAATTCCAGGATGTCAGGAATAATTGAGAATGCTGGGCATCATCCATCTCCACAGGACTACAGGTAAGATCCCTGATTTAAACTATGTTTGGCAATATAATAACAGGATACTAAACTTGTGGTAATTTTCCTGTTACATATTGTCAAAAACCCTCAACTCTGAGATACTTCAATAGATGAAAGGCATATTTTTATGGACTGAACCCTTTTAGGCGCTTTCTAAGTGGATTTTGGAACAAACTGTCTCAGCCACTATGTTTAATCTAATGGTAGATGGACAGCTCTTTTTGTGCATGGGGCGAGTTGCATGAAAAAAAAAAGAGGGAAGAAAAAAATCTCAAAGAATAAATGATTTTCAGTCTGAATGGATCTGTCAGAAACCATCAGCTCTGTTTACACTCCCGCTGTCGTCGCACGGAGAGCCTGAGCCTCTTGGCCTGCCAGCTCAGGGGGAGACGGGGCGCTCCAGGTCACCAGTGTGCACAAGTGGCTCCCAATTAGAAAAGGAGGGGAGAAAAGAAAGGAGGAGGCGCAATATTTAGTGTTGTCGAACTGCTGGGAAGGCTTGGATGATACATGGTGACACTGGCTCAACATGTTTTCTATCAGTGAGCAATTCGTTTTTGTGCTTTTAATTCAGCAGTTTATCTTCATAGTGGGTGATAGAAGCCTTGAATATTTGTCTAAAATTCCTAAAAATCTACAATATATATAAAGTATTGTGCATAGTTGTGGCGGATTGAGTGCTTGTGTACATCTCGCAGCGGGGGACTTTTTCAGTGAGTGCACCTTTGTAGTGTTTCAGTATCTTTGCAGTCACTTCATCTTTCAAATGTATTCATCATAAACCAGCAGGCAGCTATATTACATTTTCTTTTTTATGTGTGTGTCAGAAATGAGGAAAAAAACTCACAGATGAATGAAAAAGAGAAAACAGAATAGTGATGAAACCTCTCTTCCTGTATGAAGCTTTGAAATGAGACACAATCACTTCTAAGCTGCAGCAGGCAGTCAGTGATATGGATGCAAACTGTTTGAGGACATGTGCTGCTGATTCCTGGTACTAATGATGTCACTTCTTTAGACGGCCAACACAGAGTCCTGACCTCAACCTACATCTGCACCCCCCCCTCGGTCTGAGGCTCCCTTGATTTTCCCCGTTAAGGGGGGCCAGAGGGGGGGGGATGATGGAGGGGGTTGGGGTGCCAGTAAGGATAGAGGCTGGAAAGGGACAGGGAAGCAGATGGTATCCTATTTGTCCCTCTTAATGTGAAGGCTGTCATTCCAACAGATTAATGCAAGGGCCGGGCAAAGAAAAGAAGTGACAGAGACAATCAAGGAAGGGTCTGGGGAAGACAATAGAGCCACGTGCCACTGGGCAGATTTGTCGTTTGGGACACAATAGGTGATCATTTTTCAATAGACAAGGCCAACTGTTGCAGGCAACATGTGCTGCTGTCCCATGTTTCAAACGATCTCATGGGTTGTTTACTTATGATTCAGCCAATGGGTAAGGAGAGACCGTGGTCACCTGACACAGGATTGATTTTTTTTAAATTTTATTAGGAGATTTGGTGTGTGCATGTGAGACAGAGAGAGGGGGGTAGTACCGTGCACTGTCCTCGGATCCACAAAGTAACTGAATAGTGTGAGTTGTCATGGCGACCCCAATTACCAAACACTTGTGCAGTAAGTGTGTGCACAGCTAAGACTGGAGAGGATTCAAGAGGATTCCTCTCTTTTCTCCCCTTCCCTTTGAGGCTTGCTGTATAAAAGAAGTAATAACTGAAAATTGATTAGTCCTGGCAGTGCAGTGGTTAAACAAAAATCTTCATCTACTTTTAGCTTAAACTTGTGATAAACTGAAAAATACTATTCCGTGAAGGACTGTTGATGTTTGCTAATAAATGTTAAAACATGAAATGTATCAAATTTAGTTTTTTTTTTATTTTATTTGGAGGAAAAACAAAGGAGGTGTTAAAAAATGAACAAGATACCAGTGTCCATCAATAGTTTAAAAAAACAAAAACACAACAAAAGACGTGACTGTGTCAACAAAGCTTATTTAACTCCCTCATTGTTGAATTAAACTGTCACTTCTAAATAACACTTGTCGTTAATCTTCTTACGTTAAACCCTAGAAGGCTAATGCACAGCGGCTTTCATCTCTGTTTCCCTACACCGAGTCTCATTATGATGGTTTTGACTTTGAAGGATGAACTTTTTAGTTTTTAGATTTAAATTCCACTCATGATCTGCGTGTGTCTGATTTGCCAGCCCTATTAACCCTGCAACCCTCCTCCTCCTCCTCCTCCTCCTCCTCCTCCTCCTCCACGTCTCTTAAAGGCTTCTGACCACGGACCCCTCCCAGTTGGGGGAGGAGGACCTCCCTGGGGACCTGCAGTCTCTGTCATGGCTCACCTCGGTGGATGTGCCCCGGCTCCAGCAGATGGCTGATAGCAGAGGCCACAGTAACGGGTCCTCCCAGGGCAGTTTGCTGGAGCAACAGACAGGTGAGGTGACAGGGAGGGGACAGAGCAACATTCAAAAACTGCAACCTCTTTCTGATTGGACAAAGTAGGACCAATCTGCTCCTATGATTTTCTGCTCTGTCCAGAAGTAAATACAGTTTTAGAAATAACAACTAAAGATCACGGCTGGTTTTTTGTTTGTTTTTTTGCTACTACAAATGAGTTTCGAGTCAAAACAAAGACAGATACTTATACAAATTGTATGAAAAATGTAATTTAATTAAAGTGAGGAACAAATATTAGAATATTTTTTCACATGAAAAAATACTCATAAAGAATTGTATTACAGTTTCCTGCCTGAAGTTACTCACAGTGTTGATAAACACAAATAGTGGTTTTAAATGTTTTGCAGCATCAATATACAATATACAATGTGCCTTAGTCTTCTGTCAAAAGCTATAAATTCATAGACATACATAGATGAAACTATTTCTTAATTACATTCCTGTTTCTTTTATTGTTCTGTTTTTGACTGTCCTGTCCCCCCCCCCCCCCCCCCCCCCCAGAGAGAGAGAGAGAGAGCAAGCGAGAGAGAGAAGAGAGAGAGAGAGAGAGAGAGAGAGAGAGGAAAACAGCCCAGTTAATACTCACTCTTGATTTTCTGACCGCTCCCCTTCACAGCTCAGTTGGGCAACATGACGATGACCGCGGGTCAAGGCTCGATGCTCCACCTGCAGAGTAGCATGCAGCACAGCCCCCTGGGAATCAGCATAATCAACACCCACAGTGGAAGCGTACGTATTAAAAACAGTGTAAAACAAAATCATCCAATCAAACTTTTGCTCAGTTTGATCCAAAAATATCCCTTCATTTCACAGATGTCTCCATTCTCCATGAATGGGTTGCCCTCTCCTGGATACCAGTGCCCTACCTCAGTTTACCAGCCGACACCTCAGCAGGTGTACTCTCTCACCCAAACTGGGCAACAGGTAATACATGTGAACCCAATGAAGAAACTGCTTTTTTAAAAAAGTGGATGATTTTTTTTTTTTTTTTCCAATGGTGGCGTTAACAGGATTTCTCTCTCTTTAGTGCACGGCTGGTGGGCTTTATAGCAATGTATCTTTTAACAACCAAAGTCTATTTACACAACCTCGCCTGGCTCCACAAGACCAGGAGTTGCAGCCCAAGTCTTTCCCCAAGCCAATCTATTCCTACAGGTCAGCACACAAACACATTTTTCAAAGAAAATTTAAAAAATATCCACCTGAATCTGCATATTTAGGTCATCTGTATTTAAAATATTTTCTTCCTCAGCTGCTTGATTGCCATGGCTCTGAAGAACAGCAAAACTGGCAGCCTCCCAGTCAGCGAGATCTATAGCTTTATGAAGGAACATTTTCCTTACTTTAAGGTATGATACTTGACTTTTATCGCAGGAGATTTAACAAAAAAACAATATGGAGATAACTGTTGTCACTTCATACACACTGCCTTTTTCGCCTGCAGACTGCACCTGATGGATGGAAGAATTCTGTCAGACACAACCTATCCTTGAACAAATGCTTTGAGAAGGTGGAGAACAAGACAAGCAGCTCGTCCCGAAAGGGCTGTCTATGGGCACTGAACCCTGCCAAAATTGACAAGATGGAAGAAGAAATGCAGAAGTGGAAACGCAAGGACCTCCCAGCCATCCGCCGCAGCATGGCTAATCCTGGTCAGAAATGTATCTTGTACTACGTGAAAAGTCAAATGCTCAGTCAGGCGGCAAGTCATCAAAAAAAAAAAAACCCCAACTGACAATGCCATGTTTTTGCTTTGTTTTGCTTCCCACAGATGAACTGGACAAACTGATCACAGACCGCCCAGAGAACTGCAGACGTAAGGTTTTAGAGCCCGGCATGACTCGTCTGCCCAGTTGCCCAACAGGCCTTCCGCTGCCCGTCTCAGCCCAGATGCACCCTCAACCCATAGTCACGCTCTCCCTGCCATGTTTACCCATGCACCAGCACCACCAGCTTCAGGCCCAGCTCCAGGCTCAGGCCCGGCTTGCCCCCATGTCCCCTGCTCCAGCCCAGACCCCTCCCCTCCACACAGTCCCCGACCTCTCTCACAGCCCGCTCACCCAGCAGCCCAGCAAGCCCCCAGAGGACTTCTACAGTGTGCACAGTGACTCACACACAGAGGTGGACGCACTGGACCCCAGCATCATGGACTTTGCCCTTCAAGGTAAGTGTATGTTTTAATGCAGACAACTTTTTCAAAATGACTGCAGGAATGTTGTTTCTGTAAACTAACTAAACTTTTGTCTGCTCAGGGAATTTGTGGGAAGAAATGAAGGATGACAGCTTTAACCTAGATGCTTTGGGCACTTTCAGTAACTCGCCCCTCCGACTATCAGACTGTGACTTGGGAACAGCCGCCCTCCAGCACCCCTCTAGTGGAGCGAACCTGCCGCTGTCAGATGTGCAGGTGACCGGGCTCTACGCCTCCTACACTTCCCAGGATCCTCTGTCGTCCCAGTGCATGGGTGCATCAGCCAACAGCAAGCCTATTGTGCTTCTTTAAAGCAGCCAAACTGTTCATGGCGGTCGACACGATTCATTAAACATTCTTCGGATATCTGCAGATGCCAGCTGAGGAGTTCTGCTTTCTTGTGTTTCTAAAGAGGAATGTGTGAACCTGCAAAATAACTTAGGGGGGGGGGGGGGGGCTGGGGCAAAAAAAATAAAAATCCAAAAATGATTCGCAAGAAAACTGCTTTTAAAGAACTAAAACTCCTGATAAATTAAAAAGAAAAAAGGAGGATGTAAGAATAAACATGTGAAACGTCAAGCATCTAGCTTTGCCAAGCAAAGACTCAAAGCCTGTATAAGTACAAAGACTCTGGAGATTTATGTGTTCGTTAGCAACCATCAGTTGTTCTATTGTTCACTCTGCGTTTTAAAGCCTGTCCATAATGTAGCTTGACATCTCTTGTCTATTGTATTGTGCTAGATATCATTGCTGTGATGTTTTATTTATATTTATAAAAGGCAGCTGGAGAAAATGACTATCAATCTTTTGCTCTCTATATATATTTGAATGTTGTTTTGCCACAGAAAAGCTTTCTTTTGACTGCATTTACCCACTTTCTTCCAAAATAGAACTGTGCCAACACATCCGGGTTTTAAACATTATTCTTCTACACTCTGTGATTAACGTGTCAAGAGGTCAGATGTACATTATGTTCATTAACACGATCATAATAAAAGTCAAATGGGTCAATGAAAGAAGCTTCTTTACATTCAAATGCCATGAATAGATTTTTTTTTATTATTATTATTAATGAACAGCCCGTAGCAAATTAGAAGACACAGAAAAGAGTTTATATACATTCAAATGAAATGTTGTGGCTGAGGTCTCTGATGATCCAGTCAGAGGTCAGGCGAATCAAGACATTATGTGAGGGGCAAAAAATGTGAAACCCTCATGAAACCTGAGTTGAAAAAGCTTCCACTTCAAACAGAAACATAACTTTAAGTATTAATATACTCAAATCAAAGCACTCCATCCAGTGTTACATCATATTGTGTCATTTGCACTGGAGACGTCTTTGGCAGGTGCAACATAAATAAGAAGACCAAAATTGGAAATCATAAAGATGAGCTGAACGGACAGTGCAACTGATCGTCTTCAGTCAATATACAATTATGAAAAGTGGATTCGGACTCGTGCAATAACTTTGTCATTTTCTTTTTATGTCGAGTCTGATCATTGAGATGACCAGTTGTCTGAGCTTATTTTTCATACAAATTACATTCCAACGTAATAATACTCATAATGTAATATTGAACAAACGTGACAACGAGCTCCCGAACCCCAATCAAGTCGGAATAAGTAGAGCAAGGCATATACTGACACTGCAGCACAGACAAATGTGCACTGAAGTGAAAGCTTGTGGATCAGAGAAGTATCTCTGGATGAACAAGCAAACATGGTGGAAAGACCACTGTGCAGAGCAAAGCTGGTGACAAACAAATCAATTAGCTTTGTATTTTGTTGTTTTTTTTAACACAAAAGCGGTTCAGTACCTATACCCCGACCATACAAAATCAACTAAAGTAGTGTTATTTTTTAACATAGTTCTCTTTAATAGTCCCAGAGCTTAAGTGTTGCTGGTGCTGTCCATCGTCGCCAGCAGATGGGTCAGCTTGGCTCTCTGAGACGGAGTGATGTTCTGGCTCATATGGATGATGCAGTCCATGGCCACGTCAGGGTTGGCCTCCACCAAGCTAAAAACAAGAAGGGATATGACACTAAGTTTCATCTGTTTTATGTCAGTTATGCCCGAGGTGAAAATGCACAAACAAGTTTACATGAACATTTGATGAGGCATCTGAAACGGTCAGATCTTTGCAGTTGTGAAGTTTTTGCTTGAGGTGAGGTGAGTGGTGCAAGAAACAAGTCAGTTTTGTTTGCTACCATATGCAAAAAAGACAAAAAAATAATAATGTTCCATCATAAGCACAGTGAGTAAACAAAATAGAATGCTTCCAATTCATTGTTTTAATTGAACAAATGTGTTAAAGAAGATGCCAAACCATGCATCCAGACGAGCCTAATAATGGGAGTGTATTAATATACATCAACTTTTGAGGATAAAACCCATATGTAAACCAATAATGATCCATAAAATGAATGTACGTGTCTGCATACCTGCGAATGTGTTTCAGAGCATTTTCCCGTTTCAAGTACTTGATGTTCTCTCGGATGGCTGATTTCATTCCATCCTCAGTGGACAAATGTTTCTCCAGCCATTCAACTACTGCTTGGTTGTTGTCCCAAAGGTAAGCCTATAAAGTAAATGGACGGCTGATGAGTTTTTAACGGAACTTCCAGTGTGGACATTTGCAACCGTCAACAATATAACATCAAACTATGATTACATTTACAGACAATGGGCCAATTGCAGTTTTGGAAACGGTAACCTTTGCCTTTGTTTACCTTGACAGTTCCCTCCGTTTCAACAAACCATCGTCTCAGCATTGACTGCATGTGCCCGTCACTGAGATCCCTGTTGGCCTGTAAAATCTCACATTTCACCACCTGCTCCAACAAGAGGCGACGCAAACGCCAGTAGAAGAAAGTCCTCACATTTTTCCAGTCCAAGATATCCTTTTCAGAGGATGAAAGAACATGATGCAGCAAGTTACGCTTGTTTAATCCAATGATATGTTGATGAAATGCACACTTACAGTGATGACACCTTTCTCCTGCATCCTGCCAGGTGTGTCGTGGAGATCTGCAAACTGCACTGCCACCTGGTGGTAGATTGGTAGCAGGAACTCCTCCCTGGCTTTAAGCTTCAGCTCAAGCTCTTTGCACTGTTTTTCAGACCGCTCTGGTGAGGCTGGTGAAAGAAGGAGGGATAGAATTCAAAACAACAGATAAATAAAAATTAAATACAGCTCAGTTGCTTTGAGAGAGAAAATGCCTTTACCAAGCTGCTCAACCAGCCCAGCGTACACAGAGTCTAGTCTTCTCATGGTCTTCAGCAGGTCTTTCCTCCTGAACTTTATCTCCACTGTACCCTCGGCCTCGAGCACGCCACCTCTGGACAGAAACAAACCCACATGAATGGCATTTCACTCCAGGTGAAGCACCTCAAAGTGGAAATCGAAGAAATCATCTCTGCTTTGTGTACCTGCTCTCTCTGTCAGCATACATCTCCATACACAGCGGATTAATGGTGGGGTCTATCACCACCCAGGATCCCCCTCTAAGCTCAGCGTGTGGTGGGATGTACACTAGCACCGGCTGGCGGAAACCACGCAGGGCGTCCACAATATAAGCCCCAAACTTCAGGATCTGGTCATACATATCTGGAAGGGGAAAAAAAGAACACCATTACTCTTTTACGTCATTTCATATCCACTTCAAACCAATAAAATATTTGACAGTTATTTTGATATTAATTTGACCATGTTCAAATTAAAACACATGTTTGTTTTTTTTTAAATCATAGTGTCCTTGGTCTGATTTCAAAGTAATAGTGTGACTGCCCTGTCTGGACTGTGCCTGAGACGATCTCTTTCCAGACATTGCATTATTCATCATTACCCTTCATTCCCCCCGAGAAGCCCCTCCAGTTGGCAAACACTATGAGGGGCAGACGTTCACGGTTGAAATCGCAAATCGCCTGAGCCGTTTTAAAGGCTGAATCTGGAAACCACACCTGGCCGGCCTGCTGCAGGACCTGACATGAATAAACAAAGACATGAAACCCTCCCCGCAAGTTCGACTCACAGAATTTTGGATTCAAAACAAACTCAAAGAGTGATTTACTTACTTTGGCGTCTGAATCCAGGTTGGCTGGATCTGCTGGCACAGTGAACTCAACTGTGCGTGTTTCAACAGCAATGACCCCGAGGGGGATCCCTCCTAACCTGCATTCGTTCAACAGCATTAGCGTGGATCCCGCTGTGTTTGTATCTTTCAAAGTATTTACAAAACTTTTCATGAAGTTCAAATTGAGAGGAAAAGTGATTCACCTTGCTCTACCCACAACCACAGTCTGAGCCCAGGATCCCATGATCTCCATGAAGGAGCCGTGATCAAAGAATCCACTCTGCCAGGAACCTTTCACAGCTGGCGGCACAAAGGTGACTTATTTATTCTTTTTCTTTAAAAAAAAAAAAAAAATCAAGCAACTAAATGACAGTCATTTCAAGTTTTAGATATTGCAACTTACTGGGATGAGGTCTGCCTGCGAGCATCCAGCGGGGGTCATATGGTGCTTTAGAGGGAATGAAATCTATCTCTCTGTCGACTGGATCAGTCGTTGCTACAATAGGCACAGGGGAGTGTTTGTTCTGGGAAGAAACA
Source organism: Blennius ocellaris (assembly GCF_963422515.1). Lineage (NCBI taxonomy): Eukaryota > Metazoa > Chordata > Actinopteri > Blenniiformes > Blenniidae > Blennius > Blennius ocellaris. The sequence continues at coordinate 16,177,383 of NC_137656.1, forward strand.
AAAAACATAAACTCAAACTACATTTACTAAAATTCCCACATGGAAAATGTACATCGAATGCAGTTCACATATTTTAAAATAACCTTTGGCATGTAAGAGAGCCACTGCAGGATAGTGAAGACACCCTCAAAGTCATCTGGAACAGTTGTGTGTGTGACTCCATTGTTGTGCATTATTTGGACTCCTCCAAGCTGGTTGTTGGACGTGTAGACCTCCCTGCCCAGAACCTGCACACAGAATAAGGAGCTTAATGACCTGAAGTCCACGCTTGCGCATTTATTGTGACGAAAATGGTTAGATTTCAAGTTGAAAGCTTATATACAACTGTATTACTATGAAATCAAAATCCTGAAAGTCATACATCCACAAAACTGAGATGAAACCAACAAACCTTGTTGAGAGCACTGGAGCCGGTCAGGATAATGTGAGAGTTCTCCACCTGTATCACTCGTTGTCCCAGTCGCACCAGATAAGCTCCGATTCCAATAGCGCGACACGTCACCTGCAAGAGTACAAACATGCTTATGATGAGAAAATAGAAAAAAAATCAAATAAAACACATCGGGAACTTCCCTCAAATCAATACACTCACCATACTGATTGTGACAATCTCCTCGTAGGCCTGAGACGACTCTCCTGCAATGGTGCCTGAGCCTCGCAGGTTCTCAACACCAAGACCTTCATCCTTCCCAATGATGTCAGTGATGATGTACCTGAGAGGGTTGAGCACAGAAACAAATACGAGTGATGCACAATTTTTGCACAGTATTTCAACAGTTACATATGGAAGTCAAATTTTCAAGAAAAAGCAAAAAAAGACATTATGGAGGCAGATTATTGAGACCTTATGGAAACAAACACAGTACCTGGACTCTCCCCCCTCTTCTACATGTTGACAGTGAACAGAATTGGTGGCACTGATTCGAGTGTAGTCTTGTGGTGTCAGGTAGAGGTATTTGAACCCCTATGGCAGTAAATGGAAATGACGCATTACACATTGAAACTTCACAAATGTCTGTTTCCCAAAAATGTAAATAAAATGAGAATTGTTGCTTTCATGGGCTACCTTGTAGGGATCAGCAGGGTCAATCCAGGCCACCTGGAACATGTGTTTCACCTCTTCGGCGAGCCCAATGCGAGCTCCGCTGTTGGCCGCAATGTAAATGCGAGGGATGCCCTCAGCCCGAGCCAGCTCAGACGCCCTCAGGTACAACTCATCCTCCTGAGGGCCAAATGAGCCGATCATGTAGGTAATGTCGTTACAGATGAAAATGATGTCTCTGCCATTTGGGTACTCTGGAGTCTTCATCTTCATCCTGAAAGCAACTATTCCAACCTGGAAAAGCATTGCAACCGTTGGTATCATATCACAAAATGAAATACACAGACATACTTGGGGTTATTGCAAATGTTCATGAAAGCAACTAACGTCATTGTCTCCAGGCAGGCGGTTCATCTGCACCAGTCGTCCTTGTGAGTCCAGAACAAGCTCTGTGCATATCAGCACATCATTGGGACATTTGCCCTGTGGACCCCACAGCTTGAACAAAGCCTACAAAGTGGATTGGCAGTGACTTTAGACCACAAACAAAGACAATCCAATGCTCATACATTTCTCATAAAGTGAGTAAACAGCACCTGTCTGAACATTTCAGGGAAGTCATAAACATATGTCGTGCCCAGAGTCTGAGCCTGAAAGCGTTTAGCCTGCAGCAGGTCTTTTGTGACGTAGGGAGTGTTGATCAGCATCCCCTGCAGCGGTCCCTGCTTGTCTCCATATGACTGGAACATGATCTACAAAGAAAGACACAAGAAACCAAGAAAAAGCAATGACAAAGCAAACCATCTGAACAAATCCCCTTGCCATTTAACATCATATATCTGCTTTGGTTAGTTCCACTGAAACATTCACTCTACTATGCTCACCTGGCCAGATCCTGGATCAGTGACCTCTTTAGAAAGACTGATGTCCAGATAATAGCCAGATTCGTTGGTGAGAAACAGGCGGATAGGAATGGCATTTCCAGTTGGTGTCAGGCGGATGTTGATCTTCAGCTCAGCCTGCAAGACCCGCAGCTTCCAAAGACGACTGCCGTATCGCATCACCATCGAGCGGACAGACTCCTCTATCTAGTAACCCAAAGATCAGGATTAGGATATAAAAAGAAGACAGAACAGCGAATCTACTAAATATGGGGTGTGAAGTCCTGATGAGTCTTTGGATGGAACTCGAAATGTTGACGAAAAGTGACAAAATATTCTGCATTATCTATATATTATGTATAACTAATGATATATTCAAAAAAAAATTACATTTCCTTGTGCAAAATTCCATACGTTTAATAACTTTATGGTCCTCTGAGACAGAATGTTTTGCAGTGAAGAGCTCTTGCTGCGCACAGACCTTCGAGGGGTCCATGATGACAGTGGGGACAAAGTTGAGGAAGATGTGATTGCAGTCCGTGCGGACGTTGGTGTTACTGAAGGCCACCTCCAGCTCATCCATGGCTTCCAACAAGAGGCGCTCTCCTTCATTTTGAAGGTACTCAAAGGATGCTTCCTGGATTTGTACAAAGATTGCTCAGTAAAGTGCATGTCATTCGAAATGTTAGCAACATGTAATTTCTGGTGTATATGACACAAATGAGGTTTTTTTATGTTTCAGAAAACAATGCATCTAAAAAAAACTAAAAAGAACTAAAAAACGACACACACACAAAAGTACAAGTATGCTGACAGATCTGGGCATTACATGACCTGTAGGACATGTGCAGCCCTTTGGCCCTTTGTCATAAAATATATATGACACAAATTCTTTGCTTTTACTTGGGTTTTTTTCTGTTTCTCTTTTCTGTATTACAAATTACCATTAGTATATTTATTGCTGGATGGAACATTCAACAAATGTAAGAATTGAATTGATGCAACTCAATAACATTAGGAAGCGTGTTCTTATTGAGCAAAACCTTCCAGCCCCAGTTCTTCTCTTGGCTCCCTGTAAAATTAAGTACCCACCCCTGACCGAGGAGTCCCTCCTCTCACCTTTGTGATGAGATCCGAGTGGCGAATGATTGCTCGGATGAAGAAGCGGTAATCCGTAACTTCGGCACCCTCCTCAACGCGAGCGGCGCCCAGGTAGAGGTGCATCTTGTGATTGGCACAGGGAACAGCCGTCAGGTCAAAGTTCCTCATTCTGTTGAGCTCCAGCTGAAACGCTAAGGCCGGCTCCAGATTACGATAAATGCGATCCTCCTGGAACTGAACAGTGGAATTGCAGTGGTCACCATCTCACCAGACAGCAGCTCATTAACTGAATCAAGGATATGGCAAACTTACCCCGTCTCTGGCTCTGAAGGTGAAGAATTTGGGAAATTCTCTCTGTTCACAAAAAACAAAATATGAATAAGAAATATATTTGCCTGTTAATATACTTCTTTTCTTATGTATTTATGTATCAGACACATTCCTGGTGTTGCCTTTAGCTTGCATAACAAAATTAAAAAGTTGAAAAGGATAGCAATTTCTTTTTAGTCATTAGTTTAATTAAACATTTTTAGAACAAACCAATACCAAAATATAATTTATAGTGAAATATAACAGCATAACCGCCACGTGTATAAACCATTTGAAGAAGCGCTTAATATCACAGCTGTTCATTTATGGCCTTTTGACAGATGATATTGTTTGTGTTTTCACGTATGGCGTACATATTTATGATTTATTCAACATAAGCAAGATCACCTTCTGTGCAATCAAAAATGTGATTCTCCGGATTCCGTACTCGAACAGGACTGCTTTCTGTTTAAACAAAAACATTTATTTTTATAGCCATCCTAAAAATCATAAAACAAAAACGAATTAAACATTACCATGATGATAAACGTCTTAATTTGACTGACCTTCGACTGGGCAAAGGCAGTGAGGGCCGTGACCAGTTCGTCATCATCTTCTGTGTCTGCTGCTTTTATGGACACGTTGATGATGTGGATTGGGTTCTCCCTGGTATTCTGTAGGACACAGAGGAGGAGTTAGTGGCTGCAGAGACATGGATGAAAACACAGTTGTTTTTTTTTTCAAGCTGGAGCTCACACCTTGAAATTCTCCTCTTCATATAGACTGGAGCAGGACTCTGAGAACGGCGAACTCTCCAAGAGAGGTTCGGCAAAACTGGACAGAACTTCATCAAAATCCCTGACAAACAAATATTAAATTTTTTTATATTTTTTTTAAACATTCCTTGTTCCCATGAAAACGGGAACATTTGAATATGAGAATAAGGAAGTCGATTTTAACCTTCTGAAATTGTCAAAACATTGGAAAGCCACCATGGCCCCCAAGCGCTGGCAGGGCGGAGACAAGGCTCCCTCCAGGAAGAGTTCGCTGCCGTGCCGCCTGATTTTGAACTGGCCTGATGCACATACAGGAAGTCTAAACAAAAGAAACCAAATATAATCCCCTCAGTGATAAATACAAACACATAACACACACACACGGAGTATTGCAGGTTTTTTTGTTTGTTTGTTTTTTAATCATACCAAGGAGCAATTAAAGCAAATTTCCAAGTCCCTTGACAATTGCAAAAAATAATATATACAATATAGATATTCCCAGCATGACATCCACTTCAGGTACAGCCAGCATAATGTCACTGTGTTACAAGTCTGCGTAGTCTTAGGTCAGGTTCAGGATAAACTGGATACCAAAAGTAGGAATCTGAAGAATTTGCAACATAAAATGACGATAATATAAATGCGGTTTACACCGTCTCTGCTGCCTGCTCATCCTGAGTGTCAATATCATCATTATGTGCACTTGTACAGTCTGGTGTGTTTCAGTATAACAACGCTAACTGTGATTCTATGTATACTTATCATTTTCAGTTTTTATGCATGAAAAACATCCAGATAATCCAATACATAGAACAACAGCCAATGTGAAGTCATAGTCAACAAGTACTAAAGCCCAAGTCAAATATAAAGTGAGAAATCAGTCATGGATTGGCTGCCCGCCACAGTGATTGATACATTTTTCATTTAATAGAAAGACACGTGGAAGAATTGTTACGATATTTGATTGAGAAATGTGCATTGAGATTCACTATCTGAAGCTGGGCAATACAGGCGATACCAGCAGCAATCAATGAAATTGTTGGCTTGACATTCTTCAGACGAACATGAAATAGCAAGAGGGCATACCTCTGAAAAGAAACAGAATGTGCTTTACATGTTGGAAAAAGCAGCAGCAAAAGGAATAAAGAGTAGCTCAGGTTTAAAAAGTGAATTATGGAGAACTTGTTAGTCCTTGTACAAATATACGAATCTTGATGGCAGGAACAAAGCAACACGGTGCATCTGGCATGCATTGCTGAAAACATACACACCATCAGGTGCTTTGGCTGGTTGGGAGGAGCTTTACTCTACCTGTTCAGAGTAGGGCTGCTCCCTCTGAAATAAGACGATTGACAGGTGAATATTAGCAGGGAATGATCAAACTGTACATCTACCGCTAGGTACGATTAGGTTAACACACGCTGCAAGATGCTATGCACAATCAAATTAATTTCAAGAGGGAGAAAACGATCGGCACTCCAAGTTAGCCAGGAGCAGTTCCAGCAGCAGTTCAGAGGCCCACGTCCACCTGCAGCACCGGTTATTTTATTAATTCATCCTTGGTTAGCTTGAATATCTTCATAAAGAAATCTATGCAGTGTGGCAGACCGGTAAGTGTTGATAGAGTGAAGCATTTATCATTAAATGTGTGATTTGTTCAGTGAAACTAAACTCCTGATCAGTGGGAGTCCATATTGTCATTATCACAAATTAGATGTTCAACTGAAAACGTTTTGCAGCCTGTGATGCGCTGCTGAGGAGATATTTGATCTAATATGATATATGGCCCTAACCCAGACGTCACTCCAGAATTAAACAACACCGTTATTCATCTGTGCGACGAGTCTGCTCTGGAAGAAGGTCAGTTACCTGTTTGGATGTGACGAGGGCAACATGAACTGAAAGTCCACAGCGCACGTCCCATCCTGCAGCTGGTGGTGCTGGATGCTATTCAGCTCATAAGCAATGTACCCTCTGCGAACATAGACCTGAAATAGACCAATGAAAAGTCAATCATCAGTAAATTATACAGAAATGCATTTAAAAAGCCAAATCCCTGCATCCAAGAGCCGACAAAACATACCTCCAAGGCCGCCATGCAAACAACTTGATTGGAGTGGTAGAAGAAATTAGGCAAAACGTCAAAAATTGAGGTTTCAGAGAGAATGAGTTTCTGTGCCAAAAAAAGATTAAAAAACAATGTATGTTATTTATCAGATACACTGCTGTAATAATCATTTTCATGAAGAAAATTTCTGTATATGAATCAAACCTTCAAGTTTTCTGGGCAAAACTGGTGGCCGTACATGTCAATGGCTGATAGGAAGATGGACTCCACTTGGTTGTGTCTCAGCTCATATGATGGCAAGTGAGAGGCTATCAAAACCTATGGAATATTTACAAAAACATTATTTATCCATCTTATATCCAACTTGGGGTCATGGGTCCACGGAGCCAATCCCAGCTCACAATGAACTAATGCAGGCTACACCATCAACGTTTCACTGCAGAAAACCAATTTAGAGTCACTAAATAACCTCAAATATGTTTTGGGAATGTGGGAGTAAACCAGAGTAGAGAAAATGCATCGAGAGAGAGAAAATACAAACTCTGCACAACATTACAGCTCGTCATACCTGTCTGGCTCGTAAGGCCACCTTCGAGTTCTCCATCTTGCTGAGCTGTGTGAGTTCATTCAGAATGGCCATCAGCTCATCTGCCAGAGTGGGATCCCGTCCACACAGCTGGTCCTACACAAAGTCAAAAACATGTGCTGCATAGCTATTCATATCCCAAAGTCTTCATTATGGAAAGATTACAAACGAGCTTGTGATGAAAGCCTTACTATGAGCATTATGACCAGGATGTTCTTCTTCGCGACTTGCGCATGGGAAAAGATGTAGTCGAGCACAGGACTCATATTTGGTTTGTGCTGCTCTCGCAGGTTGATAACACACTTGTCATAGTGAGCTGATAGAGAAAACAGTTCAGGTAGTTCAGCCGTTACCTAACTGCTGTCACTAAAGACAATATCCGACCAAAGGCCATTGACGTTACCTTGTTGAAACTGGATTTCGACCTGCAGGTAATGCTTCAGCAAGTCAAGCACCACAGATTTCATATAACCACGGATTCCACTGCGGTATCTGACACAAACACAAGTTCATCGTAACGTAGCAAAAAAATCTCCCATATTCAATATAGCAGCTGCACAGTCTGACGAGGATTAAAAAAAAGTACTCACCTCTGCACCAGCTGTACAATACTCTGAGTGTTCATGAAGAAAACCTCTCGGTCAGATTTCCTCTGCAGAGTCGCTGCATGGCTGTCCAGAATGTTGGCAACCTGCAACCAAGAGACACCTATGCTACCGAGTGCAATGTGATACACGCACAGTTCAAAGCAGATCATTTGCTTGATGTGGATTTTTACCCTTTGGCTGGGGAATTGGCAGAGGACAGAGGTGATGTTGCTGGCGTACTGAGCCATGACTTTACGGATGTCTTTCTCAACGCTCGGTGGAATGCGACCAGCCACACTGGTCATGATCTCCTGGAGCTCCAAAAGTGGCAGTGAGGGGTCCCTGAGAGTTTTCATGAGGGTGGCCACCCACTGTTTCAGCTACACCAACCAACATGCAAACAAAAATGTGCTCATTCAATCAAAGTCTGAGGTCTGATACAGCCCGCAATGACCCCCCCCCCCAAAAGCTAAAATGCACCACATACGTGAAGTTAATTTCCCATTTGTAATTTAGGAATCTACAGAAGCAAAAGGCGGTACCTTAGTGCTGTAGTAAGGCTCTTCAAGACAATACCCATCCATCACTTTGATTAGGTTTTCCAGCACACTGTGGAACACCTGGTGAAGCTTTTCACCAACCATTGGCAATGGCTGCTGCGGTGGCAACGTGGCAGTGTTCAGTTCCACCTACAAAAAAAAAAGAGAAATTGGGATAATTGAAGGAAAAAAAACAGAAAAATCTTTGGAAATTTCTGTCTTCCAGCCCAAATAAAATAATACAATCTGGTCAAAATTAATCATTCAACAGTGCCTTGTCAAGATGTGATTACAATATTGCAAGGATTCTAAATTATATCTTTGCAAGATAAATAGCTTACTTTGTGCACACTGCTGGGGTCATCCAAGTCCAAATGAGCCATAATGCAGCCGGACTCTAGAACTGCCCCGGGCCTCTTGACAAAGTGGATACAACCAGACTGGTGTACAGTCAGAGTCATCACCATCTTCATCACCTGCATTAACAAACAAATTAGAATTGACATGCATATGTTAGGTAAGAGGACAAGACTACAGATGCAACCAATGATAACTCATCACAATCACCTCAATCTCTGCAAACATCTCTCCTGCAAAAACATGGCCCCCATCCTCCACTATGTACTGCAGCAGTTTGCCAGCAGAGGGCGACCTCAGGACCGTGGGATCTTTCTCTTTCTCAAACACGCAGGTCTTGTTGCCAACAGTGATGCGGTAGCTGTTCGGTTAAATAAAGCAAGAAATTGTTCAATCAAGAGCAGCGAAAAGAAACAAAAAAACCCTGCAATGTCACAATTTGCACAGCCTTGCCTGTCGACTTCCTCCTTCATGTAAGTGGTATGGCTGCAGCCGTCATAGCACAGCAGGAGGCCTCCATCACTCAACCTGTGGACATCTATTTCGATGTTGGAGCAATTCATCATGATGACATATGTTGTCGGGGATTGTCGAGCTACCTGCAAGCAGCAGCAGCAATTAAAGAAGGCAAAAACAGAGTTGACCAAAGAATGATAAGAGAGCAAAATGAATACCTTCAGGCAGAATTTGACTCCCTCATAAATCAGGTCCACGCTGACAGAGTTGAGCAGACTGGCAGCAGGCAGTACCTGCCCTCTACGGACGCAAAACAAATATTGTCGTAAACATAAATCATGTGACGTGAACTGAATAGGATTTGATTGTAGCGTCTGACCTTTCCAGTGAATGAAGATAGTTGGACATGCTCTTTCTGAAGCTCGCATCAGCGACATGCAGAGCTCCACAGACGACGCCCAGCATGGTATCTGGTCTCTCTGCCTACAGAAAGAACACATGCTGTCATGACAAAGTCATGCTGTCAGTAATGGCAATGAACATATGTATTGAGTAACCTACTTGCACTTTCTCTGCAATGAGATGGTCCAGCCAACTTGTGTCAATGTCATTGTTTCTGAAGCTTTCCGTTTCCAGAAGTTTAATGAGATATTCAACCGTGGTCCTGAAGTCTCCTCGAATGGACAGTTCCTTCATAGCCACTACCATGTTCCTGAAGGACACATCAAATACATTGAGATAAACCCACTTCCTATTATTGTACAAAACAAAATCACATTGTGACAGATAATACCATCTGTGTCTTTTGCCCTGAGGAGGAAAAAAAACAAAACAGCAATAGGATAACTTCTAGAGAACAATAAAGAAAAACAGGCTTACGAAATGGCTTCTTCACGATTCTCGCCCCACGAGAAACAATGTCCAAACTGGGAATCGGCAAACTCGTGAAGGCCTCCAGTTGCCCCTACACTGAAATACCCCCACACGTTTTTACTGCTGCGGAAGTTGAGCTCCTGCACAGTACCGGAGCTGGGTTTGAATCCCTGCGAGTGAGCACAAGGACGACCGGTCAGGATGCGAACGTTAGACGATGTTGCACTTTAAGTGTCACATAAAATAAAGTTTTACCTCATCTGGGTTTTCACTCGTGATCCGAGCAGCGATGACATGTCCTCTAGGACTTGGCACACAGTCTGGACTGTCAAAGTTGATGATGGTGTCACCCCATGGACTCTCTCCATAAAGCATCCGAATGTCCTTAATTCTATGAAGTGGGACTCCCATTGCAATCTATAAAGAACAATTTAAACAGGGTAGAGTTTGAGTACCTGTAGCGCACATCCATCAATCTTTATTACCGCTTTATAAGCTTATGGTTAAAAGGCCGCTGGAGCTGATCCCAGCTGGCATTGGGTGAAGGTAAACTACACCATGGATACGTCTCTAGTCCTATTACAAGGCAAACACATATCTTAAACACACATTCACATATACAGGCAATTTAGGATCACCAACTGACTCGATATCATAAGAAAAACCACACACAAGGAGAACATACAAAATCAACATAAAAAAGGCCAAATCTGGACTAAAACATTTATATATTCTCACAATGAGGAATAACCATGTAAGGTGTACAATGCAGGAGCAGAACTCCGCTTGCTTCTGTATATATCTGAGGCTTCAGACGTACCTGAAGTTGGGCAGCTGGTAAGTTTACATCTCCAATCATCTCTGTGCAGGGATGTTCCACCTGAAGACGAGGATTCAACTCCAGGAAATGGAAACTTCCGTCCTCAGAGAAGAGATATTCCACAGTCCCTGCACTCACGTAGCCCACCATCTTGGCCAGTCGCACAGCGTACTACATCAAGAAAAGATGACTGATGGTTTCTTGTGCTGAATAACCTTAAAAAAATAAATCAGCGTCGTGACCTAAACTGACCTGTTCCATGTGTTCGAATGTCGAGGAAGCAGCAATGGTTGCAGGAGCTTCCTCGATGATCTTCTGGTGCCGCCTCTGGATGGAACAGTCTCGTCCAAACAGAGAGATTGCGTTTCCATACTCATCGGCCAGTATCTGCACCTCCAGATGCCTTGCGTGCTGAGCCAGCTGCATGATGAAGATGGGTGAGCCAGGTACCTCCGTCTGAACCTGAAGGACGACATCACGGCACGAGGGAGGTCGTAATTACAGGGCAAATAATGTGAGGCTTCAGTTTGCGTGTTGTAAAGAAGTAAACCTGTCTGAAGGAGCTCGGGAAATCCTCAGAACTTTCAACCTTTCGGATACCCTTTCCACCTCCACCTTCAGAGGCCTTGATGACAACTGGATAACCAATAATTCCAGCTGCCTGTAAACAAACAACACACCATATGTGTATATATATAGGTACACGTAAAGAAACATTTGGTTGGTGCTCCTTTGGCATTAATGGCCAAGTATTCAGTGCATAGAAATTAACATAAATTTCAGAAGCCTGACATTCTTGTTGAAGATGTTCTTAATTTTTTTTTTATTATTGATTTTATGTAACATTCTATTACAAAAAAAAACAAGCAAGCTGAGGATCCTTACCTCCAGTCCATCGTCGACATGACGAACACAGCCCTTTCTGTAGACGTCTGGAGGAACACTGATAATATTGCCCAGTCTTTGGTCCTCTTCAGACCAGTCCACTCTCAGACCTGGAGCACAAGGATAAAACAAATAAGAACAAACACGAGCAAATCTGATGGAGTCAGTCCACGACACACGAGCAAAACATGATGTAGCAACAGCAAATATATCCCAATATATATATTATTGCCCTCATATACACCTGCCATTAAAATGTGTGCCATTAAAAAGACAGTGCTGAATGTTTAGTGTTACAATATTAAGAATCACCTTTGTAACAAGGTGTTTAGTTGATTTTTTAACTATTTATCCATCACCTATGTTTTTATGTTTCCTATGTCAGTCATGGGCTGCAGTGACTCGTCATCCATATTCTCTCTGGCCAAAAAAAACATTCCCCAAAATTGATCTTATTAATTTTGGGGAATGTTATGTGATCGTAGGATAATGGTTATTTTAAAGAGTCGGCAATTGCAATTTCTGTTTGCAATGCTCAATGATGTTTATCTTAGGGTAGAAAAACGAAATGGATGAATGTTGGATCAACAGAGTCATCTCATTTGTTCTTTCTTAAATTCACAGCCATATCTTATAGAAGTGCTCTATCAATTTTTTTGTCACTGTAGATTTTTGGGGGCTTTTCCTCTGCCAAAGTTACTTATCCTTGACATATAGTTACTGTACATGTTCTTACGCTCATATATGTGGAATGGACAGTGTGTGTGTGTGTGTGTTTCTTATTATTGTGTAAACATGTGTTACACTGTTTTATGAAAAAGCTATATAATTAAAGATTAGCTGATTGACACTCAACCTCATAGAAGTATGATTCAGATAAATGGAATTGTTTTTCTACATAAAACAAGGGCCATCATAACTTTATTCCCCTGCTTTCTAAACTAAAACCGCTGTGTATCAGTCTTCTGAGAATAAATTCAGAAGTGTAACAATGCATACATTGGCATTGGAAGCTGAACAAGCAGGGGGGGAAAAACTATGAGATCTCATGAGATTTGAGTTTAGAGTAGCAATGACAGCAGGTTTTCAATACTTTTGTTTATAAAGGATAAGTTCAAAGGCATTAAAAATGTTCCAAGTTAAATATAGAATGGTTGCACAACAAAACAGAAATTGGAGAATATGTTTCAAATGGCAAAAAAACTAAAAATAAGCAAAAAAATGACATAAAATTTTAAAGTGAAAAGAATTCAGATTAAACATTTTTAAGTAATGTGGAACATCTGATTTGTGTTGAAGCATCATGTGAACTCGCGGGACACGTAATAAATCCCATTTTTAAATGTAATTAGACGGTGACTGCCATATCTGAATGCAGTCTAGATAGGAGTCCCACTGTGATAGGAAGGGAGTCGAGAGTGCGATGCGTCACCTGATCCGCTCCATGGTAGTGTGGGAATGTCTGCACTCTGTGCCACGATGGAAGAGGCCACCTTATCTCCCAGTGCCCACATGGCCTTACTGGACGGCCCTGAGAGAAACAGCCAGTCACAATACACAACACTGCCTGACGCAGTTTCAAGAAATGTTGGAAATGTTCAAAGGGAAAAGTTTTCAATTAGCTCTTTGTACCCATGAACGATATCCCAGCTTTGTCCAGCAGCTCAGGCAGTTTGGGATTTTCGGATGCATGGCCCCAACCAGCCCATACAGCCTGTTGAGACGGACCTTTTTAGGTAACTTATTAACAATTAGACAAGGTCAAAGTTGAAAGGTGTAAATCAGTGTCATGTAGTTAATCTGAACGGTACCTGCACTGGGATTCTTTTCGCTATGTCTAAAATCAGCTCTACATTAGCATAGTTGTTATTGTTGGTTCCACCATGCACAGGCACATATTGGTCTGCCATCTTTATGTATTCTGTTGGGGAGGGGGGAGAAGAATGTGTAATAAACACAACAGGCTACATGATCAAACAGTCCAGTTAAGACACACAAAAAAGCAGACCTGCATTCGCTTTCAAGTCTTCGGGAGTCACCATGACCACAAACCGGATGGTCCTCTCATTGCGAAACATTTCATAGGACCAGCGACGGATAGAGCGCATACATTTGACTGCAGCGATGCCATTATTAGCTATCAGCACCTGCAAAAACAAACAGAAAACAGGGGAGTAGCGACTTGCTTTGCAACTTATGTGCCATCATTATTCAAAAAAAAAAAAAAAAAAAAAAAGCAAATTACTTACTTTTTCTATGACGCGGCTGCCACCGAATCGTGTGACAAACTCAGCAGGAGAGGCCACAGTGAAGTCTCTGTGTAGATCCATTTTTCTATGTTCACGTCCAGTTTTCACCAGGTGGGGACCGGACATGCTAGGCCTGGAGAGGAGAGTTCGTGGTTATCTCAAGGCGCAGCAAAACACCTGGGAATATTCTGCTCAGAGAAGTAGAAATAATCCCATAAACTGAAGGCTACATATCCAGTTTCTGAAGTCTCAGAAACCCCAGCAGGCAGCAATCAAGCAGCGATCAGACTGCAGAGCTTCACCCGAGCTGATTACCGTGCAATATTTTCGATCAGCTTGTTCTCAAAGATAACTAGAACGGCATTACAGCGCTGGAAATAAAAAGCAAAAGTCAAAGTTCAATGTATTGTTGCAACAAGGGCGAACAGACTGTAGACCAGCCCATCTGTATCTGACCTACTATCAAAAATAATGTTGAGACCGACTGTACCTTCAGTGCAACTTCCAGCTGCTCCTGAATACCATTTATATATAGCAGCTGCACTCAATCAAATGAGGGGCGTCAACAATACATTTGACTAAAGAAAATGCTCCAGTATTTAATGTATGGCTCGTCTACCATAAAAGGCTCTATTGTTTGCCAATAACTTCTTTTTAATGAATTATAATGAATAATTGGAAATAATCTGCAGTCTGCATGATCCTGAAGAAAGTGGCCATTAAGTCTTAAGTTCAAAGTACATTCACCAGATTATCTGAATCTGTGAATACTAATAGCCTTCAGCAGCCCGGGACAGTGGCAAATCCTAAAGATCAAATAAAGTTTTTTTCTATTTTGTTCTATAGGAGTAAAAGCCAAAGTAAACGAAAGCTCCTCTTTTACAAAACTACAACACTATACTTGAATACAAGTATCAATACTGTTCCTTTGTAAGACTTGTTGATTTTTGTTTTGACAGGTAAGATAAGAAATCCCATAAACAACACCCACAGTAAAACGTACCAAACAAGATGAAAACGTGGTTTGCAAAACCTAAAATACCATCCGAACAATTCAGTTACATACCATTATTATCATCAGACTCAGGTCTCTTTCATTCCAAGCTTGTAGCTTCACAGAAATCCTGCTCCTCGTTCAGATATGTGCAGAGAAACACCCAGTGGCTTCACTGTAATTCTGTCCCAGCTGACATGAACTTTAAACTTCACTCTTGTACTGTTCTGCGCACTCAGGAAACACAATCTCTTATTGAACTAGTTTCTGATTGCTTCTTTTCCAAGTCCAGAGTCATCCTTTTTTTCTTTTCTTTTTTTCCTTTCCCTCCAGATATGAACCACTACAAGGGGGGAGGGTTCAAGTTGAGGAGACGTCTCTGCAGGCTCCTGACACAAATATGAAGCATGGCTTGAAGTTTAAAAAGAAATCCTTTGTGCTAAAACATGTTAACTCATGATTTGAACTGCTGCACGATGACAAAGTTATTCTGCCGTGTTTCAAACATCCCTCCTCCGAAGGCTTTTTTTCCCTTTCTTCTTTTCTTCATATTTCCTCAAACAGACATGTGCCAAGGCGCGCTGTGAACAGTTACATAACAACAGCATAGTCACATCAGCTTCCTTTTCACAAAACCTATGCGGAGGTCACTACTTCAGTCTGTGTAAAATGAAGAAACATTAGTTTCTGGTGCTCGAACCTAAACACCAGAGCTGTCTGCTTTCAGACACTGCAGCCGGAATATCCCGTTACAAAGAGTGATATCAGATTTCTTGGAGGACTCACCTCAGGAGATATGGGAATAAGTTGAGAGTTGGACTGTTTCTTCCTTCCATTTGCAGCCCACTTTAGTGTGCCTTTAGGCTCAGTAGTAGTACAAAAAAAAAAAAAAAAAAAAAAAAGTGGGTTGAATCTCTAAAACCAAAACAAAGAGTGGCCTGCAAACCATTTCCTCACGAGTGCTTCCTCCCTTCTCCCCTCCCACATCTGCAGCAAAACATCCACACATCCCCTTCTTGACAGAGAGCTGGCTGCTCTTTACGGGCATAAACAAAACCGAGAACAACCCCAGGACAAAACGTACTCCACACAAGGAAAGCAATCTGGATCCAATGTCTTGGATACCAGATCTGGTTTTCCATTAAACACAAACCAATAATGAAAGGGAAAAAAAAACAAACAAACAAAGGGACTATAACAATCTTACCTTTCTCTCCTCCATGTTTTGGTCCCACGAGCTCACAAACGTTTTGAACAAATCGGCAAAACTCAAGGATGTCAAGCCTAACGGTCCTCTGTTTACATTAAATAACGCGTCTCCCCGTTATCATATCTCAAACCACAACGGTTAAAAAAAAACTTGACATTCAGTCTATGCCAAGAAAAAAAGATTTGTAAAAAGTTGTTTTGGGTTTTTTTAATTAAGATTTGTGTAGGACTGCTGTGTTGCAATCGAGAGTCACACTACCACCAGTGTTCAAAGTCAGTTGTCGAAGGCTCTTGTTCCAATAATAGGTGCAGAGACGGCATGCAACAATAACACCATCAGCTTGGCCTGGTCAGGTGACCGCACGCAGCACGCAGATAACCACGAATGTTAATTTATTTGATAAACCCTGTGCAGAACTAAAGAAACAAAATACACCAATCGGCCGTAACGTTACGACCGCTGGCAGATCAATACAAACCCGACTCACCATAAAAACAGCTATGTACCATTTACATGCTTTACATGCTGCATTAAAAAAAAAAAAAAAAGTATTATACAGACCTACATATTTCACAAATCCCTGCTTTAGAATTATTTAAATTTGATATATGTCTCATTGGACTTCAGCACAATTTTGGCTCCATGTTATCGAGTACCACTATCCTTGTATATGATCTATAATTTTCAAACTAGAGGTTCCCTAAATATGACTTACTAAAACATTTGGGCCTTCGTTAGAAAACTTGCTCCAGTTTTGCGAGGATAGTTTTTCACAGTTTATGATATTTATAAGATAAATTCCTCTTTCACATTTCAGATGGTTTTCCAAAGTAAAAGAGGGAAAACATTCCAGCAGCAGCACTCCAACTATGCTCAGTTGTCCCACAAAACATTGGAGGGGTGATTGATGCAACGTCATTCAGTTGGTTATGTTATGGCTGATGGGTTTGCTTCGTTTTACAGATCTGATACGAAACTGACTGAATGAAAGAAGAAAAGCCTTACTTCAGCCGTGAGGTCTTTGAGTCCGTGGAGGGAACCTGCTGTGGGAAGCATGAAGCAGTGGAGGTCGTTGGCTGAGATGTGCCACTTGGAGGTTTTGTGACGAGAGGCTCCTCATCTGAAGAGTTGTCCTCTGACGCTCCAAGGATGAATTTGAGTCGTTCCCTGAGCATTGGTGTGTTGGCGCGAGAAGGTTTCTGGGTGGTCCGAGGGAGCGACGGCTGACCTGAGCTGACCTCACACGAGGCCTGACAAGGACGAGACTCCATTGTTTTGACTGCAACACCTGCAGGCTCACTGTGACCCTTTGGACTGTGCTCTGATGGAGAATGCGCATCTGCATGAGGGGAAGCTTGCAGTGGCTCATTCTCACTGGCTGTATCGGGATCGCAATCAGTTGGACATTTCTCCCCTTTCACTGGCATTGCTGTCGTCTTATAAATCCTCCACAGTATCCACAAGGTCCAGAGGACGGATCCACAAACTGTCAACAGGAGCATTCACAGACATCCTCCGCGACTGCAACAAGAAAAAAGAACATTCATATATGAGATCACAGCATTTTTAATCCAACGTGGGACGACTGACAACTCACAAAAACATATGTACTTACTATTAAAATGTCATAAAACTGAGAGAAACAGATATATGTTTAAAATGTTTCTGTTGGTTTCAACTTCAGATATTTACGCTGGCCTGATAGCCATTAGCTCATATGGATGCTAACTGGGTAGGTCAGGTGGCTACATCACTGTGTGACACACTGAGCAGGGATTGGGAACTTTGTAGGTTGCCCAACTTTAGTTGGCAAAGATAATATTAAATATATCACTTCATCAAAACATTGTTGTAAACAGGGAGAAACAATCACATTCAGTTATCAGAATTACTTTTAAAATGCCCGGAGGAAATTCTTGTAACAATAGCTCCACATCCGAAACAACACAGAATGAATAAACTCGAAGTTGAAGCATCACATTTTTTTTTTTTATTATACGTTAGGGTATACAGGGTAGAGCTCAGCAGTGTAGCATAGCAGAGTGAGGTTAACAGGGAAGCACAACAAACACTCCTTACAAGGAGGAGTGATGGAGTCTTATTGCCACAGGAATGAAGAATCTTCGGCGGCGCTCCGTTATGGAATGAGTCTGTTGCTGAAGGTGCGCCTGCTGATAGACCAAGACATCAAGAGGCAATTTACAAACACCTATTTGCCAAAAAAGCAATGGTCTACATAACATTTATGTCTTAAAACATTGACATTCAGAGGAAATTATCATTTAGAAGTGCAGCTACGGTCTCCTTGGAACATTCCTGCGAGCCAGCCCAACGCTATCTTGAAACTGTGTTTGTGTACGAGGCCAGTCTGAAGACGCCAAGTGGTCTAAAGCCCTCAGTCCTGAGGCAGTTGAGCGTAATATTAGACAGAAAACAAAGGGCACACTCAAAAGCAATTAAGTCGATGATCTCAGTAAACATTCTTCAGCTGTAGAGCCACATTGGTTTCTCTTCTTACGAGTCCTATTTCTCTGTATAGATGTGTAGGTTTTTTCTGAGCCAGCGTTTCCTCAGCCCGGCTCCCATAAACAGCCTGTGTGGAACAGCTGACATGAGAGCCGAGTGTGGCTGCAGCATGTGGGGTAAAGGTCAATACTGAGGGCGGTGAAGGAGATTTGGGATAAAGCGGGATGCAAAATCCACACATTTGCCAGTGAACAACAAAACTAAACGAGAACAATCGTATGATGGCACGGCATTTGGGTGAAATGAGGATGAACCGGATGTCAGAGCCAAATGACAAATTCAAAACAGGGTTTGTTGACATGCTGTACATCTAAAGGGAGCAGGCAAGGAGGCAGTTTGTGCCTCTGAAGTCACTTTGCCTTTAAAGCTGGACAGAAAAGGCTGAGCTGTCACTTTCCAGAAGAAGCAGATTATCTGGGGGATCTGTTTGTGAGACAAATGTTATCACGGAGCTGATTAAAAACCACTTAAAGTGTATTAGTATCTCTCATGATTCAAATGCAAACAAGGGCCATTTAGCTAATTGTACTTGGAGACAATATAGTAAACGTTGGGATGGCTTTACCTCGGTGTTGACCTCTGCTGTCAGTCAAGTGTACACAAAAAGTCACCTATTAATGAACCTTATCAGCTACAGAAACACTAAAATAGACCAATAGCCTCACCATGTCTCTCACAAACATGACGGGAACGCAAAACTGGGGAAGTCCACATCCTATTTGAAGATGAACCTTCTTTTTCAAGAACAAAGCACGAGGTTAATTTTTTGCGCCACAAAATGGTTAAAACAAGTTTTCACGTCGTTGCTGACAAGTACAAACTAGACATTTCCACTCACCGCTGCAGAGAACAGCTCCAGCTCTGCTGTTTTTTCTCCTGTCACTGATTATTGTTCATAACTTTAAACTACCAGGAGGCCTTTTTTTTTGTATCGTATTTGTTTTGTTTTCATTTCTTTTATTTAATTTGACTGTGGTCATAAATCAGCGGACACGATCAAATAAAAAAAAGTGGAAAGCACCGCTAAGAATTGACTTGCTCTTGTCGACCTCCTCTGCAAGGAAATGTCAAACCCAGCCGCGGAGCAGCAACACTGCCAGACCCCCTCCAGCAGTCCACGGGGGGAGGAAACATGCCTGACACACTGGAGACGCGTTCTAGTGGACGGAGGGGGCGGAGACAATCTGCAAGCTCCTCCCAGAAGAAGAAGAAGAAAAAAAAGGACATCCTTCAAAGATATGTGACGATGAGTAATGTCTCACTCTGACATCACCAATCAGAACGCAAAAGACCATCGGCGCAAAAGTGAAGGAGACAAACGATAACACTTGCGACAAATAAGATAAGCATAACAGCGTAATATAATAATGCAAATGTACTTACAAAGATGTTGAATTTCTATTTGTGTCATGTTTGCCATAGGCTGACACTCACCGTCATCCCTAATATAGCTTAAAATTGAAATAAGGGAGAACATTATTATTATTATTATTATTATTATTATTATTATTATTATTATTACTATTATTATTATTTTATGTAATATGTTGAGAGCAACATAGTTAGTCACTGACATACGAATGTGAAAAGTAAAAAAAATAAAAATTATTAAATAAAAACTTTTTGCAGCACTAAAAAAAAAAAACTGTTGGAGCGTGGAGGTTTGTTTCCATACAGATGGGACCAGTTTTAGATCGTTTACTCGCCTCCATCACATCTTCAACCGAACGTCAACACAGCAGTACAACATCACGGACAAGACCGCGTGAATTGAACGTTCCTTTGGAGTGATCCGTTGTCTTCATAAACGATCTTTGATGTTTCCGCACTCCGCGTGCTTCTCGCGGGAACTGCAGGAGCGCGCCAAAATAGGAAAACACAGAAGCCCGTAACAGTGACAGAGAGAATTCACCGTCGAAACGACGCCAGATGAGCTTCAGATATAACATTGTGAGCAGATTTGCCTGAGTTTTAGTTATTATCTCGGGTGGAGATGGTTCTGCAGAACAGCGGGCGGTACAGAGCGGACCGAGGTGGAGCCCGAGGCGGAGATCAGGACAACCAGTGGGTTTGATGCCATCGACTCTTAACACTGGAACAACTTCACTGTTCTGTGACGCGTGTTGAATATGTCAATGGCTTGATTGTATGTCGAGGAAAATGTGAATGATGGTGTGTCTTGTTGATGAAGGGACGATGGATCCTCCATGTCGGCTCTCAAGCGGCTGGAGCGCAGCCAGTTCACCGACGAGATGGACGCTCGCTTCGGATTCGACAGGATGAAGGAGCCGGGGGAGAAGACGGGCTGGCTGGTCAACATGCACCCTGTAAGTTACTCCGGAGTGTCGAGACCGAGGACGAGCGTTGGCACCACTTATGATGTGCTCCTTGGCGTTTCCAGACGGAGATCCTGGATGAAGACAAGCGGATGATCAGCGCCGTGGACTATTATTTCTTACAGGAGGATGGAAGCAGGTTCAAGGTGTGTTTGGAGAATAACTCCACTGATACGGTTCTTTATTTACCCCCTGGATGGTGACATTGTGCTGACATGATGTCCATACTTTGTCTGCAGGTGGCTCTCCCCTACAAGCCTTATTTTTACATTGCTACAAAAAGGGTAAGTGAGGGACTGAGGTTTGGTTGTGGTGTGGCATTGTGAGCATGTTAATATATCAAACATCATGCCCCCCCCTCCCAGAACTGTGAGAGAGAAGTCATCTCATACGTGTCCAAGAAGTTCCAAGGAAAAGTAGCAAAGCTTGAGATTCTACCTAAAGAGGACCTGGACCTGGTGAGTCCATCATTATCTGTCTTTTCTTTTATTTGGGTGTCACATGGCTCTGCGACAGTCTCTCCCGTGAGTCTTAAAGACACTGTGTCGTTATTTTTTTTAGTTTGAGCGAAGAGAAAATCTTAAATAATCAGCAAATTGAGAAGAACTCCCCGACACAGTTTTATCGTCTTATTGTGTTCCGTGCACTCCTGCCTCCAGCCGAACCACCTGGTCGGACTGAAGCGAAGCTACATCAAGCTGTCGTTCAACACTGTGGACGACCTCATGAAGGTCAAGCGCGAGATTTCACCTGCTGTGCGCAAGAACAGGGAGCGAGAGCAGTCCAATGACACCTACACGTCGATGCTGTCCAGGTATCATCCAATCGCCTTTGTTAAGCTTCTATAAAAGTTCACTGTTGCTCTGATGGGATTAATTTATTCCTGTGTCACGAGACACTGGGACCTTTAAAAAAAAAAAAGTATACTTTTTTGAAAATAACTGTGAATCTGCTTTTCAGTGCCTTATCGGGTGGCCAGGTGACCTCGGCAGAAGAAGACGGGACATTGAAGAGTATTTCAGATCAGCTGGACAACATCGTGGACATGAGGGAGTATGACGTGCCGTACCATGTCCGCCTGTCCATCGACCTCAAGATCCATGTGGTAATTCCCCGCTTCCCGATGTCCCGAGTTGCAGACATTGTGCTGGCAGACAACACGCTTGTTCTAAACTTTGCCTTTCGCGTTTCTTCAGGCTCACTGGTACAACGTTCGATATCGAGGAAGTGCGTTCCCGCCAGAGATTGTACGGCGAGACGACCTCGTTGAACGACCCGTACGAGGACTTTTCTTAATCTTGTTGCAACGTGAGCTCTGTCACACGAGAAATGTCTCCTCTTCATTATTGATCCGTTGCCTGTTTTTTTGTTTTTGTTTTTTTTAATCAGGACCCTGTGGTTTTGGCCTTCGACATAGAGACCACCAAACTTCCTCTGAAATTCCCAGACGCAGAGACGGATCAAATTATGATGATCTCCTACATGATCGACGGACAGGTGAGTTTTAATTCAATGGCAGTTGCACTTCAGTTCGGATCACGTGTATCAATTACTATTTCTGTGCCCTTCCAGGGGTTTCTAATCACAAACAGAGAAATTGTGTCCGAAAACATCGAGGATTTTGAGTTCACCCCGAAACCTGAATACGACGGACCTTTCACAGTTTTTAACGAGGATGATGAGGTGTGTGATGACATAACAGCAGATATGTGTATATATATATATCGTAAAATCACTCGATCTTTTGAGAGTTTTTCCTATACTAGCATGTCAATATGTGACTTCCACCACAGGCTGCTCTCATTCAGAGGTTTTTTGACCACGTTCAAGAAACCAAGCCAAACATCTTTGTAACCTACAACGGAGATTTCTTTGATTGGTGAGCGTGATGTCTTTTCTTTCTTTGAATGTACTTCATAATGTTTAGTTGCTCCTTCGTCTCTCTGATTGATTTTTTTTTTTTTTTGGATTCTCTCAAGGCCTTTTGTTGAGACTCGAGCTACCCTCCACGGCCTGAGCATGCACAGGGAGATCGGGTTCCAGAAGGACAACCAGGGAGAGTACAAGTCCAGTCAAGCCATCCACATGGACTGCTTGAGGTTTGCACTCTTTTGTGATTTAAATGAGGAACATTTTGTTTGTTATTTGGGACAAAAAAAAAAGGTCTCACAATACCTCATGGAGCAATTACCGTCCCTCCTGCAAAGCAAATGAGGAGTTGATCCTGTGTTTTCTTGCTCGTTATGATCAGATCCTTTCAGGCGTGCCGAATAATTTGCTCGTTGCTGTTCACTGTAGTTTCTCGGTTTGTTTTCAGTTGGTTTAACGTCAGTCTCCCAATGTGTCTCAGGTGGGTAAAGAGAGACAGCTACCTGCCGGTGGGAAGCCACAATCTGAAGGCGGCTGCAAAGGCTAAACTGGGCTACGACCCGGTGGAGCTGGACCCCGAGGAGATGTGCCGCATGGCCACTGAAGAGCCACAGGTCCCGAAGCAGGAAATTAAGTCTCTGATTTGTTTTGAATGGGAAGTGGTCGTTCTACTAACTCTTTTTCTTTTCTTTCTTTTTTTTTTTTTATTCTGAAGACTTTAGCGACCTACTCTGTGTCAGATGCCGTGGCCACATATTACCTGTACATGAAGTATGTTCACCCCTTCATCTTTGCTCTGTGCACCATCATCCCCATGGAGCCCGATGAGGTTGGTCTGAGACCTTTCTCGGCGTGGAAAGTTCCAAGTTTAAAGCGCGAACAGATTCCGGACTAATGGTTTTTTTTGTCGTCTGGCTGTCGCCAGGTGCTGCGGAAAGGCTCCGGGACTCTGTGTGAAGCCTTGCTCATGGTGCAGGCCTTCCACGCCAACATCATCTTCCCCAACAAGCAGGAGCAGGTTTTCAACAAGCTGACGGACGACGGCCACGTCATGGACTCGGAGACGTACGTTGGAGGCCACGTGGAGGCGCTGGAGTCCGGGGTGTTTCGCAGTGACATCCCCTGTCGTTTTAAAATGGTGAACGGTAAAATTCAAATATTCGTAACGTTGATTCATCCTCGTGACGGCGTGTTTTGAACATGAGCTTGTGATGCCCGAACAGAATCCAGCTGCGTTTGACTTCCTGATGAAAAGAGTTGAGAGAACGATGCGTCATGCCATTGAAGAAGAAGAGAAAGTCCCTATGGAGCAAGTCACGAACTTTAATGAGGTATCCCAGCGTTCACTCGTTTCTTGTTTTTGTCATTCAAATGTGTTCCTCTTGAAGTTTTGAAGTCCCTCTGGGTTTTTTTTTAATTTTCCTCAGGTCTGCGATGAAATCAAACAGAAGCTGACTTCTCTGAAAGAGGTTCCAAACAGGATCGAATGCCCTCTTATTTACCATCTGGACGTCGGTGCAATGTACCCCAATATCATTCTGACGAACCGACTTCAGGTAAAAGATTTTGAATGTTTCCAAACATTAAGACTGCAAATGAAGACCCGTCTTATTTAAAGCATGTTTAAACTAAATACGATATCTGATGTTGCAGAGTTCTGATTAATCTGTTGTTACTACTAGTAATTAAAAATAAAAAAAGATCAGATCTTGAAAATGATGGATCTTGTTTCGAACACTTTTAGCCTTCCGCGATGGTCGATGAAGCCACTTGTGCTGCCTGTGACTTCAACAAGCCCGGTGCCACCTGCCAGAGGAGGATGGCGTGGCAGTGGAGGGGGGAGATCAGTGAGTCTTGACGAAGCGTAATTAATTTGCCTCAAAAGTTCACAACAGCCGCTCAACGTTTCCCACGTGGTTGCAGTGCCGGCCAGCCGCAGTGAGTTTCACCGCATCCAGCAACAACTGGAGTCTGAGAAGTTCCCACCGTTTTTCCCCAACGGTCCACCCCGAGCCTTTCACAATCTGAACCGGGAGGAGCAGGCCAAACACGAGAAGAAACGGCTGGCAGGTATGTTTGTTTGTATTAGGGAGGGATTGGTGGAAGAAAAATGAAAGAAGCAATGATGTTTGATATTTGCTTCAAGGCAGACCATCTGACGCAAATAACCACAAAATGTTTAACACAATAGCTTTCAAGATAAACACCTTTTAAAGTTGAATTATTGTGGATTCAGGATTACAAAACGCATTTTTTTGTGCAGAATATATTAGACTTTTAACACTGAATTACAGAAGATTAAAGGAGGGAATTTGATGTGAAAATACTCCAATAATTAGTTTTTTTTTATCTGATTGCGTGACACAGATCAGGAGATAAATAAATAAATAACGCTCACACAAAAACAAAATATTTAATATTTTGACGTGTTCAAGCAGTTTTGATTCATTTTCAGTGAATTCATCACTTTACCTTGAATTGCACAAAACATGGTGATGTTGGTTGTTTGAGGGAGATTGAATCAAAGAGGCCGATGTCAATCTGATTACATGCAAGTATGTGTGTGGCGCCATTTCCCTCTTTATTATAGGCTTCCTAAAAACATTTAGAAATGTAGAAATTACACACACGTACAAACAGTGTCATTGTATACGATGCATTAAACATTTCTACATTGGTTAATGTAGATCTAGTTTTTAGGTTGTCTTTGGTATTGGTTGTAAAATTATAACTGGACCCGTCTTTTCCATCGTCCAGACTACTGTAAGAGGGCCTACAAGAAGACGCACGTCACCAGGCTGGAGGAGCGCGTTACCACCATCTGTCAGAGAGAAAACTCCTTCTACGTCGACACAGTACGAGCTTTCAGGGATCGGCGGTATGAATTCAAAGGCCTTCACAAGGTACGGTACCCTAAAACAGTATGTTTTCCTGGTTCAAGTCTCCATTGTAATTCATTAACAACGCGGCGTTCATCATTCCGCTCAATCCTTCAATTTGTTGGCAGAGAATGTGTTATGCATTTACCTGTTGTGCTATTTGGACCGACGGGCTCATAACAAATCTGAATATCGCCTGTCATATTTTATTGTTTTACAATAACAGTCGTTTTTAGGGAAACAGAAACCTGATGGTGAAAATCTCTCAAGACAAGTTAAAAAACTATATTATCAAATTGCATCTCATTTACGTTGTAAAACATTCACGTTATATCAAGAAACTTTAAAATAACAAGTAAAGATTTAAGGTATTACAATTGGCTAAGAAATATTAACTATTGATTAAATGACATTTCGTTTTTCCAGAAGTGTTCAGTTTCTATCACAATGATGTGACTCTTAGAAGATCTGTCCCGGACAATCAGATCTTTGGAAATGCAACCTTCCAAATACTTTGTCATTCTGATGGAAACTTCTCTCGTTTAATTTAAGGTGTGGAAGAAGAAACTGTCGTCTGCTCAGGACAGCGGAGACGCTGCAGAGGCGAAGCGCTGCAAAAACATGGAAATCCTTTACGAGTCTCTTCAGCTCGCTCACAAATGTATCCTGAACTCCTTCTACGGCTACGTCATGAGGAAAGGGTGAGAGATTTGATTTCACGTCCACCTGCAATGTTACTGGAGCTCTTCAATGGGGTTTTTTTTTTTGGCGACGCTGACCCTGCTGCCGGGCGTGTCTCCACCAGGGCTCGCTGGTACTCCATGGAGATGGCTGGGATCGTGTGTTTCACTGGAGCCAACATCATCACTCAGGCCAGAGAGCTCATAGAACAGATCGGGTGAGTGTGATGTTGCGACAAGCTTTTACAGTAAGCACCGTCGCAGTCAGTCCTCTTTGGGCTACTAACTGGCTTTTCAAACCTCGTATGACTGGATTCATATTGATTCTGACTTTTAACCTTTAAAATGTGGCAGTTCTTAGATATTACTGGGTGTTGTGAGTCGCGGTCGTCAAACAAATGTTGACCCGCTGGTGAATTTCAATCCGGCTTGCTTTCGCATGAATTTTCAGTTTTGTCTCGGGATTTTATTTCGTTTGCTCATTCTCACACGTCACAGTCGTTCCTCTTTGTGACTCAGGAGGCCTCTTGAGTTGGACACGGATGGTATCTGGTGTGTACTCCCCAACACCTTCCCTGAGAACTTTGTGGTAAAAACGAGCAACGACAAGAAGCCCAAAGTGACCATCTCCTACCCGGGGGCCATGCTGAACATCCTGGTGAAGGAGGGATTCACCAACGATCAGTACCACGAGCTCGTCGACCCCGCGTCCCTCGACTACAACGTTCGAGCAGAGAACAGCATCTTCTTCGAGGTGGATGGGCCGTACCTGGCAATGATTCTGCCCGCCTCCAAAGAGGAAGGAAAGAAGCTGAAGAAAAGGTTATTGTTACCTGTTTTCTGTGATTTGTCATCTTCCTTAGGCAGGTGCAATAAAAGTGGATACTGTGGTTGTAAGGGGAATTGGTGTACAAGTTTTCCCGTTGTCTTCAGGTATGCTGTGTTTAACGAGGACGGCTCTCTGGCTGAGCTGAAGGGTTTCGAAGTGAAGAGAAGAGGCGAGCTGCAACTAATTAAGATCTTCCAGTCGTCTGTGTTTGAGGCCTTCCTCAAAGGAACCACTTTGGAAGAAGTCTATGCCTCAGTCGCCAAAGTGGCTGACTACTGGCTCGATGTGCTTTACAGCAAGGTGAATGTCCATGATCAAACGCTGGGAAACGGCATTTAAAGTCATATCTCAATATTGCTTTGTGTCCTTCTAGAACCTCACTCCCAGAGAACAAAGCCCAGTCATGACTTTATTTCCTGATTTTTGCAGGCTGCCAACATGCCAGACGCAGAGCTGTTCGAGCTCATTTCAGAGAATCGTTCAATGTCCAGAAAACTTGAGGACTATGGAGAGCAGAAGTCCACGTCCATCAGCACGGCGAAGAGACTGGCCGAGTTTCTGGGAGACCAGATGGTGAAAGATGCCGGTCTGAGCTGTCGCTACGTCATCTCCCGAAAACCTGAAGGTTCACCGGTCACAGAAAGGTGGGGCATCCTCCAAGAATGTGTGTTTTATATTACTAGATAGTGTGGAAGCTCTTAATATCATGATACACATTTCATAAAGCAACCTGATTGGTGTGTTCACACCCACAGTGGTGCAACTGCTGCATTGGTTCATTGTATTTGGTTAAGTTGGGATTTGAATAAAATCTGATGTGAAGTGGAACTCGACAGCTGTGAGCAGAAAAAACACAGACCTTGATGGACTTTAGAAGTGCCACCTCCTCACAGTTTGTAACAGAAGCACTGAGCATTGGAATTTGGTGACAAAAACCATGAAACAGTTCCCAAAATATTAGTTCCACAAATCTCCTGCAAAGGAAGCTGATATTTTGAAGTCTTTCATGGTTTTGTCAACAAATCCCCCATAGCAACACACGTGGTAATGCATACAATCAAACACGGTTCACTTTTGTGAAGCCTACCAACATAACTCCCACAATAAAAAAAAAACAAACAAACGTACCAGCCGACTGGTCCTGGCAAAGTCAGTTGTTGAGGTTCAAAACATAATAAAAAAATTTCAGTGTAATTTCTTCTGCCAAGACAAATCAAAAAGAAAGGATTTCTAAAGCACATTTCTATTATCATTGATAATGTTGGCAGCTCCAAATACATTTATCTTTAGGCTGCTTCCCAAAGGTTAAGTGCATGATAGAGAACAAGCACTTTGGGATATTAACAGAAGTAAAATCCTCGACACTGACTGGTTTGTGTTGCTCTCCATCAGGGCCATTCCTCTCGCCATCTTCCAGGCAGAGCCCAGCGTGAAGAAACATTTCCTCCGTAAATGGCTGAAGATGCCGAGCCTGCACGACTTGGACATACGCTCTGTGAGTTTTTAGAACAAGACGAGACATCGACAAACATTAGTTTACTGTAACGATGATCATGTGACCGTTTCTCGTGTTTTCTCTGGCTGTTTGTGTTCCTCAGATTCTTGATTGGAGCTATTACATAGAAAGGTTGGGCAGTGCGATCCAGAAAATCATCACCATCCCAGCAGCTCTGCAGCAGGTTAAACACTGAATTACGACAGTCTTTTTTCTTAATTATTTGTGAACTAATAAATATTTATGGAAATCTTTGATAAATCGCCATAACTTTCTCAAACTGAATTATTTTCCTCTGTTGGTCATTAGGTGAAGAATCCGGTTCCCAGGGTGAGGCACCCTGACTGGCTCCACAAGAAACTCCTGGAGAAAAACGATATCTACAAGCAAAAGAAGATCAGTGAGCTGTTTACCAGTGAGGGCAAGAGACAGGTCGGTTCATCTCTCAAAGTGTCCTCGGCTTCTCCAACCAGCTGCCAAATTTCCAACTCTCATCACACTTCTTCTTTCCTTCTGTGAATGACGCCATCTCAGGTGGCCCATCAGCCTCTGGAAGCAGGTCAAGCTGCTGACATCGAGGACTTTGGCGTGCCAGCCAAGCCCCTGCAGCCGGCCATCCTCATCAGCACCAAGCGGAAACGAGCTTCGCAGGCAGACGACAGCCAGGCGGAGTCTCAAGATGTTGAGCTCACGCAGTCCTGGAGGGAAATCCTGGGACCACCTCCACCCATGGGAAAGACCCGGGTAGGAAAGCAGTACTGTCGATGT
Organism: Blennius ocellaris; assembly: GCF_963422515.1. Classification (NCBI taxonomy): domain Eukaryota; kingdom Metazoa; phylum Chordata; class Actinopteri; order Blenniiformes; family Blenniidae; genus Blennius; species Blennius ocellaris. The sequence continues at coordinate 16,206,498 of NC_137656.1, forward strand.
ATTGAGTAACTCGATTTACACATTCTAATAGCTATGGATCATATTTCAAATGCTACAGAAACATTTCAGCATGTTTTAGAGCCAACATTTAAAAAAAAAAAAAAGAAAAGAAAAGCTGATCGCTTTAAGCTGTGATCTGTGCGTCTGCGTGCAGGAGGAGCGTCTGGTGTGGCTGCGTTACCATAAGAAGAAGTGGGAGCTGCAGCTACGGCAGAGAAAGGAGAGAAAGAAGAGGAGGCGGCTGCTGGATGGTGAAGCCCAGTCTGTTGGAGGAGGAGTGATCAGAGACGGCCCCACCACTGGCCTGGGAAGCTTCCTCCGCAGGACGGCGCGCAGCATCCTGGACATGCCCTGGCAAATAGTGCAGGTGGGCAAACGTCAGCCCGTCGTCCACTGATATTTTCACTTAATAAGTGAAGAATTTGAAACACGGCATCCTTCGCTGTTTGTTGCCTGTCAGATCGCAGAGACGAGCCACCCTGGTCTGTACAAGCTGTGGGCTGTGATTGGAAATGACCTCCACTGCATGAAGCTCAACATCCCACGAGTCTTCTACGTCAACCAGAAAGTACCCAAACAGGAGGAGGGAGCCACATACAAGAAGGCATGCGATGATGAAATCCACATTAAAATATCTCCCTTTTCTATACAAACACATGTTGTAGTGACATCTCAGGCTTCTCAACTTTGGATGTTGTGTGGCTCCAGGTGAACCGCATGCTGCCTCGCTCCAACATAGTGTACTACCTTTATGAGTACACTGTGCCAGAGGACATGTACCAGGAGCACATCAATGAGATCAACGCTGACCTCTCCGCACCAGACATCGAAGGCGTCTACGAAACTCAGGTTTTTACATATTCATCATGTCTCGTATGTGTATAACGTGACTGTGGTCCCATAATTCATCATATCTTAACCCTCCTGCTGTCTTCTCAGACGTGAGCGCTTATAACTTCGTTCTTGTCCCGTGTTGCACCGACTCCAACATTTTGTGTGCTATAAACATGTGCTAAGTGTTAATCCTTTGTGTGCCATTGTAAATATTGGCATTAAAACTTATTTTCTTCCTGTTAGGTGCCGCTGCTGTTTCGTGCCCTGGTGCAGCTAGGATGTGTGTGTATGGTCAATAAACACGTGGTGAGGGATCTGGGTGGGAGGGAGGCCGACTCGTATGACCTGGAGCATTTGGAGATGAGATCTCTGGCCCAGTTCAGCTACCTGGAACCCGGTGAGGCAAATGAAAAGCTGTTCATACTCATCGATTAGTAGGCTGTTGTGTGTGTGTGTGAGTGTGTGTTTTTCCACGAGGAAATATTTCAGTCCTGACAGCAGCCTGATGTATATCCAACTCAATCTAATTAATAATCTTCAGATTCTGTTTGGGCTAACATGTAGACAAAATTATCTGAACCAGACCAACAGCATAGTGTATGAGCCTAAACAGTAAACACGTGAACACTTTAAATGTTTTTACTGCATCAAATTGGAGTGCTTATGTTTGTTTTATTTACCCAGGGAGTGTGCGCCACATGTATTTGTATCATCACAGCCAAGGCCACAAAGCTCTGTTTGGCCTGTTCATTCCATCTCAGCGCAAAGCCAGCATCTTCGTCCTGGACACGGTGAGAATCCTTCAACTCTGGATTTATCCCAGTATTAATAATGTATTGCTCTCCAGCTAAAGAACTGAACTTAACACTGTGGTTTATTTTGGTTGTTTAGGTTCGGAGCAACCAGATGCCAAACCTGAGTAACCTTTACACAGCTGAACGCACCTCTTTACTGGAAAAGACCACAGAGGAGCTTCTGCCTCCAGAGAAACACGTCTTTGAGGTCCGCGCCGAAAATGACATGAAAGCCATCGCCCGCGCTCTGCAGCGCATCCTGCTCAGCTACAAGGTGAAACTCACTGCTCCGTATTCTTCAACGTGTTTTACTTGATCAAAGTGTGAGCGTGTTGATCCATAGCAGGGATATTGTTCATATAATAATCACTTGCATTCATGTAGAAAGTGGATCATTGACATAGAGAAGACACTGACAAGCACACCTCTTTTACACCTGTCCACTACAACAAAGCCAACTTTCTGTGACGCTGCTGTCCAAAATAACTAGTACTTGAAATGTCTCGTGAACTTCTAAGGCTCCGTTTGAGAGAATTGTGTATCATTTCATATTGGATCTTGTGTTCATGTTGACACGCGTCCGCTTCCTCTCACAGGAGGAGCGTCGTGGGCCCACCCTCATCGCGGTGCAGTCAAACTGGGAGCTGCGGCGGCTGGCCGCGGGGATGCCGGTACTGGAGGAGTTCCCAGTCGTCCCTGTACACGTGGTGGACGAGATCAGCTACAATGTGCTCGATTGGCAGCGTCTTGGGGCCCGGCGCATGATCCGCCACTACCTCAACCTTGACAGCTGCCTGTCGCAGGCGTTTGACATGGCCAGGTACGAGTGCTCCGCAAACCAGAATCTCTCAAGATGAGTTTGTTTTGGTACATTTACTTCAGTCAGAGGCATCAATCAAACCCTGCTGTAGCCTGTAAATGTAGTATTTATTCTTTAAGGTATTTTACTTGCAATTTTGCTTCCATCGCCGCAAATCATCAATAAGCTGTTTTCATTTAATGTTATAAATCGAATGGTCTTGATCTTCGTTTTTTGGTTTTGTGGTCGTAAACATCAAAAAACAAAACTGAACTTGGCTTTGACACAACACACAGATGAGATGAGGTGTCTTTCGGCCGTCTACTTACAGTATAGAAGAAAAGCTCCCAAATTGGATCAAACTGAGTCTTTACCACCTTCGTCTCCATCACCTGAGGGGAGCATCTTCAAGATTTCTATGTGATTGAATTATGTAACTGCTTCTCACTTTCAGGTATTACCACTTACCTGTGGGGAACTTGCCCCACGATGTCTCCATCTTTGGATCCGACTTGTTCCTGGCCCGACATCTGCGAAAACACAACCACCTGCTCTGGCTTTCCCCCACAGCCAGGCCCGACCTCGGGGGCAAGGAGGCTGACGACAGTCGTCTGGTCATGGAAAGTGACGACAGGGGCTCGGTGGAGATCAACGCTCAGGGGTGTTACTCCACAGGTACACGGACATCAACAAGTCACAGCAGTAAACCCGACGGTCCTCATTAGGTCTTCTCTGCATCGATGGGTTCTTGTGTTTGTTCCAGCGTGTGTGGAGCTGGACCTGCAGAGCCTGGCGGTAAACACCATCCTCCAATCGCAGCACGTTAATGACATGGAGGGCGGAGCCAGTCTGGGAGTCAGCTTCGATGTGATCCAGCAGGCCTCACTGGAGGACATGATGTCCGGAAATCAGGGTGCAACTGCTGTTGCAAGCTACGATGAAACTGCCCTGTGCTCCAACACTTTCAGGTGTGCAAATTGGGATTTCAATGTGTACAATCTCATTAAATGTGTCGCACTTCGAGGCTTGTCATCTTAAGAACATTCCCGTTTGTTCATTTTTATTTTGTATGTCACTGAGTCCGCTCTCGGTGCTTTGTTTCCTGAGCAGAATCCTGAAGAGCATGGTGGTGGGCTGGGTCAGGGAGATCACACAGTACCACAATGTGTACGCAGACAACCAGGTGATGCACTTCTACCGCTGGCTGCGCTCTCCAAGCTCCCTGCTCTACGATCCAGCTCTGCATCGCACCCTGCTCAACATGATGAAGAAGGTGTTTCTGCAGTGAGTGCCAAAAAAAAACCTTCACCATTTAGCCATATCCTGAACATTTTGTTGGTGTTTTTTTTTTTTTTTTACAATCAAACTCAATCTTGTATTACAAAGTGATTCACTGGATCACCACCAGGGGCAGCGCTGTTCGGTTTCTATTGAATCGATCACATTTACTCTCATTGAGAATATTATTTATTTTCTGTCACTAAACTTATAATCACTTGGCTTAAAAAGCCTTTTTAAACAACCAGGTTCTTGTTTCATATATTTTCCCCAGAGAAACGGGTCTCCCCTTTAACAAAGGTTCTTATTTTCCATCTCTTGTGCCTCCAGTAATTATCCTCTCTCTGTGCCGTCAGGTTGGTTGCGGAGTTTAAGCGTCTCGGCTCGACTGTGGTGTATGGAAACTTTAACCGGATCATCTTGTGCACTAAAAAACGAAGAATTGATGATGCCATCGGCTATGTAGAATACATAACCAACAGGTAGACACTTGGAACCGTTACATGTTTGTTTTAAATTCTTGTGGTATTCTTTTGGTATTGTTTCTTTTTTTGTCATTTCCCAATTAAATAATAGTAAGTTGCTCATTAGTGGTTTGATGGTTGAGTCTTGCCACGAAATCTCACAGAAATACACTCCTGAGCCCATTAAAACTGTTGGAGGCCAGAGAAGATTTTGTGGCCTCCGTTCTCAGAAGTAATTTCTATAAAGCAACATTTTCTGTCACACTAATGGAAGGATTGTCTGAATAGTGACCTCATACCATTAATCAATAAATTATGAAGCAAATAATTGTCTGAAGTCTTTTCCTGATAGTAAACAAGATGCAATCACAGCAGCCTAATTGACTGTCCATCCATTGTCTTGATGCTTTGTGAAGTCGTACGTTGCTGAGCTAATCTCAACTATTGTTGAAGGTAGGGTGCATCATAGGGCAAACATACACACAGACCCACTCACATTCACACCTATGGGCGATTTAGGGTCACTGTTAACCCCACATTCATGTTTGTGGCGTGCAAGAGGGAGCCAGAGTGCACAGAACATCTGAACTCAACTAAGGAATTAGTCCAGCTGTATTTGAACCCAGTCTCTTTCTGACTTGTTTTTTTGTGTGTCACCCTCTGGTTTTTACATGTCATAATAACAATTAATATATATTTGTATGTTTTTATTTTATATGTACATGTGGAAAATCCAAATCAGTTCAATTGGATTGAGAGTGCTCGCCACTGCGTCGGTTTAGCAACAATGCCTCAATGTTCAAATCATCTCTGAATATACTTTTAAATACCTTTTAACCAAAAGGGTTGAATAGTATTTAAAAGTCAAGAATTATTTTGGACGTTAAGCCTGCAGAATTGTGAAATAAAACAAACGTACAATGAGTGTTTCTGCTCCGTTATGACTAGTACAAGAGTGTTGTTGTTTCTTTCTCTGCTTTCTGGTAGTTTTGGAATTCTGTGGATGTCATAGACATTTTAGGATTTGAATTTCTTTATGCTGTGAAAAACTGAAGAAGAAAAAATCCTTTTCTTTTTTCCCCCCCCTCTCCTAGTATTCATTCCCGAGAAATCTTCCACTCTTTGTCCATCTCCTTCTCACGATGCTGGGAGTTCCTGCTGTGGATGGACGCCGCCAACTACGGCGGTGTGAAGGGAAAACTCCCTGCGAGCGTCTTGTATGGAGAGGTACGAAACTGAGACCCACGTTTATGTTCAGGATCACTCTTTCATACAGATTCGGCTGAACGCAGCACTCTTTTCTTCTCTAGGGTGACGCGCAGAAGAAAAAACAAGGGGAGGGCGATGAGGACGCCAGCGAGGATGAAGAGGAAGAAAATGCAGAGGAAGAGGACGGAGATGGAGACACGGATGAAGTAGAGGAGTTGATTGAGAGCAACTGGAACATCATGCAGTATCTTCCTCAAACTGCGTCATGTCAGAAATACTTCCTCATGATTGTCTCAGGTAAAAAAACAAAAACACTACACACATATTATCTTGCCTGTCGTATACTTACACACACCTTTTCCTCGCCAGCCTACATCGCAGCCGTCTACCACAGCATGAAAGAGGAGCTGAGGAGAAATGCGCCTGGAGCCACGCCAGTCAAGAGACGTGGAGGCAGTCAGGCTTCCCAGCAGACTGTCCACGACTTGAGTGCTCTTCCTGGTAAGACGCCGTTTCGGTTTCTGTGCAACTGTGTTTATTTCAAGAGTTTGAGTTCAACTCACTTCGTGACCCTCCAGCTTGTGCCAAAAAGTAATTTGTGTTTTTTTCTCCCCACGTTTGTCATTCTCACACTTTATCTCGGTTGTGCTCAGATGTAGGAAATCTGTGCTTTTGCAATATGTTTACAGATCATTTCGAACTTTCTCCTGCAGGAATGATCTCCTTCTCTCAGGAGTACGTGTCCAGCGAGCTGACGCAGAACTTCTTCACAATCACTCAGAAAATTCAGAAAAAGGTGACGGGCACCAGGAGTGTCGCCCAGACTTCTGAGATGTTTCCCATCCTGCCCGGTTCGCACCTGCCACTCAACAACCCAGCACTGGAGTTTATCAAATATGTCTGTCAGGTAAACAGACATTACCACGATACTCACAAAGGCAACAGCACAAGTTAAAAGCCTTGTTTCATTTACTCTCATTTCCCACTGTTTCTCACCTGTTCAGGTTCTCTCACTGGACGCCAACATCGTGAATCAGGTGAACAAGCTGAAGAGAGACCTCCTGCGGCTCGTGGACGTCGGAGAGTTTTCAGAGGACGCCCAGTTTCAGGACCCTTGTAACTCCTACATACTGCCAGAGGTTATCTGCCACCACTGCAATTTCTGCCGTGACCTGGACCTCTGCAAGGACCCGTCGATGGCCCAGGCAAGAGCTGAGCCATTCCAATAGCAGTTTTAAGCCATTTTTAAACTGTAATTCTGCTGCAGTAAGTGATATGAACTGTGGTGTCTGCTTTGCAGGATGGATCGGTGTTGCCGCAGTGGTTTTGTTCCAACTGCCAGGCGCAGTATGAGACCGAATTTATTGAGGTGGCTCTTGTGGAAGCTTTTCAAAAGAAACTGATGAGTTACACTCTGCAGGACCTGGTGAGTGCCACATTGTTTATACAATATGTATCAAGTTAAGTGAGAATACGAATGGGCAATGGCAATCTCTACAGACAATAAAGACCCGTACAATACCAGAACTAAAGAATAAAAGTAATCTGTACATCGATCAACAATTTCACTTTATAAAAAGGAGAACACCAAGAAAACAGTAGGTGCAACAACCCAGCAGTGAAGAAACCACAGAACGTCGGCTCACATATCGGTCTGCTTTGTCCTTTGGAGAGAATTCGTAAACGCAAGGGAGATTATAGTCAAGATGGAAACCATCAGTAAACCACAAACACAACAGTCCCTCATGAGACCCGGAGCGAGCTTTCATAGTCCCAAATCCACTTAGCAAACCTTCATCCAGCAGGAAAAAGGTTTATTCTGGAGGGTTTGGAGTCCTTTAGTTTTTAATTAAACATGTACGCTACAACCTCCCTGTTTGCTGCAGGAGAAGTCAAGTCGAGGTCTCTGTGCTTTATCAGTGCAGAAACACAATGTAACTTGCAATAGATGCGCACAACCAACATATGAGCAATCCTTCAGTCGAGACTGGGGAAACAGACCAGACACATTTTGTGCGTTGAGAGTGGTTAACAGGAATGGAAAAAACAATACTTTGTGAGAAATAAAAGGTAAAGTGAATGTTAGTGTTGAATAAGGGGATTCTCATTAGGATTACTGTGAGTTTGTTCAACATGCTATACCAAAAATAAATCTTTGGTCAGTAAAGTAAAACATTGTTCTTCCTGTTAACATTTTTGCTTGATCCTAAACATGTGTATCATTTTACTCTGCTCTTCCATTAGCTGTGCACCAAATGTAAGGGAGTGAAGGAAGCAAACATGCCTCTCTACTGCCGGTGTGCTGGAGATTTTGACCTCACCTTCTCAGCCAAGGTTTCTCCTCGCAGCCTTGTTGTGTCACATATATTACAGGTCACTGCTTATAACTGTGTCGCTGATTTTTGTCGTTTTTCTTCTTTCCCCATAAAGACTTTCTCGGAGCAGGTCGCGGTGTTCAGTAACATCGCGTCCCACTACAACATGAGCTTCCTGCAGGAGACCATTTCTTGGCTGCTTGCCATGAGTCCTCAGCTCGGCCAGAACGCTTCCAACATGTGACGGCCGCTTCGGCGCTTCTCCAAGACCTCCTCGGCCGAGTTTGTACCTTTTCCAACTCTTGCGAAGGTTCAGGGTGCCGAGTGGATGCCCCTCATCTGCTTCATGACATTGAGGTAGTGAAACGTGTGCATTGTAAATCTTTTTTTTTTTTTTTACTGTGCCAAGCCACAATTATGTATGTGTATAAATTTCTGAATTTCATTGTTAATAAAACCTTTTCTGTATGTTTGAACTCGGAGCCTGTTTGTTGTGAAAATAACTCCAGTTCACTGGACAAAAGGAAGTATTGGGATCCTAATTGTTTCCCACAGTGAGGATCTTCATTAATCAGCACTGGAATTGTCTGAGTTTCCTCCTCACTTAGCTCCTAATGTGGCTATTTGTGGTTTGTGCTCAGCCCCACTGGTTTATCTGTATTCTCACTCCACGGCCTGATTGCAGTTTGCAAACTACTGAGGAAAGTGAGAATTTCATCTTTGTATTTTATGTTTGATGTATAATTGGGGGCTGTGGTTGTTGGAAAAAAAAAATTGTTTTGTGATATTTAAAAGCTTGTTCTGAAAGAAATCAAGTGTTTCAGAATTTATTTATTTTTAATTCTGACCTTCAGTTAAGAAAATTAAACATTCTATCTCAAAAAACTGGATATTTTGAGGTATGGATTTGGGGTTTTCATGACGTATAAACAAATGTTTTGAGTTTTTCTATTAAATCTTGAATATATGAATGTTTGATTTTTTTAAATCAAATTATGTGCAAACATGGCAGCAGACATTCACACCGAGGGACAACTTGGGGTCACGAATTAACCTCACATGCTGGCTTTGGGACAGTGGGAGGAAACCGATGCACAAGGGGAATGTGTACATGCCACACAGAAATGTTCAGTCAGTGTTTGAGGCAATAAACATCTGTGACATAAGAGCATTAACCATTTCCTCATCATGCCTGACAGACGTACCGGATGCTTCTATTCTGAGCCAAATGCAAAATTTTCTTTTACTTTGTTCTATTTACTCTCTTTGTTTGAATTGTGATTTTTGAAGGATTGTTTTTAAAAACAAAAAAATTGTGAAATGCCTGACTGTGATAATGCATCGGTTTTATTTAGTGTTTTTCAGGACACTCAAAGACACGTAAAGAAGTAAATAAATATCTTTCAATACTACTCTTGGGTTACTTATTTTCAATTTGGACATATTTTAGTGAGTGCTACGATAATTGACATGCATTGTGATCGCTGATACATGAGGAAACATGTTTTGCATTAGCCTTCATCGGTAAAAGCATGCTAATGCTCAGAACATTGATGAATTGATAGTGATTAAGAAGCAACTTTACAATGAATTCATGTGTTTGTGAATTAATTTGTCATCTCGTGATGAAAATATTTTGTTATTGATGATTATTGCAAACAAAGCCGATCCATGGTGATTTTAAACCATGTGCCTCCATCAATTTAACCTCATTGCCTTGCAGTTAAGGCACCCTGCCTGCTGGTGGGTGTGTCCCAGATGAAAGAAAAATCTAATTTCAGCAAAAGGACTGAGGCACAATTAGATTTACGACTTCATGTGTTTCTCATTCACACCTGCTGTACATGGGATGAAGAAAGGGAACGACAGCTTTCTGTGTCTAAATCTTTCATGGATTCTGATTTTAGCCTTTCGGCTCAAGTCATAAACAAAAATTCATTGCTTTATGACGTAATGTGTTTCCATTTTTCTCGTTCTGGAAACAAAATGTCCATATCTCCATGTTGTTGTCGGTCCACCGTGCTCCTCTAGCCATTGTGGTGGATATTGATCCATCAGCCTTGAGACTTAAGTCTTTCCTCACCACTGATGGAATCACGCTGCCCCACAATCAAGTTAGAGAAACCATTTTATGGGAAATGTCTGTGTTATTTCATTACCGTTCTTTGCACTCCTTGTAGACCTGACAGTTTTCCTCCTCTATTTTTTCATTACGTAACACTTCAGGATAAAAGACAAAAGGAACTGCATCAGAATATTTGGGCTCATACGATACACTGCTAATACTACTTTCAATTAGACAAAGATCAGACGCACTCCAAATTGTTTTTATGCTCAAGAAATTATAGAATAACAAGAGTTAGATTTTCAAACACAAAAAGGGACATTTAATGATCAGCTGCATATCGTCAATACATCTGGATTGTGTATGATATGAAGATGTGCTCAGATATTTTTCCAGTGTCAGAATTTATTTTCATACTGAGAGAATAACCTTGCTCTCTAAGGCAGTTGTTCCCAACTGTTTGTGATTGGAGTGGTTCAACAAAAATAGCAAGTATGATTTCACTGATGCACAGCTGATTTCCATGAAGAGTTAAAGTGATATATAAACTGATATTGCTCTACAGCTAGATACATGGAGGGAGGAAAAAAAAACAACTGTCTTTTCAGAAAGATCCCCACAAGCATGTGCGTCTTTCTAAGTGTGCTCCCACTAACAATGTTGTCATATCCAGTCCATGTCTGAAATGTTGCCAACACCTGAGGAGCAGGTGAGTTGCTGCTGTTGCCACAGTCCTGTCATGGAGGAGAGTCCACGCACTGAGCCAATCGTGACTGAGGCAACCTGGAACAAGGTCACAGCGGTACTCCGTCTGACAGGTCCGAATGTGTTGAGCCAAAGCTGTTGATGAAGCTGAGCTCTGTGGAGATGGGATCTGGAGAAACGGGGTTTGGAGGCTCCCTGATCACCTGTGGAAAATACATGTCCTTAAAGTAGAAAAACACCTGCAGAAATCACTGAAAAGCACATAAACGTCCTCTGAAACATGTTTGAAAACATTTACACTGTGTTATTGTGGAAGTGTATATTAAAAGGGAGTCATAGTTTTTGTGGTCACATTGTATGAGTGGATGGTTTCTGAAGAGATTTAATGGACAAGTTAGAGGCACCGTGGGGATTCCTGACACAACATGAACTTTCATCAAGATAGAGTGGCATGGACAAGTAAACTTCCATCTATTCTAAAACACATTTCTAGAATATATCATAGACTATGTTTGTTTAATTTTTGTCAAGGTCTAATGATACTACTTATACTCTCAAAACAACCTTAGACACAGACAAGCCCTTAAGTATTTAATTCTTCTGTGTTTCTAAAAGGCTATTCTTGTGCTCAAAAGCAGATACACATCAAGAAGCAAATAAACATCAACACCTATGCAATATCTCTGAAATACGGTATTTATGCCACAATGTGTTTCATTGAGTCAGATCCATAAACATCTGATGTGAGTTATGTACATTTTGCACCACATTGGACTGAAAATAATCAAGATGTGCTTTAAAAACAGACTTTGAGCTATAAGTTGAGGATGCAGAAAGCAAAATATTTGTGAAGGGGAACTGAAACATATTTTATATGTGCCCTCCACTTCTTTAAGGGACCAAATATAACTGGAACATTGGTTGCTCGGCTGTTAAATGGTTGGTTGTGTGTTGTTTCTCCATTACTGTGTTTACATCTAGCAGAAAAAAGTTATAGTTTAAGAAAGGTAATGCACGCCTGCATCTGGATTCCAGAGAGCGCAACTCTTATTATGAAGTCCAAAGATCCGTTACCACCAGAGAAGCAGAAATGTAGGTCTCATATATTGCGTGTCAAATTCAATTCAAAGAGGGTACATTGTCGAACAGTGATTGAGATAAATTGTGCTGCTCAACTCACTTCATCAAACTTTCTCTCGCTATAGACTTCATTCTTGTCGATAAATGTGAGCATGATCCAGTCACAGATAATGGTGCACTAGAGGGGAAATGAAAAGAATTCAACAGTTTGCGGTCCACAGAGCATTAGTTCATCACTTCACAGTCTGAAAATATCTTTTTCTTTTTTTTTAAAAGATGGAGCTATTTCTCACAATCCCAACAGATGTCATAGCAGTCACGGTGCTGATGATGGTTGGAATAGGACTAAATTTGCCAGCCTGCAGAGAAATGACATATATAATGATAGTCACCACATTAGGGAGGAAATGTATTGCAGAGATGCTGAAGGATCGTCTTACATGTCCATGAACTATAACATCCAGACGGATGCCGAAGGCCTTGATCAATGTTCGAGACTCGACTCCATCCTTATTGTAATATTTGGCATACCTGGGTAGTCAGACATAAATCTCATAATTAAAAACAGTCACCAAAAGCCAAAGTGAACATCACACTTATAGAAATGTAGAAGGAAAACTCAGTGATGACCTGTAATAGTAACCAGAGCTGGCCTGATCCTTTCGCAGGTCAAGACGACGAAATGAATATGTGGGTTTACAATGTGAAGGGTCCAGATCCAGGTTGCACTTCCAGTTGATGAAAACACCAATCACACCTCCCTGAACAGACAGCATGTCAGTATCTAAAGCACAGCCCTGGAGATTCTTTTAATATATATATATATATATATATATATATATATATATATATATATATATATATATATATATATATATATATATATATATATATATATATATATATATATATATATATATATATATATATATATATATGTAAAGAATGTATACGTGTAAAACAAGTGGGATTGTAAAACAAACCCATGTGAGGAATGAGCACAGATTGAGAGAACAACATATTTATAAACTGAATCCAGAGGATAATAAATATTAAAATGCATTAAGATTTTTACAGGCAAGAACTTGGGAAACTTGGAACAAATGTGCCCAGGTTGAACACAGAGTCACTATAACTTAATCAAAAGGGAGGCAGTGTGTGCTCATCTATATAAACTGGATGGAATTCCAAAAAAGAAATGATAATGCCTCTCAAAGAAAGGTTCAAGCAAGCCTTCATTGGCATCATTTGTAAGCCTATAGCATATAATTAACATATAATAAAATTTGAGAGGGTATTCAACATATATCATCTGTGAGTCTCAATTAACTTAGAAATAAATCTTTGAGGCATCATGTTACAAGATCAAGCAGAAACCAATTAAGACTTTAAGAAGTACTTTAAGTGTGCAGATTGCACAACCTTATACTGTTGTGGGAAGCGAGATTTGCTCATTTTGAATGAATGTATTTTTCTCTCCTTAACAGCTGTTTCTATTGTAGTTTTGTCTCTGTTAAATGGAAATAAAAAAAAAAAAACAACCAATACTCACAGTCTTGCAGAGCTCACTAAAATTCTCTCTTGCTTGCTTTGCAATGTATCCCAGGCGAAAGTTTGGACAGTATGGCTCCTTCTCTTCATCATACTGACACTTATTAAGGTATCTTTGCATGTTACGCTTGTTTGAGGCATCCTTAATATTTCCCCTGCCGAACACAAAAGCACAATATCCTCATCAGGATCTGAGCGTGATGTTAACAGAAGTATTGTCTTCTACTGTACCTCAGCACTTTAAATTTGGGGAAGTGGATGGAGTTCCTGATGAATACAGTGAAGTTGATGGCTTCCACTAATGCGGGTTCTCTGTTGAGAGCAACAGTGAGGGATCAGTGGTCCCTTAAGTGACCTCAATTTTAGCAGCTGATGTCATTAAAATGCTGTTTGGCTGGTTTTACCTCCATTATGTCCCCAGATGCTTCTTCTTCCTCCCACAGTTAGCTAAACTCTTTTGTATTTTAATGTTTTACCCTTTATATTTTTCATCTGCTAGATGGATGAAAATGTTATTTAATATCAGAACTTGAAGTTGATATTTGATGAAAGAATCTTCCTGTTATGATAGAACATGAACAAGCCTATATCTGTATCAATTACCTGATTTCTCTATGAGCTAATAAATCTGTCTTTCTGTTTTGAAATTGTTTAAAAATTATGTATATTTTACTTTTGTCACCTGGGTTGTTTATATATTGTTGAGTCTTAAGATATCTTCAGCTAATCAATTGGCTTGACAATACTTGGTTTGAAGCATAATCAGTTGTATGTGTTGTTTTTAATGCTGTAACATAATCAAATCAAATTACCTGACTCAAACATGATCAATAAAACTCAGAGATTGTGTATCTCTGGTCTTACCGTACAACAGCGTAGTCCTCAACGGGACACCAGGTTTGGACCTCGCAGGTTTTGAAGGTGTGGTTGTAGTATTGAACACATTTGCCAGTCCTTCTGCCTGTGAGGGATAAAGAGTTTAAAATGGGGAAACATGACTTCAAATAAACAAATGAGCCATTAATCGAGATTATTTTGGAAGTGATGACAGGACCATGTCCATTGAAGTCAACCTCCCCCTTCACACAGTCAGAGTCTTTCGTGCAGTTGGCTTTGGCAACTTTGAAATACTGAAGCGAAATAAGACAGAGGTTCAGTGAAGAAATAATAAATTAATCTGTATTTGTTACATCTGTTGTATGTGTTGTTTTTAATGCTGTAACTTTAGTCAACCCCTCACCTCAGCACAGGTACCCTGTTGTTGATTGTACGTGAATTCACGTCTCAAAATTGTGCTGATTACATCTCCACCCTAAAAGAGAAGCCATACCATTGATTACCTGAGCATCAGGAAGATCTTTTCGTAATGCTACAAGATTTTTCTCAGTTTACCTCTGGGGGTCGAGCATACTCAACAGTGTCCAAGATTTCATCCCCACGAACTGCTGTGCCTTTCATGAGAGTGTAAACAGAGCTCTCTGGACGGGTTTCACTCTCTTGGTAGGCTTTCTGACTTATAAAGACGTACCTTCGGGAGAAAAACGCAGACAAATGGAAGAAACAACAAGCAACTCCAGGACTGCTCCACCATCTGGACTGAGTCCATGAAAATGAGATGATGTAAGACACTGGATCTAGAATAATTTATGATGTGAATACATTCAGAGAAACACATTTTTAATATGTAAAAACTACTTCTCATTGGCAAAATAGCAAGGCTCAGTCATACTTCTTGTCATTAATATTTTTTTCAGTCAATTATATTGTGTTTTCATTTAATTGCAGTTGATATTCAGTTCCACCAATTATTTAAAGTTGTGCCTCCAATTGAAGATTATACAGAGAATATTGGATTCAAACTGGAGACACTGTGTGCATGCAAACGCAAAGCTTACCAGATGAAATAGGTGACCACCAGAAACTGAACAGCTCTGTAAATTAGTCCAAGCGTCCGGTTCTTCACCACCATCACTTTGGGGGTCTCATAGTCCCAGAAACCATGAAAATATTCCTTTATGAAGCCACTAAGCCCCATGGCAATGTTGTGAAAAACTTCACACATATCTGCGGATGATTTTAAAGGCTATTTGGTCTAGAATGCTTTTTCTCTCCCTACTTTCATGTTTTTCTTAT
Source organism: Blennius ocellaris (assembly GCF_963422515.1). Taxonomy (NCBI): domain Eukaryota; kingdom Metazoa; phylum Chordata; class Actinopteri; order Blenniiformes; family Blenniidae; genus Blennius; species Blennius ocellaris. The sequence continues at coordinate 16,221,725 of NC_137656.1, forward strand.
TCTTCCCGTTATACACTGTCTGACCCTGACCGCATCTGCCTGCATCTCTCGCCAGCATCCTTTTCATCAGTGACTGTGCAGACAAAAGGGGTGTGGCTTGAAATGGATGTGGTTACCTCTTGAGTCATTATTACACAAAGTATGCTTAAAATTGTATGTTTCTCTATATACATTAGTGTGATGCATCCATAGAAGAACACGTGTTTGTCTCAATCAATATCACTTTTGTTGTGGATGAATTTTAAGTGTTTGTTTTACCTCGTGCTTTCTTATTTTATCATTGTCAGCTTCAACATTAAACTCAAATTCAATAGCATCGTTTACATTAAACTTTTGATCCGAATGCATATTCTGAACTTCTACTGAGTTTTAGTATTTGTTCATGACCTTGTACATAACCTAAGGGGTCAACTGATACCATGTGGTATATACTGTATGTTTTGAAAGACGGCCTCACGTAATTCTGGGAGTCATACCAATGCCATGCTAAGGGACAGGGGAGGAGTTCGAACCATGCTTCTTTCTTCTTCATTATATTATCTGGCGCTAACTTCCCTGGTCACTGCATTGTTTGCCTTGCAGATGGGTACTTTTTTCCCATTTTGAGTCTCCTCAGTATCTTAGTGATGAAGATAAATATGAAGTCAACGTTTCTAGATAATAGAGCGTAGTATTAATCCTAGTCTATCGTTTAAATTTAATTAATAGATTGGTTTATGCACATTAATATAATTTTCCCAAGGCGCAGCCAAGGACTTGTTTTGTTTTATTATATACAGGCGGAGACGGGCCACCCTTGGGTCCTGGTGGATTGCACGCGCAGCCTCCTGCCCTCCTCTGCGCAAGTCAGACGACACGTGCAGTTCTAGTCTGTGTATGGAGAGCTAGCTTTCAGTGTTTTTGTTCAATTTATAGATAATTTCTTAAACTTGTGCGGGGAGTCGCTACTCTTTATCAAATGGGAGGTGTTCAGAAGAAAAAGGTAGGATGTGACATCAAACAGAGACACATTAAATCCCCGACAGAAACCCGTCCGTCCTGTTAGCTAACATAGCTAGATGGAGTTTGTTTGTCTGCGGTCGTTTCGGTCCAAATGGGCATTCTGTTAACTTGGAGCAGCCTCTCTATCCTGCAGTTTACACGGTACTAAAGAACGTTTCTTGTTTTACAGTTTGAGAGCGGCTCTGCCACCAACTACATCACCAGAAACAGAGCTCGGAAGAAGCTGCAACTGAGTCTGCCAGACTTCAGGTAACGTGTGTTTGTCACAAGGGTGGTTCTTGAACAAAATAAACATAATAAAATACTCCCATCCAAATATAAAGTGGGTATTGGCGCAATCAGCAAATCTTTACACCCTAGTTTAGTCTTTTGCTCAACTGAACATCATGTGTTCATTGGCCATCCTTATTCATTACCATGTCAACTTCAACAAAATGTAATTTTTTCTTAAAGTAGGCAATAAGTTGCCTTTTATCACTTATCTGTTAATATATTTCTCAATTTGGTTAAATACAAGAGATATGGATCAGTGTGTGGCAAATCCACTGATTTTGATAAATGGGTGCTAGGTTTTCAAAGACATTGATGCCAAGATACTATAATAAATCCTCATTGTCACAGTGAAGCAATTTTCTAAATTTTTGGGCAAAGCTATACAAATGATCCAATCCATTCTTATTTTCCACTTGGCAGGATGCGTTCAAAAGAAACGCGTTGCAGATGCATCAGAAAGTGAAATCTCATTACTTTCTGTATTTCCAGGCGACTGTGCATCCTTAAAGGCATCTATCCTCATGAGCCAAAGCACAAAAAGAAGGTGAACAAAGGCTCCACTGCCCCAAGGACCTTCTATCTCCTCAAAGACATACGCTTCCTGCTCCATGAACCAATCGTTGGAAAGTTCAGAGAGTACAAGGTATTTTCACACACCCTTTACACCCTTCCTCCTGTTATTTAGAAAACCACACTGAGATAAGCCAACTGTCATTGTTCTATTTTGACAGATCTTTGTACGCAAGCTGAAGAGGGCGTATGGAAAAACAGAGTGGTCTGCAGTTGAAAGGCTGAGAGAGAACAAGCCCACCTATAAATTGGACCACATCATTAAAGAAAGGTGAGACAGTTCTGCATTCACAACAGAAGGGTGCAGTGTTGAGCTTGGTGTTTTTCTTCACTGTCAAGCTGAATAAATTGGAAATGATTCTTTATCTGCTCATTTTATAAGACAAAGACGGGCAGCTGATATTTTCCAGAGTTCTCTTTAATCTATTTGAACTTTGTCATTTTCGGATAATATATTTTCAAATGACATATCATTGACTTATCCTGCCTGACTGGTGTTTTCTTTTGTGACAGGTATCCTGCCTTTGTGGATGCGCTCCGTGACATTGACGATGCCCTCTGCATGTGCTTCCTGTTCTCCACGTTTGCAAGAACAGGAAAATGCCACGTGCAGACAATCCAGCTGTGCAGGCGGCTCACTGTGGAGTGGATGAATTTTGTGATCACGTCGCGCGCTCTGCGGAAGGTGCAAGTTTACTCTGCACGGCAACTGAAAATGTTTGGTCGTTGCTGCGACTTAATTATGCTGCGGCCTGTAATGCACTAAACACAATTCTGCTCCTGATAGGTTTTCATCTCCATCAAGGGAATATATTATCAAGCAGAGGCGATGGGGCAGCTCGTTACATGGCTGGTGCCATATCAGTTTTCCCACGACGTAAGTGCAGATGAATGTCATTATTTTATAGCTATGGGATTAGAGTGAAGGTTTTTACAGCCATGTCAGCTTCAACTAATTCACTCAACAAGCTAAGTGCAGTTCTTTCGCTGCTTCAAGCCACTTGTGCGCTTCATTACTACGCAGCTCTCCACTGTGACTTGGTTAAACTAAAGATTTGTGTTTTCACAGCACCCCACAGATGTTGACTACAGAGTCATGGCAACTTTCACAGAGATGTACACCACCCTCCTGGGCTTTGTCAACTTCAGACTCTACCATTCACTCAACTTGCTCTACCCACCAAAGGTATCTTATATGGTCTTTTTAAAAATAATCACAGTGTCTTTTCTCTGTGGCTCTGAGGATTTGTGATTATCTGGTCGCCTCCTTCAAACCACAACCCTGCACATGTCCTGACTCTCTGCAGCTGGACAGTAAAGCAGAGTCTGAGCTGAAGGAAGAAAGTGAGGACTACGCCATGGATTCAGAAAGCTACATAGAAGTGAGTCCCTTCTTTTTGAATAAATATAAATCTTAAGCTTCTCTACTCAATACAGAGTCCACACTATTGAAGAGATGACAGAAAAATATTTCAGTGAAGCTTACCACCAGATGTGATTTGGTGTAAAGAAGAATAATCATTTAAACCCTTTTTAAGTTTGTTATATGATGTAAGTAAAGGTGTAACTACTGTTGTTAAAAAAAATTATAATAATGAATTCAGGTTCACAAGTATTGACACTGATTTTAACCATTAGTCAGAAAATATAACAAAGCAGTTCATTATTTTCATCCTTGACTCCATTGTGTAGAAACTGTCGGCTCTCAGTGCCAGCCTGGCTCGGGTGGTTTCGTCTGCAGAGGATGAGGAGGCTGAACTTGACCAATTTCCAGTAGAAGGGGTAAGTTAAAGAACCAAATGGATCAAGACTGTTTTATCAGCATATAAAGCAGATAATAAAACATTGATGTCATGTATTGCAGCATGCACAGAAATGGTAGTCGATGAGCTAATTGGTCTCTGGGGACAGAAGTGAAAGGTTTTGGTGAATCTGTCAGAGGAGTTGAAGCTTTTAGAGGTGTGAGATTGGGGATTCACAGCTTTATGCATGGTTGCTAGAGAGGAGACACTTCACATCTGCTTGTTTACACTTTGTCTTCTTAAACTGGTAGGACGTTGTTGACTACCTCGACCAAATTACCACCGAGTTTGACCACCGATAAGGCATCCTGTATCAAGTGTACAGAAATCCACCCAAAGGCTTCAGTTATTCCCCATCAAGCACTTCACCACTGTCCTGTGGGACGGTCGCTGCATGAGCCAGTCCTGTGAGCTTCAACAATCCAGGTGGCAGTGTGCCTCAAAGTGTGCCACCCACTGCTAGACATTAACGTTTTTGAGTCACGGTTGTCATGACATCGACTTGGCTTTGTTCCCCTTCTTAAATCTTGTGCCCTCATTGGAACAATTGATGGTACAGTTATGAAGTTAGCAGAATCCTAAATGATTGTTCGTATTGGTCCTCTTCAGGAGAACATGGAAACAATGGAGGCGAGGGAAAAGGAAGAAAGACTGCTGGAAGCCCAGAAAAAGATCTTTGAGGGGCTCAAGTTCTTCTTGAATAGAGAAGTTCCGCGGGAGTCCCTGGCTTTTGTCATCAGGTAAGCAATGAAACGAGACGGGACAGTCTCATAACTTCATCTTCTTTTAAAGCTTTGTGAAAAATATCTGGAACTGATTGAAAGCTCTTTGTGGGCTTGATGCTTCACAGGTGTTTCGGTGGCGAGGTGTCCTGGGACAAGTCTGTTTGCATTGGTGGCACATATGAGATGAATGACGAGACGATCACACATCACATTGTTGACAGACCAAACATTGACAAACAGTACATCAACAGGTGAGTTGGTTTGAATATGTTTTGACGTTTTCTTGGATTTGTTTTTTTTTTTATCTGTTTCTAAATTCTGAAACCGACGAAACAGACTGACAGAAGGAAGTGTGCATCAGTAGAAGAGTTTTTATGTTGCCGTCTTCTCAGTAACTGTTCCTAATATTTAGTAGTCATTACCAACTCTCCCACAGATTGACCAGCAAAGACTAAAAAAATTTTTTTCCCCATCTTCATATATTATCATAAAAAGTTATTTTCATATGTTGTCATTGTTTCAGGTACTACATCCAGCCTCAGTGGGTGTATGATTGTGTCAACGCCAAAATGTGCCTGCCTGTGGAAGATTACTTCATCGGAGTGACTCTTCCACCTCATCTTTCGCCCTTCGTGGAGGAGAAGGAGGGCGACTACGTGCCCCCAGAGAAACTCAAGATAATGGCCCTACAGCGAGGAGAAAAATCTGGTAGAGCTCACTTTGCATGTAGCCTCTTTCACAAGTTGTACCACATCGAGTGTTTTATAGAGGAATTGGATGTCGGCTTATGGGGCAATACTTTGGAATCCTAAAATTCTCTCATTACAGCTAATAAACAGGACGAAGACAATGAGGATGAGGAAGACGATGAAGAAGAAGAGGAGGAGGACGATGACGAGGAGGATGATAATGCTGACGAAGAGGAAGAAGCAGAAGAAAAGAGCCTCAAGAAGATGGAGGAGCAGCGATCGAAGGGCAAAGCAAGTCCATTTGTGACTCTTGGTGCCATCAATTGTTCTCGTCGGAGTTTCATCTTACTGACTCGTTGCTGTTCTTACAGGCTCTGCAGGTCAAAGTGACGCCTGGGAAGCTGAAGGCAGAAAATCCAGCTCGTCTGGAGCAGGAAGCGAACGCAGAGGAGAAACGCCTGGCCATCATGATGATGAAGAAAAAAGAAAAGTATCTCTACGACAAGATTATGTTTGGAAAGAAAAGAAAAGTCAGAGAGGTACGTTTCCTGCTGACCAAGCAGATCAGTGTCATCAATACAGGCTTCTTGTCACAACAATGTCTTTCTTTTGATTTCTCCTGTTTTTTGTTCGTATTTCTTTTTTAAATCGGATTTATTTGTAAAATTGGACTTAACGACTGAAATTAATCAGCAATATACTAATACACGAGTGGTTAATCTAGAAGGTCAAAATGGTAATTAAAAAAAAATCCCTTGTCCATTATCTGCCAAATCCTGATGGAGGAAAAAAGTTTGTGCATACTTTGAAGTCCTGTGGTTGGAATATTTGTTTGTTATAAACAGGAATATAGAAAGTAGGTACATATAGGCAGTAAAAATGGGACTGAATAAAAAAAATAAACTAATCCAGAGCATTTATTTAGCTATTTGCATTCATGTCTGTTACCCCCTTTTCTTACCACATAACCATTGCACTTGTTGAGGTTATTTATTTAGCTTTTTTATTTAAAGGTGCATGTATGGAATTTGGGGGCAAGTTCGTGATAAAGGCAGCTGCAGTGAAAGAATGAATGCTACGATTTTCCATCCTAGTATCGCATGAAATTAACAAAAAGCTTTAGACAACTACTGGGTATTGACCTTTAGTATAGAAGTCCAAAGCCTTGGCGGCGCTGGCCTCTAGGTGAGCAGCACCATGTGATCACTATGGAATCTCCATTAGATAACAGTGTTTGTTAGGCTATGTGGACAGGTGACATTGTTCTATTTTTAACATTGAACGCTTCATTATTGATACCTGGCATCTTATCGCAGGCCCAGAATGTTAAACAGTGTTGTGTATCAGCGATGTAAAGAACACACAAGCCCAGCCAGACCTCCTGAGTTCACTGACCGCAAAAATGTGTCCGGTATTGGGTATCTGTTCAGTAACTGAACTCATTCTTCTCTTATAGGCTAACAAGCTCGCTGCCAAGAGGAAGGCCCATGATGACGCTGAAAAAGCAAAGAAGAAAAAGACCAGAAAGTAACTTGTGTCGTGATATTTTTTCCTCAGACTCACTTTTTGTATTCAGCATGGTGAGGCAGTGTCCCTCACAGGTTGCAGGTTGCAAAAGGAGCTCTCGTCACTGGTTTCATAACAATGAAACCAGTGACGAGAGCTCCTTTTGCAAGTTACTTTCGCTGTGATTCTGGGCGCATTTACCCCGGATGGACTTCCAACTAAAATGCAGGATGTGGCACAAAACAACTGTAATTATCGATGTCAAAGTGTTTATGTTCATTTCATTTGTATGAACCTCGCTCCAATCTCCACATAATACATTACTTGTGTTATCATATTTTTAAATCTGTACTGGAAACTGTATTTTAAAATAAAGAGAGAGAATTATGTCTTGTTTTTCTTTTAGTGGTCAATCTAAAACTACTACACCAGAGAATAATTCATCCATTCATATCAGTTTATCCAACCTAAGATCACATAGTGTCTCACTGTTGAAAATGATTATTTACAAGGCAGGGTGTGGTTAGATTATTCTGGGCGTGATTTGACTTTCTGGTTTCCTTTTAGGGGCTGTGAGATTTAAAAATAAATTTCAAAGTCATTTTTATTAATATCCCACATGAAGCCCAATTTGATCGAAAGTGTCTCCATCCAGTGATGTGACAATATGATAACCGATGACAAACAACTGTCCAAATGTTTTCCTTTGATCTAGTGCAAGTATTTATGAGTCGGTTATGAAAATGTGCATTTCATTAAATCCCTTTTCAGTGAAAAGTACTAAAGAGCATGTCCTCCATTTGCAGCTTGCATTTCTTCACTCCTATTTTGGATGAAACAAATGACTTTTGCACATGTTGCTGAAGGAAATTAAGTCCTTTTTTTGGCACAGTGCTTCTCATTATTGGCGAAAGTTTGTCAGAACACACAATTTCTGCAACATTCTGTTTTAATGTTTTGAGAAATTCACCCTCGTTTGACTTTGACGCTCAGGCTACTTTACTTTAATAACACAGCTAACTTTCACAGCGGAGGCTGGATTTCACTCACTGGCAGGCCGTAGTTTTTGTCCTGACATTTCATACATCTGCTTTATTTCATATACTACAAGGTCAAATAGTTCACAACTCTGTTCTGAGCAGAGGCTGAACTCACTATGCTGCCGTTTGTTGGACTTCTTCACTGATTGGCCCCTGGCTTGAGCAGTGGGTGTTGATGACGAAGAGGCCGAAAGCCCCTCTGCCCTCTTTGATGGAGCTCGGATCTGTGGGGCCAAAGGCCAGGCCAGTCATGCCTCGCACTTCACTGTCGTCTGGCCCCTCTCACCCCTCATTTGCATTCCACACATGCCCACCCAGTTCAAGTCTCAGCCTGGCACTCGGGGTGCCTGTGGGCTGAAGCACTCCCAGTTGGAACAAAAGCCGCTCTGTCGTGCCCGGCCATGGCGGATGTGGGATGAGCAAGTGCGAATCCAGCATGCCGTCCAGTATCTTGTGGACGGAGACGGAGCTTTGTGCGCACCGTGTTCGGCGAGCTGCTGTGACCACATGTTGCTCCATCCTGCCGCGCAGCTAAATGGACTCATCGCTCACGGTCGAATGTTCATTTCAGTCTCCACTGAAGTGCCTGTGCCGACTTGTTTAAGAAACTTCTGATAACGGCACCGCAGCTTCACAAGAAAAAGGATACTGTCTGTGCAGGGCATACGCTTATGATTGCCTGATACGTAACAGCAGCAGTGTAGAAATATTGCAATCTTTGCTGACGATGAAGAGAGAGAAAATCTTTTGCGAATGCAACTTTACAATTTGACATCAGACAGTCCAGATTGTGTGAGACGTTGCTCGTGTGTAGGATCTACGTATGTACCGGTGTGTATGTTTCTGACACCATACGTCAAGACACGGCTTGCTAAATAAACATTTCAAACAAAACATGCACTGTCTTGATCAACTGGTACAATTAGACCCTTTGTGCATTGGCTTTGTTCTTTTTATGTATTTCTATCCCTCCTATCAGCTTGCAGCTCAGACTCCAGTCCCCACTCAATAGCCCTCTGTATGTAGACACAGAGCAGAGACTATGCAGCCTCTCTACCCCCCTCCACTCTTTCTCTCTCTCCCTCTTTCTCTCATCCCTCCTCTTTTACACTTACTGACAAGTGAATGTCCCCTGACAGAAAGCCTGACGTCACAGGAGGAGAGATGAGCCTCCCTGCAGTGCCTCATTCAGCAGGTTCACTTTTGGAATTGGAAGTTGGGTGGGGGGGAGACGACAGGCTGCTCCCAGGCATCAGGTGTGCATGTGGAGAGCTATAGGAGGGAAAGAGGAGAGGAGGAGCTGGCTGAATGAGCTCTGCAACAGTCAACAGGAGATAAGTAGGATTGTGCCATGTCTATGTGTGCTTCAGGATCAGATGACAGCAGCTGTGGGACGGAGATTAATTTGTGTTAATAATTATCTGGAACTTGTTGGATAAACAATGCTGCTGGGCTGGAAACATTCCCACTAGCTTCTCGTCAGATCTCTGAGGGTAAGGAATCCTAAAAGCGTTTGGTTGAAGGGTATTTTCTCCACAGAATTAGATTTATGCGTGGGTTTTAATCATTACCGTCATTTTTACGATCATTTTTGAAAAAACAGGAACATTTCATTTAACTCGTATGCTTTGTGAAGGAAACTGGAGAAGTTCAACACATTCTTAAATGTCATCTCGTAATCTGATTTTTTTTTTTTAAATAATAAAAAATGTATCTGATTTTGGTGTTTGGTGTGCAGTCTTGCAAAAAAAAGGATGGGGGGGTTGCGGCAATATTTCTCAATTTATAGTAGGGAGCATCTTTTCTGGGAATATTGTGGAAACCTTTTGTAAAATCAATAATCATGTTTCTTCATGATTCTGAGGTATCTAAGGTGAAACTGGCTATTTCCCTCTAAGAGTTGAGAAGAAAGCTCTATTACTTGCCACTGTAATAGTTCATCATGACGTCCATCCAACGAGAAGAAGCAGCTCTTTTTGTGGTGTTTCATGAGAAGACTGTCTCTATAGTGTGATAAAGATAATAATAAGACTGAACATCAGTATTGTATACAGTTTATTCACAACTAAAGGACACAGCAACGCAGACAAACACGATTTATGAGATTTGCCCTTCATCCATATTTCATCCACTTAAGACAGTCAAGACACTAAAAATTGTCCAGACCAACTGAGTAAATCTGATTTATTGGAAAAAGGTTGAGATTTCAACTCTGAAAAAGTGGTGGAAGAAAAATATCCAGAAAATATCACTGTAAAATAGCATGTGCGCAACAGTTAAGTTAAGAACACTTGATCATTGTAATCAACCATCTTTATTCCTTGAAATTTACTTCCAGTAGAATTGATAATTATATTCTTCAGGGATATTGTGTAATTATACATGAAGTGAAAATGCTCATATATGGTTTTATTACCATACAAACAGAAAAAATATGTGCAATTATTCTTTGCTAATGGTGGCCTGAGTTTACATGTAAAGCGCTTTTGGGTGATTTGCTGCACAAATAACGGATCCGTTATTGTCTAACTCAGTCTGCAGGCAGGAAGTTCCCAGTTTTTGTCTTCAGAATAACTTTTCTCTGTGGGCAGTGGGACCTTTCCCAAATTATTAGGAATGCAACATTAAATCACTAAACCTAAATAACAATAATAATTGTACAGAACAGTCATTGGTTGAGTGAATTGTAATTGTAGTTTCTCTCAAACATCCATCCAAAAAATATTGGCGACGAGCCATGTGTCCTTATTCCTCCCACTCAGTGTAACACTGGGTTCCATATGCTGCAAATTCCAGGTAGTGAGTGTTAGTTTGGTACTGAGGTAGCTGAGTCAGCAGGTGGCTCGTCTTACCTCAGCCCACTGGAGGGGAGGCAAGATCACTTTCCATGGTCGTGCATTATTTATTCTTCAAGGCAGCTGAGAAACACGAGGTTGAGGTTCATAGTAATGCCATCTCGTAGCTCACTATGCATTTTTCATTCTTGTGCCTGCCTTAGTAGCAAGTTGCAAAGATTACTATCCTTGCCATTTAATTCTATTTCCGAAAACAGTCGCAAAAAAATAGCGAAACAATGTCCAATACAAATCGGATGGGAGAGGCACCTCATGGAGGAGATCAGAGATCAGAGGAGAGGCAGGCACACAGAATTCCTCTGGAATTTTCAAGTCTTCATTTAAAATGTTAATGAACCAATTGTAAACATATTTCCCTGTTCTTCAACATCATCTGGCCCACATGACTGACAGTGACAGAATTGTGATCCGCAATAAAGTCACTAAAATAATTTTACCTCAATAGATTCTCAACCTTTCTTCTCTCTCTGCTAAAATATTAAGACCAAATTGAATTATTATTATTTTTGCTTAAATGACCTTTTTGACATATTAAATGAATTAACTACAATAGTAAACATCTTCAGTTAGAGCAAAGTGAGATATAAGAACATAATTTGTCATCTATGAAGTCTCTTAAACGTTGACATTCACATCTACTGATCGAAGTGGTTTGTTATTGAGTTTTCTTCCTAATAGAGATAATTGAAGACGTTGTCACAACTTGGTTGCTCTTTGGCTTTCTAGCAGCTTGGTAACAATGAAACAAGTTGAGAAAAAAACTCCACCGTAATGAAGATGATCATTACCGTAATTGTGACAAACAGAGTTGCTTTGTGTTTTTCTGAGGATCTTTTGAGCCGGACCATGACTGGTAAGCAAGGAAGGCACTGGAGGTCTGTATGCAAAGGCCTGGTCCTGGGAACACTCCTGACCAGCTGCACCATCCTTCTTTACTGCCTCTCCACCCCACAGATCAACTTCAGTCTGCCCGAGTAAGACTCAATTCTCTCCTGTAAAAGTGCTTTTTAATATATGTTCAAATACAGTTCATCTTGTAAAAATTATATTTTGCTGCTGTTTTTTTTTTCTATTATTTTGAGAGTGGAGAAAACACATCAAGACACTTATCTGATTGTTCTTTTTTCTAAAGGGTTCCAGTACCTTACTCCTGTGCTCACCGTCCGTCCCACCTCCACTCCAAACCAACCACCAACGTCTCGCAGAGAAGCCCTGGTCAGACCTGTGCCCCTAAAGTGGACATTATGTTCATGAAGACCCACAAAACAGCCAGCAGCACATTCCTCAACATACTTTTCCGCTTTGGAGAGAAACACAAGCTAAAATTTGCCTTCCCCGATAGCAGGAATGACTTCTTCTATCCGTCGCCTTTCCAGCGTTCGCAGGTTAAAGACTACAGACCTGGAATGTGCTTCAATATTATCTGTAATCACATGCGTTTCAACGCACCTGAAGTTGCAAAGTTGCTGCCTTTGGACACATCCTACATCACCATACTGCGAGATCCTGCGGAGCTTTTTGAGTCATCCTTCCACTACTTTGGCCGGCTGGTTCCTTTGACCTGGAAGATACCAGGTGAAGACAAGCTGACAGAGTTTCTACTTGACCCCAAACTCTACTTTGATCCGGAGGGCTTCAACTCTTTCTACCTCAAGAACCTGCTGTTCTTTGACTTTGGTCATGACAACACTTTGCAGCTGTATGATGCGCGGGTAGAAGAAGGAATCAGATCCATCGCTGATCGCTTTCAGTTGGTCATGCTGGTGGAATACTTTGAGGAATCACTTATCCTGCTCAAGGATGCTCTCTGCTGGGAGATGGAGGACCTGCTCTTCTTCAAGCTCAACGCCCGCAGCAGAGCTACTGTGTCTAAGCTCACCCCTGACCTGAGAGCCAGGGCTCTGGAGTGGAATGCCATTGACTGGAAGCTGTACCGCCATTTTAACCAAACGTTTTGGAGGAAAGTCGATGCGTACGGATGGCAGCGTATGGCCAGGGACGTGGCAGAGCTCAGAAGGAGGAACGAGGAGATGGTATCGATTTGCATCGAGGGGGGTCGTGCAGTGGAGGCTGCCAACATCCAGGAGACGGCCATGCAGCCCTGGCAGCCCATCGGGGAAAAATCCATCTTGGGCTACAACCTGAAGAAAAATGTGAACAAAGCGCATCGGAAACTGTGCCGGAAGATGTTGATGCCGGAAATTCAATATTTAACAGAGCTCGGGGTGAACTTGTGGCTCACAAAGCTGTGGAGCCACGTTCGAGATATCATCAACTGGTGAGCAGGAGGGGCAACTCAACTCTGCACTGACCTTAAAGGAGAGGAATCTGAGTGCGTTCGATAGAACAAGAGACCAACGGCTTTCTCTCACGTATCCTGCCCCGTTTGAGTTGAAATTAATTCCGATCCTTTTCATTGTGTTTTATATTATTGCCCTCTGTAATGAATCTGAAGGGTGCTTGTGAATAAAAAAAAAAACCAAACAGACGACGTACTGTCGACCTCACAATCTACAGTTACTGAACCGGTTTACGATGCGTACGTGGATTTTGGTACTGTTCTTGTTCGTGACGCCAGAATGAGGGGAATTAGGTGAGAAGAGAATGAAAAAGGAACTTCATGATGCCTTCTTGCTTGCATAAAAAAATTTTCATTCTATACAGAATTCTATACAGAAAATACAATACTATACAAATACTACAAATTTACAATACTATAAATACTATACAAAATCATTTTATACAGAAGTCCGGATGGTAATGCATGTAGCTTTCATATAAGGTATGCAAGACAGCAAAATTACATCAGAACAGCAGGTCTTCGTTCAGGGCCCGTTTACAGCCTAGGTTGACACAACAGAGCTAATATGCAAAACTAATCTAATGTATATATTGTCCAATGTGAAACTATTCTAATATAAACAGTACTCCATGTCAAACTATTCTAATGTATATATTGCACCAGACTTCACGGCGCCAGGACCAAGGTAACACAGAATTCACTTCATTCTCTATGATTTGGAATCAGTTGTCAACTATTAAATAGTTCCTTATTTCACATGTGAGATTGTTGAGCGAAATATGATTTTCACTAACTGTATAAATCCTTTGACACAACAATGCTTCTATAGTTGTTTAGTCTTTGGTGTTTATTCTCCACATTTAAAATATTAACTTCAAACAAACTGATTCACGCTACTAATAGTTCATCTACATGTGAAAAAATACAATATTCAAGTACAACTTAATTGTCTATGGAGCCCAAAATCAGCCATATCATTAGAAAATAGTGTCTAAAATTATACTTTTGCTGTGGCAAACATTTATCCTCATACATAAAAGATGAGTAAATGTGAACCACAATTCCTCAGTTTCAAGCCTCCACTGTAATAACATTTCTGGTCTCAGTTTTCACAGGTGCCTTTCCAGTAGTGATGAATGTTTGGAGATAAAACGTTTTTATAAATCTGTGCATCATTAAATTTAGTGCTGTATAATGCTCTAAGGAAATAAATTCTTTCTTAATTTCTTTATATTTGCTTGTTGATTTTTGTTGCATATGATACACTGTTATATTTGTTTTCACAAGTTTAGCGTTTATGATACTAATCACTGACATGTGCTTTTTGATATATAGGTGCTTTTCTACATTCAGTTGCTTTTTGTCATTGATTGAGTGTGTCCTTGTTTTTTGGGGGTTTGTCTTCTTTGTTTCATTGTCTTCTTCAACTTAATACAATGTGCACACCAGCAATGCAAAACATTCTACAGCTTAAAATATTCACGTCTTTAAGCAAATGTTGTTTAAAAAGAAAGAAAGAAAGAAAGAAAAAATTATAAACAAGATATTGACCTTTAAACACACAATCTGTAACAGTTGAAAGCTGACGGTTTTGCTGTGACTCTTAAAGCTCCCTAAAGCAAATGTCAATAAAACTACACTTCCATCATGTTCAAGGATATAAAGTAATGAAAATGTAGTCACAGAATGGGCAGGACAGGACATACACACAATTTCTAAACCTGAGAAATCTGAAGTTCAGCTATGACACAGATGAAACATCACTGGGACAAAGGGAGATATATAGATTAAAGTATTAAATAGAGTTGTGGTTCTATTGCACTTTATAGACGTGAATTAATCATTTGCCCTGAAAGTTTGAAACTGCCTACACTGAAGCAGCATCAGTCCATCAAACACACCGATGTGCCAACCCAAAGAGAAACCCAAAGAGTTTATTCTCAGACAAAAGAACCTCAATGCTATAGAATATAACAGGGAGATTGTGTCTTACATACAGCATGTTATGAAGTTGCTTTTTTTTCCTTTTCTTCTAATTTTACAGGACATGGTGGTGTGGGTGTGAATTGTTACCATTGTAAATTTAAACCTCTTACAATGGTTAAAATTTGGCAGTAACACAAGATCAGAGAAAATGACAATCATTTTGTGGCACATGTCCTGTTTATTTAAAAAAAAAAAAAAAAGGGAACAGTGGGTGATGATTTTTTTCTGGGTGTGTAGAAGTGTCAAAATTAAATAAATATATACACCATTGAATAATTACTTTAATGTGTCGTTAATTATTTCAAATTGGAATTAAATATATGAATGTGTCATTAATTGTGTCATTACTTCATTGAAATACCAATTCATTTTACGTATAAAAAAACCATATATAATTATTTTTCTGTTTCGTTACTTATTTCGTGGTCCGGTGTTGTAGTGCTTAATGAATTTATTCTCTCTCTATCAAACCCATATTGATTGGATAGAATGATATTATACTATTGACCAGGAGGTGGCAGCACGCACCCTGATGGGCTCTGACTTGCTTAAAGAAGAAGCCGGGAGGGGGCGTGGTTGGGTACTTTGCTCTTTAATGACAGCTCTGTTGTTTTGCTAGTTTCCTTCGTGGGTCTAATGCCCTGAAAGGAGCTCAATCAACACTCCGCTTCCAACCGAATGCCCAGAATCGCTTTTTAGAGGTATCGGTGAGACACAGGCAGGTCCACTGACGATGATTCGCCGGGACTCTGGCTGTTTTGTAGCCTCAAGCTAACCAGCTAGCCTCGTGGCTAGCAGTGCGGCTAATGTGAATTTGCAGCAGCAGCAGCTAACTGTTAGCCGAAGGAACACAACAACCTCGACTTCACACTCAGCTGCCTGAAGTGTTGCACGGCGAAAGACGAATCATCCCGGGGCGGTGAATATGTCGCTGCCTGAGGACGTCTCTACAGATGAGTGGGACTGAGAGCTGCTTCTTCTTCCCGGATGAGTTTGAAAACATGTCCTGCAAATCAACGAAAGTGGCACCGAGTGTTGATTTCGACCACAGCTGCTCTGACAGCGTGGAATATCTGACGCTCAACTTCGGCCCGTTTGAGACCGTCCACCGCTGGAGGAGGCTCCCACCCTGTGATGAGTTCGTGGGCGCAAGGTAAACACGTCGACACACAACCGGCTGCATTTCCTCCTCAACCCGAGTGTCTGTATTCACCATGGACTCCTTCCTCCAGGCGAAGCAAGCATACTGTCGTGGCCTACCGGGACGCCATATACGTGTTTGGGGGAGACAATGGGTGAGTGATGCTGAGGAGGCTCTCTTCTTATTCACTACAAGGTTGTTAAAATTCTTTGTCATCCCAACAGTAAAAACATGCTCAATGACCTGCTCCGCTTCGATGTGAAGGATTGTTCGTGGTGCAGGTGAGGCTGGAGTCTTTTCCTTACTGCAACATCTCTGCACACACATTGATCAGTATGTAATAATGTGTTTGTTTTCTGTTTCTGCAGAGCTTTCACTACTGGAACCCCGCCTGCCCCCAGATACCACCACTCAGCTGTGGTCTATGGCAGCAGCATGTTTGTGTTTGGTAAATTCTTCCTCACATCACTTCACTAAGACAAAACACATATTATACTTTTTCACAGAGAAGATAGAACTGATTTGATTTCAGTACACAATTAGAGTTCTCTTGTACCAATATTCTGTATTTTCTACTTGACTTTCTTACATCTGTTTGCTTTTATTTTTCACAAAATCAGCCATTCTAACATTCAATTTAATTGATCTAAGATACACATTTTTGTTCCGTATTATTCGATGCGTCTTTTATAGTATTTACTTGAAGATTGTGTGTACTTATTTAATGTTTGTCTGGTGCTTAAGGAGGATACACGGGAGACATCTACTCAAATTCTAACTTAAAAAACAAAAACGACCTTTTTGAGTACAAGTTTGCGACAGGACTGTGGACTGAATGGAAAGTGGAGGGGAGGTAAGCAGTTCCAACTCTAAATTTACTTTAAAAAAAAAAAAGGCTGGGTATATGAACTACTCTGAAGATTACCTGAGAATTTCAAAAGACCGGGACGTGCGTGTGTGTTTTTCACGAAGCGCATGTTGGCGGAAAATTAAAATAGATAATATTAAGTTCATATTAACCAGTTGAAAATGTGCCAAATGCATTTTTTTTCTTTGATTTTCATTATTCTGTAGTATCAGACTTGTATACATACTTTTTTTTTTATAAAAAATTTTTTTTAGCTCCTTTGGTGTTTTTTTCTTCTTCTCATCTTTGTACATGCGATTGATGTAGGACTCAAATTTGTACAAACTCTTCAAAAGTGCTATTTGTTGCTTCAGCTTACCAGTGGCCAGATCTGCACATGGAGCCACCGTCTACAATGACAAACTCTGGATCTTTGCAGGCTATGATGGAAATGCAAGGTTTGCTTCTTAGTAACGTTCTCATTCATCACATTTCTATATTGACTTTTATGCACCATGTTGATTGGTAATTTTTTCTTCTGTGCAGGCTGAATGACATGTGGACCATCAATCTGCAGGATCGAGAGCACGCATGCTGGGAGGAGGCTGGTTTCATTCATTTCCATATTTGCAAAGAATATTTTGAAGTGTCTCGAGCTCACAAAAGTTTTGTGTGTGTTGACGGCTTTGTCTCTGCCTTTGTGTCCATCAGATCGATCAGAGTGGGGAGATTCCTCCTTCCTGCTGCAACTTCCCGGTTGCTGTTTGCAGGGATAAGATGTTTGTGTTTTCTGGTCAGAGTGGAGCCAAGATCACAAATAATCTCTTTCAGTTTGAGTTCAAAGGCCACATGTAAGCAAAAAGTCGTCCCTTACAACGAAAAGTCATGAATCCTGTAATCAGGAGTGTCACACAGGACTCGTCTCCGTATTTATTTTCTCAGGTGGACACGGATACCGACTGAACATTTGCTGCGAGGCTCCCCTCCACCTCCCCAGAGACGTTATGGACACACTATGGTCGCCTTCGACCGTCACCTCTATGTCTTTGGAGGTGCTGCCGACAACACGTTGCCCAACGAGCTGCACTGCTACGACGTGGACTCTCAGACCTGGGAGGTGATCCACCCCAGTCTCGACAGTGAGGTACGACACAAACAAATTGCATACGGGAGGAAATGATGTCACACAATGAATGTGTCAACGTCAGACCGCCTATCTCAGTGTTATGATGCCTTAATTGATATAATCATTCAAAATATTTCATTTAATTGCATTTTTGTAACAGATTTCACCAGAATTTCTCAGATTCACATATATAAATTTACTGAAAGCCAACATGTCGTCTGTCACCTGATCCTCTAGATGCCGAGTGGGAGGCTCTTCCATGCTGCTGCTGTGATTCAGGATGCTATGTACATCTTTGGAGGGACTGTCGACAACAATGTTCGCAGTGGAGAAATGTACAGGTTTCAGGTTAGTTTTACTTCTAAAATAATAACGATACATTTTATTTATAGGCGCCTTTCGTCTAATAGTGGCAAAATACATCATCACATTGCACTTGTCTAAAGAAAAGATCCCAAACGGTTCCCAACATGTGTATGTTGCAGTTTTCGTCCTACCCAAAGTGTACACTTCACGAGGACTACGGCAAACTGTGGGAGAACCGACAATTCTGTGATGTGGAATTTATTCTCGGCGAGGTACGTTGGCGGAATAGTGTGTCGGTTTCTCATGGCCATAAAAATCGGTCATAGCATGTGACGCTAGTTTAAAAAAAAAATAATAATGTTTTGATGCTTTTTTAAAAGACCCACATGACATGTTTTTGTTTCCATTGACCTAACCCCTGACTTTTTGTTTACAGAGGGAAGAGAGAGTTTGGGGGCATATCGCCATAGTGACGGCACGATGTCAGTGGCTGCGGAAGAAAATCCTGCAGGCTCGGGATCGGCAGCGGCAGGTCAGAGCAAAGCAGCCACAACAAAAAACATTTCACTCTGAGAAGACATTTGTTCATGTAAACTTATGCAAATATATTATTCTTTTGAATAATTGTATTCATATTTGAACTGACATTAAGCTAGCATTTAATTATATTCAGAAAAACTGAAACAGTCTAAACTTTCCTTAGCCATTTTTTTTTTTAAATGTGCCTTTAAATGTTAGTTGAACTCTGAAACACATTCGTGTAAGCAGGATTAACAGCGTGACTACTTGCTCTGTATGTGGCTGGAGTGGTAAAGAGAAGGCAAGTTGCACAACTAGTTGTTTGTGTGTGCAGAGGACTAAACAGGAGAGCAGTGAGGAGAGTGACGAGGGAGCAGCTGGAGGCCCGAGGGATATCCCAGCAGGCAATAGGCCATCAGGCTCACAGCCGCTGCTGGAGGTGTCCATCAGGGAAGCCGACGCGCAACCTTTTGAAGTCCTGATGCAGTTTCTCTACACAGACAAGATCCAGTACCCTCGCAGAGGTACCGCTCTATTTTACAGTTGACGGTTTAAAAAAAAAAAACACCCGAAGATGCCTGTATTTTTGAATTAACGTTTAAATAACTATGTATTATTTATCATTGTGTTGAAGTCCCATCTTTTGCCTTAATCCTATATCTTTTTGCTTGTGTTTCAATTTTACCCTTTAAATAAGCTTATTTAATCTTTGATATCTTGGCATCTGCTCATACTTTAAATTAGCTTTTTCATTTCATAGAAAAGTACTTTGCACTGCAGCCAGCGTGTGATGATTTCTGCATGAATGAAAAATGACCATGGTCTGCGTCCACACAGGTCACGTGCAGGATGTTCTCCTGATCATGGATGTTTACAAACTGGCTCTTCACTTTAAGCTCTCTCGGCTGGAGCAGCTGTGCGTGCAGTACATCGAAGCTTCTGTTGACCTGCAGAATGTCCTCAGTGTTTGTGAGAATGCGAACAAGCTGCAACTGGACCAACTCAAGGTGCGTTGCAATTTTCCGCGAAAGATTTTAAGTGTCGTTTGCCCCAAATCCCTTGATAAGAGCCGGGTGTTAGAATCAACACTCTGAACTGAGAAACTGAAAGGAAAACACGAGCCGTTTTGTCCTGATAACGCCAAGCATCTGTCTCTTCCTCCAGGAACATTGTCTGAATTTTGTGGTGAAGGAATCACACTTTAACCAGGTGATCATGACCAAAGAGTTTGAGCGTCTTTCCACGCCGCTGATCGTGGAGATCGTGCGGCGGAAGCAGCAGCCGCCGCCCAGGCTGTACTCGGACCAGCCGGTGGACATCGGGACCTCCCTGGTGCAGGACATGAAGGCCTACCTGGAGGGAGGCGGCCTGGAGTTCTGCGACATCATCCTGCTGTTAGACGGTCACCCGCGGCCGGCACATAAAGCCATCCTCGCGGCTCGGTCCAGGTTAGAGATGGCACTCGTTTTCGACATTCAGTTGTCTTTTCACTCTGATTTCGTTCTTTTTCTTTTCTGGCCGTTTCTGCGTTGTATATCTGATAATGGTTTTAAATGTTTGGATCGCAGTAAATACCAGCACAGTGATTAAAATGTGTAACTTTTTGCACTTTAATTCCTCAGTTACTTTGAGGCCATGTTTCGCTCCTTCATGCCAGAGGACGGCCAAGTAAATATATCCATTGGTGAGATGGTTCCAAGTAAACAGGCCTTTGAATCCATGCTGCGTTACATCTACTATGGGGACGTCGACATGCCTCCAGAGGATTCCCTGTATCCTTGATTTTTTGTTTGTTTGTTTGTTTTTGGTTATACATGAACACAGAGCAGAGCAGTGCATGATACTATTGGCACAGTTAAACCTCTGATATATATAAGTGTGAAGAATCTCTGGTGGTGGGAGCAAAATCCCCTCCTTTCTCCCTTTTTGGAATGTAAAAGTCAGTGTCTTTATGCTGTGAATCGAGGTTATAATGTTTCGAAGAAGTTTCAGTGTGAGAGGGATCCCGCTGTTGCAAGCATTTGGTAATGGCTCCGTTATTTCCAACCATAAATATCTACTAGACATCTCTTTTACTGAGGCCTTTGGGAAATTTTGTGGGGAACATTGGAGCTAAAACATTTTTTTTAGTGCTGCACTTTACACTTTTCTAGACAGTGGATTAGGACAAAATAGTTTTTGTTTCAGTTAAGTACAGGAGGGCTTTCTCATCTGATTTTATAACAAACTGACTATCAAGTTCCTACTTACAATTGAAATAATTACAATATGTTATAAGAATAATTCTCCAAATATAGTTTTATTTTGAATAAACGGGTTTCCCATAATTACTGCACCTGTATTTATCTACTAATGCTTGCTTATAGTTTAACTTTGCTATAGTATGATTTCTCACTGCTGGTCTGTTTCTCCACCCTACTTGTACTGTTGGTCCGTTATTCACTTTGTATATATTGTATTGCGTTACAAACCAAAGTGAAGTTGCATTTAAAACACCACGACTGTGAGAAACCCCACTTGGTACTGTCCAGACTCCAGTAATCGCTTGGAGAGAGAATTTTTTGTTCCCGCTCCCTTAACTCTCGATAAACAGCTATCTGTTCGCCGCTCCGTATTACTACGGCTTTTCCAATAACAGGCTGCAGGCGTACTGTAAGCAGAATCTGGAGATGAACGTGACTGTGGAGAATGTCCTGCAGGTATTTATGTTTTCACTCCGAGGGAGCAGTGACCTAATTGGACCACGCTGTGTCTTACTTGCAGATTTGTTTTGTTTCCCCCCCCCCCCGATATTCAGAGTGAATCACATCTCCCTCAATTTTCCTCCCTCAGATTCTCGAGGCTGCAGATAAGACTCAGGCTCTGGACATGAAGAAGCACTGCCTCCACATTATTGTCCATCAGTTCATTAAGGTGGGTGGGCTATTATCTGGAGCCCTGGGGGTTTGCTGCCCACTCGTTGCAGCTGAGCTAACCCTCTAGTCCTGCCTTCCTCGTGGGAGACTGACACTTTGGCCTTCTTGTGGCTCATTCTTCATCTTCCACGTAGAGAGAAGAGTGTTTACAGCCCGGCCGGCTGTACAAGCACCTCATCGCATGCCGACGAGGGTCACAGTGGCACTGTGATTATTGTTGATTAAAAAAAAAAAAAGAATTCAATATTCACTGGTTTCCATCAGAGAGTTATCTTTGCCGTTGATATTTCTGTTTTGCTTCTTTCTGTTCTCTTCATTTCTCATGCATGAGCAACTAAGGGCTGCCTATACCCCGTTTTACCCCGATCAATTCATTGTTCTGCATTGATTTGTCGCTCTTCTTTTTTTTTTGTGTATTCCCCTCCCAAAGGTATCCAAGCTCCCCAACCTGCGGTCTCTCAGCCAGCTGCTTTTGTTGGACATCATTGAGTCTCTAGCGACACACATATCAGACAAACAGTGTGCCGAGATGGGCTCCGATATTTAGGATGACTCCGGGAGCTGGGAGCGTCCTCCTCTCGCAGAAGCCATAAAATCTCTGCTGCATTTACTTCTCGTCATTCCCTCCTCCCTCACACACAGTATGTCTGTGGTTTGTTTTTTTTATTGTATATATTTTTTTGTATTCTTTTGGACCCTGCATGTCTCAAACCCGACACAATAGAAGCCTTTTTTTCCCTCACAACATCGTATCAGGTTGTTCATGCTTCTCACTCTCCATCTTGGCGAAGAGAGTTCAGTGAGTAAACATCAACGTAAACTTGTATAATAATGTAAAAAAAATAAAACATTTTATATTTAGTTTGACATTTATTTATTTTGTATACACGGGGACAGACATTAGCAAGGTTTTATTCTGCTCGGTAATGCTTTGGATGTTTTTAACTGATGCGCAGTTTACTGTCACAATACAATCTTATGACGGAGGAGAAATGTTTTGCTATGTGCATATATTCTCAACCATTTAAAAAAAAAAACAATGTTATCAACATATACCAGACATTTATTTATCCAAATCTGTTAGTCACTTGTATTACACTCATCTCACTGTTAAAGCGCCCTCATTGTGTGTTTTAATTGAATCCAAATCATTATACAACAGAGTTATAATACACCTGTCTGTGACCCATTTCTTTTAATGTTGTCAGGTTGTAATACTAATCACCGTTTGCCGTTACTAACCGATAAACTTTCCATACAGTACATATATGTGTATTTCGTGGCATCAGTATGCTGTTATTAAATACTTACCCATGTAATTCTCATGTATTTGAAGCCTTAATAAATCATCTCATACAGGGTAAATTATGTTGTACGAGTGTTTTTTGCAGTCTGAAGATGTTGGACAAAATGCAGATGCTAAACTCTTGAAACCCAAGCAAAAGACTGTTTTATCTGGCACCTTTAACCCACTGGCACGTGGATCAAGATCTACGTTGGATAGCTGGAACGCAAACGACAGAAAAGCAAAGCAAAATGGCAATAAAATGGAATTTGTTGAATGACGCTGGTTAAAAGCTTTTACTTGTTCTGTTGGTTTCGTTAGCATTTAATTCAGTTTACACTGAAATATTAATTTGTTCATTTTGTTAATCTTTTTCTGTGGTCATTCAAAATTATATCAAGATTGGAGTAGATTTCTAGTTTTTATTTGGTTAAATAAAAGCTTAAAACCAGCAGGTTTTAACCACCATTAACAGTAATGTGTCCATAAGTGTCTCATTCCTATGATAATTGGTGGATACCACTGAGTCATTTACATTCCTGTGATGCAGAAAGATTACATTACAATGCCTTCGGTGCCTCCAGCATACTGATCTGGTTCAACAGTCCTGCGCTTCCAAAGATAAATCTTATCAATCAGTCTGCCCCAGAATTAAGAAAAGACATTGGTTTAGAAAAAGCAGGTCCTATTTTAGCAGCCTTAAACCCACAGTTAGAGTCTGATGCACTTGTACTTTACTATCAGGACAAAAGTTACTAGAACAGCTTGTGTTTGTCTTGATAAATCATACATTCATCTCCCAACTTTTCCAAACGGCTCACGCACTGCTCCGTCACATTGATTTTCTTTTCTGTCCTGACACTTGCATTCATGTGGAAAGCCATAATTTTATTGGAGGTCTTGCCTTTACTATGTTTGATATTGTGAGATGATGGCTGTATCTAGTGCTTTTTAACTATCACTGAAAATTAAGAATCACTTAAGCCACAAGCCACAATGAAACTCGTAGCTGAGAATCAGGACTGCGGATGGCTACTGAATGGCAGTGTAATATATAAAACTTTTTGTGTGGAAATAATGGACATACACAATGTTTGCTCCTGACTGCAGAATATCCACTATCCATAGTGAAGACTCTGAAGCAGTTTAAAAAAAAAAAAAAGAGGGGGAGGGTCTGGTTCTTCTCACCAATAAATCTGCCGATTGAGTTTTCAAAATAATCCTTAAAAGCAAAAAGTCACCAAATAAAAATTGTGGCTATTACAACCCAGGGCTTCGGTAATTAATTAACTTAACAAAATTGTTAAGTTCATCAACAAATTGGCTTCAATTGAGTTTTTTGTGATGTTCCGGAGTATTTTTTGTATTTTTTTTTTACATATATATAAATCATTCCTCTTAAAAATGACAGTGGGGAAGTCATCGGCTCTGTGGAAGCTTTTTCCTGTTTCATAATAGTAGTATAGGAACCATTACGGATTATAGGTCCACCAGATATTTCAAGTCGTAAGACAATATGGATCCCAACAGTCATTAACAATAAAATCTGATTATTTGAACTGCATCAGGATGTCTATTCAACCAAAAGTTATTATAGATCAAATACTTAAATAAAACATGTTTATATCCACAGTGGAGTAATGTAATGCAGTTTCTGAGTCATTTTCTAAAGTCATTGGAACGTATACACCATGCAAGAAGCTGAAGGTTATTCCACCAACTTTCATCAAACTCATTCAGTGGTTTCAGTTTCCACTGATCTGTGCATGATAAGGTTATACAATGCTTCTTGGTTAAAGAGAGTGAATTCCTTCAACTTCTGCAATGTTTGACCTTTAAAAACTTTATTTATTCTTTTATAACTTTTTTGCAATGATGTCACAGAAATACAAATTTTGACAGCCATACATCAGGTAGGATTGAACATCCAAGTGGAACTTGAATCATGTTGGAAAGTAGTGAGGAATCCAGCACTTTAGGTGTCTCTGCATTTTTGGCAACTTCTTTCAGTATTTTCTGCTTCTGCAGTGAGCTTGACCTAAATGCAGAGACTGCAGGTTGGTTTTCTGTGAGCTGGCTGTTGTACTGCGAGCTCTGTAAAGAACCCACAGTGGAATTCACAATTGCTGGACCTTTCTGGATAGTTTAAAGCTCCATTGCGTTGAGTACAAAGTGCTATTCATAGTCCAGATACTTGAGACACTTGGGAAATCAAAAGCTCCCACTGCTGTGTCCTTAGAAAATATATGTCCGAATGGAAATAATGCACAAGAATAAGCTTTAACCTCAGCACCACGATTTATCTGGAGTTATTAACTTTGAAAGACACACTGAGAAACGGCCTATTATACTCGTGCCTGGGGCAGCTTTTATTAAATAGTTTTTTTCTGTGCATCGCCCTGCATGTCCATTTTGCTCATGTTACATTCATTTACGTCGACTTGTGCACACTCGAATCCCACTGGACATATTTGGTTTCATCCATAAACAGAGTTCATTGTTCCCCGTGATGATCGTGAACACCGAAACAAAACCGTATGTGTTGTCAGGCTGCGGTCCTGGATTATCTCCCACTTATCAGGTTCATTTTATGAAGAAGAAGTGGGCTGTCTGGGTCTGTGCTCCAGGTGGGACGGGCTTACGGAGTCATTCCGGGTTCTTTCACCTTCTCTACCTGAACGGCTGAAATTCAGTCCAAAGCTTATTAGTCCAGAGAGAGAAGATGGTGTTTTTAACAACCAAACTGATGCAAAGGACTGCACTCTTTGTGACATTCGGAGGCTTGGTCACGTCTCTCACAACGGCCTTTCTTCCCCTGTGGAAGACGATGAACTCGGATCTCAATGAAGTGGAGAACTGGTTCTCTGGGCTGTGGCTCACTTGCCTCTACACCGAGGAAGTGGGGGTTCAGTGCAAGGCCTATGATTCCATCCTGGGACTACCGATGGACCTGCAGGTCTCCAGGGTGCTCATGTCGGTGTCGATATGCACTGGGGGATTATCCGTGTTGGCTGCCTTCCCTGGTCTGGAGGGTGTGGAGATGTGTGTTGAGCAGCCCGGCATGAAGAGGGGGCTCCTCATTCTCAGCGGGGTGCTGTCCTGGGTGTCGGGGCTCACCACTCTGGCCCCCGTCTCCATTGTAGCTTACACGACCGTGGTGGAGTTTTGGGATGAGGGATTTCCCGACGTGATGCCACGCTGGGAGTACGGGGAGGCCATGTTCTCTGGGTGGTTCGGCGGTTTGGCGCTGGCCATCGGAGGGACTCTGTTCTTTGTGGCCGTGTGCATGGGGGACTTCGACCGGCGGCCACCGAGTGTGCGAAACAGCCCGCAGGTGAAGCACAGGACACGGCACTACCTGAAGACTGAGGTTTTATAGACGTCTCATTTCCACGTGTAATACCTGCACAATGATGTACGTTTGGAAGCCGGTCGGCATCGACAAGTATAAGTATCTTAAGTATAAGAACGTTTTCAGCAATTCAGACACAAAACACAAAAATGTTGCGGGTGTATGTATCTGCTGTTTGTCCAGCCGTTTCAGTGCTGGACGATAAAAGTCTCTGTGATTTCTGTTTATTAGAAATTGACTGAAAATATTTTCTATCAAAGCAATAGAGACAATAAGCAAGTGCAAAAAGTATGTTATTAGTGTCTGTCTGTCAACGTCCTAAAGTTTTCCAAATAAACTCAAATCTATGTGTTAAGTATCTACAGTTTCCAGATGATTGAAAAAGGTTGTGGAGATTGCTAATAACTGTAAGGCAACTCAACATTGGCGATGAAACATTTGGACACAAAGCACAAAAAAGATTGAAATCCTAAAAAAATTGAGAGAAATATGAAGGTTGTTTATTCTTGTGTTTCAAAGACAAAGTCCATTGAATGAGGCCTGGCACTGTGTTACTGGAGAAAGTACCTACAAATATTGCACGGTGTAGTACAAGGATTCACTTTTAAGAAATCCAGATTAATCTCAGCAAGCAGAGAAAATTCTAAGACTTGGTGGTGTTGTGGTTGTGTTGAGCTCCACTGCCACGGCAGCACTGAACAGTTGAACAGGAGTTTCATTTCAGTGCCGCAGCTCCTCCGTGATTCACATCTGGGAGGGACTCAGCACAAGCAGCTCCTCCTTAATGCACATTAAGTATGTAGAGTTGTTGTGAATCAGAAAATATTATGGAATTGAATGCTGAGAATAGATCATATATGAATGGCAGTGCCATGTTGGAAATGCCGACTTGTACTGCTTACTAATTATAAGTTCAAGTCTCAGTCTTTCATTAAGATCCTCAAATTCTTAACAACCCAGAGCCAAGGAGTCAATGACAAGAGTCTCTGCAGCTCCCGACTATTTTATTCCAGGAAAACAGAGTTCCACTATTTTCGGGCTGTCGTCACAAATAACTATTAACAGAAACTAGGAGGAGAGATCTGGTGACAGCTTGTTTATCTGCTTATTTCTTTCCATCCTCTAACCCCACCTGGAGCAACAGAACAGCTCCACCTCTCACTTTGTCCTTTCCACCTCCCCGCTATGCTTTGCTCATGTTGAAGTGCTTTGAGATGATAATGATGTTATTGGCACTGTAGAAATATAATGACATTTAAATGAACCCATGCAAACACAAGGATAACATACAAACACAGACAGCTCTCCTCAGCTCCCGGAGAAGGGAGTCCTCACATAATTCAATTAAACAGAGTGATGTCTCAAGGCTCTGCTTGCACATTGGGAGAGCCTCATTAGTCATTTTGTTGTGCACGTGCACCGCCCACCCTGGCCTCCATTCAGACATACTTTTGCGTGAATGCATGCAGAGAGAAACACAAACATGCTGACCGTGGAGAGCATGTGCACATGTCAGCTGTCAGGGCCTCTGAAACACAGCCACACTCTATGATAGAGTGGAAATTAACTGCATTCAACTAGAATGTTTTTTTTTTTTTTTTGACACGTTAGCGTTCAGATACCAGAGTGAAGGTTTCATCCCAGTCATCACCTTGTGTCCCCTGCTGGCATCATCATTTCCGTTAGAAAATTGATCTGCGATTATTGCGTGAATGACCTTGTTTCTGCAGTCAAATTTAAAAGAGACGCACATTTTTTTTTTTTACCCACAGCTGGAGAAAAAACAATCTGTGGAGCTCATTTCCATAGCATAACTTTTCCAATCTTGGTCTTGTTGGAATTCGTACCCGTGTTCTCCTGAATTCCTGCGTGTTCATTTGATCCGGGAAAGGCAGAAAGAGAGCGTTAATTTCTTCAATAATGTATTTAATAATCACACAAACAAGGTATTACAAAAATGCATATCAGATTATACAATGCTACAAAATTCCATATATCAGAGATTACATTATACGAGCTCGGACCGTTCTTCCCTGCAGACCCAAGTATACAGGCCAGGTTTACAATGAAGAAAAGGCCCCGCTGCAACGCGTGGTTCATATTTATACATTTTGCATATGACACCTCAACCTCACATTGGTCAGTTTCTGGTGATGTACATGATGCTATGGTGAAGTTGCTAATCCTTTGTCTCCAAAACTGCTTCAAACCATTTCTTCTCAGAGCTTGATGCTCCATGGGACCAAAGTGACCTTGGACCTCTTATCTGTTCCAACCTTACCTTCAACCATATTTTTGCCACGTGGAGCGTTGAGGAGACATGCCAACCAACTAGGGAAGTCCTTGAACATTTTGTTTTTCCTAACTTGAGCAGTGGGAGGAATCCCAGCTGTGTAGGAAGATGAGTGAATACAATTCAGTTCAGTTGTCCCACAGAAATCAAATGTGCAACTTGTATATTCCTTCAGTCTTTCCCCTGACTTTCATTCATTCTCCTGCTGCTGCTGCTGCTGCACACACTCTAAAATGTGCGGACAAAATGTTCTCTGATACATTTGATGTCCTTGTTGTAAGTTGCACTGCAGCAGCACAGTGTCCAGACTCAGCATGCAGTGGGCAAATCAGAGCAGGCAGTGCAGTGGAGACTGGGCCAGCAAGTCTGTGGTCTGGTTTGACTGGCAAGTCGGGTGTTTGACATTTGAAGGCGAAGCCTGAGATGCTCTTGGAAGTGAAAAGCATGCAGGAGGAGGGAGGAGGGAGGGAGGACGGTGGGAATTCATGCTGTGTTAGCATCCCCTCAGCAAACTCCATCAATACTGCACACAGCCTGGCAGAGGTCCTTCCTGCTGCAGTTTTTGCCTCGGCCGGGCGAAGCAGAGCAACTCCCACCAGGACCGGGGCGGCTCAAGTCCGCTTCTTTACTGGAGGGGGCTCAGCCACACACACACACACACACACACACACACACACACACACACACACACACACACACACACACACACACACACACACACACACACACACACACGGAGAGGGAGGGAGGGAGGGGAGGGGGGTGAGGAGGAGAGCGCAGGAGGGCACCGGGGGACGCACACGTCCTGGGAATAATACTCGGCGCGCGGAGCCAATCCCGGTGAGCGAGAGTCGCGCGAGGAGACTCCTGCTAATATGCTACCGGGCTCCGCAGGACAAGAGGAGCACCGGGGACTCTGACAGGATCTCAGTGCACCTGCTCCATGCACGCCGGTAGGATGATTCTCTACTTTCACAGTCAGGGGAACTTTTAATTGTGTGTGTGTGTGTGTGTGTGTGTGTGTGTGTGTGTGTGTGTGTGTGTGTGTGTGTGTGTGTGTGTGTGTGTGTGTTTGTGTGTGTGTGTGTGTGTGTGTGTGTGTGTGAGCGCGCGTGTTACAGGGAGCGTGTCCTGTATCTTGATGGTGCAGTATTAATTAAAAAACACACCACCAAAATGCAGTCCTGCTATAAATTATCACCACTCATGTTGCACACATAAAAAAAAAAAAAAATCGGATTAACAACCTTTATTGCCTTTTAATAGAAAACCTGAGTTGTATGTTGTGCTGTGCGTGTGCGCGTGTGTGCGCGCGCTCCCCCATAGGGTGCTCACCTCTCTTAAACCCCCCCAATTCCAGTTTTCCGTGACATCATGGAGAGGTTATGGCTTAAAGCAGCAGAAAACAAGACACCTGTAACGAAGGTGCCTGCTGACATTTTAACCAGCTTTGTTAATACCGTTAATACAGACATGTTTGCTGACCTGGTGTGTTTGCCAAACTTTAAATCTACTCATAACTCTGTTTTTTTAGTCAGGTCTCATTTACATTGACACTGTCGTCTTTGTTTTGTTGAGAGACACGTGGCATCTATATTTCATAGTATTCCAGACGCTCTCGGTTTGTTTATGAAATACAAAAGCTGAAGAATCACCTCTGCAATAGGGTGAAACTCTGGTTCGCACTTTAGTTATTCTCCCTTTTGTCTCTTTCATTGTTAAAGTTTGCCACTATTATTTAAATTTACACAGCTTACACACTGTTGGTGATGAAGTCATTCTCTCATCTTCAGATTTGTTCCTGGGGCATGGAATTAACCAGCATTCAGACACAAGCAAACAAACAACAAAACTTTAAATGATCAATAGGCCGAGATTAAATTCGAGACTTTAAATAAACCTTGTTGAAATGATGTGAATGAACTTGCTTACAGGGTAAGATTGTGTCCCACTGGAGCTCCTTATTGAGGATTGTGTTCCTATATAGTACTAGACGTGCAGGCAGTGGAGTAAAACACAAGTCTGTCAAATGTAAGATTCAACTCTTTCCTACCTCCACCTGTCCCTCCTTGTCACCTCAACTGTAAGCAACATAAACAAGTCCAGAAAAGCTATCAGACATGAACAGTTTCATCCTCTTTTCATGAACAAAACAACCTTCGTCAGGTTGTCAGTCAAACAAGTAAACTGAGCGTAGTAACACAGCACATTTGCTGGTTTTCAAGAGCTGGTTTACGCAATCACAGGATGATGTCCCCCCTGCTTATCTCGCATGTCACAAACCAGGAGAACGTGAGGGGGAAAGAGGTGTGGTCGGCAATTAATTGTCTCTTGTCTTGTTATCAGCTGACAATCTGGCCATAATTGTTAACTACAGGCCCAACCATCAGGCAACCTGCCAAGCACATGCTTTTAAGAATTATTCAGCAAAAAAAAATGGAATTGTTGAGACATGAATTGTGATCTTTGATTTTGGGTGTTGTGTCATTTCAAGGGCTCAGAAGATCCTGTAATTTGACCTCTAGTCATGATGCATGCTCCTGTGTTGATGAAGATTGTACAAAAAAAAAAAAAAAACTCCCCATGTGTGCGCCTATATGTCATGTTTATCTAACGAGTCCAGTTAGTGAGTGATGGATACGATCATTCGAGCATAGCTGCTGTATTGGACTTCAGCATTCTTGCCTTTTTTTTTTGCGCACACAGGCAGTTTGTAGATCGGCCTCCTCACCTCCAACCTGCAGTTTGCTAATTCTCCCCCTCCAACATTCCAGTAACAGCTATTACATTTGTAGGGAAGTGAGTGAAACTGACAGCTTGTTTGCAGGCAGGATTATGAGCACTGCTTGGGGACAGGCCCAACAGTGAGAGAGCGGGATCTGCGTCATATGTTGTGAGGACCAAATCTGCTTAGCCTACTTTAGTTCTGCACAAAAAATATCTTGGGGGGTTTGCTGGAACTCCAATTTGTCTTCCATCAATTTTCTCACTGATGGCAAATTATTTAACGATCAACACGTGAGAGAAAAGTCTTTGTACACAACTTGTCTCTTAGGAAAATAATATGGATAGGATGCTTTGTCTTGGTAGTAAAATGCACCAAAAATCAATTCAATGTTTTCACGTCTGTTAACTCAGTCCACGGTAATCTGAGTAGTTGGCTCAGACATTTGGATGAAATAGAACCAAATGAGCCTTTTACCCATGTTGGAGATACGCCATAAACCCTGACAATGTTGAATGAATAAAAATGGCGCTCATGTTGGCAATGTAAGAATGCTTCATTTAGACCAGTCAAAGATGATTCAAGTAGATAAAAACACAACAAAGTTGGTTTGTTTGCTTGTTTGTTCTTTTATTGAGTCAGTTCTGGGGTTTTTTGTATTTTTATTTTTTTTTAAGTTGCAACTTCAGATGAAGTAATGTGAAAGTTTTAAACAAGTAATCGCCCTGTTCTCAAATTGCTGACAATGTATAGACTAAGAGAGTCTCCAAGTGTGCTTTTTTTTAAAAAGAAGGAACAATCCAATATGTATACTTTTTTTCGAACCTGATAGTGTTTCATAACTATTATTATATGGAACAACATATTTGGCTAAAATCTGAGATATAGCGATATATAAAAAAAACTTGAATCAATATATTCAGACATTGTGAAAGTATGTCATAACGATGCTTTGTCTCACAAAACAATTATTGAAAATTACAAAGCCGCCTATATCCAGTTGTAGAATGTATGTGAAGCATTAGTTTACATACGACAACTGTTGGTCAAGCAGATATTTCCGTTTTTCCTTTGTTCTCAAGTACTTTTTCTAAGCTGCAATTCAGTACAAACTGCACACTTTTTTTTTTTTTCACTGAAGTTCAAGGACATTAAGATGTGCTTAGAATATCAAGCAGTTCCTTTGGTTGTACCTCAAAAGGATAATTTGCTGATGGATTGCTCTTTATTGAGTGATACACCTGCTATTCTGTATCGACTCGGATTCATATGCAGCCAGCGCTGCTGCGAATAACCTAACTACAGTATGTGTGGGTGAAATACCAGAGCTGGCAGAAATGTGAGGGCAATGTGGCAACAAAACAAGGGGGGATTTGGAAACTCAAGGGGCCCCTGCCTCCCTTTAAAGCACAGTGTGACGAGAAAGTTAATAGGTGTTGGAGGGCTGTTAATATTTAACAGCTTCCCATGTAATATGCATGAACAAAGGTGACGATTTGTGTGGAAACGTTCCTAATTAGCACAATTGCTTCCTTTTGACAAGCACTAGCATGTTACATATATACACAAAGAATAAAAGCCTTGGAGGGAGTATGCCAGCATTTCAGTTTTTAGACACTTTACAACAACTGAGTTAAGTTAAATGAAAAGGTCAAAACAGAAATCTGTAATTTTGAGTTTTAATCACCACTCTACCCCCCCCCCCCCCTCAAAACATGTTATAATGAGCACCTCACAGGTTTCCTATTGAGAGATTTTTTTTTTTTAGAGCGTTCCTTGTGTGTTATCGTTTTTTCTGACTCTGTGCAGATTATGTGGAGGAGCTGAGGTGTGCAATGGAAAACCTGGACCTTCAAGATCTCACACCTCCACACCTGTGTCACTGTTGCCTCCCGACCGAGCAGCCCAGCCCGGAGATCTGACCGGACCTCCCTTCCCTTCCCTCCCCTCCCTCCCTCCCTCACCCTGGGTGTCCCTCAATCCCGGGCCCACCATGGGAGGATGTTTCTCCAAAACCAAACCAGGTGAGCATCATGTTTGTTTTTTTTAAACATCTGAGTTGTTTAATTTTAAATAATTCAAGCCTAAAATAAGAACAATAACAGGAGAAACAGGCACTCCTGATTGGAACTTTCATGCAGTTCACAATGAAACAAAATTATGTTAAAGCTGTGTTCTTTTCTTTTTCAATGTTGTTATATTATGCATATTATATTACACATTTCATATATAATAATAACATTATTTTGTCCTCAATATCAATGGTTTCCTAAAGTTGTTGATCACCTTTAACAGTCACACTTCACAAAATGGTATGATTTTAACCCTCAAACTCATCCTAACAACTTCTTTATCTTTCATGAATATGGTCATCAAGAACATCAACAACAGTAACAAATTAAAATAAACACATTAATATCTGTTTGACATGTAAATCTCAGGTTTCATTTCATTAATTTGCAGTGTTTTGAGCAGTGATGACCGATTAGCAAAATCTGTGTCCATAATATGATACATTTTAGTGCTTTATATTATTAATCAGATATTTATAAAAGAGTAATACTGTAAGAGTTGAGCAAATCATTAAAGTGCTGCTAAAATATAGTTCAACTAAAGATTTCCTTTCACTTTGATTTCGTGTTAAATGTGTAAAGTCCTTCGGGTTTAGTGGTAAACATGATTTCTTTCACAGATGATTATTGGTGGTTGAGTCTTTTTTGAAGACATGTAGATGAAGAAGACAAACTGTGGCAAAACAAAGTTGTCTTTAATCAAACATGGACAGTTTGGTCTGCTTGAACAGTTTTCAGCCTTGCTTCTTTGGAACGCTTTCACATCAGCCTCTTCAGCTTTACAATGAAGTGTTTTTGTGTGGGAGTAATTTAAATGCTCTCCATGGCTTCGTCGCTTCAGAGGATTACATAGTGCAAAACAAATATGACAGTTTGCTACTGTGTGGATCCATTTGTGTTTCGGCAATCAGGGACATTATTCAGAAAAGAAGAAGTGAAAGACATGAGACACTCGTTGTATGCAAATGATGGAGTAGAGAATTCTGACCGCCAGGATTCTGATAACCAATTAGTCCATGTAAATCACAGCGTGACCTCCAGTTACTAACACTCAGCCACAAGTTAAACTTGACCTGACGTAATCACATCACACACTTGTTTTCAAAGGAAAATGAAAGCTTAAGTAGTTTTAGAGTAATCGGTGATTCATTTACCTCTGATTGGAATCCTAACCTAAAAACTGGCTGTAACATCTAGTTTATCATAACGTTGTAAGTAAAACAACAGTATGGACATGTCCAGTTACGCATTTTATTCACCCATGTGCACAAGAAACACTATAGTAGTTATAGTTAAGAATCATTTAAATGACTTAAAATCATCCACAGCCTCAACCTATGTTCATATCAACACGTCACACTGTGTGCAACCATCTTGAAAATGAAACTCTGATTCTTTGTGACTTTGCTCTACAATGCTAAAAACCTCTCACATTCCCAAAGTCTGAGGCATATTGAAAACAGTGTTGCCCAACAGGTTGGATGAATGTTGTGCCATATTGGGTTTATTTTACATGTATTTATTGCACACATTATAGCGCATTATATTCGGTTCCTTTGCGCAGGCTTAAGTGAATTATACGACAGCGATTATCTCAGTATCAGAGCCAGAAGCACAATCTGATTGAGCAAATGATTAACAGGGAGCTGTGATGACTCAGCCTTTGGAGGGAGAGACCTCCTGAAGACACAACACCTGACTGACACTATATGAAGGGCCCAGCAGGTAGCAACTGCACTGAAGCTCACTGCAAACATTTCCAAGCCAACAAATTCATCAGAGTTTAATAGTTAGACTTACCCAAGAACAAAAAAAAAAACCTCCCTGGTGGTTTGGATTGCTTTAGATTGCTGAGAGGTGGGAATGTTTGTGTGTGTTTGTGCGTACTGGCATTTGTACCAGGGTATTTTCACTCTTTCACCATCATCAGCTACAATTAGGTGCATAATACATACTAGGAATTTGTAATTGATGACATTATCATTTACATATTAGAGTTACTTTAATAGCTACTACAGTGTGTACTGTATAGTTGATTTTACACGTCTCCTTCAGTTATATCTGCAGTGACTCATTAGCTGAGCTGCCAGCACTGTGTGTGTGTGTGTGTGTTTGTCTAATGACTGATTTAATCATTAGATTCACATTAAATTACATCAGCTATCTGGATGAAGACGATTTATATTCTGGATGTTAGCATGTATGAAAGAAATTGATTTTTGAATTAATTACATCAAGAAGAAAAAGCTATAAAATATTCTAGTTAAATGACAAACAGTTAGACATCAGCATGCTGCTCTTACAAAGGTGAGCTAATATTTATGTAATGTTGCAATTCAAAAAGTTCAGTGGACGCAGGCGGAGCTTTCATTTTGAAAATACGAGAGAAAAATGTCCAAAGCCAAGGGAACGTAAACATGTTCACGGTTGCCTCAAATCAATAAGACGTAAATAATTCATATTTTTGTTTTTTCTAAAAAAAAAAAAAATAGACAAGTTGTCTACGCTCAGCTTTTGAACAGACACATAGTTTAAATGAAGGTATTCAAGTGAGAGCGTGACTAAACTGGCATGACTCCATGACAAGATCTTAGGAACGCTTTAACGACGTGGCTCTGTGCCATCTTCATTTGCATAGAAATGTGAGCGCTGAAAGGTTACAAACACTTTGGAGTTATACAGAAAGACTCCAGTGTCCTTTACCTCATTTCTGCTAAAAACAATGTCTGGTTTTCACCCCAAAAAAAAAAAAAAAAAAAAAGAGGTAAAATTATACACAAAATGCTTTTTACCTATTGACGAACTTCATAACTGTTACTGCTGATCAGATGTGGTAATGTCTCATTTAGCCTGAGATATTGCAACAGCATCTGTGGAAAGCTTTCGTTTTCTTTTCTCTCATGCAATTTCTTTCACTATTATGATTTTCCATTGATTTTAATTAAGACTCGCACAGCGGGAGAAAATTCCAGCCAGATTACTGAGTAAGAACCGGATGATCAGCACATTTTTCCAGCCGAACAGATAAAGCCCACTTCAGTACAAAAAAAAAAAAAAAAGGAGTTACAAAACTATTTCTTATAGTTAGCAAGTAGAAGCCGAACCGAGGCGCATCACTTGTCGTTTGAGAAACTTGCATGTTTCCAAAAACACAGATTGATAGTATGATGTTGGATATTATTTCTTTGCTGCCTCCTCAGAGTAAAAGTACAAGAAATGAAGGAAAACGCTTCATTTTGATCTTGATGTGTACCGTTTTATTTTCATTTATCATTTCACAAGGATTATCCTCTTTGTAATGATGTGGGAATAATGTGATCGAGGTGAAAAGGTGAAAAAAAAAATCATTTATTTGACAAATGTCCATTAAAATAAGATGATAGAATATGCAATAAAGTCACAATAAAAACGTTCAGAAAGACAGAAAAAAAAAAACTAAAAGCAAAAGATGTCTGTATTTTATGTGTTTATGTATTTTTCTACCATACTGGTTGAATGAATGTGAAGCAACTTTAAAAAAAAAAAAAAAAAAAAAAGGATATTCAGCACTAGAATGTTTTACAGCTGGTCATGGCTGATTTCCTGCATGCTGTTTAATCATATTTTATATTGCATGGGAGCTCCTCACTCAAAAATGTAAGCAAAAGCAAAGGGACAAAAGAATAGAAGACAAGGCTGCTGTTACACACTTCTCCCGCCGCCTGCCTCGTGCTTTCATTTGTTTCAGCTGTGCAGACGCCAGAGTCAATTTGTCTCAAAGTTTATAGACATCGCTACCTGCTGAAAGGCAAATTACTCTCCCAGCACACTGGGAGAAGGGCAGAAATAAAATAACAGGGGAGGGGACAGGTGTATAATAGTGCAGTCCCCCTGCGACGGTTGGCATTAATCCTCTGCCCAGAGCACTTCAACCGTTGCTGTTCGAAAGCTTCAGTATATTGATCATGTGACTCGGCGAAAGTTGACATGGTTTCACTCAATGTGTTCAGTCACGCATTTTCTGAGTGCGATGTGTCTCTCTTGTGCAGTTGAAGTTAAAGTGGAACTCTCTCTCCTGGATAAAGAAAAAGAGATGGACGGGTTGTCGCCAAATGGCAAGGCGAGTCCCTTTGCCGAGTGCAGGCCCAACGGGGCGCTCGGACACGGATCTGACGACGACTCCACCCCGCTGCCTCTCTACCACAAACCGCGGGACTACGTGGAGGCCTCTGTGTGTCACGTTAAGGACCTGGAAAATGGACAGTAAGCAATTTTATTGTTCTGCCCGATCACATTCACGCACGTGGATCCTTGGAGGCGGATGGGTGTGTTTGGTTTTGATGCAGAGACGTTACAGATATGGAATATTATGTGATGTGGGCCGTCCTTAAGACACAAAGGGTGAGAGTGACAGGAAAAATGTTGGGCGTCACAATGATGCCTTTTCTTGTGGGAATTTTTCCTTTAGTGGTTTGAGAAGAAACTATGGAAAATATCAAGTAAAGGGTAAATGTATCAACTGTTAAAACACAAGAAGTGAATTTATTGAAACTGTAATGGAGACAATATAATATTTTAAACAAGTTCTGTCTTACCCAGGTCACCTTTGCAAAAGGAGATTTGTGTTTCAGCCCCATAAAATAAATGAGGAATTCTCTTTTCGAATTTATCCAGGAGATAAAACTGTCAGCTTTAGTCATCAGCTGTTAGTGTCCCTCTCAGTGCAGGTTGAAGCAAGTGCAAACTGAGCAGAGGGGACGATTATGGGATGATACTCTGCATTAAAATCCTTGGCATCAGCAGCACAAGAAGGGAGGGAAGTGGCAGCAGCAGCAGCAGCAAAGTCACTCAGCAATGTGCAACATCTGTGCAAAGTTTGACACCACAGTGATCATATGAGAGCAAGTCAGGTAACGGCGGAACACCGACGTGCACTGAACGGAGGAGGAGACTGTTTATATGGAAAATAAGTCAAGCTTTAATCATACTTTCACCCTGCTGTCATGAGTGTCACTGCAGTATTTTATTTTTCTTTTAGTTATCTGGAGCTATTGCTTTTCCATTAAACCTCTGAAAATACCTTGACGTTTGTCCTGTATGAAAGATGAGAGCAGTTGTGGCATTTTACAATCTCACTTAACACAACGGGAGCAGATTGCAGTCGGGGCCAGAAAGCTTGGCCAAAAGGAGAAAATGGGAGATGTTTTAGATTCTTTCAGCCAGTCTAAAATGTTTGAGTGTAGGTTTCAGATGAGAATGCTAAATGGGAGGACGCTGTTTTTGATATAGGAAGTTAAAGTCTGCTCCTATATACCTGCATCAGCTATGGATAGCCATGCATTTCTCTGTGTTTGTCCATTTTACAGGATGCGAGAGGTTGACTTAGGAAGTGGCAGAGCTTTGTTGATCAAAGAGCACGGGGAGTTTTCAGCCATGGGCCACAAGTGTCCACATTACGGAGCTCCGCTTGTTAAAGGTGAGTGATGTTATCTTTTATTTTCATTGTGGTTATTATTTTAGCGGAACATTTCTACATTCTTTTTTAAACAACCATTGCTATCGGTGAATTTCTTTGCGTGTTGAGGAATATGCTTTTAGTCCTGGCTTGAGTGTTGTCTGAGTCTTTGCCCTATAACGGGTTGGTCACTCTTGTACTTCATGAAGTGAGGCGTAATCCTCTGTTGTTTCAGGTGTGCTATCAAAAGGCCATGTGCGCTGCCCCTGGCATGGGGCATGTTTCAACATTGCCACAGGAGACATCGAGGACTTCCCCGGTCTGGACAGCCTTCCTACCTTCCAGGTGACCTGCACCACCTGTACCGTCCCTAAATACATTCCCTGCCTTATCATGTCTCTGAGGATCGTCAAAAAGTGTACACATCGCCCATGTCTGTTTGCTCCAGGTCAGAGTTGAAAAGGACAAGGTGATCATTCGAGCAAACAAGCAGGTAACTACTAAAAGAATGTGGCGGCTTGAAGTTTGAGCGTAAACAAACAGGCTTAATGGATGTGAGATCTTTAAACATTTCCAGACCCTTCAGTCACAGAAAAGGTTAAAGCCCATGGCCCGATGTTCAGCAGTCATTAACTCCAGCACGGGCTTCAGCCATGTTCTCATCATTGGCTCAGGTCAGTGTGTTCAGTTCTCTTTATTTAATCTCGCTAACGTCAACATGAAAGCCGTGCACCTTTTGTTGGTAAGCCCACAAATGTGTCGACAGGCCCAGCGGGTCTGGTTTGTGCAGAGACGCTGAGGCAGGAGGGCTTCACTGACCGGATTGTCATGTGCACCATGGACCGGCATCCTCCCTATGACAGGCCTAAACTGAGTAAGGTTTGTACCCAGATCTTGAGCACATACACTGGGACAGAAAGTATTTGGCCAACAAAGTTATGTAACCGACTGCAGAGGTGCTGTCACTCAGTGTTGCTAAAGCAGGAACTCTTTGGGGAAAAGAAGCGACACACGTCAATGCAGGTCAACCTAAAGGAAAATAGCTTGTGCAGAGGTAACCGGCCATACCTGAATCTGACAGGAGATTTACTCAAAAGCCTGGATAATGTCCTGCTTTGAAATGTTTTTAATTGTCTGCACAAAAATAGAAGATGTCATGAAAGTAACAGATTGCTGTGTTAAAAGTTATTTCTGTCAGTATTTAAAGGCCGTAAGCCTAAAATCCCATTTCTTAAGTGTCCCAAAAGAGTGAGATGATTGCTTTTAGATTGAATCAATCTTGTTTTCATGTCTAACTCAGCACTAACTTGCTAATCTTTAGTCCTTAGACAGCACAGCAGAGCAGCTGAGACTGCGCTCCCTGGACTTCCTGCAGGATCACGACATTGAGCTGCTCACAGAGAAAGAGGTGAGACACAGGCGCTGACCTCTGAAACTGAAAGGCAGGTGAACTAATGGTAATCAGTGTGATGCTGAGTGAATCGATTGACCGCTGCTTCTTCCTGAAAGCGCTTAACAAACAAAACAACATGTCCATATTACTTGTTGTTATAACTCAAATGATAAACATAAATAATGACAAATGTTATGGATTTAATAACTTTAGTTTCTTTATACCTTCTAAAATATGCAATATGCTTTAGAAATGTTTCCTATATAAGTTTAAAACTGACTTTTGGGATACTGGACTCAACCGGCTGCATCCATCCTCGTAACTCCTGGAATAACTAATATAGCCACTGGTGGTCACAGTGTGCTTTTCCCCGTGAGGATAACCTGTGAGCAACGGTACCAGTTTCTTATGACGCATTTCTGACTTTTTCCTTTTTTCAGAAACCACAGAAGATGAACTCATTATGTTTTTATGTTTTTTTAACCCTACAATGTTTTATTTCAGGTCGTAGCAATTGATGTGAAAACGCGATCTGTGACCTTTGAAGACGGCTTAAGGATGGAGTACAGAAAACTCTTCATTGCTACAGGAAGCAAGTAAGACAAAAAAAAACAAACCATCAAATCTGTGTGACATTCAAATAGATGATGTCATGAATCAATCAACTGACTATGATTCCTCTCGTTTTTGCTTAAAAGACCAAAACCAATGACTTACAAGGGCAAAGACGTCAGGAATGTGTTTCACCTCAGGACACCTGAGGATGCGAACAGCATAGCGAGGCTCGCCAGCAACAAGAACGCAGTGATCGTGGGAACATCATTTGTTGGTGAGACAAACACACGCTTAGACCAGTTAAATGACTGGATTTGAAAAAAACAAAAACAAAATGTGAGTCTACGTGCAGTTTTAGTGACCCAATTCTTTTTCTTTTTGAAACTGCTAATTTTATTTATTGTAAGAACAAAAAGTTTTATGAGAGGGCTGAAATTCGATAAAATAAGAGTTTATTAATTTGACCCTTCCTGGAGACGAGGAAGACAAGGGGTGATACTCAGAGGGTCACAGTGATCACCCATCAGCCGTGGGATTTGAACCAGCAGTGCCCAGATGCAATGTCTGCTTCTCTAACCTTTGAGACCACCACACAAGATCTTTTAATCTTTGCTCAGTGAAATTCTGAGAGTTTTATGCCAATTTCTCCTTTTACCTCAAAGCACTACTGTTCAGGTTTTAGTGACCTCTAGTGGTTACTTTGCAGGTAGCAGCCTGTCATATAGAACATTGGGGGGGTTATGTTTTTAACATAAACAAAATAGATCTGTTCTGGAGGGCAGAGCCATAACTTGACTACAGTTCTGCTCATCATAAACACATCCGTTCATCATTTTCCTTATCTCCATGCCCTCTCTGAAATCATTTGCATTTGTTTAGCTTTTAACTCATTTACTTGGGGCTTGCGTATATAAATGCTGACTGTATGTTGTGTGCTGGCTGTGTTGGCAGGTATGGAGGTGGCTGCAGCTCTCACTGACAAGGCCCACTCCGTCTCTGTCATTGGGATCGAGTCCGTCACCTTTAAAGCAGCTCTCGGGGAGAAAGTAGGGAAAGCCATAATGAAGGTAGAGACATGCCTCCTGGGAAATTAAGCTTTTCAGAACATGAAGCAACATTGCAGTACCATCATCAGCCTTCTCCCCGAGAGGAAACTATTAGTTAAAATGCAAATGTGTTTTTTTTCCTGGTCAATACAGCAGTACGGGGGGGAGCGTAAATCTCCTCATTAGGAGTGATTGATCATGCAGGGCACATTGAAACTCAACTGTAAACTGTCAATGTTCTGTTGCTTTCATGTGTTGCTTGTGACTGTGGCACTTTATTTCTCTTTGCAGTTGTTTGAGGCAAACAGGGTGAAGTTCTACATGCTGAATGAGGTGTCAGAGATGATTGGTCATCATGGACAGGTATTCAGAAAGTGAGAGAAACAGCGTGACCTGATGCTCAGATGCACTGTCTTGTCTTGCTCATTACATGGTGAAAGTCAGATAAGAAACAGCAGCTTGCAAATCTCCTACTGTGTCAAACCTATACCCCCTTTAAATTGCAATACATACGTAAATAAGCTACCAAACTGACCTGAAACATCCCACCTCATGTTCCAGGAGTCAATAAGTGGGGCTTTGTCAGGAGTGCGGGGGTGTTTTAATTTGCCGCCTCGATAATCCGGACATTTGTTTGAAGTCACTCACTTGCTAATCTGCTCACTAATGAGCTGCAAATTTAGTCATTACAGAAAAATCTCTGGTTTGTTTCAATTTGTTCGGAGGAGTTAAGTATCTCTGTGGGTCCTGATGGTGACACCGTACCGGACTGCTTTCATTGTACAGTTTTATAGGGTTAGTCTGTAACTTCATCTATTGTTGTAACGTGTGGGTCATGAGGCACGAGATGAAATAAATGACTTTCCTCAACAGGATGGTTTGCCTCTCTTATTATTTATTCACCAGCTTGTATGTTTGACACATTGTCACCAGTACACAGGAGTACAAGACCTGAACATTTTTTGAATTTTCTCTTACACAGCTGAAAGAAGTTGTACTGAAGAGTGGAAAGGTCCTGCGTGCTGATGTGTGTGTCATTGGAGCAGGTGAAATAAAATGAAGGGAAAAAAAAATTTGAATCTGTCCTAATACCAAAAAAATTACCTCAAAATAAATGTGATTTCCTTTTCTGCAGGAAGTGTTCCAGCAACAGGCTTCCTGAAACAGAGCGGCATCCATTTGGATTCCAAGGGCTTCATCACTGTGAACAAGGTGTGTAGCAAACCTGTGTGGAAAAATCTCTCTCCACTATGGTTGATTTAGTAACATTTGTTTGCTTCAAATGTTCTTGGAGACGATGCAGACGAATGTGGATGGCGTTTTCGCTGGAGGAGACATCGTGATGTTTCCTTTCCCACCACGCAACAACAAGAAGGTGAACATCCCCCACTGGCAGATGGCTCACGTACACGGTGAGTGTTGTTGTTGTTTTTTTTTTTACAGATCAGCTGCATGTGAAATAGAAAGTCTGACTCAAAGTGATGCTTTTTTTTTTTTCCCCTCCATCTTTACTGGCAGGAAGGGTGGCTGCTCTGAGCATGATGGGCAGAACCTCTGACATCAAAACTGTGCCTTACTTCTGGTCAGCCATGTTTGGGAAGACCATTCGCTACGCAGGTAGGCAATAACTGTATTGACCTCATCAGTGCCGTGAAACGGACAGACGGAACATAATGAGAGGTATCACACGTGAAACATCAGGAGAACTGTCCTGTGTTGTTTTTACACTGCCATTTAGCTGTAAGTATTTTTTTTTAAAGTACGAATAAAGAATTGATGTCACTCGGTTGGAATTCGGTGTTTTATTTTGTTTTCATTTGTGTAGGTTACGGTGATGGATTTGATGATGTAATTATACAAGGAGATCTGGATGAACTGAGATTTGTAGCATTTTATACCAGGT
The DNA here is from genome assembly GCF_963422515.1 of Blennius ocellaris. Lineage (NCBI taxonomy): Eukaryota > Metazoa > Chordata > Actinopteri > Blenniiformes > Blenniidae > Blennius > Blennius ocellaris. The sequence continues at coordinate 16,265,387 of NC_137656.1, forward strand.
AAGAAGTAATTATTTGCACATTTTGTTCACAGATAACACAGTTTTTTTTTTATTATTTAATTTCAAAGTGTTCTTGCTGTTGTTTGGTTAAATGATGTCTCCTTCACATTGGTTTCCTTTCTGGTGCATCATATAGGAGCGAAGAGGTGGTGGCTGTTGCCAGCATGAACTATGATCCCATTGTGTCCCGAGTAGCAGAGGTCTTAGGATCTGGAAAGACGATTAAGAAACGAGATGTGGAGTAAGTCTCCTTTCAGGTTCTAAATCTGGCCACAATACAATACAATAGCTGTTATGTTCTTTGGGTTGCTCAGCGTGTACAGTGAAGAAAACACATGGAAAATGTTGTGGTTGAATGAATCACATAAAGGATGTGAATAAGAAAAAATATGTTGGTTTTCAGTCAAAAATAATATATAGTGCACTTATACTTGTGATTATTATTTGAAAAAACGTTTTTATCTTGCATGTTTTGATTAGTTGTGTTTTGAAGCTGATAGTAACATTTCAAGTTGTTCTGGCTTTATAAGTGCAGCATAGTCATGTTTGTATCAGTTATTTTAAGTTCACCTCTCAAATATCAATGACAGATACCAAGAGGAGTATCAAAGACCTTAAACATACTAAGCAGGTTTGTACGTGAACATGCATTTTTCAGATGAGCAGCAGATAATTGAATTGAATTCTTTGTTCTTATGGAACAAAGAATTGCTAAAAAACAAAACAAAAGGTTAGGGTTATTTCCCTTTTCTTACAGCTGATATTAATTTCAATAAACACAAAATCCTTCTTTACAGTTGCATTAAAATCTTTTTCATTGTTCATATATTGATTGCTCTGATACACGTTTTGGTTTCTCAGGTTCAACATATACTTATTGTAATCCATACATTTCTCATTTTTGTAATCATATAAAGTGCTCAAGTATACAATAAATCCATTATTTAAATCTTCATAATGAATCACCAGACGTACGAAAAAGTGTCCTTACATTATAGTGTAATGTGTTCCTCATGTTTCTTGTATCTCTTGTCTCTAATAATGCTCTCGCACAATTTGAAGGATGCTAGCCCGTCTTGGCAAGTATGGAAAAATATGAGCATTTTTGTGTTTCACACATAATGATTGTTTACATGACGCTGCAGCCTTTGACCTGCTGTATGATATCATGAAAATGTGTAGTGTGTGTGGGTTTGATTTCCAGATTGTGTGTTGCAGGACTGGAGACATCTCTTGGCTGATTGACAAGGGTTCCCAATGACTTTGCATCTGAAGATCCCGAAGGACAAACCTGATGTCCACTGGATGAGTCAATATGGACACTTGTGGTGCTGAGACACTGAGCAGCTATTCCAGTCATAATTGTGTGTGCGCGCGCGCGCACACACACACACACACACACACACACACACACACACACACACACACACACACACACACACACACACACACACACACACACACACACACACACACACAGGGGACATGACCGTCTGTTTGAGACACACTTGCCTGAGGAAAACACAGAATCTCGCCGTAGTTCCAGAAAGACTCCTTGACGTGATGAACAGAGCCATACACGGTTTGAAGATATTGAATCACTGGCAGGACTTTATTGACAATGTTTCGCAACAAAGCAATATTGGATTCAGCCTCAGGGCTGCTACAAGATGTATCTACCTGTACACTTTTGTTCATAATAAGCCAGGGAAGGGCATTGGCATTTTTGTACAAATAACATTGTATATACCAGTAGTTATAATGATGAATGCACTGCAATAAGTCAGGACAGGCCATTTCAGCTAAATAACATACTTGGCTGTATGTGTCCATACAAACTGCAAAAATCTGCATGGTATGCATAGAAAAAATAAGACCAAAACAAGACATTTTTAATGTAGTCACAAAAATAAACAAAACTTAAACCTGCAACAAAGTGCATTAACTCCTAAGCAAAACCCTGAATGCAGCTTTAACTGACTCACGAAGACAAACACAAAGCTTTAATTTGTGATTAATTACAATTTTTAATACATTCCTCTCTTGAATTGGTTACTTTGTTAGTGGAGTGCACATATTAAATTCTTATCATATGTTTAATCTCACTCTAGTGCTTGCGCAGTAGTTTTCTGTGTTTTCTAACAAAGAAATATAACTCAGTTGCATGAATGCAATAGTATCTTACGGTAATTCCTGATCGCCGTCACCCCCATAGGAACTTGTTTCGGTTACTAACTCAGGGAACTGAGGGTTTTTTTGGCCTGGGCTTACTGGTCATTTTCTAACTGTCGCTGTAGCGTTCTACAGTTCTTTTAATTTCACTGGTTTTCCCATTTTTCTTTAGAAATGCTTGCAGTGCATTTGAAAGTATGAAGCAGATTTGATTATCTCCTGATGTTTGGAATATCCCAAAATATTTGAACCTGTACACATTAGCTCAACACAGCAAATAAGATAAGCATTGTTATTCCTGCAGGAGAGCCTGGAATGTCATTTTTATAACTAAACTTTGAAATAAAACTCTTCCAACAATAACTCACTGAGTACGTAACATTTTTCCCATTCACAACTTCATCAACAACAAAAAGACATAACTGAAAAAAGTCAATACAAAAAGTTTATTTTCAAATGGAGTGACAAAACAGTTTCAGACTGATTTCATTCCTAGATCAGAACCTTTTCTAAAACATCTTCAGATAATTCAGATGAATCAAGGTTTCTCACAATAGAAATTCAGAGTTTCACAGATGGGCAAGTGAGATATTTCCTTCCACACCTCCCAAATTAAAGTAATATCTGACAGGAATTTAACACACAGAGACACAAAACAAATTAAATGAGTGTTCAACAGCCTGGGGAAGCTTTTCATACATTTGGAAAACAAAGACGCATTAACCCCTTTTTAAGCTGGAACAGATTAAAAAAATAAGTGTAAATATGGACACTGGCCATTTTACAGGGCTTATTTAAAAATGGCGCCAGTGATTATGGGATGGTGATGGTATAGTATGATCAAATCATGCCCAATCCAGTTGAATAAAAGATAACTGATAAAGAAAATGATCAATAACAAAGCAATACTGACAAAGAAACTAAAACTAAACAGATCAGCCACAGCAATAAATATCTGCCCGTATTCACAAAGCATCGGAAGACTAAAAGTAGCTCTTAGTGATGTCACTCCTAAAAAAATCTTAATTTTTTTTCTTAGAATTTAACCTTACAAAGATAAAAGTAATTCACAAGGCATCTTAAGCCCTACGAGAGCTCCTAAGGTGGAAAACCATTAAAAGGAGTGAAGTGACTCTGAGACGCTCCGTGAACACGGGCACTGGGGAAGTACAAAGAAAAACTCACCAGTTGACCATTGGCACTAACAAACCTACACTAGGGGCTTTCCAATGGATGAGCTTCGACCACGATTTCCCCGGTCTTAACCTGGGACACACTAAAACACTGGAGTGAGGGTTTTATATGGCGTTACGACTTCAGTCCACGTTCGGATCACATGCAGGGTTCAGAGCTGATTGACACGAGAAAGAAACGCATGAGATGAGCGCAGTGAGGGACTTCACTGCTCACTGGTTTGACTTCACTATTGCATCAAAGTACCCAAACCACCAGTCTTGTGGTTTATGCAAATATCACATTACAACGGTCTATATATAAAAAAATATCAAACATCTTTTAGGAAGATAAAAACGAGGAGTATTACAATCTCTTTGGAGGTAAAAGGATGTTTGCAGTCATTGAGTTAATAGTGTAAAAATACTCTATTGCTTTTTTTCAGTTATAATGCCCAGGTACTCTTGGAGCATTGATTCTTGTGGTTACTGCTAACAGACAGTATGAAAAGACATTCAAGTAGGACGACAGTCTGGAGGGTGCAGTAAGATCAGGGGACCTGGGACCGCGACGAACGAGAGCAGACTTTAGAGACATAGATTTGCTTGTAAAAGCAGCTTTAAGTCCATTTATAAACATGTCAGTACTTGCTTTTTTTTTTTTTATCCATGTGTTAAAAAAAAAAACCAAGGGAAATAAAATCCAGTCACATTATGAAATTATCTTCATAACAGCTACAATCACAGCTTGTCCTGTTCACAATAATAAAGGCACTTTTAATTAAATCCGCTGCTGAGATTAGAGAGGTTGGCAGTGATGTCTGATGCATAGGAGGTTACAAAGTGCCACTGAGAAGAGAAAAAGCATTTAGAGGATGATTAACTGCGTTCAAATCACCAAAATAATTTAATCTGAAAGATTATCCCCGGTTTCACAAGAACATAATGGCAACATGTTCGACTTTGAACTGCCTGCGGCGAATCCCGAGATCAGAAGTCGTATTCTGCTGCACACTGCTGCAGGTACCAATCGTACAATTTAGCCTGTAAAACAAAACGGTGTGAGATTCACAAGCCTGATGGATAAAAACATCATAAACTTTAAAAACCTGTTTAAAAAAAAAAAAAAAGTATCAAGGTTAAATCGAACCTTCTTCGTTTTGACGATATCCTGGATATAATCACTGTACTCTGCCATTGTCCTCTTCTCCTTCTTGGTCAGAGTTTTATTCCTCTGGCTGACAATGGAAACACAACAAAGAAATTATTAAAGGTTTCAGTAAAATACACATTTTAAGAACTGAATTTGTCACAAGCATAATGGAGACGAATCAAAATGATAATATATGCTTCACTACAAAACCATAAATATAACACTTATCACAGTTACAGACTATAAAGACTTTCCAAATATAAATGAAACTAGTCCAAGAAGAGTTGTACATGTTATTGTGGATTTATACCAAAGGTCATTAATAACAATGTCTTATAATGTGAAAAACATTATAAAGTGTAAATTTAAGCAAATAAAAACTAATAGTGTGAGAATTGAGGTGGTACAATGTGGTTAAAGCTGTGTCTTATCAATTGAGCAAAACAGTATTTTCTATTATTCAACCAACTCATTGTTGACTTGCGACACTTACCCTGCAAAATACTTGGCCAGGAACAGCAAGAGGTAACAGAAAGCACCAAAAATGATGACAAATACCACTTGTCCATCCTCTGGAATCCATTCCCATAAATACATCACTATTCCCTGAGAGACACGTTAGACAGCAAATGAATGTTAATTTACCAAAACGTTTTTTTTGTTATTTCTTGCTTGCGAGTTGGGGGGGAAAAAAACGTCACTGCCGAAACTTACTGTGAAAATGACGATCGTCCGAGCCAGACCTTCACCCAACAGCTCGTCCAGCTGTTCTTTGGAGAAAGAGCTCACAATAAAACTGAGGATGAAGAAGATGGGCAGAACAGCACCGAGAGTCCCACACAGGAACGAGTGGAGGCGAACACTTTTGTTGTATGACACATCAGCCCTGTGTGCACAAAACCAGGAATATGGATTCACACTACAGCTGATCCACGTTGTGTCTTTAGATATTTCTTGTCTTTTTGCATCAGAGGGTTCAGCTTTAGTAACACACTGTGAGTGTTAAGAGGTTATACCTGTCCTGCTCCAGCTTGGACTTGATGGTTGAACAAATAAGGTCAGAGTCTTTCTCCAGCTGATTCAGAGTCTTCTGAACCGCCTGATTGATGGTCTTCTCTATGGTCTCACAAACCCCATCAATCTGGTTCACACATCTGCTCGGCTAAACAACACAACAGACACGTGAATGCAACTGTTCCGAAATGAATATAACCCCTGCCACCCCCTCGGGGAAAAAAAAAACAAAAAAAACAAGCATCTTGTGCATTCCAAAAGCAGAGAGCTCAGGAAAATTCCACAACAAGCCCTGAGGGATCTGTGACTGACAGTCTTGTGCACTTAGCAGGAAGAGAGGCTTCACTTGCTCAGCAACAATAAATTGAGGGTCTGGAGGGACACACAGATCCACCACGCAGAGGAGAGCTTGGTGGTTGTAGATCACAAGATGGCGCAGCGATAACTCACGACGGGCCCGCCATTGTCAAGGAAACTGATCCAAGCCGAAGGTTTACACCCCAGCCCCCCCTTACAGCCAGTGGATAACTCCCTCAGTGGTCATGTTTCAGCAGGAATCATCAGGTTCAAGCCATCAGCAAAAAAAAAAAAAAGATTTACATTCAAGAAAATCAATCACTGGTTGTTCAACTCAAGGACAGCATGAGCTTTAAATCCAGGCCCCAAATGAAAATGCGGCTGAGGACAATCATTGCTCCAAACTCACGACAAGCGAAGCAAGACCACACTGCTGGGGGCATCTTTTAACTACCAGGTTGTTGCCAATTCAGCAGTTTGGATGGAATGCATGTTACGAATGAAAGCATAAAGATGTGACCACAAGCTGTAAAACAACACAGGGAGGAACACGGTCGAGTTTGAGTGCACAGTTTAACGGTGTCTTACTCGCTGCGGGTTCGGGATGTATATTGTCGGCATCTCGAAACCACATTTATTGAGTCCTGGACGGCGACACAGTTCCTGAACAATCTGCATCATCACTCTCTGACAACAAAGAAAAAAGAAAAGGGTTTAACCTGATTTGTTTTTATCCAGTGCAGGGAAAAAAAAAGTCATCTTTATATTAAGTAAACTCACCTGTCTGTCTGTTTCCCTCCCAGCTTCGTCGGCCTTGCTGAGGTAGAACATCAGTTTGTCTCCACATTTTTCACTCAGCTTCTCCACTATGTTGAGTGTACGTTTGCACAGCGCTTGGCCCATCGGATCAAAAAACACGAATACGAGGTCTGCCTGTTCTCCTGCACATACAATTACATTTGTCAGAGGCGCGCAACAGCTGCAAGTTCAATCTGCAGCAACCTGCAGAACATTCAAATACCCAACAACTCCCCTGTCTAGTTTCTTATCAGTTTTAAGCATGCTTAATATTTCAATAGGTTCTCTAACAGGTCACTTCATAAAGCAGCTAAATAGACAAGAAATATTGAATTCATTTCAGATGATTTCTTGCGATAAAGCAATTTTTTCCCGCCCAATTCAAATATGCTCCATTACACACACCGCACTACGACAGTTACTTTTTCACTGACGCTTTCAATCACATCTCCAGCCAATCAGCTGGTTCTGCTGTCTTGGATCCATGCTTGCAATAGTTTTAATAACCCCAGCTGGTCTTGGATACTTTGTGGGGTGGTGTGTAGCATCATGGATAGCTGGATTAGTGTAATCACACAAAGATGTGGAGTCCCATCACCACTCTGCCTTCACAAATCACATAGTGATTATAGTTGTTGAAGTTATAGGCATTCTTTGAGGTCACCTTCTTCACTCTGACACACCCATGCCACGCAGTCTGCAGACAGGTTACGTTCTCTATATGGTCACGGAATGATGTGATTATTATAGACCTACCCAACCAGGTGATGGCGCTGTTGACATCAAAAGGGTAAACCATGTCGCCGTCCACCAAACCAGGGGTGTCCACGAAGGTCACGAGGCTGAACTTCTTCTGCTTGGAGGTGGAGATCTCAGCAGTCAGGTAGTCCAAGACACCTGGGAAGCACAGAAACTCTTTGTGCACGAGTGCTTTCTTCTAGATGACTCCACAGGAACAAAGGCCGTGTTCAAAAAAGTTGAGTCTCTGCAGATCGCCACCGCCTCTCGTGACTGTATGTGCTTGTACAAGCCGCAGTGCAGTCGATACCTGCGAACCTAAGGCAGGTACATCAAAAACTGAGAAATCAACTTTTTGTACTTCAAGGTTTAGATTTTATTTTATTTTTTTAAACATCCTATCTATATTATTTAGATAAACACCCATGGATGCAGGATTAGTAATCTGACTTAGTCGGCGTAATTACTGACGACGCACCAATCAGCACCTCACAAGAACACCGGGAAATTACAGTTTTAACAAAGGAAACATGCTTAAGATCACAATGGTCTCACTGTCCACTACAAAGACGTCTGTTGTCATGGTTACACACAACAGCTCTTCAACTGGCAGCTTTAGCGTGGGGCGTGGGACATAAAGCTAGCCAGTGAAGAACGACTGTGAGGCAACGCACTGGGAGGTTACGACAACCCCCCCCCTCAAACAGGATCACTACTGAGACATGCCACTACTATTGACAAGGTGAGCCCACCTCCCCCATCCTGCCTCCTCGCAAACATGCGCTGCAGCCTGGACCAACAGCGAGGCTGTTTCACACGGGGAGGCAGGTGTTAACAGCAAACACAAATCACATCCTTGTGGTGCAGCGAGCGGCTCTGCTGCTGCACATTAGTATTCATTCTCTTATGTTTCCCTTACATCAGCATGGCAACAATATCAATACATGTACCCTCTATCACACCTCTCCAAAGTGTAAATGAAGCCCTACCGTGCCAAAGACATCTGAAACAACGTGTGCAGATATTATCGAGCAGCTTCTTGTCAGATCTCAAGAAGGACGCTAATTCGTACTGCAAAAGGTACGCGTGCACGCATCTGACAGACGTGATAAGCGAGTTGATCAGAAGACTGTACTTTCAAAGAAATAACGTAAATGAGGCCCTCACCAATGAACTAAAGTGACTGAAACTAACAGGTTCATGCAGGAGATGTGCACAAGAAAAAGGGTTCAAAGGCAACAAAACATGTTGCATCAACTAAATCGATTACAAAACCTTCTTGGAATGAAGGCGTCAAATCAGACATGATGCAAACACATCTAATAAAAAAATTTGCAAATTAAAAACAAAAAAACAAAAGCAGACACATTTGCTACCCGTCATTAATACATTTGACCATTAACACATTTGACCTGAGACAGAAACTGTGCATCCCCATGCAACGTGTCATCTAAACTCTCCACAACAGGTTGACAAGTTTCAGACAAATCCTTTAACTGTATAATATAAAAAGTATTTCCAAGCACTTTCCAAAAGAAGAAAACAAAAAACAAAACAAGGGTTGCTTCCTCATACGGATGTATTGGGCTTTTCTGATGAGTCATCCTCAGTCGTGGCAGCACAGGTAAACAGATGCCATATTTAATGTAATTCCAGAGGCTCCGATGAAGTTATAATAAAAAAAAAAAAAAAAAACACCAGCTTGTATTCCAGCGGCAGATTGCTGGCGCTGAGCCGTGCATCGGGCCTGCGGAGCGGAGCTGTTGCCGTTGCTGCTGGTGTCTGGGCTGTGCCGTCTCTAATGGCTGTGACATTTCTCAGCAGCTCCTCCTGACTACACTGCACTGCTGTCGATGGGGCGTGTGACTCATACGCCATACTGTGAGCGCTCCAGTCCGCACCCAGTGAACCCTCACTCCCTCCAAACTGCCTGTCAACACACACACACGTACACACGGCCGCTGTACCACAGCTGACACGCAGATCTGAAAGCGATTTCTTAAAAGAATATATCACTAATAATAGATTTACGGTCAGTGTCTCTATATCTGACAGACATATCGTGAAAAGATAGCGGGATTCTGCTTCGTTCATATCCACAGATCCATCCAGGTTGATGAGTCAGTGTTGAGTCATCAAGATAAAACAACTCAACTCAAGTCATGCGACACATACTAAATCGCTTATAATCACAAATACAAAAATACGTCATGACCACCAGCATTTCAAATAACCTGAGGCGAGAGGAGTTTTAAATTAATTCTGCTTTGGCTAAAATGGCAAAAGACCTTTTCTTGAGCTTCAAACGAGTTTGTGACATTTGTTTATCAGGCTCCAGAAGAAAATATTCCTGCGCCTCACAACAGAGAATTATCTTCAACCTCAAAAGCGCCAATCGCTGTCTGCAGTTCATGATTACATTCATCTCCTGCTCCCCGTTTCTGCACTGCTGCTGGACCAACGCTGCATCCCCCTGCTGCTCCGGCACATTTCACCATTTCTTTTCATCAATAAATAGAACCCATTGCATTTCTCTTGTTGCACAGCATTACCTAAATTTCTCTGCTGAAATATTCATGAGCCTGCATTGCTGCAGCACTGACATGCACAACAGTTGAATATCTGCATGAATAGCTGAGAACTACAGATGACAATTACTTCGGGGAGCTTTCATTTAAATGAAGAATGCATACACCAGTGAAGTTTTGTTTGTAAAAGTGGTACTATCATTCACTTTTGCCAACCGTATTAGTACAAATACACTTTTCAGAAACCAATGATAGTTCTTTGATGGAAACAGGAAAACTAAACTCTTACCTTTAAACTCAAGGATTGGTCGAAAGTGAGGGTAGAGATGTAGAGTTGCATTCCCCTGAGCAAGAATTGACAAGACAGAAATAAGAAATGGGGGGGGGGGGGGGGGGGGGACACTAATGAGGTAAATACAAATCTGCATTTTTACCACCCAACAACACTGTAAATCCCTCTCTCTCCAATGTACTTTGCACTCAGTTCTTACAGCAGCTGCTGTGCTGCAAGTCTGCATGCCTGCCTGAGCTCTTCCTGTACAGAGGAGATAATCCTTCCACCCTGCAGTCCTGCACTGCAAATATATTATTCATCTTCATCACTTTCACCTCAGCAGGATATGAACAGACACAGAAGGAAAAGATGAGAGGACAGCGAGAGACAAGTCTCTCCTGAGCCTGTTTATGTGCCGAAAACACAAGTCTGTGTGTGGGTGTGTGTGCGTGTGTGTGTGTGTGTGTGTGTGTGTGTGTGTGTGTGTGTGTGTGTGTGTGTGTGTGTGTGTGTGTGTGTAGTGGTTAGACACAACACAGCTGCTCAGAGGAGCACCATACAGAATGAGAAATTACCACCGACCGAGGAAGCACCTTCCACCTGCTTCCCATTCATTCTGCTCCACCTTTAAGATAAAATCTCTTTGCAGCGCGGCGTCTTGCTGTTCTTACCGTCAGTGATTCTCTTTTACGACCACTTGTGATGAATGTAAATCCCTGCGTCTCAATGGCCACGCCTGTTTTCTGTATGTGCTCCTCTGCATACCTACAATGAGAGAAATAGGCACCATGTGCTTACAACATATTCAGACCCAAGACTACATGATTTTCTTTTTAGATTTCAAAGTCACTTATTGGATCGTATAACCAAAACAAAATTGCTTGGTGCATCAGAAGATCAACTGAGGTGCGATGATGCAGCACTTGAATTGAACAGCTTGTTTTTACACAGAACTTCTTCACATCACAAATTAAATAATAAATACTCTCACTCTGAGACACTTTATGACATAGGTCTGGTCAAATAGCTTTAGAAATCCTTAATACAAGTCATCCCAAAATCTCAAAATAGAAAAAAGTGATAAGAGATAAAAGGTTGTGCAAACTCTAATTCAATCACATCAAACAGTTCCCATGGGGAAAGCAACAACAGCTGTGAAAACACGAAAAATATTTATAAGATTAAAAAAATATTTACTGTGAATATGTCTGAATCATTGAACCAATCTAGATATGCTACAGTGTAAAAGTTACAGATCAATCTAAACTAACAGCAGCTCCAGATACAAAACAATGGTGATAGAACAAGTGTCTTACATAAAAACAAATTCAAAACTTATGATGTTTGACTTGATTAACTGTTTACATTCTTTGTACTATCAATGCCTTTATTTTAATAATCTTCATATATAAACAGACCTCAGTATATTTAATAACGTTTAAACCAACTTATCAGAACCAGAAATTACAAGTACAAACCTATTATTGAACCATTATAAACACTCTATAACCAATAGAACTATTGAGTGCTCCCTCCAGGGGGCGCAACAGCCGATTATCTGCCTCCATCTCGACAAAATTATTCACAGAAACATCTTAAATTGCTTTTATGTGTCTGAGCTACAATAAATTGCTGACCTGCCTTCAAACAAAAACCTTACAAAAAAAAAGAGAAATGTAAATTCTCCAAATGTGTTTTTGCCTATATGCAAACTCTTTTGCTCATGAAGCCTGGCGTGATGATCAGGCAGCTCGGCATGACGCTGGTGAAAAACATAAACAGTGAAGTATACTGGTAATTACCAGTTAATGAACGAGCTCTTTCCTGCTGAGTGGTTACCCATTATCATCACTATGATCTTCTTTCTGGGAGGCAGGAGCCGGAGTCCCAGGCTGCCAGCAATCTTCACCAGGCCTGAGAAAAAACAAAAACAAAACAAAACAAAAAAAAACACACACACAGTTATTGGAATTTAAAGTGACAATCTTTTTTCTCCTGTGAACTCGGTCAGTATTGTTTGCACTGAAAGAAGTATTCCAAATACCAAGCGTGGTGGTCCATTGGTGTGATTAATTTGATGTCCACGTGTCAATGTGTGGACATTCTTCTTCTTACATCTTTCAAAGAGGATCTTTGGCATTGTGCTTGTGTGCTAAAACTGCACATTTTATTGTGGCCAGCTTAAAGACACAACTGGTCAACAATCCCGCTTGTCTAAATCAGCATCTTGGTATGCCACACCTTAATCAGAAGACTAGACTGGAATGTGCATTTCTTCAAAATGCAAAAGTGTGGAAGCGTGTATGTGGCTGAGTGAGCAGAGTGGTTCTGAAGTAGCTCTCACGAGACAGTGTCCGGTCCAGAAAACCAGGCTGATACGCCTTTGTGTTTCAGCAGCGGTGAATCAGCCTGTAAACTGTGCTGCACTGTGCAGGAGGTTTCCCCTCATGGGGACTATGAATGCGGCTCAGTGTGTTTTTCTTCAAACTGTCAGTTACGCTCTGCCCTACGGGGGGGGGCTGCTGCTGCTGCACGACCCCTCCCCCCCCCCCCCCTCCGGTGTTCAATGTCAGCCCGTCTGACACAGACCGACAGCTGCAGCGGGCTCATCCCGACTTCGCACTCTCAACCAGATGCATTTCACCCTCACAATCACACTGTAAAAACTTTATCCCAGAGCCTGCACACAGCTTAGTTACGTCAGAGGCACATCCGTTGGTCCGAGCTCTCGAGCTCTCGGGTCCTACCTGCTGTGAGGTTGACCCGGGGGGGGTAGGAACGTGTATTTACCGTGGTCGCTGTCCACGTACAGGCTGTGGCACTCCTTCAGGATCCTCTCACTCGGGGTGGTGATCGCAGACTCCAGAGGGTTTGCAACAGACCGGGCCTTTCTGCCCGACATTATGAACACATACAGACACACACACACTATATACACACACACACGCTCCAACCGCCCCTCTGCTTTCGCTTAAATCCCCGGGGGAAGGATTTCACGGTTGCACCAACTCGAAGCCGTGCGGAAGAAGCGCCGACCTGCGGCCGAAACGTCAACATGCACATAAAGGATGCAAACTACACCATATATATATATTTAATTATTATACAGTAAGTAGTTTATTGACTCCATCGTGGCTAGATGCCTCGGTTAAGTGAAAGCAGGCCATCTTGTAGCCCGAGACTTTTAGAAATGATGAATTAGCAATTGTTTTGTTTGAGTTCATGAATCTAAATGTTTTAAGGAAGCTTGTTCCTTGAGCTGGTTGAGGTTTAACTAACTCAACAGGTTTTACGGTACCATCAAAGGCAGGCTTGCTTTGTCTCAATTCTGTACTGGGAGGATTTCCACTTTCCAGCTGGAGTCATGCCATGAGAAATTCTCTGGAGTTTTTAGGGAGGATTAAATGTTTTCGGTGTGCAGTAGGGGACACTCAACGCTGCAGTGGTCAGCATTTTCTCCCTCAGAGGTCTTTTTCTTAAGTGCAGATGTGGTTTCCACCCACAGCCGATAACTCTAAAAAGTACGTTGCTATGTGACTGTCTGACTCCTGGCTTGTGATGGAGTGGTGATCTGTCCATGGTATCCTGCCGGTGTCCATATTTAGTGAGCTGGGATCAACTGTTTAAAGCAATATCGAAAATGGATGGATTGTGTGCAGCAAAGTGTTTAATCCTTTCATTTTTAAACAGTTAATCATTGAAGACTTTTGTTGTACTTTGTGCAGGCTTTTATTGAACCTTTCACTAAAGCACTGGCTGGTTTAATCATTAATATATACGTCAGACCTCACACATTATCAGAAGACCGTAGACAAATAAATACATTCATGTAGATTTGTCATATTTTCTTTTTTTTCTTGTCTACTGTCTTATAAATATCACTTTCAAATGGACAATTTTTCTTGTCTGTGTAACTACATTGTTGTACTTTCATTTAGCTCAAGATGGCACGACATCAAACAAATAAACTGTTACAATTTACAATTGCTATTTTTATTGTAGTAGAATTTCAAATGGCTCCACACAGCGTATTGTCATATTTTCTGATAAATTCAGACTAATGCTTCAAAATACATTCTCTGTAAGCTTAAGGTGTTATGAACATAACAAGGAGGGAATTTTATTTCTGTATCTGGGTCAATAGTCAGTCTATTTCCCAAGGGCAATCCTCAGCTATGTAGAAGATTGTTGTTTAAAGAGTTAATCAGCTTTTTCAGCCTGAAGCTGTAGTCATATGCTGCACCTTACAGCAGCAGGCTCCAATCAGTACCTCATCTGAACCGGATTATAAACGGTTCATACAAACATTTCACGGCAGCTCCTAAGATGAACTTCACCGAGGAATCCGCTGAACCAAAGAAAAGGGTAAGACCAACTTCACCTTTCCAATACTGGTTTACCGTCACATTTGAGATTAACTGAAAAAAAAGAAAAGAAAGAAAAGACAATGCAGTTTGGTAGTGATTGTTTTTAATCCCGTGGTAGATATGAATTGAAATTATACAAGTTAAATACACAATTCTAAACTGAGTTTTTGCATCAATGTGATTCACACTGGATTATGAGGGACTCAAATTTTTGGTGATGGTACAGATTATTTATGTTGCTATTTGCTATGAAGATGTTTACTCTCACATTATTGTGAATTATCACTTCATCTCATGATATGTTTGTTTGGAAATATTTGATTTAACACTTTAATTATATGCAATGGTAGCAATAGATATTCTAATGAATAGATAATCTGTGGAAAAAATGTATTGTGAAAAAAATAATTATTCCAGTTTAGATTTTAAAGACTTGTGAAAAGCTCTTTTTACAACTGAGAATTTGGTCAAAGTGTTGGGGGGGAAAAAAAAACTCACGCTTTTATTACTATGTACAGATAATTCCTTCAGTTAGTCATCATGTTGTTGTTTATAAATGCTTATATTCAGATGTCATTTCAATACCAAGATTTCTTTCTTCAGTGAATCATTCAAGATGGGAACAAAACAAATACATTATAATGAGAAGTTCATCACCACTCCTTCCCCAAAATACTGTTTAGTCCCTTACCATGTGATCCTTCTCCAGCAATGAATGCATGGATGAATAGATAAATGAAAGAATGACTGAATAGATAAATGGGTGAATGAATCATAACAATGTTCTTTTCTATGTTTGTCCTTTGATGGACTGACAAACGTTGCACAGGAGACCAGTAGTTCTCTTGCCTCACAGCAAGAAGGCTGTGAGTTTATGTGAGGAGTTTAAATGTGCTCTTCATGTTCTCCCTCTGGGTGCAAGAATATTCTCGAGCCTCCTCATTTACTAAATTAGTTATGCTTAAAATTGAAAAAAAAAAAAACAACAACAACAAACACACAAACTTAGAAGGTCTTGTTGGGGAATATGTCAATACTTCAAGATTCAGCATGTTAGTATGATAGCAAACCACTACATTCCAACAAGAAAATCTCTCAAAACATTATGTAAAAATGATTAAAAAAGAAAGAAAGAAAGAAAAAGAAATCTCCTTGATTGATGAAGTTGCATTGTTATGGTTCAGCATGACATGTGCCAATGTGATTTTGACAACCTAAAAACAGGCGAGGCATCGCTTTCCCTTTAGGATTCCTGCAATCACAATCTCATACATCTATTAATAATATTTATTAGTATTAATAAAGGACAACTGTTCAGTGCTGTTAAATGGATTTTTGTTCAAATGAACATGTGGGGTTTTTTTGTTAATACATGACAGGATTGCAAGAGATGACTACTTTTTATCGTACTCATTCTGATTCCACATTTTGTTTTATTTCAACATTTCAGTCGACTGTTAATTGGAGACAAGCTCTTTTTGTTATTTCCAGCATATCTGAAAATATTCGCCCACAGCTTGTATCTATCATGTTTATTCAAGTGTGATAGTTGGGTTAGAGTCAAGCATGAAACAGAGGATTAGATATTTCTATAAAATGAGGCTGTCACAATTTGTAGTGTAGATACACTTAACTTTGTTTGCTTTACACCTTCAGAACATGGATTGGAGGTGGAAAGACTGTTGACATTTCTTACCAAGTAACAACTGTTATGACCCAGTGGTGCACTGAATCCCTCCTTCAGCTTCTGTGTGTCACAAACAAAAGAGATGTGGATCGATCATAGGAAGAAGCTGTCTGTCGTTCATCATTAACAACCGGATCGTAGAGGTCATATAAAAGTATAACAACCTACATCACCATCGACAATAAACTGTCCTTTGAGCAGCATGTTCATGCTCTATATTGGTATTTTTAACTACGTTCAATAGCAGGGGCTCAAGTGATCCACCTGCTCCATAAAATGTCTGCCACCCTTCTTCCAAGTAAGGAAGAATCTGCCGTTTGTCTGTCACAGGGCAAACACTGAGAGACAGGCTGTCACATGCACTCACATTCACACCTATCAGCAACCCAAAGTCATGAGTTAATCTCAAGTGACTGTTTTTGCACTGTGGGAGGAAACCAGAATATCTTCAGAAATCCCACACATATATGCAAGGAGAAGAGGAAAAGCTCCATGCAGGAATGGCCCAACAGCCAGCCTGAAACCGAAGAGGCTTCTAACCACTACACCACCGTGCGCTCACTACAATATTTACATTTAAAGCACATTCCTCAGATAAAAAAGTATATTTAAGTACTAATTCAGCTCAGAAGAGACACTGATTAGCTGGAAATGGAGTCTAAAACATGCACAATAGTAATAAAAAATTCAAATTTGAATTATTGACATACTCGGTTGACAATAAATCTTAGCAAATTATTGATAATAATATGAATTTGCTTTCAGAGAGCACTTTTCAAAATTCAAAACTCACCTTAAATGGTGCTTCACATATTAAACAGAAATTTTAATATGTACATTAGATGAAGTACTTAAGTATGAGTATGAAGTCTCCCCATAATACTGCCTAATTATAGGAGGGTTATTGTAATTTATTACTTCTAGCGTTGTTAAAAGTTAATGTGAGGTTTCAGAAAAAATGGAAGGAAAATCTTGGGATATTCACACAGTATTATGAGGTAACTGAGAAATGCTTGATTTCTAGTGAAGCATGTGGTCTTTCAGAGGACATCCAGCTCTGTAATTCAATATTGACAGACAGAAAGGTTCTGTCAGACGTTCATTTATCACAAGTCCCTTTACTCTTTCGCTCACTTCTTTGAAAATGACTGATGGTCATGTGCAGCGGAGACTTCTACTTTTTACTTACTAAAGACACCCTGTTTTATTTGACTCTTTTTTTTCTAACTTGAATGCCTCTCATCCACTTTTTGGTGCGGCTATAATGTGTGAAATCTGGATAAACATGGGATAAGTTACGGATTCTCTTCACCACAAGGACATTTGAAGACAAGCGGCCACTTGTACTTAAGGGATAAACCCTTCCTCACATCCAGTTGAACTCTCCTGTTGAGAACAAGCTGTTGCTTGGGGAACAGCTGCTCTGTGCGCAAGCTTTTCAGACTTTATGGGAAAGAACAGCGACAAAATGCCTAGTGAATTTGTGAATGAATATGAGCCTCTGCTCATTAAAGAATTCAAAGACACTCCATGGTTAAAGGTAGGCTGGGAGTGCTTGGGTGGGTTTAAAACAAAAAAAGAGGATCTTGGCTTGGAATGGTGCTTTTATTAACCCATACTGTTTTAATATGATTGCTATATCTGTTCTCTTATTTGCAGTTTCCTAACAAATCCCTTCTGCTGGCTGCATGTGCTGCTTGTATTGGAGGAACCTTTCAGTATGGATATAATGTCTCTGTCATCAATGCACCCACAGAGGTAAAAATCCTGGGTTTTTTGGCCACTGGGATTCATGATCTAACAACAGTTTGGTACTTGGTGTTTCTCATTGTAGGGAAAAAAATTGAGGAATTGAGACGTGTGTTCTTGTTTTTATTAGTATTATTGGCGCATGCACAAACAGGGGAGAGTCCCGTGTTCGATCTGAGGAGGTCTTGTGCTTCTTATTAGACCCCCACATGATTCTCAACAGACCTGATGAAAACTTTTCCACAGCATTTGGTTGAGCTGCCAAAAAAAGCAACTCTCCTCAGTTCAGTACAGATACTTGTGTAAAAATAGAGTAAGAGTACTTCTTCAATTTATTTATTTAAGAAAAAGTCAAAGCATGCAAATTGAGAAAACACAAACACGCACACACACACAAAAACACATGTGTGTTTGTTTCCTCACGGGATCTCATTTTATTCTTGTTTTCTCTCCAGTATGTGCAAAGATTCATCAACCAAACGTGGAGAGAGCGTTATCAAGCTGACATATCAGAGCACATTCTTACCCTCTTCTGGTCCACCATAGTGTCTATTTTCACTATAGGAGGACTAATAGGAGCGTCAATAGGCAGCACCCTGTCTGTGAAACTGGGAAGGTATGAACAGAACAATGTATTGAAAATAAATGCTGCACGTTTTATTTTCTGTACCAGAGGCTTTTAATTGTATGCTGGTTGTTTTAGGAAAGGGACACTATTGACCAACAACATCTTTGCATTACTTGCTGCGGTGCTGATGGGTCTCAGTTACTCTGTGGGAGTTTTTGAGTTGCTGATCATTGGACGTCTGATGTGTGGAATAAATGCAGGTACAAAAATGCAGTAGCACATTTAAATGATTCCCTCTTGAAACATTGAAAGAGACGGATTCATAATTAGATGGGTTTTTTTTTTACATTTTGTTTGAACCTTGCCTTGTTTTGTAATTGTCCTGTCATTGTTGTAGGGATTGGCCTTTGTGTTCAGCCTCTTTATTTGGGGGAAATAGCTCCAACAGCATTTCGTGGAGCCATGGGAATGTTCACCTCAATCTTCATCACTGGTGGGATTCTGACCGGACAAGTGATCGGCCTCAAGTAAGTCCTCTACATCAGAATCCAGCTGAGTTCATAAGATCCATCCACACACTGCTATCGTCTTCTTTGGGCAGTTTCCCATTGGCATTTGCCACATTTTCCTTTAAAAAAAAAAATAACAACTCTATCCTAAAAATCTATACCTACACCTATCTAAAGCTCTTCCTCTTCTCCTTTTCCATGACCTGCTCCATCCACCATATTTTTTCCCTGCATCAGCGTACATACATGACCAAGCAGTCTCAACCTTGACTCTCACGTCCCTGTCAAAAACTGTCCAGCGTGATCTGCCCAGCTGTAGTCACTCTTAATCCTGTGAATTATGCTCTGCCACCTCCAGTTCAGCCTCCTCGCTCGAGCCACTATATCACTGATAAATTATGTGGCTCAATTCATTAATTACTCAGAGAGCTCCTAGGAGGAGAAGAGTACTGGCCCATCCTGCTCTCCACCACATGTATCCCAGTGATTCTGCAGCTTGTGACCCTGCCCTGGTTCCCAGAGAGCCCTCGCTACCTGCTCATAAACAAAGGAGATATTGATGGATGTAAAAAAGGTAAAACAGCGACACAAGTTCTCCATGTTTTCATGTATTCATTTCGTGCCCGTGATAGAGTTGCATGTTTTAACATTCTCTTACTTATTTGCCCTTATTGACCATCATATTTTGGAGATGTGAAATGAACTTTAGTTTGATTCAAAAACTTTTCCACTACGATTCTCAAAAACATAAAACGCGTGACACAATAAGTGCCTGCTAAAGACACTAATGACCGGGAAATGTGTTTTTCCACCGGCAGCTCTGAAGCAGCTGCACGGTGCAGCGGACTGTGATGGTGAATGGGATGATATTGAGAAGGAGAAGAATAATTTGCTGGGTTTTGAAGCAAAGAAGCCCTGGGATCTCTTCGCTGACCGAAGTGTTCGCTGGCAGCTTCTCAGCATCATTCTGCTCAGCGCTGCTCAACAGCTCAATGGCATCAATGCAGTACGTAGATACATACTAATATTCTATTCATCTATCATCTAGTACTGATCACAACACTCAGAAAAGTTCATTTAAAGTTTTCAAGCATTCAGTTTTTCTTTTTTTTAATTGGTGTTTCTTCTTTTCATATTTGTAGATTTACTTCTATGCAGATTATGTGTTCAAACGATCTGGTATTCCCAGTGATAAAATACCATATGTCACAGTCGGCACTGGAGCATGCGAATGCATCACTGCTTTAACATGTGTAAGTACGAATTTGCACCTTGTCACTCTTTAATTTCATTTTCTACCTGACAGTAGTCAGAGATGTATTTAGATTCCTTACTAAAGTAAAAGTACCAATATTCCAATGGAATTTAACATTAGAAGGTACATTCCTCTTGAATATATATGAAATTATGTGTAAGAGAATAATAAACTACTTATTTGATACCTCTGAGTGAATAAATGTGGTATCAACTAATAATGAACTGTTTCACTGATATTTTATTATTGCAGCTGGGTTTTTTGTCCAGATATTTACCTCTCAAAGCAAACAAATGGAGTGCAGCAGAATAATGAAACATTCCCTCTGAAACGTGATGAATGGAAGTATAAAGTACAAGCAAATACAAATACAAAAATGTCACGCAGGTTCCTCAAAACTTCATGTTTTTTGAGTAGTGAGTAGAAGCTCTGTGTTATTTTCCCCCATCAGGGATTCAGCAATAATGAACCTACGTGACCACATGGGACTGACCACAATGATAAAAATACTGTCCATTGTAAAGAGAAACAAACAAATCCTTTAAGACCAAGGATGATGATGATGATGAAGAGGACAAACTCATCTTTCAAGAAAGAAACCTCAAACTGAACAATGAACAAAGATGTTTCTTAAGGACACAGTGGTGAAAAAAATAAAGAGATCCAACAGACAGATAATATGTATTCACAACCATCTGACTTCCAAGGAAGTGTAATTTAAATGTAAATGTAAGTCAGGATGAAATACTGAGTAAAACACACGGCTGATGTGTCACAACATCACTAAAATACCAGCTTATTTGTACATAATACATTTTTCATGAGGGAAAGTGACCATTTGATAACTGTACTGAATCCACCATGTCACATTTAGACTTGTTTGTTGTTTATAGCCTATTATGTATAGTAGGATAGGAGGCCTGGGTAGTGTGCAGGCACTTTCCAGTGACAAATCCTTAACTTTTTCTTTTTTTTTTGTAAGATATATGGAAATGTTTGCAAGTTTTATACTTTCGTACTGATTCTTCTTTGAATAAATAGAATATAAAGATCCGAAGTCTCATTCATGAAAGAAAGGTTTTGAAATATGCTCATACAGTTCTGTCAGAATTACAAAGAGTGTCCTATGAAGGCCGAAAACATCCAAGATCAGACAGACAATAAAAAGTAATGTACAAATTAGTTATCCAGGCATGACAAAGTGTCCCTTCTAATTTTTCAGAAACCATTTAGATATCCCACTACTTTTTGCCGTTACTGTAATGAAGTCCTAATTTTGAGTAATTTTCCACAATACTGGTCATATTCCTTGTATTTGTTGGTCTGAAACCGATTCATTTGCTTTTTTATTGAAATGGGCTCAATAAAATAAGCTGTCTTGCCCTGAAATGAAGTTGTTAATCTCCCAGTATAAATAGAAAGCGAGTTTTGAAAGAAAGAGATGGTCACTAACTCACAACACTGATACTACTATATGCTTTTGTAGCAGGATGAGAATAGTACGTCACAGGATTAAGGGGAACGAAGCCGAAAGCGTACTATGAAAAGTCAAAGAGAAGTTATAAAGAAGGTGTTTTGCCTGCAGTGTTTTTGATCTTGTGACATGTCGTGTGACTCACAGGGTCTGCTTGTCGAATCTCTGGGAAGGAAAATCCTCATCATCGGAGGATACACTTTGATGAGTATCTGCTGCGTTTTATTCACGCTGACGCTCACTTTCCAGGTGATGAGTTCAAATGATGGAGATATTTTCTAAATTGTTTGCATTTACTCATGTCTTTGTGTTCATGTGTGCGATTGTGTCTCTATCAGGATGCCAGTCCTGTTGTCCCATACCTGAGCATGGCCTGTGTTTTTGCTTTTATCCTCAGTTTTGGCCTGGGACCAGGCAAGTGACCAAACCAGTAACTTTTCTCTTCATTGCAGTCTGTCGTCTGCAGCTGCAGTTCCACAGTTGTTATAACTGCTTTCCATTGTTGCGTGTTCCTCCGTGAAGGTGGCGTGACAAACATCTTGACGACTGAGCTGTTCACACAAAACGCTCGTCCCGCAGCGTACATGATCGCAGGGTCAGTCAACTGGTTGAGCTTCTTCTTCGTTGGCCTCGTCTTCCCTTTTATTGTGGTGAGTGTTTCACACCATTGCTCGCATCTTCTTTATTTGAATCGAAAACTCAAACTGAGATATTTGAAGGAATAGTTCTCACTGGTATTTCTTCCTCGCAGATCGGGCTGCAGCAGTACTGCTTCATGGTCTTCTTGGTCGTCTGCGTCATGGTGACAACATACATTTCCTGCATACTTCCTGAAACCAAGAACAAAACCTTCCTGGAAATCCAAAACGAGTTCAAGTCGTCCAGCGACAGAAAGGCCGTCAGTGCCGATGGAGCCGGGGCAAACCTGTTATCGACTTCAATATGAAATGTGCCCTTTGACTCACATGCAGAGAAATAAACCTTGTCCAACTCACACATTTAGATATAAAGAGATGAATGGAAATGGGTCAGAGTTTACATGTTGTGTATAACCATGATAAATAATACTGTAAACCATGTTGCCTTCACATATTTACTATTTAATCAGAAGTTATCTTAACTTTAAATGTGTTTGCCTGTTAAATATTGGGTTGTTTAACTTTTGTATTTGAGATTTTTCATTAAAGATCAGTTCATGAAAACCATTTTCAATGGGCTCAGAATTTGCAATTTCGGCTGGTTGACATTTAAGCTTTTAATCTTTCACTGTGGCATGAAATCTGGGGAACAAAACCTTCGCTCAACTGTTTGTCATGAGTGGCGGAAAGAGTTGTAGCAACAGTGATGCGCGTGAGTCAAAAGGAGAGAGGAAGAGAGAGAGAGAGAGAGAGAGAGAGAGAGAGAGAGAGAGAGAGGGAGAGAGAGACACCTGCAAACCTCCCAATCCTACTTCCCTTCTAATATAACGCGGATCTTTTAAAGAGATGTGCGATATACAAAAACCTCGACGTTCACAAATGGATGAATATCAACAAGAACCTTTCTTAAAGCAGATTCTCTCATCTCAATTATATCCTTGAGTCACCTCCTTCAGGTCTATTGAACTAACCCCTGATTTGAATGATATGCTTCGTTTAGCAAGAAAAATGCAGGCAGTCCAAGCTACTGCTGACACACAGCTGATTTTAAGCAGCAAGCTGTCGTCTAGGGCGGGCAGTACGTGCTATGCATGACCAGATTATCCCATGTGAGGTGAAGTAATCAGTAGGGCCTTTGTTAAACCCTCCTTGTTGTTGTTGTCTGCATGGTGTTTTCCTTTAAGGAAAGCCGACACAACAAAACTTCAAGCTTGATGCCAGAAAAAGTAGAATATCTTCGCAAATTAAGGTAGCAGACCATGTATAACTTAATAAAATGTGGCATTTTAAACAAGAAAAGTGAACATATGTGCTAACTTACTATTTTGTTTTCTTATAAGACAACAGTAATAAACTGCTAAAATAAATTTGCTGCACATTTACCTAGCTGTGTTACACATTAAGATGGAGGCTTGGGGGGTGTTTGACTATATTGTCACCTGCACTGTGATACTTTTATGATACAGGTCAACTCAGTTCAGAATTTACAATTTTGGGAACAATTTTAGTTCTTTGGAACATGAAAATACAAGTTAAAATTGAATAAGGAATAATAAGTACAGTACATTGACTAATGACAAGATAACCTTTTCATAGTAATTGTAAGACAGAGACATTAAGATCTCACAAACAGACACATCTAATTCAGGGCGATCAAATAACCAAACAATTATGTATTTGGGTTGCAGGAGTATGCCCATTAAAGACTCAAAGAGAGCACGAAAAGATTGAACAAACAAAACAAAACAAAAAAAATCCCTCCACAATATAAATACTTCTTTACAGTTGTAAATATGTTCATATATCACCGTATCACATCCATCTTTAGGGTGTTTAAACACACAGTATCTTTAAAATGACCTGAACATGAGTGTTTGTTTCTTACAGGGCGCAAAAGAAAGACAGGGTTGTTGTTTTTTTTTTTTTTATTAAGTAGTGTTATTTTCAGGAGAATTTTCCTAGTAAGAAAACCTCAGGGAGACAGAATACACAGGAAAAAGACTGAGAGCAATTGAAAAGTTTAAGAGAAAGTTTATTTGTCACGCCCCACTCCTCAGAGGCCTCTTAGGGGCGTGGCTGGGTGTTCTCCCTCTCTTGTCTCTCCTCCCCTTTTGGTTGCAGGCTGTGTTTAAGGAGGTGGAGGTGGACTGCTGAGGGACTAATACCTACCTTGATTCAGGCCAGCTGCGACGACCGGGTGGAGCTCGTTTTCTGCTGATCAGCTGCACCTCTTAAGCGTGTGCTCGACTCCACTCGGCGCTGGATCGTAAAACTCCCTCAGTTAGTAGACCTGCGTGTGCGTTGTCCTAGTTTAGTCTTCTACTAACGTCGTTTCCTTTGCTTCCCCTTTGAAGACTCGCCAGCCTCGGCTTCCTTGGGTTCCTGACACACCGTGACTCGTGCCCCAGTAGCTCCTGCCTCAGCTAGCCGCCTTCACCTCCTGCCTCCGGAGCCTGCAGCACCTTCAATCCACGCTTGTTAAAGAATAAACTCTTCCAAGCGTACTCATCTGTCTCCCGCTGGTTTCTACTGGTGTCAAGCCAGCCCTCACTTCGGAAAACGACGTCAAGCCAGCCCCCACTCAATTGGTGCGCGTATACGCCATGCATTACTGTAAGAGCAAACTCGGACCTATTTCAAAATAAAAGTGACGTTTCAATGAACGAAATATCGCCTTCATTCAGATAGTTAATGAAACACAAATTAATACTCTAACTAATAACAACAAAGAAAATAAATTACTTTCATACTATCATTATGAACTAATACTATGAACTATAATAAAATGAAATTATAAAACCATTGCCCACAGAAGCCAAACATTTTTTATTTTTTATTAGTATTACTGTTATTATAATACTATAGATAAGGATCAGCCAGATCTGATTAGAAATTTCAAAATAAGAGCCATTTGAAATACCATAATTGAGTAACATTCATGCCAACTTTGAAGTGATATTAAATGGAATTTCCACGTTATCATTTCACCATTCCACTTCAGACTGATAGTAGGACACCCCAGGATGCCTCTCACCAAGTATCAGCCAGATCTGATGTGGAATTCCAAAATAAGAGCCATTTGAAATTGCTCATCAGAGCACCTATTGTACCAACTTTGAATTGATATAAAATGGAATTTCCACGTTATCATTTCACCATTCCACTTCAGACTGATAGTAGGACACCCCAAGATGCCACACACCAAGTATCAGCCAGATCTGATGTGGAATTCCAAAATAAGAGCCATTTGAAATTGCTCATCAGAGCACCTATTGTGCCAACTTTGAAGTGACATAAAATGGAATTTCCACGTTATCATTTCACAATTCCACTTCAGACTGATAGTAGGACACCCCAGGGTGCCTCTCACCAAGTATCAGCCAGATCTGATGTGGAATTCCAAAATAAGAGCCATTTGAAATTGCTCATCAGAGCAGCATTCATGCCAACTTTGAAGTGATATTAAATGGAATTTCCACGTTATCATTTCACCATTCCAATTCAGACTGATAGTAGGACACCCCAGGATGCCTCTCACCAAGTATCAGCCAGATCTGATGTGGAATTCCAAAACAAGAGTGTACTGAAATAGCACATCTGAGCACCAATCACTATCTTAGTCTGATATCCATCCATCCATCCATCCATCCATTTTCTGCCGCTTATCCAGGGCCGGGTCGTGGAGGCAGCAGTCCAAGCAGAGTTGCCCAGACTTCCCTCACCCCAGACACTTCTTCCAGCTCTTCCCATGGCATCCCAAGGCGTTCCCAGGCCAGCCGAGAGACATAGTCCCTCCAGCGTGTCCTAGGTCTGCCACAAGGCCTCCTACCGGAGGGACATGCCCGGAGCACCTCCCTCGGGATAGGGAGGCGTCCGGGGGGCAACCGAAACAGGTGCCCGAGCCACCTCAACTGGCTCCACTCGATGTGGAGGAGCAGTGGCTCTACTCCAAGCTCCTCCCTGGTGACTGAGCTCCTCACCCTATCTCTAAAGGTGACTGAGCTCCTCACCCTATCTCTAAAGGTGACTGAGCTCCTCTCCCTATCTCTAAAGGTGACTGAGCTCCTCTCCCTATCTCTAAAGGTGACTGAGCTCCTCTCCCTATCTCTAAAGGTGACTGAGCTCCTCTCCCTATCTCTAAAGGTGACTGAGCTCCTCTCCCTATCTCTGAGGGTGACTGAGCTCCTCTCCCTAGCTCTAAAGGTGACTGAGCTCCTCTCCCTATCTCTAAAGGTGACTGAGCTCCTCTCCCTATCTCTGAGGGTGACTGAGCTCCTCTCCCTAGCTCTAAAGGTGACTGAGCTCCTCTCCCTAGCTCTAAAGGTGCGCCAGCCACCCTATGGAGATCCCGAGGGAGGCTGGAGACATTGAGTCCGAGTGGACCATGTTCTCCACTACCATTGTCGAAGCTGCTGTTCAGAGCTGTGGCCGTAGGGTCTCCGGCGCCTGTGGCGGCAATCCCCGAACCCGGTGGTGCAGCAACACTGTTTACAGTCGATGTGGGGAGCTGTTGACCTCAACTGGGGATGTCGTCGGGCGGTGGAAGGAATACTTCGAGGACCTCCTCAATCGCACCACCACGTCTTCCGTTGAGGAAGCAGAGGCTGGGTTCTCAGAGGTGGACTCGTCCATTACCCAAGCCGAAGTTACTGAGGTAGTTGCGAAGCTCCTCGGTGGTAAGGCACCGGGAGTGGATGAGATTCGCCCAGAGTTCCTTAAGTCTCTGGATGTGCAGGGACTGTCGTGGCTGACTAATCTCTGCAATATCGCGTGGCGGGTGGGGACGGTACCTCTGGACTGGCAGACTGGGGTGGTGGTCCTTCTCTTCAAGGAAGGGGTTCGGAGGGTGTGTTCCAACTACAGAGGGATCACACTCCCTCGCGACGTCCTGTGGGAGTGCTCTGGGAGTATGGAGTCCGGGGCCCTTTGTTAAGGGCTGTTCGGTCCTTGTATTCCCGGAGCAAGAGTTTGGTTCGCATTGCCGGCAATAAGTCGGACCTGTTCCCAGTGAATGTTGGCCTCCAGAAGGGCTGTCCTTTGTCACCGATTCTGTTAATCACATACATGCACAGAATTTCTAGGTACAGCCAGGGGCCGGAGGGGGTTCAGTTTGGGGAAAGAACGAGATCCCGGATACAAGTGGCTAAAATGAGCTTCATCCATAGGGTGGCTGGCGCACCTTTAGAGATAGGGAGAGGAGCTCAGTCACCTTTAGAGATAGGGAGAGGAGCTCAGTCACCTTTAGAGATAGGGTGAGGAGCTCAGTCACCTTTAGAGATAGGGTGAGGAGCTCAGTCACCAGGGAGGAGCTTGGAGTAGAGCCACTGCTCCTCCACATCGAGTGGAGCCAGTTGAGGTGGCTCGGGCACCTGTTTCGGTTGCCCCCCGGACGCCTCCCTATCCCGAGGGAGGTGCTCCGGGCATGTCCCTCCGGTAGGAGGCCTTGTGGCAGACCTAGGACACGCTGGAGGGACTATGTCTCTCGGCTGGCCTGGGAACGCCTTGGGATGCCATGGGAAGAGCTGGAAGAAGTGTCTGGGGTGAGGGAAGTCTGGGCAACTCTGCTTGGACTGCTGCCTCCACGACCCGGCCCTGGATAAGCGGCAGAAAATGGATGGATGGATGGATGGATGGATGGATATCAGACTAAGATAGTGATTGGTGCTCAGATGTGCTATTTCAGTACACTCTTGTTTTGGAATTCCACATCAGATCTGGCTGATACTTGGTGAGAGGCATCCTGGGATGTCCTACTATCAGTCTGAAGTGGAATTGTGAAATGATAACGTGGAAATTCCATTTTATATCACTTCAAAGTTGGCATGAATGCTGCTCTGATGAGCAATTTCAAATGGCTCTTATTTTGGAATTCCACATCAGATCTGGCTGATACTTGGTGAGAGGCATCCTGGGGTGTCCTACTATCAGTCTGAAGTGGAATTGTGAAATGATAACGTGGAAATTCCATTTTATATCAATTCAAAGTTGGTGTGATAGGTGCTCAGATATGGTATTTCAGAAGGCTCTTATTTTGGAATTCCACATCAGATCTGGCTGATACTTGGTGTGTGGCATCTTGGGGTGTCCTACTATTAGTCTGAAGTGGAATTGTGAAATGATAACGTGGAAATTCCATTTTATATCAATTCAAAGTTGGTACAATAGGTGCTCTGATGAGCAATTTCAAATGGCTCTTGTTTTGAAATTCCACATCAGATCTGGCTGATACTTGGTGAGAGGCATCCTGGGGTGTCCTACTATCAGTCTGAATTGGAATGGTGAAATGATAACGTGGAAATTCCATTTAATATCACTTCAAAGTTGGCATGAATGCTGCTCTGATGAGCAATTTCAAATGGCTCTTATTTTGGAATTCCACATCAGATCTGGCTGATACTTGGTGAGAGGCATCCTGGGGTGTCCTACTATCAGTCTGAAGTGGAATTGTGAAATGATAACGTGGAAATTCCATTTTATATCAATTCAAAGTTGGTGTGATAGGTGCTCAGATATGGTATTTCAGAAGGCTCTTATTTTGGAATTCCACATCAGATCTGGCTGATACTTGGTGTGTGGCATCTTGGGGTGTCCTACTATTAGTCTGAAGTGGAATTGTGAAATGATAACGTGGAAATTCCATTTTATATCACTTCAAAGTAGTGTGATAGGTGCTCTGATGAGCAACTTCAGAAGGCTCTTATTTTGGAATTCCACATCAGATCTGGCTGATACTTGGTGTGTGGCATCCTGGGGTGTCCTGCTATCAGTCTGAATTGAAATGGTGAAATGATAACTTGGAAATTCCATTTAATATCACTTCAAATTTGGTACAATAGGTGCTCAGATATGGTATTTCAAAGGGCTCTTATTTTGGAATTCCACATCAGATCTGGCTGATGCTTGGTGAGTGGCATCCTGGGGTGGTCTACTATCAGTTTGATGTGGATTGGTTTGATGACAACAGGGAACTTCCATTTAAAATTAGTCTGATATCAGAGTCATTCAAGCCCAGATAAGCTGTCAGAGGGCTCTTATTTTATACACCTTATCAGGTCTACTATCAATCTGATGTTAAATGAGTCGGAATTTCTCCAAGACCTACTGTTCTATTGGGCCTTTAATTTTAGTAACGTGATCAGAGTGGGTTTATATCTATAGTATTATAATAACATTAATACTAATAAAAAAAAGTTTTTTTGGCTTCTGTGGGAAATAATTTTATTGATATGTCATTTTTCTTAGTTTGTATCAACGATAAATTAATTAATCTTCTTTATTGTTATTAGTTATAGTATTACTTTGTGTTTCATCAACTATCTGAATGAATCTCGTTCATTTAAACGTCACTTTTATTTAGAAATAGGTCTGAGTTTGCTCTTACGGTAATGCATAGTGTATACGCGCACCGCTAAATTGAGTGGGGGCTGGCTTGACGTTGTTTTCAGAAGTGAGGGCTGGCTTGACACCAGTTGGTTTCTCCGCACCTGAGCCTCTGAAATCCCACCGTAACATTATTAGATTATTATTGTAAGAAGAGACAAAGTCACAGTACAACCTCTGCATGGTTGTCCAGGAGTTTGTCTGACTCTGAAGTCAGACAGTCCCTTCTTAAAGGCTGGATTGTTTTGAGTCTGCATTGAAGGACACCAAAAGCAGCACATAGGTTTCAACAGTGCTGACACGGATCATCCTTGAGCACAGATTGCAAAATTACACATCATTCTTTATGAGACAAAACAAGATTTCCATAACAGTTATCTTTAAATATATGAAGAATTGGTTCACATTCAAAAAGACCAACACATCACAACATCCTGTTGAGGGAGAAAACATTGAACTTTAGCTACTTTAGAGAACTAAACAATGAATTCTTCTCAATCCTGCTATTTGATTATTCCTCGCCTCCTAATGATAAAAATGATCTTACATGGATATGATGCTTCTGTTGCTGCTTTCCTTGTTCTGCATTGATCAACTTCCTGTGTTTTTCTCTATCTGCTTTGTTTGATAATGATAAATACAGTTGCAGTATTTCATCCCAGTGAATGGTATGGAATATTTAGATATCAATAGATTTCAATGTTACTTGAAACATACACTGTCAGAACTGCCCTGACATTAGATGTAATGAGATGTCATAAACTCTAATTACTAGATTACTAAAGTAAAGGTTACTAGATTACGTGCCAGCTGACTGAGAGCAAGACAGTTGGCCTGAGCAGAACTCTAACATTTTCTGTTTTTTCTCAGTTTACATCAAAGTTTAAAAAAAAAAAAAACAGAATAATCTCTATTGTCTTTCCATGAAATGTGGCATGTGGGAAACCCACACACGGAAAGAACCAGCAAACTACACACTGTGGTAAAAGCCCAATTCACTACACCATTGTGCTGCAACCTTGTTCCAGCTTGTGTATGTCGCCTCCCTGCCAGCAGGAGGCGCTAAACTTCAACCACCTGATAGTAGAAGAAGTAGATGAAGCTCCTCCCAATCAACATGGCGACTTAGTGAGAGGACCACGCACGTTTGTTGACATTTTTTTTAAATACCAAGCTGCTGATTTATAATTTGATTCACAACTACAGCCACCATGTCGAGACTCATCATTAAAAATCTCCCTAACGGGGTAAGTGACATTGTTTGACGGCGCCAGAAGCTTGTCGCTCCGTCCAGCTGAAATCTTAACAGAGTGTGTGCGTGTGCGTCCGTGTCTGTGTGTGCAGATGAAGGAGGAGCGGTTCAGGGCCATGTTCGCCGCCTTTGGCACGGTGACAGACTGCACCCTGAAGTTCACCAAAGACGGAAAGTTCCGAAAGTTTGGCTTCGTGGGCTTCAAATCTGAAGAGGACGCGAGCAGAGCTCTGAAACATTTCAACAAGAGCTTCGTGGACACATCCAGAGTGACGGTGGGACCTCAAGTCGTGGAGACACACTCCATAATTATTATTATTATTATTATTTTCCACATGTCAATCACATGGGTGTTCGTTTGTTTCAGGTGGAGATGTGCAAAGCATTTGGAGACCCCACCAAAGCTAAAGCCTGGAGTAAACACAGTCAGAGCTCAGGACAGGATAGAGCCCCTGATCCGCCTGCACCAGAGGGGAGTAAGGTAAGAAAAACAACTTAAACAATGTAGAAAACCATATGAAACTCTCACAAATTCATCAACATGTGAACATCTATAAATATCTTATACTTCATCATAAGCATGTTCTTAAAAGTAGTCACCATAAAAAATGGCAGAGAAAAATAACAGGTAGGTAGAAATTTGTTGACCACTTGTATAATGCCCATAATGTAATAATCTGCCAATAGTGTAATACAGTTATTGATTCATGACCGTAATAATATTTTGCCAAAAATGCCAGTAAGTTATTACACAAATGAAGCATTTTATAAAATTATTTTCGAATGCAATAATTGCAGCTCATCATGTCATAATACTATGCATTAAATAGGGCTGCATTTTTTTAGGGGAAATATAAGCCTTTTTTGCCGATATTGTGCATTTCCTAAATAATTAGATATGATTGTCACAGTCAATCATTGAGGAAAGTGTACCATGTAACACTCGCTCTCAGTAATGCTTGTAAAGAACATTTTACTATTTTATTACATTATTGGTAAATTATTACGTTACTGGTTGTTACACCCCTGTTGAGACCAGGGTTACTTTTCCTTTTTGTAACTCACAGCAATTTCGAAGGCAACAAGGATTACAAGTGCTCCCTGTTACTAACCTCAAATAAGGCCAAGTGTGATCTCAGTTGGGCCATAGAAGAAAAACTATAACAACAATCAATAGAGACAATTAGAAGTTTCTTTCTTAGTTGTATTGAAGCATGCAAAAATGATGGTAAAGTTCAAATTTCATTAACTGTTTTTTTTTTTTTCTCCTCTTTCTCAGAAAAATAAACATACAAAGGAAACCCCCAGTGTACTGAAAAATGTGAGTATATTAACAACCATGTTTATCTGCTTTTAAAATGTACCAGCATAGGGTTATATGACTATGTGCAATTTGATTTGGGCATCAAGTACTAAACTATACTGGTAAGTTTAATAATCTGAAAACAATCCCATACCTGAAATGCACGCGTATTAAGCACTACCGAAATGTTAGAGATTCTTAGTTTTTGTGTTGTGGGAAAATTTTACTCTTTAAATTTTCAAATTAGATTTAAAAGCAATTTACTCAATAGTCGTCATGCATCTGTATGTTTTATTATTTCTGTAGTTGTGTTCATAATCGTCTCTCGTTATAGTTGGAAGACGAGCAGGGATTCAAGGAGTTTCTGTCAGTGCATCAGAATCGAAGCCAAGCACCGACCTGGGCAAACGACACGGTGCAGCAAGAAACACACGCGGACAAAAAACAGACGAAGACCCAGAGCAAGAAGAAGCATGTGTCTGATGATTACCTCAATTTTGATTCAGAAGAGTCTGAGAATGAAGACGAGGAGGATGGTGATAATGATGATGATGATGACGGTGAAGGTGAAGGTTGGTTATGATTTTTTTTATTTTTTATTATTGTTTACCTGAAACCCTCACAGTTGGAGGTACAGTATAATCATGCTCCAACGAAATACCATTAAATTGGGATGTTGTTTCTCTCAGTGGCCACAAAAGAAGCACTGAAGTCCAGCTTGTCGGATATGGACTACCTGCGCTCGAAAGTGGCTCGAACAGCAGACAGCAGGGAGGAGAGTGGTGATGGTGATGATGGTGATGATGATGAAGAGAAGAATGATGGTCCAGTACACCACACAGACAGTGCCTATGAGAGTGGCGACAGAGAAAACCTCGCCAAGACCAAGATTTCAGTTCCTTCAGATGATAAGAAGCACAATAAAGTGAAGAAATCTGCCCAGCAGGAGGTGACTGTTCAGCGGAAGCTGCATTTTATTCATATAATATTTGTATTCAGTGCAGGATGTTGTTTCTATGGAAGCTTCAACTGTCTCCATGTGTTGCTTGCAGATGGAGCCCACCACAGACTTCACAGTGAAATTGAGAGGGGCTCCATTTAATGTCAAAGAGGTGAGTCAACAACAGCTTCCTGTGTGCATTGAGAGTGTTCTTGGTGTCAGTATCTCTGACGGTTATGTCGTTGCATGTTTCGCTTCAATAGCAACAAATTCGCGAGTTCATGACGCCGCTGAGACCTGCAGCAATCAGGATTGGGAAGAACGAAAGTGGAAATAGAACTGGTATGTCACTGGTGGCTCATTGAAGTCACTCTGGTGTTTCTTTTCACATCGTGACTGTCTAGAACAGTGATTGCCAACCAGGAAGGCTCAGCTCCTTATGCAGGTGCACCAACAATTCACGGGGGGCATTGTCACTGTCACCGAGATCACAATGATAAACAATTTGGCTCCCTCAAGAAAAAGTTTGAGAATCACTGATCAGTCTGACCTCAAAGTGTCCATATAGATCAGGGGTGTCAAACTCAGATCCTGGAGGGCCGAAGCTCTGCACGTTTTCCACGTCTCCCTCCCCTGAATGTCCTGATGCTTCATCACCACATTCAGCACAAAGCCAGATAAAGAGCTGCTCATTGCAATCAGCTGTGTGGAAGCAGGGAGACATGCAAACCGTGCAGGGCTGCGGCCCTCGAGGACCGGAGTTCCACACATGTGATATAGATAATGTGCTGTCCCATAGTTCAGTTGGTGTTGCGTGTGTTTCAGGTTATGTATATGTGGACCTGCGATCTGACGAGGAGGTGGAAAAGGCACTGAAGAGGAATAAAGATTATATAGGTGAGACGTTTCCTTTTTTTCTTTGTGTGTTCTCTGGATATACAGTGACGGCCTTTTAGATGTACATCAATCTGATGGTAACTTTCAGAAAGTGCCTTTTTCTCCTTTTCTCCCTCCCCCCCACCGTCACCATTTAATGACAAGACAGCCCTAGTTCATTAAAATAGAAAACGTTTAAAAAAAAACAACCAACAACTTAATAGTACAAATCTGTGAATCTGTACCAATATCCTGATAAGTTTTTCATGCTCTACTGGTATTTGTGAAAATGACACTTACGAATGATGTCCTGTGCCCTGATCTGACTTCAGGAGGACGCTACATTGAACTCTTCCGTGTGGACGCCTCAGGGGGCAAATTCAAGAAGGAAAGAAATGCAATGGAAATTGACAGAAACTTCACCCGGAAGCTCAAGGAGGATGAGGAGGAGGAAGACGTCGCGGAGTCGGGTCGGCTCTTTGTCAGGAACCTCCCTTACACATGCACAGAGGAAGAGATCAAGGAGCTCTTTACTAAACATGGTGATTGTAGAAACACACTGCAGTGCATTCTGACGGATTTTGCACAGGTTTTCTTAACGTGCCAAGTTCACCCTGCCTTCATCCAGGTCATTTGTAACTCTACGATCCTTACAGGTCCGTTATCAGAGGTGCTTTTCCCGATCGACAGCCTGACCAAAAGACCTAAAGGGTTTGCATTTATAACCTACATGATCCCTGAGAATGCTGTGCTGGCTCTCGCTCAGCTCGACGGACATGTATTTCAGGTATTGATTTCTGTTTGAAACATCCCATACTGAATATGTCTGACACAGCCTTTTTTTTTCACAGTCTTGCAGTCATTACTGTTTTAGTCATTCCTGCTGCTCATGTGAATAAAGTAACACCTTTTGTCTCGTACCTTTAGGGCCGAATGCTTCATTTGCTTCCCTCCACTGTAAAGAAAGAAAATGCCGAGTCTGCAGATGCCGGTGGTCCTGGTTCCTCGACTTACAAACGGCAAAAAGATGCTAAAAATAAAGCATCAAGTTCCAGGTATGCATGGTCACATTTGCCCTCTGCTCTCGCCTTGTTGTCTTTCATTTACTGATTAAATGTCTGCTTCTCCGTAGCTCGCACAACTGGAACACTTTGTTTCTGGGGACAAGTGCAGTGGCAGATGCTATTGCTGAAAAATACAACACCACCAAAAGCCAAGTTCTGGACCATGTGAGTCACTGTCGATCCAGTGCTGTCAAATTCATCTTGTTCTTCTATCGTATTGCCCCTTCAAAACCAAATGGCTTTAGGTTCAACATATCAATATGTGGCTTTGTATGGTGTGAAATCGAACAATGAAATTATTCCAGGTGGTGAAAATGTGATGTTGTTTGCCTCAGGCAAATGATTGGGTGCAACACACAGTGACACTGTTTTGTCTGCAGGAGTCGAAAGGAAGTGTTGCTGTGAGGATGGCTCTGGGGGAAACACAGATTGTCCAAGAGACTCGGCAGTTCCTACTTGACAACGCTGTCAGTCTGGATTCCTTCAGTCAGGTACATTAACTGTCTGTTGACACGACAAGCAGTATTTTGATCATCTCTTCTTCTCAGTTTCTTCTATAGAATGTAAATTAAAGATACCATGACGTTTGTACCCCAGTGTCCTTTCTATGGTTTTATGTACTATTTTCCAAAGCTGTTGTATTTTATTTCTTAAATGTAGACACTTTCTCTAACATAGCAAGTGTGGGCCCTATACTTAATTTTCTTCTTTGGGTACGTTTTTAAAAAAATCAAAAAAACAAAAGAAAATCCTCCATAAATGTGAATTTGTGGTGAGTTTGTCACATATGTTGCCAGTCCTCATTTGAAATGTCCATGTTTGTATTCTCATTTATATATTTAGGGCAGTGTTCATTCATAATCAATCATTCATAAAGTCAGAGATAATCTATGTTCCCTTGTAAGAATTTAGGATAGTTTCAATAACATCATTGATTTACACACATGGATCCATTCTGATCTCTTTTTTTGTAATAATTTCTCAATTCTAGGTATCTGAAGAGCATATACTCCTCTAAATCATACTCCTTTTCCATATTTGGAAACCCTCAAACTGACAATTCTTCTATGAAGAGTATCCTGTGTTGATTCCTGTGTTTACCCGCTTTTGGAATTCAATACTTTTTTTTTTTGTGTTGTGAACAGTAGTTCCAGGTTGTCTTTAAACTTCTTGTATGTCTTCCACTGCAATAAAGGTTTGTGTTTGGGTATTCTTTTTTTTTTTTTTTTATCTGCTTTTATATTATTTATTAAGTATATATATATATATTAAGTACTGAACAGAGCTTTTAATTTAGACATAATATAATCCCCTTTTTATGATGATTCTTTTTTTTTTTTTAATACAGGCAGCAGCAGCAAGAAGTACAACTGTGATCCTGGTGAAAAATCTTCCAGCTGGAGTGACCATGTCGGAGCTTGAAGAGCTGTTCTCGCCTCACGGTTCTTTAGGCCGAGTGCTGCTGCCGCCTTCTGGACTGACGGCCATCATTGAATTTCTCGAGTCAACTGAAGCGAAACGTGCATTCACAAAGCTGGCATACAGCAAGGTTTGTGAGGCTTTACACCCGCAAGTGCATGCTTCTACTGCAGGGCTTCACTTTACATACTGGAGGTTTAACTTAGAATTCTGACGTTTTTGTCAACTTGATTTTCAGTTCCATCACGTGCCTCTGTATTTGGAGTGGGCGCCTGTCGGGGTTTTTGTTGCAGAAAAGCCCAAACCAGGTAAAATCCATCAGTTGGATACCTGGCGATCGGATTTAGTTACTTCTGAACATAAGCAGGACAAAGTAAATCACCACAATATTTACATTTGACCTGTTTATCCTAGTTGTGGTCCAACAAGAGACACCGAAAGAAGAGAAGGAGGAGGAAAAAGAGGACGATGAGGAAGAAGAGGAGGAGGAGGAGTCGGCACCGGGTTCAACACTCTTTATCAAAAATCTTAACTTCAGCACGACAGAGGACAAACTACAGGAGGTTGGTAACTTCAGACGCATAAGTACCGATAAGTCAGTTTAACCAGCAACCAACAGCATTCAAAGTCTTTTTCATTTATTTCAGACTTTCTCCAAATGTGGAAAATTAAAGTCTTGCACCATCTCCAAGAAGAAAGATAAAACAGGTACTTGTGACCACATATAAGATTGTGGGATGAAAATGAGAAGATTTATTTATAGTGACTTTATAATATAATTATTTCATGAGTTGTTATTACTCAGTTGACCCTGACTCAGAATTGTTTGTTTTTTTTGTCCAGGTTTTAGGAACCTAATTTCTAATTTGGCTAAAGACAGCATTTCCTTACACACCATTGTGCTTTTTATAGTTTGCTTACATAAACAGTTTAATTACAAGCACATGGGGAGTTTGTGATGAGCATAATCGGTCTTTTTCTTTCTGTGATGTCCTACTTTTTTCTCTTCCAGGTAAACTGTTGTCTATGGGTTATGGTTTTGTTCAGTATCAAACCACGGAGTCTGCGCAGAAAGCCTTGAGGCAGCTTCAGGTACTCATCGTACTTACTCACCAACACTGACTTTATTTTTTCACTACTTGTCTTTCAAACAATGTTTTCTTCTTGTTTTTCATCCCTCCTCCAGCACTGCAATGTGGACGACCATCAGTTAGAACTGAAGATTTCAGACCGAGCCACAAAGTAAGATTTGCATCAGAAATGGTTGTATTGCATGAGATTTTTGTTTTGCAATTGCGGGGCAACATAACGACGCTGTTCCGCATCTGAACCTCACTCCTGTTTCTCCTGTCCTTTGTGCAGGGCGACCGAGGTCTCACGGAAAAAGAAACAAACTGAGAAGAAGCAGACCGGTTCCAAAATCCTCGTGCGCAACGTTCCCTTCCAAGCGACCGTCAGAGAAATTCGAGAGCTCTTCTGGTAGATGCCATTAACAAACATCCATGATTCACCATGTTTGGAGAAGGTTTTCAGTGGTACATTTTAACACATTTAATTCTACATCTTTCCAGTACATTTGGAGAGTTGAAGACGGTTCGTCTTCCAAAGAAAGCAGCAGGGACAGGGAAACATCGAGGCTTTGGATTTATTGATTTTGTCACCAAACAGGATGCAAAGGTTGGTCTGCTAAGGGTTTTTAATTTTTTTTTAAGAACTGTTAAGTGCTGGGTTGCTTATTTTGTTTCTGAACAAAGCTATATTTAGGTGTTTGTAAAGATTACTCTGACCAATAATCTCCCTCCGTTCTGCATACAGAAAGCTTTTGCAGCTCTGTGCCACAGCACTCATTTGTACGGTCGACGTCTGGTGCTGGAGTGGGCGGAGGCCGAGGAAACAGTGGAGGCGCTTCGACGGAAAACAGCGGAACATTTCCATGGTAAACCTGCAGTGATTTAAAAAAAGATAACGGCCATCTATTTCTTTAAGATCTAGTTTGCAATCTCTTTGTTTTTCATGTCAGTGGCTGCCAAAAAGCAACGGAAAGCTGAGGTTTTGGAGGGAATCATGGAGACGATGGAAACAGATGGACGTTCAGAAGACTGAAAGGACTGAATGAAGTTTAAACTGTAATATGTGGTCCCATTGTTTGTTCAGAATTTCCAACACGACACATGTTTTGTATAGATTCTTTAAAGAGATGTGATGTGACTGGTTTATATATAAAGTTTGGAATATTTCAAAGCTGCATGTTGCACTTTGTATTATGTTTGCATGAGTGCTTTATTTGTCTTGCCTGTCTTTGAAATGTGGACAAAGGCCTGTTTGTTTTTGGTAAAGCATCCATTGTTGAAGGTGGAGCAATGGCAAAACCCAAATGCAAATGTGAAGTTGGGGAAAAAAGGAACCTGAAGGAAAATAGATTTAGTCAAGGAAGCACAGCAGGACAATGCGCAGTGGTGAGCAATGTCTGAAATTGGGGTTTCTGGATGAAGTCTATATGTTATCTTTATGCCAGTGTAATTGTTCTCTGACCCCACAGTCCAAAAATGGGCATGTTGACTTAAATGGTGACTTTTCTTTTTGCAATGCCATGAACTGGCATGGGAATGAGTGGTTTTAATATTTGCCCAAAGTTAACGAGAATCACTTACAGCTCCCCGCAGCTCTAGTGTTGAAATAGATAGCGCTATTGACATAGAAAAAAACATTAACTGTCTGTAGAGGTATATGAAAGCTTTTACTGTAGTTCTTTATTAGTAAGTATGTATATACATACTGTATGGTAACGTCCCAATTTCTTCTACAACGATAGGTTAATTAGATAAACATTGTGGCATTTGCAGGATTTAACGACATTTCAATTCATGGCACTTTTGCTCAATTCCTTCTGGTCCCATAAACACTTGTGGTTTCCTCTTTGCAAAGCATCAATTCCTGACTGCAGCTAAATGGTGTGGGTGGCTTTTGGTGAAGCAACCATTGTTCTACATTGAGTAATGGCACTAACCAAATGCGAACAGTGAAAAGAACAAGAAGACCAGATGGGAAATAGAAATTGTAACTTTATATGTGTCAATGTGCACTTTCTTTAAAAATGACCAAAAACCAGTGTAAGTGACCATACAAGTGTGTTTTTAGACCCTGGTACCAAGATGTCGGAATATACACACACACACATGGAGAACGTGTAAAGTGCACACAGAAAGGCTGAGCCGGTATTTGAACCCACAACCTCCTTGGGACAAGTGTGCATACCACTATTAGACTCGGACCTTTTCCACAAATCCATTCAGACGTTTCTTTAATATTTTTTTCAAATACATAAAGAAAAAATGTTCGTTTATATTAAAAATAATAAACTTCTTATTTTTATGACGTTGGGTTTTTTTTAATATCGGAAAATCAATAAACACCCCCAGTGGTTGAACGATAAATGAGCTGTTTTCATACATTTACTTCCTAATAGAGTCAGATGACTTTAAAACGTGTACAAGAGTCCGGTCTCTTGAGGAAACTTTACAAGCCTCAAAGATTTAAACACTTTTATATCTACATGTAAAACTGTTTTATATCGCCTCAGCTGACCTGAGTGTGATCATGTGACCAGTCACGCGGGATCATGTGATCTGTTTCCGTAAACATGGCGGCCAGGCGACACACGGGCTGCAGTGCTCTGAGGGGCATCCCAGCACTTTTTAATATCTTCATAGTTCTATTTTTTTGCTTGAGTGCTTCAGGTCAAGCTGAAATACGAAGCGCTGTTGTGGACAGACAGACCGGACTGCTCACGGTGATCGACGGTTTCCAGAAAGATTCTGTGGCGTTTGCAAATTTCACTGATGACATAAAGACCTCAGGGTGAGTTCACACAGTTTTTTTTTGTTTTGTTTTGTTTAACTGAAGAAGCCTTCTCTCCTCTGTGATTGACTCAAAATAGAAAACACGTCCTTTAAATGTTGACTGGTACAGCTGTGTTTGTAAAAAAAAATACCCGTTTGCTCAATCTCCAAAAATCACCTGTCAATCACTCGCATCAATTCTGACTTTAAACCCAGATTAAACATCGTGTTTTTAATAATAGGTTATGTGTCTGTGTGCAACTTGTGTATTGTGATGCCTCAATTAAAGCAGCAGCTATCCAAGAACCCTTTATCGAGTCTGAAAATAAATAGAAATATAATAGTATAATCATTTGAACACTTCATTGATTATTCAAGTAATTTATGTTTGACATATTTATCAGCTCTCAAATCCATTTACTTACATTTTTATTGTCTGTATTTTGTATACTAATGACCAGAAAATGAATAGCAGAAGTGAAACATGTAACATGGGGAACTCTTGGGGCATTTGTGTATACTGCACAAATTAGAAGTAGTATCAAAGATGAAAATGAAGTTTATAGTTTGTTTTTGCAAAGTTTAAGAAATAAAGCAGTCAGGCGGTGGAAAAGCACTATTTAAATGAAAATCCACTTACCATACAGCAGTAATTTAAGCTGTGATCCAAATATGCTCTCAAGAGCCAATT
Source organism: Blennius ocellaris (assembly GCF_963422515.1). Lineage (NCBI taxonomy): Eukaryota > Metazoa > Chordata > Actinopteri > Blenniiformes > Blenniidae > Blennius > Blennius ocellaris. The sequence continues at coordinate 16,306,544 of NC_137656.1, forward strand.
ATTGGAATAGAATAGAAATTTGTGAAATAGTTTTTATTACAATGTTTTGTTCTGTTCATTCTCACATGTCAGCTGGTCTTTCTTGGAGGTCACCACCAGCAGGAACTACAATGACAGCTTCCAAGCTTATGCAGCCGGGGTCGTGGAGGCTGCAGTCACATCCCAGGTGAGTTGAAACTTTATTTGCTCAAAATGCTCAATTGTCTTTATGTTTCCATTCTGAATATTGCTATCTTATTTCTCCAGCTCATCTATAAGCACTGGATGAACACTCTGATGGGCTACTGTGGACCTTTTACTTTTCAAACAGGCTACTGTGAGCGCCTCAAGGCTTACATATCAACCAATCTGCAGTGGGTTCAGGAGCAAATAGAGAAACAACCAAATTCACCCTACTGGTACCAGGTGTGGAATTAATATTTGTAATTTAAAATAGAAAAGCCTTCAAGTGAATTAAAAAAAAAACACATAAATAAAATATTTTATTTGTTTATTATGTTTCTGCTTCTTGTCAGGTACGACTGGCTCTGCTGCAGCTGAAAGGTTTGGAGGATAGCTACAATGACGAGCTGTCATTTCCAACAGGACCGATCTCCCTCAACCCATTTGGATTTCTGTTAGTAGTTGTTTCTTTTTTTTTATTTAATCAAAAATGTTTGCTTTCTGCCTATGGGAGTACCAAAAAAAACTCCTCTCCGAGCCCTGATTTGAGTTATCAAAGTATTTTGTGGGTTTAAATAGGTTTAAAGTGCTTTGGGGACAAGTGCTATATAAGTAAAATTCACCATATTATTATGCACCTCTTCCACGTCGCTATGCTATCTTCGTTACTGCCTTATTTGTACATTCGATTATTTTAGTTGAAATGTTATTTACCACATCCTGAACAAATAAGAAAATTACATAAAAAATATTCCAATCACAAATCCTTGTTTTAAAACTGATGTGAAATCTGTATTTTTTATTTTATTTGATTACATTAGACTTTTCCAACTGGGTGGAGATCTGGAGGACCTGGAATCAGCCCTGAATAAATCCAGCCAAACGCGACCTCTTGGTTCCGGTTCCTGCTCTGCTCTCATTAAGCTGCTGCCGAACAACAAAGAGCTGCTGGTGTCACATGACACCTGGAACAACTACCAGGCCATGCTGCGCATCATGAAGAAATACATGTTCGCCTTTAAAGCTTCTCCTTCAGGTAGCTCACTGGCGCAAGTGTGTCTCGTTTTTTAACATCGCTCCGAAGTCCCCGACTATGTAAAGACTGGATCTTTTTTTATTTTGTGGGTGGAAAAACGTCACTTTCTTAATGGAAGGTACTTGACAGGATCAATAACACGTTCATACTTGTACATGTACAGTCAATTCAGAGGCATGACTGTTCCAGTTTGGACAGGATTTGTAAAATACAGCTGATAAAAACGGTTTAGTGCCTGGAAAACTCAACATGCTAGAAAATAATGTCCCACATAGCGGCAACATTGCTTCAAGCAAGAATTAAGATGAATGTTATTGTTAAATTGGTGACTTTCGAGGTGCTGATTGTTACTGCTGGAAGTTGAATCTAACAGTTTTACTGTTCGTTTTATTTGTTGGACTAAATGGCAACAAATGTATTTTTACAGTATAGAAAGACTTGCACTTCTAATCTAACCATAGATATACAGAAAATACTGTCGTCTCTTGGTTTTGTAACTTTCAGAATGTTTGACTAAATGTTGATCTCCCTGGAATTTGGGTACCAGCGGGTCTGAAGTTCCTAAATGTTTTTGTTTCAGAAAATGAGGTTATCCCTGGAGGAGTTCAAGCGTTCTCATCTTACCCGGGATCCATCTTCTCTGGAGATGATTTCTACATCCTGAGCAGCGGCCTGGTGAGAGCTATTTGTGCTCGGCACCACTGTTGACGAGAATTGTCAGCGATTGTGTTATTATTTCGTGACTGTTTCTTGTTGGCTGGTCTCGACAGGTCACATTGGAAACCACCATTGGCAACAGCAACTCCGACCTCTGGAAGTTTGTTCAGCCCACGGGATCAGTCATGGAATGGCTTAGAAACATTGTTGCCAACCGATTGGCTGCGACCGGCAGGGACTGGGCTGAGATATTCAGCAAGTACAACAGTGGAACGTAAGTTTTATGCAAAAGCAACAGCTTCGTGTTACATTTAAAGCAACTATTATACGTATTGATATCACCGCATCAGCAAGTTCCAGGATTCTGGGCTACTTTTAGTCTTTTGAAATGAAGGTGTCCCTGGTTTTTGAGTCTGATCAGCTGATCCCAGCTCCAGTGACCCTAAGTTGAATAAATCGATGTAGAAGGCAGATGGAAGGCTTAGCCTGTCAATAGAAGATGGGACCGTATAATCTAGAGTCACATGACATGTCAGTTTGGTCACACATTTCATATTTGCTTACTGTGCAATAATGAAAAACCAGGAAGTGTTTGTTGGTTAAAGGTTGTGTAATTTCATTGACTCTGTTTCATGCTTTGCAGGTATAACAACCAGTGGATGATTGTAGATTATAACTACTTTACTCCAGGAAAAACCGACATTAAAGAGAAGCTTTTCGTTGTGTTGGAGCAAATTCCGTGAGTGTTTTATCAAAGAAGATAATTTTGTGTTTCTACCAGTAATTGTAACGTTGTCGAAGCTGACTGCCTTAAAAAACAATCTCACTTTGTGACGTTGCAGGGGAATGGTTGTTTACACTGATAAAACTGAAGAGCTGATGAAGAAAGGATACTGGGCAAGTTACAACATACCGTAAGTATGCAATCAGTAACTTTTTTTTAATAGTGTGCTTCTGTAACTCACATATGTTCATCATATGTGAGCTTTACGTCACATTTATGTGTAACATGTCCAAAAACACACATCTCTAGGTATTATGAGGACATCTTTAACGCCAGTGGCTGCAATGAGCTGGTTGAGAAGTTCGGCTCATGGTTCTCTCTGGACCAAAATCCTCGGGCTCAAATCTTTAGGCGGAACCAAACAGATGTCACAGATGTGGATTCCATGATCCGTCTCATGAGGTATAAGGTCTCCGTGTTGCACAGTTCTTGATAAATACACACTCATCAGGTGTTCGCTTGATTGGCAAAACACACACACCATTTGTTCTTGGCTGTTAGAATAAAGTTTCAGTCATTCTGATAGTTATTTTTGATCCTTAGGTACAACAACTTCATGGAAGATCCCTTATCAAGATGCGAAGCCTGTAATCCACCTGCTAATGGGGAGAATGCGATCTCGGCCCGTTCTGACCTGAACCCAGCTAATGGAACTTATCCCTTTGGTGCCTTGAAGCAGAGGTCACATGGAGGAACAGACATGAAGGTTTTGCCATAAATACAATAAAATCACTGCGAAACGCCTGCATTTGTGACAGAAATTCTTTCTCACTATATTGCGTCCTTCCTTTGCAGATGACTTCCTTTGAGATGTTCCGAGATTATGGGATGCTGGCAGTGAACGGGCCAACCTGGGACCAAGTGCCACCCTTCCAGTGGAGCAGCTCTCCCTTCAAGGATCTCATGCACATGGGTCACCCAGATATTTGGACTTTCAAGCCAGTGAAAGTCACCTGGGCCCCTTAATTACAATCCTACTAGTGACTACCAGTGTAAACAATGCCAGCTGTGCTGCAAAATGTTTTAATAAAGGGAAAGATAAACAACAGTTTTCACTTATTTTCCAATGATAATCAGAAGGCTGGTGATAAGGTTTTGAAATTACTGCAGTTCTAAAGTAATGCACTATTTTAATAATAAAAAGTATGCGAGCTAAGAATGTAAGGCAGCAGGACTGTGTAAATTGAGAGCTTCTGCGTTGAGATTTGTATCTGATTTTATTTGCGCTTTGAAAACATTTTAATTTTTTTAATCAACTGATTGTATCAATTCCTAGGTTTCTTTTTTTTGTTTGTTTGTTTGTTTGTTTTAATGTAAATTCTTCCACATGTTGGAACTTTATTTTGGGAAGATCACAAAGTAGCTAAATGGACCCTGATGCAAATTGTTTATAAAGGATTGCCAAATGCATTTTCTGACATTTGTATTTTGGGATGCATTAAAATAAACTGTTCTCTGATCATTACCTGGTGATTGAGGGTTCTTTTCCATTGCTGTCCAGTTTGAATATTAGGTCATCATGCGCTATTGATGGACTAAAACAGCGTCAGATACATTTCTGGTTGAGTAGCATCAACCAGTCACACGAACAAAACATTCTTAATTAATTTACATTTGTTTAAGCAACACAAATTCTCCTTAAAGTAGAATGCTACAAATGTAAATCAATCACAGATTTAACAATAAAAATAGAACTATAGCAATTATAGCTGTATTTCTGGGCCTATGTGTGAGTGCTTAACGTGCTAAATAGAACAATCATGACAATATACTGAATAGTTAATGTTTTCAATAATTTTACACGTGTGCAATAAAGAGCATACAGGATAATTAGGATCTTATGAGTAAGAAATATAAAACACACAGTTATTACTGTTGGAGTGAAATTTGCGATGCACATGACAATGAGCAATAATATAGGTTTTTTTTTTAAATATTGAAGATGATTTAAAAGCGTCAACTGCGTAATGACGTCAGAGCTGTCGCCTGAGCAGCGCGCTGCCGTAAACTGTTCGCAACCTGTCGCGTTGTTGTTTTGACTTCAAACTTCCTAAATGTTGAGCTCCGATTCATTTGCCATCTACAAAAACCACATTTGTATTTTACCAAAACTGGCGCCGTATTCGGAAAACAGGGATTGAAGGTAGGCAGTCTTTATATATAGGCTTGCGCAGTTTGTTCGCGACATTACACTGACAAGTAACACGTGGAGTTTAGAGACGAGAGGATATACACGTCTGCTGTTTGCTCGACACGTCAATTTTGCTCTTGTCACCTCACTTTAATTTCCCTATGCATTAATCTCAAGCAGAGCACAGGCGGAGATGTTTGTTGTTGTTGTTGACGATAATCATGGACTAATCCACCATTAGTGGGATTGTTCTAAGCTGCCTCGAAGGCACTGTCAAACTGAGAAATGAGTCAAATAAAAAAAGGTATCGATCCAATACTTTCCTCTACACATAGCTGACTATAAAGCCCATTATTATTATGATAGGTCTGTTTGTGCTGCCTCGCATTTTGACAATGTATGTGTTAAAATTGCACACATTTTGCAGATGGCTTTTGAAATCCACTTTTGTGACAAAGTAATTATCAACACATTCAGTGAATGTCGAAGTTACTCACTTATAATCTTGCAGTATCGATCTGAATTTTTTTTTTTAATTATCTTAATATTCATTGTCAAGGGTAGTTTGACAGGTATTAAAACAACACAATTTCAACTAAAATAAATAATAGTTTCATAGGCGTTTTATAATTTATATAAACTGAAAAGAAACCCATACAGTCCATTTCAAGACCTCTTATTGTCTTAAAAATTCCGAGTTTATATCTATGAAACTATTTTAACTTGTGAAATGAAAAAGAACAAAGGGAAACCAAGTGACCTGTAAAATTCTGCAGCTCAATTATGCAATTATGTGCAAGTATGTGTCCACCTTGCTTCATGCAATAGTGGCTCATCTGGCCTGTGTTGTCTTGTAAATATTCCATTCATCTTTTACACTACATTTCCATTTACAGCTTTCTGCACCCCATCTGTATGTGGAGTCTGATGATGGGATTCTGGCAGCCAGTGACTAAGCTTAGAGATTATGTATCGCACAATCCTCCAGTGTTTACTTTTTTCTTGGGTCTGTTGACTCTGGCCTTGTCATTCATCTGCCTTGGCCTTTACAGCCACACTCACACTCTGCCTAATCCTGACACAGCAAAGGTAAGAACTCATTTAATTAAAATTACACTGGAGATAAAGTGACATCCACACACCTTTCTGCATTGGTGTTTGTGTTTGGCTCATTAAACTTGAAGGAGTGGTAACGTTAATTCTATTTTAAAGAGTGCATAGAAAATATAATTCAAAGCTGTGACTCAATGCATGCTTATCGCTTCCTATTTTCTAACAGCAGTTGTCAAACATTATGATGCTTTATTCTTCTCATAGGACTGGAACCATCTGCTGTCCTCCTTATCCCAGTTACAACTGTGTGAGAAAGGAAATGAAAGTTCACTTGAGTTAGACTCCTCTCCTTTGATGAAACAAGAAATGGATCAAAAGACAGAAGGTCCCCCTTCCATCTCAGTCTTGCACCTCAGGGTTCCTCTGGGTGTGGCCATCAGGCCGCCAAGCGATTCACCTAAAGAGCTCCGTCTGCACACCACCTTGAGAGCCAGTCTGCTGAATATTGGAGGTTCGTATTGCTACGAAGTGAAATAAAGTGAAGTAGATGTAACATTTACTTTAAGGTGTATTTATTTTACTCCTCAGGTGATGAAAATGTAAGTTTGACACTTGAGGTTGTGGTTGCAAACGGCACTCACACCTGCCTCACCATAAGCGCCCCGACACGCCTCCTACCGATGCGTCTGTAAGTGGATACTTCTAAGTTATCCCCGTGTTTGAAATTGAACAAATTCATAATTGTTGAGTGTTTTATATGAATACGTGGAATACCTTTATAAAGGCTTCCTCCAGAGTGTCCTGCCTCGGAGACGAGTACTTCACTGATCCACACGGAGGCAAGTGAGCAGCAGCTGACAGAATCACAGTCTTGCTACAGCCTGCAGTTCAAGGAGGACCCGACACTGACTGTCATGTTAACACGGGTAGTTCTTCAGACATGAACAACACACCATGGTCATCCCACACAGTCTTTTTTCTTTTTAAATTAATCCTTGATTTTTATTCTTTAGGAAGAACAGAGTTTGGCAGAGCGACATCTATTTGAAGTCGGTGTATTCCTGCTGGTGATCTGTGTGCTACTCTGTTTAACTGTGATCTTGACACATTCACTCACTCGGCTCCAGGAGTGGAAACAACTGGATCTACAAAATGTAATTTCTTTCTTTTTCCAACTTTTATTCTTTGTATGTTGGTTGTTTTTTTTTGAGATTGTGTTAAGAATGTATTGACCATCTGTTCTTGTACAAAATTGAGGATACTGGGCATATGGTGAAATAGTTTGATCTAACCATCCTGATTTACTTGCAGGAGCCATTGATTGAGAGCTGACCGTTTTCATCCTCTGCATCCGAAAGAGATCCGATGGATTTAATGTTCCTGCTCGTCTCCTTTGTAACAGCAGTCAGCCCTGGGGAGCACTGGTATTCATATAAATACAGATGTAATATTCTCTTCCACTCTGTAAAAATCTTGCATAAGTTTGAAAAATGAGCCGTTTAAGTGTCATAGGGGTTTTGTTTCAGTTGTTTTGACGTGAACTCATACTCGTAACACAAAAGTACACCAAGAGTTTTACAAAACATACTTATGAGCCATTTGTGCATCTCAGAGTAATTAAAATGATATATGGGATCTTTTTTTTCTAAATGGGAATTTTTAAACTAATTTGTTGTTAACTAAAGGGTAGTTGTAAAACAAGATTATCTTGAGATATTTTTCTGATTTTACTTTTATGGGACCAAGTGGGTGTACTTGGCATGCCGAATAGTCTGCACCAGGTAACATATCTGCATTGACAAGTACAGAGTGATGCTGGTTTGTACAACTTCATGAATTACTATTAGCACTGTAGTAAGAACTTTTAAAAGTGAATTCTTATCAAGCTTAATAGAACATCTAGCAAAGCATGATTACATGCAAATGATGTGTCAACGAATCATTTAAAATGTGCAGCTCAGAAATGGATGATCCACGCCATCTCGGTTTAAAACATTGTTCCATTTGCTGTCGTAAGACTAAAAAACAATAATGACAAATATGAATTACTTGTTATTTTTTAGTTTTCTTAGTGAGTGTAACATTTTAGTCTTGACTCAGTGTGACACTGTATCAATAATAAGCACCATGCACATTAATGGAAGTGAATGATACAGTGCTGTATAGTAATTTACAAGGCAACAGCAAGTACTAATGTTAATCACTAAAGCAAATTCACCATGTTTGACATTATTGATGTTGACCTTACAAAAACTGATATCAGAAACTATCCTTCTCTAATTTTAAGAAGAAAATAAGCACTTTGGAGGCGAATTGCTTTTAAAATACTAATTGCAGAAGCCATGCAAGTTTATTTGAGTTTTCATCATATTTATGTTCACTCTTATTTTGCTAGTTACTGTCTGCCAGCACCTTGTACAGAAGATGTAATTAAATTAAGATAAATAATAAATGAATAAATCCTGTTCTTGTCATTCTTGGATAGTCACATAATATTGAGGGCAAAACTTAAAATGTAATTAAATATGTATTATTTATTTAGTTGTCATTGGAAATGTATCTGACTGACATTAAGCCCCACCTCACACCCAATGAAAAGTGATTTTCAAAAATTGCCACTAAAAATGTTATACATACAAATTGTATTTTATTTTTTTTCAATCTTTAAAAAAAAAAAAATTGGACGCGAATTTTGTATGTGTTCTTTATCTTTGATGTTTGCAACTGTATCTTTGTTTTCACCCCCTGTCTGTTTGTATAGCTTTAGTTCCAAATAAAGTTTGGAAGTAGGGAAAAAATGGGATCGTTATCCCCTCACGTCACAGGTACGACCTCCAATCAGCGTCGAAATTCTTCACTTGCTGCAATCCTATTGGCTGGCAGGAGAAGCCAGAGGCGGGCCTCCTGCAATGCTTAGGGAAACCAATTAATGACGTCGGATAGATGGATGGATTCCTCGCGGCCTGGCGAAGTGTTCACTGACATGGGAAAGAAAACGTAATGTTTCCAACTATTTATTCCACCTTAACTTAATTTGTATATGCTGCACATTAAGTGGTCAGAGGAAACGGTGGGCGGACGTTGTTCCGGTGAACGTCCGCATTGGGTGTCCAGAGTGTGTCGCTTCGCGAGCTGCCGTAGCCTCGTAAACATTCTCTGGGACTGTAATGCTAATGTCCGCTAGCTGCTAATGTTAGCCGACCTAAAAACCGAATGACGATGGTGCATAACGCCCTTAACGACTGTGCCGTTTGTTCAACGGCAGTACACAACTTTCCACAGCGTCGCAGGTAAACAGTGGGGTTATGGACGGAGTTTTGCACTGGTGTAGATACGCTAACTGTTGTCATAGGAAACGTTGCGCCAAGAGAAGCTCTTCACTCAACATTTTGTTTTTCCTAGCAGGCCCCCCACGTGGATTTTACTGGTGCCCTCCTCTGCAGGGACAATTTACTGAATAATGGGCGTCTCCCATGTCTAGATCAACAGCTAATACCATACCATGCCCAGCGTTTCCTATAATGAAAACTGGAAATGTGGCTGTCGACGAGCAAGATGTGTAATGGCTCATTTTCTTGATAGGATGAACGCCCTAGACTAGAATTCGTCGAGGACAAGGAAGTAAGAAGAGAATACCTGTCCGTGTCAATGGCCTATACCAGCTACAGCAGCCTGAGCAGGGCTCAGCTCACCTTTGAGTACCTGCACACGAATTCGTAAGTATCATCATTCGAGTAACCAGTTCGAACTTCCTAACTCCATACATATAAATTGCCTTCATGGGTAGTTTGCTTGCATTGCTTTACAAAATCAACATTTTTACTTCTCTTGGGCAAACTCGATACATCACCTTTTTTTTAAAGCACTTAGTCCATATGGGGTGGCGATGGCCATATAGAGAGCAAAGCAGACCAGAAATATCTGTCCCCTACAAGATCCTCCAGTTCTCTTGGAGGAATCCAAAGTGGCTCCCAGACCAAACCAGAGAAATAATCTCACCTTGGGGTCTCCTCTCAGTTGGACATGCCTGTTAATAGGGGGCAACCAGGGGTCATCCTAATCAGATGCTCAAATCACCCCAACTGTCTCCTCTCAATGTGGAGAAATAGCAGTTTGACTTTGAGTCTCTCTCAGATGGCTGAACTCCTCACTGAATCACTAAGAAAGACACCCGCCACCCTACAGAGAAAACTAATTTTAGCTATTGCTATCTGCAATCTCATTCTTCTCGTCATGACCCAAAGTTCAGATATAAGATAAGAGTAGAGAAGTAGACTGACCGCTAAACATCCCTCATGGGTGGATGTTATTGCTTTTGGCATCACTACCAACTGTACATTGTTATCACCCCTTCAACTAGCACCACTATTAAAGTTTTTCGAAGGCCACAGATTATTAAATTAGATAAACCTTTATTAGGCCCACAAGTGGGAAGTTGCAGATGCAGTTGCAGTTCATGTGCACATCTATGACTTCTGTATAGCATCTCTATATACACCATGAGATGTCAGATCTGGACATTTATGGTCTTGCGTTTTTACATTAGTTGGTCTCCTTTATATTGGTATTTTTTTCTCTCCAAAATGTCAAGGAAATCCCCACTGTCCCACCACAAAGACCTGAAGAGAAGAATAGAATAGAAGATACAATAGAAAATAGTTTAATTTATCCCACGGAAAGTTCTTCAAAATAACGCAATCACCTCTTGCTTTCTTCAAAAATCATACCCTGAATGTTACACATATAAAATTTCTGCTGTTGCATACAAGATGTGGAATTTGAATTGTGTGTTAATAGAAGTTCAAGATGAAACTGACACTGACTGTGTACAACAAAAGTAAAAACGGAGATCATTCGAAATTGTTACCGAACAGATCGTCATTATGACATTACCGCTTTGTGTTGTGAAACTGAGTCTCTGAGTGTGCTGCATTTGCAGTAATGCACAAGCTAACACATTAAAAATACAGAGGCTATTAAACTGGGTTTCATTCCCAAGTCCACTGCTGAGGGATTCTTTGAACGCCATAAAAAAAATGAAACCATGAGAGCATGTACAAGACTGGAAGAGCTGCCTTTTATCAAAATTGGCACACAAAAAAAGCAATGCCTCGCTTGCCGTTGTAGACATTTATCAGTAAATTCAACTGTTGACTGTTTTTCATAATGAAACTCAATTTCTAATGCACCTCATTAGTAGTTCCCTGTTTATTTAATTTGGTTGTGTTGTGTTTTTAGGACGACCCACGAATTCTTATTTGGAGCCTTGGCAGAACTTGTGGACAATTCAAGGTACCTGTAATAGTTTATATCTCAGGTTCTGTTGGGAGATTTTTCAGCCTTGAAACTGGTTTATTCCTGATGTTTGTGTGGTTCCTACAGAAAGCCTTACAGTTTTCTTAATTGTTTCACAGAGATGCCAATGCCACACGGATAGACATTTACACAGGTATGACTAAAAAAATCATCTGTTTCACCCAATGAAGTGTACACTTTTGTTTTGTGACGTTTATCCCTGTCATTTGCCTTTCCTCTTTTTGGCAGAGAAAAGGCCAGAGCTGCGTGGTGGCTACATGCTCTGTTTTCTAGACGATGGAATTGGGATGGACCCAAGTAAGTGCCACATTATTACCCGAGTAGCAACTTAAGCCAATGTTCAAGTTGTGTTGTTGTTGTTTTTTTATTTTTTAGATCCAACGTGCTCTTTTGCTTATTTTTGATTTTTGGCTAATGCGTTTTGTTTATATGTCTTTTAATAGATGAGGCGACTCATGTGATTCAGTTTGGAAAGTCAAACAAACGGTCCTCTGAGTCCTCTCAGATCGGACAATATGGAAATGGGCTGAAATCGTAAGCTCTCCCTTCAAGTTTCCATGCGATGATGACTGCACTGTTGATGCACGAGTGTTTCTTCAGTGTCATGTGCTTGTTCCCGTAGCGGCTCCATGCGCATTGGAAAAGACTTCATCTTGTTCACAAAAAAGGAGAATACACTGACTTGCCTTTTCCTGTCACGGACCTTTCATGAAGAGGAGGGTCTTGATGAGGTCAGAGTCAGATCAAGGAACACACTAGACAAAACTTTAAACATGAATTGCATGATAATCTATTTCTTGAATTATTGGCTGTTACACGTACTTGGCTGACTTACCATATTGTACCATATTGATGTATTTTGCACAAACAGTATACCCACATTGTAAGTACAAGTAGATTGTGGACAAATGTGTAGATGTCACATTAGATAACAACCAGGCCAACAAACTTATTTTTCAATACAACACTTTTGGTTGTGATGAAAACTGATATTCAGAATTTCAGTGGACATCAAGCCGTCGTCAGAAAGTGAAGGGTTCACTCCTCTGGACATTTGTACCTACAATCTATGGTCTTCTGTTCAGGTCATAGTGCCTCTGCCTTCCTGGGACCTGAAGACCAAGGAACCACTGACTTCTGATCCAGAGAAATATGCCATTGAGACGGAACTGATCTTCAAATATTCACCTTTCAAAAACGAACAGCAGCTGATGGAGCAGTTCAACAAAATAGAAAGCTGTACTGGTAAGCTCATTAGTGGATTATCAATGTGCAAAGTGGAAAGATCGCCATTGATTTGTTTGCGCTGCAGAAAATGTTGCAATGTCAGCAAATAATGTAAATTCAATGAAACTTCACAATATTTGCAGGTACTTGATTAAAAAAAAAAAGTAATTGATTGTACACAATTGTTTTCAAAATGGAAAACAGGCGCACTCTATAGTGCGGAAAATACAGTAGTTGTTGAGTAAATTCTGATGGTGTTCCTTACCTTTATGTTCACAACTGGTCCAAAAGACACTGATGGCTTGGATGATATCTGTGTGCTTTGGTGTCAAGTATTGCCCTTAATGAACCGTTTGTAATGCACATTTGCTCTGTATTTTATTTAAAGGTACTCTTGTGATCGTCTACAACCTGAAGCTGATGGACAGCAGAGAACCAGAGCTGGATGTGGAGACTGATCACCAAGACATTCTGATGGCTGGGACATCCGCTGAAGGAGTGTGAGTACTTTGATGAACATGGTGCATTCTTGATTTGCGGTGTATGGTATTCTGTGAATGATGATGGATGCATCCTTTCCTTTCACAGGAAGCCAGAGAGAAGGTCATTCAGGGCCTACGCGGCCGTTTTGTACATCGATCCACGCATGAGAATTTTTATCCAGGGACACAAAGTCAGAACAAAGAGACTTTCCTGCTGTCTTTATAAACCAAGGTCAATATAAGCGCACACTTAAACAGCTGCATTTCTTTTAGAAACGCCAAGGTCTTCACTATGTGTTTGTTTTTTTGTTCAAAGGGTTTACAAATATTCATCAAATCGATTTAAAACTCGTGCCGAACAAGAAATAAAAAAAGCAGATCACCTTGCAAAGATTGGTGAGTCGGCTTTGTGTTTATATCCATGTGAGTTTTGTTGCAACTGGAGCAACCTGACAAATGTTCTTATTTGCACTCAAGCTGAGGAGAAGGCCAGAGAGGCAGAGAGCAAACGCCTGTCTCTGGAGGCCAGATTAGGAGGCGACCTGTCCAAAGAGTCGCGGGTAAGCCAATGGTCGTATTTTATTTGCCAAATGAGTTAATTTATTTGATTGAAAAGTAAAAAAAAAAAAATGACAGAAAATTCATTAAATGTTGGCTGGCAGCTTCCAACAAGAAGTACAACACATTGTATTACGTGCTAAAGAAAATGCATGAAGATAAGAAAAAACTTTAAAAAAGAAAAAAGTTTGTTGTGATTTCTAATGGCTCTATCCTTATTTTATTTCTTCAGGCAGTTTTGAGGAAAGTTCAGGATTCCGCCATGATGCTTCGACGAGATGCTGAAATGAAAAAAAGGACTCTGGAACTCAAGCAAAAGTATGACAATTGAAAACTTTTTGGGGGGTGAACAATGGGTTTAGAATAACCAGCTATTTATTTGTAATTCTATGGTTTTTGTGTTGGCTGATGACAAATGTGTTTGCAGCATTTGCCAACTATTGTGCTCTTTTTTTATGCCGAAAGAAACCATTGATCTAAACAAATGAACAATTATTTGTCTTTTTCCATTTCTGTGGTTCTCATTTCTTTGTTGCTCTTTAGAGCATTAAAGGAGCCCAAAGAGTTGAACTTTGTATTTGGAGTGAACATTGACCAGAGGGACCTGGATGGGATGTTTGTGTACAATTCCTCACGTCTCATTAAGATGTATGAGAAGACGGGGCCTCAGCTGGAGGGAGGCATGTAAGTGAGATACGTGGATTCGCTGAGAAGTGGGAACAAATGAATAACACTGAAATCTTCAGCAGTAAAGTGAATTTTGTATTTCAGGGCGTGCGGTGGTGTCGTCGGAGTTGTAGATGTCCCGTATTTAGTCCTGGAACCCACACACAACAAACAAGACTTTGCAGATGCTAAAGAGTATCGACATTTATTAAAATCCATGGGAGAATATTTAGCTCAGTATTGGAAGGACACCAATATTGGTAAGTATGAATAAATTGCTCCATTTCTAGTTGTTGGCTTGTTTGTCAAGTTCATGAATTCAGAATCCTCCTATGTTCAGAAAGCAAGAGAGGTTTTCATGATGTAGTTTGTATATCCAACTACTGAAGACGAGTCGAAACTAGGTAGAATGGCATGCAGGCTGTGTCAACCTCTATTGACTATAGGGAATTTAACTGTCACAAGCGACTTACGGTATAGTGATGAGCACTCCCATTAGTGAGATCTTCCGTGACTCCAGTTCAGGTTAGCCTCCGGGGCTTTTCTTTGTGGATTTGCTGTACGTCTCTGTTTTAACTGCATAATCTGATTGACTCCCACATGCGTTTGAGGATAATTCATGGCTTTGAATTGAAGTGATGCTCTGCCTTTTTGTGTTTGCCCTATTATGGACTGGCCATGTTTTTCTGTCCTGCCTTCATTCATTTATTAGTCTCCCGAGGAGAGATTTGTTTACCCAATAGAGCCATCGGTCGGCAGCCACACAGAGCAGCTAATGGGGGCCGAGGGTCTTGCTCAGGGACCCACAGTGCGTGTTTTTTGGTCTGTGAGCAAAACGGCAGTACCAGGAGGAAACTCCACACAGAAAGATCCCCGGCTGGAGTTTGAATCCAGACGTTCTTGCTGTGAGGCGAGAGTGCTATCCACTGGGCCACTGCGCTGCCCTGAGTCAGCTGTTCCACAAGTTAAAGTAATATCTAAGATGGATGGATGATTTTGATTAGTTTTACTTGAATGAGTTCCTTGTGTGTGCTGATCCAATCATCCCTCCCAGAGCTCACCGTGTTTTGGTTTTGTGTTTCTACAGTATCTCACAAATCAAACACTGGCTATATAGAGGCGTTTTCTTTGTGGTTTACCAGTTGTTTCTTCAACCCACTGATGAAATTAGTAACTTGTTTTAAGGTGTTGAGTTTGTTCCTCGCTCAAACTTCACCACTTTGTCATTTCAAATTATACTTTGATCCTTTATAATTAAAAGAAAAACATGATACATAACCTTTTAATGTTGAGCAATAAAGAATGTTGGCACCCAAAAATAGCTTGATGTGAATCTTTGTGAAAGATCCACACATGGATGGGTGCAAGTAATCTAATGTCGTATCGCATGTCACATTCTTTAATAGATGACTCACATTGTTTTCGTTGTGGGCGTACTTACTGTCATGGCAGCTTATTAGTGTATCACATGGTTGTGTCGTTGAAAGAAAATGTTCTGCTCTTTCAGGTTTCATGAAATGATCCAGTCTGGAAAGCTCAAAAACTTGAGATGGGAGTTTGAACTCTGCTTTTCTCCATGAAAATTGAAGTTAAACTGTTAAACTCCTCTGCCAGACAGTCAAGTCCTTTATTTTTCACAAACAACAATTATACATATAACGTACAGTGAAATGTTTTAAGTACCTGTTCCACACCAAAACAGAAACGATAGCTTTTATGGGATGGAAGAATAAAAATTCAGATCACACATAATGATGCAGAAATACTTCAAATGTTTACTTTAAGTCAATTTAAAGTTCAACTAAGGAATTAAATAGAAAAAAAATCTTGTTCTAAATTGTCCAGCCCTGCTATGTTCTTGGAAATGGGTAAAGATAATTTGTTGCTGTATGAAAATAAATTCTGAGCGTCTGTATTTGTTCTGCAGCTCAGAAGGGCATTGTGAAGTTTTGGGATGAGTTTGGATATCTGTCAGCCAGCTGGTCTGCACCTCCCTCATCAGAGCTCAGATACAAGAGACGTCGAGCCATGGAGATACCGCTTACGATTCAGTGCGGTACGTTCACACACACCTCTTCACATCCTTACTGAATCTCCACAGGGTCACTTAGTCACTGATTTATTTCATCCTCACATTTCCTGATCATTATGCGTTTACTGTTTAGATAAATGTTTAAAGTGGAGAACACTTCCTTTCCAAATGGACGCGGTGGACAAACGCTACCCAGACAGTTGGGTGTGTCTCATGAACCCTGACAGCACACAAGACAGGTACAACCACAAAAATACTTGTAAATTCATGATAATACTTGAGGAGTAACTCGTATTCTGCATTTAGCAAACAGTGTATTGATACCTGAGTGTTATTTATGATTTCAGGTGTGAAGCACCTGAACAGAAGCAGAATTTGCCTTGTGGTGTTTTGAAGAAGGACAAGCCAACAGCTGAAGATAAACAGAAAGAGCTGACAGAGAAAATCAAACAGCAGCAGGAGAAACTGGAGGCTTTGCAGGTTTCTTACTCGAGTCTGTATATCTTTCCGTTTGTATCGGGGCATAAATGTTATGTTTTCTTCCTTCAGAAAACCAATACCATCAAGTCTGCAGCAGATGTCAAAAAACTGCCACTGGAGGTTAGCATGAAGCCGACTGAGGGTTCCTCTCAGGTATGTGCTTCCATGTGTCATTTTTTTTTCATCGAGTAGAATTTGTGCAGCGAAATCGTCTGTCCGTGTTTGGGTTTTCTGGCCAACTTTTAACAAAGTCACAGCAGACTGACTCGGGTATGAGAGCATTGAGTCGGGTAGTGGTAGTTCTGTGTGCCCCCGCTCAGTGTTTGCACAGTGATGTCGCCATCTGACAGGCTAGTTAGCATCGATATGGGCTAACATGCCAGAGATGTCAACTCGGTTCTGTGAACATATTTGGCCTTGCCAATGCTGTGCACTCTACCGAGTGCAACATTCACATTTTTTTATGCATTGTCTTATTAAAAGGTGTTTTCTCTTTTTCAGGCGACCAGATCCTCTGACAGGACCGCAGGCCGCCCCCGCTCCCCGCCGCTCCCTGCGCATCTGAAAAATGTTCCAAGTGTCCCTTCGTCACGTGGAGCTTCACAGCGGCCCACCCAGGCTTCTGCCCCAACGCCTCCTCCACAGAAAGAACCATCCAAGTCTCGAACGGCAGGAAAGCCTCCCCCACCTGCTGCCAGACCCTCACCCAAAGCTGTAGCCAAGACCCCTCCATCCAGTCGCAGCTCACGGGTGAGTCGCAGTTTTGTTTCTTCTGCAATTACAATAGCTGCTGGTTTGGTTGGTTAGTTGCTGTTTTTTTTTCTGCGTCTTCTTCCTCTGATTCACACAGTTAGCTTTGTTTGTGTACTACCCAGAGTGCATTGCATTCTGTCACGTCCTCTTCCCCCACCTGCTAAAAAGAATGTTTGCACGAGAGCCCAGATCAATGATTTCGAGGGGATCAGAGGTCGTTGTTAGATCTGGTTCAGAGTTCGGTGCAGCGTTCAAAGACGCCCAAACGAAACATTCTCCCAAAAACTCCCTGAAGAGAACTCTGGTCCCAATCAAACCAGGAAATGTGAACGCACCCTTGAATTTGATAAGAATGTGAAATGGTGACATCTGTCGTCTTTATGCAGGCATCTACCAAAGCGTCACCAGTCAAACCAGCACCCGTTGGAAAGCGAAAGCGAATAATACAGATGGAGGACAGTGATGAGGAGGAGGAGGAAGAAGATGAAGATGAAGATGAGGAGGATGACGAAGACAGTGAGGAGAGCGAAGAAGAACCACAGACCAAGAAGTCCAAAATGGCCACAGCCTCTGGTAACCGTGGTAAAGTGGGCGGGAAAGCTGCGCCTCCCAAACGTGGTAAAATAGACGAGGTAAATGTTCACCTTTGTTCACTTGAAGCAGTAGATTGTTTTTTGGAGGGCAGATTTTTAATGTCATTCAAACCTTATTGTGGAAAAGTCATATACATCAGCAGCAAACCATAAACAAAATGCCTTCATACATATGGCCTTTTCCCAGATAAATTACCCAAGTAGTCACAAAAAAGGCGTCATTTTCTAATATAGCAAGAGGTTTAAATTATATATGGTAAACAAAAGTTTCACTAAACAGCTAACACGTTTTAAGTGTGTTAATGAATTAAAAAAAAGAATCAATAACAAATATTTGTTGTCTACCTGATCTGCTTCAACAAACTTACTTCCTCAATTTTTAAGTTTTGTCAAATTGTATTTGCTTTGCTTTCAGTTGTCTTAACCATATGTGATGCGATGTGCAACATGCTTTATGAACATTAGTGTTGAGATGTTTGCCGCAGTTTCTTTTTGCTATTTGGTGGCTGTGCTCGCTCTCTTGCCATATATTATTTCTATGGAATTGTAAGTTTGAGGAGGGGAAATGACCATTTGCAGCAGCTCTTTGCTTGTACTACAGGATCTTTCACAAAGAATTTAGCTAAATATTGGTAAAAACAGTTTAGATTTTGCCATTTTCTTGTGTTTGTAGTTGTATTTAAATCTTATCTACATTGTTTGTTAATTAATACAAAGTTAAAATACAATTTTAAATGCGTATGAGCAGGAGGAAGCAGTGATGGTCCTTTAAAAATAGTTTTCCTTGAAACTTTTTACTTTTTCCCCAAAGAGAAATGATGAATCACCATATTACATATGTTTTATGTTCACCTGCTATGCTGATGACAGTTGAAAGTCTCCTGTGCAGAGATTACAACAGTGGCCAGGTGTCTCTTTGAGTGTCATTTTGTCTGGTTGCACAATGTGTTGGCTATTAATACGACAACTCACAGAGCTGCACTGAGACTCCGAACAAGAGCTCGGTGAATCAGATGGAACAAAATTTACTTTCCTGTTCACGCAGTAAAGGAAAGCATGACACTGGCCACTCCAGGTACTTTCCTGTTCACGCAGTAAAGGAAAGCATGACACTGGCCACTCCAGGTTGCTAAGTAGGTTACTGGACCGTCCCTCTGCTGTCCACCTTGCAGGTTAGCACACGGTCTCAGCCTCAGAAGAAGGTTACTGCTTCGTCACGGCAGACCGCAACCACACCAAGCTCTGCCCTTAAACCCAAATCCACTACACAGCATGTGGCTAAACCAAAGGTAGCTTCACCGGGTCCCATCTCTCCACTACCCTCCACTAAAACTGGGCTGCATCCGCTCTCACGGCTTCTAACAGTCAAGACTTTTAACCAAGTGCTTGTAGGCGTTTCATCAAATTTCCTCTCTCACTATGAAAAGTAGTTTGTTTTTAACATTTTCTTAGTTTTCTTCAACTAACAGTTCTCTTGAACAGAGCATGTCCTTCTTAATCCACACCAGAGGTCATAGTGACACTTTATTTCTTTCTTGGGCTTTTTCCAATAACACTCGGTGACTCTCTTCTGAGTGGATCGTCTCAGTTGTAGTGTTTACACACTTCTGTTTTTGCAGGCACCTGAGAAAACGCAACAGGAACCAGAGAACGACGTTAAAAATGCTCAGAAAGGTGAGCTGATTACTTCAACAGACAACCCCAGAAAAAGATTGTTTTTTTTAACCTGCTGTGTGTCATTTATTTCCCCCCACAGATAAAGGCTTGTTGGTTGAAGTGCGTGTCAATAAGGAGTGGTTCACGGGGAAAGTTGTTGCTGTGGAGGCGAACAAACAGAGCATCCGCTGGAAAGTGAAATTTGACTACGTACCTCGAGCGACTCCCAAAGACCGATGGTGAGAGTTTGTGTGGTGCTCTATGTAATTTTGTTTACGCCAGATATTTCTCACATGCCTACGTGTTTCTCTCCAAAGGGTATTTAAGGGCAGCGACGAGGTCCGCTTGATGCGGCCGCCGTCTCCGATCTCTCAGACGCCGGACACCCAGCAGGAGACGGAGAAGGGGCCGGCCCCCATGGAGCCAGACACCACCCAACCAGGAACCAGCCGAGAGGTGACCGACAGCCTGGTTACTATGCTGAGGTGAGCCCCTGCCAGGGAATCTGTGCCGTTTGCACACCGCTTGGGATAAAGTTTCAGAATTGTTCTTTGTGTTGGTCTTTGTTCACTCTCTGTCAATTTTACAGGACAATGTTACGTTATTTCTTCCCTCCTGCTTTTCGGATTCCAAAAGATGACGTTAACAGCATGACAGCAGAGGAGCTGGTGGCTTTCCCATTGGTAAGACGGACACCAGATAATTTTGAAAGATCAGCATCTAAACGCATAGATTAGAGTTAAAGTTACTCTACCAGAATCCACACGGGAAGAATGGAAATTTTAGGAATCAGTTTTAGTTGTTGATGTACATCTCTCATACGTTGTCGATACCTTCCTGAAGGAAATTTGTCATGACACGCATACAAACACATGTTTCCAGCGAAATCTACCCCAGTTTGTTGACACCTTGCGGTCACAGAAACTCCCGAACATTCCCGAGGAATAGTGTCTCAAGATCCCCTTTGTACACTCGGCCTCGCTTTGCAACTGGAAAAATCCTCAACGATCAGTTTCACAACATTTCAGACTGTTCTCGTGGCTCCAGTACTCAGAGAAAGTCTGGATTTTTTTCAGGCTGAATCGGTCAAATGTTGTGGAATTTTTTTGCTTGAGCTGCCGTGCCACCATTTTTGCTATCCCAGAAACCCTTGCATGCGCAGGCTTCGGAAGATGGTATCAATTCAGTGAAGCATAACACAGTCTGATGGCTACAAATTCCACTTTGAAATAATACTACATGTATTGATTTTTTTCACCCATAATTGATTAAAAAAAGCAATATTTCAGGGTTATTTTGAATTCATTTTGGAACATGTGTGTCAATGAATGACAACAAATTTCAATCCTGGACACACGCCAAAATATATTAATTGATTTTATTTTTTACAAGCGTTTTCGGAAAATGGATCATGTATGAAAACTTGGAGCATCTCGTGACTGAATAGAGATCAGTGACCTCTAAAACCTTGAGTTTTACATTTTTACCCTTTTTAAGCCTACATTTTGGTCTACTGGTGGAAGCATTGATATTCATAACATATGATGCAAATCTAAAATGGCCTTTGCTTGAGATTCTTATGTGTTTGTCTCCCCATTTAGAAAGAGTATTTCCAGCAGTATGAATCAGGTCTGCAGTCGCTGTGTAATTCATACCAGAGCAGAGCTGATGCCAGAGCCAAAGCCGTGGAGGAGAAGAGCAACAACAGTGAGGTGAAACTGAGAGAAGCCGATGAGAAACTGCAGAAGCTACGAACAAACATTGTGGCACTTCTACAGAAAGTACAAGAGGTGAGCGTGCATCAGATTTTCTCAGTTCACACTCGTTTTGTCGAATGCATGTAAATTGTTTGTTTTTTTTCCCCTCCACATTTTCAGGATATTGACATTAATACAGATGATGAACTCGATGCCTACATTGAAGACCTCCTCACCAAGGGCGATTAGAAGAAAATATTGACATATCAGACTGGCAGGATTCATCCAAGGACTGCTGATGGCTGCAAATTGGGATGTTTTCATATTGACCCATTTTCTTGGTGAATCAGATTGATCTAAGTTCAATTCTTTTTCTGTTCCTTTTTTTTTGTTTATTCTGTGGTTCTTCCTTTTAGTCCATTTTATATATGTGAAGACATGTTAAATGTTAATCTCAATCTATACTGTTGAAGCTTTAGAATGGTTTCTCTAGGTTTGTTTAGTACAAATAAGATCATTTACATGGTGTTTTACTGGGTTAAAAAGCTCCGTTTGTTTTGTTTCCTTGTTCTCTAAGTGAGACAAATGCTCAACAGCTGCAGCCTGAACTAAAACAACTTTTATTTTTCTACACTAAAGTCACATTATTCCATCCTGGGCAGCAGATTGAGTTGACGACTTACAATTACAGTGTTTTGCCTCACTCACAAACAAAAACGGCTTACTGGGTTTTATCAGTATAAATATTCCCTCAAACCTTCTCTACATTTAAGCAATGACTGTTTTGTGTTGTTTTGGGGGGAAATTCAGTAGAATGCAAGTTTGTGTGTTAAAAAGTAATCGGTGCCTGTGTCCTTTTTTGAAGAGATTTTTAACGTCATGGAAATGTTTTAATAAACATTGCATGCTTTCAACTTTTTGTTCTGATGGAACAATTTATTCTGTATTTTTGACAAACTACTCAAAACAATAAACCAGGTTCTGCAACACATGCTCTGTGTGGTAAATGAAAAGTAAATGGTATTGTTTATTGTATTAGCAGGCTAATTACAGTTTATGAGGTTCAAATTAATTTCCTTTTCTGATGCACTGAAGTCAATAGTGTATCTATTTTCTGAAATGTGCTTTTAGGCTACAATATATGGTGAAGCAGACCCACAGTTCCCCATGTTTTCTTTTCATTTGTAACTTAAGACTGAAGAATTTGTCATGGCAGCTTTTTATATTTAGTTATGAACAATTACTTTTTCCAAAATGAGCTGCCGGACTTTTATTTTCTTAGACTTACACCAAGTATAAATTGCTAGACGAATCAGGTATATTGATTTATCTGAAAACCGTTTAAAATGAGCAGCAAATAGAAATGCTGAATGTTGAACGAAGCTTCACCCCATGTTCACATTTCTATTTGGATTGTATGAAATATAGGGTTTAGTAAATTTGATACCCAGGTAATCTTTCTTATATGTTGGATTTAGCAAACAAAACATTTCTTCACCATTCTCTTAAACCTCATGAAAATAAAAACACATCAAAAATGAGTTTAGAAATATAACTCTATACGTTTACAGTATCGACATTGCTGGGAAACGGGAATTTTCCTATCATTTTCAAAGATATAAATTGAGACGCACCTTTAAGAGCCTGTTCCGTGTTTCGGATTAAGTGGTTCCCCTGGTAGCTTGTGACCGACACTATGGCGTCGGCTGTAATGGACGCTAAAGGAAGTCGGTCACCAGTTAACAGGGAAACCAGTTAATCCAAAACACCAGGCAGTCGAACGTCTTCAGACGGGATAGTAAACAGCTGTGCATTAAGGTCAGGCTCCTCCGCATTTCATTAGTTTTTTCCCCCCAAGCTTTTACCTGCCATATACGAGCGCTATAGGAGTTTTCTGTGTGAAAAATCACTAAAGGGTTTTTTTCATAAAGCTTCATACAGGTCGGTTGTTGTCCGTGTTATTGTTGTTGAGCTGAAAAAGGAATTACAGACACTGTTAAAGAAAACAGCTGCGATAGAAACTTTACGTTAGCATGAGTTGTCAAACTGTTATCCCAGTAAATACAATGAAGCCAACGTCTGCGGACCAGGAGTCAAATGACCTTTGACCCAGTTCGTCATCGCCAAACTTATTACTTACTACATTTATGATACATCTCATGTGATAAAACACAATTGTTTTTGAAAATTACTCAAAATATTGTATTTTTCAAAGAAAAAATAAAATCAGCAGTGATGCATATTTTTTAGTGATACACTTTTCAATAATTTTGATAATTTTATTATCAGATTTACTAGGAATAAAGTTTTCCCATGTTTTGCTTACCACTTGATACAATTAAGTGCATAATTTCATCTCAATGTCTTCAAACCACAGAAATATGATGAAAAATACATCCTAATTTATATCCAAATGTTTCAATTCACGTTTCTCATGCGGTATATAAATAGAGATTCTGAGAGAATGTTTTCTTTCAGATTCCTAATCAAACATTAAACTGTATAATTATTATTGCAAGTTTTGAAATGCTCAATGATTCACTTGTTCCAGAGTGCACGTGGTATATTTTTTGGCCACACTCATGAGCTTTTTTGAGCCAAATATGTGCCATACTTTTTCATGGAATAGTCAGATTTCTATCTGTATTTGGTGCCACTCAAGTCAAATATATTTGAAATGAACATGCACGGATCTCAAGTATGAGATCGACACCAGCTGATGATAGTAAATGTACAAGCTGACAACTGGATGGTAAATCTCAGTTGATTTATTGAGTTTTAATTGATCTGAATCAGTGACGTGAGATTAGATTTGTTGTTTTAGGAGAAGCAGTGACTCTTAACAATTTGAAGGAAATACATTTTATTTGCTCCATTTGGGAAAATACTTGTGGGAATTTCTCCAATTCAGACTGTAGGTGTTGAGCCATGCCAGTGAGCTCAGTCCTCACGAGCCAGCGTCTCGCCAGAGGTGGTCACGGGTTTTGGCGTGGTCTTCCCCGACGATTCGTCCGCCTCAAATCAGCCAGTGTGTCTGAGCCAGACAGGAGGGGATCGGATGAAGAACCACTCTGGGAGGCAACAAGTGCTCTGCCGTTCACCAGAGCCAGGATAGGGTCTTTTTTCCAGGAGAGACCAGAACTGAAAAATCCATTTCTTGAAGATGCCTTGCTCAGAGGATACCTGAGGAGGCACCTGCCCCACGAGGTGAGCAGAGAAGAAGCTGGGTAATACTTCACACAAACCACCAATATTTAACATTACAATCTAGATATTCATTATTAATATTGGTGATGTTAACTAATGATGTAGGTTCTGTGTAGTGATTTCGGGGTAACATGTGGCTCTTTTCCTGGAGACGAGCACCAAATGTGTGACAGCATGAAGTTGCGCATTAACGGTTTGGCCGAACAAACTTGTTCACAGGCGGTTTATTCTGACCTGCGTGCATTCGGAGAGCGTGTGTCTAAAGAAGTGGACGAGTGGGGCAGAGAGTGTGAGGTCACCCCTCCACGGTTGGTGCACTTCGATCCATGGGGTCGCAGAGTGGACCACATCGTAACCTCCCCCGCCTGGAAACGCATGAAGGAGTTATCTGCACAGGAAGGACTGGTTGCCATTGGCTATGAGAGATCATTTGGAGAGTGGAGGTCAGGAGACTGTATGCAGCATTTTTTTTTGGGGGGGGGGGGGGGGAGTTGCTGAACCTTGACATTGATAAATTGTGGTTGTCTGTTATAGTCGAGTTTACCAGATGAGCAAGTTGTACATCTACTCTCCTTCATCTGGTCTCTACACGTGTCCTTTGGCCATGACTGATGGAGCTGCAAAAGTCATCCAGGTGTGTTCAGACATGTTAATCTCACTTGACCAACTTATTTTGTTGAATTTACCTGCAAACCCAACAAAACATGATACCAGACTGTCGATGTGAATTAGCATCCAGCGAAATCTGGCACAATGCATCAAAGGGCAACATTTATGTTAAATTGTACATGGTCCCTTTTAAATATATACATAAACAAATAAAAAAATATTGTGAAGCTTCCTGATCCACTGATGCCACATGTGCTTAAT
Source organism: Blennius ocellaris (assembly GCF_963422515.1). Lineage (NCBI taxonomy): Eukaryota > Metazoa > Chordata > Actinopteri > Blenniiformes > Blenniidae > Blennius > Blennius ocellaris. The sequence continues at coordinate 16,331,904 of NC_137656.1, forward strand.
ACATTTTTGTTAACTCAACATTTTGGGGAATTTTGTGTGGCTGTGAAAAGTCTCTGGGTGGTTCGAGGCTGGTGGAGGAAGCCTTCCGTCGTTTGACCTCCCGACAGCCTGAGCACTTCTGGACGTCTGGACAGTGGATGACGGAGAGGCAGGGAGGATCTGACGTGGGTGAGGAGCGACGTGTGTCCAACCTGGAACAGCTTTCATGTCATACTGGAGTTTAAAGGCTGATGCACAACTGAACACTTCCTAAATTTGTCATATCAAAAATGATAGAGAGATATATTGTTTCTTATTTCGTAAAAGAACTGACAAAATGTCGATAACAAACACACATCAGCCATCACATTATAACCATCTGCCTAGTTTTTTTTTTTTTTTTTAAACAGTGAAATAAGCATTAAACCACGATGCACTGTATTCTGAGACCTTAATGTCACAACCAGCGTGACCTTCTACAACAGTCTCAGTTCCGGTAGCTTGTTTGTAAGATCTGATTACACAACCAGCCTTCACTCTCTCACGCATCACTGAGCTATAGCTGTCCATGAAGTGGGTGGAGAGTGTTTTCTTAATCATATGAAGAACATTGGGACACTTATTTTGTCTGAAGAATGCTTCATAAAGATTGATCGTTTGATTGATTAACATTCTTCTTTGGTCGACTTTCGACAAAAACTGACAACTGCAGAGTGGAAAGATGTCGTAAGAGCTGCAGATTCTCTGGTCATCAAAATGTGTCTCTGATCAAACTCAAATCCTTGCGCTTGTTAATTTCTTCTGATTTAACACATGAACTTTAAGGACAGAGTGTTCACTTGCTGCCAGACGTATTCCACTCACCAGCATGTGCCATATAACAGAGACAATTAGTTTTATTTCCATCACCTCTCAGTGCTCCTAATGTTTTGGCTGATCTGTTTATGTTTGGACGATGTTGATTGTTGTGAAATATCAGTAACATATTGGGTTTAAAATCTGGAGGAAATTCCTTTTTTTTCTTTCTGCGTTCTGTCTCTGTTATGCAGAACGTGATGTTTCATGAGTTGCCTCTTCTTGTCCTCAGCCAACGGCACTGAAACGGTGGCTGTTCCACAAACAGACGGGTGGTACAAACTCCACGGATTCAAGTGGTTCACGTCTGCTACAGACGCTGACGTGACTCTCACACTGGCCCGAGTGCAGGACAGAGCGGGAGCAACCACACCGGTGCTGCCGCTGACTCCCCGACGACCTCTTATCACACATTCGAATGACTTCATTGATCAATTGTCTTTCTCTCTGTGTCGCACAGGGCAGCAAAGGTTTGTCTCTTTTCTACGCCGAGGTGAGTCGAGGCGAAGACGGTCGACTGAGGGGCGTCGAGGTTCAGAGACTGAAGGACAAGCTGGGGACGCGACAGCTGCCAACTGCTGAGCTGCTGCTGGACGGCCTGCCAGCACACAGAGTCGGTGTTTGTTGCGACAATATCAAACTAGAGGTTCTTTCTATAGGACGTCGATCATATGTGTCCTCTTTCACCCAAACGAGGTTCAGCTCACATCGTTTATTCTGAAGCTCTGAGCAGTGCCAATGTACGGTGCATCGCAATTAAGTTTAGCCGTCCTCTTTACAAAGATTTAATAGGAATGCAAATAGCAGAGGAAAAAGGCAGTGTTCGCACATGTGGAGTTGAAAGTAAAGGAATTTAAAGTAGAAGAAAAAGTTGTCCATTACTCGTCTGATTCGTTTGCTTCTCACGGTGATATTTTAAACACTGGACCAATTGTACAACTGCCATGATGTTCATTCTGCAATATGACCCTAATCACTTTCGCAATGAGGCAGATTGTTTAGTGTGATACATTGCAATGTGATGGTATTTTAAAGAAAAACATTAGCAATGGGTTGCACAGATGCAGAGCTTCTGACCTCGGCACATATAGAATTTTATAGATTCAGAGAGCTCCGTTTCTTGTTGCTTTCAGACTTCACTCAAATTTTTTATCAGCCTGCTTTTCCAAGTGTTTTGTTTTGAGTCGTCTGAGTTTCAGATGTTGTTTACGCTTCTATAAATAAATCACACGAACTGGGTGATTGCACAAGTGTGAACACATCCTAAAAAAAGCACTCTGTTTTGATTTAGAACTGTCTTCTTCATGGAAATCCATGGAAAATATTACAATTTCACTGTTAACCCGTTATGCCCCACTGGCAACAATTGCTGCAACATAAAAAAACAAACATTGGTGTAACAAAAAACACATTGGGCACGTAATACATACAAACATGATTTACTATGTACTTGTTGATGCACCATGTTGTATTAACAAGCGTACAAAATAGTGGAAAGATATTTTTTCTTTCATGTTTCATTCCCAACAGCTCTCAGAAGAGGGAAGAGGCGTGGCCTCCATCGCTAACATGTTGACTATAACTAGGATCCACAACAGTGTGGCTGCAGCAGCTGCAATGAGAAGGCAAGTCACACTTAATGAACATTAAAGCGCTGGCTTCCTAAACTGTGTTGTGAGAAAGCCGACTTATACTGTGGTTTTGCTGTGTGCGTTGACAGGGTGGTCCATTTAGCCCGTGACTACTCCAGTCGGCGCACTGCCTTTGGAAAGCTTCTTAAAGACCACCCACTGCACATGCAGACGCTTTCGAGGATGGAGGTGAGCCGCCGACTCAACTCTGCTTGAACTCTGCACGGCGACTCCCATCATGCCTCACTCACACATTTCGTCTGGCGTGGACAGGTGGAGTCGAGAGGAGCCTTTCTCCTGATGATGGATGTGTGTCGTCTCTTGGGCCGGGAGGAGTGTGATGTGGCGACACAACTTGATTCACACCTCCTCCGTCTGCTCACCCCCGTGGTCAAACTGTACACCGGGAAGCAGGTGCACAGACCGGACAGACGGAGCGGTGAAATACATTTCACCTGTCTTGCTTTGATTGTTTATTTTGTTTCCCCTGTGTGTGTTGTTTTGCAGGCGGTGGCAGTGGTGTCAGAATGTCTGGAGAGTTTTGGCGGACAGGGTTATATCGAGGATACTGGGTTGCCTGGAATCCTCCGTGATGCTCAAGTAGAGATTGCTCCAAAAAATCTGACTTTCTAGGTTGTTGTTTTTTTGTTGATGTTGTTAATGATGTAGGCGTTCACTTATTCCTCTCTCTCAGGTGTTGAGTATTTGGGAAGGTACGACCAATGTTTTGTCTCTGGATGTGCTGCGCAGTGTGACCCGCAGCTCAGGAATGGTCCTCCACGCTTACTTCACACATGTCAAGGTTTGCGATTGAGTACATATCCTGTCAACCCGTTTAGTTTTGTTGTGTTATTTAACCCGCGAACATATGGGTGAATGTGAGGCCTTTGTGCTCTCTTTGCAGTCCCTGCTTGCAGGTTCTTCAAGTGTTTCCTCTCCGGCTCCAGCCGTGAAAGCAGTGGAGAGTGCGCTCTCTGAACTGGAGGGTTTTGTTCAGGCAGCAGCCGCCAGATCACCCAGCTACCTCCAACTGTCAGCCAGAGACCTGGCATACAGTCTGGCTCGCATCTACACGGGTGTGAACCAAACACATGGATACGCACGCATGCGCATACGCCACTGGTTTAAAAATGCCAAATATTGTTTTCTTTCTGCCTTTTCACAAATCTTGTTTTATGATGCTTGTTTTGTTGTATGCACTAAGTGTCTACATTTTGAATTGTTGCCGGTCAAATAACAGTTAGATGACGTCGTGCAATATTGAATCGCATAAAACCAAATCATCACCTACTTAATGAATGAAGAACTCTTCCAGATGAAGTGTCAATACATAATAAAAAATGTCTTTTCTTCCTGTTCAACAGGTGCACTTCTCATTGATCATGCATGTTGGAAAGGAGCTTCGCCAAGTGACACCTACGCAGCTCTCAGGTACATTACCACTTTTCACTCTTTAATGAAAAAAAATATAACTCAGATATCGAGCCAATTTAACAAAACGTTTTTTCTTTCATCAGATGGTGTGAACAGGATTTATGCCCCGTGTCGACCAATCACAGAAGAGGTCACTATGACTCCAACACTATACCACTTGATGCTGCGTTGGTGTTTGACCGTCCGAGACAAGGCTGAATGATTACTAAAGACTGAAAACACATACGGCTTGATCCGCTGTTTCTGAGCCTTGATTGAACTTCGATACACATAAGCTATTTAACCATTCTCTCTGGTTCTGTTTCACTGAAAGTGAACAATCAACACTGGGACTATGACAATATGTTATAGAATAACGTTGTTGCCCTTGTTTTGTTTTTACTTTGCATTTCAGAAGGATAATCAATATTTTTAAATGTCGTTGGATACATAACATCAAGCCTTGTTTGAACTTCAAGTTAAAGAAGCATAAAACTTAGAACAGAAGATTTATATGTAAACTAATATATCAATTCATTTTATTGATACATATGAAGAGATAAAATGCCAAATATTTAATTTGAAAATGATGACCAAGGTTTATCCATGCTTTCTCTTTAAAATGATCTCTATGATAAAATAAATTAATGAGTTTAACATTGATGTTTATTTTATAAGACTTTAAAAAAAACTACAGTAAACAGTAATAAGTGTGACAAGTAATAACAGTAATAATTATTGTTTGTTTTCCATTTTCAAGTCCATCCATAATGGTTTTTATTATCTATGAACATTAACAAAACCGTTCAGTGTGAAATGATGAATTAAAGCAATCCAAATTTCATATTTAGTGTGAGACTATGCTTATAATATGTGGTCTTTGGAGTTTATGTGACCTTCAATCTAAATGTGCCTGGAGTTGACATGACTTTCATTGTGTGTGGAGTCAAGACATAGAATTTCCCCCAGAGATTAATAAAGTGATTCTGATTCTGATTCTGACTGCTTTATCTGGATTTCAAAATACAATTAGTTGATAAGTAGTGTCTGGTCTGCAGGTGAAAAATTCCAATCACTGTGACAGGGCAACAGGATGAGTTAAATGCAGAGAAACAATTCCCACAAAGTGGATCAATAAAACTTTATCAGATATCAAAATGGGAAGACTTAGACTTTTATTTTTACCCCTGACTATTTAGTAAACATGATATTTAATGAGAACTGTTATTTGTTTGTACTGAGCCAAATAAAACGCTGTCCTCCGCTGACCCCGAAGAGAGCTCGTCAGGGGCGGGATTCAAACTGCGCGGGAGATTTGTCCTGTTCTGATTGGACGATGAGTGTGACGTCACAACGGTGGCGAGCGTCAAGCAAGTGGGAGGTTCTCAGCTCCGCGCTGGTGAAACTGTACACAATGTTCACGTACTGAGCTCACACCGTGTAGGCTTACAGACAGAAGTGTTGACGCAAAGCCAGAACTGTTGACAGAGAAACAGCGATAAGTGAGTTTGTTGGTGTTATTTTTTTTTTCCTTCTTCTTGTTTTTGCGGGGTTAACTGAGCTGCCAGGTCCGACGTTTAGGACGGGGCCGTGAACGCAGCACACGATGGACTCGGCTCCTGGATAAACAGGGACTCATGTCCGCCTGCGTCCTGCTGTCACTGCTGCTGGTGGCTTCGTGTCACCAGCAGGTCGCCTCAGGTTCCCAGGTCCTCCCGAGACAGCCTGCAGACGGATTCATACCAGGACGGTCCTCAGAACACAAATCAAACATGCTGGCTGAGATCAACAACCACAACAACAACGTTGAGGTGGGTGACGTTCACCAGCAGCGAGAGTGTGAACCTGGCTGCTGCTTGAAGGCTCAGGTTCAGTGTTTTTTTTCCTTCCAGGTTGTCAGGAGGTTTTCTCCTGTTGTCACATGATCAGTTTGAGATCACGCACATGAAGTGTGATTTGTTTAAACGGGATGCCTCCAAAACACAGGTGGAGACAGCCTAAGACGAAACTTCTTGTAGCAACTAAAACATACAAACAAAAATAGTTACCTTTTAACTTCGTCACATATGTAATTCCAGCTATTCCTTTTATTTTACTTACTCTAAATGATCTATGTTCAAAGTGAACATTCCTCTGTCATTGAAAATATATAATCATTTCCCCAATATGTGTTGTGAATATATCCAAATATAAAGCAGGAAGTTTTTGCGAAAAGAGTAAAGTTATTAGATACAAAAATGCTAATCAAAATGTATGCATATTAATTTGAAAGGTGAGGATTGACTTGCATTGTTAATCCCCCCCCCCCCCCCCCCCCCTAGTGTATGAGTGAAACCCTATTTTGAAACAATACTTTTAGTTCTATTGTGTGTGTTTTTAAATTTTGTGTACAGCATTTTGGCTCCCTGCGGTTGTGTTGGATTGGATAGTGTGAGTAGTTGAGCATTGGCTATATTCTCTCCTGGTATTCATGAAGTACCCCGGTCATAGATCCACTTTTAAACTTTGCCTATCTGCCATTCAGCATAGCGAAGATCAAATATCCAACAGAAGAAATGAGGAGAAACATGTTTAATACGAAATGGAACACCGTCGGTATATCCCTCTTCAAACACAGAAAAGTAATATGTTTGTGTGTGTGTTGTGTGTGTATGTAGTGTGACCTTGTGATGAATCGCACTGCTCCAGAGCGCTGTGCATTTGTGAAGAACACACCAGACTGTGACACGGGAGATGGCTTCATCAACTACCTTGATCTGGCCTTCTGTCTGCTGCCGCCCTACCTCACACCCCTCACCATCACTCTCTGTGTAAGTTCAGTGTGTCATCGTGTATTTTTATTTGAGTGTGATCCCACTGCAACATGTTGACCTTTAGCTCTGCAGTTCCAGCAGATCTCAAGAAGAAGTTAGCTTTACAGTGGTAAAAACAGGATGTGAATACACTTGCGCAAACACTGAAATTACCACTGTACACATCATATTTAATAACTTTTTATGACAGTTGTTGTGTGTCACTTCCTTGCTGTAAAGCCGAAGCAACCTGACTCACCGGGGAAGATTAATTAAAAACAACACTAGTGGCAGCATGCAGACCAAATAATGAGAATAATGATGATAAAAAAAATATAGAAATAAAGTTCATATCACTACTGTACTCCATATGGAAAGTCGTTAAAAAGTGTTTTACAAACCAGAAACTAGAAATGCTTGCATCAAAACTTATGGCCAGAAATAGTAGATAAAGCAGTGAATATCAGGAACATCAAAAAAGGCCCAGACTGAAACAAAGAAACAGAAATATAAACAATGTCGCTTAATCGTGACATTAGAAAACCCGTGTCTTTCAATTAAATTAAATTCAATTCAGTCCAATTCAACTTTATATACAGTTGCACCAAATAGAACAGTCATTTCTAGGTGCTTTTAACTGAGAAAACCCCAGCGAATCCACATGAGCAAGCAGATTTAAAGAACGTATGAATTCTACTTCAGGTTTCATGAACAATGAGACTAGTGTAGTGAACCACAGCGATTTTTATCTGAATGAATGCATTCGCCCTGGTTCTTGTTTGTAGAACATTTGGCTGAGTCTGACAGGCTTGAGGAGTAACGAGTGTGTGTTTGAGTGGCTTTTCTTTTTTTTCTGCCTCTCCACAGATGATATGGCTGCTCTTTCTGTTTGTCATTCTGGGACTCACTGCATCCAAGTTGTAAGTGTCTCTCATGTTGCCGTTAAGTGTGTGTGTCCATTGTAGCAGCTCTGGAAAGTGAAAATGTTCACATTCGCTGACTAAGACACACAATCATGATCTGGCATATATAAGTGAAGGCAGTGTGATCAGTTGAGCAGTCACATGAATAAGAGTCACATGGCGAGTGTGTCATAGTTTGACTTGATTCTTGAGACTGGGATTTCCTCAAAGGAAGCAGTTTGTCCTCCCGCCTGACCCTCTCTCACTCCTGACCGCACTGCGAGATTCAGCTTGGATTCACTAATTTGACACATGTTGCTGGCACTACTTTGTACATGTTTCTTTTTTTTTTGTCTCCCCACAGTTTCTGTCCCAACCTGTCGGCAATATCGTGCAGCCTCCATCTCACCCACAACGTGGCTGTATCCCTTCTCTCTGTCCTCAACACCACCGAGAGTTCTGGGTTCTCCTCCTCCAGTTGTTTTGACTTGTGTCACTGTGGTTGAGTTTGTAAAAGTATTCATGAGTAATAGTTTCCTTGACTGTTCATGTTGAGGGTGTAACTTTTCTGGCCCTTGGAAATGGAGCTCCTGACATCTTTAGTGCCATGGCAGCATTTTCCCACCCACACACAGCTGGGCTGGCTGTTGGAGCTTTATTTGGTAAGCAGAAACCTCCTCTTTCAGAAACACTCTCCAAGATAGACAAACAAAATAAGCCTTTGAAATGAGGAGGGGGAAAAAAATAAATAAAAATCACTGTTTTTCAGGTGCTGGTATATTTGTTACTACAGTGGTTGCGGGCAGTGTCGCGCTGGTCAAACCTTTCACTGTTGCTTCTCGACCGTTTCTCCGAGATGTCGTCTTCTACATGGCTGCAGTGTATTGGACTTTTGTTATGCTGTACAGAGGAACTACAACGCTTGGAGAAACAATGGGTACACCCACACACACATACACATACACAAAATAATCTGCGTAAATGACCACTTCCTCTAATACATTTAACGCTGATGATATATATCCAACCCTTCTGAGACCAGCTTGATTTTATCTCTTACTTGCACTTCATCTTTGATAGTTCATGTCATTAAAAAAAACAAACACACGTGTTTCACAGGTTTTTGCCACATCTAGTTAAAGTATATCTTGGGTAAGAACCAGGAATTTGTTAACTGGTTAACCTTAATCAGATACAAACCTGTGGAAAAGGTTTTTTTTTCTTCTCTGTTTTACTACAACAGTCAATCCTTAGATTTAAAATAAAATATATTTTTTAAAAGTGTAGCACAGTAGGTTAAATTCCTCTGGGATCCCGGTTTCCTCCCACAGTCTAAAAATGTGGATCGCTGGACATGTACATTGGTGAAACTGGTTGAATATGAAGTCGGACTGATGCGTCGGACATAAAAATATGTCTATAAGGTGTTAAAAACAAAAAAGTGGGAAAAAAGTACAAAGAATCTGTGCCTCTCTATGTTCCCCGCCCTCTCTCAAACTGCACACTGCCCCATCAAATCGCGAAAGAAGTTCCAACTCCAGGATCTAACTGCATAATTTCCTTTCTCCAGCGTACCTTGGCCTCTACGTGTTGTATGTGCTGACTGTCATCATCAGCGCCTACATCTACAACAGGCAAAAGTATTCAACGAGCACAAGCATACAGAATGATGCACATGTTCCAGGTGAGACGCACACATGAACATTAAAAACAAAACCCCACAGTTTGACGTAATCGCATATTTTCTTTGCAGCGGACTTTAATTCATCAGATTTGTCTGATAATGACATCTCCGGCCTCTTGCCTGGAAGTCTGCATCAGGAGTATGGTAAGAAACAGTTTTGTTTGTTTTTTTTCTACTCAGCCGGGGCCATAATAACATGCACATGTGTTTGTGTTGCAGAGTCCGAGTACACACCACTTCTGAATTACTCGGAGTCCACGGTTCAGATCCTGCTGAGCTCTCTGAATCCAGTGGACGGCAGAAAGTGGAGAAGGAAAAGTTGGAGTTGGAGAGTGGTTAAAGTACTCAAAGTGCGTTGAGGACCTGGATTACAGGAGCATTGGAAACCCTCAAAGACAGAACTTTTCTCGTTATGTGAGCTATTTCTTTCTGTCATCCACCCGTTAGACGCCAGTGGAGGTGCTGCTGCTGCTTTGCGTCCCCATAGTCGACCCCGACAAGGAGGACAGAAACTGGAGGCGGCCGTTAAACTGCATACATCTGATCACAGCTCCACTGGTTTGTGTGCTCGTCTTCCAGTCTGGACAATGTAAGTAGCATCACGTTTCATGATAAAAACAAGATTAAATGCTAAAGCGATGAAAATTTTTATATGTTTTTTTTTTAACTATCCAGTTGGAAAATATATGATCCAAGGCCAGTTTCCCCTCTGGCTACTGGTTTTCCTGCTGGGACTCTTTCTGTCCGCTATCGTCTTCTTCACAACCACCAATGACCAGCCTCCTAAATGTCATTCAGTAAGTATGTAAAGCATGAAAGAAGTAAGCGTGTCTGAAATATACAAGTTTACTGGCAAGCATGGCTGAAGATGAATAAATATGACCTTCAAAGTTTGGTTTGAGTGAAATCAGGTCAAAGATCAGTCCCCTGACATGCTGCAGGTCACCATTATGACAGTAGTTGGTCTTTTTTGTTTTTACAGGTCTTTGGTTTTGAACTGTGAATCTTACCATTTGATCGTGACATTCGCGGAAATTCTTTCTTGGTGATGTTTTCAAATGTCCCACTTTACACACAGCTTGTAAAGATGCAAAATGTTAATTAATTAAGACATTGATACGTCGTCCAAATCTTTTTAGAATGGTGAATATCTTACTTGGAATTACCTGAGCACCAGTTTGAATGATTATCAGATTTGATTTACAAATCTATTAATCATCTATTCAAAATTAGATCTGCGTTATTTATTTTTTCTGTTTCATATGCTTTGTGTCGTTGATGGTGTGATGATCAAGTCTGTTCAATTTCATCCTGAATGAATTGTCCTGTCCTCCAGCTCTTTGCCCTCCTGGGGTTTGTGGTGAGCGCAGTGTTGATCAGTGCGGTCGCCTCTGAAGTGGTCAGCCTCCTGCACATGCTCGGCGTGGTGCTGAGTCTCAGCAACACGGTCCTGGGCTTAACTCTGCTCGCCTGGGGCAACAGCATAGGAGGTGATGCTCAATATTTTTTTTTTTGATTCAACAAAAATACACATTGTGAAACCACATGTCTATATTGTATGACAAAGGATTGTTTTTTTAAATCTCTTTCTCTAGATTGTTTCTCTGACATCACGATTGCCCGGCAGGGTTACCCGAGAATGGCGATATCTGCCTGCTTCGGAGGCATCATTTTCAGTATCCTCATCTGATTCAAGTCTTGGCAATTGATTTAAATAGAATATAAATATGAGCACAATTCACACCGAAGAAGGAGAAATTCCTTTTTAACAGAAAGAAACATCTTGCAGGAAATGTGATAACAGGACAGATGGGAACTAGCAGTCTGTGTCAAACCCTGATGCAACACGTTTGATTCTTTCCTTGACTGTACCTTCTTCAGACATGCTGTTCGGTGTGGGTCTGGGATGTGTGGTGCAGATGTTGAAAACAAAAGTAGATGTGCAGGTACTCTCAAATACGAATAGCACATAGATAAATGTTGGAATAGAACTTGTGAAGATGCTGAATCTCTCATTTTTTCCCCCTCCTCAGTTTGAATCCGAGGGCTTGTTGACGTGGATTCTTGCGGCATCTCTTGGCTTGTCTCTGGTCCTGTCCTTCGTCACTGTGCCTCTGTGCCGCTTCCACTTGGGTCGCCCCTACGGGATCTTCCTCCTCGTGTTTTATGCCATCTTCCTTCTCATTGCGCTCCTCGCTGAGTTTCACAAGTTCCCCTATGAGTAGCCCTGAGACAGTGGCTGGTCGAAAGTATAATGATAATACCCAGGACACTGGATGTTATTGACGCACAATGTTAATGCACTATCATATTATCTTTTCCCGACAATCAATGCACTTGTTTGCTGCCACCCTGTGGTTTGACAGTAAACAAAATACTGGAGTAAACTGAAACTGCTCACAGGCGACTCCAACAGATCACTGTGCCTTTGTTAGTCATCTTGTATGACGTGACTTGTATGACTTTGTAATTGTAATTTGCTATTTAACTCATTAAAAATTAACTCTGTACCGTAAATCAAAATTGTTGAGATGACTTTGTTCTACGCTGCTGATGGGGATTAAAAAATAAATAAATTGTTTGGCAGTTCTTTTTAAAAAGTTGAGTTATCACATTTTCTCACTTGATCAACAGAGAAAGTAATTGCCAGCTGTAATAAGTGCAATTACCCATTAATACATTTGACAGTTTGAGCAGTTTATTAAAATCCTCATTTATTAATTGAAATACTTTAAAGAATTAGAAGTTATATAAAAGTAAACTATCTTGAGTGGCATTGGTTAAGAGGAGGTGTATGCCATTTTCTGGGTTGAACTATGAGGAGTGTTCATAGTTTTGGTCTTTAAAAAAAAAAACAAGTTGTGTTAATAGTGATCAGTTGAGCCATCATACTAAGGCATCAAGTTTCGGTACTACATGATTTACACAAGGGCACAAAAGGCTGACCGTACTATACGTACACAAACATACTGTGCTCATTATCAGGCTTCCTGGCAGCATCTGTTGCAGTCTTTAAAAATATGAGGGCAACGCTCAACGCTCCCAAACTGAGCAGCAGTCCTGTACTGCCGTCTCTTTCTGTAATGAAGGCTCCAGGAAGGACTCGCCATTAACTCGTCTTCATCACTCATGAGTCCAAGAGGGGCCCGAAGTCATTGTACGCTGACAGATGGTAGGTGTTTTCAGAACTGGCGCACGCCCGGAGTGAGACAGGATCTTTACAAAATGAACACCGAGGTGAAGATGTTAAAGTACCGCTCACACCCTGCGTCAGTTGATACTGTGCGGTCCAGTCTGCGAGTTGAGCTGAGGCTCAGGGGAAGGGTCAGAAACGGGACTGTCCACATCCCGTTCCAAGCTTTGGTCTGGTTGAGGAAGGTTTTCCCTTGAATACTCTGCATACCACTCCTGGAGGAAAGCAGACACGGAAAAGTCATTATGGTCCAGCACGTGTCCTGGGGTTCCATTTTCTTTTTTTCTCTCTCACCTGTATCTCCTCCTCGTACATTTTCATACTGAGGTCACTCTTTGTCCTCGACCTGCGACCGAGGTACACCAGAGATGAATGCTGGCCGCAAAAACACAAGGAAGAGCTCGTCAGTGAACTTCATGCGAAGAGAGTATGAATAGTTTGAAGTGTGTGTGTTCTCACCCCACTCCTGTCCATAGCTTGTAGGACTCCCTGAAGAGAGCTGAGGGAGGACAGGGCTGGGCAGATCTGCCTGTACAGCTCAAGAGCAGCCAGAACTTCATCGCGACCAACGTCCACTTCAAACACTATCCCGTTTTCATCTACAAACCACACAGGGAATTAAGGTTGTTGTTGTTTCTTTTTTGTTGACGGTTGTATACATTCATGTGGTGGTTGATAACCACCCACTGAAACATGTTGATGGTGATGCTAGACTCTACTACCTCATTACCGAACAACTAATAATAGTTTGGCCTCAACTTTAACAGAAATTATTTAAGCACGGTTGGGTATTCAAGTGCTCGGTTACATTTCTGCACGAAAATGTGGGAGAAAAAGCAACATGAATCACATTTAACGGTCACTCAAAATAATGATTTCATCCTTCACAGATATCTTTGTAAATTTTGCACACGCTCATGTTATGCAAACTATTGTTACCTGAATGCAACACAGGCACAAGGTGAAAAACATGCTCACACCCACCCTCTGGATTGTCAAGTGGTTCTCGGTTCTTGCGGCTGTAGTTCATGCGGAACACAAATGCGTCCAGAATAAACGCCACAATGATGGTCATCACCACCTTAAAGAGACGTCACAAACATTTACGGTCACGTTCACGCTTAATCTTCAGAATCCTTAAATGGGGTGCAGACCAATGTATTGAAACGGACGATATTGCACATAATCATGTCCATGTACACTACGAGAGCTTCACCATGGTGACGATGTAAAAGGTCATGAAGTACAGGCGACTCCAGTGGCTCGTCATAGAAGTCACTCCTTCCTGTTGGAGAATAAACAGAGCAGCAATCAATCACACCCACTGATCAGATTGCAGAGATAGCCGACGAACAAACAACTTTATCTCACCATAGTGATGTACCAGTTGTTGACCACGGTCAATTCAAACAACGTCACTGAAAAGAAAAAGAGTAATTTTTATTTTTTTTATATATCTAAAACTTGGTCTTATTTACAAGCCTAAAGTGGTAAAGCATCTAAACACCATCTTTTTGCCAAACTACCCAAACAAGCCTCAACACCACAAGCAAAAAGGAACTAAATCAAGAATGCACCATGTTTTGTTTTGTTTTTTTATTTGAACCTCTTGGAAATCAGAAAGTTGTGATAGAAGAGTAGCTCTTAGCTGGATTTGGTCTCTTGCTTCATTCAAAGACATTAACAAAAATATGAACAATTTCCTGAAAAAGAATTACCAAAGCTGCTGAGAATGTTGTTGAAGTTATTGAGATAATAGTAGCCTTCTTCCAAAACAGTTTTGTTGCCAATTGTGACGTTGATCTGTCTGTAGGAGTCTGCCACTGTGCTGGTGCTAGGAGAAAAACCAGAGACAAACAACGAATGGGTAACAGAAATAAACACAAATCATTAAAGTGCTTGGTTTCTGCCAGCGGTTTCAACTCTTGGATCACAGTCCAACTGTGTTGACCACATGTCTTCCTGCACACATCTTCCACAAACCAGTCCTGATAATTTGATAGTAGCTCTGTGTAATCACAACAAAATGATGCAGACACTCACTTGCAGCAGTTTGGGTAAACCACATCTGCAAAGAACTCCATTCCCACGATGGCAAACGAGTAGTAGAAGATGATCAAGGTCAATCCCAGACTTGCCATTCTGGGAAAGAGCTCAAACATGGTGTCCAGCACGTTACGATACCTCTGCTTGATCTTAAACAACCTGAAATTGTGAACATATAAACATTGTTATATGGCCGTACATGGACAGTCAGATCTTCAAAGTATTCAGCAATAGCGCACCGTAGCAGCTGAAAGGGTCTGAGAACGACAATGAAGTAGAACGGCTCCATGTCGAAGGCGAGAGCAATGAGGCCCAGGAAGGCGAACACTGTCACAGAGAAATCAAACCTGAAGGAAGGAGCACAGTCGCGATTAACACATTTTGTTTGAATAATTTGTTTGGAATAAAGAAAAACTATTGATATCTGCTGTCATTTTGGCACATCAAGGCACTAAAATCAAATGATATTAAAATAGTGTTTCTGGATTTTTGTATTATTGTACACACCGAAGTCCTCGTTATGAATCAATTTGAAATGAAGGTTTTTGACTCCATGGTAGGTTAGGGTTTATCAAGAGTAAAAATCAAGTGTTACTCACAGATTCCACCCAGAGCTGAAATAAGCCATGGGCCCCAAACCCGATATTTTTAATAGCACCTCTACACCATAAACTGAAAGAAGGAAAGAAGCCGAGTTAGAGTTAGTGTGAGTAAATATTAAAAACAAACTCCAATTGCCCCCCCCCAACCCTGTTTCTACAGCACATACACATACAGTAGATCCTCAACGTCAATGTGAAACCATGTTACTCACTGGTCAGAAAAACAATGTAACTCCAGGGAACAAATCTGGACCAAGAAAATCCACCTGCAGGGCGAAAGCATAGGGGAAAACTTGGTTGATACAGTTCCTGTCAGATTGTCTACAAGGAAGGCTACAGACTCCCTCTACAATACCTGATTTGCCAAAACATTACAGCCAACAATGTGCTCATAGTCTTTAGCCACAAAACTTGTTTAATGCTTTGTCTATTTTAAATTATAGTATATTGCAATCTGTTTTCCCTGTAGTTTCCTCACTCTTTGATCTGCTGAAACGCATTACAGTGAAGACAAACACTGCCCCTAAATATACCGCTTATACCCTAAATATTGCATTTTGAAATCTTACTGTTGAGCGTGTATGTCTCCACGAGGATCCACACACCATTGATGGCCACCACCACATCTGTCGTCACAAGAAAATAACAATGATTACAGAGTTTGCTCGCTATCTCTGGAAGTAACTGGGAGATTTTCAATTATTGCACTTACACATGGTATATTGGAAGGCCTTTGACTTCACAAGCAAGTTGATGCCTGGTGAAGCAAAGGAAAGGGCATTTCGTGAATGACGAAATGAGACGGATGACTTCATCAAGAGCCGAATCAAAATAGAAAACTTGCCTTTGAAAATGAGGAAGGTTGTATGTGGAAGGTCATCAAACCAATACTCTCCACTACGTCGCGCCTTCACAGCACACACAGTTGACAGTATTCGTTTAATACAATCAGCTACAACAATATAAAACTATATTTAGCTGCACGGCACAAATGTTGGGCAAGTTACCTTCCACTTGAGGCCAGTCACTTCATAGAATTTATAAAAGTCCTGCAGACTGTAACAAAACAGAGTCCAGATAAATCACAGGGTATGAAAATGTGACAATGAACGTAATCAATGTGATAAACTAGTACCTGAGCATCGGGGCTCCCGACGTGTTGAGAGCTTTATACGTGAGAAAGCGGTCTCTTGCGGACATCCGTGGTCTGTAAAATCGCATCAGACCATCGAACTGTTTAAGCGACACCCCCATTGGCCTCTGGAAGGAGAACACAAAGCACAAAGCTTGAGTGTGCAACAGAGACTAAAAACCTCACTATTTCTGTGACTGCTCGATAAATGAAGCATACCTGCCGGCTAACGAGCAGCTGAAAAGCATGGTCAATAGCTGAGCGTTTATGAAGCAAGAGAGATTTAAACTTCATTTTCTCGACACCATTGAACGTATCAAACACCACCGCCAAGAGCTGGAGAGAGAGACGGAGAGAACCACAGAAATGACGACGCGTTTAAAAAACACCGTTACGTATGAAGGAAGTCAAGCACGACGTCGTTGACGTGGTGTACAATAAAGTGAGCTGTACCAGGTTCATGATGAAGTAGAGCTCTATTGAGAGGTAAATGATAAAGAAAACACAGGACCAGCGGTTCTTGGAGTACGCCGGCATCATCACATCAGGGAAACTACAAGAAAAACAAGAGCAGGCCGAGTCACAAGACGGAGCCAGCCTCAACGTGCACGGCGTGGCCCGACAGATGTAGGATCTGCTCAAAAGAAGGAACATCTGCTTGCATGCCATGTTTGTCGTGATAACTAAAACAGCACTTAGTGCGTGGCGGGGCTCACTTTGCTGTGGTCAGCAGCACAAACAGGCTGACGAGGCTGTTCTCCAGAGTGTTGAAGTACTGTGGGCAGAGGACAGAGCTTGAGACAATTTGACCACACGCACACACACACACATGCACACGCACACAGCTAAAACTGGCCCGTAGAGAAGAAATACAACGAATCTTTCATCATATTATCATCAACTATTACTCAGACTAGCGAGGCCGACTGAGGAAACTTACCGGGTCAACGGTGTTTGGAGAGAAGAGGCAGAAACCTGGAGAAAACGAATGGTTACTCAAACACAAACAATAAAAAAAAAAAAAAAGAATTGTTTATTTGTTGTTATTTGATCAGTTTTCTTACCCAAAATAGCAAATATAACCATGAAGAAAAGCAGAAGCAGGAGGATATCAATAAAAGGTGGAAGAGACTGGAAGATCTGACGCAGGTTTCTAATTGGGCAGAAGAACTTTGTCAGTGTCAACGACAAATATAACTATAGGCTCAAACAACTTATTGGACATGTGAAGCAAGTACAAGCGGCAGTGAATTGTCATCTTCTGTCAATTTTATATAAATTAAATAAAGCACGTTAGAGGCCAACAACAAAATGATACAGTTCCTCCGCTTGCTTCTGACGACAATTTCTCTTTCCTCTATTTTCTTCTGTATTTTCCAGCGTGCAGACAAATTCTTTGTGGACGATGAATCATCTACCTTGAGAAAGCTGTAGATCCTCTTTTGTGGTCATGACAAGTGACTCATCACTGTGAGTGTATTTAGCATTACGTACCTGCGTACAGCACCACAATATCTACAGTCCACCAGGAAGATCGGTCTGAGGGCTCTGGTCACTCGCACATGAGACGTCTGTCTGATCAGAACCACTATGGCCTCCACGAACTGGAGCATCAACACACAAGTCTGCACAGAGGGATTAGCAAACGTGAAACTTAAGCACTGTCATCCTCCTTGCAATGGTTCTAATTATATTTCCTGGAGCCTCTGCAGTTTAACTCTGAAGGGCTGAAAACCTGATAGCGATAATAGAATTCATGTGTCACTGGTCGTTACTATTATGGCCGGTGGATTTATCATCACAGTATTGTAGTGAAGGATAGTTCATGTTACATCTTCTCTACTGGCCCAAGAACAGAGAAATCATCTGAATACCATCAAGTATATTGTTTTACAATTACATGCATTCAAAGACAATTCTTCATGTTACCTTCACCATGGTCCTCTTGTGTCGTATGAAGGTGTGAAAGCCTAACCAGCGGAGTTTCATGCAAAGCTCAAATGCGACCATAACCAGAGCCAGCAGCTCCAGCGTGGCATGAACCTGCAGAAGAATTGATCAAGTTTTGTTGTTTTTTTCCTTCTTTCTTTTATATACCAAGAACAGGTTGTGTGACACTGTATTTGTACAAGCACAGTCTGTGCATATGTGCACTCACGTATACATCCAGGCGCAGCGAGGGCACAGCCGGAGCCTCACACAGCGACAGCATCATCAGCAGCAGGCCTGTCAGTAGCTCCATCATGTAGAACACGTGGTTGTGGGCAAACAGGTACGCCGCCAGGGCTTTGGGGTTTCGAGGGTGCGTGAAGAACTTGTCATTGTTCTCCCCTTCCTGGACATGAAAAATGCAGGTGAAACACGGAGCTGTAGCGAAACTGCAGAATGCAAATCTGATGCAAATGGATGAAAATAACCAAGTCACACATTGCATTGACATCACGTATCCTTCTCTAGGTATGAGAAGATAATTTCATATTTTTTTACACTTTTACATTCTGTTCTTCAGATGCCTGTAGCTGCTCAGAATGTGATCATCGCCCATGGGAAAAAGTACAAAGTTTAACATCCTCCAGTAGTCAGTCAGGCAGAGTGTAATAAAACAATGAAATAATCATGTGAATGTGTGGACAATCAGTAACTAACCAACCAAGTGTTCCTCTATAAATACCTGCAGGTAGATGGCTGCCTCCTGGTAATTCATCTCCCAGCTTTGTCGCAGTGACACATTTTGCCCTCGGGAGTTTTGTGGCCCAGATGTTGAGATTACAGCATTGTTTACGATGTCATAATTGCCTCCTCCATCTGGAAAAAACACACCTGAGTGTTACTGGGTTGATGAAGTCCTCATTTTAAATTTTTTTTGCAGTCAAGTCTTCTCACATTCACCCTCATACAAACAAGTGATCATAGCGGGACATGTACCTACCAACGCAGTGCAGTTCTAACTGTGAAACATACGAGGAGTTCACTACTGGACTCTCATTGCGGCACTGATCTTCGTTTAAACCAGACGCCCGTCCACATAAGCACTCCATTGGTCCTTTGGTTTTCTCTGTGCGCCTCAGCTATGCGAACGTGTGGAAGTTCCTAAATTGTATAGCAGTAGAGTGAATGTGTGCATCATTCCTAGTATGCTTTTCTCCCTCCAGCATTCACAAGCATCTGGAGATAAGATGGTTGAACATTCCTCTCAGGCCAGATGCGAACCCCAGAAACAGAGTCGTGTACAGAGTCAAGATGACGGCCTCACAGATCCAGGAATACGTCAGAGATTTTTTTTTAAATAAAAAAGCTAAACTCTCAGTTCATGACAATCAACAATCCAGTTAAGTACTTCTTGGATAAGCAGCTGCTTCTTTAAGAAAAAGAATCTCATAACGATGAAACCACCAGTGACAGTGAAATGAAACTGACATATGGACACTGAAAAAGATTCTCATGCCTTCGTGGGACAGGTTGAACTCTAAAACCAGAACTGCCAGTAGGTGACAAATTGTTGCATTTGCACAAATGTCAAATCACGCCCAGCATGTCTCCTTCCTGCCACTGACAGACAGGATATACGACATCACCGTAACCTGTGGGTATCGAAAAATACTGGAGGAATTGATCCCGTGTCACAAGACAGAAAGCGCCCGACTCCAAAAGACAGTCAGACGTCCAAAACCCAAATAACAACCGGAGGTTATTGAATGAAATCCAGACAAATTAAGTATCCTCTGAAGCCTCGCATCGAAGACAATACAAAAAATATCACTCATAATTTGTGTCCTGAATAAGTTTCCCTTCATGTGTCTTTCTGCAGCTGCATATTTAACTCCGGTGCCAGTCTGAGTGCTCCTCCCACGCACGCTGAATCACATGCTGCTGCTTCAGGCGCCGCTCCTTGGATTTAAACGTACGAAGGACAGAGTGACTCTCAGTGATGAGATCAGAACTTTTGTCTCGTTATCCAGCGCGATGGAAGCAGAGGAAGCTGAAGGGTGGAGATCAGATTCCAGCCCGGTGGCAGTCTGCCTGTTGTCCTGACAGCAGTACACTCGGTGTGCTGCTGTGTACCACTCCAACCCCTCATCGGTTTGAGAACAATGACATGTTTGGAGCTCCCAGTCAATAACACGGTGAGGTCAGCCCCACAGAAACACAAACACACTCATTCGTCATGACAGTTCCTCCCAGAAGAAATGGCCACCCGTTTTGTGGATCTGAAGGATCCTGACCACCTGGAATAAAGCTGAACTCCAGACCTCTTCTCCAACCATGTGACTCGTCACTGAGGTGATATAAGAGCAGCTTCCTCCTCAGTGTCCAGGTTCAAACTCCGTCTATTTCCAGAAAGCTCCAACAGCAGTCAGCAAGAACAGCATGATACTTTCCACTTGGACACCACTCCCAGATATCCTGAGAAAAAAAACAATCTCCTCTCCTCTTCCTGTTCAACCCCAGAGCAAGAGAAAGTGATCTGGTATGCTCAGACACACACACATGCAGACACACACAAGCTGCAGACAGTCATTCTCACACACACACACACACACACACACACACACACACACACACACACACACACACACACACACACACACACACACACACACACACACACACACACACACACACACACACACACACACACACACACACACACACACACACACACACACACACACAAAACTCACACATGTGGCCGGTGAGCACCAGGGAGGGGCTGAGGGGTGCACGGTCAGCTGAGCCAGCAGTTTCTGGGTCATTTTGTAGCTTATATGTGAGCGAAACAAAGGCAGCAGGGTCACTATGTGGAATGGATGCATGGACACCCATACATACTGTGAACACACGTGATTTCTGAGCCTGGCGGACAGTCTCTTTTCTCTGTTTGAGCAGTGTGGCCTTGATGAGTGGCATATATGCAAGTGACTATCAACATGTACCTGCGTCAGGCTGCATCAGAGCAGTTACGGTAAGTAATATATATCACTACAGTCACATACATTGTAGATTTTTAAAATACAGTATACATCCTGTCCATTCATGAACACGCAACTGGTTCAGAGGATGTGGATGTTACAAACATTCATCACAGTTCTGATCATCAAACTTGTCTAGAGAACAAACTATAATCGGTTTATAGAACTGGCACTGGTTTATGTGTGGAGCGATATATACAGCAATATTACTATATCTCGGCTCCTCTGTTAATTTTCAATTAACAGATGAGCATTAATGAGAATGCATTATAAACATGAATGATAATGTTATAAGACCTAGATTTTCCTCATGACTGTATTATATATGAGTATTCACAGAACATATTATATTCAAACATAAATATATTTGCACTGTTTATGTGTGTAACTTCAATTCTAATATGGTAGAATGTATGGATTAAAACAAACATCAAAAGTTCAACCATCATCCAGACTATTAATAGACCATAGTCCAATTAAAGTTCTCCCTCTCTGTGTTACAAGCAGCCTAAATCTTGAGATGTTTCCCTAAACTGGTAGATGAGATTGAATTGTAATCCCATGTGATCGCAGGGGGGCCAGCAGCGAGTGATCGTGGTGAAAACAGAAAAGAGAGACTCACTCTCGTCTCCTCTGTCAGCCTCCTCGCTCAGCAGCCCGCTGTTCGCCTCGTCCCAGGTCAGGATGAGGGGCACGTCGTCATCCGACTCCATGCTGGCAGTCTTACACGCTCAATCCCACTGTGATCGAGCTTAATGCAATCTAAACTGTTGGTTAAATCAACACTGTAGTGCAAACCTCTGACAGACTGCACATTTTGAAAGGCGACCGGGCAGGCTTAGTGTTCGTTAGCGCACTGATTACTTTCTATATTTCTGCGACGAGGCGAGAGGTGGACTGAACCGCCGGTTCAAATGTCCCCGGCGGCACGAAGGAGCGGGTCGAGATCCGCGGTGAAGCGGGGAGGGAGGGAGCTGGCTGCGGGTTGCTTTTGTTGTTGTTCCGTTTTTGTTGTAGGTGACAGCAGCTTCTTCCCAGTGTCATTGAGGCCAACGAGCAGACGCCGTCCGCCTGCGCCCATCACGACATCCTGAACAACCAGCGGCTGAGCGAGTCCTCACTGCAAACCCGAGCACCGCTGCTTCTCATCCAGAATGATCCCTTATTATTATATATATTTTTTTAAGTAAGGTAATACAATCGCCCACTGACACTGACACTACAAAGGCTCTTCAGAAAGATCAACAAACTTTTACGACACCGGAGCGCTTCACGGCAGGCTGACTCCTCCTCCTGTGTTATTCCCACAAAAAAAAGGAAAATAGACAAGCTCTCTGGAGACAATACAACAAAAGAGTGTTATTTATCCACCCATCCGATAGAATGATATAAATGTTTATTTAGACCTATATTTTTAACGGGACGTATCACAACGTGAACGAGGAGTTTGACGCGATCGCGTGCGTAACTGGTAACCTAGCAACAGAGCGAAACTCAAACTTCCGTCGGCGTGAAAGTCAAGAGGTGAGTTCCGATCCCGAGCAGAGCTCATTAATGTTGTCATTATTATGTGAATGCGACAAAGCATTCATTACGTGAATGCCACAAGGAATTCCCATATAGTGATTCAAATCGTTCTTAATATCATTATTATGTGAACAGGCCCGCCCCTCCCTACACGCAGAACACGCGCTGTGCGTAGGGCCCCGCGATCCATGGGGGGCCCCATTTTGCGCAAGTGAATTGAATTTCCCTCGGGATCAATAAAGTATCATCATTCTCTGCAAATGCACAAAGGATGCGCGTGCATTTTGCCGAGAGGCGCGCGTAGAGCACCGCCACCAAGTCAGCCCGAGGCAGGAGAGAGAGAGAAAAAGAGACTCAATGATTGAAAGCGCGAAGCATCACCATCTGACCAATCAGCGGTCAGACGGGCCGGCAGGCAGTTGTTTACAGGTAGAGACTAGAGAGAGAGAGATGGCTTCCCAACGTCAATACGATTCGGGAGCTAGCAAAAGAAAGAAAAAGTCCAAACAGTCAGAGGCTCGTGCTTCACTTGAAGGTGTATATGTTGTTGAAATAAAAAAGAAAAAACTTTGTGGCATAAACTGTTTATGCCACAAAGTTTTTTCAGAGGTGTGTGTCTGTAAAGTTGTTGTTCCACTGTTGATCTGTAAAGTTCTTGTTCCACTGTTGATAGAGGCTGTTCATTTGATTCGTTAGTAATCGTAATTTATTATTATTATTATTATTATTATTATTATTATTATTATTATTATTATGTTATTGGAAGGGGGGGGCCCCAAAATAAAATCCTGCTTAGGGCCCCCACTTGGCCTGGGGCGGCCCTGTATGTGAATGCCACAAGGCAGGCTATAACTCCGTCATGTGCGCAAAGAAGATCCTTCATTTCTTCCATGAATACAATTCCCTAAATTTTGATCAAATTCTTCTTGATTTACACACTACTGAGTACCATCACCCCACTATATGATGTATTATTAAAATAATCATGATGATTTCCAAGAAGCATTGGGAATATGTTAAAATGATTCTTTTATATTTTTATGTCATGTACATTGACTGTGAGGATGTCGTGCTTTAAGGCAAGCGGGGTAATACACAACTGCAGCCCCCAAAAATGTTTACGGTTACTATTTAATCACCTTTTTTACGCTTTTCCTACAGTTTGGTAAAAGCATAAGAAGTTCTTAAGTTGCCCAATATATTAATTTGCCAATAAATATATTAATTAGATTTGAATACACGTATAAGTAGCTATGCGTGTGTAAAATACAGTAACTCTCGGTAAAAACAACAACAACTGAACAATAAACATATTTCAAACCCTTTATTTATATTTTTCAGCGTCTCGTGGCAGTATGCAGGGGGCAAAGACTCAATCTGAAGAGGCTCGGTTGAAACAGAATATCCGACTTTCTCCTGAGGCTCAGCAAATCGCCAGCGTAATGGAACACTGCATCAGTGAAGTTAGGATTGCAGCGGCTCTGCCCGCTGTCCTCCAGCTGGACACCCCATCCAGTGTTGTGCACAAGGAGTTGACTGGGTTGCTTAAGAAACATCAAGAACTTGTTGAAGCCCAAGAAGATCCCAAACACGAGTCACAAAAAGAAAAAGAGGAAGAAACTTCAGAAGCAAAGAGAAGCTTAAGGGCTCGTCTTCATAAGGACATCAAGAACTCAGTCAGAGATGTGCTGAGACATTTCCGGACCCATCCAGACACAGCTTTTAGTTTGGAAACAGAGTTAAACGTGGGAATAGGTGAGAGTGAGGAGATACTAATTACCAGCCTGAAGATGTTTCAAAGCCATATGTTAGAAAAGTTGCAGGCCCGTCTGGATGACAAGCCACAGCTGCCCTCACTCTCCCCCCTTAACAATGATCTGAAGCAGACGCTTGTTCGGGAAGAAAAACATTATCCAGCCACAGCGGTGAGGCAAACAACTGTTAATATTTGGTATTTTTAGACTTTGACTCATATTTTAATTTATTATATGCAGCTATGAGGTAAAAAATAGGTTCTTGGCTGTCACTCCAGTTCTCTTTTTTCCTTCTTCTTTTATTTACATCAGCCTTCTGAGCAAAGGGATGATGCACGAGGAAGAGTGGCTTCACTTCTCACAGACACACAGGAACAGAGCCAGCCACACCTCCGGACACACAGCACCAAGCAGTCCCGCATGCAACAGGAAATTGATCAACTGAATGCTCAGCTCTACAATTTGATACTTGAAAACGCACTGAAGGAAACAGTCCTCCAAGAGGTATGCTTAGCATGTCCTTCGCCAGTCATACTGTACTTGTACTGACATTGTTTTGTTTTAATCGAAAACCCACGTCAACCGTTGTTCTTTTCTTTGACAGAAAAATGAACAGGTGGAGGTGGAAATTAAATCCTTACTCAAAAACTTTGACAATGAAATGGAAGAAACTCAGGTATGATTTAAAAACAGATTGCAAATGATGATAAGCTCTGTCTTCTCTCTGTCCTTCAACATTTTAACACCATCCCCTCCCACTCTCTCTCTCTCTCTCTCTCTCTCTCTCTCTCTCTCTCTCTCTCTCTCTCTCTCTCTCTCTCTGTCAGAACAAACTGGAATCCATGGAACAGATTTTTGAAAAGGAGCAGGAGGAGGTAAGGAGGTTGGACAATCTCTGTGCTGCACTGGAGCCTCAGTACAACCAGATCCAGGAGAGACGTCGGCTGGCTGAGGAGAAGAGACGGGAAGAAATGAAGGATCTGGAGTTGAAGACCAAAGCTGCCATTTACGCTCAGGCCTGGTGGAGAGGTCACAGCACTCGCATGGCCTTGAAGAACAAGGTCAAAAGCAAAAAGGCCAAGAAAGGCAAAAAGACTAAAGGAACCAAGTAGACCAGAGAGCGATCCACAGACCCAATGTCACAGCTAAAATGTGTTTCATTGTTTGAGGCTGCTTCACAAATTCAATATTGCTGTTTTGTGTCTATTATTATTGTGAGCTATACCAAGTTGTTGATATTTTGTGAATAAATTATGTTTTCAGAGAGCTTCAAAGTCACAATAAGGACACAGATGTTGTAAGGGAGCAAGTTCATTATCCAAACCCAAACTACTGCAGTATAATAGTGTAGTGGTTAGAGATCTGGCCTCACAATGAGATACACTCATTTCATGTTTTTCTATATGTGGGAATCCTAGTTTCTACGTAAAATGAAAAAAGCATGAATACTAATTCAACTGGTAATCTTAAATTTAAAAATGGACACTTTTTATTTATTTTTTTTAACCTTAAGAAAATATGTGAATATATAAAACTGTCTCTGGGTTTAGGTCTATGATTATGTCCAGGTTGTACCTGTCAGCTGATATCAGCTGCAGGTAGTAAAGATGGATAGATGGGTGAATGATAATTGGGGAAAAATCCATCCATTCAGTTCAAGTCAATTGTTTGAGGGGTAAATGAGTGTTTATTTCTACTTGTTTTCGTTCATGTAAATATAGATCAAGCTGTTTCTTTTCTTTTGTTCATTTAAATGTTTCTTTATTTCTTTTTCTGTTTGTGTTTGAACTAAAGATTAATTCATTAAGTCATTCATTCATTTACTCATAATTCTGTGCAGGGTCAAGAAAGAAACAGAAATGTACAATGTACTGACCTATTTAAATCACACTGCAGCACCTGTGTTGGCTTTGTTCTAGATAAACATTAAAATTTCTATTAACTACTAGTTTAATAATCTCCGCACAGTTGATCTCGCCTCGATCTTTGATGGAAACAGATTTAACAAATCAATTAAAACAGGAGACGTTTTTTACACGATGAGCTGCCGTTTTATTAAATGGCCACAAGGGAGCAGTGCGGTACCCTGTGTTCAGGCTTGATCACAGTGCATTTACTTTTCAGTCATCAGGTCAAAAGATCATCTCAGTTTTCTTTAAAAACACCTAAAACAATTAAGTAAAAAAAACAACAAATCTAAATGCTCTGATAATTACATCAAGATAAAATAATGTCCTTCTAGTCGGAGTTATGAAAGTTCAGAACACAAATCATGATACTGAACATTATATCAGTTGATTTTCAGAAATGTTGTTGGTAAGATAGAAATTTTGGCTGCTAATTTAACATCTTTAAATGCAATGAACTCAATTTAAAACACATTCCAAGAGATTCAACATTTTGATTCTTTCTGCAAACATGTTGTTTGAGTATATGCTTCATATAACAGGCTTTTTGCCTCTGTCTCCCATATTTCCATTTCTTGGTTTTTGTAAACTGTGTTGTTTCACAATGTCAATGTGGTCCTCCAAATACACCTTGATCTGAAGGAAGGAGACACAGTGCAGAAAACACAACATAAGCAGTTTTATTTAACAGAGACAGCCTTCCGTCTGTCCTCACCGTTGCCCTGATGGAAACATACCTGATCCAGCTGTCGCTCTGTGTCGGTCATGTCTACGCCTTCCTCTCCGATCACAGCGCCCATCATCTCAAACAGATTGAGTGTTGCCATCTTAATCTGGCCCAGTTTGAGCGTCTTCTCTGCTGCTGTTTCCGCAATGTGGTTCCACTTCTTCTCCTGTATTGGAGAGAAGACACTCAACTTTACAGAGAGACGCCGTATACGTCCATCCTTTGGCTGTTCATGCAGTCACAATACCCATTGTAGAGCTTCTGAGCAAGTCTTCTCATGCTGGCGTTGAAGCTGGGACAGCTGATTGTTCTTCTGCAGCATGAACACATTATGTTGGTAGACCAGCAGCGCCACTGCTTTGCTCTGCTGGTCGACCTTCTCCTGTATGTCATTCGCCGTCTCCCAGAGCTGCTGTTTGACATGGAGCAGCCTCTCGAGATGATCCACCAGAGCGTCTGAGTCTTTGAACTATAACACACGCACATTCAATCACTCACGTATTTTAAGATTTCGTCAAAGTCAGATAATCAAATAAAAGAGCAGTCCATTGATAACTATGACTATTGGTGCATTTAATGCACTGTTTTGATATGAAACATGTAGTCTATTTCATAAATGCATTATATTCATTGGATGAATGTTGTAATTGCGTGGGGGGGAAAAAAGAACTGAAGCACTTTACTTTTGTTAGTCTGCACACATGATCCATGAAGTCCTTGTACATCGAATATCTCTGCACCTGGTGCAGAATCTCCTGTTTCTTCTCCATCATCTCAGAATAGACCTCCTCCAGTTGCTTTATCTCCACCTCCTTCTGAAGCACCTCTTCCCGCTCCCTCTCTGCTTTCTGAGCAGTTTTTTTATTCTCTTCACCCTTGACACAGAAACACAACCTTTTCTTTTTTTAATTGTTATTTTCCTGATGGCCAAACAATTTGCACCACCAAGTAGCAGTCAAGTGCAGGAAGTGCCAGTGAATCAGTATTACCTTAAGAAATAAATCATAAGTCTTTTGTGAGGCCAGCGTTTCCTCATATTTCCTATGCATATCGTCCTGACGCTGTTTCAAACTCTCCAACACCTAAAACCAAAGAAAACAGGAAAATGTTTCATTACTCTGATATATATATTTAAGATGCAATGGCACTGATGTTCAATTAGGATGGAATTCTACTTTATCTTGGAGTTTTGTTTTCCTCCTACGTTAAACTGAAATCCCACTATATTCCTAAAAGGAATTTTACTCAAACATAAGTCACTAATTCTATGATATTAAAATTGTTTTTTTCTTTCTAAATAAACAAATGGAAGTTTCTTGGTACTTGACCAAGCTGTATATGTCGTATAAAAACAAAATGTCATAGAGTTTTGTGAAGTGGATTTCACTGAGAAATCAGTCTCAAATTCTTGAAATGAATGTAACATCATTATTTCCTCGTCCTCAATGTCGACGAAATGCAGGTGATGATTCTCGCATGTATTGAAACTAAGCGCTCTACCTCATTTCAAAGTCTGTTTATTAACCTCTTAAAATATGTAGTTATGTTTTGATAGAAATAAACCGACAGCAGATAGCTGATATGGAAATTAATAAACCTTGCATAATAAAATCCAGGTGACATTTAAGGTGGAATATAAAAAAAACACCAACTACTTATTATTTAACAGATGGGAGAGTCGAGTCATTTGGAAAAATACTACTTGTATTATGACTGTGAATACTACTGTGTTACTAAATGATATTCAGGAGAACGATGTCACATACATGCATGCTAATTTAAGAAACCCAGAATGAAGACATACAGAATGTTCATATCCTTAAATGGTTAAAAAAAAAAAAATTTTTTTATATCTTTAGTGGTAAAAGCGCTAGGTAATGAGTTTCCTCCTAAGAAGTGAAGATTCCATTAAAAATGTAAGGTTGCTCATCACTGGTTCAAACTATAACAGGTTCATTGAAGACCAGGAAACCTTTCAACAATTTAGTTGCTCCATTCAAATAAATTTGGAGGCAAATACTAAACGAAAAGCATTTTCAAAGCGCAACATACAACGGTGCAAATTCCACACTGAAGAGGCTCAGATCCACGTTCAGGTTGTCCTATAATGATGTAATAAACTGTTTTGTTTATGGTAACATTCATGTTAAACACCAACCTTTAACATCCGTCACCAAATTAATCAGAGACATGTTTCTCACCATGCTGGGGGGGGTCAGGTATTTTTCTTTGCAGAGTTTTGTATGTTGTTCCTCTACATGTATGCGTTTCCTCCAGCAACTCGGGGGTTCCTCCCACAGGCCAAATACATTTATTTGAAGCTAATTGGTAAATGGAGATGTGTTGGACTCGAAATGTCGTCAACCTGCATTTCTGACGCTGCATGCTGCTCCTCCACATCGTCGTCGTCGCTCTATTTTACTTTCAGGTCCTTTAGAATATGCATCACTCTGTAGAGGTTCATCTCTGATTTCATCTGCCACCTTTTACACAGGTTTGTTGCGGCATTGGCCAGAGACAGACAGCGTGAGGATGGGCAAACGGGTGAGGAGGGTCAGCAGTGTGCTGGGCAGTTCCTTTTACTCTGTGGAATACGTGGTTGAGTAGAGCATGCTCCCCAAGCTGCATATACTGTAATATCATGTATACACACAATATACATGTATTTTATAGGCCATTTATACATATGTCATTTCCTTGTATAAGAAGTGTAGTCTCTACATTGTTTTGTATTGACTGCATGTTACTGCTCGTAATAATCCTTTTCACCTTTTTCTCTTTCTCATCTTATCTTATCTTATCTTATCTTATCTTATCTTATCTTATCTTTTCTTATCTTATCTTTTCTTATCTTATCTTATCATCTCATCTTATCTGAACTTACTCTATCCCATCCCGTCCTGTCCCATCTCATCTTATCTTATCTTGGCATATATTATCTATGCCATTTTACTTCAAGACATATATAGTCAGTCTGAAGATACATGTCAACTGTACAACCAAATCTATTCTAGAGTGGTGTTAAACTAACCTAAATCACACAAAGGTCATCATTACTAGAAATGGGCTTTAAAGTCTCTCTTAAACTAAATTATTGAGTACTAATGACCTACAATATCTTACTTTTAAAATTGTAAATAGTATATATGAATTGCTATACTCTGTTATTAGTTAGTTAGTTTTCAGTGTACAGTGCTGGCGTCCAGCAACAGTTTTCATTTTTCTGGGACTCTGAATCACTCCACCATCATCAAACTACGATATCATGACGATTCGGAAATCCCTCACGCGCAGGTACCTGCGCGCGGTCCTCGAGCTTCTCCCGGAGCTTGTCCACCTCCAGAGTCCCCATCCTGAGTTGGAAGAGGGCATATCCCCTGTCAGGTCCTCCTGCGGTCCTGCTCACAAACCAGCACGGCACAAAGTTATTGATCACTCACATTGATTCTGGACACGATTCACACGCTCAGAAGTCAACCGAGGGAAAACTGGACTCGCCCTAAAAGCTGCTCCTCACGCGCGTCTTTCACGGCCCGCATGGCTCCTCTGTTGTTTCTGCGTTATTTCTGTTGGAATCTTTCTTTTAACCAGTTGAGAACTTTGTAAATCCGTGCGCCTCCATTTCTCCGCGCTCTCCTTTCGTTCCTAAGGCAACGCCACACCAGAAACTCTTAAAGGCGCAATCCGGCTTTTGCGTAAAAGAAGTGAATCACACCGTTAACGCATGGAAAACAATTCATTCAAACGACAACAAATCAAAAACCTTCTTATATCAGATTCACTTTGAACTGAAAACGTATTTATTTTAATCTGGCAAAGAAACAACAACAATCAAATGTATATATCAAAACAAACTTAGACAAGTTTGTCAAACTTAGACAAAAGTCACACATTTTGTTCAGTAAGCATAATAACACGTAACGAGCATGTTACATTTAACAGCTAATTTACCTCGTAATACAGCCATGTTTTCAATGTTCACAAGTAATGGAATAATTCCCGCTGTGTAACAAAAGTAACATTAATGTTCATACCAAAATTCTATAATGAAATAGACATCTTATATGTTATATAAAGTTTCCCTTCCATTTTAATTTTTCTCAAATAACATTCAACTTAATGATGTTGCTCATATATGTGCCACAAACATAACTCCGCAATGATAATATGTTTATGGTATGTTTGAAACAAAACATATAAACTTTGATTAATCAACTCTATTGTTTACACTTTATGGCCCAAAGCTGAAGCTAATGGGTTACATGGAATATCATCTGTGGTTGATCTGTGGATCACCAACACAAGATGTTTCCACAATCAGTGATGTTTATGATTGACAGGTGCCACAATGTGTCATTTTACAAATCACACTTTTAGTAAACTCTTCGTCTGTGTGGACAGTGCATGTGTCACCATGCTTCTCAAGACTGATAACAAACATGGGCACAATTAAAGAAACTTTGCCGCAAACATACCAGAAAGAGCATCAGGTTAGTTAAGATGTGTGTAATTCCAAACAAACAGATTTAAGTACAATTCATTCTGGAATTCGTGGAAGTCATGAAGGTAAATGCATGCCGCAATTTGTTGGAACCGTCTTTTATCTCTATGTTATATCAATATGACACTTTCTAACTGTCTCCAGATAAACGGAACGCTGATGTTCAACAATTATGGTCGATCTTGACAAACCTAATCACAAACTCTCAAGCAACAATTCAATGGGTTTGTGATGAATGTTCAGTCAAGTTGTGATGGGCAATTGTAAAAATTGATTATTGAACATAGGAGAAGTGGTAGGATTGAATAAGTTTGACTTCTTCCTACCCTCCTATAGACATGTTGAATCACCTTTATATGTGTTATGTGTGTATGTATATAAGAATGTATAGGGTGCCTAAACTTGGATATAGACTATTTATTTTGTGTAAATTTCTTTTCAGAATGTATATACAGTATCTAACTTATTTACAGAGATTATTTACAAGGTGTGTGTGTGTGTGTGTGTGTGTGTGTGTGTGTGTGTGTGTGTGTGTGTGTGTGTGTGTGTGTGTGTGTGTGTGTGTGTGTGTGTGTGTGTGTGTGAATAAAGCATAATAAGTATTAAGCTTCGCTTTTCTTGGCAAAATTATAAATGGTGCCACTTTTCTACAATATTCACGACCTTGTGACAGAAATATGTTCGAAGAGATGTTATCACCTTTAAGTAAGAGGCGTTTAAGAGTGAGGTGAAGTAATGTCAATTTATCACTGCATATTCATTCAGAAAACATGGTGCCATGTGGTGAGAGTAACACCCCTAATGGAAATGTTGTGTGCAGATATTTTTGAGTAATAACTGCAAAGGTGTGGTGAAGATCGAGACGCTGACAGAGACCAAAGCAGAACCAGAGAAATGCATCTGGGGTAAATGTGACACACACACACACATACATGCACATGCACACACATACATGCACGTACACACAATCAGTTAGGAAAGTGGGAGACAAAGAAAAGACATAACCAAAAAGCAGCGAAGGGGAAAAACAACAACATCGATAGCTGCAGGCAGAGATGCGGCTCAATCCATTTTTAATGAATGAATGAATAGCTTACTCGTCTCTCTCTCTCTCTCACACACACACACACACACACACACACACACACACACACACACACACACACACACACACACACACACACACACACACACACACACACACACACACACACACACACACACACACACACACACACACACACACACACACACGCAGTACTTTATTATTACTAATGGAAAGATGCTATTATAATAAAAGCATGTTGTGTCAGGTGATGGTACAGTGTGAGGCAGTGGAGATGGAAGTATCACACCCATGTAAACACCGACAGCTCTTTTAATAGCTGAAGTTGGCGGAGAGAATAAATCAGTCAGGTCACAATCTATTATACACAAAATGCACCTTAACAAAAAAAAAAAAAAAAAACACTATTGCCTCACTATTTTTTATTAACACTAATTTCTTATTTTAAGTTAGATATAAAACATATAATGGTTACATGACATCTTGTAAAGTCAATGTAACAATATTCAAATTCATGACTGTTTTTGAGCTCATCATCACGTCTCATAACAAAATCTTTCATTTAATACACACTTTTTAATCTGCTTTGTTGCTTACATGTTAAATATGTTCAAAACACTAAATACATTTTAATTTGCTCAAAAAGAAATATTGATTATTTTTTTGCAATTATATAGAGATTTTCATTATAAATTTGGGAAAAGATCAAACAACGAATGAATAAATGAATCTTTATTTCAAACATACAAACAAAAAAAATTGAAGCAAGCAAAAAGAAGATACATTTAGATGCATAAAACAGGAGGGCATGTGTTTAGTTGTCTGTTGTCAGTAATAACGAACCATGACTGGCATGCATCTGAGGTTGTTAAAGAATTTATATCCTTATTCAAAAATGCCCTGAACTAGTGCTCATCAATTCTTTTTTTTTTTTTAATCTATTTTCAAATTGAAGGGTACTGAATTTTATCAAGGGTTCATATGTAAACTAGAAGATTGGTTATCTCTGGACAAAATAACAATCTCAAAATAAACCAAAGTACCATAGAAAATAATCCACACAGACTCAGTGAAAACACCTACACCCCCAAAAAACTTTACAAAACTTTTGACCCTGATTCTGAAAACAATAACTGAACCAATATGAATATCGTCCTCCTAAGATGAGCAATGGCTGTGATGAACACACCCACACTGGGACCCATACAATCAGAGTTAAGTGGGCAGGTAACAAACATATGGACATCTATAATTAAAGGTCAACAGGGTGCTGCAAACAGATATTGAGAGGAAGTCTGTGTTCATGCTAATGCCTTGTCAGACAGAGAGGCCAGCGACTCTCTGACACCATCTATTAATAATGAGACAAGATCACAGAAACGTGTTCGGTATGAACCAAACAATGCTGCTCCTGGCAAACAAAGGCTCTGACAGCAGCATGAGCGAGTGCTCTGAAATCGGGCTGCATGTGCATACGACGTTTGAAGGGATTTGTTTGTTTATTGATGTTTGTGTTTTGTGTTTGTCTCACAGCAGTGGCCTTGTACTGCCTGTTTGTAAGCATGTTTGTACATGAGCCACGACAAGCATGGAGGATGCCCGGGCAGTCCTTAAAGGCTGGGAGGGAGGGCGGCTGCACGAGATGCTGCGTAACAATGTGCTTCAACAAAAACGACTCTAAAAATACAATAAAAGTACAATAGCAACTTTTGAAAATAACAGTCTGTTGCGGGTTTAAAAGGTAAATATTCTTTTCTATTGATTTAGCTGATATAAATATATAACAAATGGGGGCACCCCATTTATTGAGTGTAACATTGTTCTTTCTCCGAAAATGACTTTACAATCGTTTGATTTTTTTAAAAAGTGTTTTTTTGTTAGTTATTTCCATATTGATATTTAGATTATTTAGGTCAAATATCACAAATAGATGGTTAAAAATGATTAGAATATAATCATATTGACTGAAACTATTCAATGTTTCCCAATCAAAGCAGAATTTCTCTTGCTGAGAACACAAAACAAAAGTTAATATACCGCACTTGAAACGTCATCGAACTTTTCTCATCAGGTCTTTGTTGAGATGTTTGTACATTGAAGGCGTCTCACTGTTTTTGAAGCATGCAAGAAAAAGTACGGCAATTACAACACCGTTCATTCAAACGAGACAGCGACTGCATGGTCAGTGTGTGGAGTGAGCGAGCAGAATGAAGTCCTGCTGGTAGTGATATCATTATGTTGCCTGTCCTGTCTGCACAAAGGGAACCCAGTGAGGTCAGGGTAAACGGGGTGTAATCTTCTCATTGAATAGTTCTGTGTGTCTATGTGTGTGTGTGTGTGTGTGTGTGTGTGTGTGTGTGTGTGTGTGTGTGTGTGTGTAGGATTAGCGTGCCTCTCCA
Source organism: Blennius ocellaris (assembly GCF_963422515.1). Lineage (NCBI taxonomy): Eukaryota > Metazoa > Chordata > Actinopteri > Blenniiformes > Blenniidae > Blennius > Blennius ocellaris. The sequence goes on from NC_137656.1 coordinate 16,366,984, forward strand.
GTCCTCTGGCTGTAATCAGACGGGACACTGGCTCCATGACGGGCCGTAGCCCCCCCCACCACCCACTGTGTGAGCGCCTCTCTCCCTTTCACCCTGTCATGTGTGTGTTTGGCTCCTGGTTTCAGGGCTCGGCTAGTATACTAGGAGTTAAAACAATTATTTCTGCACACATCATAGCTTTTATTTTCTAAAAATGGAGCTTCTCCCCGTGGAAAGTGACAGAAAACCTTCCCATGCCCGACGCCACATGGCATACTTCATGTTTTATTTTGCTTACATTCAGATCAGTTGGTCCCTCGGATGTGGCACCGTGTTGGTGAGCAGGTCTAAAAGTGAGAGTCCAGCCTGGCAGAGGAAAGCTGCTGCACTTCCATCAGAGTGACGGTTTGGAGGTCTTTAGATAAACAGCCATCACTGATCAGGTTAGTCTGAGCCCTCTGACCCTGGACTGGCCTGTCTGCTGTTAGTTTGACCTCTGACCTCTTCCTTTGTCTTCCAGACTCAACTCACTGGACAACCCAAGTGCCCTCACTTACCCACCCACACATAAACACACGTACATACACACATAGTCCTCCTTGGCCTCTTATCCTTGACAGCCCATATGCTCATATTAAGATCTACTTCAGTGATTTCAGGGCAGTTTCAGCCATAAACTCTCATTTAGGGGGAAATTAGCTTTGGTCTGAGTCTTGTTACTATTCGGTTCCTAACATCATTACTCCATTCTTGTGGCTTTTAAATACCAACAAGGATGGATAGTACCATTCAAATAAACCTACTTTATTACACCATATGTAATGGAAAAACATTTATTGTTTTACATTATTGTATTGCCATTTGCTGCTCTCCTAATGGTATACAGTGCAATCTGACTCTGACCACGCAAGCTGAAAAAAAATGGACTCCATATTGTTTCCAGTCTTTTGTACAACAATGGATTTTCAGCTGCTGAGTGTGACTGACTCTAAAAAGCAACAACAGTCATCTGAACTCATCTGAACACGCTTTGATGAAATGTTGGTTTTTCTACACAAATCTCAGTTACCACATTCGGTTAAACCCCTTATCTTTACACTTGCACAACACAGATATTGTATGTCCGATCTTTCATTTATCTGCGTGGTAGTGCAGTGTAATTGTTGAATTGCAATTGTGCCATATTGGTCAGCTGTCACCTATTACTGCCACAGAGACGAAGTACCCTCAGACCCAGGGAGACAAACCATAATCAGCTTTACCAATTACCCCCCATCTCAGACCACTTATTCTGCACAAAATGGCATCACTAATGCTTGACATCACACAAATGCCCCTGGAGCTCCGCAAGAGACTCCAACACACATTTATACTTCCAAACAAATAGACCAGTAATAAAAGGAAACCGTCAATAATTATTTCTTGTCTTTTTTTAAATCTTTGCAAGTGAAATTTCTCAGCAAAGCTGGGCAGTATAGCTTTTACATGACAAACAGAAGTTGTCCTCAGTGATCCCTCTAGTTAAAAAAAACAACAACAAACAAACAGAAAAATGATGCTCTACCGGCCAAATGACTGACATTTGAAAATGTCACATGTGGTTTCGGGTAGTCACGGCATAAAAAGAGACGTGTGTATTTGTACATTTGGCTTTTTTCACTCAGAGTCTTCTAGAAACCGTCACGAAGAAATAAGACTGAATCAGAACGAGAGGATGAGGAGGATGAATGAAGGGCAGGTGGAGAACCGTGGGTGTGCGCACACGCGTAAATGCATAAGTCTGTATATGCATGCGTCTGTGTGTTTGTGTTTGCTGAGGGGCGTTGGGGAGATAATGATAAGCACCACTTAGGCTCTTTGATCACAAAGCTTCATTAATCTACTGTCCGACTGGTATGTCTGGGAAAGTCTTCTGCTGATGGATTAAGGTCCTTTATACATACAACCCACCCTCTCTGTGTTTGATATTACTTTACCACTTTACAGAAAACGCTTCGCTCTCCTTAGTTCAGTCCCAGCTGGAGGTCACCGCAACAACCTGTTACTGTACAAGCAAGGCTGGACTGATTCAATCTTTTGCTCAGATTTTGCTTCTTCTCACACCCGTCTGTCCCCTCCTCGTCCCAGTCAGAGTTTGTCTGGAGACTAAAGGGTTAAGGAGGAACGAACCCTCTGAAGAGCTGCCTGCTTAACCTCTAACCTCTTAGTGTATGAGAGCAAGTCAGCCAGAGAGAGAGAGAGAGAGAGAGAGAGAGAGAGAGAGAGAGAGAGAGAGAGAGAGAAGAGAGAGATGGGTAAACGGAACGTCTAACCACATGTACAACAAGTTTATAAGTTTGAACAATAAACTCTTCTGAAACTATTGCAAATATGTGTCCTGTCAGGCTCTCATCTTGATTTGTCAGTTCGTTACCCAAACAAATAGTGTTTCATTCATCACTGATAAGAACCATGTTGATGCCTAAAGAAGAGGTACTTTCATCAAATTTGTAATGCTTATTTGCAATTCTTTCACTTGTTGTCTCAGCTTGGAACTTGAAACTTGATATGGAAGAGCAGGTAGGAAGGTGAGTTGGAAAAATAGCTTATGTTTAAGAGGTCATTTGATTTAAAAATGCTGTTTTGGACTGAAACTACAAACGAACAACTTTAACCTTGCAGTTCACTTCTGCCCGTGTATTTTGTCCTCGTCTGTCATGCGACTCTTCCCCTCATTTGACAATACATATATTCTTTCAAGATAGCTGTGCTTTGAATTCTGATTTCGAAGGTTAAATTTGCAGAGACAGTGAGATGACAGCAACGAGGACAGACGACTGATGGTGGTTTGAAAGGGAGTCTAAGAGAAGCGAGGGGGGCCATCAACAAACCCCCCCCCCCCCCCATCTTACTTTGTCCTCCATGGCGACTGACCCCTCCTTTCTCTGGGTAGCAGGTTGTCAGTGAGGCCGTCCAGCTGGTGAAGACTAGAGATACCAAACAACCTGTCAGAGATAAGAAGAGGTGGACAAGGTATGCACGGCACCCAAGCCACTCAGAGAGTTTCACTGCTCAGTAGAAGAGTTAGAGACCCTTTAGCCTATTATACTTGATAAGACAGCATCGTAAACAGTGTTACACTTTAAACCCTTCTCTCTAACACTCCTAAATGAGGCCACGTTTGCTATCAGGTCCTTCATATTCATACATGCAGGGAAAGTGATAAGCTGCACATCACTTAAAAGAGTTTCCAATCGTACGGTGCTGAACATACTTTAAATAACCCCCTGGGAATGTTGATGGTTGGCCTCCACTTCCCTTCTTGTCTCATTGTAAAAAAAAAAAAAAGAAAACTTGAAACAGTCACCTTACTCTCTAAAATTTATTAAATTTCTGTTTATAAATCTGTATTTTCATTGAACAGAAATTTGTTCATCACAACTATTTATCGCCACTTAGAGATGGAGGGTGACACTGGAAACGAACCCTCAAAGAGAAACAAATATCTCTGAACAGTACCATCTTGTTTCACAAGTCAACATCAAACTAGTCTTTACAAATCCAGAGTAATAAATACTATAAGCAGGAACGAGGCTGAAATAAAAACAACCTACAAAACAAACACTCATGTATCCACGCACACACACACACACACACACACACACACACACACACACACACACACACACACACACACACAAATCAAATGCATGTCGAGGAACAATGCAGATTCTGCTCTCTGCCGACTGATGATTGGAAACAGTAGCGCACTCATTACAAGTTACTGCATGTTTAAAAGACCTGGGCAGAAATGTACAAAACTGCTTCATGACACACAAAATGAAACAAAATCTCAGTTTGCATTTATCTTGCACAAACAAAGCCACAAATGTTTCTTTACAGTCACCTACTTGGAGTAATCTGTTCAAGAGAACCAATGTAGCAGTTAGTTGAGTATTATTGGGACCATTCCATGTTTAAATCAAAAAGAACAGACAGGAGTTGGTGTATCAACAACAACAACACATTTACAGCACGTTATTTCTTCGTGTTTGCTGAGCAATCCTTGTGTGTCAAAACTCAACACTGGACTCATGAATTATTCACAAACAGACAAACAAACAAACCAAAAAAAAAAAGGCCAACACATGCACACATATACACTACGCTGCACCCCGAGCTCTGACTGGTCAGCTGAGGATAAGACAGAGCCACGTGCTCATTGGTCAACTCTCAGTGAGCAGAGAAAGCAGATTGGTCAGAAAAGGGTGACTGAGAGGACAGCTGTGACGGCCGCGTGACGCTGAGTTGTGCATTTACCCAGAATGCAGTGGAAACAGTGTTTACAGGTTGTTCTGCCTGTAGCGTGGTCTAAACAAACTGTTTATCTCTATCGTGCAGTGCCTGCAGCTACTACCGCCAGTCTCACTGGAAATTAACTCATAGCATCCTTGAGCTGAGCTGACATAGGCCCTACATACACACACACACACACACACACACCCACACACACAGACGCACAAAGACAACTCGTGCCTTTTTTTCCTTTGCTGAAGCCAAGCACAGAGCTGTGTCTTGCCCTGCCACAGAAAGAAAGGAAAAAAAAAAAAAACAGTCTGCCCGAGGCTCGGCTGTGAGAGCTGAGATTATTTTGGTCAGTAAATGTTACAGCCTGTCTGACAGGAGGTCACAATTTACACCCTTCACAATACAATAAGAGGGAGTCATTGAGAGGAAAAGCTCGGCACTGTTCACGTCGGAGGGCTCACAGTGCGAACATTTGGATGACACCAGTCCCTGACTTGGCAGAGACATCGGACAGTCCCTGTGTAATGTTCACTATGCTGCTGAGAAAGAGCGTCACCTGTTTCACGTCCAGGTCCAGTCTTTTAGAATCCACTGCTCCCCTCCAGCAGGTAGGAGTAACGCGACTTACATGGGACCCCTTCACACAACACAAGATCACACTTTTCACAATTATTTTACAAATGTCATATCATATTTAGGCCTATATACACTGCAGCATCTGTCAGAGGAGCCAAAAGGAGTCCCTGAATATCCATCCGTTTCGGGAGTCTTTCAGGTATCCGTCTTGTTCGCTTAGGAGGCTGCACTCCACTCTGGCACCCCACACCTAATGTGTGTGTGTGTCTCTAGCGTGTGGTACAGAGGAGGAGACAGATTGGGCGTGTAGCGAGGAAACTCTCGGAGGGGAGAGCTGAGCGGCCTGCTGTGAATGTTTTGAGAGCTCTGTGACGGAGGTCCGGTGCTCTGGCTCTGGTAGGCATCTTGGCCAATGTGTTCCCCCAGAGGTGGAGAGCTCTGGTGGGCTATAGCACTGAGTCGAGACCCCTGGGGGCTGGAGCTGTAGGTGGGGTGAGGGGTATAAGGTGGGTACGGTTCCATATGGGTCATTGCAGCGGGGAGTGGACAGGCGTACGACCACGGACCACAGTTCAGTTCATCCATCCTGGGCTCGGAGCCTGCGAACATGCATGCCTGACGTTCTCCCAAGTTTGAGCTGTAGGGGGAGTTGGTGAGACCCAGGGCAGGGTTGGTGGAGAGACTGGGTGGAGGGGGAGGGAAGGAGGAGGGGTGATAGTAAGATTCGCCCTCACATGGCGAGCCACCAGTAAAGTGTTTCTTGTACGGGTGTGGGTGACTTCCTGCAGAGCAATTCTCTTCGACTGCAGGGAGACAGAGGAAAATGGCGTTAATTAAAATGCAAAACTGGGAAAATCACAGTTCAGAGATTAAATCAATATTTTGACAAAACGAAGTATCTGATAAAGGTACACATGTAGAGAAACTGATATAGAGTGGTTGGTTATATTGTACATACTAAATTTAGAATGTAGTATCAGCAGCCTCAATGGCCAATTGAATTTCACGTTAAAGATTATTTTGCAAATCCAGAATTACACACCAAATTTTCATATGAAGGAATGAATCTCACGTATTTCAAAAATAGCTTGAAAATAAAGATTACATGTCATGTAAGTTCAACCCATTCATAATTAAATGGTTAATAAATTATGATCATCTATATTAGATGATAATTAAAAAAAAAAAAACTATCAAAAGTTCCTTACCAGCAAAGTGGAAAAGTAGCAGGGTTTTTTTTTTTTTGCTTGATTAATATCTGACTAAACCAATACCAGTGAGTGTATGTGAGCAGACAGGAGGATGAATTATGCATTAGTTCATTTGGCTGCTGGCTAAACAAATCTAACGTTGATTACGCATAGATCGCAAACACTAATCATATTCTACAAGCAGATTTTCACATTTTAGTACCTCATTTGTATAAACAGCCACCAGTTTCAATAACTTGATACAATCCTTACAGTAAACAAAATGACCATTGTCAGTAGACTGATGTATAGAAGAAAGGGTGGATGAACAGAAACCCAATTTCTTCACTCTGAAGTGATAAAACACGCACAGCTCCGTCCTACCTTTCCTCTTGGGGCAGTGGTAAACCTGGGGCTGATGGCCAGGCTGCAGGTGCGGGTGAGGCAGGGTGTAGTGTGCGGGTGGGGCACTCAGGAGCTCCTGGGGGCTGCTGCCATTCAAGCCACTCTCACAGCTGTAGGGTGAGCCGACGGCCTCGGGGGAGCCTCGCAGACCCCGACCTTCTCCACTGAAGGGACTCCCAGTGGGACAAGCTCTCTGGCGAACGGTACTGCGAGGCACCACTGGGTAATCCTTACTGGAACACGGAGGGAAGAAAAAAAAAACGTGGCTTTACTGGAGCAGCAACAGTTTGCTTCTGAGGTCATTTTGCCCACAGGAATGTGGACAGAAGCTGCATCTCTTCAACCTGCATAAGAGCTATTATTTTAATATTAAATTCAGGATGTGCTTGGTTGGTTTCAGTTCTTGTTTTGTTTTGTTGGTTTTTTTTCTCCACTTTTTTTCCCCCCCCTCTCGGTCTACTTAGATATTTGCCGTCCTTTCAGCTCTGATTTCTTTTTGTACTCGCTGCCCTCTCAGTGAACTCTGTGGTATGTAGAAGACAGCGTGCCACATCTCCCTGACTCCCGCTGAGATAGCGACACACTCACACACGCACGCACGCACGCACACACACAGTCGGTGGTGTTGTGAGATAATTCAGCGTTCTAAAAATAAACATCCATCCATGTGTCACTTCAGATAGACTCTCTCCTCTCCTCTCCTCTCCTCTCCTCTCCTCTCCTAGATTCCCTTTTCTCCTTTTCCCCTCCCTTCAGTAACAGCCTCACTCATTGGCTCTCTGAAATCTTTAAACTGCTTGCCACAACAACACTTGAATGTAGATTAGGTCGGCACGCAAACAGACAGCGTTTAAGCCTGTCAGCTGATCAGCAGTGACAGCCTAATACACCAGCAGCTACACGTATTTATCAATGCAGCACAGGAACCAGTGCTTGGTGTGTGTGTGTGTGTGTGTGTGTGTGTGTGTGTGTGTGTGTGTGTGTGTGTGTGTGTGTGTGTGTGTGTGTCTTGCGTTTGTGAGGCGTGTTTAAGTTGTGATTTGAGGCATATTAAACCTTCAGGTGACAGTGGCTCACATCACTTTATATCACTTGGATCTGCGCGCACACACACTCACGTCTAAGACCATATGTACCCCATCATAACGACCTCCCCCCCTGGCCGAGGGAGCAAGTGAGAGAATAATAGAAGTTGTTTCCTGTGAATGCTCACAAGCACGCACACTAACGAGCTTTTTACTCACCCTTGTAGCTTGGCCATGCGGTGTAGCTCATTGTCGTCGCTGCCTCTGAACCCCTTAGCAAAGGGATTATTCTCAATCTTCAGTTGTGTGATCTGAAGAAAAAAAACAAAAAAAACAAACCACAGAAAACCTTTAAGCAAAAGAGTACAGCACGTTCAAAAGGCGAAAGAGTCGTACTAGTAGAAACACACACATATATAGTTTTCCTCATTGGCTGAATCGGTGGTTCACTATTAGGCCCTGCAGATGTTAAAAGCAGTTGTGCTGCAGCTCTGCACGGCCGACATTCCTCAGCAGCCGAGGTTTTTAACGCAGAGGACTGTGTTCTCGCCAGCTGACACAGAATAAACTGTTTACCCAAACAGTCGCCAGATTTAAGGATTTCAGGCCAAAGCTTTTAGAGGTCCAGGGCTTTTGAGCTTTGATGTTAAGTCTTCAAACTTTTCTCAGTGATGTCATGGGAGGTAAACCTTTGTGTTTTGAAGGATTTCATTTGGCCGAAAACCAGGTCCGTCACACTGCGAGCAAGTGGACCTGAGATCTGACACAAGCTCGGCTCCAAACAAACTTTGAAGTGTCAAAAATACTGATAGCCTCTGCTAAACAGCCAGCTCAAAAGCTGCACTTTCTATCTGGGAAAATCACTATTTTAATACAAAAACATGTTATCGGTTGTTTTCATCTTCTTCTGTATGATGAACTAAAAAATAAATGACAGTCATATTTTTATGAACAATATTAAAGCATTTACAAAGACAAACATATTACAACAATTACAAATCTGGGGAAAATAACAGCATTTAATTTTACAAATGTATTAAGTAATGTGACGTTGAAGACTAAAATATGCAATACAAGTAATAACTTCATATTTTGTATCAATGTATAAAAGACATTATTTTACATGCATAGATGAACATCTATATGAACCTGAATTTTCAGTCATCATACTTAATGATAGGGGCTTAAAAAAAACCAATAGTATTTATTTATTTATTTATTCATTATGGAAAATAGCTTGCCCTTGAAATATTTTTGCAATTATCTATAACATCTGGTGAATGTATTTTCGTGAGTATTGCTCATATTTTATCATACTATAAATAAATAAAAGATGAAAAATGAGGAAAAAGATAAAATGTTCAAAAATAAGAAAAACAAACTGTTATGAAAAACATACACTTTGTCTATTCTAAAATTGTATGTATTCATTGTTTATATATTTTTTCCATTTCAGTCAATTTTTTAAATAAAAGAAACAAAACAATTAAATTGTAATTAAATTAAATAAAAACCTAAATTAATGAAGTGATTCAAACTTCAACAAGCTGTTCTTGAGGATGTCAGGAAAAAATTGGATTCTGCCAAGATCAAGGGGGAGAAACAGGTCGTTAGGTGACAAACACCCTCCCAATGCGCACGCGTGCACACACACACACACACACACACACACACACACACACACACACACACACACACACACACACACACACACACACGTTGGTTTTAATGTTTACAGGTTTATAAACACCAAACAATGATCCCTATTCGGCCATATTATGCCATAATATTACTAAAGCTTGATGTGTTCAGTGTGTGTGTACTTGTAACGTGTCACCATAGGCAAAACTTCATGTTCGTGTGTCTAATAGTCACACATTTGACAGCAAATTTGCAAACATAAGACTTTGAGAACCATTTCCATAATTGTGAGAATAATGGTGACCTATAGCTTCAGTGGTGAGAAATATCTGCAATTCATATTCACAACTGATGATGTCTGAAAGTCATGATAAGTATAAGCACCACTTCACATTACGGAGAACCTCTGTATGTCTGTACAACATAAAGGGACTTTCATTGTCTTAATAGAATTTTCCAAGATTCTTTATGCGAGCGATTGTGTCTCAGTTTAAGCACTATTGCATATCTGCATGAATCCTACCTTGTGGTTCTGATAGGACGTCACTGCGATGAAGGCCGTCTCAGAGAAGACGTGGGTACAGAAAGCAGTGTTTTTGGAGCCAAACCCGTTGTTCTCGTCGGCCTTGACAATATGGAGACGTGGCTGGTATTTGTGCATGGAGTTGAGTATTATCTGCACAGGAGACAGATTGAGAGGGTGAGACTGACAGGACTGTCCAGAACCCCAGATGCTGAGACCTGATCTATGGAGTCCATCTGGAGATTACACCCATCTAAAGTTGAGAGGCTTTGATTCCCACATTTCCATGGCTGATATTCAGGACTGAGATTCATGGATTACACCTTAAACAGGTTGTAGTTACATATGGAAAAAAAACCAGTCTTCTTTTGATTGCCACTCCAAAAGGCAGCAGGGAAATTTCACTCTGATATGCACATCAATAAAGTATTCTGTTTATTTTTTTAAATGACAAATATGCCAGACAATTTGATCTAAATGTCATTATGTCATGTTTAGATAATGCAACAAGTGATAATAGTATAGTGTGAAACATTTCCTGCCATACGTGATAGACGATAATGACAAAATCTGTGTTTTTCAGTACCAACAAGCTCTTCGACAAAACAAATAATCTAAAAACCACAATAACTCAAAATTCAGAGCACACAACTAAAACTATTCCCACAACACGGACAACTCCACAAAAGCTATTTAATTGGATCGTGGACCTCCTGCGTATGCGCGGGTACGTGCACGTGCACGTTTGTTTTTCCCAGCGGGGTGGTATGTGGGGGGGGGGTTAATCGTGGCGACGTGTCCGCCGGTGACACGCATTAGCTAATGGACTTTACAGTCATTGAAAGCATTAGCGCTAACTAACGTGCCTGCAATTATATTATTGCCTTTCTTTCTGTTTGTGTTCTGCCGTCGCGCGCGTAAGAACAATGGCGTGTACTCGCCGCCGCGCCTGTCACGCAGTGTGCACACAGTGCGCACCGCGCCGCGGTGCAGTGAGGTGCTGTGTCGCGGGGCAGTGCGGGGCTGAGGTGTGCAGTGATGAGGTGTGCTGTGTTGTGAGGATGTGGGCTGAGTTCTGCTCACGAGAGCGCGCAAAAAAAACGCACTACCAGCTGTGCGCAGCGGCGACTGAGCTCCTCGGGTCATGTCTGCCTGTTTGACCCGTGCGGTGGTTTGTATAATCATTTTTCTTACATTTAAAAACATCACTCAGAATTAATTATTTAAAACGCGTATTACAGCGAGTTGGTTTTGCCGGTGGGCACTTTCAGTGGGCAGTGGATGATTTGTGTCTTCACTGAAGTTTTTGTCCTTTTAACGTCAGGACTGTATAAACATTGGCCCTTCATTTGAAGGACTGAAGCTGTTTTTTGCACAATGTTAAGGCACAGTGTTATTCGATTGTGTCTGAGCAGCAAGAAGTGGAAAAAAAAGAAAAAAAAACTTCAGACGAGATGAATACAAGAGGTCAGACTCACATGTCCGAAGGGGTCCAGGTGGTTGTTGGTGAGCTTGAGCTTCTGAAAAGAGACGAGCTGACGGCTCCAGTGCGCCCCGGTGGCGGGAGAGTCCGGGTGAACGTACAGCCTCCCGGGCATGGCAGGCTCTGCCTTACCCGTTATCGACCTGTATGGTCAAAAAACAAATTTTAAATAAAAAAAAAAAAAGAAGAAAAAAACCCCAGAGAGGTCCGACGTTCGAACACTGACATTCAACAGGTCACAGTGGTTTTATTGTGACCCGGCCAAGCAGCGAGGCGCACCGGGCCTGTGTTGCTACCGACACCGGCCGCTCAGGGCCTGATGGGCGCTTTTTTAAATGTTATTTTATTTTTGCATTTAAACTACAAAAAGTCTTAAATCTGTGTCATATCAATCAATAACATTGTCCCCTCTTTGTCTCTTCACGCTTCACTCATTATAGGACACTTTTTACATTGTATTTTATACTATCTGTATTAGTGCGTAAAAGTGAGTTTGTCTGGGGTTTTACACATAAAACAAACCCGAAAAAAACATTTAGTAATGCAAGTTTGAAAAAAGGCCTTCATAACGTACTCTGTAAATACCGTTTCATGGACACTTTAATTCTTAAATTAACTTATATATGTTCCTCTTGTTACTGTTTTGCACTTTCCCCCTTCTTTCTTGTTTGCACTATTTTACTGTTTTTGCACCAATCCGACCACAACAAATTCCTCGTATATTGTGAAAACTATACCTGGCAATAAATCTGATTCTGACAGGAAATATTGATACATATTTTGGAAGGTTTAATGGATTTAAAAATGAAAACATTCAGAAAGGGTTTTGGAAATATTTTTCTTTTCCTATTCTCAAACAGGCACGTGATCCTCTGCAGAATCCCTCAGGCTCCTTCTGTAAACACGGAGCGGCTTCATGACGCGCCGGGGTGAGATTCTCTTTCTCAAGCTGAAGTTTGTCCACAGTATGTTTATGTGATGATCTGAAGAGGCGGAGCAGTAATGGATCTCAGTGGAGTGTATAAGACCACCACCATCCACCCCCACACACGCGCGCGCGCTCGCGCGCACGCACACGGACGTGCAGTTGAATGGTGGATTTTAATCCAGTCGCCTGTCCGCCCCGTGAACCCGTCACATTCTGATGTCACCGGCGGGCAGACATGGGGGGGAAACTCGGGGAAGTAGGCCATCGCAGTCTGCAAGAAGCAGCCGACCTCTGCACTGCGCCGGGGCTGCGGGTGGAGGGGACAACCGCACAACAATACGGCTGACTTCAGTTTAGCGCTTTTTCTGGTATGATGAGTTTGAAATTGGACTTATTTTCTTTCAGGGTACATTGATCACTTTATCAATTTTAATTGGCAGCCTTTGTGGTCAACGTCCTAGAAAATTGTTTAAAAAAAAAAAAAAAACTAAACAAAAAACACTCAAAACAGATCTATAAGCCGCTGCACCAATGCGTCCAGTATATTTAAAAGTTATACGAACCATTTATTGTCTGCAAATTTGTAGCGATGGTCATCCGCAGGAACAATGTCCATCAAGAGTATGTACTTGGTTTTGGGGTTGAGTCCTGTGACCTTCACCTTGTAGCTGGGGAACATCCGCCTATGGGAAAAAAAGGAAAAACATGCAAGGAACAAAAAAAAGAATATTCACTCAGCAGCACAGTGAGATTCACATTATCATAAAACACAACATTAGGTTGAAATGAATGGAAATAAATAAAAAAAAAAAGAATAAAAAAAACACCCTGAGGTCTTTTTGGACCACGATTCATTGAAAGCGCAGTCTCATTAGAATAACGTTCAAGAGCAGAAAACACAAAACGTGTAAGTAATTAAGTGAAACATTATTGTGAAATACCTTCCCGCTTTGGTGATGATCATTTCAGTTCCCACTTCATCAAACTTAGTCCAAAGCTCCCTGTCATGGAGGAACACCTTGATTCCCTCCATCCCCTGCAGCACAACATACAAATGTACCAGCTTTTACTACAATAAAGAGAAAAGACTGAGAAATAATAATAATAAAGGTAAATTATATACTGTTACTATAAGTTAATTACTTGTAGGACTTCCAAATGAGAATTCCATTCTCTATTATTTTTCTATAACTTCTTGTAACTTCAAATATGTATTCATGTACGCCCTATATGTGACTTATTTCATACTATCCACACTATGAATACGTTCCTGGTTGTATTTCTTTTTGTTTTTTTTGTTATATGTTTATGAACACGAATATATGCGTAATTGTGTCACTAATGTCGTGCGTGTGTGTTTATATGGGCAACACAATTAATTATATATATTTTTTAAATCCTAAAATTGAGGCTGGTACCTGCTGCTGACTGGATGCAGTCTGTGGCGAAGCGGGTGAGTTTAAAGTGAAGCTGTGATTTTCCTGCTTGGTGTCTTTTGGAGAATCCATGCAATCCGAGTCCGGGCGCTCTGCAAGGCCGAACTGGTCCCCTCCGTTTGCCATGTCCCACTGTCACACACACACACACACACACACACACACACACACACACACACACACACACACACACACACGTTTTTTTTTTTGTTTTTTTTATCTTGCGTACATTTAAACACTCGGTCGTGTATAACGTGGGATCCATTCAAACGAGTTGGTTGACAGACTGTTGACACAAAACATTGTAGTTTACTGTTATGGCATTATATAATTCATGCTACATCTATAAAACTCATAGTAGAAATATTAAACTTTTTGGTTGCACAAGCTGTTGAAGAGAAGCAACGTCGCAACTACAACAATGAATGCAACACGGTCCTTTGTTGAAGAACACACAAAGCGGCCCTTAATGCCCCGCTTATGGACTTTGAGTTTGTGGCGAGAAGAAGAAGAAGAAGAAGAAGAAGAAGAAGAAGAATACGACGAACAACAACAACAACACAAAGCCCCCTTTTTGCAAAATTAAGACAATTGCTCAGATTAGATTAATGGATCTCCCAGCGAGTAACACTGTAACTGATCCAATAACCTAATTACAGGCTTCTACTGAAAAAAGATTAAATGTGCGTGAACCTGAACGACAGCATTGTTTTCGAAGAAGGATTTGGCTCCTGAAAACCTACATGTCTGTGGTAATGGACAAAAACTAAATCAACAGACTGTATACATGTATTACTGCTCAGTCTATTTGTGTAATTTCGGTTATTTGGCTGGATTATTATTGAAAATTTAAACAACACTTTCTACCAGCGGAATTGTGAATTATATGAATGTCTGCAGCTTTAAAAATGTATAGGCTACACTAACATCAACCACAGCCTGTGTGTCATATGCGTGTGTATTTTGGATAGTTTTCTCTGAGGGCCTTTACCTCAAACGCACTGCTCTGTGCTGCATGTAGAAAACACGCTCATCACGCTCCTGCGCGCTCTGCAGGCTGCTGGCGTATTTTGTTGTGGCTTTGCTTATCCTTCCAGTGGATTGTCTCTTCCAAATTCAGCCGTCCAAATGTTTCCTTGTCGTTTCTCGAAAATCCTCTCTGTGCAATTTGAACCTATCATCGGGTTTGTTTTGTATCTCCAGCGTCCGTGAGGCGGCGTGCACCGCGCGCCTCGTCCACCCAGCTGCCTCAAACGCGCGGCTCCACCAGAGGCTCTGATCCGTTCACAGCGGCAGTAATTTCTCCCTCATTTGTCTCGGTGACTCTGTATTGTCCTCGCGGACCCGGCGGCAGCCCTGATCTGAACCCCGCTCATCAGATCTTTCATTACAAATGGAGTCAAGTCCGCCCCACATGTTCTGCCCTCCCCCTGCTGATTTCTCTGCTCTGCCATAGGTCTGCACTGTGCATCGGTATCTGCAGCCCAAATCACGGCCGTGGCACTGGCCAATGTGCACAGACGTACACGGACGTGCACGCACCAACGCGCACCTAGAACCTGGACGCGTGCACACGCGTCAGAAAAAAAAAATAAATCAAAGAAATATTAAATGTTGTTATTATAGTTACTTTTCCCAGCCACTAATGATCTCGATCTACCCACATGATCTGAAGTTCAAAAACTTATTTGAACAGCCTAAAATTAGTAAAGGTGTTCATTTTCTACCTTGAAAGTCGTAATGTCCTGATTACTCGGGAGGAGTGTTGTTCTTTGTTTAAGAGGATATTTTTTACTCTTTTATTGATCAAACCTGCTCACCAGCAGTGAGCACGAGAGACACCTGTTAATAGACCAAACTGTGGGATAAGATGAAATAATCTATAGTGAGCTGTTTTCTATGTTTTCTACGTAACCCCACGCCACTCCAGAGAGGAAAGAAAAACAACAGCAACCAATAGACGTATTACTAACCATTAATCCACGCCGGTGCACTGCATGCTATTGGTCACTCTCACCAAATGTGTTTGCTTGTGCATTCCGCCTATTGACACGTCCAAACTTGATATGGATTTGGTGCATTTCCAAGATAAACTCAGAAGTCTTAATCTGGGGAGCACACAGACATGTTTTCTACAGTAGATTATAGATTCATGTAAAGCCAAGCCCAATATAGTGAGTGGGCATCACTTTGACTGGATTACCTTATATCCTGATAACCGGAAGCACGCGGAGTTGAGAGTTGAGGAGGTCACTGGGAGGTCAGCATGCCAGATCCTTATACACAATTGCAGTCTTACTACAGACACCCTTGTCGTGATGCAGTCTATGAATCTGGTCTCATTGATTTGTCTGAGTACCTTAATAGGCGTTTAACTAGTCTCTTATTAATGATTCAAACGACACCCGGGAGGAATCGTCAAGACCCGTTGTTATACTTGTCAGGTGTTAAACGGTCCAAAATAGCAATCCCTTTTAATTGATCATAAACTATCACAATATACTGACTTTGATTATAACAGAACACAAAAAACTATAATAATTATACATGAAAAATAGATCCAAACACGCAGAATGCTATAACGTGTTGCTGCCTTTGTGCGTAAAATTGGCTATTTTACGCGCGAGATTAGCTTGTTTGTCTGCGCACCTGCCTCATTTCATCATGTGTAGAAAAAAAAATCGATAATAATTATAGATCTTACCGTGTTTAAAGACCAAAATCCCGAGGGTGACGCACCCCTGCTTACAGCTCCTCGTGCTAGATGCGACAAGCGGCTGCAGCAGCAAGCGAGCTCCAAGAGGTCTCTCTCCGTGTGTGTGTGTGTGTGTGTGTGTGTGTGTGTGCGTGCGTGCGTGCGTGCGTGCGTGTGTGTGTGTGTGTGTGTGTGTGTGTGTGTGTGTGTGTGTGTGTGTGTGTGTGTGTGTGTGTGTGTGTGTGTGTGTGTGTGTGTGTGTGTGTGTGTGTGTGTAAATGCAGATCCATCAAGTTTCCAAGCTGCTCTGATACCCTGCTTGCCTGTCAATTAATTCGCTGTTCGTGCCACTTTAAAACTCGTGTCGTCCAATAGTTCACTTGTAACTGGAAATGAATGACATCAATAAATAGAGTAATCGATTTTCGGCTCTTTTTCCAATGACGAGACAGATTTGAAGTTGAGAGCGAAATAAACGTTCATAGATTTGGGAAAACAGGATCAAGTTCCACACGTGTTTTATTGGATTGGGCGCTAAAAAAAAATATGCCTAAATTAGAATGTCGCCTATATATACAACAAAACTTTTCGGTTCACAATCGCACAATAGTTTGGTGCGTATTGGCATTTTGTTTGCTGTTTACATGGATTTCCTCGAAACATGTTTAATTACAATCATTATATCTGCTTAAAGTTTAGTTATGATTTGAGCTCTACAAACCAAATTTTTTCATAATTATTCGCAAACACTTTTTTTATTTTATTTAACAAGACAATTATATAGTTAAGTCCTGATGGCAACGTTAAGTAGCCTACACATTTTTTGACATAGTAAACGAATTTTTCTCCAAAGACTGTAAACACTTTAAAAAGTGTTAGTACAGCGTTAACATTCTGAAGAACAACTTATTTGTGGCTGAATCTTTTTAAGTGATTACCCATTTGAATTATTTAGCTTTCTTTTTTGATCCCTCCAAAACAGACATGCACGGTCGCTTGCAGGAGTAACTCAGTTTAGTTGCTGCCAGTATGTTTCAATGTCAGATTCTAGAATAAATGTGGGCATTTGTTACGCAGATAAAATCTAAAAATGCTATATAGAATTTTTTTTTAAGATATGGATTTAGCTGCGTATCCTTATACGAATTGGTTTTACGCTTTCAGAACAAGACGTGTATAGTTGTATTCTTCGATTTATAATTTAAAAAAAAATTGATTATTTAATATTTTCATAATCAATTCAGAGGGCTTCAAAATAATTATGATCATTATTTCTGGAAATATTTGTAAAGATCCCGAAAAATTATTAAAATAAAAAAAATGCTTGAGATGCAATGACAATATAATTCAACAAACAACTAAACGTATTATTATGCAATAGAACAGGAAAAGAAAAAAATGAAGTGAAATCTTAAAATCGATACAGAATTTTATATATATCTCATCCCCCAAAAAAAAGACTGTACAATTTTAATTGTGTGTAGACGTTTTGATCATTTATTCAAATGTTGCTTTATTACTTTAACGAAATAATGGGAAACATATCTAAAATACATGCTTATTCTTCTAATCAGACAGTTATTTTTCGAATAACTTCAGGAGCATTAAACATTATTAATGAATTTATTTGAATAAATACACTTAATAAAATCCTAATATATAATATTACAATATTGTGTTGTTTTGCAATAGCCTAATACACTTGATATAAACATTTTATCCTGGTTGTTCATGAATAATTGACAGTAATAGTTTTCAGTATTTATTCATTTCGTTTGTTTGACTGTTTTACGTTCCACAGCAGTGAAGCAGGTCTTAGTGAATAAGCCCCAAATCGTTTAATGTACACAGTGCACTCGCTATCTAAGAACACTTTCAACTTTGATCCTCTTGGATAGAATTAATCTCATGTCTCAACGTGTCTTTGCTATTTGGAGTCCGGCTCACCCCACAGCTATTGGATGCTTGCAGGAGGAAAGTGAGAAGCAGCAGTTTCAATATTACCTGGAATGAGGTGGCGGCGGCGGCTGGAAGGCTCATTATTGTCCCATCCTGGCTTCAGCTGACTGGATCCTCTGTTCTCTGTCTGGAGGAAGTGGTGAAGGGGTCCCAGACCTCCTGCACTCAGCAGGTCTGTCTCACACACCTCCAGCTCGGCCAGAGCGAGTGTGTGCATGCATGTGTGTGTGGCATCAGAGGGCAAGGTCAACCTATTTCTCTGCAAACAATCACATCACACAGGGCAAAATACATTCCAACCCCCCCCTGCCTCCAGTTTGTAAGGTGGTCTGATGTGGGAACAGCGAAGGGTAAGGGGGATTGGCAGCGGTCCAGACGGGGCCTCTGAGTCCAGATGAAGGAAAACCTGTTCCACATTAATATGACTTCATATTACACGTGTTTTTAAAGACTTGCGTTTTTCTGCACAGCCTGTCCTAATCCTTCGCTTCCCCGCAACATCACAGCACAAACTCAGTTTTTTGGGAAAGTGCCTTTCAGACAAGGTCGGTCTCCGTTGCAAGTGATATCGCACATCTTTCAGTATCTTCTCCAAGAACTCTATTAAACTGATATGGCATATCACTTTCTCTTGGCCTTTCAGCATAAAGATTAGGGACTTGAGAAATCACTTGGATGGTTAATTGTTTAACAGTGATTGTTACTCACAAAACTGGTCAGATACACTGATCAGCTTACTGACAGGACAGACTGCTGAGGGATTTTTGAAGAAGTCTTTATGAAGGAATTCACTCCGCCTCCAATAGAGTTGTTTTTTTTTTTTCCGAACATCCAGTCGTATGGAGCGTCTCGGACAGGAGTGAATTCAGTGTCACGAACAAATCGCGACACTTTCCACAAGGAATTACATTCCTCCTGTACTTCATTAACTTGAACTGAGCATACTGAAGTGTGGACAACTTGCACAAATCTTGGCGGAAAGTAAATTACGTGACTGGAAACTACTTATTAACTGTCGTAGTAACGTTGATGAAACACAGCAATCTGATTACTTTAGTGACAATTATAACGTTAATGCAATTACCTTTTCCAGTGACCTGCAAGAAGTGATTACTGTGATAAATTAATTAATCAGTTACAGTTACTTACGTTTTCTGAGCTCTTCAGTTGCACTTTTGTCATCAATTGACAGCCACTGAGCTGCTGCTTGTCACCAATACACATATTTACACGTCACCACAACCATAGATATGTTCTGTTTATATCTATGACCACAACACACACAGTGTTCATAACATGGGGTTTGATTTAAGGACCCAACTGTAGTTTTATTTTGAAGAATTTCGCTCAAGGGTTAATAAAGTATATTCAATTCTATTCTATTCTATTCTATTCTATTCTATTCATTTTAAAGGCAATTTGAATTGTAGTTTTTAACCATTTGATGACTCAGTTTATGTTCAACATAGTGATCAATACATTACTCCACTCCATTACCTCATACATTTTTTGTTAAGTCCTTTTTGGGGTTTTGTTTCCTGACGTAGTTGTTGCCTGTTCTGCCTTGAAGCGCTTCCAAACACCAGAGGGGTATGAAGTGTGTCGTCTTACAGCGCCCTCTAGTGGTTGACAACTGCAAAGAGAGAAAAATGTGAAAGTAACGAATGAAGTATCCTCACACTGTTGTATGACGTTTGGTATTTTTGTTCACGTGTGCGTTCACGAGTATGTTTATTTAAATATAATTTTTTTTTATCACAGCACAATTTTCACCATGTAATATTTGCTACCTTGAAACTCACGAGTCACAAAGTTTGAAATATGTCTACGCATATTTTCTTTTACATAAACATGTCAATGCAAATTTAATCATGTTAACTAATGAACTCGAGTTGCAATGTCTATGAACTATTTCTAGGATTCAGGGAGTTCTTTTTTAACCACTTACAATGTGACCATTGGAGTCCAACCAGGTCACAGTTTGAATTAACATTCATATAATCTTCTCTGAGATTTCGCAACAACATGTTTTGTCTTTTAATTTCATATCGATAATTGTTGCCACAACAAATCACCATAGTCTGTTATACTTTGTTTAAATGTATTTTGTATGGAGATATTTCATGCAGTTGAATCATATGCTACTGACAATTAAAATAAATTGTTTAAAAAAAAGTAACTAATAATATGAATAGTTTTGGGGGGAAAAAGTTTCACCTGAGTATTTCAGGTGTAACCAAGTAAAGTTGAAAGAATAAAACAATTGATGTGCTAAAACACAGTTTTTTTTCCAGTACAATTGTTTCTTTCTGTGTGGATTTTGCCTCCCGTGTCCATGTATGGATACTTAAATGCAAAGACATGCTCACTGTAATTAGTGCTGGTGTGCATATTAGTCTGTCCGTGTTCATCCATGTTAACTGGCTCCAGCCGTTCTGGAAGAAAGATATAGAGTAGGTTGAACAAACCATCTCCGGGAGCGTATCACTGGTAAAGTATACTCTGCTCAGGTCTGATTAAAATCCACCCAAAAAGCCTCTTAAATGAATGAAAGCTGTACATTTTTGCTGCATGGGGACAGAGCGAACCACTGCGCCACCGTGCTGCTTGCAGAGTCATCCATGTGGCAACCTTAACCTTTAGGGTAGCCGAGTGTCCGTTTGCCCTGAGAAAAGTCTGTCACTCACTGGTGTGAGACTGAAGTGCCGTGTGACCTTTATATTATTGTGCAGAAACAAGAAAGAAATGAACCCCTGAAGGCATCCGATGTGGTGCCATATTTCCAATCACGCATTTCAGTTTCTCAGTGTGTATGAATGAATGGAGAAACCAGTGGGCCATCCAAAAAAAAAAAAAAAATACATTTATTGGTTTAAAGTTGTGAATCACGGTACCACTGGTCATATTTTAGCTCTGAAGTGGCTGAAATTTTAACCATCATCTCTCCCGTCTGTGCCACTTGTTTCAGCATGGATTTCTCTCCATACCTGGAGGAGTTTCGTCTTTAACAGACTGAAAACTCATTTCAACGCAGCTGACATTTCACAGGCACTCAGGGCCTTTTTAAATCGACACACTGGAGTTTAAAGTCACTCACAGGAGACATTGTACTCCCGTCGGTCCTGTGGCCATACAGCTGCACTGCGAGGCAGAGAGAGCGGAGTGTTCAGAGGTCAGTGCAGAGGTTTAAGGACTTTAGCAAATAGATTTGTCTTCAGATGTGTGAAACACTTCACTTAACACGGCCTCTGGCGACTACATGTGCATGCATGCATGTGCTCGTGAAGGTGATTGTGTTAAAGGGCACGAGTTAACCTTGACCTCATGCTGGCGAGGCCCTCGGACAATTTGTGCCCTTTAAACAACTAAAAAAAACAAACAAACAAAGTCCTTAAGCTTTCACTTCTTTTTTTTTTACATATATAAAACTGTTTGTGTAATATCCGTGTGAATGCATCATTCGCTAAATGACAGAACAATAAACCTTTGCACTCATCAATAAACAACCTGAACAAGATATATAAAAAGCATTGTTTAATGTACAGAAAAGATTATTAACATTTTCTGTAGGCAGACAAATGCACGTAGCTTAAAAAAAAAATGAATGACCATGGTACCACATCTATGATGTCTTAAGGTGTCTGAGCCAACAAAGGGATGAGACAAAACTCAAAGAGAAAACTGCAGTATCTGCCATAAAAGCTGTAACAAGGAAAGGAAATTAGGAATGCAAAGTGCAGAATTACAGTTAAATTACCAAACGTAGTGGCAAGTCTTCCCACATAATGCTGCAATAATACAGAACACACTTTACATAGCTGTGAACCCCCTGATGAGCTGTACTTTGATCCACGAAAACACTGGAATATTAATATGGTACCGTGTTGAAAACCCTAAAGAGAAGCCGCAGTTTACCGTCAATTTTATAAGGCCCCTGTTGAACACATGCACACCACTTAGTGAATTAAAACACTTGTGAATCCTAAATACATGTGAGTCGTTGTAAGACTTTTAAAGTAAAGTGTGAATTAGAAAAAACAACCGAAAGAAAACACTGTTGGGCCCAACAAGGAACAAAATCAGTCCACAATGTTTAAAAGTATTTTGAGGGAACAAAACGAGAATACCAAAATGTGGATGAGTTAAAATGCCACGAAACACTTTGTTTTGAATACTTCTAGTGACGGTGACGTGAATCCAGTGGGAGTCGAGTGCAACAGGTTAAAAGCATGTGCCATTTAAAAGAGAAAAAAAAAAAAATCTATAACAACAATTAAGATTATTCAAGTTTTCAGAGGATGTTGCACTAAGAACACGCCGTCTTTTCACAGTCCTGTGAACGTAACACACTCCATCTCTTGGCCCCCCCCCCCCAAACCTAGTGCAAACTCCACCTGCACAACAGCTACACCACCAGCAGGGGGCACCAATCTCATGTTATGGCATTGAGGCAGAAGGCCAGAGTGTCATTCCATTAGCAGGGAATACTAATATCACCAGTCACATTCATTTTAAAACGGGTACCAACACTTAAGTCCACACGGGAGTCTGGGCCGCCTCGCCGGACTAGACGTCCGTGGTGCGAATGCCGTCGTCATCCAGGCTGAACGGGAACGTGCAGCCGGTGTGCGGCTGCGGCTGCGAGCGGTGCCGCCGGCGTCCGCTCGCCACGTCCGCCGATGCCGTGAGGAGGCTGGCGGACGGCGGAGGGGGCGCGCTGGGGCAAGGGGTGGGGTTGGAGAGAGAGTTGGAGGAGGAGGAGGTGGACGAGGAGGTGGAGGAGGACGAGAGGGAAGGCAGTGCGGGAGCGGCGCCGAACACGCTGTCGTCATCCTCCGTGTCGAGGGCCAAGGGGTCACAGTGCGGGACGGGGGTCCACGGCTGCCAACCCGGCGCGACGGAGCAAGACTTCGCCAGCGTGTGTCTGCGATCGTCGCCCTGCGGCCCACGAGATGCGCAGGACGAGTTGTGACTTCGATAGAGAGAAGATGGACGCTTAAATGAGAAACCCTGCAGTTCAGAGAGAGACAAAAAACATTTTTTTTAAAAAATAAATAAATAACCGTAAGACAAGAGTTAGAATTGGCTTTGACCGAGGCTCCTGTAAACTCATCCCATTGGCCTTTCTGCTTCAAATGAAATGTGGCAAAAGAAACGTTTCTGTTTGTGAACATTCCCAGGAATCGGGTCACGGTAGAGTAAATACATTCTCTCATGAGGGGAAGTGGCCTTGCTTGAACTGATAAAGCTTTTCCAGTGAGAGGTGAAAACGTTTTCACAGGCCGAAAAGCAAAACCCGGTTGCCTCCATGACAAAATTTGACTGACTTCTTTACCTTAGGGGGACCTCGGAAATCCTGGATCTTCAGCTCAATGTCTCTGATCCAGCCACGCATCTCGCCTGGGGAGTCCGTCTGCGAAACCAAGCGTACAGTATGAAGCCGTACAAATCAGGACATTTTAGATTTTGATAGTAGACGCTCTACGTGAGACTCACTAATCTTATTTCACATTTGATATCGTGCTTTACAGAAATGAAGTTTATGACTCTACTTGAAGGAATCTGTACCGCTAACAGTTAATCCCAAGACTTCTTGTTTCAGTTTCAAAAACAGTTTTCAAAAGGACACTTTTAAACGGATATGAAGTCCAGACAGGTCATTCATGTCCTGTATTTTTATTATGAAAATAATTGCATTTCTGTCATTTGTAATTAAGCAGGTGGATCCAAAATATAAATCACAGTTACGTGTGCATGCATGCCAGAGAATACAAATACCACCGGAACAAAGAGTTTGAAGGAGTACGACAAAAAGACATTGTATATCATTGAAGTAAACAATTTTTACTTTAGTATCCAGGTGCAATTCAGAACCTGCACTTGATTTATTTATGCGAAATCAGGACCTTTACTTAAAAAGAAGAATCATTTTAAAAATGTAACTCGACATTTTGTCCTTTTACCAACTCTGCTGAAATGATCAAAGCCACAAAAAGTGAAATAATAAGTAGTAGAAGCATTAGTGCTTTGTACAGGACTGGGGGCCATTACTCCGAGCAGAGCTGCACGATATATTGCAAATTTATCATCATGGTGATCTTTGGTCTTCCTTTTAACATTGACATTCTTTGTTCGTACTGAAAATATTCCTGATATCTTGGTTAATTGCCATTGAAATACAGTTGAATTCCTCTGATTCAGGATCGGGTGGATATGTACTTTCGTGTTCTTCAAACCAATTTCTGAACCCAACATCTAAATGTCACAGCAGAACGTATCAAGAGTAGAAAACGCTTTCCCAATATTTTATTGTCCAATTTGGGTGAGCCTCAGTTTGCGGAGTGTCGTGACGCCCAGAGTTCTGTTGTGCTGCTGCAGCACATCATCTTCAAAGGTAAATGTGTCGTGCGATCATCAATAGTCTGCGACACACCCTGGTTGTAAAAAGTGGTAAAAACCAGTCTGTCCAGTTTCCTTTCAGCCAAAAATGCCAGAGCATCGTCCCTCACTGGACATTTTCTCGTTTCCAGACTATTCTCTGTAAACTCCAGCAATGGCTGCATATTTGAAAATCCCAGCAGAACAGCAGATTAGGTCATCTTGGCAGCAACAACCATACCTGGTTCAAAGTCACTTGAATCATCATTCTTCTCTATTCAAATGCTTAGTTTCAACTCAGGTTCTGCCCTGTGATTGGCTGATTAGCATTAACTAATTAACTGATTAGTATTTGAACATGTATAATTGAGGAAATGTAATTTAAAAAAAGAAATCAATATTATCACGGCACAGTTAAAACTGGGTCCAAGAAGAAAAAGAGCACACGAATAGGGAAGTACAAATCCAGAGCATAAAGACAGAAGTACTATTTATCCAAGTGATTATTTATCACAACTCACTTTGGCGTCTCAATATTAGACGACAATATTCCATGTTTAACTTACATTGTGGTCCATTGTTGCCTCATTTCTGGTTTCAGGTCTGAACCTGGCTCAACTTTTTACCACATGCTACCTTTCCTCCTCAACCATTTATAATCAGTATAAAGAAAAGCATAAATTAATCTCCAACAAAGAGTTTCCTACATGTAAACTTTCAAAAGGTTCAGATTTGGTCATTTTATTTAACTTGTCACTGCATTTGCCAGAAATTAACCTTGATACATTTTCTTTTTCTTAAAACTGAAACTATTCAGTTGATGCATTGCAGGAATTTATGTCGGAGCAAATATCCCTCTCAATCGACTACATTCAGCTCCAGTTTTACTTCATACGGATCATTTTATTTCAATTAATTCTGCTTCCACAATATCATAACCACCGTTTTGCAAGTTACTGTAAATCAGCACGTACTTGCAACTAATAGTTATAGCTTCAAAAAGTGGTAGTTACTTTCTAATTGCAGAAAAAAAGCGAGCCTTACTTTTAAATTTTCCTCAATGAGGATGTCCTATTGTAATTTTGCTGTTACACATTATCCTGGTCGTACTGCGTGGCTCAGCTATATTGACTGATTCACTCATTAAGTTTAGCTACAAGTTACATCCTTTTGTTGGACGTCATCATATGGAGCTAATAAGTCAGCGAGCGCTCCACTAAGGCCCCCATGCAATTAGTTATTTTGTGGTCATATAGGACTTAACATAAACTTAAATAGGAGATTTGTGGAAAAAGCAGCGACTAAGCAGCTGGAATAAACATGTAGGTAGCAACACTGAGCTCTTATAAAGGCAAGTTAATGTTCATTTAATCCCGTTAATACATCACATGTCTTGTGGAGGCCTCCACATGTTCAATACAGTTAGACATTCTTCATGATGCAGTCAGGAGTACTGAATTAGTTCAGGATCAACGGGACTTTCCTTCCTCGGTAAACAGGAGTTTAGTGGAATATTAACCAGTAACCCAAAAGCTTCTGCTCACAGAGAGGATTCAGCTCCACAGCTGTCGAACCACAAAAGTACAACACTGAAACTTCAGTTGGCTTATAATGTGGTCCCCCCCCCCCCCCCCCAACAATAGTCAAAACAATTTCTGTCCAATTTGTTTTTGTTTGTCTCAGATTGCCAACGTTTGCCAGGGCGCCTTTCTCTTCCTGCACAGACAAACAAAATCGCTCAGGCTTGCAGTCCCACTCGCTCTCCCAGCACTCACCATCTGCCTTGATCCCCCCCCTCCCCCTAGTCAGCTGTTCTCCCAGGGGGAGGAACAGGATATTATTGTTGTTATGGTAACAGATGGCTGTGCCCATTTCACTAAAACAAAGTTTTCCCGCCCCCTAAGAAAGAAGGCCTGTGCCACACATCAGCAGCAGTGCATTAAGAAAAAAAAACATTGCAGAAAACAGAATGCAGACTCCAGGGAAAACACTGCTGCGCTATTTCAGCTCAAGCTGATCAAGTAAAAAAAACAACAACAACAAAAAGCACATGAGGGACACGGGCTTATATGCTGCATTAGGGAAAAACAAACTGGTGAACATGAAGAAGGGATTTTACCTGTATGTAGAAAGTTCTGGAGCCGGTGATGATCTCAAAGAGGTTATCTCTCAGCAGGAGATCCCTGACAGACAGACAAAGACAAAGATAATCGTCCTTTAACCGACTGAAGAACAGCCCGTTTCCTTTTGACATTTATATTCTTCATGTGGTCAAATTTGGTTAAAACATACAACTGCACAGAATAACCACACTGTACAAATAAAACCATCATAAGGTTCAGTTTTCAACTGACATTTTTTGTAAAAAAAAAAAAAAAAAAGATGCGTCTAAAATTGTGTAACTGTGGGAATGGAAACAGAAAGTAAACGCAAAGTTTTGTTATGTTATTTCTTTTTTCCTCTGAAGTCGACAGTAAAATGACATCAAAAGTTGTAAAATCAACGTAATTATAATTGCATAATATAAAGTGTAAATAAACTGTAGTTGTCGAATCTATGATGCAACTTTAAAAAAAAAAGAAAGATATTTTATACTGGGGGGGGAACAAAGCTTTTGCATGTGCTTCAAACTTCCCCTCTTCATGTTCCCTCTACTGTCAGATTGTGCTCACCCCCAGGTGTCAGCATGGATGTTATACAACACACTCCAAACTCTAATCTGGCCCGAGCAACAACTCCAAGTAAACCATGATAAAGAATAATAATAATAAGCTTGTAATGTATTCAGTTGAAAAAAAGAAAGCCTGTGTTTGACCCGACACGGAGGCGGCTCTGAAAGTAACGGTGACACTGAAGGGCGAGTTGCTGGTATGATTGGGGAAGCACGCAAAGAGGAAGAGAGAGACTGCAAGTCAGTAGCAAGAGGTAATTTTATACTCTGGTGAAACACATCTATCCTCACAAGCGTGGCGTCTTCCATGATGACAATCCACCCAAAGTGTCCGAAGGGCAACGGACGCAGCTTTCAAAGCTCCCACACATCTAAATCTAATTCAATACCCGTTTGACATTTTGAACTGCGAGGAATTCCTGTACACCTCCCGCCTGACGCAATATTTACACTCCTTGGCGAGCTCATCTGAAATCTCGGCATCGACATCACAGTGGGCTGAGCAGTGAAGTGACATGTCGGCGGTAACAACAAGCTGCTTCAGAGTAAAGTCAGAGGGTTTCAGCTCGATGCACTCTCCAAACATGGCACCCAAAGGAAAGACTTCGAGACATGCCGGCTGCGGTTGTAATTTGCATAATCACAGAGCTGGCCTGGTAACGTCAATTAAACGTTTAAATTACCGTACATCTCATCTTTACACCAGGAACTTCTCACTCATGTAATCTTCTTTTTAGAGGTTTGCTAGGGTCTCATAATAACGTGCCATTTGGAAGCCAAATCTGTGATCAGTGTGTGGAAAAGCTGTGCACTGATCCATGCAATTTGACTGTAAACATCAAAATAAGAAGCTACTCAATGCAACGTCACATTTCAGTTTCATTCACTGATTTGGACATCACATATACAAGATGCTACCAACCATGCCAACAGCCGCGGCAACATGTATAAATGGGCTAAAGGTACCACCTCCAACATGTTTCATACTGGACTCGGGTTATTCATGGATCCGTCCTCACAGAAATAACCTCACATGCATGTTTTCCCTGAGGGTGGTTTTCCATTTTCACTTCTTTATTCCCAGAGTCTAAAAGCATGCATGTCGAGTTATTTGTAGAGCTGTCAGTTTTAACGGCGGCACAGTAAAACGTTAGGATAATGTGTTCATATCTGGCCACGTGAATGATCTGGCCACGTGAATGACTTGGTTCGTCTGTAGAGGTGTTCACTGGGCAACACTTGCACGCAGACAAAGAATTGCCATTTTATCCCTCTGGGGCACCCGTACCCACCACAGACGGTCTCCGGTATGGAGAAAGAAGACCAACACGTACTTTTTGACACCGTTTCATACTGATGGGACAACCCTCAAATTCTAACCCCTTTTCTCAGGTCATATTCTCTCACTGGGAGCTGTATGACGAACAGGGGATGCAGGAAACGTTAACTTGGCTCAATCATGTCGTCAAATCTGATTTACTCTTGGTGTGAATGTGTGTGGTTGTTTGTCTTTCCGCGTTTGCTCTAGTGTTTCACTGGCGACGCACCCAGCTTTATGAGGAATGCTACATTTTGTACAATCCCATCCAACCAATAAATCCTATCCCGTACACATCATCGGGGGATTGATAGCCAGATTGGGGGGGGGGGGGGGGTGGCTTTTGATGGTGATGACTCACCCAGACTTGACGAGGCATTCATGGACCTTCTGAATGTCTCTCAGTGGTATCGCTCGGAGAGGGTCCTTGTCCTGAGGCATTTTCCAAACACGGATCAGACAAAGAACACAGCCACCCGTAAGCAATAGCTTGAGACACACAAAGATCACCAGCACATAGAACGCCTCCTCACCATCTCAGATTTGTAGTAACTGACTGCGTTGTCATCCAGGGTGAAGAACCGCCTCTTCCAGCTCTTCCTCTGAAACGCACACCACATTACAGTTTCCACACACACACACATGCTGTTTTTACTCAAACACAGAGCTAATCTGCTCTAAGTCAGCGGGCACTTACCACATTTCCTTGTTTAACACAGTAACCACATCTCAGCACGCCGGGCCTGCTGCCCTTCCTCTCTCTCCCCTCTGCCTCGTCACTCTCGTTCTGAAACATTTCATCATAACCAGCTTCATTATCCATTTAGCAGTCATGGTCACTGCCACCACCACCACCACCACCATCATCATCATCATCACCATCACTTATCTCAGCCTGCAAACAACGCTGCATGCATCTCATCACAAATGGAAACTAGTAAGGTTTTCTCCTCGTTAAATGCTCCAGAGACATTTTTCTAACCCTGGCTTGTTGGCAGGCTCCAGCCCTTTAGAGATCCTCCTCACAGTATGGTGGGCATAGAAAGTTTGTGGATCGCTTGTTACCCCATCAGTGTCATTAATGACACTTATAGTAATGCATTACTGTAGCTTCCTCTACTTTACCTGGATGGGGGTGTGCACGACAACGCCGCCAATTATCTCAGTCTTGTAGGCCTGCTGTCTCTTCCCTCCGTGCCCGTCACTGATCACTGTGGCCACTTCAGACCTCTGAGGTGCAGGACAAGACTTAGGCACCTGGGAACAAATGGGAAAACAATCCCAAAACAAACATTAGTAATCAGGGGGCAGTTTCATCTCGAGAGCTTTCAGTATTAAAGCAGAACTGTGAAATATTCTGAGTCAAATTGTTTTACTTGAAATGTTAAGCATTGAATTTGTGGTTCTGCATATAATACCTTAAAATACTGTTTAAAAAGAAAAAAAGAATCTTTGTTGTTGAGGTTTGGGAGTTGTTTTAATAATTTGTGGACTTTTTCCCTGTAAAAATACGGACAAAACAGTATTTGCTAGTCTCTGGCTGCTGTGTGGAAAAAGCTAGACATTGTACATTTAAACATAATTTGAAGCATAAATCGCCATATGTTAACCTTGCAGTTTAATTACATCTAGTGTGTCGCATGAGGATTGTTGGTGGCCAGTAAAAAGAGAATATTTAAAATACAAAATCACACATTAAATCTGACCCTAAAATGTTCAAACATAAACCGGCTCACATTTGAAAGAAAACTATCCATAATATTTGAAGTAATATCACTTCATATTCCATGATCTGCCTTTTACTTATATGATTTGGTTTACAT
Source organism: Blennius ocellaris (assembly GCF_963422515.1). Taxonomy (NCBI): domain Eukaryota; kingdom Metazoa; phylum Chordata; class Actinopteri; order Blenniiformes; family Blenniidae; genus Blennius; species Blennius ocellaris. The sequence goes on from NC_137656.1 coordinate 16,397,301, forward strand.
CATATCAGTTTTTCATTTTAAGCTTCTACACACAGCATTTCATTGAGGCCCAGGAAACTGAGAAAAAGCGTCAGAGAACTGCCCTCGATGGGGAAGTGAAACCGATCATGAGCAGGGCTGCTTCCTGTGTCACCCTGCAGGTGAGAGAATTAAAAAACAAACAAAAAAAAACCTCTTCTCCGTCACCAGACGCCTAAAGTCAGCACTGATCAATAAAGCTTCACTTATTTCAAACACAAATATTCACATGTATGAACTGCATGTTCACACCCTCACCACAGTGACCTCTGTTTTATCCCTTATATTCTTGCAGATTCACAATTTCCTCATTCAAGAAGTGTATGAGCGACATGCTGCCATGTGAGCACGCTCAGGCCAAACTGGTTTTTAGTCTCCCCACTGTAAATTATAGCTTCCTGTGCTCAGGTGGAAACAAATCCCCCCCATCAGTTACTGTTACTTTAGCCTTTAATTTACTGCTTGTTAGACGAAGCCATGTGGTTATAATGTAATGTTAAAGTATGATGTTATAATGTGTGTGTGTGTGTGTGTGTGTGTGTTGCACTTACAGTGATCTTGCTCGCCCTGTTGAGTGCCTCCACCCAATCCCTCATGTCAGTCGCGTCATTGGCTTGGAGAAAGTAGCGCCGGGAGACGGCATTGATGACTGCAGGGAGAGAAATCAGTCCCACGGGTATCGACGCTGAATAACTTCTCGTATCACGAGACTTTACTTGTAACGTTTCTCTCCGAGAACTCACCAAAGCAGAACTCTGTCTTAGGTTTTTGCTTTGCTGTAGCTTCATTCACCTAGGAGAAGAGAAGAGAAGAGAAGAGAAGCTTGTATATGAGTGAGTGTCCAGGGAGGAGCAGTCAGCGCTGTAGTGCTACTAAGCCAGATGTCATTATCTCTGGTTCGCTCTCCAAGCACACAGACATCTGGAAAACTTCACAAAGTCTGCTCCAGCTCAGTGCTGCATGTGACTGCGAACTGCAGATAACTGAGGTCTCGTGTGTCTGTGAACCCTTGAATGATTTTTGCATTTGTGCACATTCTGGGAATTCTTGCGTCCGCGCTTCTCAAACATCTCCATTTCTGTACATGCAGTCACTGGAGGCCATGCATCTATACATCGGCAGGAAGCGGCAGGGGGTTGAGAGGGTGTTTTTTTTTTTTTTTTACCTTCGAGATGTAGGTTAATCGCAGGCTGCCCACAAAGCTGGCTCCACTGGGCAGGTTCTGCATGCAAACACAAACACACAAAGACTGGTCATTGGCTCAGAGTCCAAGGCCACGGGGTCCTATTGGTCAAATTTCATTTCCTCTTGCTGTTTGTACAAGTATGTGTCATGCGTGGACGTGTGGAGCACCTGAGGGTTGTCCATATACCAGAGCAGAACATTTCCCTGCGTGTCGAGGATGAAGTATCGTCTCTGGAAGCGGCAGCTGTTCTCCTTCTCCTCGATGTCGAGGAAGCCGCAAACACGGTTCAGCCGGTCCATGTACGGCATGCTGCCGCTATCACATATCACTGCGTGGGGAAGACAGAAACTCCAGTGAGACGGTCAGTGAGCGGAAAGCAACAGAAGCAGACAGACTAATGGGACAGAAAGGGAAAGACAAGCTGATGTATGTCGAGGATAAATAATCTTTCATTTAGTGTACACACACACACACACACACACACACACACACACACACACACACACACACACACACACACACACACACACACACACACACACACACACACACGCACACGCACACGCACACGCACACGCACACACACAGGAAGAAAGACACCCACTCGTACTCAGCAGTTTTTCATGTGACGTGATTGAGGCCGAGCAGCAAACCCTGAAGCCCGAGGCTGAGCTGAGGCCCTCCACCACAGCCAAAAATTACAGACTGCACTCAAGATCTGCACACACGCACATTTCCACTGGCGAAGGACAAGGGAGGAGAGGGAGGAGGAGGGAAGGAAGGAGAGGAAAGAGCTGGAGAGATGCATTCGACAAAATGATGCTGTGCATATGTGGATCACGGAGCTGCCGACGGATTCCTGAACACGATCGAGGATCATTCAGCTCACGCACTCCGGCATGCCGAGGACATTTCAAAACTACTTGCTCTACGATGTCACTTCAACCATTGAAGACAGAAAGTTTTACTTTTATTTCTTTTATTGATATTTCGGAGAACATTTAGAAGGTCTCAAGCCTATTTTATAATTTTGTATTAAGTTTTAACACCGCTCTTGTTTCTTTTGCACCTCTGCAGGCCAAAGAAATCATCGTGATAAATTGTGCACGATTGAATAAACTGAACATTTAAATCTAGTACACGTTCAAAATTAAGTTTCCCCGTCTTTTAAACCGATGAAAAGATGCAAATACAAAAAGGTGACATGACGGTTAACTAGGCCACATCTGCGACTCATTTTTTATTTTCATAAGAATAAAAATTTGAATGTGACCGTTATATAAAATATATAATCAAGACTGAATGGTTGTTCCCTGTTTGGCAGCACACGCTTGGCTCGGGAGCTTTCAGGAGATGGAAATTATCAACATTCCCATGAAAACAGTCGCACGCGTCACCCAACGGGGACACACACACACACACACACACACACACACACACACACACACACACACACACACACACACACACACACACACACACACACACACACACACACACACACACACACACACACACACACACACACACACACACACACACACACACACACACACACACACACACACACACACACACACACACACACCTCCAAGGGAGCTATTTTTAAATTGATGGGTATGAAAATTTTGAAACGGCTTTGAAAAAAATTAGTGGGCTGTGCTTGTGACGTGTTAACCGAGCAACCACTTTTCTTCTTCTGCCCTGAAAACAGGTCACAGATACACAAGCATTTCACAGAAACACTGGGTGAGATGGAAAAATTTAACATGATGCCACTGAGGCTGCACAGACGCCGGCGCCCAGAGTGGCACTCTCCACACGCACGCACATTAATTCACACCAAAAAAAAAAAAATCTAATCATCTGGATTAACCACAACTTGGGATACACGGCAGTGAGCCTGTGGCGTTTTTCCAACAAAACCTCACCAATAAATATAATTTAAACAGACTATCCACAAATTTTTAGACCCCGCTGGCTTTAAACTGCAGCAGGATGTCAGGCACGCAATAATTAATATAAACAGCACATGTGCATGAGGACAGGCACGCTGTATGGATTACAGCTGTGGTATCAGAGTTACTGTCTTTGACCACTTATGGTGCGCTGAACTGAAATCTGCCTATAATCAAACAGATTCACACAAAACTTGATGCATTAGATGTGTCTCTCCCAATTGGGCCTGCGGAGGCCAGAATACCAGACGAGTTGCTGACATATCGAAACATTTAAACAGCAACATACACTCAAAAGATGATTCGCATCAAGTCCATATTAATAAGTGGCTGCAAAATAAAACTGATGTTCACAGCTTAAAATCTGTTTTTGCGAAGACAAAGGTCTCGTCTTAGACGATTCAGCCTCAATCCCACATTTAGAGCTTCGTCTGCATGAAGTCCTGTAATCATCACGTCGCCTGGTGTGCAGAAAACAAACCCGAACAGACGAGGGCGTCATGTGAAGCGCAACCTCACCTCCGACAACATGCCAAAGATTCAACCACCGACCAAAATGTTGACCATCAAGACCCCTGAAGATCAAGTCTGATGCTGAGGTGGACTGGAGAGGATAAGAAAAAGACGAAGACAACTTGTCCGTGGTGCCGTTGGTTCGATGGTCCGAGAAAGTCAGAAACAGAAACGGCAGCAAAGCAACATGAGAACTGATCACCAGAATTTGTACATGCAAACAACTTAAAATTGTGTTGCATTTGCCAAAGTCCACAGTTTGCATAAATGATGGGACAGTGGAAAAGTCGCACAAGAATGATTTTTCCTTCCTGTCCTATCTCAATGATAAAACTAAAAGAACGATACAAAATCTAGATTTCTATGTCCACTTGATCGACTGTGAGTCAAGCTATTTAAAAAATTTTTTTGGTTGTTGTTACTACAACAAGCACAATGAACAAGACTCACAAAGTGCTGGTGTAGATCCCAGCTGACACGGGGCAAAGAGCTGGATACACCCTGAACAGGTAACCAGTCCATCGCACCAAACACAGAGAGACAGACAATCGCACTCGCTCACAATCACACTGGGGGGCAAATAGACTGACCCAAGAACCAAACATGCATATTTTTAGACTGTGGAAGGAAGCCGGAGTACACACCTCTGACAAGACCGAGCCAGTATTGAATCAGTAGGTTTTTTGGGTTTTTTTCAGTCATGACTCCCCATACAAAATGAAATCTGTATATTTTACAAAGTAAATAAAACAATACCACCCTAAGATAGTCTGAAACCAAATCAATAGTAGTCAGATATGGATTTTTATGTTTTCCAGTGGTGATCATGTGACAAAAAAAAGGCTGATATGACAGCTATCTGGCCCTCCTGGTTCATGGGTCATGAATCCAGGTGTTGCGCTTTCAAACTTGAACCACAAATAGTTTACATTGGCATGAGAACTACAGATTGGGGAGCCAAGAAATAAAAAGACAGCATCATGTTTTGTTTTGTTTTTTATAGGGATTGCCTCACCTCTTTAACTGAACCAGTTTGCTGTCACTCAACAATCTTAGCACATGCAGTCTTTAAAAAAAATAAAAAAAGTCTGTAAAGTGAACTGATGTCATTAAAGTTGATCTGAAACACTGAAACTTGTACAGAGGCGAGAAGTACCTCACAACTGTCCAAAAGTCTGAATCGTTTGGAAGTTTTGCACCGTTTCTAGGGCAGAACTTGAACATTTAACGAGGCGAAATGTTAATTATCAGAGGAAATGAGAGAATAATTGACTATAAAACTTAATTGCCAGGGTTTTTTTTTCTTTTTGGTCTTGCCAATGAATGGCGGCTGTGGAGTTTGTGAACAAGTCTGTGAGAGGAAAGGTACAAGTGTGATGTTACTCAGAAACACCTGACAGACGGACAGACACATTAAGAGCTCAGATGACCTGCACTGACTCACCAGATCCTGCAGACCCGCCGCAACGACCTTACCATGCACACACACAGTCTCAAACTGCTGTGTGCGTGTGTGTGTGTGTCCGTGTGTGTGTCCGTGTGTGTGCGCACTTACCCGCTGTGAGAGTCGGTGTGTGTGTGCGCCACAGCCAGCGCCCCGCGGCGCTACGACGCGCGGAGGAGACACCCGAGTTTGGTAAACACGAGCATGGCCGACAAAGTTTTGTTTAACAACTTTTACGACCGGCAGACATCAAAGCGGCCAGCGTGCCCGACACCCTCACGCGCTCGTCTGTTTTATTAAGTGATCGGATTGAGGACTTGTCTTTTTTTTTTTTTTTTTTTTTTTTTTTTTTTCCGGGTTGGACGTTTTGTTATTAGAATAAACCAGCCCCGGATGTGATCTATGCGTCCTTTTAGCCCCGGCCTGGCCCTCCTCTTCCCTCTTACCCCTCCTCCTCCTCCTCCTCCTCCTGTCACATATGAGGAACTAACGACACGCTTTTTTTTTTTTTTTTTTTTATTGTACTTTGACTGTTTTGACTACATCTTTAGAATCTTGTGACCCTATTCTCCATCTTATTTTCTTTCCAGATAAATACTTACGTAAATAAATGTCACTTTTTTTTTTTTTAACTTGAGGCAACATGCAATGTGTTATCTCTCTGCTGTTAGTCTAGTGAAGTCAAACTCACACACAGTAACCATAGAGAAACATAAACCTGTCTTCAGCAGTGGTGTTTCTTTGTAGGTGAACCACAGGCGTACACAATGTCACACCAACATGATCTATTGATGATGATGATGATAATAATAATAATAATAATAATTAATAATAATGGTTTCCTGCCACAATAAAATTCACGTATGTCACTTATGTCAGTTAATATAGAAGTTCCAGTTCACCACATCAAACTCCACAAAAGATCTAAATGATTACAACCGGGACCTTGGTGGTGTAACTACAAGAAGGTCAGTGTGCCTCCAACGTGAAATGTTGAATAAAGGTGGATCGGATGTCTCCGGCCGTCTTTGAAGATGCTTCATCCAATTCAGGGTTGCAGGTTACGAGAGCAAAGTCCAACTGACCACAGGTGATAACAGGATGCAACCTGGAGAGGTCAACAGACTATTACAGCAAGGCAAACACAGAGACACCTAAAGGCAAATTAGTTTAGCCAATTAGCCTCAAACACAGGTCTTTTGAATTATGGGAGGACACCAGGATACCTAGAGAAAAGCTACACATACACAGGGAGAACAAACTCCACACAGAAAGGATCACAACATTTTTGTGGTTATAACTTTGGAGATGTTATCATTTACTAATGACTGATCCCACATAGCTCCATGCCAAATCATATTCCTCTGTCTCTACATCGTTTAAGCTCTGTCTTCTTTACAGCAGGTAATTGTAGATCATTGGGTTCAGTTTTAACTGTGGCGGGATTGTGGGATGGTTTAACAAGCACCGATTCAAAAGCCAAAGACACTAAGAGGCCATAGGAGTTTGAAGTAAATGGCAGCCTTTGTTTTTGGAAGATCGATTACCTTATGATAGAAATAGTAAAAAGAGATTTAAACAAAAATGGACAATAGTAATTACGTTTGCCATCACGAGACAGTGGAAAGGGTTTTCACATGGCTCACATTCTGCTTTTGTCTCCTCAACTGTAATTCAACTGTATAAATTACTGCACGTGAAAGCAGAAGTGTTGGACAAGTCAACAAAAATTGAGACTTTAGCATCATTATGTTACTTGCTTAAAAGTTTGTAGAGTTACTTCAGTGGCTTCTGCAAAAGGAAGTAACTAATCCCATTTGAAAAGTATCTTACTTGCCCAAGTATGTTTGTCTTCATATTGTGTGATATTTAGCTGCGTCGTTGTTGTGTTGCTGTGACACATGAGCTGAGCTGTTCGTGGTACGTCAGTCAGTCTGGTGACTGTTTCACTCATTAGGTTCAACAAAAGTTTACAATTAGTAAAAAGAAGATGTCACCAGTTAAAAAAAAAAAAAAAAAATGTATTCATGGTGTCATCAGATCATCAAAAAGCAAACAACAAAACATTTGAGATAAACAATGAACATGGAGAAAACAGCAGGTAGCCTCAATGTAAGTGGGGCAACTGTGCTGTATTCAGGCTCAATCCGGCGCTCCTCCTCGAGTAAATCAGAGTTTAGTGCAACAGTAATAATGAAGACCAAAGCTTTGACTTATGCTAATGATAAAGTTAGAAGTGAACAAGCCACACAAGATGTATCGAGCAACTTGGCGCGGGTCCCGCATGACCAACGCAACAAACCCACTGAAGTGTAATTCACTGTAACCACATTACTATTCTTCATAATAGCTCTGAGAGTTTAGAGCGAGAAGTGACTTGACCCGCTTTCATCTTTCCGCGACTCGCGTCATGATTCTAAGTCTGAAGTTTCGCCATAAGCGCTGCTTGCAAAACAAGGACTCAGTCCCCCCCCCCCCCCCCCCCCCCCCACCTCCAGCTTTAACGAATATGTATATTTACAGGGTTGAGTCTGCACTCTATTTTCTTTCCTTTAGTAAAATATGTGTCCTCCAGTTAAGAGGAAGTGGTTGCACATCATGTGATGTTTGGGGATGGAGAGACTTACCTCACTGATTTAATATCCTGTGGCGACTGCAGCGAACTGGAGTCGCTTTGAAGGAGGTCATGAAGGTTACTCAAACTTTCTGATTTTTTTTTTGGAGCCATATCTAAATGTCAGCGTGCATCAACCTCTGCATGCTTTTACATCGGTAACGTTCATTTCCGCAGAATAGGTCAGTTACCACAGTTTGAACTTAGCCACACTTTAAAACACAGATAAGTTCTTGACAGTATTTTTTTTTTAAATTTTTTTATTAAAGTCAGTCTGCATGCACAAAACGAGACAAATAAAGCACTACGCACTTTATTGCAGTCATTTCTATAAATAATCTTTCTGAGTTTTGGATTGTCTTTGCAATTGCAACAGACGTGTGATGTGGTTCGACGGTGTGAAGGAAGCTGTGCACTTAAGCTACTGAGGCACCCAGATACCTAACGAAACCACACCAGGGCCCCCCTGGCTACACCGGAGGAGGCGTTCTTCACTTTGTAAACAGTTATTCACAGTAAATACTCTCAGGTTCTCATCCTGCGTTTCATCGTCTGGAGACTAGAAATAGAACAGAATACAACAAAGGTCACTATTCAAGTTTTCAGTGATGTCATAAAACACTAAAAGACAAATGAAGCTGCTGAAGTGCAGTTTATGTTTGTGGGAACAGCCATGTTTGTTGAACTCACCACCATTGGAAAAAACATTATTATTATATGTTTGACAAAAAAACAAACAAACACAAATCCCATAAAACTCACTGGGATTCAAACCCTTCTCAACATGGATGGATTACACAGCAAATGTCATAAAGATAAAAGGGATAAAGAGGAGGGAATGAATGGATGGAGGAACAGAAGGGGGGTGGAGGAGTCTAGAAGTGACTAACGGCCATACGCAGCAGCAGGGCTGTGACCAGCAGGGCTGGGCTGGAGGCCACGGCCCCTGCACTGTTTCCGTGGTGGTTCCCGTGGCTGTGACTCCTGTGAGGCCCGTTGCAGTCATCGCCGAAGCAGCACTCCATCTTGGCTCCGGAGCCGCCGCCGCTGCCGTGAGCCTTGTCGCAGAAGGCCTTGTAAGAGCACGACTTCATGACGGTGCCTGAAAGAGGACGACACGATAACGAACAGCTGAGATGACAGAACCACGCTCAAGAGGTGGACGACGTGTTCAGACGTGGCAAGATCTTCGGCTGTTCTGTCGGCGGCTTCATTTCAGATCTACTCAGGAGAGAAGGAGACACGTCGAGGAGATCTGGCGATTCAAGACGAGTGACAAATGTTGAGTCATTGTGAAGCGGGAGTCTGGCGGCGGTGAGGCGGAGAGCGTAGAGCTTATCAGGAACAATATATCATGTATCTGTTGGTCAAAAAGGCGAACGGTGTTCATGCTCAGGGTGCAGCGATCCTCCCCCGTAGCTTTGGGGGAAGTCATGGTCACTATCAGTGAGACAGCATTAGTGAATGAAACCAAAGAAAACATTTCAGGAATGTGACTAATGTGAGCGTGATCTTGTAGGCAGATACGAGATCTACCCCCAGTTCTCCGACACAATCAAGGAGGGTTTGTTGTCGAGGCGGGTCAAATGTGGGTCATTTTTGGGTTCCATCGTAAACTTTGAGAGCAGCAAAACAAATGTTGTGTCAAACAGACAGAAAGGGGCCGTGTCAAAACACGGCGATAAAACTAAAAGAACACATCCCGTGAGACTATATAGAGAGAGATACAGAAATTTCAGCCTCAGACATACTGCACCAAACATGAACAGAGATGAACAACTCCAGAGGTACCCCGAATTAAAAGAAGGGGGAAAAAATCTGATTTTTGTACAATGTATATAATCTGCTTTAACTGTGCAATGTTAATATTGACATTAAGTGCCTTTATTGATATTTAGTTTGGTTTTCTGTCATCACTTCATTTTGTTCAAGAGAATAGAGTTGACGTTTGACAAGGTTGTCGGTGAAAATATCTCTGGTTTGATCCTCAGAGGAGGCCCTTCTATATGGAGTTTGCATATTCTCCATGTTTGCACTTGGGTTTTGTTTATGGTTTCAACTCACAATCCAAATATAGTAATTTGAGGCTAATTGATTCTCTAAATGGACTGTGAACGTAGTTGTGTGTCTCTGAGTTTGGCCTGTGATGGACTGGCTCCCTGCCTTCACCCATGGTCACCATTGATGTAAAACACAGTACAGAAGACGGATGATTGTTATCATCAAAGGTGTCCCGTCTGTCACAAATCTGTTCTGCAACATGACACCAACTGTAAACATCCCGTCGTGAGTCAAACGGATGATGATCACATATTGCATCATGAATCCAGGGTGAGTATTGTGCTGACCTCTAGTGAGACACTTAGGTCACTGTATTTAAACCCAACCTGTGTGTGTGTGTGTGTGTGTGTGTGTGTGTGTGTGTGTGTGTGTGTGTGTGTGTGTGTGTGTGTGTGTGTGTGTGTGTGTGTGTGTGCGTGTTTAATACTCACTGGGCCCTGTGATGGTGGAGCATGCGTCAGCATACTGAGGACAGGAAGTGGAGCCCTGACGGTTGCAGTCGTCCTCATTGGACGCGACACACGTGTGACACTTGAGCGCGTGGCCTTCACAGACAGAGCAAGACAGAGCGTCTGGACTGAGACTAAGCATGCAGGTTCACTGGCTTGTGCGAGCACAGGGACAGACAGCACTTGTTTGTTTACACACACACACGCACACACCCACACACGCACACACGCACACACACACACAGCATCAGCTTCAGGGGATTTTTCAGAACTTTCTTTGGTAAATTTGATTGTATTAGTTTACAAATCTTTCCTCCACACAAGCCGAGTGTCCAACACTTGCATTGTTGGACGTGATCAAAAGATTTGCAGCAGATCTAATCCTTTTATCACCTCTGTGTTGAATCTGTCAGCTCCCGATCAGCTAAATGTTATCCTGTTGCTAAAAACACTCCAAAATCCAGTGCGAAAGAGACTTACTGTGGCAGGCCAGGGAGACGAGCAGCAGGAGAGAAAGAGCAGTCTTCATGGCCGTGTCTTTGAGAGTACAGAGAAGGAGTGGATGAGCTGAGGTGAGTTTCTGATGGAGGGGACACCAGCAGCTGAGGTGGAGGTGGCAGAGGAGGAGGAGGAGGAGGAGGAGGAGGAGGAGGAGGAGGAGGAGGAGGAGGAGGAGGAGGAGGAGGTTTAACCATGGGAAGGTGTCTGAGGGCATTAAAGTCTTATCCATGTAATCTCCATCTATGCTGCACAGCCAGCACCCTGAAATAATGGACTTAACTGAGCGAGCTTTAACAGGGAGACACAATTATAGAGACTTCAGTCTGATCGCTCAACGAATTTGAGGGAATTTGTTCGATTTGTATCATTTAGACTGAGCAACACAGCTATAATACCAACTGAGAGTGTCTGAAGGATGAATGTTGAACGAAATGTGTGTGTAAAAAGAAAGAACTCTAAATCATAGGCAGGAGTGACGCTCAAACTGAAGCCAGGACACACAAACTGACAGCCTTATATGCAGCCATGCCCACGTGGAGCATTCCTGAAACAACCAGGACATGTCAGTCGACGAAGGTAAATGTCAACGAATGCAAAGGCATAATAGAAGAAATTATATTCATGTTTATTCAAACGAATGTACACATTCACGCCGCTTCAATACAAGTGTGAGATTTTCTAATTCACAAACTTATACAAATGGTTTAGGGACTGGGGATAAAGTTACAAAACAATATTCTAAAAACAAATAAGAAAACAGTCCATTAATAAATGGTAACATGGCACAAAAATAAACTGTGGCACATCAGTGGGTTTGTGCTGAAAGCAGATTTACTTTGTGGTCAAATACATTGTAAACAAAACATCAACAATAGTGATTCCCTCCACAGAACGGAGCACAGAAAGGCGTATAGCCTCAAAACAATTGGTTCTGTTTCAGATTATCTAACACATTTGACATATTCTTAAATATTGAGGCAAACTGTAGCTTTGTCAACCTCTGGATAAGTTTTTTTTTATGAGACACTTGGCTTGTGTTGTTAAATAAAACTAAATCATTTGAATTAATAGGTAGCTTTTTAAATTTCATAAATCTGAATATTAACATTGGATGAAGTACATTCACTCATTCCTTATTGGACTTGGTTGTCCTCAGTGATTAAGTGATGGACGTCTGAATCTAGAAGAACAGTTTGCTGGTTCAGTACAGGAATGAAGCTTTGAGGAAAAACATGCCAATAAAAATGAATGACAAGTGCACTGCTGCAAATACAGGCATGGCGCCTCAAAAAAACCTTTTCAGAAAACAAGAATATTTTTAAGTTTCATTTATGATAAATGTGGAAAAACAAAAAATTAAACAAACATATACTTGCAATTTAGAAACATTTCCTAACTGTATATGTGAATGCCACTGTGTTTTTCCGACTCTTTAACTAGGATTTAAAACACAAGTTGGTTTAGGAGGGTTTGCTTTGTTTTGACAAATGACAAAGTTGTTGTCTTTGAGATTTTGTCGCTCGGACAAACCAGTGACACACAATGTGGACAATCACAGAAAAGTCTTTGATTGTCACTTTATTCTGCATCTCTATAATTGATAAACATTTTGCAGCTCCTCAAACTGTCTTCAATCAAATCTGTCGTGCTGCCAAACAGATTCCATAAATAATTGGTTTATATGTCACTCTCTGACAAACAAAGGCCTTTTTAGGACCATAACTTCCTTGAATAATCCGGACTCCTTCCCTCCACCAGCTCTTGTGTCGTTCGGCCTCACCCTGCCAGAACAATACCCCTGAGCTTTACTCTTTCAGAATAAAATCTGTTCACTTTATAGAAAAATACATTAATGGATTGCTGTATTATTGTTATAAAGTAATCAACGTCTAAAGGCCATCGCAATAGAAGCCCAACTGTCACTCCACAACAAACCATTAAACCTGACGTCATCCTGGAGGAGGAGTCGTTGGGAATTTAGCGGTTAAGCCGCTGGGAATCTAAGATGAGTCGCAAGCAGGTTGTTGTTCACCGACAAACAGTGGAGGGCTCCAGACGGCTTCAGTACAGGCACGATATGAGAGTAAAACAAGGTGAACGCGTCTAAGTTACAAACACAGAACCTCCTTGGTTCTGGTCACATGTAGTGCAATTGGAGTTTACAGGGAGTTATTTCAGACATCTGTACAGGAGCAGGAGTTGAGATGCAGGGGAGGAGAGCTGCTTCTGTTCTGGGGACATGCACACGGCGTGTAGTGACGAGAAACCCTCAGTCTATTTTTCCCATCTTGGCAATCAGCTCATCACAGATCTTTGTGAGTTCCTCCATCTCTTGATTCTGTGAAAATACCACAAAGCCAAATAAGTAAAGACCCGTTTTTCTTTTTCACCTCACAGTACATTTTGTTCAATTATGACTTTCTTGTGCAGTTGAGTGAGGATGAGTTTGCAGTGGGATCTTGATACCTTCTGCTGCAGGGCTTGTTCCAGAGACTCGTTCTTCATCTGCTCCTTCCTCAGGCTGGCTGTCAGCGCCACGCTCTCTGAGCTCGCCTTGGAACGCACCTGAGCGATCTCCTCGTTGGCCCTGAGAGACGTGCCAAACGAGGAGAGTTAGGAAAGCTCTTGAAACACATGACCCTACCTGTTCATTGTCTAGTTTGTTTTAGCAGCTTCGATCGAAACATACTTATCCAATTTCTCCTCAGCGTGGACTTTCAGTGTCTGGTATCTCTGCTCCTCCTGCTTGACTCTGGCCAGATACTCCTGAGCACATTTCTTCAACACTTCTTCATTCTGCACAAGGAAGCACATGAGACGAAACCCTATTTATTTCTCTCTCAACATTATGAACTCTTTTCACCAGCACAGTAACATCATAATCTATTCTCCATCTAAATCTTTTGTAGTTGTGGAAGAACCCAACACGTTTCATTGAAACTGTTATTGTACTTGTTGACGGAGCGGCCAGCATCTGTGGGCAACGTATATCGAGCGACCTTCAGTGTAAACCCCTCTACATGTTCTTACGACCACTGCTCCTAATCGCAGGACAACTTCCACCCCGACTCTGACCTTAATCCTACTGACGCTCACCACTTTGTGCTGCTATCAGCGAATCATTGCAGCACTTGAAATTGACACGTCGCGCGAGTAATTATCTGCACTTGAACTTGCCCTAATGTTTTACTTACTTTCTTAAAGCCCTCGAGTGTGCTCTTCATATTTTCATAACGTCGGAACACGTCCGATAGAGAACGCTCCACGGAGTTCAGGTCGGCCAGCGCGGCTTCCTTCTCCATGGTCACAGCATGCAAGGCCTTCTGGGAGCTCACGTTGTTGTGCTGCTCATCCTCTGATTAAAAAAGAAGATAATATGGATGATCATTTCACTTATTGCCCATACTGGGACGAGTGAACAGAACCAGATTGACCCTAAACTGATGTTGGAATCAGCACAATAAGAAACAACACAAAATAACATTCAATGAATTCAGCCGCCTCTAAAATGTATAATTAGAAGATAACTCTCAAAAGAGGTCCGATATCATCAGTAAGTCATGGGTAACGGTTTATATGAGATTTAAAGTTTGGGCTTAAAATTATTCACTTTCAATAATGTGATCAGTCAGTTGTTGAAAGTTCCATTCAATTGAATACAGATTTATATAAATAGCATAAATTACAACATAACCGTCTCACAGCATCTTTCCAAAGATCAAGTGTGCAGTTATTCTCCTATGAGAGGCTCCGGATAGCTTCACTCAGTGGCAAGCCAAATTAGAGGAAATGCTTTTTTTTTTTTTTTTAATCAATTATTGCAGGAAAAATCTTTTAAGAAAGACATTTAAGCGCTAAATTAAAAGAATTAAAAACGTTAACACTTAACCCCTTTGTTAAAAACACAATTCTAGTATGGTATGAGGTTCATAAACATAAAGGTGAGATATCTGTATTATCCCTATTTACACCAATCTGGGGCAATAGAGATTTTAAACCTGGCCAAAAAGATATGGGCTTCAAAATTTGGGCAAACAAAGGTCTTAGTATAATTGCAGATTTATTTGACAACAACACTCTTTTGTCGTTTGTCGACTTGAAACAAAAATATGGCATTCAACAAAACCATTTCTTCAAATACCTGCAGATAAGAAGCTATATATTTAAGCTACAGAAGTCTTTATCTCTACCTACACTCAGCCCTATAGAAGAAATAGCAACAAATCAACATCCTGGGAAGGGATTGACTTCAAGCTTCTATGCATCAATCATGGAAGGTTCAAAGGTTTCCTCAGATAGGAAAAGATTGGCATGGTGTGAGGATCTAAATTCAGTAATCTCCACCGAGGACTGGCAAAAGATTTGCTTAAAATCTCAAATACAAACAATAAATTCTCATTTTAAACTACTTCAGTACAAGTGGATAATGAGAATATATGTAACACCAACTCAACTAAATAAATTCAACCCCAATAACCCTGACACGTGCTACAAGTGTGGTAGAGTGGGCACACTATACCATTCTAGCCTATGGGACTGGCCAGTGATTCAGGCCTTTTGGAGTGAGGTGATGGATATGATTTTGCAGGTTACAGGTATAAAACTAATATTAGACCCCAAACTTTGTATTCTTGGTATTTTTCCGATAAACCTTAACCTTAACAAGGCAAATAAATCTATGATTATTTTTTGCTTGTTACAAGCCAAATACACTATAGCAAAGTCATGGAAATCCACTACTAAACCAAGTACCAGTGTCTGGCTTGCAGGACTATCAGACTCCCTGGCACTTGAAAAACTCACCTTCACGTTAAAGGGTAAATATCTAATCTTTGACAGTATGTGGAGATCTTTTATGGTGTTCTTGGAGGGGAGGAAAGCATTGGAGGCCTGTTCCCCCTGTATGTAAGCCATCAACAAATGTAATTACCATGTATTTATTATACGTCTGTTTGTTTTTTGTTTTTTTTGTTTTCCGCTCCTTTTATTTATATTTGAAATGCTTTTTGTCAAGTGAGATGATGGATTTTTTATATTTTGGAATTTGTAAATAACACATGCTGCTGCCCTGTGATGTTTGTACCATTTAAGATGAGCCTTATTGTGACAGTTTTGTTTTGCACCTGTGTTTTTTTTTGTTGTATTGTGAATAATTATTTTGAAAAAATTAATAAACACACTTGTTTAAAAAAAAAGAAAGACATTTAAATGTAATACAGTAAGTTCAAAAACAAAGTCTGACATCCCTGGATGTCTCTTTAGCGTCTCCAACCTTTCACTCTGAAGGTCATTTGTACTCACCGATCATCTGAGCGATTGTCTTCTCATATTCTGTGACAATCTTTCTGTAATGACAGGATTTCAAAACTTAAAGTTTAGCTGATCTGAGCTCAGAAATATCACTGTTGTCGTCTTGTCTTCATGAAAGCGGTGTGAAAACATGGCGTCACATTTTCTAACCTCATTTCTTCCACCTCTTGTCTGCATTGCTCATACTTTTTCTTCCAGTCGTTTGCTTCGGCCTCTTTCGTGATGATCTGAAAGGAGGGAGTTTGTCATCAGTCGTCTCTACAATCTTTACGGATGACATATTAGCTACTGAAATGATTGAGTACCTCTTCTCTAATGAGGGTTAGAACAGCCTGTTTCTCTGCTTCACTGATGCAGATGGAGTCCAGGACCTGACTTCCTGTTTTCTGCATCTCACTTCCCCCTGAGTTGTTCTTCAGTTTGCACGTGTCTTCGTACTGTCGAGAGCAGTAGGAAATCACTCATGTCCTGCTTCATATTTTCTGGTACAAGCAGCAGCAATAAGAAGAACATTAACAATTTCACAACCAGTTTATGGGATTCTGGGACAACTCGTCCGCAAAACTGCAACCCTGGTTTACGGCATGCATTTGTCTCATTCCTGGTTTATTCATGACTACTGTGTCATATATTTATTTTTTTATATGCCTATGTATGTAACTAAGTTTAAGTTGAATTACTGTTTCGTATTGGCATTATTTTCTGTTCAGTACTAAACAAATCTATACTATAAAAAAAAGCATTCCCTTTCACCCAATGATATTCCTCTGCTCTCGTAGCCATCATGTCTTTGGATCATCCTTCTTCCACATTTCAGTTGTTCCTCCGTCTCTCGCCGCTTTCATTTTGTCCTTCCCTGGATTATGACTGTCATAATATAATCTCCTGAATGATAAATCTAAATCCATCTGTCATCCGAGTCTACGAACACAGTGACGGACACTAAGTAGTTCCCGCACAGAACGATCACACTGAAACTTTATACAGGGGTGTGCACATGATAATGTACAGCAACAAGCTTTCGTGGCACAAGGTTAGTTTTTTTTTAAATTCCCTGTGTGAAAATAGTACATTGATGGCTGGAGCAGATGAAGGTTAAAACAACGCTAATATCTTTCCACAATCTGTAAACTAGAACATGTCTGGGCATCTGAACAGTTTGCTTTGTGCCAGGTCAGGGTGACATTGCCTTTCCCTGGTTTAAGAGTGATTAAGCTCCACCTAGTGGCCACTGAGCAGGTATTCGTCCAACAGACGCCGCAATTGCAAATGCTGTAAAAACGCAGCCTGTCCATGAGGAATAAACACAGTGTGTCTGATGTCATTGTGCATATTAAATGTGACAAAGCCTCACCACAGAGCAGCAGTCTGACTCCTCGGGCTGAGACATCACATGGCTGTCTTGGACTGTAAGTGAACAACAAAGTCATCGTGAGAGCACCTCGAGGTTACATGTTGTAATGCAGTCAGCTTGTAAAAATAATAGGCTATAGTATAAAAGATCAAATGTCCCAAAGCGTTAAACTTCATCAAACCTGTCACTACTTGGCTGTAACTTGGATAAATATTGCAAATATGTTCTCAAGTAAGTTTATGAATTACTACCTCTGTACAAGCAATACTTTGGCAGAGCTTTAGAAATTATTGAATTGTGACTGGAAAATGTCTATTGTTGATAAGTGAGCTGCTCATACATCATAAATATAAACATCAGCCCAGACTTGATCACCTCGGGGACATTGACAGAGATTCAACCGTTCAAGACTGTGTTTTGAGTCACTTGCAAATTAGACATTGTATTCCTAAAATTAACATTTAGCCTCAATCCCCACGGCAACTTAAAGAATTTGTACATATCCACTTCCAAACTAGTTGCATCATTAATCCTGCCAAAATGTATAATATATATATAATTTAAAGATATGCAGTGGAAGACAAATCAATGAGTACATATAAACAGCACCTTTTCAGTGTAGTATTATGAGCTAATGGTGTATTAATTCAGTTAAAATAGACAAGACAAGAATATATTAGTAAGACCAGACAATAGCTGGTGAGCCTGCATCCACAACTGCAGACAAACGACAAAGACAAAGAACACTGTCTTCACTTATGTACTTTACTTCAGAACATTAGAAATCACTGCAGTTTTATGGAGCTGGCTAACTTCTTCTGCTAATTTAATAAAATCTGACATTTCCCACTTCTCTTGTGACAAAAGGGAGGCATTATTAGTAAATGTCATCATCATCTAGTTGCGCAATTTCTGATTTGCCAAGTTCAGCTATTTTTGCTTCTCAGTGTTTTCTTAAACTTCCCATTTGCAAACACTTATATTTTGACAGCATTCAGGGATATTTTCTCCCTTCTGAAAGTTGCAGGTCCTGCTCACGAATGTTAAACTGAAGATGACTGAAGGAATCCTGTGAACGTGATCACATCATTTAACTGTTTTGCTTTGAACAGGTTTACATCAGGAATGCAGCTTTAGTCAGAGACACAACAGCTCAAATTACAGCTTCCATGTTTCAAAGCAGCACCGAGCTGTATGCAGGGTTAATAAATAACAGTCTGTGTGTAGCAGTGAGACAAAAATGACCTTATCACGGTCACAGTATTGATCGACTATGGCTGACTGTTTGCCCAGAGGGGAATCTGAAGCATGCTGACGAAACTTTTAACAGTAATCTGACCTATGTACAGTAAAGTGCTTCACTGAGAAATGACTGAGCGACTCAATACTGGAAGAGCGTGCATCATGGCTGTTAGGATGTGAATTACATATTATGACAAGAAATCATTCATCAACATTACATTTGCCCGTATACTCACATTTTTGCTCCTTCTCTGGCTTTACACTGACACTGCTTGCCAACTTTTCCTCGTCTGTGGCGTGTCCTCCATGATGCTCATCCTTCAACAGCGACAAACGTCGTCGTCACAAATAGAATGGCCGGAGGAAGTTTTAAAGAGCTCAACGTCAAAAGATGCTGTACCATTTGTCAGAGTGCTAACCTGCAAGTCCTTCTGCATTGGCTGGATCTGCTTTGCTTTACACGGGTTCCTGAGAACGAAGATTAACGACAACATCAGTGCAAAAACAAACCAGAATGTCGCTCAGTTAAAATGTGAACAGATGCAATGATGGAAAGAGAGCGGAGGAAAGATAGAAAGCCTTACTTAGCCTTGCTCTGTGTGCTAAACTAGCATGCTTTGCGATAAAAGTGCTAAATCACGCAGGGGGGGAAAAAAGCAGATTAATGAAGGAGGTGTTTGACGAATTAAAACAAGTGCATGAACATTTCCACAGAGTATTAGCGGGGATTACAAGATTTCCACCAACACTCGCTCTTGCCAACTTTTCAAATATATTCCTCACTTTCCCCCAACTTTTGCTGTGTGACTGAAAGGGATTTCACACTGGATGAATGGCTTTCTAGCACGCACACACCAACGTCTGCACATTTGGTTTATGCAGTACTTACAACAGAACACACAGGAAATGGACTTGCTCAGCAGTCCTGATGCCACACAGAGGGAAGGCAAACAGAATGAAAGGTTTCGACAGATTTAGGAAGGAACAACACAGGTGAGGGTGTAACAGGCTAAACACAAGTGGAGTGCAGGGTTATGACGGCTTAAAAAATGTTCATATTTAGAAAAACTCAAACAAAGCGTGCGTTTAAATATTGAATTAGTATATTTAAACTAGATGTGTATACATAAATCTGTCTGAACCATCAGGGAAGCAAGAAAAGCGTATTAAGGAACAAGTCTTTCTTATTGGTAGCAGTCCTCTGGCTGTTTTTTGTTTTGTTTTTGTTTTCATGAAGATTTCCTAATAATAGAGATAGGAAAAATCTTCTAATATGTTTTGTCTCGTGCTAAGTATTGATTTCATTGCTGGAATTATTTTTGCCCCGTTTTAAAAATATGTCAAGTTAAACAGGATTATCTCAATTTTATAACGGTAATGTTATAGTCAAATTGCAAAAGCAATGCATTAAAAAGATTGCACCACAAGGGGGCGGTGTTTATCAGTTCATTACTAATCACTTACCTATCACTGCTATACAATCAACTAATCATACCAAATAACAATACAATAAAGACAACTTAGCATCAAATCTGTTCTATCATTACTATTTGTATGAATAATCAACAGATAAAAATAAAATCTTATTGAAAACGGAAGAAAAAATATGCATAAACTCTGAAACTCCTTCAAAAGAAACAATGAAAATGACAATAACGTTGATGAGAAGTGAATGGATGATCATGAGAAAAAGAACAGGTCAAAAGCCTTCTGAAGATATAAAACAAGGCCACCTCAGTCGGATGAGATGAAAACCCTTTGATGGCTTCAGGTTCATTGTGTACAATAGTGAGCATTCACTACTCTTCCCGGCAGCCATTAAAACAGTGAAGCGTTTGTTCAGCCTGAAGGTCTGTGAATCATGTTTGTTCATTTTCAGGCTGTGTAACTGGAACGGAGGTGATCGTGTCTGATGACTGGAGAGGACTGGCATTTGGGTCCGAGTGTTGATACTCACGTGATAATTGCGTTGCTGCTGTCAGAGGTCAGTGTTGTGTTTGACGGCGCAGTGTCAGAGGTCATGTTCCCATTGAGCAAATCAGGATCCACACCTCTGTCCCGGCTGAAGGTCACGCTTGAGACCGGGCTGGAATCAGATGTCACTGGAGCGTGGTCATCCACCTCGGACGGATCAGGCTTGTTCAGTGGAGAGACGATCGACAGCGACGGCGGCCGGACAGCTGGAGGCTGGGGCAGTGGGCGGGATGGGGAGAGGCCCTCTCCGGGAACAGATTTGGTGCTCAGGGTCAGATTAAGGTTCTGATCCACACTGAAGCCGGCATTGGTGGGTGAGGAGATGGTGAGGTTGTTGAGGGAGTCCACTTCTTGCGATGAGGCCGTGCCAACATCTTGGTTTGAGTTTCCGTCCAAAAACTCGTTTGTGCCGTCGGAAAGAACTGTGGAAAATAGTACAAGGGGAGGTAGGTTTATAGCATTTTAAGTGCAGACCATCACAAATGCTTGACAATTAAAACTCCCAAGAAGCTATAAAAGCGGTCACAAAACTGTTGCAGTGAATTCCAAAAGGTAATGAAATCAAGATGTGTGAGAGCGACTGAACGAGTGTTACTCTGGGCCGTTTACGCATAAATGTCTAACGAATGTTTTGTATGAGAAAGGGTACTGTATGAGAAAATAAGCAACAACAACAAAAAAAAGCCTTGAATTCCAGTGTGTTTGTGGTTTACAGTTTTTTTTTCAGCAGGAAATACTAACCCTAATACTGACCCTAACAAACCAAACACTTGGCAAATAGAATAAATGACAGTGAGAGGCCAATGGTGACACTGATCACAGGTTTTAATGAACTCTTATTAAAGAATAGATGTCGAAAGGATAACCTTTCCTAAGGGATGGATGTTGAATTCATCAAAATTGCAGTAAAATATATACTTGGCTTTTTCAAAGTGGTGATTTCAAGGTTTAGGGAGCAAGCTTATAACCGGACGTCTGCTGGTCTGATTCCCACTGCTGATTAGTCACAATTGTGGGTCCCCGAGCAGGGACTTTAATCCCTAATTGCTCAGATGACAATAGAAAAGGCATCTGGCAAAAAAAAAAAAAAAATCACATGAACCACTGTGGCGACCCCAAAAGAGAGCACTGGAAAAACCATAAAATATTTTTGTTTATTTCCCATTAAGGGGTCCAATATATTTACCAGCTGTGGCTGTCGACTACTTGGTTGTTGTGGGTGTTATACACATGCTCCGTGAAGGTTCAGCAGCAAAAGCAGCTCTCGTCTCATCTACTATAATTTTTTTCTCATATGCATACCACATAGATGCGGGAGAGTGAAATGACAGTGCTGAAACTACATCACCGGTTCAAACGAGCACAAGATGCATCCTTGAAAACAGTATGTGAACAAAGAGAGGTGCCCAGTACATAACCTTGTGGTACACCACCAGACAAATGTTCAAGGTGTCTTCACAGTTCTAAGGTTTGGTGAACTTCAAAAATAATCTTAACATTCGTCAGTCCATTTGTAGCCTCGTGACCCCTCCTATCCAAAGCCCACTTCACGCCTGAAAAAGGAAACTGAGTTCATTTCAAAGTATCAATGCAGTACCGTCGAAAAACGTATTAGTAGTATAAACAAGAACTACTGGCCCTTTGTTGCAGATCATCTTCATCATCTCTGTAATACCATAGTATTCCCACATGTTTTCCATTACATTCACACTTGTGTACAGCTTTACTGCACAATAAACATCACAACAGGTGTTCACCAGGCCTTCTGTTTTTGTCTTATGTTCCAATTTTAGAAGTGCCAGGATCCCCTTTTCATCAAAGCAAACCAGTGTATAAAATTAACTATTTGTCCAATATACCCAAGAGATGAGGATGGATACCCTAATCTCTCGGAAGCAGACAGTTTAACCTGAATACCTATTCCAACATTAGTGTAAACAATACCACATTGCCTTCTTGGGTCGACCTTAAGACTTTGTTTGTCATATAGTAATTGTAGGCTAACATGACCAACGATGAAACATCTCCTCCTTCTATTGGAGGAGCTTAAAATGGCTGCTGGTTTCCTCTCAGAACATTTCCCTTCCCGACACAGTCTCATTAACAAAGAGTACGAAGACCACAGCAGCACACTGGGCTCTGTTGACTGAAACTACTGTTGAAACACAGGAATCTTTGTCAGGGAACAAAATAGCCCCCAAGAACACACTAAAAATAGCTGCACACAACAACAATGTGAAAGAAACTTTTGCTGTATTTCTGTATTATTTTCACAGATTATACGTGAATGAAGTCCTTATAATATCAGTTTGATGTGTGACAGCTTGTCAAATTTTTACACATGGACAAATCCCACCTTATTATATACATATATTAAAAAAAACAAACAGTTAAATCATGGAATATGTCACATTGCTTTTCCACAAAACGTATAAGTAGTTATATCCACAACACAAACGCCCTTTGGAGAAAAGAAACAGATGTAGAGGAACCACACCCAGTCATGGAGAGTACACGCCACCACGTGGCTTAGCAACAAAAACAACATCATTACAGTTTCACAACTCGGTGAAAAAAAGAGGAAAGGACACTGAGGGGGAAGTAGACGAGGGACTAATGTACAAGTAGACACATGGCTGTCTAGAGTTTCATCCTTGCCATAGTTCAACGGTATATATACTGTAGTTCGTCTTTGGCACGTGAACAAGCAGCTATTGCCCTGAACCATTTCAGTCTTCTAATTATAGGGAGCCTGAGTATCAGTTTCTCCTTACAGTCAATCTTTTGTTTATGAAACTAACCCAGATTTTGTAGTTTCCACATTTACTGCTTTAGCACAAGAATCGGACAAATGTCTGAAAGTGTGATTTCAACAACAAACACATGAATCTGCATGGTGTTATTGTGAACAGCCTTCACTGTAAATAAAACATATCTCATTCCCAATAGCGTGACGAAACCGAGCAAACTGATCTCATCCAAATAACCATGCTGTAAAAGTATCAATGACAGAGAAGAAAAACAGTCAATTACATTTGTTTTTGTACCAAAGTAGAACCCTGGATAATAAGTCACTGTAGAAACTGGTGTTACTTGAATTTGTGCGGGTGAACAACTGCAGGATTAGTAAGAGTGGTCGGGGAGTGTTTGTCTTATTATGGCAGCAGTGATTACACTAATGCTTCATAAATAAAGCATAAATACTATTTTGACATGCCCGATTTATTATGTAATATAGCATGCGTTCATATATCTAAAGGGCCTATATTACAGATGTTTTTTTTTTTAAGTAGATAAGTTCTCTTAAGTTCCACTTGCATATGAAAGGATGGTAGTTAATTCTTGTGTTTTTGAAGATGTTTGCTTGTAATCCCTCTTTATTGGAAAAACAAACGATCTCCATGAGCAATTTGAATATTTATGTGAAATGATGATGATACCAGTGGGTGTTCAAAAAACTGACAGTCATTTTGGTGAAAGTGTTAAATGGATGCTTCTTTCTTTGCAAATATCTGTGAGTTCAGTCCTGATCTGAATCAATTATAATATTTAGTAAACAAGCTAAATCATTAAAGTATTTAGCCAGGCACAATCTCAGAACCATTAACATCATTTTGAAAAATGGGGTTTAGTTTCGGCGCACTCTCAATGTATCAAGAATAGACGGCAGAGTCTAGAAATCTTTGGCTCCTTGATGGTGCTTGTTATTCTGACACACCTCAAAAAAAAAAAAAGTTTGTTGATTTAGTAAATCTTCATTAGGGAGGATAACAAGTCAAATAAAAACATAAAGATTTAGGAAGAAGAGAGTCGATGGATTCTGAGACTGTATTACTGCCACTCATACATGATTTGTCAACCCTGCTATCCAATACCAACGTTTATCTTGTTGCTTACAAAAATACGATGCAAATGTGTAATAGCAGAGATAAACTGATTGTATATGAAGAGATTTGTTGTTGTTTTTTGGGGTTGGGGGGTTGCCTTTCGTTTGTAAAAAATTTACATAGTCTAAGCTGTAAAACAACCAAAACAAGTGTTTTAGCAAAAAATATTAACAAAAAAAAAAAAACATATTGCACTTCTCTATAACTGTACTTGAAGTCACATCATAACTTTTGATTAAATCGAGCCTAGTACTCAGAGAAAATGATACAGTGTGACACCGCTCCTCAGCATTATAATGTTACACACCTGTATTTGACTCATTTTGCTTAAATCTGAGTTTATGTGCAAGTTGTTCTCCTGTTCAATATTACATCATCATGGCATCGCACGACAGATTTAACTCTTCGTAAAAACTGGGAGGTACTGCGTCAGTTGTGCCATGAATGTTCAGAAACATGGCACCAGTAGACTTAAATGTTACGTCCATTGTCTGAAAGTCAAGGCGTACTGTAATCATAACGATGATGATGATAATTATGATAGTAATAATAATAATTGTATTTTCTAAACTCACTTAAGTGCTTTTACACCAATAACGTACGAATTAAAAAGAACAAAATTAATGAACGAGCAGCTGAACTGAGTTTCCTCACCGGTGTGGTTTGAGTTGTCCAGTTGGCCGAGCAGCTTCACAACACCAGGAGACTCGGCCTCCGGAGTTTCAAAGTTTCCCTCGGAGTCAGAACTGTGGGAGGGAGAAAATAAAGTCAATTATTCATGTTTATCACTGGAATCAAAGGAAAATATCAATACAGCTACCGAGGTGGACTCTAAAAGGCACATGTTTTCAAAAATAGGTAATACTTTTCATATTTATATTTATATTTATATTTATATTTATATTTATATTTATATTTATATTTATATTTATATTTATATTTATATTTATATTTATATTTATATTTATATTTATATCTATTTAAAGAACAGAAGGCACGGGCCATTTTATTATACATTATACAATGACAATAAAACAGTTATTAAACTAATGCTGAGGTTTTGCTTTTTGTGTTGCGATATGGTAGTTGGAATTAAAAAGCAGCAAATGAATCCCTGACTGGCAAAGCACACACAATCTGGGTGTGATTTGCACTGATTTCAAACAACAGCCCGGTCGTTGAAAACAAAGACGCACAAGAAAATGTTTCCAATAGTACCTTTTACTGTCTATAGTGCTTTTATTCAACCGATCTTGGTCAAGGGGGGGTTGGCTCGCAATGGTGACTCTAATAAACAAGCGGCGACTTTCCAACAAGAATTTTCTTGAAGCGATGGGTGAAAACAATAC
Organism: Blennius ocellaris; assembly: GCF_963422515.1. NCBI lineage: Eukaryota > Metazoa > Chordata > Actinopteri > Blenniiformes > Blenniidae > Blennius > Blennius ocellaris. The sequence continues at coordinate 16,423,161 of NC_137656.1, forward strand.
ATCTCTTGAGTACAAAGCATGCTAAAAACAAACACGGCAGTTTTATTTTAAAGGAAGTCAGGGGAAGGGAGCAGAGGGGAAGTGTCGCTCTACAAGGCCACCTGCATCCTTTGCTTTGCTCCTCAGTGAGAACACACACACACACACACACACACACACACACACACACACACACGCACGCACACACGCATCTGCGTGCATGCGTGCGTGTGTGTGTGTGCGTGTATGTGTGTGTGCTTCTTCCGAACCACCCAGACATACATCAAAATGTCGGCTAATGAAAAACGGCACGGAGAGAAGAGCTCACACACGACCACACTTTGATAACCAGTTCACACTGACACATTCACACACTCCAGGGCCTCTGCACAGCACCACCACACAGAGCTAATCCTTATATACATAGCCCCCACCCACCCACCCCCCCCATCCCATGAACACAGTGAATCACCGCCCAGTGATGGGCCCCAGTGGCTGCGATCTTGGCTGGTTACTTAGAAACTGGAAATGAACAGGGAGGGAAATCAAAAAGGAGTTGGAAACTGTGGCTTCCCCTCCCCCCCACTTTTCTCCCAACTGTTTTTTGCAACTGCCAAAAAAAAAAAGCCTTCGCACACAAATAAAACAGGCCTTGACAGTCCTCTGCATCTTCAAACAAGCTAAGATTATAAATATGGAGCAGCGACTTATAAAAGCGGGAGTCTGAGTGCCAGTATTCTGACAATGAATCAGTTTTTAGTCAATGACAGCATCACAAAGGCATCAGTTTATCGGCGTGAGTGTGTGATGCTCGCGGGTGAGGGTTTCTAACTACCACCTGTCAGACGAGGAATCGTCACTAGCTCCGCACACTCTCATACACTCATTTTCAATCTGCTGGATGGAAAAAAGTCTTTCAAAGTCGGATTCTGTCTTTTGTTCAGTACACCGTGTAAAGTCTTCGCGTGCTAATATAGAGTCCCCTTACTTGTCCTCCCTGTCATCCCTCGCTTCAGGCTCCCCATCGTCTCCTGCACCTCCGGTCACTGCCGACCACGTCCATTTGGCCCACTGGACGGGAGACAACCAGGACATCCCTGCGACGCGTCAAGTCGTAAAACCCTCAGGCCACCTCGAAGGTTCAACAACAAACTTCTTTTTCCCTCTGGATCAGCAAAGATTTCCAAATGCTGTCAGTGAGAGTGGCTGATCTTCCCGTTTCAGTCTCTCGACAGTAAAAAAAAAAAAGCAGGAGGCTGTCAAATAAGAAGCAGTTGCTCGGTCTTTTTTGATTCTCTTCTGGTTTTCAGTGCGCTGTGTCACTTCCTCCTCTTTGCTCAGCCTCTCAGCTCTCTCTCATCCTGCTCTGGCGAGTTGTTGACGCTCGTCGAGAGAAACGTGTCTCGTGCTGCTGCAGCTGCCCCCGTAGCCGCTTCGCTCTTCACAGCTCTGACTCACACAGTGGCAGATTACTGGAGCATCAATAGTCACTCCCCCCTCGGCTCCCCTCCTCCGTCTATGTGGACGATCAGCTGGTTTTGCAGACATCGGCTGCCTCCACATGTTTGCCAACAAGCTCGCGTGCCTCCAGGAGTTTGCTTCTCCCCCCCTCTCTCTCCGATGCTTTGAGGGTCTGACAATCGGGAGGCAAGAGAAGGGGGTAGTGGAGACCAAATGCTTCCCGCTGTAAGAGGCAACGAGAGGCCGGCTGCTCTGAGTCGAGCAGACGACGGAGCAGATGAGGACAAAGCAGGAAGGGAGAAAACAGTACACTGTATGTCATGATTTGCTGTGGTGGAGTCCTGAGAGGTGCAGCCAAAAGACAAAGTCGATATGACATCTGAAATAATGTTATATAATATCTTTAACTGATTGAACTACCATGTGCTGCATCTATGAAAACATTCTTCCTGTTATGTGCCGCAACTGCTTTGTGGCGTAAAAGCACATTGCAACAAACTACATCCTGAATAGTTAATGATTACCATCAATCACCATAAAGGAAACCTTTTGCTATTTACACAAGGCCAATTCTTCAGGTACTGTATACTATGGAATTTATTTCCCTGTTGCTTTTAAACAGGTCTGGTCTGTGTTTTTGTTCAACTGCAACTGCTTTGTATTGGATGAATAAACAGAGACAACAGCTTTTCTATCAACCACGTTCCTCAAAGACAGATCAAATCTGGGCTGAGGACTCTGGTGAAGCAGGTTGTGTGCAACCGAACAGAGTGTCCATTGTTCACCAAAAACACCCGGGCCAGACAGAAAACCAATCAATACAACAAACCCTGATTTATCTGTGATGTGACGGCTCCCCATCAAGCTGGCAGAGATGTTAGTGACGTGGAAGCTCTCAACAATGTTCACACATGTGAAGCTGGTTACATAACTCTAAGTCCAGCCTTTCACATATTATACATCTCTCTCTCTCTCTCTCTCTCTCTCTCTCTCTCTCTCTCTCCCTGTCTCTCTCTCTCTCAGGGTATCTAGGCCAGATGAAATGTGTTCTTTGAAAAAACACGGACCATGACTAATCTAATAACAGGGAGGTGGTTTGGCCACTGTGAAAAAAGGTATACAGAGAAGGGGGGAAATGGAAGGAGCCTTTTTTTTTTTTTTTAAATGGACTTTGAGGTACCGCTCCTGCTGTTTACTGCTCAATCATGAAACACAAGGAAGCAGAGGCAGAAGCTGTATGGTCTAAATGAGACACACAGGAAGAGGGAAAATAAAGCATGTTCCAGGGCACTCGCACATAATGCTACGCACTGATGAACAGAGAGAATGAGGTCTTGTTCAGTCTTTGATAGGTGGAGGGATAAACAGAAGCAGGGTACATAGGAAATCCTAATTAAAACGGCAGCGAAAGGAAGGAAATATTAGTTAAAGTAATCAGAAACAGAGAGGAGAGAAGAAAAAAAAGGAGATTTGAGCAGGACAAGAATTTCAAACATTTGTTAGTGTTTCTTTTTTTAAATTCTTCACATTGTTTCTTTGGCTTGTTTTGTTTCTTTATCGGTCTGTCAGAAACAGCTGACAGGACAAACCTGTTCTGCCTGAAGCAAGCAAACCTTTCAAACAGCAACATCGCATGTTATAGACATCCTGTGCTACACAAGCTGTTTGCTCTGCTAAACCTTACAGCCATAAACTCGCCGCCGGACACAGAGAACAACAGGCAGACAGGACTCTCCATGGTAGAGTCATGAACGACGCTCAGGAGAAAATACACAGGGAAAAGAGGCAGGTCTTATGTAATGCCGCTAAACCACAAATAGCATGCAGAGTAACAGTGGCAAAACCCACACATACACTCATGCATTATCCCAGGCTGCTATCTTAGCACACCGTATGGCTGATTAAAAGACGCATCGTATGAAACGCCTCTGACCCCGGCTAATATGAGTGTTCGCTTTCAGTTAATCCCTCATGAATGCACATCGTTTTCCATCAATTACAGTTTGACTGATAGCAGCATGTGTGGCGGTGAGCTAAAAATAAATCAGCTAGGGAAAACATTTCCATGAGCGACAACGAAGGGGATGTCATAATTTTGGTGTGTGTGCCTGTGTGTGTGTGAACTGAGAAGGAATTAGAGTGATGTCACGACTATCACCAACTGTGTTCCCCTGCTCTTAATCTCACGCATGATGATAGAAGTGAAGATGGTAGATTAACCACACTGAGCCTCACTTCAAAACCTCAACTGACCGACACAGCTGTAATGAGAACTAAAAATAAAAAATTATAAATCTCCTGAAATTTGGATTCAATTGTCTTTGAATCCTAATCCTTATTGATACTTGCACTCATGGATTTTTACTCATCTCAACTACAATAATAATCCCAATTCACAGGCTCAATTCCTTAAGATATTCACGCAACTTGTCATTCAGGACTTTATGTTTGTGTCCTTAAAATTTCCATGAAGGACATGCAAGAATGATGAATCAATGGCGAAGAGACTGGTTACTGCATGGTATATTGTTTCATATGCATGGTTTTACATTTGTATTTTACACATACTGTGTATTTTACATCAAGTCAGGATGAGTATTTGTTTCATTTCATGATTAAATCAACCTAGATTAATCTAAATGTATTTTCTTTGTTTTAAAAGAGCATTCTCGTGCCAAAGCACTTGATTTGATTGTTTCTACCATCCTCAAAATAAACTCAGCATTTCTACCTTCGTGACTACTTTAAATGACAAAGTTGACATTCTGTTTCAAATCCCCAATTTTCAATTTGAGGAGGGAACATAGAGCTTTTCTTATTTTGTTTCATACTTAGCTTTAGTCTCTTTTAAATTACAGGTTTCAATCAAATCCATGTACACAATGTTGTTCCCAAACGATCTTCCTTTGATCAATAATTACCCATCACAGACACAAACAGCAAACAAAATGAACACGTCAAAGTCAGCAATTATAGAGTCGGTAATCCTTGTTACAGACCTACGGGACTGATCCTCAGCTTCAGGCTGGGGTTTTGATGTATTTCTGCTACAACTCACTTAAATCTTAAGATGGCTCTTCATGAGGCCCCGAACATAAAGTAACTCAGTAACATGTGTATTAAAATATGATTTAAAGAGATTTCATTTTCTTTAAAAGTGTCCAAAGGTGAGTAATAGCTATGTTGAAGTTCTAATTCCCTCTGACTTGAATCCCCCACATTACTGTAAAACAAAATAAACACAGGTTCTAAACCACAGTCTCTCACATCAGTGGGGGAGAACAAACCAGCACATTGTCTCTCCTAACACGTAATCTGAAGGAAACAATGCGGCTTGATCATGCTTTGGTCTTCTTATAGGATGTGGCTCCATCTAGTGGTTCTCAGTCAATCTGCATTCCCAAATGCCAAACAGCAACAATTAAAGAACTAATAAGGTTGGATGAAAAGTTACAAAAATAAAACCCCAAAAAAGCGTATGAAGAAATAACAGTGAGGCGACAGGATTTACTGTTTTATCATCGCAAATATTTGGGAAGAAATCACGTGAATATACCACTGTGACAACAACCATCTATGCTGGACAAAGAGATGTATGGATGAAGGTGGTACTATATTAATATAGAACAGAACAACTCTCACTGCAGTTATCTGCAGTGAGAGTTGAAACCAGCACAGAGTCAAATGAAGTGGCGCTGTGACACTCAGGAATAACTCGACTGACAGATGAATGATCAAACAAGAAGAGAAAGAATGAGGGAAGGAGAGAGAGTAAGAGGAGAGTCATGCAGTGACACCGTCTGAGCTATTGTTCGTGAATTTAACAAGGAGACAAAAAGTGCAGTTTCCAGACAATAGTACATGTACATCAAACACATGAGCAGGCACAGCAGGAAGCTCACACGCCCCCTGCTGTTCTGCTTCATGTTTGCTTTTGTCACTCATTTTCTTTGCCTTTTATTTAAAGTTTCATACGGCGCAGCTCTTTTCATTGAGCTGCAGTTCAAACACACTACAGTGTAATTAACCTCACAATGATTCATCAGCAAGTTTCTCTTTTATGCAAGTAAACGTGGTCACTGAGCTTTTGTGCACCATTGAAATGTGTGCCATTTCTTCATGTATTAACAATGACCATCCCTCCAAAGATAACCTAAAGTTTTTCACGCTTCGCTGGTCTGAATCCCTACGGCCATAGCAAGAGATGAGCTCTCAATGCAGACCAGTGCTGCTGTCTGGATGCCCGTGGGTTTCCGAAGAGCAGGAAGTCCACATGACATCCGAGACTGCTCCAGTTAAGCTATAAAATGGACGATTAAGCAAACTAAATTTAGACTAAAAGCTGAAAGCTGCACTCCCATAACACTGTTTGGCTTTTCAGTTGTCCCACAGGGAGGACCCCACCCCCAATCTTATACAAACACAGATGGATGTCGGCGACTACACTACGCATTAGTAGTGGAATACATAGTGAAAACCATCCACATGTGAATCTCTGTCCCTTCCTCAGCTTTTTTAAAATATTTTGCATGACTAGGACGACTGCTGTTCTCCACGACAGTTGTGGGAACACAGGGAAATTTAAGAAAGAAAAGACTAAAAATGGAGATGGAGAGCATCACTGGGAGGACAGCGTGAAAGGATCACTCTGTGCTACAGTGGATCAGAGGACATGGAGAGAGGCGGCGGTGCCTGAGTGCTTCTTAAGCACTGACAGATGCAACGTCTTTTTTCATTTTTTCCCGTCACTTTTTGAGAACAAGGCTCCACGAAGTTCAAACACCTCAACGTGCTTTCAGGATGTCACACAAACACAACGGCACAAACCAAACAAAAAAAAACAGTGGTACCTGCTCAACCAGAAATAAACCGTTCGGCTCGTATAATTAACATAACTCTTTAGAATTAGGGTCAGGGCTGCATAATTAATAGCTAAGAGCAGCAGCGTTATCTTTCTTCTACTGTGGGAGCTGAAAACTCAACAAGCACATACACTGTCAAAAACAAGGAAAGCTTGGGCCGCCTTAATGTAAAGAGCATGACATGATAGGCTCCTCCTCATTAGATTAGATTGTTTAGCTCATTTCATCAGCTGAGTCACTGCTCTCGCGTTGTGACTTTCTCCTGATTTGAATACCTAAATAATATTCAAACTAGTGCAGCAGCAGCGGCACATGGTCTTGGTCTGCATCGAGCTAAGAAAGTCATTTGTTTATAAGCGACTTGGTAGGATTCACTTTTATTTATCTCGCGCCAAATACAACACGGCCATCTCATGGCATTTGCTTTACATCCAAATTGAATAATTTCACATGAGCAGGTGAGAAAAAGAGTCTCCCTTTTGGCATAAAACCACAAGTCACATTCAGAGAAAAGCAATTCAACACGCAGAAAGCAGAAATGTACGTCGTCATTTCCCCCACTCCTGCTTTGCGTCTCCACGGAGGCATCGAGTTCACGGAAGACACAACAACGTCAAGAACCCCAGGGTGAAATTGATCGGATGCCCTTGATCAGCTGCACTCGCTGTGCCTCTTTAAAGCTCTCTCTACTTGTGCAAGTTTCTTACACTAACCCACGCAAAGGATGGAGAATCTCGTCTTACATGCTGCTCTTCTTTTGGGGAGAGTCAAAGGATCCTTTCCTGTGCTGGCTGAGCGAGCCCCCCATGGCAACAGCAGTGTCCCGTGTTTTGTTTTCAGGCTGATGCTCCGTATGTCCTCTCCCTGCTTCCAGTGTTCACCTCTGCTTCTCCTCCAAGACGGTCTGCAACAGCATCAGAGCCACACGGTGCACTCCATATCATGACCGACTGCTTATTACTTAACCAACAAGCCTCCCCTCTCCCCTTACAGTGGTTCAGCTTCTTTTTCTCTCAATGTGTGTTGATGCTCGAACAAGAGCTCCGCACATGAATGGCTCCAGTGACAGTCCCGCCTCCTCGCTCTACTCCTCAGCCTCCATCATCTCTCTCTCTCTCTCTCTCTCTCTCTCTCTCTCTCTCTCTCTCTCTCTCTCTCTCTCTCTCTCTCTCTCTCTCTCTCTCTCTCTCTCTCTCTCTCAAACACAGAGGGCAGATGCAGTTTACATCCTCTTGTTGACCAGAGTGCAGTCTTTAGTTAGAACAGAAAAGAAAAGGAGGTTGTGTGTGAGTGAGTGCGTGTTTTAGTAGGGGGGTAGCACTAAATCTAAAGAGTTAGTGGTGGGTGGGTGGGGTGGGGTGGGGGGGGGGGGGGGTTGTATGTGTCAGTGTGTCATTGGGTTATCTGGCAGCCTTGAGAGTATTGTTCCAGAGGGAAAGAGTCTCCTCTTTTGTTAGTCAGCTTAATAACAGATCAGAGTTCCCTGGGGGAGGGAGAGACGCGGGGAGGGTTGGCGGCATAAAACACAGCTCCATTTGTTGTGCCACATTCCCACTACCTGCTGTGACTGAAAAACCCAACCATGTTCCCTTCTTCCTCAAAGGTTTGAGCGTGACAATACAGGCACACTTCACTTTCGGTAGTGTTGGTTTGATAGCGTACATTATTAATGCTGCTGGGCTCAGGATTGCTGAACTTCATACTCCTTATACTCTGGGTCTAGACAAGCTACTACAATTAATACTTTGTCCTCACAGTGCATTCATGAGTAACTTGGGAAAATTCTTACCAGTAAGTGGGAAATAGACGTAAATATCATCAAAAGGGAAGTTATCGACAAGTCACAAGGTGGAGTAAAGTCACTTTACACTCCATCACAGTGAGAAATTGTACATCATGTGTATGCACCTGTAATCTTCATATTTCCAGGGTGACAAAGAAGCAACTTCAACAAATAATTCAACAAGTGAGGGAATCACTGCCTCTTCATGAGGTGTTAGGGTTAAAAAAGCCAAATTAGTTGGCCGAGTCTACAATCATTCTTTTGATGAGGAAAGTGTAGCCCAGGTAAATAGAGAGGAAGAACATCAAGCTCGCAAACAAGGCGAGTTTAGCTTCCCTAGTTTGTTTGGGTCCTGCTGGCAAAAACAGTAATGAAACTGTACTGCACACAGAAATATGATGTTTTTTTTTTTTTAAATCCCTCCCAAGTTTCAGTTTCATCCCAGTGTGGTTTATGTCTTACATGATGGCAATGTTGTTTGTCAATTTTTCCACAATTTGGATGATATGACCTGTTTTTATTATCACATTTCAAATCAGTTGTGCATTATTCCCAAATAGATGTCTATGAATTTCAAGATCCCTGAATGCATACTCTTCATTGTGAAAAAAAGCTTTCATTCTTCTGAATCTTCCCTCTTTTCAACAGCACTTGTAACTTGACACCAGCCTCAATGATAATTGCTGTGCCCGCAGCGCTTGATCAAATATTCCTGACAATCTCATATAGACTGAGAGTTCACGTCAGCATGAAACCTGAGTGTCGTCATTGGATTGATCCTGCATGCATGTAACCATTTGTATGGAGGATTTCTTATATTGTAACTTACAATAAGATTATTTCGAATTATTCATCAAGCGATGTTGTGTAATTGTCTTTAAATAAATTCTGCAGCAGAGGACTACTTCCGCCCAGCCTAAAACATTTATACAGTACTCTATACTGGGCCTGAGAATATGACAGTGTATACCATCTGTAAGCTATGTTCCCCAGGCTCTGTGTTGAAGAAAAGGGCTTGTGTTAACAGGTTGAAATAGGTGCGAGGACAACTCCCTGGAGCCCCTGCAGCTCCCTGAGCGACACAAGGTGTAGTTAAGGAGCCAATGACATCTGTTTTTGCATTATGACTCCAAGTCATAATGCAAAAACAGATATGCATGCATACAAGATGTATCGGTCTCATTCACACACACACAGGATCTTTCCACATAAGTTTAAATGACTTGTGTGATGAGTCCTTGCTCATTTTCACACGAAGAACAGCAGCAGGCCTGACCTGTATTGAGTATCCTCAATGATGAAATAAGAAAACTCATACCTCCTGATTCAAGTCTGTCCCACGTTGCTCGCTTCTTCAGAAGAAATGCCGGGCTGGGAGGAGTGCTGGAGGGCGAGGCAGGCAGGGGCCAGGACACCGAGGAGGACAGACCGCCTTTCAGAGCTGCTCACTAGGCTTTACTGCATATTTCCTCCCACTGCAATGAATCACACGAGGCTCACTGGGCAGCTCCATCACAAACTCCAAATTGCTTTTTAACACGGCCGAGCGGAACGAAAACGCAAGCACATAAACAAAAAAAAACAAAGAAGCATACAATTTACCTGGGATTCACGACATTCACGAAAAAAGCGGACAAACACACGAACGACGGCAAGGAAGAAGCTCTAATATCAGCAAATACTTTATAACAATACAAATTTAACCCAAGTTGAAGGCTGGATCTTGCGTACTCGTCGTTGCTTTCGGGACGTTGACTGCTCAATCAAACGGCGCTCAATCACCATGGCAACAAATTGAACCGTTATTGACTTATTCAATTTCACTGTGTTATTTCAGTAAAAAACTGAAACTTACCGTTGGGATGGAATTTCATCTGCAAAATATCGGATTCAATAGGCTATGTAGGTCGTTTTATTATGTTATTTAAATATATATAGTGTGCGTGTGTAAAATCTCTGATCCAGTCAATAGCACAAAAATGTTTGTTAATGTTTTATTATGGCACACAACACATGTAAGCATCTTCATAGAGTATATCCATAAAAGAAGAGTGCTTGTCTTTTTGGTTTGTACCAGCATATTGTTAAGAGGACCAATCAAAAACCTTCAAGTCCCGTCTTGTTTAAACATTACAATGTATATAGACATTAAGAAAGTTCAAGAATATGTTGTCACTGTGACTGGAGTCAGTGCATTTTTAAAGGAAGATGGTGAACAACTCCAACAGGTTAATTCATCTCTTGTGCAGGTGTTGCATCCATAAGACGGTGAAGGAGGTCATTCAAAGCTTCGGTGAAGGGGGCACAGCTTCCCTAACAATGCATAAGAAAGATGTCTTCCATCAAGATAATTCACTGTGTGTGGACCATATATTTATTTTATATGTAGGTATGGTTTGATTATAACACTGACATATCTTTAATGTATTTTTTTAAATACAAACTAAAAATAGTTTTGAAAACAGCTTCCTATACAATTTATATATCATGCCACTTTGATCAAATTCAATCTAATTTTGACATGGAAATTTTCTTATTGCTGGGTCAATGCAATCAAAGACTTTAAGATATTAGCATCAGATTGGAGCAAAATATGTCGAGAACCTCCACTCTAACATGAGAAAGAAGTGCATGCAAGGACAAACAGCAAAGGCAATACACTGTATTGTTATAAAGGAACAAAGGAGAAAAATGACTGATTTGGCCCTTTGCTGATGCAAAAATGGGATTTGCTTATAAAGGATGCCTGTCTGTATAAAAATCAAACACATTTCAGGAGGAACGGTATGTCGCTGGTATGGAACAGAGTTCTGCAGAATTATGTGTATAAAATATAAAAGAAAAAAAATAAACAGGAGAATGTTAGTCGAAGAATACCATGGACCTGGAGGAGAAACACTGTACTCGATCATACTTACATTGTATACATATACACAACATGGTGAAACAACGATCATGTTTTGGGGTTGTTGTTTTTTTTAGTTCCTTCATTTTTGTACTTCAGTTGCAACAGAGGTCTTCACGAGGATTACTTCAGTCCTGTACTTGTGTAAGAAATGATCACAGTGACATGATTAAAAATGTGAGTAGAAGGTAAAGACTGTGTTCAAAGACAGAAGTGCTATCAACATTATGGTAACATTGCATAAGCACAGGCGTAGCAGCTTTGGACTTTAAATGGCCTTGAATCAGGCAGAGAGAATGGAGCTGCTCGAAAATGCAATGAACAAAATAAATATTTCTCAGATCAAGAGACTAAAGTCTTAGAGACTGAATTTATACCAAGGGAGAGAACCTTCTGAGAAAAGGAAGTTGTATCATGTACAACAGTTTGACATTATACCAAAGTATCATTCAACATTAGGGTCTTCGCCTTTGCATAGGATAATGGATCAAAATGTATCAAATATATTCGACTATTGCACTAGATTCTGGAACTTTAAAGTATTTTTTGGTGCAAATTGCAAAGGAATACCATCAAAACGTTAAATTCCAGTTTGACGTGTTACCCAACATGAAAACAAACATTTATACAAGTGCATTTTCTGGAAATAATGAATTTTTTTGAGTGTGGTGCAGCTGCAGGTGTCAGAATGATATGTCAAGAGCAGTCAAAGTGCAAATCTCGGGTAAACATAAAGAATAACTCCTCGACCAGGAGCACGACTGTGATGTTTGGGCGGCTGCTAAGCAATGATCCAGTGCAGCAACGAGAGTTTAGGCGAAGCCCGAAAAAGGTACTTCTCTCTGAAGTTCGGTGGCCTGAAACAAGTGAACCGCGATCACCTGACTGAAGCCAAAAGGTCCACTCTCAGAAGAAGCTGAATGATGCTCGTCGGGCAAACACCCACACAGTAAGGCATTCTGGGAGAGGATTGTGCAGCCTCTGGTTCTGTCCTTCATTTGTCAGGCTACCATTATGGAGACAAGTCGACATTCATACAACTTTATTACTGTTGCGGCTGCTCAAAGGCCACGCCGAGCTTGTCGTAAATCTCCTTCAGCAGCAGGAGAGCCGTGTCCTCCGACTCCCTAACAGACGGACAAACAAGAACTTACATGAAGTAAACATTTGCATAACATTAGTGAGCAACTTTCACATGAAAGAAAGGTATAACTGTAAGCATCTCTTGTGCAGATCCGCGTGTCTCACCAGTAACAAAGATGGGACTGGATGGCAAACAGGTATTCATTAAAGCTCTCGATGGGTTTTTCTTGAAGCACGTAGTCGATCCGTCGCCCTCCGTTCAGCATTCCCATTTTAATCTCGGGCTGGTCCGTCTGTTCCGTTTGTTCCGCTGACACTGGGGATTCTGCCTCCTCGCATACACCTGCCAGCAAAACAAGTCACGGCACATGTGGCTTACTGGGTTCTCAGCAAAACAATTAGAGTAGCCAGCAGGCACTACCTCCGTTTGGAAAAATGACATGCTGTCAGACAACAAAGAAAAAAGAAGAAGAGGAAGTTGTGTCAGCTGCAGGTTGCATTCAGACTGAAAGAATTGATAACCGGATTAAATAGTGCAATTTGATTCACACCTTCTCCACAGGGGAGGAAAATTAACGATACTTTTATATTCATCTTACAAGGTTTAATGTCCAAAATGCTGCTAATTAACATGAAAGACATGCTTTAATTATTTGTCCGAACGCTTAAACATAAAAATTAATATAGGTTAGCGAAATGTGATTTAGTGGTGAGGGAGGCTAGAGCCAACTTACAATAGGCGATAGACAGGATATCGCACATCCTTTTATTCAGACTTAAGGTCTATTGAGACATTATTAATATGCCTGAAAACCATCATTCGACAAAGGGAAGCAACAGGAGAACACAAAGGGAGAACATGCAAACAGACAGACGCTCCCCTTAATCTCTCAATGTACTTTTGATAAAACCGACGGCTTCCAAATTTGATTGTGTCTGCTCAGTGTTTGTTTGAATGTTTTTTTAATATTTGTTACATGTACATGTAACGTGGTGCTGCTACTGCCTTGGCCAGAGCTCCCTTGAAAAAGAGATCCTGCAATCTCAATGGGACTCACCTGGTTACATGACAATTTAGTGGAATATGGTGGTGGTGCCATTCGACAACGTCTTTCCAGTCACATGTTTCCTTTGCGAACCTCCAGGCAACAACTGCCTCTGCATGTGCTGGCTCGAAACTATATTCAATCAGTCACATAGTGAATGGAAGTACTATGCTTCCAGTACTGGGAAAATCAGTAAAGTCTATAGTAAATATAGAGTTGGCATAAACAGAGCCCAGGCCAGTTGGAGTTGGCAGTGTTGTTTAAGCTATGAGATGCCAGAGATCACCGTCTAACCTCGTGGAGGAGTCAGGGGAGCCAATAAGACAAAACGCTGACGTGAGGAAGTTTCCACGCAATGAGGAGACGTGTTAGCCAGCACTGCGCATTGGTCCAAAAGTTGAGCTTTAGTCCTTCTCATGTATCTGCAAGTACAGCTCCCTCCAATTATTCATTTAATATTATATGCAACTGTACTGTACGCAAGCACAACTTGTTCGGGTAAAACTAAATAGTGTCCTGAGCTGGTGGTTCATGATGTGGGTCGTCAGTAAATTCACCCAATCAGAATTAATCGAAGGAAGAGGAAATGGCCTGAGGCAGGTGCCAAAAACTTAAAATTCAAGTACAAGACTTGAAGTGCTGTAGAAGGGATCAGTTAGACATATAGGGGGAGGGAAAGCAAAGGATTGGTAAAGAGCCACCTGAGGCATTAATCAGTAACCTTACATCACATTTGCTCTTTATACAGGAATGTGCTAAACTCAACTGGTCTAAGAACAACAAATCATTTTAGGAACAGTGCAAGATTTATTGAATACTTGCCAGTAAAATTCAGCCCCTATATTCTAAATAATTTGGAGAAAAAAATGAGGTTGGTGAAGTGAGGTGTAAAAAACTGGAAGAAAGTTTGCTTATGAAGGAGTCGTGGGGGGAAAAGTTGTTCATTAAATCACAACAATAATAGGATAGAATGAGCACATTGTTAAATTTCTGGTCCGATTCCAGTGTAATGACGGTCCTGGCTTAGCATTGAGGTGATGTTTCTAAAGGGCTCTGAGCCAATCCACTCTTTCAGTCCAGTAATATGTATGGTCATCCTTCTTATTATAAACACTGATGCTGAGGCTGGTGTTCAAAGTGAAGAGGTCAGAGGTGAGGAAAGCAGCAAAAACCATTAGATAAATGACAAGAGGAGGAGAAGGAAGCTGGTGTAAAGCCATTGGCTTACACACACAAGACTAATTGTTTTCTTTACCATGTGATTCCTGAAGGTTCTTCTCAATTGTACTTTCTCCTTCTTCGACAGGAGGCAGAGCAGCTACAGGTATTCTGGCAAAGGACTGCCACGCTGTCCGTAAGGATCCAAGTACGTTGTTCTTCAAATCCATACTCATGCGGGTCAAGCTGTCCTTCAATTCTAAAAGAGACATTTTTGAGATATAAACAGAAGCTCTCGTGACTTTTTTTTTTTCTAACGAAGGAAAAGAAAGAGAAATGTATTTATTTTTACCAAGGTGCATCCGCTTGCGGCCCTTATGATGAGGGATGAGCATGGGCTCCAGATCCACCTCTGAAACAATCATGGGTTCTATCCGATAGGCAACAGGGTCGTACTACACAAAGACAACATGGAAAGATGGACGTAGCTTTTAAAAAGCAGCTTCTTCTAACATAACATTTGAGCCGTGTCTCGACTCCAGTGACTTATCTTAGCATAATCCCAGTCCAACATGTACACATATTCTCAGGGTTAACCAAATTTACGGCAACGTAAACTGGATATCATCCTTTCCGGGGCCGAGTGGAGAATGTGACGCATTGAATAAGTGCTTACTCACTGGGTGATAGATGTTATAGAAGCTCTTGCAGGTTGGGAAGGTGTAGTTTGGATCAATACATTTAAGTCCGCGTACCGTCAGGAACATCCCAATTGGAGAGCCAAAAGCAAAAAATGTCTGAGGGTGGAATGCTAGCTGTGGGTAATTGATGGAAACCTGTATAGGGGAGATATGCGAGGAGCAAATCAAATAAAAAATTGGATAACACACAGAATTTGCCTAAGAGTGCATGTATGAAACAATTACATCCATGAGACATGATAAATGTGGGACAATGCACACCTTTGGTTCACAGTGATATTTAAAAACATTTGAAATGTACTTCTTGACAAGACAACATCAAGGGAGTAACGCAGCAGGTGAGCAGGAGAGTGCGGAGAGAACCACCCATGCAGAAACAAATTTAGTGGCACAAATAAAAAGGACAGACACAGCATTCAATCACAGCACAATGTGTGACTTAGCCATGGAAATTCTGTTGCCGATCAGGTAACCATCAATAATACCACTACAGGGTGGCTGCCTGTAGAGTTCCTGTTCATACGGTAATCTACGTGAGGAATAACTCCAGGTGTAGTGAGATCACAGACAGTACAGGACGAAGCCTGATAGTGTTGTATGGACACCATGTGAGACACACCTGTCCCTTGGCTATGCCTCCATTGGTCTGTCCACGCAAGCGGAGGAAGGAGAGAAGCAGGAGGGGGATGCATCAAAGCTTCAACTCCCAAGCGTTAATGAGCATAAAGTATTTGTGTGTGCGTCGGCTACCTGTCCGATGCCAACGTCGAAGTACTCGTAGTCCACGGCACTGGTGACACTCTGCGTTCTGTGGAACTGCGACTGCTGCGCACTCAGTTCTGAGGACTGGTCCATATTGTTGTCTGTAGGCACTTGAGATGGAACCTGCAGCCCCGGCACCTGATGGACGGCCCCTGTCCTACAGCCCTATACAGATGGGAAAAATGTTGAAAGTTATAATATAAATACACTTTCTGTTATGGTCATTTAGCTCAGTGGATCCCTACCCGCCTCCAGGTTTTATTTTGTCAAACAGACATTCAAGAAACCCAATTTATCAATGTTGTCCACAGTAAACCGCTTTTCTTTGAGGAGGTAAGTAGAACATGTGTTCAGCTTAGTCAAACAAACCACATATTCCATTAAAATTAAGCTCAGATGAGACATGCCTACCCTTAAAGGGCAGAAAAATAACGCTTGGTTAAGCTTCAGCTCCATCTGACCTCTGGAAACATCTTCCTCCTGATGTAGGTCAAAATCTTCTTACGGGGTCCAAGAGGAATCCCCAGCTCCTTGAGATCACCATCTTGGCAGAGAGCCTGAATGAAAAGACACACAAGATGTTTACATACCCAGCCAAAATGCATTATGCTTGGACGTCATCATGGCCATACTGTGTGTGTGCAGTTACCAATGATTCCAAGTCAAGGTTTTCTGCCCGGAGCGTTTCCACATACTGCTGTAGGCCCAGTCGAGTCAGTGTCTGCTCCAAAGTGTCACAGTTTGAATGGCGGGGCTCGCCGGGGTGCACCTTAAGCATAGAGTTAAAAGAACAGGGGAAAATAGTTTATTTAATATACATTCTACAAACGTATAAACATGTTATATTATACTGTACCCCCTCTCTGGCCTCTGATTCATTCCTTTGATTGGTCAGCATATCAAACAGGATCAGTGAACCTACGAAAGAGGCAGAGCAAAAAGAGTTATAAATTAGCACTTTTACCAGTTTGCTCGTTAGGTTATAAGTATTTCGGGGGTTCGCGGTTTTCTAACCCAGGCTATGGCCCACAACTGAAAATGTGCCGTGAAATTCCGGGTGCCGGTGCTTGAAGAGGGAGTGCAGCCTGTTGATCTCCGAGGCCACCGTGTCCACGATGGTCTGGCAGTAGGTAGGGCTGTTGTAGAAAAACAAGTCGAGCAGCGTGTCGTTGGTGAAATGTCTCAGTCTGCTGATGCTGGGAAGAGTGATCCTCTGGATGTCCCTGGTAAGTGAGGAAGAAGGGAGGGAGACTATTAAGAGTTTCAGAACTTTCAGTGACGAATCAAGCAGTAATCTCAAACTTATTTGGCGACACTGTGCGTCTCGACACACTCACTCGTCCACACCAGTGGCATCCCCATGTAGAGCACTGTGCCAGTTGACTGGAAGGAACTCCACTCGGCCTACCTGGCCATCTTGCTGACCACGCTTATAGTGAGATGCCAGAAGGGACAGGGAAGCACTCCTGAAGTCATTTACTGAAGGCAGACGACATTAAAAGGGAGTCAAGAGAAGTTATAAGGAGTAAAACAAGAAACTGCACATAATCACAATCCTACCACACTGTATGATGGATCTGAAGCGGAGGTCACAAGCAGGGCCGATGCCATGCACCATGAAGACAAGGTGGTCTACTTTGTCTGGTTCGCCTGGAGAGACGCACAAAATAGAAATGCTGACCGGTGGTGAAGCTTTCTGGAACTGATGCGTTAAACAACTAAGCCTCTCACAGGAAATCGAGACACGTACCATCAGGTATCTCCACGGAGATGCTTTCGACTCCTCTCTTGACTGTGCGTGGCCGGGTCTGTTCTGAGGGGGAGGCGGCCCACTCATCCTGCAGTCCCAGTGGCTGATACTGCATTATCAGCTGTAAAAGGTTAGAAGAAAAGCAGTTTATTGAATGGCAAAATAAAAATACATTTTGACATATTCTATTTGTTTTGGTTTTATTAATCCGAAAATAAATATCTCCATTGTTTTGAAATGTAATATACAGATGGAAATGAGCTATTTGTTGTTGTTTTTCACTTATTATGGAAACATAATGTATTCTGGCAACCCATAACGTGGTTTTGCATGGTATATGATTACTTTGTGGCATGTTGGTAGCAGGCCTTACCTTGGGATTGTGCAACATGACAGTCTCTCCTGTTGGAAAGTCCAACTTCCTTTTCCATTCATCCAAGGTCACTGCTATCATGTAGGCTTCCTGAAACAATCGAAGATGGATATTAGAGCTCCTAAATTTGATCAAACAGAAAAGCTTTGGTTAGAATAAAGACAGAAAATGTTTGAAGAATCAGCAAGTGACCAGACTACCTCCAGACGCTTGCTGAAGTCCTCTGGGTAAGGCATGAACCTGGTGTCCTTGTCTCCTTTGTAAAACCAGGTACAGCGGCGGACTTCAGTGGGAGCTTGCTCCCAGTACACAGCATAGCGCTTCCTCTCCTTGACATGCACATCGTATCGCTCTCCATCCACGGCAACCACCACATCACCTTCTTGATTCTGAACTATGGCGAGACGTACACAGGAAAATAAATACCAAATAGGTCCCAATCCAATTAACACCACCAATAATACTGCAAGTTAAAACAACAGAGATTTTACAAAATTGTGATTTGAATTGCAAGTCTCCATAGATATGTCTACACAAAGTGATCTATATATATTTTTTCCAATATAAAAACTATAAATATGCCTCCAAATCAATTTGAAAATGAACATGTTGCTACTATGACTGGGCAAATCCACACAACACTGTGCTAGAAAATAGGCCAGCAATAGTTTAACATCTATTGTCTCTTAAGCGGAAAATATAGCAAGCATGGTCTGTAGTAAGGAACTTGTAAATCTCACACTCACCAGTGTTGCAGGCGTTCTCGAGCTTATCAGAGTCTTCTCTGCTGAACGGTAGCCAAGAGGTATTATCATCAGCCCGTCGACAGAAGAACCAGTGAGGCTGAACTTCCCGGTAAGGAGCTGGAACTGAATTCGTGTCAAGCACTTCGAAAGAAGACGTGGAAGAAGGAGAGGCCTCATCCACTGCAGGTGAAACCTGGGGGAAAACAACAGCACCATGATGAAGATCTGAAATCAATATTTCTTCTTCTTCTTGTCAGCACAACCGTGGAGCTCCCATATAAAAGGCAAATTCAGACTGTGCAAATAATAGAAAATATACCTGGGTTTTCATGGGTTTTTTTAATAGCAGTCCAGTGCTATGTTGTGAAGGCACTGGAGTTCGAAAAACTAAATGTCTAAGCCCAGTCTGAGCCCCTCCATCAGGCAACACAAAGGGCAGTTGTTAAACAAAGGATCAAGCCTCCTCTTGGTCAAAAACACAAAGCCCCGTTTTATTCTTTGCTCATCAACAGGCTGCCTCTTGTTTCCTCTTTTCTCAACTGAAACAACTAAAGATTGTGAACAGCTTATTTCCACTGACTATGTTCTCTTTGGTAATGCAACAAGACTGCTGCATATTATTGCAGGCACAACAATTCCAACATTACATATAGCTACCCAATTATTGATCCCACTGTACAAATGTGTACCCCAGGACTGTTAAGTCAGGAGTGAGTAAATGTTCTTCTAAGGAAAAGTTTATGTTGGTTGTGCTGGACATTAATTTACGAAGAAAACTCAGTTCAGTGTTTGCCAGACTAACAACTAACCAACTGCAACTAACACATTGTACATTTGGTCTGAGCACCATTTCACGTTTGTGTTCCCCTTCAAAACAACTTCTTGAGTTTACAATGTGTGAAAACTATAAAGAGAGAACAGTATGCGTCCTCCACCTCTCATTGCTTGCTCCTTCCATTTGACTCTTCAGTAAATCACCGAGTCAAGAATGGTGCAGCTATTTCTGGCTGAGAGGACAGTAGCACAAACAAACACTCTTTTCCATCTGGGTAATGAGATTTACTGAGCATTGGAATAAACAAAGACAGAGTCAAGCTCACATTGCATCAGTTTTTTTTAGCATACAGTTTGACTCAATATCACTTAAAACTGACACGAATGTGACAACACTGCTGAAAGTCAAGACCATTAACCTTTTCAAGAGATCAAGAATCAGGTTGTGTCACCCTGTTCATGCCTGATCATGTCTGCTGAGGTTTCCTTCATTACACAGAAACCCCAAAGCTGTTCAACCAGTACTTCCTCTGGTCAACCAAAGCCTTCTGAAAATATCCTGCCAGTATACTCATACTTCAGACAACAGTGAATAGCGCCAAGTCAAGAACTGACAGAAACCTGTTAATGTTTATAGTGAATTAATATGTGCCAAAAGTGTTACAAATAAATCTCCTAAATCCCCCATTTAAAGGTTCTTCAACAGTTTGTTAAACTACCAGGGCCAGTAGCCAATCAGAGACTTAAATGTCTTTTTGGCTTTGAGGACAACAGTGATGCTCATTGCTTTGACATTTACCATAGTCGTCAAGCCCAGACATGAGAATAATTCCTAACCTGTACTCTGAATGGGAGCTAAAGTTTCTTGATGGTAGAACAAGCACGTTCTGACGCCTTTGCAATATAGTGATGTTTTCATCAAACCCATATCAAAGATAATCTGCCAGTTTTATAAACAATATGCTTCTTCTTTTTTTTTTACTCTGTCGTCACAGAGAAATTTGAGAAAAATTTATTCTTTGACAAAATAACCACACTAAATCTGATTTTAGATTAAGGTAAACTTATTCTCTGCCAATATTTTAGACCCCGTCGGTCACACTTGCACCCTGACCTGGTCCTCATGTGTCTTTCCTGTGGCCACAGTTTGAGGAGAACTTTCATTCAGGTCCTGGGTGTTGGTGATGTTGTTGTTTGGGGCAGCCTGAGACAGACCCCCCTCTTCACCCTTGCTGTCGGACATCATGGCCAGATCTGGCGGAGGGGTTGTGGTGGGGCTCCAGGAGGTCAAAAAGGCACTACACCTGTAACCACACAGATGAGCCGAAATGAATGAGGGTAAAATATAGGTCCAAAGACCATCATCACAAGTAAGTTGTTACTGAATAACTATGAAGTGACCTAAATCATGCATATGATTTAATACGTGACGATAGATAAACAAGGGCAGGATCACCTGCTCATCAATAACGTGACTGACGTTGATGAACATGACAAGAGGAAATGTCACATTATCAAACGCAGACCTTGACAACATCATGTTGTTTGGGTGCCAACACGAACACATCCCAGAACCAAACAGCTGGTAATTCAGATCCATGCTAGCTGGGTGTACGAGGAGACACCAAGTTCACCATCCTCACACCCCGACGATGTTTTGGGGGATCTTGACATTAAAAAAAACCAAAAAATTGTTTCGAACTTTAACTCACCGACAGCCTCTCGGGCTGAATGCAGACAGGCTGCAGTTGTTGTTTAGCTCTTTAGCGGCTACGAGCTCGGCTAGCCAAGGGCAGCCTCCCCCTGTCAAACGGTGCCAGCTGACAGAATGCCCGGAAAAGCGACGATTCCCACATAAGTATCCATTATTAACCACCTTAGTGCCCAAACGGCGAGTTGTAAAAGATACAATGATTGATAGTTTTCCCTGCGACGTTCAGGTTCTTAGAATTTGACGATGAGACGCCGAATACGTAAAATCTGCGCCCAAGAACCCGTCGTGAATACTTTCAATGTAATTAGCACGCAGGACGCCTCCTCGAACACAACAGTCATCTGTGAGCAAAGATACCGAGAGTCAGACGCATTTCAACCATAATAGGGCATCAAAAACTGTAAGAAATTGCGAAAAATACTGAATTATATGGGTAAGTTTGACATTTACGAGGCACAATTGAAGGCGCCGCAAAGTCCTCAACAAGGCACCGCCTCCAAACGTGACGTCGACGTTAATCATTTCTAACGAACCAATTTGGTTGTTGTTGTACAGCAGGGAAAACGAGTTTTAGAGCTAACAGCTCCTCTAAACAGTGCATACCACATACAGACTTGTTCATAAAACATTTATTTGATACATGCCACGTTGTCTAAATACAACCAGTCAAATTTAAAATGTAAAATGGTACACAGTAAGTGTTCACAAGTTCATAAACCTTTGCAATATTCAGGACCGATGCATTGTTGATTTTCTTGTTTTTCAGCTGAGATGCAATTAAAGTTCATGTGCAAACATAGTAAAGATGACTAAGGTTCTCTTGGTAGCATTCTAGTAATACCTATCAAGTCTCTAGCAAGGCCAAACCCCAAAATCTTAATGCTTGTCAGGACTGAAATACGCACAGGTATGTGCAAAATGTGGATGTAGTAAGTATACACCTATCAGCTGTGAGAGAACCACACCATGCACGGACCCACCCTTTTGTGCATCTTCCATGACAATAAACCATAAAAGTCAGACTGCCTCGCTAAGCGAAGTCAGAAGTGGGGACAGAGTCCAGGATAAGATGGCAAAATATATCTATTGACAATAGAGCTCAGAGGAGCAAAAAAGAGCAACACAGAAACAAATAAAAGTTTTTCAAGCCATGGCCTGTGCAGAGGAAGGCTTAATAGATATATTAGTCCTCATGTTTTGAAAATACATGACCTATGTAAATGTCATTTTCTGCAGGTGCAACGAGTTTACAGTCACCTGAGTTTCCACTCTGTCATAACACGACGCACTTACATGCATCAAAATGACCTTTCCTTATCCCTTCACTTCCCACTTGCATTGGTAATCTGACAAGTTAATAAGTGTTTGCTCTTTTCAGACACAGAACAGGAAGGTTCAGGGCGCAGGTGACAGTTGACCCTTGTCTAAGTTAACGAAGCCCTTTCAGAAACGATTACTGTCCATTATGTTTTTCCTGCAAATGAAAATTTGCCTGAACAGCTGCCAGTCACAATGGATGCATCTTTGCAGGACTTGGCATATTTGCATAAATTGTTTGGAACCATTTGACCTACACTAGTGTTGGGGATGAGCAATAATTGTATTCCAATAGCTGAATTGGCAAATTGAAAACATAAAGATGTTAACAAAAGTATCTTCTACAAATGCACAAAATATTTCCCAAACTGCAATGGCTTCATAAACAATGGATTTTAAAAACATGATTTTAACATACAACTAATACCATTAAACAATAATACCGCCACTGTTAACCTTTAAGCGAGTACCACGTGTAAATTAAGCCTAATGTTGTAAATCTAAATCTGATTTGTGAGTTTCAGTTCTGTGTTTCAAATTCCTTTGAAAAATACTTGGTCAAGAACAGTTTTCAGCACTTTTTTTTTTCATAACACACATTTGAAAAATCACATGCATTACTTCGCAGAAATTACAAGCTTTCACCTCACAGGGATTCTACATGTCAGATACAAATTTGGTGTTGAGTTTTTCTTGATGGATCCTTCATTTCACTTCATGTTTGCTGTTGAATGTACACCGAGAGCTCCAAACCAAAGCAAACTTCATGCAAAGTCATCAAAAAACCACTGTCAAATATGTGGCAAGTTAGTCGTGGAACCATATTTGAGTTCCTCACTGTAGGGAGGTGAGAGAGCAACAAAGAGGCTGCACCCACACCTTGTGTTTATAGAGTCCTTGTTATATTTTTTTTTCTACCTTTGGTGCAGTTAAAACATGTGCAGGCAGATATCTGGACTTTTATCAGAAGGGCAGAATGAACTGTTTCATGTGAAAACCGGTGTGATTACTTGGGGTTGGGAAAAAAAAAAAAAAAAACACAACCACTATGTGATTAATTCTCATTTTGATTCCAGGGCTTATAGAGGGAGGAGTAAAACATGCCAGAGGAAGGAAGAGTGAGTAGGGCTACAACACATAGACACACCCAGTCCAACGTAGTGTGTGAGGCAGACGGAGTCATAATGAGTGTGGAGCAATAGGAGGGTGTGGCTTTTTTTTTTTTTTTTTTTACACAGGGAGAACAGATAAGCAAAGTTTGCTTGTAGAAAGGAGGGCAGGAGTCAGAGTCCTGGACAGGCAGCGGTTTACTTTCACTCTGCTGGACTCTCAGACAGTCCAACCACACATTCTCTCTCACTCGATCTCTCTCTCTTGGAAAAAAAAAGATCTGCCAGCAGTTTATAAAACAAGGATCAGCCTCCAGCACAGAGAAGCGCAAACAGACAGAAACAAGCTCAAGAAGACACTGCAACTGGCAGCCATGAAGGACAAAGTGAGGAGAGGTGGGGGAAGAAGTCAAGCCAAGACTGGTGAGAAATTCCTTTTTTACAAGTTTCTCTCCTCCGCGTCTGTCGTGTGCACTTTCCCCCCTTTCTCCTTTCTCTGTCTGGTTCCTCCCTAGTTTGGAGAATGTGTGGAGGGTGGGAGACTCTGCTGCTCTGAACATGGCCGGTGCTGCCCGTTCTCAAAAAGAGTTTTCTGTGTGTTTAGTAACTTTTTTCCCCCATACATGCATTGTTACAGCTGAGCTCCAGAATAAAGTACTGTATATATATTCTTAAAACCTTTGAGTAAATGGTAGAGTTCCTGTAAAACAAAAACAAAACAAAAAAACGTCTTTTCTTTCATTACATTCCTTTTCATTTCTTCTTCTTCTTCTTTTTTTTTTTTTTTGCCAGAATCTCAAGTGGGACTCATCATCTAAACTTTGCCACTCCCCTTCCATACAGCAGAATGATTGAATTAACACTGTGTTGGGCTGATTCCAGATAAGATTTCAATGTGTAGGGTTTATTTATTTTTGTTTTGTTTTGTTTTTTACTTTAACAATGAAACTGTGGACACGTGGAACACGGGCAGATCGAACTCTAGTAGAATCTAAATCTACATAATTGTGCCAGTATAAACATGGTGGCGTTAAACACTGCGGTTTTCTGTAGTAATAAAAGCAGCAGCTCAAACCAGAGGTGACTTCAAACTTGCAGGGAGGAAGGACTTCTTCCAGCCAATAGCAAACAACCAAAGTCTTGGATCCTTTCCACTATTAAAGTAATGCCAGGCTCACACCAAATCTGAAGATTTACTGTGGAGAGGCGGTTGCCAGAGAGAACAACAACAACAACAACAAAAAATAAAGAACAGACCGTTGACTTTCTCATGTACATGTCAGAGCTGTTGTATAAACAATATGTCCATGCATCCTTGCAGGTAAGCATGCTCTACACACCAGGCTTCAGGTTTGTTAGTTTTACTGTCGTAGCACTGCTCTGTCTCCACATGCCAGTGCTGGGTGTGGTTGTCCCTTCACCCTGAGATGACATGAGGGCCAGTAGGCAAATTCAACAGGTTTAGTCACACTTCAGTTTGTGGAACACGCTGAGTCCTGCTCTCCCTCCAGTTCTGCAAGTGTGTGTTAAGAAAAAAAAAAAAAAAGGAGGAAAAAAAAAGGTAGACACACCCCACTTTCATTTTTCCTTGCCGTTCAGTTCACGTACATTCTGAGCCTCAGGCAGTCTCATAGAGAGACTCCTCAGTCCAGCTCATTATCATTTAAGAGGTGATTCGTGTTCTTTTTGGAAGAACAGATGAAGTCTTAACGTTAAAGTTCCAGGCTATAATATATTTCTTTTTTTCCTTTTTTTTTTTTAATGTCCTATTGAACCAGACAATTTCTCAACGTGTAACGAACACAAGGCAGGCAAACGATCCAGTTCATTTGATTGTCTTCTGCTGGACTCTGTGCTTATCCTCTGCTCTTGTGCTCTTTTGTTTCTCTCAAACAGATGTAACGAGTGTGACTTGTGGAAATGAAGCCCCTGTTATAAAGCATGGTGAGGACACGTTCCCCGTGAAGATTCAGGGAGCAGGAGTGGAGTCATTTGAACTTCAGGTAGACAAACCAGACGGCCGTTTTCCCTCAGATATTGTTCCCCCTCTTTTTAAAATGAGCAAACTTTATTCAGCCACGAGGAGATCGTGAAAACCAACGGTTTCTGCTGTTATTGTGTCAGTTTTCATCATACAACTCATTCTTTCATAATCTTTAACAGATTCCTCACTGTGGCTATATTGACAAGTTTGGCACATAGACTTGCAGGACTAAAACATGCTGCTCTGCAGGTCCGTGGATTTTGGCTGGTCCAGGATGCAGTAATGGCTCTGCTTTCAAGGACTGAGGTGTGTCCACGTTCCAACCTGTCACTTTCACTGGCTGGTGCAACTCTGGATCCACTTGCACCACTGCAAAGCATCAAGGGTCTTAAAGCAGGAGCCATCCTTCGCCTGGTGGAAGGTAGCGTTGTTTCTCTACTTTGTTTAGGTTGTTTGTAATGAAGCATGGTATAACCTTTAATTAAGTGGAATGACATTTATTGATTGAGCCATATTTCAAAATGTTTTACATGCTAGAACATCCTCACTTTTTTTTCATAACAACTTAAGTTACGGTTAAAAACCCAACTGATTATCTTTATATGTCATTAGAAATTTTTATCTATCCATATTCTCTTCACACCATCAGCCCTTCACTTCCACACATAATGTTCTTTGGTCGTTCATAGCTCAAAGTAAACAGCTGAGTCATCTTTTCTGAGTCACCGCGATAGAATTTATGCTCGCAGAGATTTAGTTGTGCAGAGATTACAGCTATATAACAGCTAATTAATAAATGCCTCATCCTCTGGCTGTTGCAATAATAACACGAAACTGCATTGCACCTTGTCACTGATTTATTAACTTGGCTTCTCACTTTTAAGTGCATCGTAGCATCCCAGAGCAAAGTTTGGAGTATTCTTTGAAAACACTGTTGTTCACTTTCACGGGTGCGTCCGACTTTTGTCGCGTTGCCGTGAGTTTCATAAAGAGCAGAACTCGACATTGTGCTTTAAACCGGCGTGTGTCTTTTTGCAGAGCCCTACAGCTCTCGCTCAGCCAGGCTCCATCTGGCTCGTGTCGTGGAGCTGCTGAGAGCGTCCGGACCTCAGGACGCACTAGGAGAGGGACGGTCACCCAGCGTACTTGAAACACTCACGCAAACACAAACTCCAGGTAACCGCACCGGGACGGGAAGAGGACGCTGAGAATACAAAGCAATGTTCAACTCACTGTGATTCCTATTCACTTGTTTCTTACGGTTCAGAAACTGGCTTAACAAATGGGAAGAACCTGAAACGCTCTTCCAGCAACACAAAAACAGAATCGACCAACAATGACGGCTCTCCACCTGAGTACCTTCTCCCCGGCTCCTCAGAGAGACCACTCATGGCTTTGCTACCACACAACTCCCAACCGGAGGTGCATTAACATCTGTAAATGTACAAGATGAAGCTATTTCACACAAAAAAAAACCCCACAAACACAATGACTCTGTTTTATATTTGTTTGCTCAGGCTCCCAGTTCCTTGAAGGACTTGTATCTCAGCTGCTGGAACCCGCCTCCGGGACACAGGAAGCTGCAGGGAGATTTCATGTACATCACAGTGGCCACTCAAGAAGGACGGCGCTATGACATCACATCCTGTCCTAAAGGTTTCTTCCTGAACAGGTAAGGTCTAAGTCACTTTGTTGATGAAAACATCAGCACACATACGTGTTCTCGTGGGTTCACTTCTGTTTCTCCTTCGGCATTTCAGGTCCACCGAAGACGTGTTTGATCCCCGTCCTGCCCAGTCCCCTCCAGTTTCTCACTGTCTCACTGACCTGCTCTCTCACATCAGCCCTGCATTCAAACAAGCCTTCACCACACTGAAAAACAGGTAACATTGTGCCGAAAAAGCAGTGTGCGGTGTCAAGAATAGCTGTAAGCGACAGGAACGTTGGATCACGTGTCTTCTTCTCCGTCGTTTAGGTCTCAGCAGTCTTCAGTCGAGGCACTACCCACTGCCTACCACACGCTGAGCTGGCTCGGTCCTCTCTGCGCCTCTCGCATTCACAAAAACACCTTCAGTAGACTGGGAGTGGATGAACAGGCTGCAACACAAGTAATCTATGACAGATTACAATGGTCTCTTCAATGTCTGCCGAATGAGGCCCGTTGGCTGTTGGCAGTGATGCTGAGTATAACTATGAGTGTGATTTTGTTTGTGCTATTCGTAGGCTCCAGATTGGAATGAGGAGTTACAAGCAGCCAGAGATCTACCGGATAGAACCCTGGAGGAGAGGCTGCATAAAGATAGAGCACTGCTACAGGTACTGTAAAAGCCATTGGTTTAGAACAATCATATGCACAAGTTTTGCTTCTTTTTTCTTTTTACTTTTTTAAATAACGTCCTCTCTTCACATGTCTATTTTTTTCAGATTAACAGTGCATTCGTGAAGGCTGTCATGCAGGGGGCCGAGACCATAATTGATGGCTTTGTTGAGCCAGTTAATGGAAACCCAGAGGACCCAGCCTTCCTCTGGGGAGGACTGTACATGAGCCAGGGGGCTGCAGGTGCAGTGTTCGGTGGTGAAAGGGGCCGCAGGTGAGAGAAAAGATTTGAGTGGAGATGCACTGAATTATCGTCTTCCTTTACGTCACTCAATGTGCAAGCTAAGCCTCAAATGGCCTTTTTAAGCAGGCATTTCAGTTCTTCAAACAAGTCAAACATGTCAAGTCTCGTTCTTCTTTTTTCCTGAGTTTGGTTCTGCCGTGCTTAAAAAGTGTTGACTGGCTACTCAAATGGATCATGCTTCATTCATCTTTCCTTTTGTTTGCATTGAAATTATTCCTGAGTTTAGAAAGTTCAATACCTTACTGATGCAAAAATAAATAAATAAAGAATGCACCTTTGGGGGGGGAAAGGAAGAATTACCAGTTTTACTTGAATAGTCGCTTCCTTCCATTTACACACACACAAACACACACACACACACACACTCATTTTGTCACTCACATACTGAGGTAGTGGTAAAATCCATTTCTATACAGTGAGAAGTTTATTTACTTTGCTTGATTATTTCATGTTGCTCAGATGTTTCTTCATCTTTTACCTGCAGGGCTGCTCAGAGGATGGAGCTCACTTGCGTACAGGCCTACAGTGACCGAGAGGAGCCACAGGGGGTCCACACTCTACCAACAGCTATTGTGGACTACAGAGGGGTGCGTCTGTCTGCTCAGGGTCTCGCCCCTGGCTTGGATAGTTCCGATCAAGAAGAGGAAGCCACCCCTGCATCAAGGTACACCCCACTGACTAATTTGATGACAACGCTGTGATAAAGCAGCAAATCATGTTCCATATTTTAGTCTCGTATCACATTTCTTTTTCATCTGTCTGCAGAGGTTTGCTGTATGGGATAAATGCAGGACTCCAAGAGTCCCCTCAGCGGAGAAAGCTACTTGGATGCTTGGCTTCGGCAGCCAAATCTATGTTGCTCCAGAAAAATGTTGTCGTGACACCCAGCGGCCACAAAGTGCCGCTGTTCACATCCGTTGACGCCCAGGGACTGGTGGGAGCTGATGGCAGGTTATACATACTAGATGTGTTCAGGAGCTTCCCGGCTGATGCGAACTTCTGTTCAGAGGTGGAGACAGAAAGTCCACCTGTCACAGGAGAAGATGAAAGTAATCAAAGTTGTAAAGATGATGGCAGCAAGAAGGAATGTGAAGTAGGGGGTTGGCCTGAGGACTATGATTCCAACTATGGGCTGCCAAGAAGCTTTCCTCATGGCCTCTGCAGATTGAGGCCTGAGCTGATGAGAGCCTTCATCCAGCACAAGTAAGTTATAAAAGAGAGAAAATGCCTTTAAAATTCGTATTTGAAGAAGGTTTTCCTGAGTTTTACATTTTTTGGTTTGCTTTTTAAAAAAAATAAAAAATTTTTAGACACTGCCAATTCACCCAGTGTGTCAGAGAGACTTTGGAGGAAACTGGAGGTTTTGAAGAATGCGCAACAGCTGGTGAGGAGTATTCCAGATTATTTGAATGTTTTTCATACATACAGTACCTGCTCAGTTTTTTTACAGGAAAAGTACTTCTCTTCTTACAGGTGACTCTCGAGCCACTGATGCAGTACGAGCAGCCTGTAAGGAAGTTGGCTCAGTCAGTAACATCATCTTCGAAATGCGGTTTAACCCAAACGTATTTTCGCCAGGTACAAAAACGTTGTCGTCACTCAGACACACACACACCCGCACACACGCACACACACACACAGATACGCATGCACGCTGAAGACTTTCGTGAGATCGCATTGTGACAATCTTTTTTATCTTTCATTCAGGGGTGTCTTTCCCTCCCACCGAAAGAGAATCAGTAAATCTGCAGGAGAAGTTACTGAAAGAAGCAGCAGCGTTCATCATCACACACCAAATACCAGATTTCGTAAGTGTGTTTAGAATAAATAAAGTCCAGCCAGCTGATTATTTGTGAAATTCCCTTACACGTGTGTGTGTATGTGATTGAATGTTCACAGGTGCAGTTCTGCTTGCACAGTAATGAAGCACCAATGGATGGAACTACTTTGAAACAGACACTCCACCAGAGAGGCGTCAACCTTCGGTACCTGGGTTATGTCGTCAAGGCGATTGCTCAGTCAGAGCACAGGGAGCGCCTGAGGCATACGATGGTTTGTTGAGGATTGTTGTTCAAAAACTCCAAAACTCAAAGTCCTCATTGTTGTTGTTCTTCTCTGAACTCTTCATCTCCTCTTTTGTCTTCCCCCAGAGAGTCGCCATAGGGGAAGTTTTCCTCCGCTCAACCAGGAGAGTGTTCAACAGTTTCCTTCAGGTACTGCATAGTATTATATAATGAGAACTTGTCTTGGTTCTTAAGGTCACATACCTCTAAGCCTGTTGTTGATATATAGAAGCAGGTGTGGGTCTATATGTCCCAGGAAGAATAAGCTTAAGCCTCCGGTAATTTTCTTTGCAGGGTGTGGATGTGGCGAGTGTCTCTGCAGCTGTCAGTCACTTCCTCGGATGCCTATTGGTTCCTCACTTCACACCCCCTGCTGTGGGGGAAGAGGCGAAGAAGAAGTCGAGGCGGCGTGGTGGCCGAGGGTCGGGGGCCTCTGAAAGCACGCCCTGGAGTACGCTCACAGGTGCTGAGCTGTGGAACTTGGTCTGTCAGGACGCTGCGGAGACATACGGCATCTCTGACTCCCTGGGGTGAGTGTTTGCACTAACCTCAGGCTTATTTGTTATGTAATAGTTCACTTTTAGTTGAACTGTCATTTTTTTCTTCTTTTTTTTTTTTCTGTTGTAGCTCGGGCCTCAGCCACCTGGTGGAACACTACGGCCTTCAGAAACTCTCCTTGCTCCGAGAGTTCTGCTTAAAGACTGGAGTACAGGTAACAGAAATCATCACTTCAGTCTGTTTCTGGCACATTACAAGTTCTCCTACACAGGAAATGCATAAACTGCTTATCAGATTTATTTTTCCCCAAATAAAATCCATAATAATGTGTTATTTATGTTTATACCTCAGCTGAAACTGAAGGACTACTTCCTCGACAACCAAAACAAATCTCCCATTGGTCCAGACGATATCCTCAACATCTTCCCGGTTGTCAAACACATTCATATGCCAATGACGGATGCGACAAAGGCATGCGATGCTGCACGGACATCTCTTCAGAAGGGTAAGCCAGAAAGACCAAAGTGTAATCATTATCACAGTTCTGTGTTTTTTTTTCTATGGCTAACTTTTAATGAACAGTTTAAAAAGTGTTTTGACTGTTAAAGAAAAAAAAGTTTTGTTTTGCACCTGCAGGTCTACTGGATCAGGCTCTTGAACGCCTAAAAGAAGCATCGTATCTGTTCAGCAGAGTGTGTGACAACCTGCACCCTGAGGCCTGCTATTGTTACAGCATTATGGCCAAAGTGTCATACCTGCAGGGGAAGACAGCTGAGGTAGAAACGATCACTTAACAACAGCTTTAACATCGTTATCCCTTTTAAACTGTCAGGCCATTGTTGATCTGGTGTTTAACAAACAAAGTGTGCATCGTAAATGTTACACTAAAGATGATCATCTTTTTTATTTTACCTCCCTAATCTCATAACTCTGGTATTATTAAAACATAAAAATAGCATAGAATAATGCGACTGGGCTTACACTTCTGCTAATATATTTATTTATCAAAGTTATTTGAATATATTTTACACAACTTGCAAGGTGCATGTAAGGAGAAAATACAATACTCCATAAAAGACAATATCAGAATGTTGTTCCATTATATTTAGTTTTTTACCTTGTTTTTTCAGTCGTTAAAACTACAGCAAGTCATGTGCTTTTGATGAAGCTGACAATATTTTTTTTATTTTTTATTTTTTGCTCAAGGCTCGCAGCATCCAGCTGAAAGCAGTGGTCATCAGTGAGAGGGTGCTCGGCTTTGACCATCCGAACACGATCCAGCAATACGTGGGTTCAGCTAAATGTTTGCGTCTCCACGGCTTGAAGTTCTGCCTCGCTGGTACGATTCATGACATTGTTTGCATTGCATTCAGGTCTTCTTGGGTGTGTACATGCTTGCTGGAGGGGAGACGGCCCTGGCTCAGAAGTGTCTCCTCAGAGCTCGTCTGCTCATGTTGACGGTCCACGGAGAAGACCACCCATACATCGCAACACTGGATGTAGGTCTCGTCCACCCCAATACCAAAACAATGCCAAATACCTCGACAAATATTTGCTTAATATCAACTTTCAAATATCACAATGTCCGACACATGTTTTCTTTGAAGAGCTGTCTTGGCCTCGTGCTGACAGACGATCACAGTGGGAAGTTTCTCAGGAATGCTTTGAGACTCAACACTTCCTTCTTTGGCCCCACACATCTGCACACGGCTCTCAGGTAAGATAACATTCACACCTTGCTCTTGAATGCTCCTTTAAAAAAAAAATAAAAAAAAAAAAAATCGGGCTTTTTGAGCTGTGTGGTAGGATTTTCTAAATAATTGGTTGTTTTTTTTCTTTATTCTCCACCATCGATTGACTATGCAGCCAGCACTTGTTGGCTCAGTGGATGTGCAGTAAAGGGGACTACAGGAGTGCTATGACACACGAGAAAGAAGCCCTCACGGCTTTCACCTCACTGGTCAGTAACTGGCATGAGATCCCGTGATGGAGAAGAGAAAGAGATTCGTTCATTTGATGCATGTCATGTTGTACTTTTTTTTCTTCTTTCTAGTTTGGGGAAGAAAATGCACAGACCAAAAGCAGCAAAGACTTTCTGAGTGTTATAACCAAGCAAGCGGTGAAGGTGGAACGTACCCTCAGACAGGCAGGAGCTGAGTGCTCCGAGCAAACTGTGGAGGTATTCCATTGCAGGAGCTCATGACTATTGCTTCTTTTGGTCTTACAAAAGCAAAACGAAAAACGAACGTGTCCTCTCTGTCCTCAGTGTATAAACCCAACATCAGACACCATAGTGGAGCAGATGGTTCTGGCTACAGGCATCAGGAGGATCACACAAAGGTAAACATGAGTTATAAATGACACTCCAGCGATGTGCTGACGTACAAATAGTTCTTTCTACATGCACACATTTGTTTCTGGGCTGCACACTGCTGTAGCGGTTAGCACTCAAGTGGTTTGAGTGAGGGATGGGCCTTTCAGTGTGGAGTTTGCAGGTTCTTACCATGTGTGCGTGGGTTTTGTCCCGGTACTGCAGATTGCTCCTTCAGTCCAAAACCATGCATCTGTGGTTGATTGGCGACTGTAAATTGCCCATAAGTGTGGATGTGAGTGTGTGGAACTGTTTGTTTCTCTGTGAAGCAACTGGGGACTTTTACTGCCCCTCCCCTCAGCTCACCCTGAGCTGGATTAAACAGTATAAAAGAAGACTGGGTGGAGTGAAGGCTTTTTCAATAAACAGTATAATTGGATTCAAGTCATTATGATACAAAGTGTTCAAAAGTTACACGAAGCAAATCCTCTTTTGTGAGGTAGGTCTGTGATAGGTGTTATGTTTCCTAAGTAACTCTTTTGAGGGATTTTTTTTTTGTTGTGGCATGTTTGAATTGCTTGGGGGCTGATGAGTAATACATTTTGTATTCAACTAAATATCTTGTTGCCATTTCTCCCACTGAGGCTTTAATGCTCTTTAACCCAGATGGGACATTTCATTCAATGCCCACTCCGGCTTTTTTAATGACAACAAAGTTTTGTAGTGATTACAAAAACAGACTCTTACATGCTGTTGTTTAAAAAACAAACAAACACATGAATTGATTTTGTTAAAATAATTGTTTAATATTTTACGGAAAGCCACTCTTGACTACATTGTGTTTCTTTATAGTGACAAGTTCCAAGAGTA
The DNA here is from genome assembly GCF_963422515.1 of Blennius ocellaris. Taxonomy (NCBI): domain Eukaryota; kingdom Metazoa; phylum Chordata; class Actinopteri; order Blenniiformes; family Blenniidae; genus Blennius; species Blennius ocellaris. The sequence goes on from NC_137656.1 coordinate 16,457,031, forward strand.
CAAGGAGAAACATCTGGAAAGAAAAGCTGCGGCGAGGCGAGAGCTGGGAATTGACCACATGACCAAGCACATCGCCTCAGAAACTGTAAACGGAGGAGAGGAAAACTCCGACCAAGAAACAGGATGCGGGAAGGAAGCGGAGGATGCAGGAAACGCTGCGATGGAGAATGCCAACACAGGCCAAGAGCAAAAGGTGGAGGAAGCGTCTGTGGAAAGTGCCGCCGCGGATTCAACGAACAGTGATGAAGTGAAGGAAGCAGCTGAGCAAAGCCAGGCTGAAGGGCAATCAGGTGTAGACAGTGAGAGTGCGGCCTCAAAGGTTAAGGCAGTAAATGGAGCAACAAGTGATGAGCTGGAGTCAGAGTCAGGGGACAAAAATGGTGAAATTAACGGAGAAGCCGAAAGCATGACGAGCCCACAGGTCCCGAAAAGTCCATTGACCTGGGCAGATGTTGTTGTTTCAAAAGCAATCGTTGCCGATGGAACAGATGGTAAAAGGGCAGCGGTAAACGGCGGAGGAGATGGTGTCACTGTCAATGGGACGCCTGAAGAGTGAGCATAGGGCAAAATACGAAGCCAGAGTTGAGTTCACCAAGAATCACTGCTGTAAGGTAAAACTGTCCCAAGATCCTTGATGTAATTTGATCTACTGAACATAGAGGAAAGAGTAAGATTACGAAAAAGGAAGAGTATTGTTTTATGTTGAAGAAGTTACACTATTACTGATACTGGGAGAGGGCTGTACTGTTAAGCCTTTTTGGTCCCCCCCCCCCCCCCCCCCCCCCACCAACAATAAACGTTTTACTCCTGTGTGTTACACCTGTGGTGGTCTCTGCTTCACGGTCATTGTGTTTTTGTAACTTACAGGACTGATCGCGTGCAGCACATTTAGACTGTCGCTAAGATGGTTTTACTGTTTGCTGTGGCCTTTCCTATGCCGGACTGCTATATTTTCCCCCGCGACTCCGGTGTCCTCCCACAATTCAAAGCGTGTTTTTCTTTCTGTTTCTTTGCTGACAACAAACAGTCTATGTTTCCTTGAGTATAATCTCCAAGTCAGGGCAGTGTTGATACTGTGGCTCAGGTGACTCTGTCCATACGGACCGTGGGAGTGCCTGGAGGCCGTCGGAAGGGAAGCTGATGACCGATGTGTCACTGAAGACGTCGATCAGGCGAGATGGACAAGGGAGCCGCGTCTCCTCACAGAGATCCACAGCCTTGCTGATGTAGCTGTAGTCTCGCTGCAACTCCCGATCGATCGTCCTGCCGATGCAGTAAACAGACATTACCTCAGCTCGCCTCCACATGTTGAAACGGCTGTATCGTTGTGCGCACACACCTCTCTCGAATGCCACTGAAGCTGTTTCCAATGATTACCACCATAGAAAGACACCGTGTGCTCCAGTTCTTCCACAGGAGGTTGTTGTACAAGGCTTTCCCACAATGCATCAGGTAAAAGAGCGTAGGCTTCGATGCCACACGCTTCCCCTCCTGAATGAAAAAATGACCCAAAAAATTATTTTTAATTGCATATTTAAGCAAAACACAAGTTGCAGCTTAAATGGACATAATGTACAACAGACAAGAAAGTTGAGAAAAAAGAAAAGTTTAAATGGTGTAAATTTCCAGTAAGTACCAACAATTATATCAATCATGGCATCTCTTGAAAAACAGGGTGTGCGATCTGAAACGTTTCCTCAGATTTTAGATTCATGACTTCAGTCTGTAACTATTACCTTTACTCAGTCAGGTTTTTTGATGTCACAAGATATATTTGGGCAATTTTTCAGTGACAAATTTGGAAAAATTTATGACTGAATAATTTTAAATAAAACTTAAATTTTTTTGGTTTTGTTTAACTGTATGTTTAACTGTTGGTCGAGTATATGGCAGCTGTTTAGTCCCAGAAATCTTCTTAAGTCCAGATTTTAGAAATAGTTACGATTTTGCAGACTGACTGTACGAAATGGCACTGTCACAATTCTACTTGTACGTACAAAATGAATCAATTTTAGGACTTTGTTGATCACTTTCAAGTCATTTAACAGCTTTGTCCATGTGTGTAAACTACTTACTCCTCAATGGAGGGAGCACTGCTATTTCATCTGGCGGCAAAGGGAAGCTAAGTTTTTCCAACCAGAACTCCCAGAATCTGAACTCTTGGCTTGCTGACATAAAGTACTCAGAGATATGAGACTAATATGAGTCATTGCTTAAAATATTTGCCTTTTGTAAAGCTTTTTTTTTAATTGCCTTTTCACTATCTTATTGGTTTTTATTCTATTGTTTTATAACTTATGGGTTACTAATGTTGTATTTTTTTTAACAATGTTTTAAAGAACATGCTATTATTGACCACCTTTCACCATTACATCTAATAACAGTGCTTCCTTTTGTTGCAACAACAATTGACCAAAAACTGACCTCATTTTCTGTGAGTACAGTCAGACCCAGCTCTCTCAGGACTTCCTCTTCTGCAGGCGAGAACGCAGGGTCATAGATTGAGCAGTCCTTCAGTGGAATCTAGGAGGAAAGGAACAGAATTCACCACAGACCCGGGTGTGTCATGAGTGTTTCAAAACCCAATGTCTGATGCTCCTGCTGACCTGTCCAGCTTCAAGCAGCAGCAGCAACATGGCCAGCTGGAAGCGAGCTGAGACACAAGAGGAGAAGGAGCCCAGGCCATAACACACACACTCCAGATGTTGACCCTCCTCCAGCTGCTCTAAAGGCTTAAAGATGGATGATGATGTTGCCAACAGCTCATCTGGGAGGATCAACAAAGATAGAGTTACCAGACGAGAAGCTAAACTATTTATTATCACCAGAGCCTTAAATGTTTAGTAGAAACATACTCACTTTTCCACTCCTGCCAAAACTCCTCACACCTGAGCTCCAACCTGCAAAAACCAGAATGCAAACACATTTGTTGGGTCTCTTTAAATGAAATGTTTGTGTAGTTGTTGTGCGAAGTTGTACTTACGCCGTATCTTTAATCCGTTTCACGGTTTTATTGATATCCAGATGTTCCTGGCAGGATTTTAAAGCAGAAGACACTTGAAGGGACTTTGACTTCTTCGTCGCTCCTTTTCGTCTCCGAGCCACCTGCCACTCGTTTCCTTTGTCAGACATCGACACTCACTCCTCGCGACTACACGCAACTAAATCACTTAAAAATACGCATGGTTCTCTTGATCATTCAAAGTAACAAGTTGACGTTCTGAAACAAGTGGAACCTTTTTTGAGTGCAACACATTTTCTTTACCTATATCAGATTTCTGTGCCGGACATTATGCCCCCTGGTGATTGTATTAAAATAATATGAAAGTGTTTTGAATAAAATTATTATTATCTTAATATTTGCGCACTTGATTTTTCACGAAAATATAAAAATATGAACGCCTGGGAACACTTTTCCAAGGGGACAAAATACTGTGATACACTACTTACCCCGGAAGTACTTCGCGGAAGGAAAATAAAAGTGAGCTAGGTTTAGCAGGGTTTAGCTTTTCTCATTATCCACGAGGAAATGATTTGCTATTGATCAAGAAATAGTGGAATACAAACGCATCAGGTACGTCAGAGTAAACGGCCTCACTTTAATGATTTATTCTCTCAAGCTATTCATTTATTTAGCATCAAAATAAAGTATCTAAATAAGTCAGTTAGCGCTAGCATATGCTAGCAAGCGTTTTCTCCTGTCAATGTTTACTGTTTACTGTAGATCTATCAGAATCAGACGTTTGTTTAAGGCTCATTGGAGAAGTTGACGTACATGTTTCGCTATGTGAAATAAACGTGCGTTTTCTGTTGGTTGATACCGGTACAGCCACAGGTTTATTCAAATATGGTAAATTATTTGACATATGCCGTATAAGGCACATGTCTTTTGGCTTTCGAAAATAAATCTTAAGTCCCCTTTCCAGTCAGCTTCTCCAAAGGGTTTGTACAACACAGAAACTGTTACTGGAGGATAGGGGGGTGGATTTTAACTGCACCTGATGACAGCATGAGATATCTAACCTGTCAGAAGATCTCGTCATAGATAAATTCAACCTCTCTCTTACCACATCACCTCATCTCCAGAGCATTAGATAGATCAATAGATACTATATTCATCCTCGTGGGGAAATTAGTTTCAGCAGCGTCAGCAGAATTGATTTGCACCAGGAATAAAGAAAAACAAAAGCTTTATATACAACAGTCTTTTACCCATTGGTACTAGTGTCCCCTCCAGTACCCTTGTCCACAGTTGTTTTGATGAACGCATATAGTGTAACATTAGTTTGACCGATGGCTCTCTGTTTTCATAAGATTAGGGGTAACTTGTCTTTTCTCTGTAATTTACTGCTTTAACTATATATTTTTGTTTGTTTGTTTTTTGTTTTCATTTGCAGGGATGTCCATGTCACACTTGTATGGGCGAAGAGAGGAGGAGGAAGAGGGAGTGGAGATTGAGAGCTTTGAGGTGACGGACTGGGACCTGGCCAATGAATTCAACCCAGACCGTCGCAGATTCAGGCAGACCAAGGAGCAGGCCACCTACGGCATCTGGGCCGAGAGGGATTCAGACGAAGACGAGAGGCCGAGCTTTGGTGGCAAGAAGTAAGAGGCCATTTTTGTTGCCGCCCCGACGCACTGCGGAGTGCATTGTAACGTCTTGTGTTTTTGTTTTGCCAGATCCAAAGATTACACAACTCCAGTGAGCTTCGTGAGTGCTGGTCTGCGCAAGACTGCAGCTGAAGAGAAACAACAGCAGCAGCAAAAAGAAGGCGGCTCGGATGAGTCTGATGACTCCGACGATGCTCCTGCAGCGCCTCCACCTCCACCTCCGCCTTCGCGTAGTGTGGCACCCAAAAAACTGCAAATGGTGATTTATTTATTTTTTTTTTTGTGGGGCACTTATGGTGTTTATTGTGATATTACTTACGGCAACAACAACAACAACAACAACAAAAAATCAGAAACAATCATGAAATGATGACAATGTACTGTTTTTCCAGACTAATTTCCGTGGGAATCAGTCGCAGAGGTTTGCAGGTGGCATTCAGTCTGGACAAGGCATTGGGAACTGGGAGAAGCACACGAAGGGAATTGGACAGAAGCTCCTGCAGAAAATGGGCTACCAACCAGGAAAAGGCTTAGGCAAGAATGCTCAAGGTGGGTGTGGTTTTGAGACGTTGCGTACCACTGTTTGTGTCCCAGGAACAACCGTCCGCAGTTGATATATGAATTTGTCGCTGCTGCAGGTATTGTTAACCCGATTGAGGCAAAAGTCCGTAAAGGAAAGGGAGCCGTCGGCGCTTATGGGAATGAACGTACCCATCAGAGTCTTCAGGACTTTCCTGTGGTTGACTCCGATGAAGAGGAGGAAAAGGTATAGAGTCGGCAAAAAAAAAAAAGATTTTTAATCAGATGGCAGAAAATCTAATGTCATTTATTTTACATAATTCTCAATTTTCTGCTCGGGTAGGAGTTTCAGAAGGAGCTCGGCCAGTGGCGTAAGGATCCTGCTGGGGTTGGAGGAAAGAAGAAGCCGAAGTACTCCTACAAAACTGCGGACGAGCTGCGGGCCAAAGGAAAATTCACAGGAAGGAGCACCGCCGTTTCCGCTGGAGAGCTGGCTCAAGTCAAGGTATGCTGCGCATTGTTAAACTAAAGTTAAAAAAAACAGAAAGTTGGTATTTTGGTCTGGGGGTAATTTCAAGCTTTAATGGGGAATGCCCTTTTTGTCCCTCCGAGGCAGCCGTACCCATAGAAATACTGAATGGTTCACCATTAATATCCAATTTGTTAAATGTTGAGGCGTCAAAGCTTGCAACCTGTTTCAAAGATTGGCTTAATGAGTCGGTTTCAGTGTGAAAGTTATCCAAATGAAATTGCTTTATAATGTGCAACATTTTGTGAGATTGGAAGTTGTATAAATTAGATTTTTAGATGTAACCGATGTAATTCGAGTTTGAATTTCCACTTCCAAGCGACACGCTGAGCAGGAGCCGGCAGTACAGACCACTATGTGTTCTCGTGCTGTTAAAACAGCCCCCCTGCTCTTATTGGAGCTCAAAGTTCAGGTGATAATCTTTGGAATGCTTTAATAAAACCTACAGACTGTTCCTTGATATTTTCAAAATAGGCTCCAAGGTCAATGTCGAAATTAGAATATGGAAGAAAATGAAGCTCACCACTATTAAATTGACAATATTGTGCTTTTAACTTATTGAGAATTTGTTTAAAAAAAAAAAGAAAGAAACGAAAAAGGCATCCTGGTTTGGCTCAAATGTTAGAAAATGAATTATTCCTGACGTTGATTCTCACTTCTGACTTAATGATCTTTTATGTGAAGGTGATCGACATGACTGGAAAAGAACAGAAGGTCTACTATAGTTACAGTCAGATGTCCAATAAGCACAGTGTTCCCGACGAAGGTCCACCAAGCATGTCCACTCGGGACCAGAAGGGATCTGGTTTTGCTCTCCCAGAGCTGGAACATAACCTGCAGCTGCTCATAGATTTAACAGAACAAGACATCTTACAGGTACGACGACATCCAAAGCGTTCACTCGCGCAAATGATTTCTGACACCTGACAAGAGCGTACGGATGCTACTTTGCGGACCAACAGCCTTCTCCTCCTCCTCCTCCTCCTCTGTGCTTGTGTCTGATTGTGTTGTGATCGCTTGTAGTCTGCTCGACGGCTGCAACACGAAAAAGACGTCGTTGTCAACCTGAGCCACGAGTCTCGAGCCCTGCAGACCAGACTGGATGCGGAGCAAGACGCCATTCAGAAAATGGAGGCCATACTGGCTTTGGTGGAGCGTTTTCCTTCCGGGGGGGCGGCGCCAGGCGAGGGGCCCACACTCCAGGTTTGCACATACGGCGAACATGAAACTATTCCCGGCACCTCTCGGCTTGTTCCCACTTCCTTACTGCTCTGTGTTCATGGCCCTTATTTATCATTTTTCACGCGTTTCTTCTTCCCGTTCAGGAATGTGCCCGGATCTTCGAGACTTTACAAACGGAGTATTATGACGAATACAAGATGATGGGATTGGCAGACTTGGCTGTCGCCGTTGTTCATCCGTTGCTCAAAGAGAACCTTCGGTCCTGGGACCCTCTGAAGGTACGTCTCACCCTGACGTTTTTAATTCGGGTGCCTTGGTATTTCAGATCTATGTGTTTATGATTAATTACAAAATTATAACAGCTTCGATTGTACCCCGATTGTTTCAGGACAGTTCTTATTGTTTGGAAGACATCGGTCAGTGGAGAGCGATCCTTGAATCTCAAGACCTTCATACAAGCGGCCCAGATTCCAATATGGATCCTTACCACAGGTCAATTAAAACACACAGAAAAAAACATTTTATCAGCTTTGCCTGTGTTTTGCGTGACCGAATTCCTGTCGCTACACGTCACTGTGACTTGTCTACAGCATATGTTTGACAAACGTTGTTGATCTTTTTTTTTTTTTTGTCCAGATTGCTGTGGGAGGTTTGGATCCCAGTGATGAGGATTTGCGTGACGGGCTGGCAGCCTCGTTCGGTCAGACCGATGGTGGACTGCATAGAGATGTGGGCTCCTCTCCTGCCTGTTTGGATCCTAGAACACATGATGGAGCAGATGATCTTACCCCGACTGCAACGAGAGGCGAGACGCTCAAGACACTCATCCTAAAAGAAACGCGTTCAGAAATGTTCTTCCTCGATGTATTGATTGCACGTGTTTGTTAATGCATATAAAACCTCCTGCTCTGCTCCTTCACCCTGACAGGTGGATAACTGGAACCCCCTAACTGACACCGTGCCGATCCACTCCTGGATCCACCCTTGGCTTCCACTCTTCCACTCTCGTCTGGAGCCTCTTTACCCACCAATCAGGAGCAAATTGTCCAGCGCCCTGCAGCGGTGGCATCCCAGTGACCCGTCGGCCCGCCTCATCCTGCAGCCGTGGAAGGACGTTTTCACGGCTGGCGCGTGGGAGGCCTTCATGGTGAAGAACATCATCCCCAAACTCGGTACGACTTCATCGCCGCCTCAAACGCCCCCCCCCCCCTTCACCTCGAGGGACTACGTCATTGTTGTGTGCGAGTCGTTTCTAATTTTGGGTTCTTCACGTGACAGCGCTGTGTCTGGAGGAGCTGGTCATCAACCCTCACCAGCAGCAGATGGGGCCGTTTAACTGGGTGATGGACTGGGAAGGCATGCTGTCGCCCTCCAGCCTCGTGTCCTTGTTGGACAAAAACTTTTTTACAAAGTGGCTGCAGGTCAGTAAATGTCTTCACGTTCAAATATTTGCGATAAAGCAGGACGACACCTGTGTATTACTCGTCACAATCTAATATGTATAAGTCTGTGTCCTCTTGACTTTAGGTCCTGTGTTCATGGCTGAGCAACAGTCCCAACTACGAAGAGATCACCAAGTGGTACCTTGGCTGGAAGAACATGTTTAGTGACATGTTGCTGGCACAGCCCCTCATTAAAGAGAAATTCAATGAAGCATTGGACATCATGAACCGTGCAGTGTCTTCAGGCATGGGTCAGTTCTACACGCCTGGGGATATGTACCCAATTAAAAAAACATGCCGTAATGTTGAGTCTTTTTTTCGGGGGGGGGGTCTCCACAGGAGGATATATGCAGCCTGGTGCCAGAGAGAACATTGCGTACCTCACGCAGACGGAGAGACGGAAGGACTTCCAGTACGAAGCCATGCAGGAGCGCCGGGAGGCAGAGAGCGTCGGTCACAGGGGAGTCACCACCGGCGTGCCAACTAATTTTAAAGATCTCATCCAGACCAAAGCGGAGGAGAACAACATCGTCTTCATGCCCATAGTGGCGAAGCGACACGAGGGCAAACAACTGTACACATTTGGCCGCATTGTTATCTACATAGACAGGGGCGTTGTGTTTGTTCAGGGCGAGAAGACCTGGGTGCCCACGTCTTTGCAGAGTCTGATTGATATGGCAAAGTAAGCAAGAGCACTGCATACTTTGTTTTTCTTAAGAGTTTTTTGTCTCTTTAGTCCATTTAATGTTCTCCGTCACTCTTTGTAAGATGTTAAGATGTAAGAATTAGGAATAAATCTTTTTTGAATGTATGTTGTGTTGTGTTTCTTTGGCGGAATTGTTACAACCTTGCACTTATACACAGTAAATAACGCTTTCTACATGTGCGTACTATGCTTTGTGCCAATGTAAGCAATTCAGTTCAGGAAGTATTGTCTATGAACGACATCCTTAGATGTGTTACCTCACGTCTCGAGTATGAATTGAGGCTGTTTTATTTAGCCTAATTCACAAGATGGTGCCATTTTCAATTATCAATTATTATTCATTTGTACATTTGTTTTGTGTGACAAATGGCAGTCCAATAGCTAAAGAAGGTGATCATTTGATACAAAATCTGCCCATCACTGAGTTAGGCTAAATTATATAACAATAAGGTAACAATAAGTCATAACCTCCTGATATTTTTCTGCATTTTCAAAAGAATATAATTAAAATAATGTTAGTGCCTGTACTTTTATGCATTCTACATTGTTTCTTTGGTATTAACATTAAGTCTTACGTTTGAATTATGAGGTGAAGATTTTCTTTTTTAGAAAGAAGACCCCATCCAACATTCTTCCATCTTATCTGTCGAATAGATGATATAATATGTGTCAACAACTACACAACTGCACCACACACTGTCCAGCGTCACGTTTTCCACGATAAGTAACGTTGAAATTAAAGGAAATGTATCTGGAAAAACTAAAATCTTAATTCTATTTAGGAGGAGGCAGATACCCTCCATACCGCTAGGGGGCGGTCTTGTGGGAGCGTCCGTGAGTTCTTTGGCTTGTTGAGGCTTCGCTTCCGTTGCGAGACAGAGCTTTTGTAGCTGAACACTTCCTAGGACACGTTTACTCACGATCGTCAGACTTCGGTGCAATAAACACTTTAAGAAGGTATGTAGATGTTTACAAAAGCTCCCTAAACAAATTTTTTTGTTGTGATTATAAATCTGCATTTAGAAGCTGAAAAGCGAGTAGATGTTAGCCATTAAGCAGTGCTAATAATAGCTAGCATGCTAACTGATTAGACTAGAAAAAAAAAGGGGGTTACAGTTGTGACTGGTACGTTTCCTCCAACGATTTATTTGGGTTTATTCAGATTGCGTTATTGTTTGTTGTTGCACGCAGATACTACTCATGTCTTCGGAGGCCCAGAAGAAACGGAAATCGAAGGTCCTCCGCAGTGAAGGAGGAACCCCGGAGATGAGGCGCGGCCGCGGAGAGGGAGACCATCAGGTACACGGAGTTGGTTCTTTTTTAACGGATTCGTTTGAATGTTTATAAGACGAATAGCTATTAATATACAGCAATATAGCAGCCAGTGCGAGTTCCATTTAAAAAGTCATATTCATCTGCACTTGACCACAAGTTTAGATGAATTATTTCTATTCCTCTCACTGCAACAAAGACACAGATGGTTCTGATAGTACTGTGACACTTCTTTGTGTGTGTGTTTCTTTTTTTAGCAGGATGTGCGTGTGTACAGTGAGGAGGTGGAGCTGGACAGTAGAGACCCTGAGCAGGACTACAATCAGTACAAAGAATCATGTGAGAGTCTGACTGTCCTCATGAGTGAGATCCAGGAGCTGAAAGCCAGCGGAGCCAAGGAGGGGGTGAGAGTCGTATTAGCAACTTGCATACCAAATCTCACGTTTCTGCAGATTCCAGACTGGCTTTGGGGGCGTAAGTAGGTATCTTCTCCATAACAATGAAGCGTCATAACTTTGTTTTACAGAGCGTGGAGGTCGAGCAGAGGCGTATGCAGGGTTGTATCCACGTCATGACTCTGAAGAAGCTCAACCGTTTGGCTCACATGCGACTAAAGAAAGGCAGAGACCAGACACATGAGGTAACTCCTTCACCCACTCAACCCCCTCAGACATTGTAATAAACCCCAACAAGTTCTGTTTGCTACTTTCAGCAGAGTTGAGACAGTTCAAATGCCAATTTGTCCTTGTGTCTGCAAGCTGATTCTTGGTGTGTCCTTTTACTTTTACATTTTAAAATGTATACTTTTTTGTTTCGAACTTCCACCAGGCAAAACAGAGAGTTGATGTGCTGCATCTGCAGTTACAAAACCTGCTGTATGAAGTTATGCATCTACAAAAGGAGATCAGCAAATGTCTGGAGTTCAAGTGAGTTTAAAATATTTCATTCAGTTTGAAATTTTTAAAACCTCAACTGAGCTGAATTACGCAAGGTATATATATAAAAAATATATTAAAAAAATATATAAGTCTTCTAAACAGTGATCATTATCACCCACTCCATCCTGTTTATTAGTTGATAGCTAATTTTCATAATTCAGATAATTCCAAATAACTTCCTGTCTCAGGTCGAAGCATGAAGAAATAGACTTGGTGAGTGAGGAAGAATTTTACGAGGGAGCACCGGAGGAGATCTCCAGACCTCAACTGACAAAAAATGATCCCCACCAACTCACACTGGCTCGGCTGGACTGGGAGCTGGAGCAGAGGAAGAGGTACAACCTGTGGTCACAGCATAGAACTGGAAACGCATGTAGGGGTTTTGAGGGAATGTGGAGCAGTGAAAGTATTTTTTTTGTTGTTGTTTGTTTGATTACAGGCTGGCAGAGAAATACAAAGAGTCACAGGCCTCAAGGGAAACAATTCAGAAGAGCATTGAAGTGAAAAAGGAGCATCTGACAAGCTTGCAGCCGGGATTGAACGCCATCATGCAGGTATGGTTTACTGCGTTTGTCTTCTAAAACCTCGGCTCGGTTTTGATGGGGTTTAAAACTATGCAAAGACACTACCCCCCCAAAAAACTTGGACAATATGTAAAGTCTAAATGCAGGCTGGAATGATTTGTTTTCTTAGTCTTTTTATATATATATATGTGTGTGTGTTAAACATGTCTGAGATGAAGAAAGTAATGAAAACATTTTGCTATTTCATTTAAAATAACTTCTTTTGCACATGGTAGTATTACTCATCCATCCAAAAGCAGGACTCGGGGCCTCTCCAGCTTCCTGTTCACTGAAGAACTTGTACAGAAACAATCCATTTGATTTCCATCAATCCGTTCATCTTCCACACCTACTTGATCAAATTGTTGTTCACCCGGTGCTGAAGCCAATCCCAGCTGACTCGGGTCAAAAGCATAGTGCATCCCAAACAGGTTGCCAATCCCTCAACTCCCTTTAACTAAACCAGCCTCTTTTTGCTCTTTCTTGGTCCACAGGCCTCCCTACCGGTGCAGGAGTACCTGTCTATGCCCTTTGAACAGACTCAGAAACAGACTGAAATTGCCCGCCATCTGCCTCCCCCGCTCTATGTTCTGTTTGTTCAGGCCAACGCGTATGGCCAGGCCTGTGGTGAGTCCTCGTTAACAACATACGGTGCGAGCATGTTGGGATACGCGTTGTACGTCGGTCGTTTACTATCGTGCCAATTTCAGACAAGAACCTGAACGTCTCCATCAGCGGTGACGTGGATGAAGCTAAAGCCCTGTCCAAGCCCCCGGATGACTCGCAGGGTATAAACACTTCTTTCACACACAGATTCGTAACTCTTTCACAGTGTGTCTCACTGATGCACTTTGTGTTATTGAAAACTACCCCACAGCGAATACAATGCGCTTTTCTTTTGTCCAGATGACGAGAGCGATTCAGATGCTGAAGAGGAGCAAGAAAAAACCGTAAGTGTCCTGGTTGGTCTAAATCTTTTGAATTCTGACATAATGCAGTCAGTCCCCGAAGCCCCGGTCGTCTCGCATAGTGGTTTATGTGGGTCCGAGAGCAGCAGCAGATATCGATCAACTTCTGCATCCGGAGTGGCCATGTGGGGGTTCTGGGAAATATTTTCTAAGAATGGCGAGGTGACTGTAACCCGAGGCGACCTTGGACATATAAACTCGGCTCCGAGCAGGTTTTATTTGTCGGGATGATGCGCTGCTGTTATGTTTCACTTGAAGTGGTGCGAATTCATACTTTTCTGAACATAAATTTGAGGTTTTATCGGAAGATAGGATAAACCTTTATTAGTGCCCACAGGTCGGAAATTGCAGTGTCGCAGCAGCACAGTGGACAGTCGGTCACAGAGATGTGTAGAACTAAGCAATATAAATGGGGGGCGGGGGCACAAATGGGAGCAGCATAGAGAAAACACAATTGGAAAATAAGAAATGCGTATGAAACGTATTGGAAAGAGCAATCTACAGTATCTGTCCTTCACGCAATTTGCGTGAATCGTATCGTATCGGACTTCACTAGAATAATCTGCACGCCACCGCTCGTGTGAAATACCTTTTTCAATCTTTTACTGTCTCCAGATCGTCTTTGAAAATCCTCCACATATATATTTGTAGGTATGGGAAGCTAAAATACCGAAGACGCTGCATCGCTGTGGCATTTCATCTTGTTTGCGTGATTTAATTGAGTGTCACTCTATTGCTTGTTCTATGTTGTTTAACAGAAGAGAAGAAGACCAACCACTGGTGGTCAGCTGGATGACAAAAGGAAGGAGATGCTGAAAAGGCACCCTCTGTCCCTTTGCTTGGACCTGAAATGTAAAGGTACGGATGTCTATTGAAAGTCTGCACAAACAGGCTTTTCCCTGTCCTAATTCAGCCCACTAAAGCCCAGAGTTTTAAATTTTTCCATGCGGCATATCTTGTAATTTGACCATGTGTAGGTTGTGCCTTGCAGTAAGTCGATACCATCCAAACAGTATGGGGGAGAAAGTAAACATGACCTGCTCTGACATGACAACATTTGACCCTCCTGTTCCCTCTGCTGGCGGTTAAAGGAACAGAGTGACAAATTATAGGGAGATCTGCATTGCAGGCGTAACTCTACCTCACGGAGGAGGGGGTGGGGGGAGTGGAGGGAGAAGGGGAAGAGAGTCTTTCGCAGCATAGTTGGTCTGCGGCACGTACGATATATCGTAAGCATTTTCTTTTTTCCTCATCGCCAGTCTTTCTTTGACTTCATTTCCAGCGCCTCCCTTCTCCCCTCAGTCGCTCTTTTCAGCCGCAGCACTTCGCTTAGTGCAGTCGAAGCAAAAAGTGGACAGTGTAGGTGTGAGTGAGTGACAGCGTGTCACTGAGTTCACTGTGTCTGCAGCAAGTAGAGCGTGAAAGATGACCATCAGCAGAGTATGTGTCCCCCGGGTGCTGCTCTCGGCCTTTGTGGCCACTCCCTGCTATTACTGCCAGATACATTACGGTGCGAAGTAAACTCAGGGGGCATCACTGAGAGGATTAATGAAAGGAGTTATGATAGCAGCAGATCCCTTTACTTCCCACGTGCTTTCCACAGATGACAGCGTCCTACACCTCTTCTTCTATTACCTGATGAACCTGAACATTATGACGGTCAAGACGAAGGTCTCCACCGCCACAGACCTCAGCAGCGCCATCAGTGCAGGGTATGTTTGGTCAAGAAGCATTCTCCTTGTCCTTCAAGTTCCATACAGGAATGAGTAATCATGTCTTCCTAATCAGGGACCTGCTGAAGGCAGACACTCTCCTGAGCTGCCTCTACACCGGCGACCACGGAGGAGAAACACCCAATCCAGCTAATCGCTACCAGTTTGATAAAGTGGGGTAAGAATGTCGTGTTGCCAAAGTGTGAGAAGAGTGTACTTGAGGACAAAGTTTTAAGTTGAACTTCTATCGAAGGATCGTGACCTTTGCGGACTACGTGGAGGAGCTCGGTCATCCCTACATGTGGGTTCAGAATCTTGGGGGACTTCATTTTCCCAGTGACACTTCGGAGGTGAGGGTGAGAATTGAACATTATTTCCACTCGTGCCGCTCATCTGCCTCAGTTTCATAACGAGTCCGTCGATGCGTTTCCAGGATGTGCGCGTGGGCAGCTCCCTGAGCGCCAGCCACATGGAGAACACCATGAAGTTGCTGAGGGGTCGAGTCCAGTCTCGTCTGAATCTCCACAAACAGTTTCCATCTTTGGGTAATACATTTTTTTTTTTCCTTGCAACCTTGTACATTATTACTCTTCATGAACTGGCTGAACTTTGACTTGAGCTTTTTCTGCTCCTGCCCTCAGAGCACAGCATCATCCCCGTATCCAGCGAGTGTCAGCATCTCTTTCCTACCAAGATCCTCTCCCGGCTAGCACGCTGGATCGCCATCAGTCACCAGGAGTACATGGTAGAGCAAACACACTCACCTCAGAACAAGGACTCATTTTCAGATTATTGTAATCCCACGAAATCAAAGTAGGAGACATTTATAATCTCTCGTAATTTTTTGTCTTCTTTCCAAGCATCTGCCATATACGCGCCAGGTGACCGATGCCGGACTGGCCAAAGAGACCGATTTGTACTTTATGGCAGTGGTTGAAAGAGGAACCGGTAAATCCAGTCACAAGTAGCCAAAGTCTTTATCTCGGTGAACTTCTCTGAATAACAGCCCCTCTCGTTCTCAGCTCGCCTCCATGCTGCGGTGGTGCTCAATCCTCGTTATCCAGAGGTCTCTCCTCTCTTCTCCCTCTCTCTGAGCTGGAAGGGTGAGCGCAGCGGACGCACCGACGACAACCTCCGAGTAAGAAATCTTCAGCAGTGGTCGTCTATATTTAAAATGTGGCTGCGCCACTTGGTGGCTGCTTGATTTCTTCTGCTCTAACCCGAGTTTTACACGTCCAGGCCATGGAGAGTGAAGTCAATGTGTTCAAGAACGAGCTGCAGGGCCCTCGTCCAGGACACCAGCTCCTCACCAATCAAATCGCACGTCTCTGTGTCTGCCTGGATGTGTATCTGGAGACTGAAGGACAAGACGATGGCGTCGAGGGGCCGAGAGAGTTTCCCCGTGAAAAGATGTGTTTGCGCACCGTCAGGTATGAATATACTATAAAAAAAAAAGCTTGGTGATCCATTCCAATGTATGTTGTTAAAAAAACAACAACACTGAATTGACTTGTGTATGACTTCTTCGTCTTGTTTTGTTTCACGGCAGGGGTCCAAATCGCCTGAAGCCCTTCAAGTACAACCATCCGCAGGGTTTCTTCAGTCACCGTTGAAGTTTTTATATCAAGCTTCTATTTGTAGTTTCCAGCTGTAAGCCCTGAATGCTATCGTTTTTAAGTTTTTGCATTGGTGGGTAAATAAAAGAACACTTGGGTTTTTTTTTTAAATTGAGTGTGTCTGGTTTTCTTTTCCATTGATTATTATGCCATTGTGGTTCATTGCATGACTCATTCCCACCATCATGTTCCTGCAATATCAAAATGGGGGTATTGTGTAGAGTAAGCCTTGGACCTCTTCTTCACTGATGGGAGACAAAAACAGATTCTCATTTGGAATGGTGATAAATCCACCAAGGAATGCCTCTATAAGTTAACGGTGACTCTACTGTTTTCTTCACACTGCAGTATTAATCTATTTGGATGCAACTGTGGTCAAATTGTTCGTAAGGCCATTGACAAAAGGATGTTCTTTAATCAAAGAAGTGTCCAACCAAAGTATATAATGGGAGTACGGTGGTGTTTTCACTCAGAGCTGATGAAGGTTTAATAATTCTTTTTTTTTTTTTAATGCGCCAACAAAAGGTCATCGGAACAAAGACGGTAAATAAGGCTTGAAAGGACAAGTTAGTTGAAACATCAATCTTTTGTATTGTGTTCCTGAGCTGCCTATCACGATAAGTCATCTATCAGATGCAGAGGTATTGAATTAAAGGGGCCTGATGCAAATGATTCACCTGAAGTCATGCCAGCTGAGAAAACCTCACAATGTCAGACACGCCTCGTCCAATGTCGGTATTTTATGCATGAAAGAGCCAAGGCTCCTTGAAGGAATCAATTCAGTAGTTATGTGCTTTTCAGTAGATGTGAATTGGTAAGATCGATGACTTCTGGCACGAGATGATGAAACCGATAAATCCTGCGACAAATTTAGCTCCCTACTGTGTGACGGATCTAATAATAGCCTCAACGAAGCAGAAAAGGATGTAGAGGATTTGTTCACAGTTGTCAATGTGGAATATATTTAATGTAAAAGCTGTTTTGTTTTGGGGTTGTTGTTTTTTTTGTTAGTTTTCACTGAGAAATGGTGCTGGAATGTGACTGAGATATAAATTGCTCATTGTAATGATTCTCAGTGTGATTCTGGTTGCAATGAGGCTGAACTGGAGAACAGAGTGTAATCCGTGTGTGAATGAGCAATGCTGCTCTTGATTTATACATGAAGGTGGTCCGTGGGATGAGAGGAGGGTGCGGTGGCTGACGAGGGAGGGCACAGCTCCCCCTCCCCTCAGCCGCAATGCAGTGCAGTAACTCACAGATTTTTACCTTTTGGCCTCACAGCTCCCGTGGTTGTTCTCGACACCTAACGGATCTTCTCATGCGGGGAAGCACATTGTCGATTTATTTTGAGGGGGGGGGGTGTCTGTGAACATATTAAGAGAAACCTACACAAAGCCTTTGGTTGTTTAATTTTTCCATTCTTTATTCACTGTTTCATATTGCATAATCTCAGCAGTTTATACATAGCACAGTCATCATTGTCCTTGCGCTGCAGACTAAATGAGTGAGCTCACCTGTCAGAAGCCGCATTAAGGTGCACAACAAGCAGAATTCAAGTCTTTCTTAGTGATGTATCTATAAATATAATATAGACATTTGTATCTCCTGAACTATACATTTTTCTTTTATATATATAGGCTATATCTGTCACTACCTTTAGCTTGACATTATTAATGACATCTCTGCCCTTAAAGGCTTCAGTAGGAACAGCAGGAAGCCGCCATCAACATCAGCGGGATTCAGTTTAAATGCACTTGCTATTAATTGAGGGCAGTTGTCACATTCAGATAAAGAGATTAGAGCATTCTGCATTCACTACAGTCGTACATCAAAGCGTCAGGGGTGTGTAATGGCCATACTTGAGGAGCAGGGGGTTATTTGCTACAGAAATCTCTATTGCTTACATACTGTTACCTGCTTTGCTTTGGACGTTAAATTACCCAACAGGACAGAAGGTTACATTCAGCGCCATTCTCCTGCTCCTTATACCCTCATTATACCTTTTTTTTTTTTTTTTTTTTTTTACATCCCTCCCCTCACAGGTCTTTGGCATCTCCTCCTCCTCTTCCTCTCCTCTGAATCATCGGATTTCAGTCTTACTTCTTGGCCTTGTCGTCCTTTATTTCCTTGGACTCGGTGCCAGAGGATTTCTCCGCTTTCTCCATCTTTGCTCCCTCCTTCACATCTTTACTGTCTTCCTTGCTGGTCTCCTTTTTCTCCTCTGGCTTCTTCTCCTCTTTCTTGCCGTCTTTTTTCTCAGGCTGAGGTGCAGGCTTCTCCTCTGGCTTCTTCTCCTCTTTCTTGCTGTCTTTTTTCTCCGGTTCTGCCTTCGCAGCCACTTTTGGCTCAGACTCGGCCTTCTCTGGTTTTGGAGCAGAGGGTTTCTCCTCCTTGGCTGGGGGAGCGCTCTCTTTCGGGTCAGTCTTGGGGGCTGGTTTGTCCTCGGCGGGTTTGCCGGGTGTCGCGGGTTTTGAAGACTCATCCTTTTTAGGTGCTTCGTCTGCTTTGCCCTCCTTCTTTGAGTCAGATTTGTCGTCCTTCTCTGGTTCTTTCTCCTTTGGCTCCTGCTTCTTCTCCTCCTTTATTGGCTGCTCTTTCTCCTTTTCATCCTTCGCAGGTGGAGACTTGTCTTTTTTCTCCTCTTTGGGGGTGTCTTTGGCGTCAAGGGGCTTGGCCTTCTCTTTCTCTGGAGACTTGGATTCAGGGGTCTTGGGAGGAGGGGATTTGGGTTCGGGGGACTTGTTGGCTGAGGACTTGGACACAGGTGACTTGGACTCTTCTCCTGCAGGTGATTTAGCAGGAGATTTAGCAGGAGATTTAGCAGGAGATTTAGCAGGAGATTTAGCAGGTGATTTGGGCATCGGGGAATTGGCCGCTGGTGATTTGGATTCTGGTGATTTAGATTCTGGTGATTTGACAGCAAGAGATTGGGGTTGAGGAGGTTTTGAAGGAGACTTCTCACCATCCTCCTCCTTTCCTTTCACTTCTCCATCTTTTTCCTCTTCTCCCTTTTCCTCCTCTTCCTCCTCTTTTTCATCCCCTTCCTTGGCCTCTTCCTCCCCACCTTCCTCCTCCTCCTCCTCCTCCTCTTTGTTTTCCTCGCCTTCTTCCTCTTCTTCCTCTCCCTCCTCTGCTTCTTCTTTGTTTTGCTCCTCTTCCTCATCATCTGCATCCTCCGTCACCTCGGTCACCTGCGTCTCGTCTGTTTGTTCCTCCACGATAACCGTGTCTGAAATCTCATCTCCTTTCATTTTCAAGTGAGCAGAGATCCTGCCCTCCAGGTAGGAGTATGGACTTCCACCTGATGTGAAGCGGTTCTCCTCACCCTCCAGCAATTTTCTGTTTTGAGGAAAGACACACAGATATCAGAAATGTGGTAAAAGCAATGTATCAATAGAATTGTGAATATTTTCAAACAGTGACCAACCTATATGCAGCAATCTCAATATCGAGTGCCATTTTGACATTCAGCAGCTCCTGGTAGTCTCTTAGTTGGCTGGCCATCTCCCACTTTGTGGTTTTCAACTCATTGTCCAGCTGATTGATAGTTTCCTGCAAGACATAGACATGACACATTTCATGCTCACTGAAGGAAATGGTGCAACAAACATGCATTTCTGTTTTTGTTCGATAAGTGTCAATATATCCTGCCTGTAGTGAGCTGAGGTCATCGTGGTGTATGTCTTCATTCTCTACACGCTGCCTCTCCAGTGAGTCCTTGGTTCCTCGAAGGGTCTCCAGCTCAATGGAGCGGCTCTGGAGCTGACGCCGGTATTCAGCGATCTCCTCCTGGCTGCCGCGGATCGCATCCTGGTTAGACCTTGCGGCGTCAGAAAGGCGGTCCACACGCACTGCAGAACAAAAACATATCACCATTCGGGAGTCAGTTTTAATGCAAGGCCTCTGGCTATGTCATACCCATCTGGCCTGAGACCCATGGATGAATGCTAACAAGGAATGATCCATAAGAAAGAATTTGACCTTTTTTTTTTTTATTTATAGAAGAGGACGTTTGACCAGTGTTGCCCCAGAGAGCAGTGTCACTGTGCACTGGGTGCCTGAGTAACCTTCACACTGTCCATCTGTCAGTCAGTGGTCTGACTCAGCTTCCTCCCTCTTGCAGGCATGAATGAGCCTCTGCTGCAGTCAGCTGGACACCACACACACCGAGAAGGTCATTCTGCCTGCTCTCTTCAATGGCAAGATCAAGTCGTCATATAATAATAATATAGGCAATTACGTATGTGACATCTCATTAAACTACTGCGGAGTTGCACCAAACTCTTGTGGGCCTTTACAGTCATTTGTGTCGTTTACAGACCTGCTTGACTCAATCTCCATTTAAACACCAAATACCTTGATTAGATTCATTCATATATGTCATGAAAGGATGAATAGGTGGACTTAGACTGACAGATGGAGCATTGGCTTGTCTGTCTGGTCTGCTTGCAACACTGTGACCTTGAAAAACCTTGATCTACTGTGTTTTCGTGAGTTCAAGGTGCACAACAAACAAACCCCTGTCGTGATCAGAGGGGGGCGGGGGGGGGGGGGGGGGGGGGGGGAAGAACACACCCACCGTCATCTAAGATGAGAGCGCAAATTATCCACAGCATGTGTCATCCCACGTCTCCGCAGTAAAAATAACCATCCAGCGGCAGCGAACTGGACTGAAATTCAAGCTATTAAGGCTTTTTCCAAACGATTGTATACGTCTCCGTTTTTTTTACTATTTATTGATTCAACTTTATTTCTCATGTCATGTTTCGGTCATGTTTATGATCTGGTAGCCAATGAGAAAGAAATTGTGGTTTAGTAATCTCAATCAAAATCTGCAATATGTTATCAAACATGATATTTATAATGATGACATTTCATATGATAAAAAACAAACGACGTTTGTATCCCTGAGGTTTTAAGATATTGGAAGGCACAGCTCCACCATTGCGTCCAGAGAAGATGCGCCTCCATTTCAGCACCATGAACCAAATTATTACTATTATTCTTTAAATTAATATTATTATTTTGTGCCTTTAACTAGTGTTTTTTTTAATGCTCACTCTTTATCAAACTTACCTTTGAACCACTCCTCGGCATGCGATGCGCTCTGGGATGCGTGACAGTCGAGCTGCGCTCGGATCTCGCGCAGTGCGCTGGTGACGTCCGCCTTGGGCATGTCCCGTAGGTCGAAGCTCACCTGGGCGCTGTGGATCTGCGCCAGAAGGTCCGCCACCTCTTCCTCGTGGTTCTTCCTCAGGAAGTCAGCCTCCTCCTCCAGGGCGCGGAGCTTCTTGTCCAGCTCCAGGCGCGTCAGGCGGCACTCCTCCACGTACTTCTTCATGGCCCGGGCTGCAGCCTCCAGCTCGTCCCGGTTGCGCGCCTCATCCTCCAGTCGCACCCTCAGATGCTGGATGTCCTCCTCCAGGTGCTCGTGCTCCAGAGCCGCACGGGCTTTCTCCCCGGTCAGTTGCTGCAGCAGACCCCGCAGGTCCCCCAGCTCTCTCTCGTAGTGATCCCCGGCGGAGGTGCGTCCCAGCTGGCTCTGTCGCAGCGCCTCCGCCTCCGCCTCCAGGTTGCGGTTGTGCATCTCCAGGTTCCGCACCTTGTCGATGTAGCCGGCGAACCGGTCGTTCAGGGCTTGCAGGATCTCCTTCTCGCTCCTCCGCACCATGTCCCCGCTGAGCGTGTCCACGTTGTCCACGGAGGGCGGCTGGCTGTAGGCGAGGCGGCGGCGCTGGGAGTGGAACCCGCTGGAAGACGCGGAGGCGGGCCGAGCCTTGCGGTACGAGCTCGGGCCCAAGAAGTGGTGGTCGACGGTGAAACTCATGTTGGCCGGGCCAAGGGAGAACTGACTGCAGTGGGAGGGAGAGCATCGGGCTTATATACCGGAGGCAGTGAAAAATCACTAGTCAGCAGCAGGACACACTTTTTTTTTTTTTTTTTTTTTTTAAAGGGACATCTTTTCCTCAGAAAGCTCCAGACTGCAGAACAGCAGCTTGATTAAAGCTGATCACTGTGATCGATGACTTATATATAAATACAATACATTTGAGTTTATCAAACAACACACGACTGTTATTGTTGCAGTATTTCCTAATCCATCAGCTCTCCTGTTTTGATGTATTCCGTAAACCTATTAATTACTCGTCAAATGAATAATGACAACACCACTGCACATCAATAACTGAGTTGTCATTTTATTTCAATATTTCAAGAGGAATTCATACATTGGGTAGCCACTGGCTTAAGATGTGAGGTGACTGTGTGGATGTTTGTTCTGCTGATGCTTTAGGTGGCTTCACTGCTGCAGTGTGAGTTTGCAGATCCACGCCATCCCACCTGGGAGCAGCTCCACTGCTGGGCCATTGATTCCTTTATACTACTACACACAAAACCACAAGTTTATCACACATAATCAAACAGCATCAGTTGTTATCTCCTATATTCAGATTTTTTTTGTTATACACAAAAGAACTAATTTCCAAATGTGTCATATATAGCAAGAAATCAAAACACTAACTAAAATTAAAGAACTTACAGTCTGTGTACACCAGGAGGGCTTTCAGTGATGATACAGCATTCACACAAAAATCTAAATCAGCTGTCTGTGCTGATCGAAAGGGATGTCTGCTCTGACAAGAGGACCAGCTCCGAAGAGCATGTACAGCACCTATCGATTACTAAAACTGAGGGTGAGCGAGTTTACTCTGCATACCCTAAAGGGGAGAAAAAAGGATTGTGTTTGCTCCTTTCCTCAAAGATGTGCGATGTTAAAGAATAGTGCAATGTTCCCCTGTATCTGATGTTCAATATGAACTTGAGTGTTATCAGCTCGGCTCTCCTATGGCTATGTGACAGCTCACCTCAGTGTGAGTCATCCAAATGCTGTGTCCCAGGCCTTTCAAATCTTATTTTCTGATGGGGATAGCCATTTTTGCAAATTTTAAAAGAAAACACATGCAATTGTTTTTAGAGATAGAGATTTCACGAATTTGGCAAGAATGTGCAGAACACACCCCACATGTGTTTTGTACCACACTTCACATGTTACTGGTACTGAAGGTCATACAAGATAGAAATAACATGCGTCACATCCTCTCCCTTCACGGCTTCATGTTTTATGAATGAATAAAATCCTGCAAGTAAGCACATTTCAACTGCATTTGTGTGAGGGTCTCATGTTCAGTGTTCTTTCTTTTAAATTTAGTAGGGGGAAATGCCAATACTTGCTTTCAAGTGTGTGAGATTGTATCTGCATATAGGACTTTCTATAAACAAATCATTAAAACAGAAAAATCAGGCTTGAGATAATATTGTGATGAATCCTGCAGCTCAATCTGTGTTTTCCACCCAAGCACAATGTAAGACCTTAAAATCACAAAAAGCCTTGTCAGTCTATGAAAAAGTAAGATTGCATCACCTTTACAATTACATACAATTCGTAAAATTCATCACTATTTTCTATTAAAAACATAACTTAACAGCTATGCAAATGACAGAAAGATGCTTGGTAGTGACAGTGTCCTCTAAAACATGGATGGAGACAGAAGAAGAAAATGCTGAGGAAAATAAAAGAAGAAAAGTCAAACCTGTCACAGAGGAGTGCATACTCATGTGTGAGCATGCAAGGTTCTGCATCTCCCACTGCACAGATCTTGACAGAGAGAATGGTTCCTATATTTTCTTTCGTGTTTGTATATTTAGACCTTAAATTGATTTGAGACATCTTAAATACAACAAAATGATCAGACAGGGGTGAAGGCAAACAGTGGAGAATGCAGATTTGAGGAAATGAGAGAATACACTGCTGAAGGGGCAACACAGCCAATGGGTAAGCATGGAAGTGGGTGAGAAACGAGAAGTCACCTTGGGAGGGACATCTAGAAAAATGGCTGTCCTGGCAGTCTCGGGGATGACTCAGCTGTAATACAATTAGGATACTAGATTGTATTTACTTGCATTAGATCTATGTGCATGCATGTGTGTGCATGCGGCTGTGGCTGCCTGCCAATGTGGATAAAAAGCAGATTTCTTCAGGAGTCGTGACAAAAGGTCAAACTGAATGTACTGAGGCCGCGTCGTGATGAAAACGTTTTCATACTTTGAAAAGTGCCCAACTCTGCCTGAACATGACGCGAGCAAACAGATTGATTATTGTGACCAATGTCACCGCCGGAGTTTCTAGAAAAAACCCACTCAACTTGGCTCCTTCGCAGCACCATCTCCTGGTCAATGAGCAGATGAGAGATGTAGTTCCGTTCTTCCTCCAAATGGGGCAGCAGAGTCCAAGGCAGCACAGAGGCACTCCTGTGTACTTCCGGTGCAATTCGACGGAAAACGCGGAATTTTGAAATCATCGTAAAGTTGTTTTTTCTGCAAAAAAAGCAATTTATTATCTACTAACATGAACCGAGCATTGTCTGTATTTGATCAATGGACCCAGGAAAACAACGACGTGGTCAAGAAATATCAAGTAAGCTCCGCTAGACAGTAGAACGTCACACTTCATTAACTACAGACTTCTGCCTGTTATACAATTATTTAGGGAAATGTTTTTACACCATATTCTCCCCTTGACATTTTTCAAAATGCAAAAATAGCAGTTGTAAATGCAAGTGAAAAAAGTAAAATGACTGCTATCTGAATTCAGCAAACTAAAACTATTACAAAAAGGATGAGACATGATACGATGTAAATAAAGAACGGAGGCGAAAGTTCTGCATCTTAACAGGTTTTGGAATTTGTTCAAACAGGAGTTTAAACAACATAATAGAGGCAGGAGATACAGCTTTTTACAATTTTTTTTTTTTTTTTTAACCATGGTCCTAGAGTTAAAACTACCGTTGTGTAATATCATCTCCAAATGTGAGCCATGCAAAGTATTATATTTCAGGGATGGGCCCTGATTAATGTGACAACAACAAAAATGTCAGTCGCACAACCAGAAATGCAAATTGTGACTGTTCACTTCTCCTAAAACGATATATGAGAATTACAGTTCATATAATAATCGAATTGAAATCAACCAACATACATATAAAACACTTACTGGGTAATTTCAACTTTGAAATGTGTTTGGTAATATAGCAGAGGGTAAACAAAGAGTTTCAGAGCTGATATGAAAATCGTGTATGGTTAAATATACATATATATTCATTTTACAGTTAATGGGTCCATTTCTGATCCACACCATGATTTACAACCTCATAACTGTAATTCAGTAATGAACACTGTACCTTGTTCCTCTGTGAATATTTTTCTGAGCATGAATCTAACATAGCACATGTTATCAGTTGGCTTTTTTAAAATATATATTTTATTTCAGCTGCAAGAGGGAGGACAAGATGTCTTAAACCAAAGCCACAACCAGACCCAACGCCTTAAATGGTGTTTATCCGAGTTTCACAAAATTCTGAGGAAAATTCAAGGTGATCAATTTCTTTACTTCTATATGGTCAAATCTCTCAAGGGGTAGAACCCATACCTTTTTTCACATGTGTATTTTCCTGCAGGCATCCCTCCTCAAGCAGATCATGCACAGCTGGAACTGGCAGTGGTGTACAATGCTTGCGTTTGCTCAATTGCTCAATCTCAGTTCTCAGAAGTCGAGTCGCTCTTCGCACAAGCTACAAATAGAGGTACGTCTTATCTTTATATGTTACAATGTCACCTCCTGCTACGACGCCGATGCAGACAAAAATGCTACTAATCCAAGTTCACACTGTTTCTGCTCCGACCGCTCCACCCTGCTCTTGTGCTTCACAGTTTTACAGATGACAGGAGAAGGCGGTGATACGTCGGAGCTCTGTGTGCGTTGGAAAAGAGTCTTCAGATCTGTGGGAAATCCAGCTTTGAAGCCTTGTGTACTTTACCTTTTCTGTCTCCAGTGGGCATCGTGGCTGGCCACCTGCCAGCTGACAGTCATCCGGGATATTCAGGTAGGATTATGTTTTAAACACAATGCTTGTGGTTCAAGGAAACTCTGCATCATTGTTTATCTTTTGTTGATAATGAGATGTTTCTGATACATACAGTGTAGAAGATTTAATCTAAAACATTTTTTATCTTGTGGTCAAACCAACAAAAAATCAACAATGTAATCAAATAGAAGATAAAATGCTAGTTGTTTTTTTTTTCTCCCTGGAGTTTATTTGTTCTTCAGCACATTTAAAGTGAACTAGTACAGTGCAGGTCAGCTGTTTTAAGTATCTTGCTAGAACTCCTCTGTGAATTCACTGATTTTGTTCTTCTTTTCCTGCAGTACCCTTCTGAATATAAATCAAGGCCTGGAAAGGCCAGACAATCTGCATGCTGTTTTTTTTTTTTCTTAATTAATGTTTTTTCCATGAAAAATGAAACTTTAATACTGTCTTGTTTATCCCTTTGCTGCAGTCAGAGATATCATCTCTGTGTGAGCTGCTCTGTGGTGATGACTGGGGAATAACAACGACGGGAAAGCTCTCAAACGTCCCAATGCTGATGATGAACCCAAGAAGGCTTTCTGAATTACTGCAGATCTGCACTTCCATTGTGCAAGGTCAGCAAATGTGACTTTTTTTTTTTTGAGTCCAGATAAAAACTGTATTAAAGTACAGAAGCAGGAAGGAAAAAAATAAGCATATGAGTTTGGGTTGTTATTTATGGAGCCCCAGAGTGGGCATAGAGGAAAAATAGTAATAGAGTGTGGGAACGAGATAATGGCCTGTTCCCCCAAATTAATAACTTGAGGTAACAACTTATTATCTCATTCCCATGCGTTTGTTTCTTTCTTTCTTTTCCCTCTATGGCCTCTCTGGGGCTCTGTAGTTATTTTTATGTTGATGACTTTTTGGTAATAGTATGACTATATTACAAATTGTCCGTTTGAAATTTTTCTTTTTAATTTTTTTTCTTCTACACTGGAAATGAAAATGCTACATATATTGACCTTGTACTCTTCATGCCTGTTGTAAGGAGCGGAAAAGTTGAGTGATGGGCGAAGTTCAGAAGCGTTTTCCAGTCTGCAGACGGCGTCCGCTATGCCAGCCCCCAGAGCTCTTGTGGCGTCCACGCACCTCCTGTCAGGCCTCTGCCTGACCCGTATGGTACACTAAAGGCACTGATTATACAAGCAAAACAACGTAACCTGTTTGACCGTTTGCATATAGAAACAGTGAACAGTTTACCACGTCTGTCCAGGGTCGCCCTCACATGGCTCTGCAGTTTTACCGAAAAGCTCTGGAGACAGACCCCCGTTGCATTTGTGCACTTTACCAGAGCATGCTCATCTACAGACAGCAGGGAAACACACAGGCTGAGATACAAGCTCTTCGCTTACTGCACAAAGTGAGTAACACACATCCACAATCAATGCATACATGTGAGAGAGAGAAATATACTTGCCCATCGTAAGCAGGGATTGGCTCCAGCGACCTGCGACCATGAACAGGATATAGTGATAGAGAATATGAATGGATAACTTAAATATACAAAAAAAAATAGCAAAACACTAACAATATACTTCAAATATTTGCCCCAAAAATATTTAATATGATCTACAAAGTTGGACAAACAAGCATATGATGAATGAAAATCCTGCTGTGGTATTGACATGACTGAAGGTCCATGATCATTGTGCGTTTAACAAAGAATATGTTGTGTGTCTGTAGAATAATAAAATCATTTTAATTGTTACATCATAGAAGTAAACGGGCTGTTTTGCAGGTAAAGTGCCAAATAAATGAAAGCACTTTTGGTCACTCAGATGTTACCGTCTGCACACTGAAACATTAAACCTGTCTTTGTCCCACAGACTCTGATGATGCCCTCTGCCTCACAGCCCACACTGGCTGATACCCACCCCCTCTCCCCGTCCTTATTCCTCAGCAGCCAATCACTGACCACCTTGCTTTCAGTGCCGTCTGCCCTCAGTGTCCTTCATAGTATGGCCCTCAAGTGTGTGCTCCATGGAAGGTGAGAAGACGAGCACGGCCTCATAGAGCTTTTGGAACTCAGTCCTCCTGGCATCTGGCCTCCGCTCAAAGCCAGGAAATGTAGCTGGCGATGCGGACGGGACACCTGCGGTGTTTACTGTTGGTGATTAATGAGTGTAGTTGCTGTTTCTACAGAGTGTCAGAGGGTGTTGAGCATTACCTGGACCTGCTGGCTGCTCTTCATTCAGAAGATCAACATAAAGTACGACTGAAAATGAAATTTTCAGCATTTCTTTTCTATACAGTTTGTGAAAGTCTCACTTAAAATTTGAACTGATATGTCTTTGTCATCGCTTTAGGTGCTTGCTGAAGTCCACACTCTTCCCAGATTACCCGAACTTTACCTGGAAGCTGGTGCTGCCTTGCTCATTGACCAGCGGCCTGCAGATTGTGTGGTGCTCTGCAGTGAAGTCATCAGCACAACAGTGGAGCTACTGCCAGAAAAGGTGGTGCTGGAAGAGCAGGAGGAGACAAGTGAGCCTGAGATGAGAGAATTGAGCGTGCACGGAGACGACAAGGTGGCCATCATGCTCTGGACTGCAGCCGCTTACCTCCTCCAGGGTCACTGCCACGCACACCGGAGGGATTGGAAGCAAGCTGTGACTCACTACACAAGGTCTCCAAAATAATGTCTCCTTATGTCAGCATTTTCTGAGACTGGAAACCAAATATTGAAGATGTCATCTTCTTTTCAGGTGCATCAACCTGCTGGTGAAAATATGCATTAAAAAGAAAGGTGCAAAATGTTACGCATTTCTTCCAAATTCACTCTTTTCAAAACATTTTTCTCTCGTTTATCACGTCCATGTTTGTCATATTTTGTGCGTTGGCTAACCTTTCCCAGGTTCCCAGCCACAAATCCCCACTGCGGATATCACCACGAACTTGGGAACAAATCTATATATTCTTCAGAGGCTAAAGGGGCTTTCTCTTGCTGGCCGGGGCCTCAGCTTCACTCAGATGGACCGACTGAAAGAGGCACTGAGGGACTTCCAGCTCAGTCTGCATGCCTTTCCAGGTATACGCGCTAAAGTAGCGGCAAAATATTAACGGCAGAGCGTACTATTTAATGTATTTATAACCAAGGCACAATTGGGAGTGAGTTGTCTTTCGGCAAATCAACATCCCTTACAGGCAGATCTTCTTTTTTGTTTTTGTTTTAATTATATAACCTGATTTTAGTCTGTCCTTTCAGTTTGATTTCTGGTATTTCCAAAGCGAGAAATACACCTTTTTGCTCAGTCATGCAATATTTGTTACATTCTGGCTTATTGGGTGTAAATAATGTTGTTTTGTGTACATTTCATTTTTTCTTGTCTTGTTTTTCCAATGTATTTAATGTCAAAACTTTCCTACATCTTCACACATCCCTCCACATAAAGGTGGGCATTCACATGAATACACTACAGGAGTCCAGTGAATCTATACTTGGTTTAGATGGTCCTTCTGATCAAAACATGTCTTCTTGCTGTCCTTGTGGTCTCAGACTGTGTGGGATCAGGGCTTTGGTGTGGTGAAGTGCTGTGGCGATTCGGCAGGAGACAGGAGGCAGCAGCTTGTTGGAAAAAGACCTGGAGCCTCAGCCCTCAATCATTAGATGAGTAGGTGAAACACTTATTTCTCTATTTAGAGAGGCATGTGATTAAGAGTATCCCACATGTTTGATATGTTAGCATTTGAATACAAAAGTGCACATGTGAATCCGCTCAGATCAGGTTGTGGAATAAATCAAGTTATGCATAATTTAATGGCCTATGGGACAGGGAAGATCACACAAAGGCTGTTCAGCCTGCTATATGCTGTAAAGTGGTTTTCATATTTATTTTCACACCATAAACACCCATCAGCGTGGATCCAACCTTAATGTATATATTCAGAATATGATGTTTTGTGAGGAAAATTTGGCAAATAAGGCAAATTATGTCCAAGAATATAATTTGAATACTTATTTGGTTGCTTAAGAAAGGACACATTTCTTGTGCCGTGATCTTCTCATTATACGTCTTTGTTTTTGTGCTGCAGTCGTGTTCCTGTGTACCTACATGAACTTCAGGATGGTGCTTCATTGGATTCCTCAGAGCTGCGCCACAGGATACAGGAACTTGGTCTTGCTTAGTCACCCCAGGATAGAAGAAGAATTGGCCTGTCACTTAATGGAGGGGATCAACTTTCTCTGGCCTGTGGATTGAAACCTATGCCTACAGCAACTGGGGAGCTTCAGAAACAATAGAATGAATAGAACAGTATCTAAAACAGAATATAAACCATATGGTTATTCAACATGTGATGAACCATTACTAATTTGGAATCTGGACAAGCGTCAAGATAAAGTAAACAGTGGTTGAAGCTGTCACTGTTGAACAAATTGTTGTTTCTTGTGTTAAATTGTACTCTTTTATAGCTGTTAATGATCGTTTCTCCTAAATAAATTGTTTATAAAATTTTGTTTTCCAACATGCCAAAAGTATGTTTGCACGATTCTTTAATATCAACGCGGTAAACATTGATTGGGTGATTGGGTATTGTGACAAACCAATAAACGGACGATTCATGAAATAGGTCCCGCCTTCTTCTTTCTAATTGGCTTAACCTCCTCGATATGACGGGTTCCAGAGGCTGCGATTGGTTATCAAGCTTGACAAACACCCCCCAGCCAATCAGAAGGCCGGATGCGTCCAGCTCACGGTATAACTGCTAAGGAAGCAGAGAAACGGCGACTCTTTGGTGTGAAATCTCAGAGGTTGCGATAACGAGAACCGGTCGAGCTCCTTAAACTCTTAGCTAGAATTTATTTATTAACGTTAATCCAGGTGGACGACCATGGCTTCGGGAGGGGAGTGAGTACAATTAAATCGTTCATTATCATTTATTTTTGGAATGATACCTGTCATCTGCACATACGCCTTATGTTGTTCATTAAAGTTAGCCCAAATGCTATTTACCAAGTGTGCTAGC
The DNA here is from genome assembly GCF_963422515.1 of Blennius ocellaris. NCBI lineage: Eukaryota > Metazoa > Chordata > Actinopteri > Blenniiformes > Blenniidae > Blennius > Blennius ocellaris. The sequence continues at coordinate 16,488,016 of NC_137656.1, forward strand.
GGTGGAGCTAATGGGGTCAGTTACCTCAGCCTCCGCACTTTTGTCCTTTTATTAAATAACCTAACCTTAACACTCAAATTAAATGTCCTCTTTTATCCCAATGAGTCGTTCGCGTTGTAGATGTGGTGTCGCCAACGCTTGCCGGTTGAAGGCACACAGCCAACCAGCTGTGAGACTTGACAAAGCGCAGTCATTGCTGTCGTGTTTGCATGCTAACGTTAGCTTAGCATCCGTCTCGAGGCCAGAGCCGTCCACCATCACACCGACAAATTGGCCTAGTCACCGGCTAAGCGCCTGCTATCTCTGACTGTTGTTAAAAACGCCGTTATTTTTGATATTGGCTGATTTGTACAGACGGTTGGGGGATAAAACGACAACTGACCTAAAACATCTTTCATCTAAATCGTTGGCTTTACGGATAGCTCTCCCCAATGTAGCAAAGCTAGCAGGCTAATCTGGTTGGCTACTCATTCTCAATGATCGTCAATCTGCCTTGGTTTCATCTGATTGCTCTTCAGTTGTAAAATAACGCGCCGCTTATATGTACATCTGCCTTGACAGTTTAATATGCGAGGCTCTCTTGACGTGCTTCTGTCATTGTGGTGCAGTTTAGCTAAACGGGGACCGAGCGAGCGCTCAAAGTTTTTTTTTTTTTTCTAATTCTTTTGCTGTGTCATCTGGGCTCGCTGGCTCGCCAGTTAGCTGAAGGGCTAGCCATAGCATGATGCCAACACGAAAGGGAAACCGACTAAACGACTCAGACTTTTCTGGAAACGTCTTGCGGATGTATCCGCAATTCACTGTATTTGACAACCGTGAACAACTGCTTCAGATCTCCCCGTCAGTTACGTAAAGTCGATGTAGCCTGTGTTTAAGTCAGTGGTGCAACGCGACGGCGTATTTTTTTTTCCGGTCTTGTTTTTCTTATCATTAATAAAACATACCTGGATTCCTACAACCCGCTATCGATTCTATTCACCACTAATGCACGATACGGATTCCATTGCGTATTTCCAAACAGAAAACGAGACGCGTGCGAGCAGGCACCAGAAAGAAAAACGATAAATACTTCCTATAGAAGTCAATAACAATGGTTCCAGGGTCAAACCCCAGTAAAAGGGGTTTTTAGTATTTCAGGTATCATGTGTTTATGTTTTTGTAGGATGACTAGATACATTATCATATCAACTCTTTGAATAACATTCCAACTAGCACAACAAGATGTACTGCAAGCGGCATTCAAATTAAACTAGAAATTCCTCACAACACTTAAAGCACTTTTGATTGATTTATTCGTTTTAAACAATTGAACATACAACTATTAATGAGAATAACAACCATTGCCTTCATTGCTTCTTCATCAGTAGGTCAAAAATGTTCCATAAAGCTGAAGGAGACATTAGAAACTTGAGGGTTTGCTTAATCAAAGCAAATCATTTAGTTTTTCTTTCAACTAAGCAGATGTACTTTAGTTGTTTAGTTATGGAATAAGCTGCGTGAGAGACTGAAGCAACACAATAAGAACTGCCGTTTGACCTTTCCTTGTTTCTCATAGATCCAAAAATGATGATCTAGCCACCGCAATTCTGAAACAGAAGAACAGACCCAACAGACTGATTGTTGATGAATCCATCAATGAAGACAACAGTGTGGTCTCTCTCTCTCAGGTAAATATTTGCATATTGCCAATTGTAATCAGATTTGCACATTTGATACCCGGTGACTGTTGTGTCATAGCACAGTGATTGACTCGAATAACTTGTGAAATGTGCCTCCAGACCAAGATGGACGAGCTGCAGCTCTTCCGTGGAGATACCGTGCTGATGAAAGGAAAAAAGAGGCGGGAAACCGTCTGCATCGTGCTGTCTGATGACACCTGTTCTGACGAAAAGGTTCGCATGAACAGGGTGGTCCGTAACAACCTGAGGGTCCGCCTTGGTGATGTAATCAGGTAAGGAAACATATTTATGTCATAATATTTTCACAGCTTGTGGGGAAATGAGTGATTTCCATTTTAATATCTCCCTCAGCATTCAGCCTTGTCCTGATGTGAAGTACGGAAAAAGGATTCATGTCCTCCCAATTGATGACACAGTAGAGGGAATCACTGGCAACCTGTTTGAGGTTTACCTGAAGCCGTACTTCTTGGAGGCTTACAGGCCAATTCGCAAAGGTGAACTAACGGTTTAGATTTGGTTGCAAAGATTTTATTTATTTTTTTGCTGCATGCCGCCTCATAGATCTGTTGCACTAATGTCTATATTCTTTCATGTTGTGAAGGTGACATTTTCTTGGTCAGAGGAGGCATGCGTGCTGTGGAATTCAAGGTGGTGGAGACCGATCCGTCCCCCTACTGCATCGTTGCTCCTGACACAGTCATTCACTGTGAGGGAGAGCCGATCAGGAGAGAGGTGGGCTGCCCTTGCACAGTATACACGAGTACAGATTTACTTGAATTAATAATGCCAATTTTATTTGGTCTGGACTAAACATTTGGAATCTCAAAGTGCTGCACCGTGCTAAGAAATCAACTTGATTGAAAGTGTATTAAAACGCGAACCTGTTGTGTTTGAACAAACAGGATGAGGAAGAGTCCTTGAATGAGGTGGGCTACGATGACATTGGAGGAGTGAGGAAGCAGCTAGCTCAGATCAAAGAGATGGTGGAGCTGCCTCTTAGACACCCTGCACTGTTTAAGGCCATTGGAGTCAAGGTGAGCTGCTTTCATATTGAATGTTATACTTTTTTAAATGATCTTTTAAAAATAATTGTGACGCACAGAGCAGCCAATTGTTTTTTAAAATCCTTTCACTAGAAGAATCTTGTCAAATATAGGCCGCGCCACAATTGCAGCTGCCCAACTCTCATGACAAATGGATTTTTATTAATTTATTCTCCACCTCCAGCCTCCACGTGGAATTCTGCTTTATGGACCTCCTGGAACAGGAAAAACCTTGATTGCCAGGGCCGTGGCTAATGAAACGGGAGCCTTTTTCTTCCTTATTAATGGTGAGAACACACACTCACACACACACCCGCACCGTAGTGTGGGCAGTTTGACATATTGCCTCATTGTTGCCGTTTATGCTTCAGATGTGGCAGATGGATGTATCCAGACGAATCACTTTTGGCCTTTTTGTTTCCAGGTCCTGAGATCATGAGTAAGCTGGCAGGAGAGAGTGAGAGTAACCTGAGAAAGGCCTTTGAGGAAGCTGAGAAGAATGCTCCTGCCATCATCTTCATCGATGAACTTGACGCAATTGCTCCAAAGAGAGAGAAGGTGAGTGGACCGATTGAAAACTGAAGCTTTGCTTTTGAGATCTAGTTTTAGTTTTATACATGTACAAAATTAAGCTTAGTAAACAAAAACATACAAGAAGTCATTAATTAATTTACTGTTTGGCATTTGTGACTTGCAGTAACTATGTGTGTTGTTTTGTTTATAGACTCATGGAGAAGTGGAGAGGCGCATTGTTTCTCAGCTGCTGACTCTTATGGACGGCTTGAAACAGCGGGCTCACGTCATCGTCATGGCTGCCACCAACAGACCCAACAGCATCGACCCCGCTCTCAGGAGATTCGGTAGCTTGAGTTTCATGCTTTTTATTCAGTTCATTCACCACTTGAGAGAAGAACAATCATTTAATTAATTCTATTCATTTCATGTAACAAGCAGTTGTTGGGTGTTTTGTTTTTTTTGCCATTGCTCCAAACTAAACAAGAAACTATTGCTTGGTTCTTTACGTGGTTTGCCCACAAGGTGCTTTTCATTATTTACATTTGGATCAAACGCTATGGGCAGAGTTTTGTCCCTTTACTTGTCGAACAATATTGTTGACCGCCATACAAAAGATGTCTGCTCCCAAAGCCCTTTCTTCTTTTTGTATCCGGATTAACGTGAAGCATAATCTTGACAGTGGTTTTTGGGATTGCTGTAAACAAATGGCCTAGAGCTCATCTCCCACCAAAATAAAAAAATGAAATTAAGCTATAGCTTTACTTTAGAGGTGTTGTGAACATGATACTCATTGTATTATCATTGTAGATCTAACAGTGTAATGTAACATGAAAGGACCCTGTGGAGCTTGTCATGGTACTGGCTGGGGTGTATTTTGTTGACTCTGCAGTTTAGCAGTGGGTTGGGTACTTACAACGTGGCAGTTTGTCTGCAGTGTGTGATTTATTGTTGGACAACTGGAACAAAGATGTGGAAAGATCACTTGTTTTGTTTTTTTTTTGTTTGTTTTTTTTTGTTTTTGAATGTTACTATTTTACCCCATTAAATGTTTCCATGCAATTAGAGAAGAGGGAATGAGTTCCTCAGAACTCTGAGGTGTGTCTGGTATGTGCCTCGTCGTTCTCATTGTGTTGCACTGTACCTAAACGCATGTGTGTTTGAATTCCTACCACTTCAGGGCGTTTTGATCGGGAAGTGGACATTGGAATTCCTGACGCCACTGGCAGGTTGGAGATTCTCCAGATTCACACCAAGAACATGAAACTGGCTGACGATGTTGACTTGGAACAGGTTTGTAGACATGTTGTTACACTGGGGAATACCGCCATATGAGTGCAAAGGTTGTTTATTATTGCCACTACAAATGAAACAATGAAAATGACTGCCTTTTAATAAGTGACTGTTGCAGTGTGAAAAGGCTCCATGTAAACATTTTTTAATGTCTCAGCTTGTGACTATGATATTGATAATGAGCCCTTTACATTTAAATTTCTGTATTCTTAAAATGAGTTATTTTTTTTTTTCAAGTGGAGCTCATTTAAAAAGTGGAATTGTATGTAACCAGCTAATCATACAAGGGGACAAGAATACGCAAGTCACAACAACTTTCAAAAAAATCAATACTAGATTATCTCAATCAGTTAAGCAACTCCGCCATATCTGGACCGATGTCACTCAGGGCTGTATGTGAAAAATCATTTTTTTCCCTTCGTTTTTCCTTTTTGTAACAACAAACTTGACACACGCGCCATGAAGAACGGCCACATTTTCCTTTAACTAAGCATGAAGCCCTCTCTGCGCCATCGCAGGTCGCCAACGAGACCCACGGACACGTGGGTGCAGATCTGGCTGCTCTCTGCTCTGAGGCGGCCCTGCAGGCCATCAGGAAGAAGATGGACCTGATCGACCTCGAGGACGAGACCATCGATGCTGAAGTCATGAATTCGCTGGCCGTCACAATGGATGACTTCAAGGTGAGGTTTTGTTGTTAATAAAAGTAAGACTGGCACAATAGTCGGTGTCCTTCTGCGTTGCCAACATAGAACATGTACTTTCAGTGGGCTCTGAGCCAGAGCAACCCCTCGGCACTGAGGGAAACCGTTGTTGAGGTTCCCAACATCACCTGGGAAGACATCGGAGGTCTGGACGATGTTAAGAGGGAGCTGCAGGAGTTGGTGCAGGTATGATCTTTACTCAGCCTTGAACACGTGTGAAATATGAAATGATGATCTAAATGTGGTCTCTTAATATTATATTCTTCCCTATTTCAGTATCCAGTGGAGCACCCAGACAAATTCCTAAAGTTTGGCATGACCCCGTCCAAGGGTGTGCTTTTCTATGGTCCACCTGGTTGTGGTAAGACTCTGCTGGCCAAAGCCATCGCCAACGAATGCCAGGCAAACTTCATCTCCATCAAAGGACCCGAGCTGCTCACTATGTGGTTTGGAGAGTCTGAGGCCAACGTCAGAGAGATCTTTGATAAGGTGAGCCTTTGATTTTTGACGTTTACTGTGCAGTCGCGGATCTTAACGTTTTAGGTTCACTGAGGTCTGCATTGTTCTCGGAAGATAACTTTGTATAATCGTGTATTTTCAGGCCCGTCAAGCAGCCCCATGCGTCCTCTTCTTTGACGAGCTCGACTCCATAGCCAAGGCCCGTGGCGGGAATGTGGGAGATGGCGGTGGAGCCGCCGACCGTGTCATCAACCAGATCCTGACCGAGATGGACGGCATGTCGAGCAAGAAGAACGTCTTCATCATCGGAGCAACAAACAGACCGGACATCATCGACCCGGCCATCCTGAGACCCGGACGTCTGGACCAGCTCATCTACATCCCTCTGCCCGACGAGAAGAGCAGGATCAGCATTCTGAAGGCAAACCTACGCAAGAGTCCCATCAGCAAGGTGACAGTCGTTTACCAGTGATGCACACCTGTAACCGCGGGTGTCAGACATGTGGCCCATGAGCCCAAAAACAGGCCCACAATAGGCTTCAGTCTGTAATTTGGCCTCTGGATGATTTTTGCAAAGGGATATTGGGTTGTATTTTTTTATAAGTATGGTGAACTCTTGAAGTAATGGTCACTTTTACCAGATCGGCAGCTGCTCTGCATGACGGTACTCACTTACACTGAGTTTTTAATAGATTTTTATTTTTCATTCCATTGTACTGAAGCAACTAGTAATCAAAGTAAAACGGGGTGTAGTTGTTTTTTAAGTGTTCTAGCCAAGTTAAAATTGAGAGCTGGCACGAAACTGGTTTTAAAATTGCGATCTTTTTGTGAGGCGCCCGGGTCCAAATATTCAGTTTGCTTCAACCACCTTGCGGATATCCCTGTTAAATATGAAAGTTGATATTCATTCTGTTTAAATGGTTGGGGAAATATAGATGGGCCAATTTCGAACTGCATGTTTCTTTGGTTTGACAGGATGTAGACTTGGACTTCCTGGCCAAAATGACCAACGGCTTCTCTGGAGCCGATCTGACGGAGATCTGCCAGCGGGCGTGCAAACTGGCCATCAGAGAGAGCATCGAGAATGAGATCCGCAGAGAGAGGGAGAGGCAGACCAACCCTTCAGCTATGGTCAGTACACGTTCCATCCCCATCACCTTTTGACATCTGGACGAGCACCTGCATGATCAGATCTGATTCATTCATTTTATTTATGCCCCCTTATCATTCCCAGGAGGTGGAGGAGGACGATCCCGTACCAGAGATCCGGAAGGACCACTTTGAAGAGGCAATGCGATTTGCCCGTCGCTCCGTCAGTGATAATGACATCCGCAAATACGAAATGTTTGCTCAGACGTTGCAGCAGAGCCGCGGCTTCGGCAGCTTCAGGTACACTTACTTCCCTATTGACCCGCGGTCGTTTCGTCTACCTAATCATTCAGTAGCAACACGGTGGAAGTTGAATTGATCTCCTTGTCCTGGCGTTATAAGGGTATAAGAGTTTTCCAGATGGGGATGACTGGATAGATGACGCCCTTGTTCTTTGTCGTCCAGGTTTCCCTCCAGTGCTACAGGCGGCAGCGGTCCAAGCCACGGGTCAGGTGGGACCGGCAGCGGTCCAGTCTTCAACGAAGACAACGACGACGACCTCTATGGATAAAACGTACACTGCCCCGCGGTGGTCACTTCTGGGATCACACCTGTTGAAATTCTGTTCAGATTCCACATTTTTAGGACTTTGTGCTTCTTTCATGTGTTCCTCTTTTTGTATGATTTCCCTCGGAGAAAGCATGTAGCCGCTTGGTTTGCCCTGGCTTTGATGTGGGTGGGGTTTTGGGATGTTGGAAATGGAAGGTGAGTGACTGATGCGGATTTGTTTTCACTTGATTTTTTTTATTGTTTTTTTTTTTTTTTTTTTCTTCCCAGTGGGAGGGGGTGGGGGGGGGGGGGGTGGCGTTTTATTGAGTGGCCTCATTCTCCGTATATCACAACCAACATGAATGGCTATAGTGGTGGGATTATATGCTAGACTCTGAAAGAAAATAAACATTGCTAATGACTTCCTTTTTTGTTTTTTAAAAAATAAACAGTAGCATATGATGTATTACAAATTTGTCAAGGTTATGTTGTTGAAAATAAAATTCACGAAATGCAATCGTTTTAGAAATATTTATTTAAACGGTGTAGGTCATCAGATTAAATCATCCTTCAAAAAAGTATTATAGAATTTTTCTGGATGTTTCTTGATGTGGATTTTGTAAAAAAATTTCAATTGGAGAACTGAGATCTGTTTTTGTTTTTTTCCTTCAGTGTTTTCACAATTAAAGTTGAAATGTTGATGAAACATTTGCTACAAATGATTAAAACGAAGTGAGAAAAATGGCTTAAATCTGGACCGCACCCTCAAACCAAATGTAACCTGACAACACTGATGCAAACAAAGACAATTTGTGGGATGAGAATCATGAAGTCAATTAATACTTCAAACTTAATTGTTTTTTCTGCAGTTGACAAATGCTGCAAACACTCATTTCCTGTTCATTGGTCTTCCATTGTCCTCCAGCTGCAATTGGTTCTCTTAAAAGTTTTAAAGTTTAAATCCAGAGGTTTTCAATTTGCGGTGTATTTTATTATACAACCTCTACAAATTAGCACGTGGCTAATAAACACAAATGGACTCAAGAGAATTGTGTATGAGAGAGTTGCAGTACTGGATTCTTGAGGTGAAGTGAATAATAAATGAAGCGGTGAGTTCATGCCCCTGCTGGACAGTAGAGAGTTTCTAAGCTTGTGTATTCAGAAAGCAGGCAGGTGTTGGATGAGCAAGACGCACTTCTTTTACTGACCACATAGTGTCACTCTGGATATGTCAGGAAAAAAATTTATGCAAGTGGGAAGTAATTTATATTTTCTTATGCTTGGGGAAAAAAAAAAAAACTGTCACAAGGATTATTTGAAGATATTTAATTTCTAATTTAAGATTTAAAATAAAAATGGCCATCTTTGGTTGATGATGGGCTCAGTAAGGATCATGGAAGGGGAAATGAGGATGTCCTGCGTCTCTCCACACTTTTGTACCGTCTCTCTGTGGGAACAAAAGTACAAAACTTCGACTTTATAACAATCCGTTATTTTGTATCCAAGCCATAAATGACGAAGACGTGTGACGGTGCGCCTCTGAGAAGCAAGGGACTGTACTGTACACGTCAGCCACGACTCCTCTTAGCACTTCCCTCCTGGCTCGTATGGCGGTGGCCGTTCTATATAACCACGAAACCGAAGCTCGATGAGGCGTCATCAGACCAGTGACTCACCTCTACTGTGGGAACGATGAGACGCTGGTTGCAGTTGATGGATTCAATCAGCTCCATGTCCCCTTGTGACAAAGAGAAGTTGAACACCTTGATGTTCTGCTGAATCCTGGAAGGGGTCACACTCTTGGGGATACACGCCACACCTCTCTGAATGTGCCACCTGTAAAGCGTCAGGTAATTGAGGTCCATTTGTAAATGTGCGAGCCGACTGATTTGGTGGTTATTGTGGTTGTTAACTCGTACCTGAGAATAACCTGGGCTGGTGTTTTCTGGTACCTCTGGCTGATGGCTGCCAGTCGAGGATCCTCCAGCAGGCTCGGCTGGTCGGGGGAGGCCCAGGGTCTGTCCCCACTGCCCAGAGGGCTGTAAGCCGTCACACAAACTGCCACAGACCTGGATGACGGGACGTTGCGTTGGTTTTATTGGAAGAGACTGCAAACTTACTAACTATTGAGGTTATCAGTTCTGGATGGAACAAATTTATGAGCTGATGATGACTTTAAGTAGCATAGCAACCAATTAATGCACCAACATGCAGACAACAGGAAACCGCTCCCACAAAAATAAGTAAAAAAAAATGTTTTAAATCCTTAAATGTACTGCCATCTTCATGTGTCAAATGATTTCTTTTTTTTACTTTGGTCTTATATCACTTTATCTTCAACTGCTTATAATTACCAAACACAGCCACCAATTTTAAACCTTTCAGATTCCAGTTTATGTATTTGAAAGTTGCAGTATAAAATAAATGTGCTTTATTTGATGTTGTGCCGCATTAAGAATTGAGCAAATGCACAGATAAACTATTGCAGGATATGAAGACTGAATTTAGTCGTGTATCAATTCGCCTCTCCTTAAGTAAACAGGTTTTCAGTCGTGTAATGTTAACAGTCATGGTTAATGCAAACAGGATGTGTTTGTATTTGTAACGTGATAAAAAAAACAAAAAACTTTAAGCACTTGAGTTTTCTTTTGTTAACACTTTCACTCCCTAAAACTTGCACAGGACTGTATGTTTCGGCGGCATTGCACTGACCGACAGTGTGAGAGGAGATCTACTTGCGACAGATAAGGATGACACTCCACCTGCAGTACAAAGAGGCACAGTGATCGGTCAGTTCAACCAGAAACATGCCGGAAAGCGGCGTAGTCTGACTAATCGCACCTGGTTCACCACAGGCTTGTGCCTGGCCGTGCTTATGATGTCATCGGTCTGCCTTGCGTTGAAGTTAGACAGTCCGATCGCCTTGACCAGACCTTTGTCTACGAGGCTCTCCATGGCCCTCCAAGTGTCTCTGTAGTGTGTGTCGGAGTAACAGATGCTTCCGTCGGCCTGTCGGGGCATCAGCTCCTTCCCTCGCCTGAAACACAAGGCTGGTTACGTTTTACAGAGTTTCACCTTCAAGCTATCCTTGAGAAGCAGACTGGTGGCGGTAACGTGTGACTGCAGTTCCTCACTGGAAGGCCATGGGCCAGTGCATAAGGTACAGATCCACGTAGGGTAGACACAGGTGGGCTAAAGTGGTCCTGCAGGCCTCTTCAACATCCCGAGGGTCATGCTTGGTGTTCCACAGTTTGGAAGTCACAAACACTTCCTCGCGACGCAGAGCCTGGAATGGGGGAAAAAAAATAAACCAATACAATTGTAGAATCATCTCTGGACCTGTTGAAAGGACAAGGATTTCTTCTCCAAGTTTGGTCCAAATAAAACTGTCTGTGGAGTTCCTCAAGACTCCATCCAGGGCCCACTTCTCTTTAAGATGTATGTGTCACCACTGACTCAGATTTCAGTTCACAGCAAAATATATTACTTTAACTATACAGATGACAGTCAGCTTTACGTCTTCTAATTACCTCAGTAAAATATGCTTTATAAATAAAGTTGCTTTATGTTGTATGTCTACATATGAAAATGACCTGAATGAATATACATTTAGGATGAGATAAAAGGTTTTTGACATTGTATGATAAAAGCATAATTGATTGATGAATTCAAGCCTCTTCAGTTACTTGACAGCTGAACAGAGCAATCATATTTATAAAAGTCCAGAGCAACTGACTGGATGGACCTCAGGCTGACATCGCTGATGACAAAGCAACGATATCAACAACAAAAACAAAGAAAAGTATGTTGAAATGAAGACTCGTCAGTTCCTTACCTTTCCAGGCCCAATCCACAGAGCCAGAGCTTCTCCAACCTCCTGTTCATTGCCGTAGGCTGCGGCGCAGTCGATGTGTCTGTATCCACACTCCAAAGCTGAGATTACCGCCTGCTTCACCTGACAGTAAACAGAAACAATCCATTTACTTCCCATCCATTCATCTTTTATACCACTTCATCTAGCATAGAGTGCACACACACACTCACACAATTAGGTGAGTGTTGACTATTGTCTTTTGAACAAATTGAAAAGAACAATGAGATGGTTTCTCCAACAGATCGTACCTGACCTGGGGAACTTTTCCATGTACCGAGTCCCACTATGGGCATCCTCTGCCCTGATGAGAGGGTAACAAAGTTACTCATGATCCAACACTGAGGACCTGATGGAAGACAGACAGAGAGTGTGTGTAGCGTATGTAGTCCCCTGTGGAAAGTGGGCAGTCCAGTCCTCACGGCGATGTTCTATTGCTGTTACTGATTATCTCTCACATCTGAATTCATTAACTATGCAAGGCAGCAGAGGCTATATGCATGGACACTCTGCATGTGCGCAGCGCCGACACAAAGCAAGCGCCTTCATATGAAAAAGGCAGTCAGCAAAAATAACATTTGCTGACTTACTATTTGTCGGTAGTTTGTTTTTCCTTTTGGGTGGGAATATGAACCCTCTGTGAACCGAGCCATATTGCTCCAAATGGCTGATACAGCTCTGTGCCATCTTGGTGCAGTGTTATTGGAGCACATCTCCGCCAGCCTTGCTATAATCTGACCATGTGACACACACACACACACACACACACACACACACACACACACACACACACACACACACACACACACACACACACACACACACACACACACACACACACACACACTGCAGATGTTTCACATGATCTTCAAGCATTTGTTAACTGGAATCACCTGCCCACTGGCCACCTCCTGACTCAGCTGCAAACAGAGTGTGTAATTCACTCGTCCTCACGCCCAGCGAACATTTAACATAATGCAGTCAAGGTTTTGGTTCATACCTGTGATTGCTCTGGTGGAGGAGCCAGCAACTGACTGAGGGCTGTGTGTCCTTCTGATATTTAGCAGGCAGAGGTCAAAGTCTGGTTTTTTTGTTTATCTGTTGTTACGCCGATGGAAAATGTCCAAACTCCACAGAAGTCAGCCAAACAGCACATCAGTGTCTCAGAGGGTAAACCTGACCTCATGTTTTTGTGGTTACACATCAGTTCTTATATATGTAAGAGCTTACTGAAAGCTTGGCACTGCTTTTTTTGTTTGATTTGACGACATTTTCGAGGGGAACACACTTTCATTAACTGTATTGTGGGTATTGATGTTTGTAAATAAATGTAAAATGGGTCCTGATAATTTGTAAACACATTTTCTTGATTCACCCATTTACATCTGTAAGGACATATTATCATTAATTAATAGATCAATTACTGAGAAAGCTTTCTTTTCTTGAAAAATAGTGGTGATGTGTGTGTGTGTGTGTGTGTGTGTGTGTGCGTGTGTGTGTGCGATGTTAAATGTCAAGGATGATTCTTCTCGACGAGGACAAACTGGAGTGACACAATCTCTCAACTGCACACATTTGGTTTATTTGTTTCCATTTCAAAAAGTTCATAAATATAGTCAAATGCACATAAGCAGTGACAGTAACTCAACAACAGCAGCAGCATATGCAAGTTCTGCTCACAGCCGCAGTCCAGCGTCCTCTGAGGCTCTGAGAGGCTGGACGATCAAACACTCAGACACGTCATTCAAGTCTCTCATCATCTCACAGATTCTTCAGTATCTTTAACACACACAAAAGTGCATTTATCAGCCACCACCCATTCAAACATTTCCTCATCAACACAGTTGTATGTATACGACCTACCAGAACTGTCTGCACGACGCACATCTCATACTCACTCACACATCTTTTATCTTTGCTGTGAACCACAGTAGGAAGAGCTGGCGAGGGCTTTCAGCTCCCCCTGCAGCTGAGACAAAGAACAGCTGCTGCATTATTACAAAACCTGTTTTCTCAACAGGGGTTTCTACTCGCAGTAGTACATGTGTAAAGTTCAATGTACAGATGTTACAGAAGACAGAAGCTGTTATCAAATCACAAACCGAAGACCCATGAAACCAAAAAGTAGACACCAACATGGTCTATTTTTGGCACTGCTCACAGTAGCACCGAGACATGGCCTTCAAATGCCACAAGAGAAAAGCGGAATATTCACAACAAAGTTGGGTTTCTCAGAGGACATCTCTTTCACGTCATGCTTACATTCCTCTGGGATATCCAGCCTGGACTTGTATGGCACTTTACAGAGATGCATTGGCACGAAACCCTCAGTCTTGTATCAAATCTCCCCATAAAAATGCTCATTTACAGTACAATATTGACTTTACATTGCTTACATACTGTTTTTCTGAAATTACCAGCTTCCGGTGGTAACGTCTAACACAGCATAGGGCATCGTCTGTTGTGCACTCGACATGGCTGTTTGTTAATATTACAGTGTGATCTGTGGGTGTGTGTGTTCACATATGTGGTATGAAACTGGGCTAAGGCACCTGATTGTCCCTCAGACGTCGAGTCAGGCTGTTTAGTGCAGAGTAGTCGCACAGCTCAGAAGGAAAAGCACCCATATTATTTGCAGATTGTGATATCCAAGCTTACACTGCTGTTACAGTATGTGATTGTCATTCCCAGATTTTTCTACGCAGCGGCAAAGTACTACTATTAGTTGGTGTAACGCAGGTTTTAATGTGCATCGTGGCTTCGCACACATCAACTTATTTCAGGGGACAAAGATCATACTAATGGGCCGACAGACTTTCAGCACGATACCTTATTAGACTGAAAACATGAGAAAAAGTCAGTATGAGGCAGGAGAAAGTTCTACTCAAAACCAGGTATTGCACTGAACACGCTGAAGCTGCTGGTACACTCAAGTTGAAAATAAAGACTTTGGAAAAGAAAATATTGGAAACAAATGTTTCTTTAAAAAAAAAAAAAAAAAACATCTCACGCGTCATCTTATCACAAAAAGACGAGGATCAGAGTCGACTGGACAGCATATAAAACCACTGATAAATCTGTAAAAAACAGTTAAGAAAAGAAGGTCCAGTAGAAGCCACGGCTGTGCTGAGCTTATTCTCAGCACCGCTCCTCTGTGTGTGTGTGTGTGTGTGTGTGTGTGTGTGTGTGTGTGTGTGTGTGTGTGTGTGTGTGTGTGTGTGTGTGTGTGTGTGTGTGTGTGTGTGTGTGTGTGTGTGTGTACTTGAGCCACAAGACAAAAAAAAAAAAAAAAAAAGAATAAATTATGTGCAGATACTGCCAATCATGTTAGCACTCTTACTTCACCCCCCCCCCCCCCCCCCCCCCCCCCTTACTGGGAAACCTCTAAAAACTGCCGCGTCGGTTCAACGCGGCTTTTACCAAACACAGAAGAAAAGAAAGCTCACTATAATATTAATGGGGGAGGGGTGAAGAAGAATTATGGCAGTTTTATTTTCTTTCTGGGTAACACTGGAGTGTGTGGAGGTGGAGGGTTAACGCGGGTGTCGTCCTACGACTGTGGCAGGTGTTGTCTGATAATCTCTCTGGACTGGGGGGGGATCCTGTCGGGGAAGCGGACTGAGAACTCCACTATGAGGTCCCCCCGCTGTGACGGGTTCTTGGGGAAAGGCAGGCCTTCCCCTCTGACTCGCTTCACTGTTCCTGGCCTGATGATGTCGTGACAGGGGAGCGAGATGATGCGGTTCTCCAGCGTGGGAACGCTGACCGTGCAGCCACACAACGCCTGGAGAGGAGAAGAGATGTGACAGGGTTAATATCGTCGGTAGGAACGAAATGCCAGATCCATGAATATCTCTGTGACTTAATGTTTCCGTGAAGTAAAAACAGTTCATCTTCCCCCGGTACATCGCCACAAGACAAGCTGTGCCCCGTTTTCACTGGGCGTCCATTGTGAAGTTGTGTTTGAGGGCAGAAGAAGCACAGATTGTGTCTTTTTGTTAAATCATTGACAAACGGGGGGGAGGGGGGGGGGAGGGGGGGGGTTTAAAGAGCTGCTTTTGGAACAACAGTAGGAAATCATGATTTGGCAGAGAACATTGCTTTCCTCTCTCCAAGTGTGTGTGTGTGTGTGTGTGTGTGTGTGTGTGTGTGTGTGTGTGTGTGTGTGTGTGTGTGTGTGTGTGTGTGTGTGTGTCTCGGAGGGTCTACACATTGCTCAGGGGGCTAATTTTAGTAACAGCCTCATGGCTGGGGCTAATGAAGTGAGGCAGGAATTGGCTGAGCTCGTTAAATAGTTGAAGCGCTTGTCAGACACCCCCCCCCCCCCCCACACACACACACGAACACACCTTTGCAAACTTATCATTGCAAGGACGTGGCATTGACAGCCATTCATTGAATCCCAAAGAGACAACAAAAACAAATACACACACACACACACACACACACACACACACACACACACACACACACACACACACACACACACACACACACACACACACACACACACACACACACACACACACACACACACACACACACACACACACACACACACACACACACACACTAAGCTTCTCCTCCTTATCAAAATGCCCATTGAATCCAGTCGGAGTGTGGAAAGCGTCAAACTAAACATAGAGGCCTGTGGTTATCAAGACTTCACAGGCTTTCCAGTTAGCATCATTCACCAGATTAGCACTGAGTAGAAAGAACTATTTAAAACCACAACTCTGTGAATGAACAGGCGCGAGTACAAAGAACTTTTCTTACGTAATGGATTTCAAGGCAACTGTTACCAACTGTATCCTCACACATCACAGAGCTTGTGAAGCAATATCATAAAGGTGTCAAGACAGAAAGTCACCATTGTGGAAGAGCTATCATTTGCTGAACGTTGAAGGGACTTGGTTGTGATTGGAGGTTAAATTGGGGAAACGGGCACTCACAAAACTATCCAGGGATGAAAAAAAAAATTCTTGAAAAATATACATCAAACACAAGCGTGTATTAACTACAGTTAATAAGGTGTGATGCCATGATGAGGTCACATGACTGGCCGGGGGATCGCTGGAGTCACAGTATCATTTGCAAATTGAATGTCTGCAGTCTCTGAACCAGTCAGGTGTTCAAATCTCACAGTGGGCTTTCGTCTTTTGTCAAGAACTTCGCAAATGTAAATAAACGAGCAAATATGAGGTTGTCAAGTTACTTCACTCAGGTCCAATGACTATTGTGCCGCCAAGACTCATTAAGTTAATGTACATCTCATTAACGACACTGATATGTAGAATCCATATTCCTAGAAGTGTCTCGTGAACAAGTACACTGGACAACTCGTCCAGCGTACTTTTCTCTCTAACAATGTCAGCATGTATCTACACATGGCTTGACGACTCGAGCAATTAGTGGCCTAAAGGTTAGGGAGGAAAGCTTGTTTCCACAAGTTTGCTTGTTTGAATTCGACAGCCGACAAGCTGCTACTGTGGAGCAACTCACTGTTCTGAGCATTAACTATCAATATGGGGGTGCCTGCAGAGAAGCCCTCGCCCCAACTGGATAGACACATTTCTGTACCCTGTGGAGGGATAGTTCATTGTGTGCTGTATTTGATCTTTATCTCTTGTACTGCATTCCATTTTAGTTCTCATTTGTATTATTGTTTACATTTTTCTAATGTTTTCCTTGCTTTCATTCACTTTTCTGCGATTGTTACTGTTCATGATCTGCATGTAAAGCACATTGAAGTGCCTTGCAGCTGAACAGTTCTACACAAATAAAATATCTTTGCCTCTTCAGGTATCTCACACATATTCACTTAGAAAATGGCAAATTTCAGCTCCACCAAACTCAAATGATGTAATAGTGATTTTGCTATTACTGGCACATGCTTGTCCTCTAAGACCTTCAGTTCTAGAGCAAAGGTACGGTCATCGCTCATTCCTGTTGAATTAAGACTGTTAAGGAATTTTCTTGTCTCATGTGGTTGGAGTTTTTTTTTTCCCCCCATCTTTTTATCAGACGTTATCTCTAATACCCTTGTGGACGTCTGAGGTTCATTCGAGCAGAGCAGCTGCTTTGGAAGATATGGACCAAATATTCCAGCCATGACATCAGCGTCCATTTTTTACCCCCGACATACGTTACAGGGTGATTTAGCCGATGACTGCCATGGAGACGAGTGGCTCATCCTCTTGTTACGAACAGCTTCATTGACAAACACTAGTCTTACACACAAAGACGGGTTGCCATGGCACTCGACACACACACACACACACACCACCAGCTGATCTGGGGGCCCTCTGATTGCATAAGCCTCGGCTCAGACAACAGGACTATAGAAACTGACAGAAACAAACATACCTTCCTACATTTCTTTGCCAGATTTATGAGAACACCCTTGATACTTAAATTATATCCATATGTGCAGATTCTAATGCATCTATTGAAACCATATGATAAAAAAAAAAGAAAAAAAAAAGAGTGCTCTGTTTTATGCTTGCTTTAAAAGCACCATGATAATACTGTGAGCTGCCTGCCATCAAGCTTGTCATGAATATTGGCTGCTAATGCTATATTTAGCCAAACTGACGGGATTAAAACACAATAGCATTAGAGGAGTCATGCTTTTCTTTGCAAGATTTCACATTTTAACTGTGATCCGGATTCATCATTGGAGTCTAACAGTATACGGTTAACACATACTGTATGCGTTTTTGGATGCGGGTTTACTGCGGAAAAGAACGCTGCCTGGACTACAAAAGCATTGTTGCAGACGGTATAGTGGCACACTGCAGCGGTACAGTCGTATGAAAATGTTTGGGCACCCCTCTGAGGCTGCATGATTTACTCTGTCTTCACAGGGGATTACAGTGGTATGTCATAAAAAATGTTTTGAATAAAACCCGAGGGGTGTTTTTCTAGACAAAGACTTTACTGTAGCAATATTAAGTTGCATGAAAATAAAGCAGATGTTAAAACTGGCCGTGTTTGATATTGATGCATATTTTCTGTCAATCCAATAAACTTAATTTCACTCCTGAAGTATTCCCTTGTCCATCAGTTATTTTACAGATCAAATCACCGATGTTGTATTTTTAATGTATTTCATTGCATTAAAAAATACAACAGTATCTTAAGGTCAGTGAAAGGTCTCACAATGCATTCTGAACTGGATGAGTTTCATGAAAATCACTTTACAATGTGGTCAAACCAGCATGGTGGCAACAAACTGAGCTCCTCATTTGGAAGAAGAAGTCAATCATACAGCGCTTGAAATGCGTAAAAATGACATCTTACTCTCCTTCTATTCATGATCTGGTACTTGTATGCAAATAGAATGTTCTTGCCTATGCAGTAATATTGAAGCATACATTTAAAGCGTGTGCAGTACGTTTGGCAGGTTGTCTGGTGAGCGTGTTTCATGCAGCTGTGTTTTTACTGCAGCATTTAGCATCGCATCTTCAGGAAAGCAGAGCAGACTGGAGCAGTGGAATATGAGCTGCTGTTTGCTTTGGATACTGAATCATCTGACCCACTTCCCTAATATTCCCTCGACACCCCAACCCCAGCCACATCTTCTCTCTCTCTCATCTCGTTTTAAGCAGCATCAGACTAAACTCTCTTATCTGGCTGTTGTGACTGCGGAGGGTGTTTCGCTGTGGGAGTTCTGCAGCCCAAACTTAATCGCCATGCAGGTTTGATCAAGTACCATCTCCTGCCTATAGTGCCCCAACAAACTCTAATGTGCTCTCATTAGCCGCTCATCATAGTGTGCCTCTGTGTGCGGGCACCCAGCGCATAGCCTTCTGTGGTTGATTTGTGAGCGTTGTGTAACTTTCAGAGGGAAGCTGTTTAGAATTGGCCAGGGAGTTGAGCGCAAACAACTCCCCTGATATATCCGACTCTTTGAGACCACCTGCCATTAGGCTGGCCATGTGGAGAGCAGGCAAGTGAATGGCAGCGCAATTAGAAACATTAACACTTGGGTAATTCACAGAGCGAGCAGAGCTGTGCTGGACTCGATGCCCTCGTAGGAGCGGCTAATTAAATGACCTGCCAGTCACCAGTAATTAGTGAGCTGATTGTCACCACCGTCACACCACAATCCATCTTTAACTCAAGCTGCAAATGTCTACACGAGCATGCTTGTTTATGGCCGGTGTGTAGCTTGTGTGTCTGCTCATGTGTATGATTTTATACGGCAGTACGTTACAATGAGGGATGCACTGGCTGTGGGCCAGTTACATGAGGACACCAAATTCCTGCCTCTCCTCTCTCATCGCAGTGGAAGAGACTCTGCTGTCACTGATCTCACCCTCCAGCAAAGCACACACACTAACAGACCAAATCCTCAATATGTTCAATATGGCCACCGCACCAGGACATAATCCAATCCTTAAATTACCGTCACACTACTCTTCTGCAGCCGCTGCCTGCACAGGCTGACGGAACAATATTAGGAAACAGGAGCAAAGTCACTGCAACATTTTGGATATTCACCCAACGCTTTCACAACTTTGTGAAAGAATCTGATTTTGGACAGTTGGCTCCACTGAGACTCAACTTCTAACTCTGCAGCATTATCTACTGATCAAATTGCAGAACTAAAGCTGGGGGGGGGGGGGGGGGGGGATAAGTAGAAAAGTAGGAGCACGGTTTAACTGAAAGTTTCAGACTCACCTCTTTCAGACTGATCTTGCAGTTATAAATGATATTGGAACCGTCTCTCCTGAAGTGGGCGTGCCCTTTTGTCTTAAAGGCTATGTCAGCAGGAATGTTCTCCGGGGTCTCGTCCCCTTCCTTTGGGAAAGTAATCTTGGTCCCCTCCTTCCAGCCCTTCTTGATAATAATGTTGAGGATCTTGTCCTCCGTCCTCATGCTCCGGCCATCCGGGTTCAGCCTGCGACGGGTGATCTTCATCCGCTTTGTGCAGCCGTGGAAGATCTCTTCCAGCGAGACCTTCAGCTCGTGAACCACCGGTGGATCCTGTTGCTTCCGGTTGGTCCCGAGGCGCTCTGATGGCACCCCCTCTCCTTCTGCGGCCCTCACCGGGAAAGCCATTGTTCATTCCTCCCGGGAAGCCAAACTGTCTTCCAAAATGAGTGAAAGGGTCATCCTCATCTATGTCTATGTCCTGCTCGGCTTCGTTACTGTGGTCGTTGTGAAAGGAGAAACCGTTTGAGCGGCTATGGCTGCGGTTCGAACCAAAGAACATGTCGAATGGGTTGGAGCCGCCAAAGAAGGAGGCAAAGGTGGCATGAGGGTCTCCATGGAAAGTGTAATGGTATGTAGAGCTGCCTGGAACACCCGAAGAGCTGCTGCCTCCTGTCTTCAAACCTGAAAGGGAAAAAGAAAGAGGAACGTGACACCTCACATACACATGTACGCACTTAAACACCCACCAGCTGATGCCGAACTCGCCAACTTGTACTCAGACGCGGGACGCTGTTCAGGAAAAACACCATGCGGTAAAAAGTAGGGATAAGAGCGAAGCCCACGTGGGAGGGAAAAAATCCCACCGCATCATCACCGATCTTCCAACTGTGCTGGTTGTGGAAGGAAAGCATCACACCATCCGACACACTCACACAAATACACACACTGACATGCACACCTTTTCAACTGAGACACATAAAAAAAAAACACCCACAAATGCAAACTACAGCAGTCGCCGCTATTCATATCTCAACCACGTAATAATCTTAAACCATCCGTCCTGTCAGTTAACACACACACACACACACACACACACACACACACACACACACACACACACACACACACACACACACACACACACACACACACACACACACACACACACACACACACACACACACACACACACACACACACACACACACACAGCTCTATGAGCTGAGGTAGACTATGAAGTATTGGAGCTGGTAAGTGTTGTTGACACCACCGATAACAATAGACAACGACACACATTCCAGCGCATAAACATAAAAACCTGGACGAGACAGTGTTATTATTACTTCAGTGACTGAAAGCCACCAAGGTTCTCCACTGTCATATTAGATGGTGACTCTGTTCCTGAGCTATTTCAATAACAACTTAATCCATCACGGAGCCTGTTTAACAAGGCTCCACTGACAGAACTACGAAACCACATCTGCTTGCACTCCCTGACACAGAAAGAATCAACGCCCCTCCCCCCCCTCACCTTCTTCTCCCAGCTGATCGTAGACCACCCTTTTCTTGGGGTCACTGAGAACCTCATAGGCCTCTGCGATCTCCTTGAACTTCTCCTCTGCGTTTGGATCTTTGTTCTTGTCCGGGTGGAAGCGGAGTGCCATGCGCCTGTATGCTTTCTTGATCTCCTCCTCGTTAGAGCCCCTGGGGATGCCCAAGGCCTTGTAGTAGTCCTTTCCCATTTTTACGTTCTTCCAACTTGGACCTCCGTCTTCAGCTCAGGCCGCGGTCAGTCACTATTGAGACAGAAGGGTAAGAGTCTAATAAATTAAGAGTTGAATACTGCCGAGAGCTGGTGATTATATAGGACCTGGTAAAAGTGCTGCATAGGATCACGTGCACTAGGTTTTGACTGAGAGGTGCACTTAGTGATAGTTGAGCTGATCTGTTGCTATGGGAATGTGGTTGCTGTTCTGATGCAGAGTCAGACGGAGCGTGCAGAGGAATCCCCATCATCTGCTTCGTATCTTTTAGTCTGGTCTGGCAGGTGGTGGGAAACTCTCCCATACTGTAATTATATTTCAAACTCACTCATACGGAAAAAGATGGTGACCTTAC
Source organism: Blennius ocellaris (assembly GCF_963422515.1). NCBI lineage: Eukaryota > Metazoa > Chordata > Actinopteri > Blenniiformes > Blenniidae > Blennius > Blennius ocellaris. Next base: position 16,509,995 of record NC_137656.1, read on the forward strand.
AGCCTTATAAATAAAAATGGACCTGGCTGCCGCAGATCAGCCTCCACCACTGCTGTGCTGTGTTTAGCCAGCCGGGCAGAGACATCCAACCTGACAGCCAGAAGAAACCCCCTCTCTCACACACACACACACACACCCACACACACACACACACACACACATACACTGCGGTGATCAGGACAGGGTAATCTCCGGCTGGATCACACCGAAAGCCTGGCTATTTCTAAAATAAAACCACTAAAGTAATACTACAGTGTCCGCTGCTGCTTATCACAAAGAGCCGCAATAAAAAAAGGCGACAATGTATTGACCAATCACTGGGTTATTCGGAATAAATGGTACTCAGCAGCCCTCACAGTAAAAATAAAACGAAAGGCAATAAAACAAAGCAAAAATCCTACCTGTAAGCTCCACAATAAATGTAGAATCAGATGGGCATGGTCCTTCTCGTCTCCCCTTTCTTGTCTCCGCTGCCTGTCCGCGGTGCGCGTGCCGCTGCCGCCCTGCCGCTCTGCCGCTTTGACGCTGCCGCTCCGTCGCGCGCGCCGCTCCTTATAGCGGCAGGACGCCGGGGAGGAGGATCACCGCTTCGGAAATAACCGGTGACCAAACACTCAGCTCCGCCTGACGTTTCCCTGGAAAAAAGAGCCAGCCCTCAACCTACATCCACATCTACATCACCGCCGCTGGTATTCCGAGAGAGAGAGAGAGAGAGAGAGAGCTATAAGGAGGCTGCTGTCAGTGTAAAAACCAAGACAAATAAAAAGTTTATTTTCAGCGCATGACAATCAATTAACTTATTGTATGTGTTTAAGTCATTACTTCATAACGGTTGTCAACCGGCCTACTGTAGTATGGTCCCATCATGAGTGTGATCCAGTGAAAAAAACCGCATCAGTAATCAACTGTAATAGTTTTCTGTTGATAAATAAAATGTTTCCTTACCGAGCCTGCTGCTGCTGCTGCTGCTGCCTGAACTGTGTCCGATCCTGTCTGAAAACTGCAGCCTTGGAGAAGCAAATCTCTCTCTCTCTCTCTCTCTCTCTCTCTCTCTCTCTCTCTCTCTCTCTCTCTCTCTCTCTCTCTCTCTCTCTCACACAGCAGGATTCTTTGTTCAAGGTCTTAAGTTCTGCTCACAAACAAACACACTGTGATTTACAGTCAGGATTTACTTTAATTTGAATTTGCCGTGGTGTTTTAACTTTCTCTTCTTTAATCAGGCAGGCCAAGAGGTGTGAGGCCGTGCTGTCCCTGTGTCTGGTCTTATTTGGAGAGAGAGAGAGAGAAAGAGAGAGAAAGAGAGAAGAGAGAGAGAGAGAGAGAGAGAGAGAGAGAGAGAGAGAGAGCGAGAGAGAGGATGGATCAGAGAGGTTTTTGTGAAAATCGCCAGGCTCTGTCGTGCCTGCTTTGAGACTTCTGAGTCATGTTATGAGTCCTCACACGCCTTTTTTTATTTATTTTTTTTCATATACCTTCTATCATTTTATCCTCAGTCTATCTATAAACTCACACCTCCCTCAACTATCACAAACTAACCACAGTTTAAAATCTTGACATTCAAAGTTGGATTAATTCAGATCTCAGTGACCTCTGGACCTCCACTGGTGTAAAATTTTCACGATTAACAGTTAAAAAAAAGCTCAAAGGGCTTATTCAAATAATTAGTAATCACTCTGATCTTGTTGACTTGATAATGCTGATCACATGGAATACAAATTACATTTCCAACCAAAATGAAATGATAACAAAATTACTTCTTGCATTATTGTTGTGTTTTTGACTTGCAGTGGATTATTATTCAATGTAAGTCTGGAGTTCCTCTACCATCTGAAAGTTGGCACCCCGACCAGTCTTCGCTTTGACATCACCAGCTTGGGGTTAATTGGTGGCTCTGAATTCCCTGTGTCTCTCTCTCTCTCTGCTTTGTCAATGATGGACATGATGCCTCCAGCCTTAAGATCCCCCTCCTCTGGAAGCAGACTTTCTCCCTACAAGCCAGCATCCAGGCAGCTTCTCTTTTGACAAGTGTATGCAGATTCTTATTTGCTCAGGTCAAAGGTTAACTCAATCGGGTCCAATTTTAAAGCTTCATAAAGCTTCCAGACCAAAGCAATGTGAAAGTGACAGTTGAAAGCATTTCCTGTGATATAATTGTAAAATAGCAAATGCCTAAAATGGCCCATGTGCAGTTCTATACATTGGTGTAGTGGTAAGCACTCTCCCTGTATATCAAGAGATCATGTGTTCGAGTCTATTCCTTTTACAGTTTTTATATGTTTATACATAAAACAACCCATGTGCCTCTGTGGGATGTGAGGTTATGGAGCACTTGTCCGCCGTTTTTATCATAACAGCCTCATTCCCGTACTAATTTGAACAACATTTCGTGTTCCAGGTTAAAAAATCTGATTTACTATCTTTAATTGAGTTAACGCCACAAATACATCATCTTGTTCAACAAGATTTTCTTCTCAGAGGAGACTTTACTTGTCATTTGAAGTTAGAAGATTTGGTTTTGCAACAAATGCAACACATAACATACATCACTGCTTGAAGGCCAGACATTCCTCAGTGACCTCATCACCTTAATCAGTCCAGAGCGAAGCGACACGTGACCAGCGCAGCTCTTAATAAAGGAAATCACAAATATTACCATTGGAGGTTTGAGTCATGACTGACGTACTGCGAAGTGCAGAGAAAGGTTCCCTCAGTGGGGTGAAGTGCTCGAGCTCTGCATGGTCAGTGTGAGAACAAGGAAAAGAAAGAAATAAACACTCATTTAACTTTGAGTCATCGCTCCCCCGCAGCCTGGTGAGGAGGTGTGCGAAAAGCGGACGTTTCAATGGAGGTGTCTGTCTGACACACACAAATATACGCACACATGCATGTACTCATGCACGCGCACACATACACACACACAAACACACACTCACTTAACATTCATAACAATGCAAGCATGCAGACAAGTCCCAATGTTGTATATATGAGCAGGAGGAATGCAGAGACACTCCTCTGTGTGTGTGTGTGTGTGTGTGTGTGTGTGTGTGTGTGTGTGTGTGTGTGTGTGTGTGTGTGTGTGTGTGTGTGTGTGTGTGTGTGTGTGTGTGTGTGTGTGTGTGTGTGTGTGTGTGTGTGTGTGGTGACAGCAGGGAGGGACTTCAGGCTTGTGCAGCTGTCCAAGAAGAGCAACTGGTTAGGAAGTGGGGTGTTTTTTTTTTTTTTTTCATGTAGAGTTCTCTGTTCGGGCTGAGACTGAAACATGTTGAAATCAGCTGTAAGGCTCAGGGGAAACACTCGATTACAGTGAGATATTTACATCTGTCTCTGCAAAGTCAACACATACGTTATACAATCAACTATTCTTACTCATTATTGACAGAGGCTCTTGCATAACGCATAACTTTCAGGAAGTATAGTCATATACTGTATAGATCAATAGATTCCTCCAGATTCAACACTTCTTGACTTTTTTTATCCATCCATCCATCCATCCATCCATCCATCCATCCATCCATCCATCCAATCAAGCAGTCACAAGTGTGACTACTACTGACCACTCCTGACTTTGTTTTTATTTTACACAAAGACTTTAAAATATAATGATACATATAATGAACAATTAGGTCTAAGAGTAGACATTCAATATTAATAATAATCTGGAGGAAAACATTGACCAAGTTATTGCTTGCTGGGGGTGGCATGATGATGCAGTGGTCAGGGCTGTCAGAAGGTTCCTGGTTTCTACTTGTTGGCCCGCATTTGTTGCAAAATTCATGTATTTGATCACATTTCTGTGTCTCCAACTATTAGCTAGATGCCTTAGGTTTGTGTGTATATGTGTAAATGTGAGTCTGTGTGATTATCTGTCTTTGTCAGCTCTGTGATTGACGAGTCATCCTTCATTTCACAGTATTGAAACCTGTATAAGTAAGGTGCACTTCTCGGAGAAAAGAATAAAAACAATTCATGTTTAAACAGTAAAACCACTGGGATGAGAAAGTCCATAAAGTACAACACAATAGATATTAAGTTTCTATTTCGATCTAAACTACATTAAGAAAGTCTTTATACATGGATACTTTGTTTTCTGGGATTTAAAAGTTCACAATAGATTTTTGCCAGAATACTAAAACTGCTGCAGAAACTGGTTACTTCGGGAGTAAACTTCGCTTGGGTATGACATGAAGATTAAAAAAAATTGGCTGTGTGTTTGAGCATATTCCTGCTCTTCTTCTTTTGGAATCTTCTTTTTAGGGAATTTATGGACCTACTTGTTTCGTGAGGAGCCGTTTACAGCAATTTATTATTATGTTACAAAGCCAAATACATTTTAAACCCTGTCATTTTTAATTTTAGCAAGATCCAACATGGCAAATATGCCCTCGTTTTAGGAAAGATCGCTAGCATCAATGTTTGTGGAGTTCAGAAGTGCTTGCTTTCATGAATCTTATCATTTTCTTTAAGAATGAATAAAAAAAACACATAAGCCATCATATTTAAATATATACAATATAATATATTTTTAATTTTTTCACGCATGGTCTGTTGGGTACATTATTTGTTCATATCAAACGCATCCTGGCTGAAGGCTGCTGTTTTGACCTCAAATAACCTTACAAGTGCAGCTGCTCTTTTTTTTTTTTTTTTTTACATTTCTCGGACCTAATTACCCATGGTGACCGGGCTCAGCCATGTGCTGCTCTGATGCTGAGTGTGCATGACACAGTCTGGGAACAACTCCGGATGCTGCGTTTCCATGGTGACACGGTTATCTGCCAGACAGCGATATGTCTGCCAGCGAACACCGACTGTCTCCACGAAGAGCCCAGATAGCACGTGCACATGCACGTATGGAGTAAACTGTACCGTGTGTGGGCGCAGAATAAGAAACTCCAGCAGGGCTAATTACTTGAGAGCAAACTGTCACATAAACACGACTGCTTGAGTTGAACTCCAGCTGAGCTGAGAGACGGAAGGTCGACTCAGTGGCAGGAGATGACAGAGCAGCGTGCGACACCAGGAGCTGTACGCGAGAGCAAAGTGGGTACAGGACTATGTATATACAAGCAAACCCCCCCCCCCCACCCAATGTTTTTGTGTCCCTCTCGCAGCCTCAGAACACCCCGTCCTCTCCACCTCCTCTCTCACTTCTACCCTTCCCGTAACCATAGAGACCACTGTTGCCTGAAGAGAGGTTTTCTCCCAGACAAGATGTGTCGGTGTCAGACGAGGATACCGAATGCATGTATGCACGAGTGCACAGAAATGCACTCAGTTGGCTTCATACACACTACACTGGATAGATCTGGGTGAATGCTGCACTTTATTTATGTGGAGTCAATCTACTGCTCAATTACAAAGACACAGAGAAGAAAAAAATATATATAATGCAGATGCAATAAGATCAATCCTCATCAAAGCTCACTGTAATGGACATCCTCGGTAAAGGAGCTGAATAATCAGTGTTACAATCTGCATTGTATTGAAACTATGACAATTTAAGGCCATTTTTTCTTTTTTTTTTTAGATGGTCAAGGCTGCAGTGCATTGTGCTGCTATTTGCTGTCTGAACCTCTTTGACTTACTCGCTCGCTCCTCTCAGCTCAGGTTAGAGTTCTGTTTTCAGATGTGTCCTCATGTGACCGGACCTGCCAGTCTTTGTTTTCTCAAACGCTGCATGTTGTACATATAGGCCCGGGTCGCTGCATCAAGCTGACAAAAACCAGCCGTGAAACATTAAGTTTCATTTATTGTGCATTGTTTTCTCCTTTTGCAAAGCCTGTCTCTGTGATTCTCCCTCCTGCCGTGGCCCCACAGACCCATTCCCGATCAGTGAGTCATTAAAAAAAAAAAGAGAAACGCTTCTGACATTACCAGTCACCACGTAACGCCGGTAGCAAGACGAGCTTCAGGCGGCTAAAGTGCAGCTCGATTATTACCAGGATGGCACAGAGCAGCACAAGTGGCGAAATGGCAAGCTTAATTAAGTATGAAATCTGTCTTCAGTGTACAAAAAGTCTAATTGAATACGATTCCGTTGTTAAATGAGAGTATGGAACATATATAGACCCGCCCTCCTTCAGCATCAAGTCCCTGCAGCTTTAGTGATCTGAAGGGGAGCACTCATACGACTTTATAAGGAAGCCAAGTGTTGTGGCACATTGTAATTGGAACGTAGTGTTTGTTCCAGAGTGTGTGCTTGTTCAGAGAGAACAGAGAAACAACCTGGGTACACGGAGGAGCAGGTTTAAGTAGCTGAGCAGATGAAAATAACATTTCTTTGGCAGAAACAAGGAAAGCACTTTTGGCTGGACATGAACATAATACTAATGGCTAATGTTCTCTTCTTCAACATGGCCACTCCACACAGGCATCCACTAGATTCATCTGAATTTGTACAGTACCAGAGATTGAGATATTTGAGATTGTAGCGCTCGTAGCCTCAATAGTAAGAGTAGCATTAGGCAGTGAAGTCTTTTCACCAGCTTTCCTGGTTTGTCGACTGCACATTTTGAGAACGTGCTACCAAGCCTGCATCAGACCCCTCCTTGGACTTGATCCCAATAGTTCACATGCAGGTCTGAATCCGGCTTCATAAATCCTGCTTCAATAAATATATGCAATATCCTCTCAGATCAAGAGTAAACAACAGGATGCTTTAAAACAACAAGGCATGATATGCAAAAAGCAACAAGGCATAAACATATAAAGGTAAAGTGCAAACGAATGTCACAGATAAGAATTGCTCGGGACTGGTTATGCTCTTTTGATGGCGGTGAACCAGTCGGAAAAGGATTTTTCTCAAATGCAAAGTCGGCTCTGATGAGTCAGTCAATTTTGGCCACACAGAGCATCGACTGATGAAACCTTTAACCCCTGCTGATTGAATGTCAAACGCGATTCAGCTTTAGTTTCATCACGTCAAAGCTTCGCGTTGCAGGAAGATATTGCCTGTGCAGAGCAAATATTTACTCTCCCTTACATTTGAGCATGGAGCTGTAAAGTCCTCGAATCTCCAGCATAAGTCAAGCTAACGAATGATGTGCAGGTATCTGAGTTCAGGGTACAAGAGGTTGGCGAGCAGCGCCAGCAGCCGGGGTCCATCCTTGAGACAGTGTCCAGGGTAGCGGATGAACTGGACCGCTTTATTCACAGCATCTTCTAATTCAGCATATTGTTTGTTGCTGGGCATGGCCTCCAACATCCCCAAAGTCTGCATCCACAAAAACAAAAACACAAACCCAAGACAATGTTATTTTTAGGACATTATTACAGACTAAAAACTGAACATGCTGCAGTTTTTTTTTGGTTTATTTTGCATACTTGCTGCGCTTTTGCAGAGAGCTTCAAGTCACTGGTGGCTTGGAGACGCAGCTCGGTCTCTGACGACACCTGGATGGACAGGAAGGCTGCAAGACTACGCACCACAACTCTAAACCTAAACGTACACAACACAAGCAACAAAATAACTGTGTTAAATCACGCCGACACCTGATTTCTGCGCCTGATGTTTTAATTTGCAAAAGGAAAAGATTTAGCTGACCTATTAGAAACAGGAGATCTTTTCCCGAGGCCTATCGCTCCGAGTAGCCCAGAGTTCAGTCTTTCTTCGCCAAGCTGCAGCAGCCTGGTGTGTAACCTTATCAGACCCAAGACGACCCCTGAGACTTCAGTCTGACCTGCTTGCGGCTGCAGCTGCTCTGCTGACAGATTAAGTGCCTTGTGCCACCAGAGAAACAGCTTGGCTTCATCCCCTGGACCACTGGGAGGAAAATAAAAATACATCTTAACATGTAAAATATTCATGCCGACATCTTAATATGATAAACTAAACTTCAAGATGGCAACAAATGGAACAATGAAGAGGTTCGAACCTGGGAAAAACCTGAGTGGTCCATGTGTTGATGAGAGCCAGAGTTCTCCTCTCATTGACTGCTGTGTATTCCGTGTTGAGGCGCTGCAGGATGAAGGCGTACAGGGTCAGGAAGCTGCCTGCCGATTGGCTCTCGGACAGGAAATCCTCCACTGTGAGCTCAGGCACCTGGAGTGATGCCAACACAGGACCCCAACCCACAGCCTCTTCCTCCGCTGAAGAGAAACAACAGACGGGATATGCACATGTACTTCGGAAGAATTGAGAAAATGAGCTCTTTGTCAACTAAAAAACTGACAGTAATAACAGAGGTTAAAAACTTTTGGACTTAAATGTGCATTTCATTCAATAAACTAAGTCTGTGATTGCTTTGTTTACCATGGTTAAAGTATGCCGTGATACAGGCCTCCATGATGCGTGTCATGTGCCGAACCGACGCGAGACATCGGGAGCAGGCTGTGAGCAGAGGCAGAATGGGAAAGCCCCGCCCCTTCCTGTCCAGCCAGGTTATGACATGAGCAGCGAGGGCCTCGCCCGTGGACACGCCCACTCCGTTCAGCAACGCCAGAGCGTCGCTGAACAGGCTGCAGAAAGCCATGTGCCTCTGCTCCAGACCCACCTCTGCAGAGGAAAAAAAACATTGCGGTGCAGGTGAGGGGATGAAACAATTGATTAGTTATGGCTTCTATAACGCTGACGAGGAGGACGGTGAAGATTCACCAGCGGGATTGAACGTGACGATGCTCTCCAGAAGTGTCTCCAGCTGCGCCTCCAAACTGACGAGTGTGATCCCACCTCCTTGTTCCAGGGTCACTAGCGACTGCACGCTCCAGCAGACGTACGCTCCGGCCTTCACGGTCTCCTCCTGAGCAAAGAGAAGAAGAAGAACACAGAATTAATATTTATATTTTTGGGTAAACCTGGCAGATCCATATCAGTGACTTTAGATTGCTAGATGGCAGCAAAGTGCCTCCAGTGTCACCACTGGTATGTGTAGAATATGCATCAATAGGCAGAAAGTGGGATAGAAACACCACCTCAGCTGTATGAAGACCAAAACAATAGGTGTGAGGGACTTCATGCTTTTCAGGCAAATTTTTCTTTTAACGATTTGTGGGATCTTTGCTAAAAAATACAAGGCATGAAATAAAACCTGCTGGATCCTATCGAGATATTAAAGGAGTCTGTCAGCTGGAAACACAACTGGCAAAGAAAACTGAATTGTTTAAGTCTAATTTTAGTGTGGATGTTCCAAGCCTCCTACTTTCACACCACGAGCCTCAGGCAGTGCAGACACCCATATAAGAGATGCATGAATTTTTATATCCTCCAACATAAAGGCTCTTCTGTATCACACAGCTGTTTTGAGACTATATATTCAGTAATTTATCCTCACTGGTTTAAATAAGCAGCAAACAAACCCCACTATAGGTTGCAAGACATTTGTTATATTTCATAATGCTTATTTGGACTAAACAAGAAAAGAGTGAATAAAAGACAAAATTGGGGAATAATAGGCAAATGAGTCATAAATGAACATACTCTATTTGATAATACGTGAACAAATGTGAGTTTATAAAACAAGCTGTGCCGGACCGTCTTACCTGGTGAGGGGCTTCGCTGGGGTGGGGGTGAAGCCCAGCAGCACTACGGAGACACTTCAGCAGCAGCTGAGGTGCAGACTCAGAATTAAGCAGGAGGGAAGGAGGGTAGTGAGTGCTGACATATCCCAGAATGCTCTGGTATGAGGACAGGTCCAGCTGGTGCCAGGGCAGAGAGGTGGACTGAACCAGCAGACTAAGCAGAGGAGACTCCTGGAGGTCGGAGAAGGGAAAACAGTGAAGAAAGTATCCGACACTGACGTGTCGTCACAACAACTTGGACTTACTTGCCGCGTGAGGAGCTGTTCCTCCTTTGCCAGACAAACCAGCATGTACAGCAAATAGACCAACATGGAATGTGACTCCTTCTGTGTGTCTGGCAGAGTTGGATATGCTTTAGCGCCCGGGGCCGTTTTGAAGTGGTCACTGAGGACGCTGACCCAGTTCACTTCACATAACACTTCTCCCATGAACAGAAAGCAGTTCTTGGGACTTCCTCTTTCAACCTGTCGGCACAAAAAAAGGCAGAAAACAATATTGAAACTGTCAAAACACAACAACAAGATAAGTAATAACATTAGATAAACTGCAACCCTAACGTGAGATGGGACTCTCTTACTTTATTGTGTCTCGCTGTGTAAAACCTGAATGTTGCTCAGATTCTTAAGTGGCAGTAGAGACTATAGCAAAGTCTCAGTTGGTGACTGGATGACATGAAATTTGCATGTTAACCGTCACCATTGGTGTGTGACTGTGTGTTGAAATGGGTGATTGTGATTGACAAAGCACTTTGGGAGCTGCTACAGCAGTGGAAAAGTGTTAAATAAGTTCAACCCATTTACACTTGACCATGGAAACCTATGATAATGATACTGTACAAGATGAAGCCCAGTTTCTCAGGCCAACAAGTTCCCCCATGGTGTGGATGTTTGCAGGGTCAGAGGTGAGAGGGCAGTGTATCTTACACTGAAAAGCTGCTCCATTAGCTGAGTGTCAGGGTGCAGGTATCTCCAGGGCAGGCTGCGGAGGTGTGTGTGGTACAGATACAGCAGGTACTCGGGTGTTCGGGGTGAAGTACAGCTCTCACAGTACTGTGTCATACACAGCCACAGAGCTCCTCTCTGACCAGGGAGCAGACGGTCTGACACACAGATACGGCGAATAAGATATAAGGCATTCACAGATCCTGTATCGTTCTTCAAATGTACATTTCACAGCAGATGAACCCTTAAGAAAATAACTGACCTCTGAATTTGTGATGAAGCGTGTCGATCAATTGAGTGTAAAGGCCAACCAGGCATCCTGCTGCACTTGCGTCCGTCTCCAGCCATGGATAACACTTGATGTTACTGAAAACCGACACACAATGGCCTCAACACTTCCAATCCTTATAATTTGTGCCTTAGTACAGCACTGAAATGATCACTGTGCCAGATGTGACCCACAAGTACAGCTCAAGAGTAAACAACAGAAATCTTTTACGCACACATGTACACAGCTCTTTATTGTCTGCAATGTGCTAGAAGTTTGAGTAAAAACTAATGAAGTTGAAATTGATTCTTGCTTATGCTTCAGTTGGGTAAAACAACAAAAACTACAAGACCATAAGCTCTATCTGCATTAAAAAAAACAGGATTTTTGGTTATGAATATAAATATTATGATTAAATATTATGAATTATGTTGAAATTCTCTCCTCTCTGGAGTCGGCCCTGTCTGTGCTCGCATCTGTTCCACGCCTGCCTGAAAGAGCTCACTCCGGCTCAGCCTCTCTCCGTGTTTTATTAGGCAGCAACACTTACCCGCCTTCACCCGTGTCCAGGGGAAAGATCCATGGCTGAAACAACTTCACGATCTTGCTGTGCAGATCCTGCAGGGCTGTGGGAAGGCAGCGATCATAAAGGATATGCGCAAGACTGATATTTTATCCTCCAAAAGTGGCCACAAGTCACAATGCAGTTACCTTTCATTATTTTGCCGCTGCCCACAGACTCTCTGGCACAGCCGCCGAGCTGCACGCTGATCAAACAACTGATCAAATGGTCCCAGAAAGAAACAACGTCACTGGCGTAAGGAGTCCAGGTAGAGTAGAGGCCAAAGCTGCGGAGGTCGGCTTTATTGAGACGACTTTTCAAAAAGAAATCACTCAGCCAGTCCACCGTTTCATCCACCTGTTTGCCGCCGATGAAAAGCAAAAGCATGGCTTCATCATGTTCAAATTTTGTCTTTCGGGAGACACACAAAAACTCAGTCTTTGTAGTGTATCATCAAACCAGGTTCAACTCTACAGACCACAGTAAAAACAGTAGCTACCTGCTGGGGAGAGAGGCTGATGGCGGATCTGTAGGAAGAGGTCTGGGGTCCGACAGCACAGCCCGGGACCTCAGCAGTGGTCCCGGGCAGTTGATCACTTTTCTTCTTGGAGCTGCGGGATGGAGGTAAGCATCCCAGAACTCGCAGAGTCACTTTCCAGCACTCTGGACTCAACAGCTGGTCGGAAGAACCTGATAAGGTAATTAAAAAAAGGGACAAAGCTTTTTTTTTTTTTAAAGAAGTTACTTGAGTTCTATTGAAATTGTTTTTCACAAGTGTGGAATATTCTTTTCCTAAAAGACAAATTAGACAACTCTACGTCGCCAGATGACTCAATAAAGACACATCATAAATGAAGGTCTTATTTTCTTGATTGATCGACGGATACAGCTAACTTTGGTTTTGTTTATTATTCACTTTAATCTTTTGTTCTTGCATAGATGAGTAGGTGGTGTTCTTTTGAGGAGGATGAGTTGACTGAATCACTTAAAGGATGAAGAGGACTTTTAGAAGAAAAAAAAAGGTCTTCATTTAGGAATCAAAACAGAACAAAACATACAAGGCATAAAAACATGAGCCTCAAGATCCTTTCATTCTTTTGCATCATGTAAAGAAAGAAAGGACTCATATAAACTTTCACTTTAAATATGCCTTGGTCTCGTTTGTAGATATTAAGACAAAACTACATATTTGTTAGTATAGAACAAAAAAAAAAATCTACACTCTCTAATAGTATAGAAATAATTTTCTAGCTAAACGATGAACGATTAACTTACTATTCATGAGCAGACGCACACAATCACTGTAATGGTCAGGGAAGTGGTGGCGTAAGAGCCAGGTCCAGTGTTTGGTAAACAGGTGAAAAGGCGTGAGAAGCTCGGGCTCGGGGTCTCGGCCGCAGACACACAGAGCTCCGTGGACCAACTCCAGCAGGCGCGTCCTCTCCGAAAACACAGGATGCGCTTCATTCAGCCACTGGGGCAAATCAAACTGCCGGAGAGAGAAATCGGCTAAGATGGTACGTCATCATATTCACAGTGTTCATCGCGCCGTGTGTGCATATGGGCTGACCTTCGTGAGCAGCATGAAGACAACGTCTGCACTCTCCAGGTGTAGCGATGTCACCACGTCCTGGTAAAGGAAGACGAGCTGATTCGGCGCCGCGTTGGGGGTGAAGAAGGGTGAAATGAGGGGACAGAGATGCCTTTGCTCCAGAATGGCGTCCAGGACACGGCCACACTCCTCTGCATTGCCCTGGATAAACACCTATGTAAAGGTGCGTGGAGAGTTTCATTATAATATTGAATGTCATCACAGACCGACTTCAATTACTATCCTCAAGTTTGCGATGTCGACACTAAAGTTGCATTAAATACAGCTTTCTGGTGTTTACTGAAAAAAAGATCCAACAATTTGTTGCTTTGTGTTTGTTTGGACTGCGTATGGCCACCTGTCCGAGTATCTCAACGCAGGATGAGAGGTACTGGCGGGTCGGGGGATGTCGTAGCGTATCCTCACACACAAACGAGACCACCTGGTAAAACGCCGACACGCCGACTTGCTGTACGGCCAGAGATCTTTCCGCTTTGTGCATATTAACCAGAGCCCTGAGGACGTGAAACAAAGTGCGTGTGTGTCAAGACACAGTCGCTTTTAATGAAACATTTCAGTCTTCTTTGCCTCTTTCGCTTGTGCCGAACAAACATCGTAAACATCATACTGACGTGATAAAGTTCTCGGTGTGGACGGCAGCCTGGGCCAGACTTTGAGGAGGAGGAGCCATTGCATCAGTCTGAAGCTTCTTGATGTCTCTGCGCAGCGAAGATATCTGAGTCTGCACAGCCTCCTGCTTCTGGACACTCTCGCACTGTGTAATTAACCCCAAATAAACGGTCGTTAAATGAAGCAAGGCGTACTGGTACAATATAATGTGGCCAAAATGCAGGGAGACTGGCCGTACTGTGATGGTGATGTTTGCTGGTCCTTGGCACGGCTGCCCTCCTTTTCCTTTACATACCAGAGGCATGCTGATTTGCTCTGGTTGATTCTTAAACAGTAAAGGAAGACTTTCCAGCAGCTCCTGTTCCAAGGCCACCTGCTGAGCTTCCCGTGCCACTGCAATCCTGTTAAACAAGTGTTCCAGAATCCGCTCACATTTTGTGTCCGCGTTTCCCCGTGATAATGACACATTCTACTATTACACGGTCACCACATACCTGGCTTGTTCTTTCAAAACGCTGAGGTCTTGCTGTAGCAGTTCAGTAGCAGCCTTACAGTCAGAAAGGCAGGAAGTGGGGACCTCAGCCACTGGAGCTTTTAGCTGCTGCAGTTCAGGAGCTGAACGGGGAACTGGGTGCTTCTGCAGGTTGGACAGGATTCGCTCCTTTGCTGAATAAAAACATATTAAGAACACACCAACATTGAGACATTTTTCCATAGAAGATCCATGCAATGAAGAACCGACATGTCATGGCAGTAAGTCTTAGTCACAGCACTAAAATGTGACACGCCAAGAATATATTGCAGCTTTTGTTCTAGTTTTCTCAAGAATTATATTTGCATTTGAGTGTCTCGTTTTACAACTTCGTATCAGAAGCAATGAGTCAAACAATCTTTTGGATGTCGAACAAGAATTGTGTCAATACCGTTGCCGAGGCTGGTGTAGTCAGTGAACCCAGGGTGCTGGGTCTGTAGGAAAACTGGTTCACTCTGCACCTTCTCCCAAAGAGATAAAACCTCCCTCTTGTCGTACTGCAAACGCTCCTGGTCAACATACTCGAGCCATAGTTCCTACAGAAACACGTCATTACACATTTAATGGATCAATAATATCGCATTTTGATAAATAACTTATAACTAAATAATTAAACCGTCACCTGTTGCCGCTGCATGACCTGCGCGAGTCTGTGTGGCTCGTATTCTGGAGGAAGAGAGGGGAGATACACCTCCTGCTTCTGCAGCGTCTCATCTTCCAACCAAATAGCAAAAACACCAAACAACCTGTCGACAAAACAACGAATCGGCTGAAAGGGAAAGCTGTGAACAAACCGATGTCGCCAAGAACTTTCCCGACAACAAGAGGGAATGCGAGTGCGGATGTTCAGCACGAGCGGCCTACCTGACCAGCTCTGTGTGAAGTTGTGGAGACGTGAGGTAAGGCGTTTGGTCATTACTGGGGCTCTCGTCACCCTGGCTGTCGGACGATGGCGTTTGAGGTGGCGGCACCTTGAGCGCCTGGCTGGCAGCGTAGTGAAAGTCGGACACTTCTTGTATTCTCAGCTTGAGATCTCTGAGTAAAGCGGCCTGAGACGAGGTCTGAAAGAATCTTCGGCCAATGCATCCCCCCGCAGCCAGCCTGTCGGTCATTCACATGTACAGGATGGATATATAAATCTTGTGTTTTTATTTCAGGTTTCTCCAGCGGGAGATTATGAAGCATCTGTGTGAAACACACCCATACTCCGGTCCCGGCTGTCTGAGGTAGAGCTGTAGGAACTTTTGCCATATGAGGGGAAGCAGAAGGTGATCAGGGGGTGTGGCGACGGCCTGACATGCCCAGCGGTACACTTGCAGTCGTTGGAGTGACGGGGCCACTGGCAACTTCAGCCTCTGTTGCACCTTCTAGCTCAAACACAGAAACGCCTTTAACGCCACACAACATTGGAGGTTGTATTACAAACAGACAGAATGCCAAACTTCTGGCACACGTCTGAGATCTTTGTCTTTGCAAATAGCAAATGTATTCATTCATTAAGGTCACAAATTACATTACACAACCACTTTGTCTTTCAGCACTGTACTGTGAAATTTCTCAGCAAAATGCAACCACGAAAAACAGTCATTGAAATGTTTCCACCTCAAGTAAATCAATGTATGACTTTAGTCTTTGTGTTTTCTACCTTAAAGGCTTGATCTGGGGATATGTTGGGCTCTGATAGGAGTTCATGCTCAACACAGCGTCTCAGCTGAGAGTCTTCCTCAAACACACCCTCCATGCTCAGCACCAACCAAGCAAACCAAACCTAGAAACAACAGGTCTGTCAGGACTGAAAATGCCACCAATATGATCAATATATGTTTCAACAGACTGCTGCTGCTTTGGAGACCCCTACCTCTTCACTCAGGGATTGGCCCTCGATGAAAGAGGGCGTGATGTTCCCAGCAATCCAGCCAACCAGAGAGGAGAGCAGACCACGGTCTCCATGGTAACCCAAGGCATTCTGGATTAAAAACCAATAGATATTGTTCTTTTATCACACTACCAAAATCTTACACAATGTAAGCCATTCAATGTTAATCTCATGTTTAGAATGGTACTGAAGGGCGTTAACGGGGCTATGTTCACCGTCTGCCCCATGAAAGTCATAAAATTATATATACGGCAAACAACACCTTATGCTGTTGGTAGAGGAGTTTCTGCACACATTCCTCCTGGTGGTGTTTGAAGGCAGCACAGCAGATCTGATCCATGAGGAATAAGACTGTTTTGTCTCGATACCACAAATTCTGCTGAGTCAGAACTCCCACCCAAAACTCCAGTACTGCGGCTGCTCCAACGCGGCCGGGCTTTAAGCTTTCCACCACGTGACTCTGAAAGACACATGGGATTTGGGATAAATGTAGAAGTAGAAAATTGTAGAATATACCGTGTTGATAAAAAAGTGTCCCCAACACGGTATATTCATATTTCCTCACTTTGGTTTTATTTTAACCTGCTGAAAACCTACCGACATGTCTTTTTTTTTTTTTTTTAGTAAATTAGCAATACCAGTGTCATAAAGTAAGATGATAGTTAATCCAGTAGTGAATAATGTTGTAAAAGTAACTTCATATAATTGAGGTCATAAATACATAAATTGTTTCCTTGCAACTTGAGGAGTTTTTAATTTATTCTGCCTTGGCCAAGTCCACAAATTTGTACACAGCTCAAAGATTATGCGGCACAAGTCATTTCAGGATAGACATTTTAAATACCTGAATAACACTGTTCAACAGTCGGACGTTGTCTCCATAAGTAGTTCCTGTGAGGAGCGGTGCCACTCGATGTGTGACCTGCTGTGTCACACCCTGAGGACACACGCTGTCACACTGCAGAAACAACTGGATACAACTCACAAACCTGATATTAACAAAAGAGGAACAAAAACAGTATGAGTCAGTGCTCGGGATGCTAAAGCTGAAGAGTGACTGAAGCATCTTTCTTACTGAGAGTTGTTGAGCAGGTAAAAGCTGAGGGTGTAGGTTTGCGGGAGGATGTTATCCAGCAGATGCACGGCAGCTCTCAGGTATCGAGACTGGATGAGACTTTTGAGCAAACCAACTCCATCAGTGCAAAAATGTTCCAGACTGAAAACACAGTGAACGTCCCCATGAATTCAACGTCTAGCGGAAATCCACCTGAAAATAACTCCATTGCATTTTTCCAGCACGAACCTGTGTCCTACAGTTGTCATCGCAATGGACAGGTAACATCCAATGGGGATGCCGGCTTTTACAGCCCTGAGAACAGAGTGCATGCTGGGTGAGTGTGTAAGCTCTGGTGGTGGGTTGGAGGCCAGAGCGGGAACGGCCCAGGCTCCCTTGGGATTCTGGGCATTGCCATGGAGTTTGAGTCTCAGTAAGAGTTGCCACGCCCACTGACTGAATGAGGCTTCAGGAGACACACCCAGACGAAGGACACTGGCGAGGTAAGACACCTAAAGAGAGATAGAGAGAAAGATAGAGATAGGAAAAATGCATGCAAGCCATGCTGGTTCAAAGTGAACACCTTGGTTGTGATTGTGTCACCTGTTTAATTCCCTCTGATATGAGGCCGCTGTACGGTTTGTCTGTAAGGTACTTCTGATAAGCTTCGGCCACCAGCAAAGCCACCTCGCTGTGAAGAAATGAAGGCAAGGCCAAAGATCCATCCTGCAAGGGAAAACACAAGCTTAACAACTTACGACTCAGGAATTCTCAGAATAAGTAAATTTTTATAGAACACATAACTACCTGTGTGTAACCCCAGTTCAGGCCCTCCAGGATAACACAGGCCAGACGGTTCTCCACAGCAGACAGAGGATGCTGAAGCAACCAGGAACAGATCACGCAGATTTCCTCTGGTCGCGGCTGCCACAAACTCAGGGGCAGCTCCTTACACAAGTACAGTGCCACCTAACAAGCATAAAAATCACATTAGTCTGAGCTTTCATAATTACTGTAAATTGAGGGGGGAAAAAAAGATGACACCATTATAAAATAGCAGTACAAACCATTCCCACTGTCTGTATGGTCTCTCTCAGGCGCTCCAGGATAACAGAGATCACATATGGGTGGGCTGTTGCAATGGCAGCCAGGAGCTCCCGCCCCACCTTGGAGTAAATCTCTCTTGTTGACATGCTCACATAAGACACCTGAAGCACAATTAGGAGAAAACTGATGATTCTCGAATCATGAAAGATAAATCTTCATAATGGCTGATGTATTTTTAAAAAAAATACTTTTTCCATATGTCAAGCTCTTTAGAAGAAAAGGTTACACCTCATATAAAGTCAAAATTGCACAATGATCGGGTTGAAACACGACGACAGATGAGCATATGTCATCAAACTAGATTTTGATAGACACGGAAATTTCATTTTGCTCCAGTGAATTATTCGGTACCTGGTAAATCAGCATGGCGATGGTGGTAATGAAGGTGGGGTCAGAGTGCTGCGTCGGAGTGGCCATGTGAGCGAGTGCAGTGAGGAGGGAGATGCCGTCAGAACTGTTCACCTCACACAGCCACTGTTCAAACATCTCGTGGTGCTTCGGATCTGCAATAAGGAAGAGGGGAAAACCCCAACGCAAAACATTAACACCTCCAGACTGAGGAAAATTACCTGACACTAATTCTGACGTCTGTTTTTTATTTTTAATTATAAAGCTGTATAATGATACCTCTGAGCGCTTGAATGCAGGTGTGTGCGTCACTCGTAGTGCTGAGTGTGTCTACTCCTGCTGTCTCTGCACACTGCATCACATACAGGACTTTCCACAGCATAAAGCTGGACAATGTCCCATATGGCATCTCAGACATAAACAGCCAAATGCCCAACCTGTGAGAGAAGAACGTGACAATTAAAAACAACCCCAATAAACCTTCAAGTGAAGTTTTTATCAAGCCAATATTAAAGCCTGTAAACTAAACTGTTTGGAGCACGGCTGGAAACTTGGAAGCAGCTTCTTACCTTTTGTTTCTGAGCACGTGTAAAACAGCCCGGAGGAAAAGATGGTCGTATTCCAGCTGCAGCTTTTCCAGAGACAGGGAGTGTGTGTGAGAGCTGGATCCCCCGTCGTCAGTCACACTCACATACTGAGCCCAGTGATCACTGACATAACACACCGTCATCCTGAGGGAGCCAACAAAACACTTCAGGTAATGTCCTTCTCAACATTCAGGTGTCGCCTTGAAGTGTCAAGGCTGAGATTTTGCTCGTGTAACTGGCGCTCTGACCGTATGATGTGTCCGATTCGTTTGACCAGCTGTCTGTATCGGGCTCGGTTATATGTTTGGAGGCCGAGAGCCAGAATTTCAATGAGCGTGGAGGCAAAGGCAAACACACGCATCATCTTCTGACTAGAGCAGGCCTGGGGCTCATACACACCTGGAAATGGTACATCTGTCAGTTCATAAAAAAAACGACTGACGGGCACAATGAGCCAGACGGGACGGGCTGCGTTGCCTACCCTGTTTGTTCATGTCCAGCATGTGTGAGTAGAGCTGCTGGAACGGGAACTGGGTGAGCAACGAGATCAGATCCTCCTCGCAGAGCAGCAGCCAGCTGCTCTCTGGGTCCTCGTCCTGAACACAGCAGGGCAATTGCAGGCGGAGTGGTCACGACGACCGACATGCAGCAGCAAGGACTTACTTTTAATATGAACCAGCGCCGATATGGCATTTTCGCAACGAGATGAGGCAAAATGTGAACGTTATCAAACACAATGTGTTGTGCAGAAGTAATGTCAATTGCTGAGACTTTAAAAACAAAGTCGTTTCTAGGCAACACGTTAGTACTGGCAGTCGAAAGCCAACAGGCTGATATTTAAATGGTCACAGGTTCACTTGTCACTTATTCTCAACAGCTTCAAAATGTGACTCAACAGAGCAATAAAAACCAACAAAAAAACAGAACATTCTCTTTTAAATATCAATGTCAACGGATGAATAGCCCAATGTGCCACAACATTTTCTCTGAAAATACTATCTCCACTGTACATGGTGATGTCACCAATGTAGGGAAATTACATATTTGTATTTTCAAAGATAACAACAGGAACATGCTTTAACTGGCTTTTGTGTACAAAGTACACAGATAGCAGCACTTTGGCATTTACATGTGCATGCAGATATAAATGAGATATCATGTTCACATTATAACATCCACACTCCACTGTGTTCACAAACCTTCATTCCAATTTAAGTTTCTCTCATTGTCAAAACATCTTTTGCAGACTTGTACATCACCTTATACAGCCAATTCTCTGCACGTTCACTAAGCAAGTAATACACAATAAATTAATGATGCGATTTGTTCATTTTTATGAGACCAATACAATGAAAACTTGGAAGACTTAGAAATTAGTCAGTCGGTCCCTGAAGTATTCTGGCTATGAGCACAGTAAACAAATATCTTGTCCCAAACCCACAAATGTTGGCCATGAAACCTGTTTTGGTGTTGCAAATTATTTATTATACACCAATCCTATTGTTGTTTTGATATTCATGTCACTGCTACTGTGTCCAAACCAACTGATTTGGGCAAACTAGATTTTGTCACTGCTGTTGAAATTTAAAAGCAAAACTCTTTGAACTGGACTGAAATACTTCCACAGAATGATTTTTACTCATGGCAACTTATAGCATTTTGAGTCGTTGTGGCATCTGGGGACATTTGTACTTGGAGAACTGCTATAGCTTTTGTTTTCCTTTTCTTCAAACCGTTTTATCATCTTCTTTACGCTTACCTCCTCTCCACCTTCATCCACCAGGGTCCAGTTTCCAGAGTCAGGTCCAGAACCTGTTAAGCTCTGGCTCTCGCATGGCTTCATATGGCCTAAAAACTCTGCTCGATGTCTGGGACAAAATTAGAATTGACTTGTAACTGGGCCCTGAAATATTGATTTGGACAAAAAAACAACACAAAAATGTACAGTTTTCAGTTATTTACTGCTGGAAAGGCTTCTATGTTTACCTGGCAGGTGACATTAAGACAGCTAGAGCTTGCATGAAGTGCTGCACTCCACAGGTGTTACCCCAGACTTGAATCTGGGGCAGACGAAGAAAAGAAAAATGCGATCGTCTGCCTGCATAACCGATGACAACAATACAAAAATCATCAGAGATTAATGATAACTGACCTGTAGAAAAGATGTGGCCCACTTCCCCACCCCAGCAGGACAGCACAGGAGATGACACAGCAGGTAGAGATGCTCTCCTGACCCCCCAATATGTAACAGGACAGCAACCTGGAGAGCAGACCAAGAAACACATGAAGAAACACAAACAAACCGCCCTGAACAGAGACTGAGCCGTTTCTATAAAGTGGTGAATACCAATCTCTCCAGCCAGTGATGGATGTCTGTCTGGAACTGTGCGTCGTCGAGGACTCGGCGTGTGAAACTGAACAGGACGCTGATGGCCTCTTTCAAAGGTTGGAGGGACACGGGCTCTGTTTGGCTGGCAGAGAAATCTGAAATCAAGAGAGCAAACGTTTTGTATGCACTCTGCAAAGTAGAGTAAGACAGTAGTAGTATTTGATTTTTGAAGTATGCTGGAGAAGATTCGTACCTTTCAATAAACGATACAAGTACGATTCCACCTGCAGACGTGACAGCAGAGCAGTGTATGCGTGCAGAACCACCTTCTGATGCAGCAGCTCACTGCACGCTTCAAGCAGCCTCCTCAGCTCAGCCAGCACACTCTGGTTAAACTCTGCCTGCTGGAAGCGATGGTATCCACACACCTTGGACTGGTCGGCACACAAACCCTGTTGTAAAGGAAACGTTACAGCAACTTGCCATCACTGCTTTGAGCACAGCACATTTTTGGCCACTGGTTTTTTAACACCTGTAGGGTGAGCTGTTCATCTCTGAAGCTCCAGAGGCGGTTTTGCGTGCTTCTGCAATCAGACGTCTGCGTGTGCAGCTGTGTGTGCGACTGCGTGAGCTGCCTGCGGCAGCGCCAGTAGTTCTGCAGCAGTTCTGTCAGTTCGTGGTTCTCTTGGCGGACCAGAGCGCAGAACTGAGAAACACAAACCTCGACTCCCTCAAGGAACACTCGCAACCCTCCGCCTGGCTCCCAGACACTCAGCTGCTCCAGTGTGAAGGACTGCAGAGAAAGGAGGGTGTCTTATGCAGGTTAATAAGAATAAAAATAACAATAATATGTCTCAAGCACACTGTAAACTGTTTACTGATGTTGCTGGGAATCACCTCAATCTCTGGAGCCGTCTTCGGTAACTCTGGATAGAGTTTGCTCCTTGATATTTCAGCCACAGACTCCAGAGGCTGCAAACTCGGAGGCGAAGACTCTTGCTCAGGCAGCGCCAGCACTGCAGGTTCTTTTATACAGCTTCTCGCTGCTTCCTCGCAGAGCTGTATCACTGGACCCTCTTCCAACGTGGGGACAGATGGGTAGAGTGCCGGGGCACTTGGCACATTCAAGACCTCAAACTGAGCTGAAACACTAGGGTGTATCCATGTCTGCGTGTCTTTTCTGAGCTCGGTGGTTGGGAGCACAACTTTAAGCTCAGCCTTCTGAGCTTCCGCACGACTGTCATCCTTCTCTTTTTTCGAATCCGCTGACACATTCAGACTTGACTGCATAGCCTCAGTTAGTTCTGATGTGGACAAAGTCTTTGAGGAGGAGGCCTGGTCATTCTGAGAGGTCGAGTCTGATGTTGTAGTCTGAGGAGTTTCCACAGGACCCTGCTGCTGCTCCTCTGGCTCCTGATACGGCAAACTCAGAGGAATATCTGTAAAGTCAGAGTTGGACGCCTCATCACAGACAGCCGTGGGAGCTGCAGATTCCTTTTCCTCCTGTGCCTGCTTGTGCTTCTTGGCCAGCTGAGAACATAAATGAATAAACAGACACATAATAGTGAAAATGATTGTGTGTACAAAAAGAGTAAATAGTAGATTGAATTTAACCACAGAGAGTAAGAAATCAACAGTTTGAATTATAGTCTAAATCTATTCAGTAATTTAAAAAAGCAGAACTTTTTTTAAATGACAGCTTCAAACATTTCTTTTAAAAGAACCAGATGAGGTGATGTTGCACCAAACCTTCTCCTTTGTTCACATCACATGTTCATTTACAAATCATGTAGCTCTGAGCTTTCTCGGACACATACATCACATTTAACTGTGACCTTTATGTTTGGTCTTTCAACAGCATTTGTGACACCTCTTAATATATGTCATACATGAAATGCAGAGATGGACCCAACAAAATTTTACACTCTATGTGTTACAGTCCAATCCATGTGTTCGTACTGAGATCTATTCAAAGGGAAAGAAAAAGTGAAATGAGTTGTATTATTTAGAGGATGCACATTGAAGCAAAACAACTTGTAATCAATCTGAAAATGTAAAGTGTAAATATTCTAAGGACCCTAAAACATACTGAAGAAGTGTGATAATGTCACACTGCTTCCATCTGTATTCTTCACAAACTCTGCTTGTGCAAGTTTTCCACACCTTACACAACTTGTGACTGGAGGAATAACACTTTTAGTAATCTGGTAATAATTAATGGATAATAGTGCATGGCATCCAAGTGTTTTGTCGAGCTTGAAGTTTGTTATTTGTTTCCTGAAGAGTAAAAGTATAAGGAGTATGAGTAGCTATCTTTTTTTTTAAAGATTAAATTAGTGGTTACATAGACTAATCTGTTATTAAAAATACTTGCAGAGCATCTAACTAGTTAAGGGAATAAAATATCTAACTAGAAAGAAAGAAAGAAAGAAAGAAAATAGTGGGGTTTATTCACCTGTGATTTTCCGCTGGCTTTTGTTTTGCCCTTCTTTTGTCTCACGGCCTCCATTGTTTAGTGTTTGTTCGCATCAAGTCGAGTCCACAGCTGAGTGAAGAGTCTCCGGGAGGAAACGACGTCGACCAGCAGAAACCAGCTGATCAGCAGAGAGCGAACAGTCGCTGGACGTAAACAACAGACAACCATTAGCCGGGGCAGCAGCGAGCCACGTCCTGTCTGTGATAAGCAGCTAAAAGCTGACTTGACTGTGTTGTCGAGATAAACACTGCCAGTGTCTGGCACCGAAACACTCTGTTGTATCCCGTCACTGGCGACTGGTCACAACAAACAGGGGCGTCTTAAATATACGCTACAATTACATTTTTAGGAAAAAAATGAAACCAGTCCCTTTTTATGGAACTCCGGACGAAGCGAAGCTACGCTAACGTTTAGCTGATGAACATTTACATTGTATTTCGGCTCGGTGGTTATTCTCCTGCGGCTGCGGCATTCGCACGCGGCTGGTGGCATCATCAGAAATATATTTCAACAGGCTGAAGTGAGTGACACTCGACAGAAGCTCCTCGCCCGCCGCATCGCTCTCGTTTTGTTTTGTTTTTGTTCCAGGAACTTAGCGAACGCCTCTTCGCACCACGTGACAACTCCACCTCTCTACGGCATCCCGGAGAGGACAAATCACATGCAGGCCGCAGACCATCGGGAACACATAGGGTACACATACAGTACATATAGGCCTTTCAGGAGAGTGAGGGAGAATCAACTAAGAATACGGTGTTTACTCACTTTTTAATAAGAAAAAAACACTGACAAAAAACCCCCAATAATCATCATCATCATCACTTAATACAGTATAAGTGTATCTTAGTATAAAAAAAAACATTTATTTGAGGGAACAGGAGTCTTGTTAAACTACTTCATACAGTCTTTTTTATATATAGATCTGTGTCTACAATAATAATAAAGATATTGAGCGATTGGAATTGAAAGTAAAAAAAATAAAAAAAAGGTGGATAAATGAAAACATTAACCAGTTCATCACAGGGTAACTACAGAGAGACAGACAACATCACACACTCACGTTCACGCCTCAAGGCAATTTATGGTCACCAATTTACCTCACATACATTTTTCTTGGGATTGTGGGAACAAACTCTAGTACCTGGAGGAAACCCCCCCAACACACACAGTAAGAACATGCAGGCTCCACACACAGCAGCCCAGCCAGTATTTGAACCCAGAGCTTCTCATTGTGAGGCGAGAGCAATATGATTTACATGCTGTCATTCTTTATATTGGATATATAAATGCTCAAGTTGCAACTGTGTGATGCTGTTCAATGAATATTAAATGTTTTCATTTTTGAAGACCTCGCAACAAATCCCTATTGTAGCCATTGTGCTTTTTTGTTGATTTATTGTCTGAATTATCAATAAATATAATATATAAGAAATATACAACAATAATATATAAAATATAAAAGAAAATAAACAGCTCTTACTTTCCAATCTGGTGGGTTGATAGAAGTGGGAATCGTTGCACTGCAGTCTATTTTTCCGAGATGTGTATATGTGTATAACATTGAGCTCTCCATGCAGGATGCCATGTACCACAATAAGAAGCGAAATGACAACAGAGCCCACGTCAAATAAGATAACAAAAAATACAAATACTTTTTATTACTGGTAGACAGACCAAAAGTTCACATTTCACAACATTCACATTGAGTGCAGGTGGTCGAATGGGCCTGACACGGAATCCGATGGTGTGTGTGGGCACCTTTTATGGCAGCTGTTTCCATTAGTGTGTGAGAATGTGCATGCTTATGTCTATGAATAGATGAAGGTGACAGATCATGGGAAACATGTTGAGATTACTGACTGAGACTGATTTATATAAGTAGAAATCCATTTACTGAAGCTGTTTATGTTGGAAAAATGGATGAAACTAAAGGTAACTTTTTTTGAAAATGAGAATTGGTCTTATATTCCAACTCCGGGATCTATTCATCACTGTTTGGATGCCATTTGTGTTAAAATGGAACTTGCATTAACGTGACACTTCCAGCATGTCTACTTGAAGAATTAACAGAAGTGAAGATGGTTATATATTTGTAACCTTGATACTTCTGTGGTGATAATTGAACTTTTGTTTGGGGAAAAAAAGATTACACACATTTTTTTTCTCTTTAAAGCAGAGTGCTTTATACATTTTAAATCACAGTGAGAGGAAATATTTAAATAAAAGAAAAAAAAATGTTGACATTTAAAAATAGAGAAATAGATCAATGGATTGTGACTAACTATGTTTATAACACTTCACCGAAACAATGTTTTACATTCTTTGTTGATCATGTTAAAACAATATTTACAAGACAAAATAATAAAGAAAAATTGCTAAATGATGAATTATCATAAACACTAAAGTCTCTATATTGTTTTCAAAAACATAATGAAAAGGAAAATGTTCGGTTACTTCAAGTATATCCCTGACTTGTTCTTTCCTTTTATTTATTTTTTATAATAATGACTATTATACTGGACGGTTCATCCCGTGTCTTCAAATTTAATCTATTCAAAATCATGGAATGGAACAAAAGCGTTATGTGAGCATGACGAAGGACTGCTGGAGGTTGTGTGTGTGTCAGATGTGTGGTACTCTATTTGCATTGTGCTTTTATGGAGGGTTGGGGAAAGACCAAAGGGCGACATTATCTTGGCCTCCATGTCCTGACTGTATAATGTGTGTAAAGGGAGTTGTTCTTGTTTGTATGTGTGGCTCGGTGGGTCGCTGAAGACCTCGGCTGTGTGGTGAACATACGCTTGGCTCAGAGCCAGGCTGAGGATCTCTGTCTTTTCTTTGTAGAAGCGTAGCTCCATGCCTTGACGGCGGGCCGACGCCAGCTCCCTCTGGGCCGCCTGCAGCTCCACTCCCAGCAGCCCCGGTGACCTCTGCTCCCGCCCCAGCCAATCCAGAGCCATGCTGCTGCGCATGCACTCATCAAGCCCTCGCTGGGAGTAGTAGGCAATCACGCTCTGGGGTGGCGGGAAAAACAGGAGGCCAATCAGTGTAACGTGGCGATGCAGGTGTTTAATCACAATTTGTGGTAATAGGACTTGTACCTGACGGGAGCACTTCCGCTCCCCGAGTGCCTTCAGTGTCCCGTTCCAGTGCAACAACTGGAAAACTGTCATCATCTCCTAGAGTGTGAGAAAGACAGAGAAAATCAGTGAAAGTCTTCCACAACCCAATGAGTAAAGGCATTAATGACTAAACCAAACAGTGCCGTGTGTGCGAGTTTGTAAAAAGATAATATTTTATCATTACTTTGACCAATAGTTAAACTACACTTCATTAGTTTGAAGAAATTATTCTTTTATCCATGAGGTAGGTTTCACTCAGTTTTTTTTATAAAATGCTGCCTGGGTGAGCAGTTGCCATGTGTTTAGGACCTACTGACATTAGTGTTAAACATAGTGTCAGAGCATTAACTAAACTTGACCGAAGACACAGGTGGAAAGCATTACGCAAGGATTCAGCCAAGTTAATCTTCTTTTATTTAAAGGAAATTATTAATTCTGCCAAACTATTCAACATATAATGCACAAGCCTGTACAGATCACAGACAAATGTCTCAATGCTGAAGATCTTTGTGCACAACGTTTTGTAATTATATGAGAATTTCAGTGTCTGTCTGCACACGTGTGTGTGTATGGCATGTTTTGCTTAGAAAATTTCCCTCTTTTTGAGGTTTTGCTTTCGAAGGAATGATAATGAACCCATTTCCTCCAGCTAATAACCCTCTCTCTGCACACGTGAATATTTACACAAAGGTATGAAATGTTAGGTGTTTAAAAAAACTTCCACTCCCTCTCAGGGTCGGGAGAGTGACATACGAAAAACAAACATGGGCTGTAGTATTTGTATTAAATATTCATCAGGGCTTGTTGTGAATTGAGTTGCATTTTGCTGAATAATAACAATTGTATCATGTCCAACTCCTTTGTAGAAAATCTTCATGATTTATCACATCGTTACCCATCGACCCTCACATGATGAACCCACCTCATTTTACAGCTTTTATATTTTACCTGGAACTCCAACATGGTCCTTCCCATGTAGGAGTGTAGCAGCAAACTGTAGGTTCCTATGCTGGTGCTCGAATCACTGGCATCTGCAAACAAAACCTTCACAAAGACAACAGAAATGGTTAGTCTGGAAGGAAATGAGGTGTGAAATTGACTGTTGACACTGATGTGCACCTACAGCACTTTCTCTGGCTGCCTGCTGCAGACTGTGAGAGATGAACTGAGGGCTGATTTGTCGACATGGCAGCTTGTTCACGACGGAATTCATGAGAGCCACACGAGCCGCGTCCCTCCGAGCCTCCGCTTGAGTGTCACAATCCTGAAGACGAGGCGGTGACGAAGGACAACGTGGAAGAAAGAATTGCAGCAATTGATAAAAGTAGCCACACTGTGTCAGTTCAAACTGAATAAGTAAGTCGCAGTAGATCAACAGGTGACTGACTTGAGCCAGTTGTGTTTGTACATTTTCCATGATTTTTTATTTTTTTTTATACACTTGATTACAACTAATCATGGGATCAGAACTCAAATCACCATTGTGCATAGGACATTGTAGGCCCTCACAGATAACCAATCACATGCCTTCTTTGAGCTGGGGGTGGCTGTCTGGCTCACAATAAGCCCATTGAGAAGCATCATGGGATTCAAAAGGAAAAGCTGTTTATTCCCACTAAATGTCCTTGAAAAAGTCTGCAAGTCGTATTACTGTGAGAGGGAAAGTGAATGTGATACAATATGAATTAAAATGTAATACAAATCAAATAATGTACAATCTGTGCCAGTGGTTATCATATTTAAGATATTAGTGAAAAGTGCTCTTTATTTGCAAGGGTGACTATACTAGCAACACAGTTTATTTGTCACTTACTATATTTGCATTATCAACTGATACGCATTCCCTCCTATCTCAAATTATATGAAGATGTATCCAGAATATCAACGTCGTCCATGGTCATTATAATTACACAACACCAGCTGCTGTTGTTTTCCGCAGCACGACGACAACTGGGGTTCATTCTGAGTTATACTATAACAGCACCAGTGTATCAAATTCACTATGTGCACATATGTGGCAGGACAGCCCCGATCATAACAAACACACCTTATAGTTACCAAAACAGCTCCCTCCAGGAAGCGTGACGTAGCAGACGTAAGGAGGACAAGGTGAAGGTGCAGATTCGTACAGAAGCAGACTCTCTGTGGGCCTGGCCGCCTTCCCAACAAAACCATCCGATTGATCAGAGGAACTATTGAACTGATCCTCCTGCTTCTGCTCCCAGAAGTTATGGAGAAAAGCCACCACATTCACTGCCAACAACACGAAGGAAACACAACTTTTGGGTCATTTGGTGGGTTCAAATTATCCGTCTTTAATTAAAAAAATAGATATATTTTCGACTCTTTGATAAGTCTTCTGGTCAAATGTACTGTATATCTATAAAACTGTACATTAATATTGACCTGACCATACAACTAAGGGCAGATCCGTCTATTCCCAAATTGTGATTAGTAAAGTGGAATTAAGAGGTAAAGAAAACAGTCCATAAACTGAACAAATCTGTGTTACACGCCAGTCCAATCCGAATATCAAAAAACAGCAAGATCGTCTCGTGAAACAAACATTTCATCTTCTCACAGCTTGTGAGGTACTCACAGTCTTTGTTGCCGGTGTCAGTCTCACTCTGCGAGAGGTAAGACATGATGCTTTCCTCCACTCTCCCTTCATTCATCCTCACCAAGGTCTACGTTCCACGACAAACAACTTCTCTCCCTTGAATGACCCACGAAAACCACACACACAGGGCCCTATAAACAAGCAGCCATCGCTCTCGCTATTGGGGATGAGAACATCAACAGGAAAAGTCTAAACCTGAAGGCCCCTCTTCGTCCACTTCCCAAACTCCCACTGTCTCTCCTCCTACTCCTCCTCCTCGTCTCCTGTGTGAACATCTCGCTAGGGTTTCTCTTTTGAAGCAGACCACCTTTGTCCCTCTTTCTGCCAATTAGCTCAGAGGGCCCCTCACTCCCTCTGCACATTGCTTACACACAGAGGTGCAGAGCTGGAATGCTGAGCCCCTCCCCTCGAGCGGTGCAGCTGGCTAATCCCCCAACAGACAGACGGGCACTTTAGAACCTCAACAAAGTTGTCAAGCTCAACCAAACATTGTGGAAAACAGTTGAATGCCATCAGTAGGAATGGATGCTTCTCCTTCGTCGCCGATATCCACCTTCATTTAGACGATTCTATACCCCTACACTGCAGTGTCTGAGGGATGTTTTTGACTTCACACTCAAATCTGAAGCCACAGAGTTCAGAGTCTGAGCTCCATTCACCCGCCTCACTATGAATGGCCTTTGTTGGAGTCTGAATTCACTTGCAGGAAAAAAAAAAAGAAAGCCTCCGGTACATAAATTAACCACATTTTGACCAAGAATAGTTTATCAACTCCCAGGTTCATCAATGTTTTTTTTTCCTTTTCTATGTGCTTCACTTTGACTTTATGAATCAAGTTTCCACCGTTTCATGATAAACACTGGAGCTTAACAAAAGTAAATATAAACAAAAGCTCATCTTAAACATGTTTCTTTATTCCACACCCACACAAAAGACTGAGCTTTCATAATGAAGGGATAGTTTATAATGTTCAGTCTTTTGCAGCAGGTTTATGTCCCAAGTTTGACTGACAACCGGTCAAGTTCATGACAGATAAACAGGTTCCATGTCTCTTTTCATCATATGAAGTAGAAAAAACCCTCACAACTGAGCAGCAATGTTTGGTTCATTGATTTATTGTCACTTTATCATAAAGAGTTAATTATTTACACTATTCTCAAGAATAATGAGTAGTTTCCTGGAGCGCTAAAAGAAAAATGCCAATGTTTGAACAAACGATAAAGTGGTGATTGTAAAGCATTTAAAAACAAAAAACCTGCATTTTAGTTGATTTTTTCCCCACTCAACAGAGCAGAGGAGCCTCATAACAGACACAAGCAAACAAGAAGCAATGTTGTCCATACGTCCATCACTGTACTTTTTTTTTCTTCTTCTTCTTCATCCCCAGAAGTCGGCGCTCTCCATACTAGACTTAATGTCGATCTGGTTCTCTCTTCTGGCTTTGGTCACCAGGTTGGCCTCTCCCTTCTGCAGGCGTCTCCTCTGCGCTGCCTTCTGCTGTTTGCCCAGTTGCCTCCGCACCTTCTGACGGACCACCTCCTGCCGCGCAAACAAAACCAACAGCAGGTGACTACAGATGAACGTCTCCACAGGCCAGACACAACATTACTCAGCCATGTCGCCTTGGTACAAATACCATTTTATTTACAAACTGCAGCACCATGTGCGGGCGCTTCAGCAAAGCCCTCTTGATGTAGGCGGAGCTGAAATAGCTCTGGATCTTATACAAAGATAACGGAAGGAGGTATTTGGGCAACAGGTTACAGAAATGCAGACGCTGTAGCAGCTTGAGGTGGTTCAGGGGGAGCCGAGCTGTGAAGAAAAGCTAACGTAACCAATTTCCCTCAATAAGCAAAAGAGGAATATGAAGGCAAAGCCCCGACTCTTCCACATTAACAGGAGGCATTTCAGACGGTCCGTCCATCTGATTAGGTTTCCCTCTCGTTCTATAACGTTGGAGGCAAACAGGAAAGTCTGACAGGGAGGAAGTCCTCGTGTTGGCGCAGGCTGCCCTGATGAGGGTATGTCTCCTGGGTGATCTGTTACCACGGCTCCATCCTGAAGAGCTGAGGAAGTTGTGGAGGAACAAATATGTCTGGGCTTCTTTATGCTCTCTACTATCACCATGACCACAAGTAGGGAAAAAAAAAAAAAAAGAGTAAAGGTTGATAATGATGCAACTTTCAGAAGACAGTCACAACCCTGTCAGTGTGAGCAAATGCCCAAAGCTGGTGCTGCTGTGAACAGGAAACACTATAGCAGGCCCAATTAATGAATTGAGTCAAAAGCAAGTTGAGACATGAAAAATTTAGTTTTACAAGATAGAGTGGCTTCATGTGAAATTCTCAATTCTATTTTTATTATTTCTGACTACAATTCAGAATAAGTTATAAGATAACGGATAATTAATGAGATTAAAAAAACAAACCATTTGGGTTTCATAAGTAAGCCAAAAGCTTTGTAAATGTACATTTATGTTTAGGGGGTCTTTATCACACTTATGCAGACTGAGTCTCACTTACTGGTGGTATTGTAGAGCAGCTCCCGACACTTCCCATTGTGGCTTCGCTGTCTGTCCTCCTCCTGTGTTCTGCAATTTGCAGAAGGCTCTCCGAGTCTCTGCAGGGCCACAACAACAGTAGCTGTTACTTTATTGTTCCTGGATTTCTAATGTTGCCAGGCTACATGGGTCTGGCATGAACTTTTCAGTGGGTTTACCGAAAAGGTTTGAACTCCTTGTTGGAGGCGGAAAGGTCTGTCAGCTCTGGACAATCATCGTTTGCTTCTTTCACCTCTTCCTCTAAAAGCTTTTCTGTTTCCTCGTCAGCCCCTGCTGCAGACGTCACCTCAGCCTCGTCCTCGCTCGCTCCTGCGTCCTGCTTGTGTAATTCTGCATGCGTGACCTTCAACCCTTCCAGCTCCCGGATTGCAGAATCATATTCCTCCAAGTCCAAGTTGTCCTCTTCGTCATGCGCTTTCTCTTCATCACTCTCTTCTTCTTCTTCTTCCTCCTCATTATCATCTTCCTCAGGTCCAGCAGGGTCCAGCAAAGCACCATCTCTCTCCAGATCTTTGGTGAAACCACTGGCGGAGACTTCAACGTCGAGAGAATAAGACCGCCTGCGGGCAGACGTAGAGACAGAAGATCCAAGTATGAGAGTTTTCCACTTTGAAGTCAAAATGTTACGCACAATTAAAGCAATAAAACGTCACCTCCACCTCTGTTTCCTTCATGTGCATGTGAAAAACTGTTACCTGATGTCTTTAAAGGTAGGAAAGAGCTCGCTTTCATAATTGAACCTCCTCGCAAAGAAATCTCGGATACATTTCACGTCTCGATCAAAATACCTGCAAACAGAGAGGACAAGTAAACAAAACGTACAGTGTCTAAATGTTTGCATAACAATCAGCTCCATTGGCCGAGAGACCCACCATTCAGCATTGGGGTGTGATGTAGACACCATTTGAGGGAAGTCAATCATGGTTATGTGGTCCTGGTCATCCAACATGAGGTTGAACTCATTGAAGTCTCCATGAATCAGGCCATTATTCGCCAGTTTCACTATAAGCTCCATGAACTCGCTGTACAGGGCTGATGGATCTTGCAGCTCGTGCACCTGGCACCTGAAGGAGTGGCACAAAGCACTCGCATGATGACAGGATTATCAAAACTCCATTCAAAACTAGGATGAATATGAGCTTGTTTACATACAGTGGATATCCATTGATGAGCTCCATCACTACAGCATGTCTGTTGTAGTCCACAGGTTTGGGAACAGGAAAGCCTCGCTCATACAGGGCCTGCAAGAAATGACCAGATACATTTGAAAATCTACAGCACCACAAAATTTAAAGCATTATGTAATGCTTGGAAATGTATTTTTAACAAAATCTATTACACATAAAAACACCGCAAGCGTCTCATAACTTGGTTTGTACCTTCATGTAGGCAAACTCTTTCATGGCAGAGAGACGGGACAGGTAGAGCCAGGACATGTTCTTCCTGTGCTTGTGATAATCTCTCTTGTTTTTTAGGTTCCTGAATGAGGTACGACCGAGTCGGTGCAGCTTCAAAGCGTACTGCTCTCCTTCTGGACTCGCCACGATGTAAATATCTACCCAAAGAAAACAATATAGCAGCCGATAAAAGAATCACCGAGATAACAAAGCCAGGAAAACAAGGCAAATAAAAAAAATCCTCATGTTGAATAAAATGATGAGAACATGTTCTACTTTGTGAAAAAGAGTGTATGATTTTCCTCGATCTGATAAAAGTTATTATTTCTCATTCATTACGATCAATACAGCATCTACTACGCACTCTCACAAAATATACACGACATTTTGCACCAATTTCAACTAAAGCATTTCAGTAAAATGAAAAAAAAAAAAAACGGAAAAAAAACCCCAGTACATCTAAAAGTATAAATATTTAAAATTTTTTAAGAATTCTTACCTGATTCTTTGCCCACACCCATTTGATTACCGACTGACAATATAACATCCCTGGAGCACAAAGTCTTTAGAGCCAAGTAGTCATATCCTCCATAGTTCAACCTGTAGCCCTGCACAGCTGAAATCAACAAACATAATATTAGAAAAACGCTGACCTCTATATGATATCTACTTTTAAATCATTTGTAGCGTTTTCTATTTTTTTTTCTTACTCTTTGTGCGCTCATAGGCTACAAGTTTGTGTTTCACAAGCTCTCTGAGGATTTTGTTGCAGCCGCCATGCTTGAGGCTCGCGATCGATGACAGAAGGCTGACGGGGACAATTTCGTGATTCTTCATCCCCATTTCAACCTGTGTGTAGAAGAAAGAAGTAATGTATAATCTATAATGAGCAAAAAAAACGGGTTAAAGAAAAGAATATTAATATTACTGCAAAGGTGAACATAAGAACAAATATTAGATTCCTGCACAAATACATCTCTTTATATAACAATGCAGCTTAGTAGAGAAGGGTGCAGCTTCACTTGAAGGAAACGATTCCTACTTTTTCTGATATAACAAGAAGATGAGATAATAACTTGATAAATCTGGGCAGATCATTGTTCTTGAATGAACAATCAGCACAACATGCACTTTACACTGGCTTTTAACACGAACTCAGTGTACTCACTATCACAGAAAAATCATCAATTAGAAAGTATATATATATATATATATATATATATATATATATATAGTCAGAAATTGTAGCTACACCCGGAACGTGATCGTTCAATTTTGAACATGGCTTGACGTTTTAATCACAAAATAGGCATTTAACTTATTAAACTGTAAATAGCTCGTTATAGGAGGATTTTGTTGAAAAGGGGAGGCTTTATAACGAAAAGACAAGATCTAAGTCACTGAAACAACGAAACACAATTCACCAGCTCATTGTCAACTCATAATGAACCATCGTCGTACAATTTCGATATTATACCATGATAAAAGGAGAGAAGCTTTCAGTGAACAGCGCACCTAAGCTAGTGCATAAACACTTCATTGAACAGTCTCTTACCGCCGTGAGAACTCGAAAGTCATCTCGAGATAAATATCTCATCACTACGACGTTCAGCTTCCCCATTTCACCACGACTTATCACACAGCGAAGCTTTATAAACTCTTCTTTCCTGATATTTCTGGACCGTGTTTTAGTAAACACATGTGCAAGAAGGGAGTCGAAGGAAAGAGAAAAACGTCTCTTCCGGTGTACGTCGTTACGTCATCATTACACGACTAATGATAAAACAAATAAAACCACTCTGACTTCCAAAATATAATTAATGGATTTTCACTCACTCATAACAATTTATACATTTGAATACAACAACAAAGTACAACAAATATAACAGATTTATAAATGTAATCTCCAGGTGGTAGACATGGCGTCCTTTGAGCGGAGGATGGCGCTGTGGCCCCAAAAAACAAACTGAAACTTCCGGCACACTTCCGTATAAATATGGCGACATCCTGCATTCCGCAGTTGGGTTCAATGAGAGGAAATGTCATCCAGGGCAGATTTAAAGCGGGTTAACTATTGAGGTAAGTGCTCTTTTCTTTTTCTTAGAAAAGCATATCAGCCTGCCATAATAACCACAGGACGGCTTGGTGTTGTTACGTTTTGCAGTTTTAAAAGCAGATGCATTAATGCAGGAGTGCACGCAGTGTTTTTATTGCTCTGAAGCTCTACATTTAATCTACCTATTGGTGAACTCAAACATATGGATTTTTCTTGCAGGTTCCATCATTTCCCCAGTGCTTTTATTTACGTTAGGGTGTTAATACTTTTATTACTCGACATGATAATAATAACTGTATGTATAACGTGCATGAGATCAAATATTTTTTTCGAGAAATGTGATTAAGGCTCATTAAGAGACTTACTACTGCAATGTATCATAAAGGCATTTGCAATTAGAATAGAAATACTTTATTAAACCAAATGGACAGTCTTTACAAAGTAGTAATAGCTTACAGTAAACATGAATACAATGTTAAATATGTAAATAATTAATTAGAATATTGAATGACGATATGTACATTTTTCAGCTTCAAGGTAAATCAATTCATACAATATACACAAGGGCTTAACGATAAAAAAAAAGACTATTAATAAAGAGGGCATAGTGTTGGATGGAAGGAAGGAAGGATTTCCTTGTGGCTCTCTTTCTTTTTTACAGACTTATTAACCAAATTCAGCTCCTATTTTTGATCAAGACATCATGGAGGTGTTAAGAGTGCTTGTTCAGGATGGACCTCAGTTTGGACCCGATCCACCACTCTGAGAAAAAGTCACTCATCATGTCACTGGCCTTTCTAGTTAGTTTGTTGAGCTTGTTGGCGTGCCACCACTCACTGATAGCTGACCTTCAGCAGATGTTAAAAGACCTCAGAAGAAAATATGTTGTGGCCCTTCCTGAGAGTGTTGGGGTTCTTAGCCCAGCACAATTTATTGTCAGTGAGTCCAATTAGTTTTCCTCATTAAGTGATTTGTGAGATTGTGCCAATATAACTAATGATTGATTTTCATTTTTTTTCCAGATGCAACCATCTTGTGCCCAATCAGTGAATGTTGACCATTCATATGCGCGCCCCAAGATCTGGATTACCACATTATTGAGTGATGAACATCCATATGCACTTCTACCAATAGTTTCTGTCGTAATCGAAGAATCTTCTGACATAAAACCTCACACAGAGTCACCCAGTATCCCCATAGCGCCTGTTGAGTCTTGTCTGTCACCCTCGACTGCAATCTCGGAGTCTTCCAAGTCCCCTTCTCCTTCACGTACAGAAAAAGCCACCGATGCATCCCCAACAGCACTATCTGTGGAATGTAAAACTTCCCATGTGAACTGTCCCCATTGCTCCATGGTCCTTCGCAAAAAGAATTTATTTTTACATATTCACAGAAAACACGGGGGACCAAAGGACATCACAGCGGCATACCACCTTCAAAGTGTTCTTGTCGATAAAAGCCGTGGGTTGTATGCCGTCAGAAGAACCTCTCGTGGTTTCAGTGTTCCAGTACATGTGCAACGGAAAACATGGGGCCGTCAACATGTAATAAAATGTGAACTGGAGAAGTGCATGCAGTATCACCTGGATGTCATGCAGAGTGGCCTTTCCCACAGTATGTGTGCTCATATTCGCTCTATTGATTATTGTAACGCTACCGCAGCCCAGGAACAGCTCCAGCACAAGGTGCTTGAGGAGATGTTGGAACGGAATATTTTTGATGAGTCCGTGGCGGCAGCTTGCAGAAAGAGGCAAGACGAAGCGGAGGAAGCCCACGTCCCATTGTCTGTCTTAGTGGACCTTGGTAGTTCACAAAATAAAATATGCCTCTCAGTTAATGAGCCAAATTTAGATCACTGCAGTTCTTTAGCGAGAGTCATAGTGACCTACAACACTGAAAGAAACTCCTGGCATTGCCCCTGTGCCAAGGCGTGGACATCTTGTCCTCACAAAGACGTTGCCATGTGGCACCTTTTCCAGACTCACAGAGACCTTTTTATGTCTGCGTCACTGTCGCCAGTGGCCACTCCCGCCACCAGTCCTCTCCACACTGCAGAGATTGAAAGATCTGTGTGGTACGTTTATGAGAACAAAAAAATACCTGCTGCCCTCCCCGAGAGTGTCACAGCTCTGAAAGCGTTGACGGACTACCCCTGTCGGCTGATTCCAGCAGAAACGGGATGCAAGCTGTGTCCAGGAAGTCCAGAACTGGAGGAGGCCGTTCAAATCACCAACAATGCCAGAATAGTTGGCATGGATGGCGTCATCTCAAGTGAGTACTGGGGGATTTATTTTGACTGTCCGGCTCATTCCGAGTCTTAATGCTGGTATCCTGTGTCCATTTCAGATGTCGCAACTTACAACCGAAGGTGTACGGAGTGCAAAATGATGTACCGATACCAGGAGTGGACAGATGGTCTGCATAATTTCAATGACAGAGTCATTCTTACCCTGCAGCTTTGTGCATACTTGAGGGATAATCTGCAGGTGTGTTTAAACGGTGTGATACCAAGTACAAGGAGTTGTGCATTGAGTTGCATGTTGATTCCTTACCTATTAAATTTTTTTTTTTTTTTTTTTTTTTAACCATAGAATCAAGTATCTGTCGCTCAAGTAATCAACTCACTGGAATCTTTGTTCAAAATGACATTTCGCTCCCCCGACCCAATTCTTGACGGATACTGTCAATTCGAGGCACTTTGTAAAACAAGGTACAAATACTCCTGTACGAAGTGCGGCTTTTACTCTCCGGTGTTGACGGAACGTCACAGAACAGGAGAATTCACCCCAGAGGGTATGACTCTGGTTTTATTTCCATCTATATGAATATGGGTCAATGCAAATGTGATAGTTGTCAAAAAAAAAAAATGAATTACTATCATGTCATTCACCTGAAGGTTTTTTTTTTATTTTTATTTTTTAACTTTTGTTGTATTTGGGACTTTCAGTGGATGAACCGCAACAACCGAATGATGACTGTAATGGAGAAGAAGACACCGAGGAATCTTTTCGTCTTCACATGATCAGCCGAGGATTTTTTGAAGGTGAATATTTCAAAATGCAGCAACTCCATTCGTTGGTGACATGCGTACTTCACAATAAAATGTATTTCAATGTTTTTTTTTATTTTTTTTATGAAGACTCTTCACAGAACCCTTTTATTGTTCACCCGTCTTGTGAGACTTGGACTGGAAAGGAGACTGAGAAAGAGCAGCCATGCCCCGGTCAACCAGGGCTTGCAGATTTGACAAAGGAGCACTTGGTGAACAAGCTGCTGAAGCAAAAGGTGAGATTGCTCAATCAGCTGTTGTGTTCATTTTAAAAAATCTAATAAAGTTGTGCACAAACATTTAATCAAGCCGTCTATGAAATGCGTTTGTCACAATTAACGTTGTACAAACAAAATCATATATTTTATTCCTCACTCCTCCACCCTCACCAAAGACGACCAATGATCATTAATATCTTTTTTTTTTGTCATAGCAAGGAATGTGTTCCCCCCCCCCCCAAAAAAAAATCCTCATTCCTGTGTACTCGATGTGCTTTACACAGTATCTTCTTGTACAGGTAGCCACTATCCCAAAGCTCTGCAAGTCATGCTGTGTGGACACGGAGGAAGACCCCCTGCTGGTTGAAGGTTTCAAGCAGGACTGAAGTCTTCTGCTCTCCTGGACTGTGGATCAGACACTTTGTTGAGCGCCGCTTTCACTTATACTGAACGTTAGTGTACACCAGGGATCTTTTTTATTTAGTTATTTTAAACGGGTACAGCACTTTGTAGTGCCGCATTGTGTAATAATGGTGCAATGTGTATTACCGTCGCATTTTGAAATGATATTCTTGAATGGATTTTTTAATAAACTTTGCCGCAACGTTTATTACATGTGATCAAGACTTTTATTACAAAATGTGGTGTTATTACACAGAGGTGAAAATGTATTACATTATTACATATTGCACCATTGGCGCCACACACCTGTTATGTGTCACTGACTTTGTCTTGTTCCTGATCCACGTGGGCTGTATATGTGTGTATATAGTGTACAGTTCTGTGTTTTTTAATAGATATTTTTGCAGAGGAATGCGTTTGTATTTTCTGTAAATAAAGCAATAAAAAGGCTTGTAATCAATCATATTTCCATCTGTGTATCTGGGACAACTGAAAGGTTTCACATTTTAAAATTGACCTGAAATAATTTGGCTGAATTCAATCAGAATCTCCCTGCTGTAATACATTGCTGTCTGAAACATTGCTTAAATTATGTATTCACAGCTCCAGAAATCTGATATAAAATACATAAATATTTAATATACTTCTATTTATCCAGAAGGGAAATAAAAGCAAACGTGCCAGAACCGATCCTGCTAACTACGGACGAGAGTACGTAGGAGACACCTGGACAGGCCATCTGTCCATCACCCAGGCAAACACACAGAGACAGACAACCTCACATACTCACATCTATAGACAATTCAAGGTCACCAAATAACCTTGTGGTCATGTTTGTGGAGCGTGGGAGGAAACTCATGCACACTCGGGGTGAACACGTAAACATGCAAGCGCCACACCGAAAGGCCCGGCCAATGTTTGAACCGATGACCTGGCTTTGTGTCATAGCATTAAAGAAGTATGTCAAGAGTTGTGTTAAAGACAACTGCGTTTTCTGTACAGAAGCTAAAGACCAGATGTGTGTGTGTTGAAGACAACTTCTGGCAGGCTTGTTGCTATAGCAGCTTTTTATGTGCCTATTGGTCACAGGACACCCTGGGGTCAACGTATGCAGTCACATGATCTCCTGCCCACTGCAGCTTCATTTGTAAAGTTGACTGAACTGATAGAAAAAGCTGGGAAGTGTCCCAAGTCATTTTAAGCTGCAGGGACCCCTCTGGGGAAAAGTGAGTGTGTGGGTGCAACATGACTTTGAGGAATCGCCAAATTCAAGTTTCACAGTAAATGAGCAATTTCCACATGGCGTTGCTTCCAGATTAATGTTATTTTAAACAGACAGGTGGCATCATGAAGATAACGCTGTTGTGAAATACACATTGAGAATACAACCGTTAAAAATGGCATGCTTATTTATACATATTCTTCATTCGTCTCATCGTTCATCTTGATCGACAAATTTCCCATCATGCACAGATAAAAGCGGGGGAGAGATATGCAGGAGTATTGGAGAGGATACAGTAGTTTGCATAATTTACAAGAGAAAGAGGAAGTCGGAGAAAAAATATGGGTTGAGATACACGCTCACTTTCCCACCTGAAGTAACCAGTGATTCAAACGCAAGTTTTGAGCTGTGGTATCCAGATAACCTCCATTGCATACACAGGGAGAACATGGGAACTCTACAAAAAAGGCCAGATACTAAACTTAAAATATGTGTCCTGATTGTGATCACCACCATTTCTGATCCTTTATGGACAAAATACCACTTGAGGCCTTGTTGATAAAATCATGATTTATCTTGTGTCGACACGATGTGTTATAAAATTATTGAGTGTTCAGTTCATAATCCTAACTCTAGATGACGCTGTGACACTGTCGACGACTGACTATACAGAGCTTCTGCTCTTTGTCTCTTGCGCTGTTGTACATTAGGGAGTATTTTTGTGTGTGTGTTTCAAACCCTCTTTAAATGAAAAACAAGGATGAAAAGGTGAATTTTAGAGGTTCTCAAAAGCCTTTTTTTTTTTTTATTATTTTGTATATCACAGTAATGGAAAGGATCCTCCAATATTTAAAAGCTCACTCCTGATCTACACTTTCTTTGGTAAAAGTGCAGAGGTATATTTGGTAGAGGAAAAAAATAAAACCACGTATCTCTATTCTATGTCCTTATGCAACCATGGTTCTGTTGTGTCTTAATTCTGAATAGACTCAGTCTCTAAAATTGGTTATAGAAGCAGCTGCTTTGGCATCTATGAATGCTTCAGTGTTTGTGTTTTTTTTTTTTTCACCATGTGCATCTTTGTCTCTTCAGCTCATATTTATTTTTGTCCTCATTTTATGCTGGAAGGTAATTCCAAGCACATGAGTGTAATTTGATTGGATTCCTGTAATAGGAAGACTACTTTGATTTTGATGAACTCAGTTATCTTAGAAGCACTGACTCACTTCTGCTGGCCAGCGTAGATTAACATGGCATTGATTGCTTCGTGGATTGATTGATTAAATTATTGATTAATAAAATAATTGATTGGTAGGATTAGTTTCTTGTCACTAACGGGGGTCATTTGACGTTCTGGCTCTCAGGAACTGAGGCAGAAAGTCTCTGACAGACAGGTACAGTCCCCGGCTTGACTGACATTCACCGGTTGCTCACAAACACCAACCTGAGTGGCTGAAGTGTGATGGTGTGTTCCAGTGGAGCCACACTGGCAGTATAGAGGGAGAGGGGTGACCCCGCCTGCATGTGGAATTATCCCGAACGTGGTGGGACAGCCATTCCATGCATGCGTGTGCCCGTGAGCCGACACACTCAAACAGTGAGATAGTGTCTTCTTTCCAGATGTGGTGAGGGAGCTTTTTGCCACGCTCCCACACAAAGCAGCTCTCTCTTCAGTCCTCGTCTAATTCCTCTCCCTCTCTTTCCCCCGTCCCCTCAGTTGTGTAGCATTTAAAACATTTCTAAGAGAAGGGGCCAAAGTGTGTTTTGTCAGGTCCTCCCCCACTGTGTGTGTTTTTAGGTGCGCTCCTGGGTGCTTGTAGCTCCTCAGATGTATTGTTTGAAATGTGATGACCACATCCAAATCCCGTATATAGGGGTGGTAGGGGGATGGTTGAATATTGTCAATGGACCGGCAGTGAATCGTAAACCTTTGATTAGAAATTAATGAGCCACTCATTACTGTAAGATGAAAGCCAGAGCTCTCCAGGTCAAAGTGATGAAAGGCCCATTGCAGCACTGAAGTGAAGAGATCTCCATGTTCAATATATACATAGTGTATCAAAGCTGTCAGCCCTTCCCCCCTATTATCATGTTCACACGAAGAAAAACATTACTTACGGGGTTTTAATAATGTATGAGTGCTTAAAGGTGGTAGCTTGTCTCCCACCTCATCTGTCCCAACATTTAC
Organism: Blennius ocellaris; assembly: GCF_963422515.1. Taxonomy (NCBI): domain Eukaryota; kingdom Metazoa; phylum Chordata; class Actinopteri; order Blenniiformes; family Blenniidae; genus Blennius; species Blennius ocellaris. The sequence goes on from NC_137656.1 coordinate 16,552,646, forward strand.
TGCAAGGATTTCATGAATTTGATGGTAATCGCACATCTATGACAAAGAAAGCTCAATTCAACGCAAACAAAACTACACAAAAATGTTGTTATCTTCATATTTGCTTCTGTATATATGTGACACATTTCGGATGAGTGTTTCCAGACAGCATGTGTATTTGAGGAGTTGTTTGTGTGTGTCTGCTCTCCCGAGGTGTTTGAATTTCCCTTGCTGTGTTTCCACGGAGCAAACACGACAACATGGAGTTGCTCTCATCTGCCCACACTGGATGTGTGTTCCTAACACACACACACACACACACACACACACACACACACACACACACACACACACACACACACACACACACACACACACACACACACACACACACACACACACACACACACACACACACACACACACACACACACACACACACATACACTCACACGCATACACGCACGCACACACGCACGCACGCACGCACACACACACACACGCGCGCACACGTGCAGTGGTAGGCCGTTAAATTGCTTTCCCGTTGTTCTCCAGCTTTAAGCTTCAGGGAGAGAATGCTAAATTGAGGCTGGAATTGGAGGAGCTTAGGTAAGTCTCCAACAACAAGTGTGGGCTTTGTTCCCGGGTTATCATCACTGTGCCTTTAGCCAGCTGCTGTGTGTTTGGAAACATCAAATTTGATTAGATTAGAGGACAGAAGAGGAGATCTACTTTCGCTGGCTGTTCCGCAGTCAGACTCCTAAACAGTAATCTCCTCTCAGGTGCCTGTACAAGCTGCTGGTAAATGAGAGGTCTAAACAGAAGCATGAGGAGACCAAAAACCTGCTACATGTATGTAAAATACATCTACATATGCATCTATACAAGATGAGTTTATTTCACAGTTTCATTATGCAAAAAAAACAAAAAAAACCTACTACAACATATATATACCAAGCAAATATAATGTATATCTCACAGTAGTTTTTGTATCTGAAATGGACTGATTGGTACAAACTTGTGATTTGTGTTGGTGGACGGTCCCTGTTACCAGTCACATATCAGACAAAATTTGTTTCTGTGAAATAGCAATTGAAATAGAGTTACCGTTTAATGTGTCAGGTCTCCTTCTGGGTCTTTGCCAAGTCTTACCTCTTTCATTTTTTCTCTATTTTATTTTGATACTCACCTGTCTTTTCTTTGTTGCTGCACACTTGTCCTTCCTGTCTGCCCTCCCTCTGTCCATCTGATTCTGTTAATGTGCTTCTGACTGTTGCAAGTGTCTGCTTTTGAACACACCATTAAACTGTGACAGCCTTGCCAAGAAAGAACCCGGGTTTTTTGGATGAGTCTTTTGGAAACCAGAGGAACCACTTCCCCTTCATGCCGGCACCACAGGTTCCTGGCGTCTCATATCCAGTCCTTCCGTTTAGCCGGGTGTCACCCCCACGCTACTACTACTACTACTACTACTACTACTACTACTGCTTATTGACTTCAGACTGATGCCAACCTGATGGACCAGTCTCCAGTTAAACAGCTCAAACTAGGGGTTTCATCACTGGAAGGCCCCTTTAAGTCATAGCCATCTATGGACAGCTGCTCTGATGAAAAACTGAACGCATGCAGACCCCGGTGGGATCACTTTTTCTGATCATCACACAGATAATCGATGTCCACTTCATTTAAGGTGAACTATTTTTAGGCATCACCTGCCTACAAGACACCTACAAGTAACTTTGCCCTAAACTGTGTTGTGTCTGATTACCTGGACAAACCCTTGGGGCCCGAGATCTACTGGGACTTGAAAGAAGTCTTCAATAAGACCTGGGCTATCTCCCTCCCCCCTTACCATGCTTATGAGTGTGCCATAGCCCTTCTACCTGAGTTCCCCACCTCCACGGAGAAGACTGTACTCCTTGTCCCCAACCGACAATAAAGCCATAAGGGACTACATTGAGTCTTCCCTTGCCATTGTAATCCTCTTGCCATCCTCTTTGCTCGCAGGGACGGCATTCTTCGTTGAGAAGAAGGACAAGACACTCTGTCCATGCCGCGACTACTGAGGACTGAACAACATCACCCTCAAGAACAGATATTGCCTCTGACTTGTCTCTTTCGTCTTCGAACTGTTGCAGGGAGCCAAGCTCTTCACAGAGTTGGACCTCCGCAAAGCCTAACATCTGGAGTGAATTAAGGAAGGAGACGAGAGAAGGATGACATTCAACACTCCCACTGGACATTATGAATATCTGGTGATGCTTTTCGGGCTAACAAATCCTACCGCGGTTTTTCAGACTTTTGTCAGCAACGTCCATCGAGACATGTTGAATGTCTGTGTTTCTGTCTACCTAGACGACAACGTCTCCTGACCTCGTCTCTCACTCGATGAGTCCTGGGTAGGCTTTTTGAACACCAGCTGTTTGTGAAGGCCGAGAAGTATGAGTGAAGGTACCTGTGTCTCCTTCCTCAGGTACATGGTCGGCGAGGCCAAGTTGGAGATGGATTCTGATAAGGTCAGTGAAATCTGAAATTGGCTTACCCGAACCAACAGGAAAGGAGCTACAGCGATCGCGAGGGTATGCCAACTTCTATAGGAGGTCTATTCAGGGATTCAGTTCAGCTGCCACTCCGCTGCATCAACTCTTCCCAGGTCCACTCCGTGAACTTTGACTTTTCGATTAGGTTGCTTTTGGGTTTGCCATTGATCTGTGGCAAATTGAATTCTTACGACTGCCTTTGCAAAAACATATTTGTTTTTTATTTGTTTCTCTATTAACAACATATGTTAAGTCACTCAGTCAGCCTCACTCTGGGTTGGCTCGGTTGAATTGGGCCTCACTCTCAGGCAGGCAGACAGGCAGGTTGGCACTGCACAGAAATAATGAGGTATTGGGAGGGAAGGTTTGCATACAGATAAAGAGAAGTTGGCAGTACAGTCCGTATACAGAGCCACCCCCAGTGTCAGTATTTCAGTTATTGTTGTGTTTCTCGGACGTGCCAAAAAAAGGCAATGTATTATTGTCAGACTAACCATACACAATGAGCTCTGTATATATATGTATCTGTATTACAAGCAAGTTAGACACCCTTTTAAGATTTTGTGAGACATGCTGCATCACACAAAATGCTCATGGCCATAGTTTCTTTATTTGGATTGACTTTAAAGGGCTATCAAGCAATCTTTATTGTGTGTCCAACTGATTCACATTCTGGGACATTTCTTGGCCGCGGCAGACAAACAGCTAATGGAGATTTTAAAAAGCCTTAGCCAAGATATACTCCAAACAGAACTCCCATTAAATCCCATTAAAAACAACAATTTTGCATCTTTGTTTTTGTGGTGATTATGTAAATTAAGTATATATAGGAAGTTATTCTAAGTATAATTAAAATTTCAAACCAGGCTGGCTTTCTTTTTGTAGGTCCAGGGTGGTTACTCACTTATCTTATCTAGACAGTGTTCAGAGTATCCATCATTTCCTCTGATTCTCAGCGAGACAGCCAGTTATGTATCCTTCGCAAAAAATCTAACACTTTTTGCGAGATTATTTTGTGGTAATGAAAACTGAACAAATGGATGGGATGGATGGAAACAGTCTTTGGTGCACAGGCTCGCGTTTATATGTGTGAGTATGAGTGATGTGACGTTGGTTGTTGGCAGATAATAACATGCCACAGTGATCGAGAATCCAGCTAACTAACAGCAGATGATCTTCTTCACACACACACACACACACACACACACACACACACACACACACACACACACACACACACACACACACACACACACACACACACACACACACACACACACACACACACACACACACACACACACACACACACACACACACACACACACACACACACACACACACATCCTGCTCGTCAGGCTCTTGTAATAGGATCACAGAGGAATTGGTCCCACATCAGTCAGAGCGGAGGTGATAATACGTATGTACTCTCACACAAAGGTACAGCCATATAATCTCGAGGCTGTAACACGACTGTGTATCACCGGGACAGGGAAGCTGACATTTCTGTCAGACATACCTGATGGGTCAGGTCATCAGATAACAGCTCCATGTTGCTGGTGCGTTTTTTTGTGCGCATGTGTCTGAATATGTGCACATTTTAGTGTTTCTGCGTGTTTAGTTTAATAGCATTAACTCCCGCAAGCGTGAAATGAGACAGTCTGCCACTATCTGTCTTTGAGAGCAGGGCTGAGAGAGCAGTCGCTGGAATTAGATGATGGATCATGCAGGCTTTCAGTCAGCCGAGCCTGTTAGATTTCAGTGTACAAGCACCTCGGAGTGAATCACAGAGAGATCACTCTACGTGGGACCTGTTCTGTCTGATTACATATTATTTTTAAAGGTAAAGCATGGAGTGACTGTTATACAAGGGTTCAACCACCTCATCTTAAAATCTTGGGGCGACTGCTTCAGTTTTTCAGAAATTAAATAATCAAATGCATGCCAGCCTGGTAGTTATATTTTGCGGTTAGAATTGATAAATATGTATAAGAGAACATGCTGCATGCTGTTTGAACATTTTTGAGCTTCCTACACTCACCTCAATACAAAAAAACAACTGTTGGAAAGGCTGCCCTTGTTATTACAATATCAAACCTCGAACATGTTGTCTGGACCTAACCGGCAGGTCAGTGGGAGCAATAACTGTGATAACTGTCTGAGACAACAGGAGTCGACAAAGTTATCACAGAAATCGCTCAGAATTCCTTTCTTGTATTCTTGTTTTCTTCAATGAAACAACTTGTATTGTCGTGTAGTTCTGCTGTCGCCCTGTTAGAAGCAAAAATTACACACACACACACACACACACACACACACACACACACACACACACACACACACACACACACACACACACACACACACACACACACACACACACACGGTTTCTACTCAAGCAGATACTGTGCACATCACAGTAATCATAGCGCAAGGGATGCTGGGTAATTTGGTTACAGATGTCAGGAACGTAAATCACCTCCAATCAGTTCTGCTCTCCCATTGGTCAATCCTCCCTCCTCCAGAACACCTCCATTGGTCACTTGTTTATCTCTGTAGGTCTCACTCAGTTGTTGCTTGCAGGACACAACCGCTTCCTCCAGGCTGCAGTATGAAAATCAAAACACAAATAGCTACATTGTGCTGGCACAGGCAGTCGAGACCATCAGGGTGTGCCTCTCTGAATTGGATAAATCAATACTTTGACAAATTACATTTCTGTTTGTTAGGTTTATGAGACTAATGCCACTGTCTCACGCTGATGAAACACTGGACATCCAACCTGGAAAGAAAGGGAAACAGGTTCATTTACTTAGCTCAATAATAAAGAAACTATATTTCTTTAATTCTCTCAAAGCCTAAGTGAGGTTTTGATGGTATGACGTGGTCTTCGAGGAGTCTCTATACTCGTCTCAATGCAACAAAAAATTTATTTTCCTATTAAGTTGTTGCCAGTGTTTGCAAATTACAGAAAACTCAGTACTTACTTATTTGATAAGAAGAAGAGTTGCTTTACTAGTTGGTAAAACAAGCGTAACAAATCCCTTGAAAAAATGACGTGTGTATCACTTTTAGTTGTTTCTCGTAATTGCAGTGCATTAATAGTTGTTTTGTAATGTGACACAAAAGCTGAACTGTAGGCACTATGTAGGTCACTCCAGAGTGATCAAAGTCATGAAAAATTAGATACTTTGAGGTCGACTCGGAAGTCAACGCGTTATTTTTAGTGTCTTTGATATAATCATTAATAAAGTACATTATTTTGAACTGCATCCACATGGGGACTTTCAGCGGTTCTTCAAAGACACAATTTTTAAACTAATGAGGATGTGAAGCAGCAGCAGCTGCAGCAGCACCCCCGAGTTAAACTACCAACAAGCAAACAGCAGCAGACAGGCAACCATGAATGAGTGTGATCGCCAGCTCATGCTTAAGACACAAGAAAGACAGAGAATCAGCAGCCCTAAAATCAGTTTTCTTACATACATGCGACAAAACTAACAGAGGCATAAAAAGTAATAACTGTATTAATCTTATGATATCGATCAGTTACTCACTCATTACTGGGAGATGAAGTGGTCTTGCAGTACAGCGTTGTACTGCATTCATTAGGAACTGGGATAGTTACAGCTTGATGAGATCTAATTTTAAATGTTTTAGATGACGATAACAAACAAGTGACTGTTAATCCAGCTTGATTACTACTCTGAGAGAACAAAAGAAAAAGAGAGAGACAAATAACTTCATCATTACCAACCAAGAAAACACGATTTTTATTTGTATTTGTTGTCCAGCGTTGACATTATCATAACATAGCAGTACAATCAATGTAATTGTTTTTTAAAGCTTTGTTGTTGTGCTGAAGTGGTAAGAAGGACAGTGGAAATTTATGTACAAGCAAAGCTAAGAGTCAAATGCCTTTTTTTGCCCTCTAATCTGAAGGTCTTGACCTTGCAGTGTTTGGTCCCGTGAGATCTCAGGTTTGTAATTGGCACTTTGTGAGTTCGAGTAAAAAAAAAAAAATTAACCAATAGTTATCCCTGCCCTCACGGTCATGTTGTGTGGTAACTGAGGTGTGATCAGGTGCTTTGTTGTTTTGTGACCTTGAGGGAGCAACTGAGCAAAAAAAGAAACAGGCTGAAGTCGAAGGCCATATTTGACTGTTATTTGACTGCTCTGCTTGGCACCAGCACAGGCAAATCTCCAACTCATTTACAATTTGCTTGGCAAACTGTGCAGCAGCATACAGACATGCAATAAAAACTGAAATCCAGCATAAATCCACCAAAGTAACAGTGATTTGCTCGAATACATGTGCACCTGGCTTTTAAGAATCACACTGTAATTGCTATTTGTAGGAGGAATATTGAGCTGGATGGATGGACTGCTTTAAACACAGGTGGCGGTTTATAGGCTCTAAATGACTGTATATGTGATAGCTGTTTTGTTGAGTCGTCTGCTTAATTTGGTTATTGCACAAGCTTAATGGGGCAATGAATTGTGCTTAGCATTGATTATCATGACAAGACCTGAGAAGGAAGAGAGTTAATACGTTTGAAAATAAATTGGGAATGGGTTGCTTGCTGCACACCGATTAATCAGAGAAACAAAGCTCAACAGCATACAATCAGGTACTGAACTTTATACTCAGGTTAGAAGGAACAAACGAGGATTAAAACATGATGTGGCCAAGCAGGTCATCTTTCATCTTTACAGATTAGACATCCATCTTATTTCCCTGTTATTCCACATGGTGTCACGGGCATCTTTTTACATCAACTTATCCAACTCAGGGTAGTGGGAGGCCAGCAGCATCAGGCTAAAGGCAGGTTACACTATGGACAAGTTCGCTCTGAGAGACAGAGAACCACAACGTGTCATGCAAACAGTCAATTTAGAAGCACCAAGAGTTCCTGGATAAAATCCATATGTTAGGATACGATTCCCAACCCAGTTTGTGAATCAAAACACGAATATCTTACTGGGATCCATAATTGCCGGCTATTAAAACACTGCTCGGTGTGGTACCTAGTGCTTCAACATACAAATGAAAGATCCAGACAAAGCTTACAGGCTGATGTTTCTTAAAGAGAAAGCTACTGTTCTTTTCATAGTTTTACCACAACATCCATTCCTCAACTCATTTAACGCTGGTGGTCACATTGCCCCTTCACACATGTACACATGTTTGAGTGCGCGCACACACACGCACACACACACACACACACACACACACACACACACACACACACACACACACACACACACACACACACACACACACACACACACACTCACACACACACACACACACACACACACACACACACACACACACACACACACACACACACACACACACTTGCACACACATCATAGTTGCCCTTAATCGAGTGCAACTTCAACGTCTTGCCCAAGGACACTCTGACACACGGATAGATGGAGCCCAGGATCGAACCGACTGACCTCATTAATGGAGGGCAACCTGCTCTAAATACAATGTTGTTCCTTTTGAGGTTTTGGTGGGTGTGGCACAATCCTATTTGAAACCTGTATCACTGTACATGAGAGGCTGAAGGAGACCAACCAGACTTAAAAGTCTTCATTTCACTCAGTTCCATTATGCTAATTCAAGATCGCACACGTGTAACCCCAAAGACTGCTAAAACGAGGTGGACCGTGATGCCTCATTATCTTTACAGTCCTGATTTCACACTTTCAAATTTTTGCACCACATGGTGATGTAGTTGTTATTGCTCCACTGTGCGGGTGAGAATCCAGCCTTTATGTATTGAGAGTGTATGCTCTCCCTGTTCCTCGGGTGCGTTTTCTCTTGCTAAAACATGCATGGTAATTCTTCACCCTAAAACTGACTGTCCGTAGGTGAGAAAGTGATTGATGAGCTCTCCCTGTGTCTACTGAAGACCTGGATGAAGTTAAATCAGCTGCAACGTTATGGGTCACAAATTAGTTGGGTTGGGAGGTTGTGAGGCAACAAGTTATTCACCACTTGAAAGAAAATTTACTATACGTCTGTGAATTGTAAGAATTTCTTGTTTACTCTTGTTTTTCTTTCAGTGGTGTTTTAATTATCGCAGTTTTCATTTGTGATGGAACAGAACCAAACTGAAGGTGACCAGAGGGATAACAGCAGAGTTGTTTGCCTTGACCAGAGTAGAAGGAAAGGGGGGTTGAGGTGCACATGGCGGGCTTCATCCGTCTGATGATGTCCAGAATCTCTTACTGGGAGGCAAGGAGGAAGGAATAAACGCTGGGAAATTGCAGACAGTGGCTCCGCAGTCAGGTATGGTTCATTACAGATTTTGTTTATTTTGGTTGAAAACAGGAGTGCAAAAATGTATTGCACCGAGGGTTGAAGAGGGTCTAAGGAAATGGTGAACTGTGGTAAAGAGCTGTTT